>NC_045560.1:22021250-23503125 GCF_009819795.1 Aythya fuligula
TCTGTAGGCTGATGGCTGGATCCCATGGCGTCCACGCTTGGCAGTGTGACAGCGTGTTGCTTTCCGCTTGCCATCCTTCCCAAACAGAGGAATCTGAGTGACAAATCTGGCAGCAAATTGGTTTGTGCTTAAAGCAGTCAGAATTCCTACCTGGTGGGAGACAAATGTTGGAGGAGCAGTTCCCAGACGAGTTGTCTGGAGGGAGAATTTGGTTGAAGCTGTCCTGAGGTTGCCTGCTGCTCACCTGCACCATAGCACTGCACCATGTGCTGAAGTGCAAGGATTCCTCAGGCACACAGCCCTTCTGTGTTGTGCTCTTCCTTCTGCAAATCTAATTTTCAAAAAAAAATAAAAATAAAAAAATGCCTAAATATGTTCAAGGCATTGCAATCTCAATGCTGTAGTTAAAAAGCTACTCTCTGGAAGTGACTTTCCCTTTGCAATCCTCACCCACAACAGTCTCCCTGGCTTGTGCTGCCCTCCCTTTGCATATCTTTTTTTTCTGATTCCTCCCAATGTTTCAAAGAGAAGTGGCATTTGTCAGGACACTCCATGCAAATTTGTCCCATTTTACTCTTTCTCCCAGGTATTAGGTTTGATAAAAGATTCTTTTCTCTTTTACTTATTTAAAGACTGACATTAGTGATGTGAAGTTAATTAAACAGAAGAGCCCAGGCTAAATTCTGCTCTTCCAAATACCAGGGAAACTCTAATACACGTTCAATGAGCTTCACTGCATAGTAATACGGGAGCGAGCACTGCTTTTAGGCCAGTGGAGTCACTCATGTGTTAAGTGCAAACGCAATTTGGCACATCAATTAGCTCAGTAGAGTAACTCCATGTGTACACTAGTGATTGAGAATATTTTCACAGAATATTGAGTACGTCGTCCTCCTTTTTGGTTGTATTTCAACAGCAAAATGCTGGCTGAATTGCAGTAACCACGGGTTGTAGTGTTCTGCTCTGGTCCCAGCAAGAACATGCAGTTTTATGCACATACATACGTGTGCATGTGTGTGTGTAGGGGATGTATTATAAACATATAATTTCTCACTATATGACAGGAAAAGTCTGGCTGAGATTGTGTCCTTCTGGAGAGTAGAAAATCTCGGTCCCCACACGGCAGACAAGCTCTTTAGCCAGTCACATTCCTCTTCTCACCTGATGCTTTTTGGGTTTGTGCAGTAATTGTGCGTACTAGATTTGTATTGCTACACAGAAAGAGTACCAAGAGCCTAGCCAAAAATGTGTGCACAGCACAAGAACAAGTACATATCTAAGAAAGTGATAAAGGCTTTGATTTTTCTCTCCAGTCTGCATTCTTTTTTTAGTTGTTATTGCAAAGTGCATAAATGTAAGTTAAATTCACAAGTGCCAAAACCAGAGTTACATGCAGCATGGGTTAGCCTGTTAATGATGACAGCAGCTGTACACCAAGCTGAGAAGCAGACACATTGCTTCCCCTGCACGGCTGGTGTCTCTGCAATGCTGCAAGGAAACACCCTGGTCCCTTCCTCAGTGTGCAGGGATAAATCAGTCCCTTTTGGGAGGAAGAGAGTATTCGTGGTATTTCACTGGGCCTTGTGACTCTCTATATGTGATGAAAACCGAGGACCCAACTCTGATGCCAGGTGAATGTGTTAACTTTTCAGCTCTGACTTTTTCAGTGAAGCTGCTCCTGATTTGTGATGGCTCAGGCCCACAGACGTATACAGCAACTTGTATTTTGTTAACAACACAAGGGCAGATGTCACAAAGTCCTGAGCACTGTTGTCTACCGTAATAATCGAGGGTGAAGGAACCAGTGGGATCTTGAAAAATTCCACTGCGTGCCATGTTGTTGTAAAGACTGTTTGGGATCAAAGAGCCTCCTGCTTTAACAAATGAAACACATGGGAAGAAAAATGAGTGGTCAGAAATAATTGCAATTTGCAAAGTAAATTATGCCATTAACTACTCCAGAAATCAATAATTGGGCACAAAAAGAAAATCAGTCGAGAGGATGACAGAGGAAAAAATAAATCTCTTGGGCAACTTGCCACTCTTGGGAGTTTAATTTTGAGTTCTCCACTCCCAGCTATCCATTCTTATTTCCCATCCATCAACCTCCTGATGAATATAAAGGACTGTGGCGTGGAACACCAGAAGATTGCTGGGCTGGTGTAACAACAGAAGGTGAGTCTGGAGGAGGCAGGGCAAATCGCGGATGACAGTTCAGAAAAGCTTGTCTCTGCTCTTGCTTTTTTCCCCCAACATCTCTCTTTAATAGCAGTGGCAGTCTAATAACCATTCCAGAGGTAACTGGAATCATACTCATGGGCAAATCACCTGGAAATCTCCTCCTGATTGACTCTAACAACTGACATAATTTTTAATAGAGGTGCAACATGATTTATGCCTTTGCTTATTGGTGTAGTTTTAAGCAGGGACAAAGTGGTTGTTTAATCTTACTCCCATGTTAGAGGCATTTATCTTCCATCCTTTTGTGTTTCTTATTTACATCTTCATAAGAATGCCGACACCATATCCTTCACTATTAGCAGCACTCCTTGATTTAATAGCACTTATGAATATCTGTATATTTGGGGTTTATAAATGAACATTGGGAGTTCTTCTGTCGGCCTGCTTATGACAGGTTAACTGCGATGGATTTTGATCAAGAGGGAGTTGAAGGTGGAGGTCAGCCAGGGACCTTGCATGAAAAACTTCTCAGCTGATGACGTGCTTACAGAAGGGGTTGCAGAAGCCAAGACCTCTACATCGAGAGAGCGGTGAGTTAAAATGCCTGCCCTACCGGGGTGTGGGGAGAAGAAAAGGGTGTTTTATGCAAGTGCAGCTGACCCAGGCCGAGGGAGGGCTGGAACCTGCCACAAGCAGGCCCTGTCGTGGTCTCTGCGGGCACTGGGTGCCCGGGCTCTTGTGAGGAAGGCTGGGAAGAGCTGTGTAGCACAACTCATTGCTTCCAAACCATTTCCTGGATCTAAAAAACTGAGGCTGTTTGTGGAGGAGGCATTTACCACTCGGTGCAAGCCATTGCTCGGGGGCTGTCCCATCGTGCTGTGGCTCTTGGCGACCTCTTTAAGAAGCTGAGGGAGAGATCCTCGGCAAAGCACAGCCTGGCGCTTGGCGGGGTGACAGATCAGAGGAAGGGTCTCAGCAGGTACAGCTCTACCTAGAGACCGTGGAGCTGACCCCGGGTAACAAGCACAGCTCTTGCGGCTGTATTCTGTCACCAGTGCAAGAGCCATCAACCGAGCAGGTGCCAGTGGCACTGGAAAAGAGGTACAAGTATCACTACCAGAAGGTACTGACCTTACACTTTGTGTGCATCACTACAACCACATATTCTCCCCCTTAGGGAATGGGGAGGGAAGAAGGGAGCCAGAAGACAAAGACAGAGGCAAGCTCGTGGGCACACGTGTGCAAGGAGGAGAGGAGAAACCTGCCAGAACAACCTTTTACATCTGCAACGGGTGGATTAGTCTCTGGAATAAACAAGGGCACATGCAGTCATGAAGATCTTTCGTGGTTAATTGCTGTTGTTTATGTTAGCAATTACCAAGTGTCATATGTGATTATTTTACATCCTTAAAATTGGTCAGTTAAATGTGTAATCTTTAGCTCTCTGTGTGCTTAAGGCTTATTTTTACTTCCACGGTAGTTTTTATATCTGCAGTAATTCAGCAGTCAAAACATGAGTTGGGTACAGATCTTTCCATTTTAATTCCTCCACCCTCCCCTCCAGTAACCAGTCATGTCTGACTGATCTTTTCAGATTAAAAACTAAAAAGGAAAAGATGTGGAATTTATTTGCAAATTCTCCTTGTTGAGCCCTGTCACTTTAGTGACAGCCCTCCCTGAATTCCCCCCTCATTTGGATTTGAAAAGTGCTTGTAACCCTTTCGAGACCAAACACATTTTCTTTGAGTCATTCTCCTGTTTGATTTCAGGGTCAGAGACTGCTCGTCCTGGTGCTATCAAAGGGCATTATTAATTGTGAAAAAAAACTTAATCTACATTATTTTCAATCACATATACACACGCACAAGAGGCTTAAATCCTTGAATAGCAGAGAACATCTTGTTGAAAGACTCCATACGTTCCCAATGACAGGTAAAAGCTTCCAAATCATCAAAATAATTAGCAAAACATTTTTAAATTTGTACACAGAAACTGAGTTTCCCTGAATGAGTATGAAATCCTTAAATTTGTGAGGGAAGCCAGTGGGCAACCTCCATCACTATAAATGCAGACTTTCTTCAGTGCTGATGGAAACAAATTTCTGGGAGAGCTCTGTTCATGCTGCCTGTACCCGAAAGGGGAATGGGAGCCTCTCCAAGACCTATGGCATGAAATATTAGAGAGGTGGGTGCACAGAACTGAAATAGGAACAGGAATGGCTTAAGATAGCAGCAATGGCATTTTGACTGCTCATCATGGCACCTTTGAGCCATCTATACTGATATGAATATTTCCCCCATCTATATCATGACTTTATCTTGTAGCATTGAACCCGACTGCCTGTTGGAGTGAGTGCACGTTGCTCTTTGGCCACGCCACAGATGAATTTGGCCACTGAATTTACCCAGGTTGAAATGCTGAGCTTCACATACATGGTTCAACCAGCATTTCTAAAGATACAGTATAGCAACGCCTGAGGTTTCACATTGATGGGAATTCAAAATGCTTGTCTAAAACAATTTTTAAAGAGTTAAAATATAGACAAAAGCCAAACAGATGCAGCTAGGAGTGAGCAGAAGCCAGGTGGAACTTGGCAGGACATTTTTGCAGTCCTTTGTTTGGCACATGCCTTGCTCTGTCTCACTCCTGCTTGCTGGAGCTGGTGAAGGGCTGCCCTTTCTTACAGACTTTTTTTTTTCCAGGCTAACCCTTTGGATTTAGCACCGCAAGCAGAAGGAGCCATTTTGTGTCAGGCAACTGCGTAACTTCTTGTTCGGTTTTCTCCAATTTTTCCCTATCCTAGTGCCGAGGCAACAACACGTGCTTTCTCTTTCTCGCACACGCAAGTGGAATTAACATGCATGTTACGCGCTGACATCTTTGAGGCTCCGTATGAACACCAACTAATTAGTCAGTAGGGGAAAGAGCTGTGGGCAGGCTGTTTCAGATGGCAGAAGCTGCAGGGAATGCAGCTTACACGCCGACTGCGGGGCTGAATGTGTAAAGGCCCCAAGAGAGCAGGGAGGTAAGCAAACAGGCGGAAGGGCTAGGGCAAGGTACAAAGAAATGTAGTGCTGATCACTGCAGCAGCCAGCCTGGGTGTAATGGCGTTGTTGGGAATGGGCTGGCAGTCTTGGTTTTTAGCATGGAGAGGAGATTGCATTATAACATAAATGGTACCCAGGCCTTAATTACAGTGACTTGATACTATGGCAAGCCACTTCAGGAAAACTAAAGTCCCACAGTGAAAAGACATTTCCACATTTTCCTTAACTTTGTTCTAAAGTACTGAGACCTCCAGTGCGTAACTTTTCAGCCCATTGGTTTTCTGTTCTTGGTTTCCTTGGAAAAAATATTTTTCCTTGAGATGTAAGGATGCTCTGGTAACTAAAGCACTGGTCTAGCACTCACCATCCCAGGCTGTGTTCCTGGCTAACACATGGTCTTTGTGGACAGCTCTGCACAGGGGCTCACCCTGTGCTCTCTGTTCTGCTTGCTTACACCGTGATTTCTGTGGCTGGCTCATGGGCCTTCTCTGAGAGAAAGTCTGCAAGTCTCGAGTGAATGAGCACAGAGACTCCTGGCAATCTGCAAGAGGATAAAACTGAGCAGTAAGAAGGTAGGCAGGACCTTGCATTAAGAAGCAGGCTTATCCTAGCTGGAGTAAGGGTACGCTCAGCAAACCAGTGCCCAGGTGCCACCCAGAGTCACCACGGCTTGACAGGGCACGATGGGTTTGTGTCTCTTTGAGGACAGGAGAAGAATTGCTGCCTCCCCAGTATGTCACACGGCCGTTGCAGTGGAGGTTTACGCACTTCCTGATGTCATGAAAACCTCCCGGGTTCGAGATGACTAAACACAGCACCCCAAGGGCCCAGCTCCAGCCTGAGACTGACCTGTCTCTCCCAGCACAGCTTTTTTGCTTCCTGGAAGGACAAAAGAGCGGTGTTGAAAGCCCTCTCCTGTGGGGTGAAGAGAGCGATGAGATATAAATATAATCCTCCAAATGTGCTCAGCTGCCTTCCTGGGTCTTGAGCGGCAGCCCTTTGCTAAGGGAACGGGCGAGCTTGTGTCAGTACCAGATAAAGAATTTTTTAAAGACAGAACATTAAAGAAAAAAAAATAATAAAGAAAGAAAAAGGGTGGGTGGGGGGAGATATTTACGAATGTGTGAAATGGAAGCTTTATCAGGAGTTTTGTGGGGAGATAAGGAGCTGGGCTGGCCCATCTCTGCACAGTGCGGACACACTCACTGCCTTTGAGTCTCTCAGGAAAGAGCAAAAGGAGCTGCTGACATTTCTGCTTAAAAGGAAGAATCAATGAATCTTTGTTTCCCACTGCCTGCTTGTTTGACCTTATTGTGTTGTGGAATAGAAAAGAAAGAAAAGAGAACGGGTAAGGGGAGAGGGGATTCGTGCTAATAAAATCCAAGACAAGATCACAGCCCTCTGATCATCACTGGAGATGCTATTATTTGGTTGCTGTCCTATTTGCTGCCATTGCTCATTTCGGATTCCTGCCTTGCTGTAATAAGTCACACTCTTTCCAGCCATCATCCCTGTATTGACAGGCAAATGTCACCCACGTTTGATTGACGTCCATTGCTCCTGAATACAGAAGTATGATTTAGGAATCAATTCTGTTTGTTTATTTAAACAGCTCTTTGTGTACCTTGTGTATTTGTGAGCAGGACAAGTTGCTTAATATTTTCTCCGGAGAAATGCCACTAATAGTGCACATTCACCTTCCTACCCTGTCACAGAGGTGCCCACCAGCTCTTGGGGGAGGAGAAACCTTTCACCAAAGGAAGAAAAAAAAAAAAAAAAAGACTCAACAAAACACTTTGCTGCCGTGAAGTTAAGCCGGTGAGATGCTTTCTCTCAGGTCCAGGCATCTGTTGATCTGCAGATGCCCCACGCTTTCCTTCGGCTTCTGAACGAAAGGGAACTCTTTGCCTTGTGTCACTTTGTTAGCAAAGCAGTGGCTGGCTGTAACACCGGGAAACACTGCAGCCGGTTATGAGCATGCCGCTTTCACTTCATGAACAGAAACTTTGCATTGATAATTGTAATTGGGGAGGGGGGACGAGGGAGACCCAAAACTGTGAGAGATGCTGATGTCTGCTACCGCGCGTGGTGGGAGGCATATTGTCAAATAACTTCCACTTGGACACTCGGTAACTGTAAAGCATCCCCGCGTTTACAGTGATATTTCCCAGCGAGTGCTAACATGGCAGGGTGGCCTCGGGGATGCGTTAAGCAGGAGGTGGATTGACCTTTTAATTCTCGATCGGTGACCTGAAGGGTGCCCAGAGGCTGCTAAGCAGATCTCTTCCTTTCGGTCTAGCTCCAGAAAGAGCTGTCATCAGGCGATGCAGCTAGCGAGTGAGCCTCACGATTTCACTGCTCATCCGTTCACGGAGGGAGGGGGGGGGGGGGGACCGGGGAGGGGAGAGAGAAGGGAGGGGGGGAGGAAAAAAAAATATATATTTCCCACACTGCCAGAGTAATGCCAAACTCTCTGTGAGTGGGAAGAGCAGAGCAGATGCTGGAATGAGATGCCAAAGCAGCTCCCCTTTCCCCTGCGCTTTTGGGTGCCTATAAATTGCTCCAGCGCGCTCGTCAGCCTCCTCCTCTCCTGGCAGGTGGCACCCGGGCAGGATCCCGCTCGGCTCCGGCTCCGGCTCCGGCTCCGGCAGCGCTCGGCGGTGCGGGCTCTCGGCGGCAGCAGCAGCAGCAGCAGCAGCGGGGCTGAGCCCCATCACCTCTGCGGGGAGAGAGGAGGGAGAGAGCAGAGAGCGGGGCGACCGCGGCAGGCAAGTCCCGGGGAAAGTTGACTCGGACTGACTGGCACAGCGTGCGGAGAGAGGAGGAAAAAAAAAGAGAGGAGAAAAAAAAAAAAAAAAAAAAAAAAAAGTCGATCGCCAGCGGGAGCATAAAAGTGAGGGCGGCCGGCGAGCAGGCAGCTCTCCTTCCTTCCTTCCCTCTGTCCGTCCATCCGTCCGTCCGTCCATCCCTCCTCCATCCATCCCTCCTCCTGCCCCCCCGGGCCCTCCGGGTGCCCCGCAGCCGCCTCCGCGGCGCAGCCCCCCCCCCCAGGGGAGCCGGGCTCTCTCGGGCTCGGCTTTTTTTCGGCTCTGAGGAGGTCCCCGCTCAACCAGCAAGATTTTGTCCAAAAGCAGGCAAGAGGATCGCCCTGCGCTGAGCCGGCTGGTGGGCAGCAGGCGGCGGCTGATCGCGGCCGGCGCGCTGGGGGTGGTGATGGTGCTGCTGCTGGTGGTCCTCATCCCCGTGCTGGTCAGCTCGGCCGGCACCTCGGCGCACTACGAGATGCTGGGCACCTGCCGCATGGTCTGCGACCCCTACGGCGGCACCAAGGCGCCCAGCACGGCGGCCACGCCCGACCGCGGCCTCATGCAGTCCCTGCCCACCTTCATCCAGGGCCCCAAGGGGGAGGCCGGCCGGCCGGGCAAAGCCGGGCCCCGAGGGCCCCCGGGGGAACCGGGGCCGCCAGGGCCGGTGGGGCCGCCGGGGGAGAAGGGCGAGCCGGGCCGGCAGGGGCTGCCCGGCCCCCCCGGGGCACCGGGGCTGAACGCGGCGGGGGCCATCAGCGCCGCCACCTACAGCACCGTGCCCAAAATCGCCTTCTACGCCGGCCTGAAGCGGCAGCACGAGGGCTACGAGGTGCTCAAGTTCGACGACGTGGTCACCAACCTGGGCAACCACTACGACCCCACCACCGGCAAGTTCACCTGCTCCATCCCCGGCATCTACTTCTTCACCTACCATGTGCTCATGAGGGGAGGCGACGGCACCAGCATGTGGGCAGATCTCTGCAAGAACAACCAGGTGGGAGCCGGCAGGGGACGGGGGGGCTCGGGGAGCCCCGAGGGGACGGGGAGCAGGCGGGGAGCGGTACCCGGGCAGGGCCGGGGGAGCCGAGCGGAGCCCCCCGCTGCCAGCAGCCCCCGGCTCCGGGACGGCTCCTGCGGGCGGTGGCTCCTCACAGGGAGCCGGGAACGGAGTTAACGAGGGCAGCGGCTAATTCAATTAGGAAATGTCTGCCGTAAATACTACGGGAGCAGGGAAACGAAGTGCCCCGTGGTATATTCACTCCCAGGTGAAGGCAGTCCCGTCCATCGCGGGGATACCGTTTTACCGGCAATTAAGACATTAATTCATTTTAATTAATTAATTTATTTATTTTATTTATGACGCTTTTTAAGGTGTTTGCTTTCCCCAGACCTGCTACCTTTTTAAAAAATAAAATATTAAACGGAGCCTGGAGTCTAAGCGCCCCCAAGTACAACCGCTCCCGGTACCAGACATCAGACAAATTAAACCGATTCAAGGGGAAAAAATATAAAAGGGGAGGGTTTCTAGGCATGTACGTGTGCATTTTTATGCTAGGATAAATACTTAGGTAAATAAAATTGTCTGAAATCGACAGCTCGGATGCGGCAGCGCTGCCTTTTGGTTACGGTCCGTGCCCGGGACGCGAGCCCCGCGTGGTGTGTGGGGAAGCTCGCAAGTTTTGCAAAAAAATCGCTTAAACGGCGCCTGACGGGGCTGACACTGTAAAGTCGGTGTTTTCCAACAAAGCAAAAGCCGTCGGCAAGCGGGAGCCGTGGAGGCAAACACAGCAATTCCCACGCAGTGCCTCCGAGGGATCCCGAGGTCCCCGGTGCTAACACATCGCCCGCTGCCTGCCGGCTCCCCGGGCGTCCCGGCGCAGCGCTGGGAGGCAGCAACATACATGTCTATGCTGCCTGAGTGCTTTAATTTCCAGATAGATACACTGACACAGCGGCACGCTGAGAAGTCATCTGAGACCTTTCTGCCAGGCTTTAAGAGGAAAAAATTATGCTGCCTCACCCACCGAGGTGAAATACTTGAAAACAGCATGCTGGGGTTTGCAGGACGTTTGTCACCACTCGCATACCTGCACTTTACTTTCCAGGCTTTTGAATCCAGGGTCCCTTTTCTCCCCCTTCAGCCACTGTCTCAGGTCTTACAATGAAATGTCCATAGTGTCCAGTGTCCATACGCTGACCTCCTCACGACAGTCACAAACACGGTTTAAATTCGCTTTTACTATCCACAGCAGTACAAAATTTTAGAGAAATCCACTAAGCAGCATTTAATTATGGTCTGCGTGGAAACTAGGAAAGTAATTTAAACCATTTATTTTTGCCAACACGCAAGATAATGTCATTTGATGTGAAAGTTTGTCTCCTTCAGCTGTAGCCCTTTTACTCCTTGCTATTTTGCCCTTTCCATTTCTATTAGCACTACAGCCTCAGCTCACCTTATCTTCTTTGGAGGGCATTTCTAGGGTTAATGGCCCAGAGCCTTCAACTCCACCCTGCTAGTCATTAATCCAGACGAAATACCCTGTGCTTAGAATTGTTATTGCTAAAACACTAGCAAAATAGGTGCCCTCTGTAAACAATACCAGGAGATTCGGGATCAAGAAGTCCTGAAATAGATGTGGTTTATTATCATGCGATGCATCAGTTTAAATTTGCAGCCTGTCAAACCTCTGCAAGATTTTCAAGCCCTTCTCACTCATACAGGATGTGTAAAGAAATGTATAAATAATTTCCACCTACAGTGATGTTTAAGCTGCATAACACCACAAGATCCTCCATGGCAAAGACATCCCCCCCTGCCACCTTTTAACATTTCAATATTAATGTGAGGCCATATCACATGAAAGTTTAATTGGAAATTTATCATTTAAACTTTGAAAGGAATCTGTGGAAATTTGTGACTTATAGCCTATTTTTTCAATTCAGAACAGATAAAATCCCACATACAGTACGCCAAGTCATGCATTATTACTTAGTTCAGGTTTGCAGTGCCACTAAATCACTTACTGCTCTGTAACTACACCAGAACAAAGACAAGCAACAAGCAGATGATGTGATATAAATCTCATACAACTAAGTTTAAATATTTTAACAAACGGGGTCAAATTATATATAAATGATTTGGAAACTTACAATGCCACAGACTATTCCTTGCTGGAAACCAACATACATCCACTTCCAGTTTGCTACTAATGTCAGATTTAATCAGCTGTGGAATAGCAAGGGACAAAAAAAAAAAAAAAAAAAAAAAAAATCAAAAAAAAAAAAAATCATATGTTTAAATGAAAGTTGCAAATGAAATTAGAAGTCCTCCATTGCTTGTAAATTCCAAGAGCTCTCAAAGTAAACAGCGACTCGCCCATGATTTTTCAAATATGCATCTTTTACACTACACAGAAATTAAATGTTTGTTTAATGAAATGTGGCATTAACAGCTTTTCCAAGCCCTGACTAGACTACCTTACCTGCCTGTGTGCATTGGAGCGAGCATGTGGGTGTGTGTTTTTTTTGTTCAGTTCTCTTTACAGCACGATACTATTAGCAGCATGACAATAAATCGCCTCTGGAAACACTCCAGCCTGGTACCAGTAGGGCCTCACTGTGGACCCTCACCAATGTCAATCAATTGTTCTGCTGAAATACAAGTCACGCCAGTGTAAAATGGGCACGCGACCACATTCGGTGCTCCCAACTCTAGCTCTTACTACACATGTATATAAAAAGGCACAAAATATTTACGGGATATAAAATATTAAGCAGTTTTGTATTGATCAGAGGACTGAGAAATAAGCAGGTTACTGCTGT
This sequence comes from Aythya fuligula, assembly GCF_009819795.1. Classification (NCBI taxonomy): domain Eukaryota; kingdom Metazoa; phylum Chordata; class Aves; order Anseriformes; family Anatidae; genus Aythya; species Aythya fuligula. Next base: position 22,033,108 of record NC_045560.1, read on the forward strand.
AGTTTCAAATACTGTATTGCAGGAGAAAATTAGCAGTGCCCATAAGAAAAAACTACAATGAACATTATTAGATATTGAAAGCGTCAATGTGTGCATGCTGAATCAAATGGTGAGGCTATGCTTTAATTTCACCATGCAGGAAATATGACCAGAGTTTTATTAACCGCTCCTTATGTATTTTATGTAGGTTCGAGCTAGTGCGATTGCTCAGGATGCTGATCAGAATTACGACTATGCCAGTAACAGCGTGGTTCTTCACTTGGAGCCCGGAGATGAAGTTTACATTAAATTAGACGGAGGAAAAGCACACGGAGGAAACAACAACAAATACAGCACATTTTCTGGATTTATTATTTATGCCGACTGATAACCAGTAAAAAGACCCACCAAACCAGTCCAAAAACAAAGCTCGCTCTTCTAAGCAATGGATTTGCGTGGCAAAAGTCAATGAAACAAGCACCCCAGCAGAGATCGACCACCGAACACCTCACTAGTGGGGAAAAAAGTCGAATGCTACCTGATGCACATCTGTACGACACAGAGAAACCTTATGTTAAAAAAAATTACTAAGCGAGTTAAACAGATGTGTGATCCACTACCGCCAAAGCAAATACTTCCTCATTGTTAGTGTCCATGTGAATGAAGTCCTACACAGGTCAAATTTTTATAGGAGAAAAAAATAAAAACAAACCACTAAAGACACTGAGCTACTTCTTCAGTGTATATGATACTTGGATGTGTTATGATCTTGCTGCTTTATCCATACTTCAGCTTTGGTTCTTGTGACTTACTCGCTAACAATGATGCTTAGAGTCCACTCATAGTGTGGTGAGGAATGATTTTACAATAAAAGGAAGAGGTAATCGAAATATACTTTCTCTCTCCAAAGGAATTGTTTGCCTTGTACTTTTCTTATTCTTCCACTTAAAACTAGAAAGTAATCAGCTTCAAGCCTTAACTCAATGTTCCTGCTTTGTAGGTTTACATTAGACTTTTAACATAAAGTCAAACCACCGGAGTTGTTTAAATTTTGTCTTCCCCTTAGCTATGTTTTAAAAGAAAAAGAGGGATAGAAGAAACACTTTTTTTTTTTTTTTTTTTTTTTTTTTTCTGAAATATTTAACAGCTGACAAACTATTCTATTGGACCAAATCCCCAATTACACTGAAGCCAATGGCAAAACTCCCATTGATGTTAGTGGAAAGAGGATTTGGCTCTTCATTTGTAAACATGTGTAAATATATAGTTAGCCAGTTTTACAGGCCCATTCTTGATGGTTAGTTGTGTAAATATTTAGCAAGCCTAGCATCCACATCCTCAGACCAAGGTCAAATGTTTTCTTTGCAGCAATTAGTCTTCATTAGTCCTTCAACACTTAGACTGCACTTGGGTACAATTTGTAATAAAATAGTAATGACAGCATACTGCAGATGTTCAACTAGAATTTTGTAGGAATGGGTCAAAACCTTAGTTGTCTTCGGTGTCTTGTCTCACTGGAGTTGGTGAGATTACCCCCACAAAGGAGGAGTGGGAGATGTGACCTGAGGGAGAACGGTGGGACACGGACCTTTTCTGTGGTAGCTAGTCAGAGGTTTGTGGTAAGGCGTGCCTATGAAATGGACACAGATAAGCATACTACCAAAAATGAAAACACATATGCAAAGAAAGAAGCAGATATTTACTTGCAAAAAGAAGCGTGTATTAAAACCTATTTTTCTCATTCATATATATAGATATATATATATTAAGGCTCAAAGAAAGAAGTTTAATACGTATAAAGGATTAACGGCTTGGAGAATTAAACTAAACACAGGTACTATGAGTTACATAGTTATAAAAATGCTTTAAAATCTGTCATTCCACTAATAGCCACAGAATACGTGTCATCAGAAATCAGATTTATTATTTGCTTTGGTTTGGGGAGGGGAGGCTGTCTATTTCTCTCAGGTTCAAACTTGCAGGTTTCGATCTAAAAATTAAGCAAGGTCATTAACCAGCTCCTTAGCAGAGATGGTTAGGTTATTTTTAACATTTTGGCAAATTGAAGGTAACATTTGTATAAAGTGTTACAGAGTAATAGAGGCTACCCCTAACATTTCAATTTCATGCAATTTGCCACAAGCAACCTTGTCTAATCTACTAGGGGTACAAACAGATTTATCTGCACTAGAACGCCAAAAGTGTCTGCCATTGAGACAAAAAGCTCTTCAGTGCTGATTGCTCAGTAAAAGGCGGACAGAGATTTTAAGAATCTCTCAAAATCTCGTTTGAATGAGTGAAGCTTTTCTTAAACAGAACACGTTGCTCATTCTGTTTCTGTTTTTGAGTTGTCCAGCTTGAAAGATATGCTGAGGTAGTCTAGACTACGAGGATCGCCAGTCTAACCCATTTAGGTTTTATAAAGGGATATAGTGCTGCAAGCTGCTTGTGTATTATCTCATCAGAATGGCTACGCTTCTAGTCTATAACAACGTGCCAAACTACATCTGCACATTGTAGTGATTGCTTTTGTGTTTTTTTTCTACTACTTTAATAACAGACGTGTAACTGCCCTCACGTCTGTTCAGGCCACAACTGCTTTCAATGCTTAGCCCACTCGCAGCAGTGTAGCTGGAGTTTGTCTGTGCAGCAGCAAACAGCAACGTGCCAAGCTAGAGATCATTTACAACTAACAACGCATATTTACTAAGGTATTTATTGGAAAAGGTCAATACTACAAGACATATAAGGTCAAATTTGAAGAAGCTTTCAAAATCAGACTACCATTGCTACTGGGTATGATTTTTTTTTTTTTCTTTTCGATAAATCACTTGCCCTGGTTTAAAGTTAGACAAGAGGAAAGAACACACTTTATGTGAAAAACACATATAAGGCAAACATTTCTTCCTTTTTCATCATATCTTGATATACTGATTTGTAAAGACTTATATCACAACCTTTGTTATAACTATTGCAACTCATTAAAACCGTATTATGTAATATATTTTGCCTTTTGGTGTTGCATCCTTGCAAAAAGAAGCTGGTCTCTATTGCAGTTTCACATGATCGCTGTGAGATTCCATCAATTCCCAATGAAAAACTAATCTGGTTAAAAAATAGACATCCGTAACAATACTACACACAGTTTAAGAGGTCTACAAATGGTTTTATTCAAAAATAATTCTTTCCATGTATTTTTTACACATTCAGTTCAAAGTAAGTAAATGATTAAATGAAAAAGAAATAGTATCTTTTTAGAAATATTTGAAATTTGTTTTGCCTTCTGTTCTACTTGGAAGGTATTTCAAAGTGCCAGACCTTTTATCTAGCATTATTTAAATGATATACGGATAATTAACGGATTATCGATATTACAAGAACTGATTTATTAAAATCAACCTGTGGAATAGGGGGATTTAATTGAAGACTGTAATGTTCTTCAAAGCCCTGCTGATGCATAAAAATATTCCTGGATAATGTACTAGTATTATTAGCTTACCCTCTGGAAACAACTATTTTAATACATTGAGAAAATTTTGCAGGTAGGTTCATATCTAGTAAATCATTCCTGAACTGGCTTTCAGAAGGGAGAAAACAAATAATTCTGTTATTCTAATTAAAAAGAGAAGTCCTAATCAGGTTGTTCATAGCATGAATACCTTCCAGTTTCTCTGACAATAAGCATGACTGCTCTTCTGAAACAAATTTGAATTATGCCAAGCTCCCCTATGAAACAGGAATTTATAAGTTTATTCACTATTCTTACTTAAAAGTCAACCACCGCTTTGGATTTTCTAGGAGTATTTTATCAATTTTATCTTGGGAGATGCCTCTAATGAGCATTTTAGGAACTATGTTTTTAAGGATATGCGAATATCCATGACCTCCGTATTTCATCAATCTATTCTTCGTGTGCACATCATGAGCCATCAGAATTCTGTCTTCATAGCCTTCATTGATCAGCATCCGAACCCTGCAAAGGTAAAAAGTGTACCTGTCACTGGCAGCTCTCACTCTGCAACACCGCAGAACTGATCAGTAGTTAAACTTTTTACATTATTGTAGTCCTCCACTGCATCATAACTGAAAATAGCTACTTTAAGGTACTCAGAAGACATGTTCCTGATATTTAATTAAACCTAAAACACTTACTTTATTGAATGATAATAATACTACTAATAAAAACATACCAGCAAATATTGCAACGTGGACAAGAAAAAGTGTTTCCAGCTGGCATGACTTTGAATTTCCAGTCTCATGGGCCCATGGAGGAGGAATTCAAGGATTTCATTATTGCCAAGCACAGGACACAGTTTTTATATACATGAGTAAGTAATCATTTCCTACTAAAACTCCTTGCTAGCACGATCTACTCATGGGGTTAGCTCTTGCTGCTGTCACAACACTGGCCCCATAACAATTGTGGAGGACCAGACTCTGCCTGTGACAGGTCCTTTATGAAGCCTGGCTCAACAAGGCAAATACTTTCACATCTGTGCTTTATTCCCAATTAGAATAACCAGGTTGTCAGCATCATATTCCACGCAGGCAATTATCAACCAAACATGTTTCAAAGATGTTCATTAGAGAAGATAAATAAGACAGGCATTGTACGGTGCTAGCATGTGCCAGCAAATTAGAGGAGTTAATTCAGCAGTCCGACTAAGCAGACTTGGCAAATTGACAAGTCAGCTTGAAAAAATAACGAAACAAAACTCATCCTTCTGGTCATTCCCTTGCAGCAAGCCTCCTACAAGGCGTCCTTCTGTTCTGCATTGCACTCAGGTAACCTTAATCCCTTGCTAAGCTCAGTTTTTAGAATCTATTTGGTAGGTGGCTGAACTTCTCTGTTGCATGACTCCGCTGAGTTTCAGTTTTCCACTTGCACTGGCGGTGCTGAGGTGGCACAGACAGATAGAGCAGGCCTGGAAGTGCTCATTCCTCACTAAGCCACCCAATTCCACCAGATGCCAGCACTGTGAAATTCTAATTTTCACCTTCTTGCCTGTGCTTTGATCAGCAAGAAAGCAAACACTGGTTTTATAAGTAACCACACTGCATCTGAAAGCCTTTACTGTCAGTTTTTATTACAACTACTTACGAGGAGATACATCAAATCAATATGGAGAGTAGAAAGAAGGCAAGTGAGATAGAGCTTTGTAAAAAATCAGTGTCTTTCATAAAAACAATATAAACAGTGCTGTATAGCACACAGCACCATGTATGCTGTAGGGTTATAACACCGCTACTATCTTCTCCAGCTTGAAATACGAAGAGGCCACAAGCTAACCTGAGAATAAAAGCAATGACACTTCAGTGACTAAGTTCTTGGCTGATCAAACATCATCTTAGAATGATCTCCTTCCACATTTGGACTCAATTTTGTGGGGTGGGGAGGTATATGGTCCTTTAGATTCCTTATTTATTGCTTCTTCTTGCTCGTTCCTGTAAGTTTAGTTCATACTTCCTGCTGACTCAAAAGAAAACTCTTCTCTAAAAAATTCAGTTTTCTACTTGCACTGGCAGCAGATTACAGCATAAATGCCTCAGTACACACACAGTTAAGCTGTGTTTGAGTAGGTATGGTACGGCTACAGAAGTTTACTTATCTTTTGGACAGGCTAGACCTGAGCAATGTTCTCCATTTAGTTTGGTCAAAATGTGTTTCAGTGACACATTTAAAGATCAGGTTGGTTTCCATCTCTGGGGCGCTGCTAGACCAGAAAAAAAAAAATCACAAAGAAAACCAACAATCCAAGGAGACTGCCACTGCCAACATATGCCCAGTGTGGATGCATCAAAAACTCAACAAAATCCATGTAATGGCATTTCTAACTGGAGGGCAGAGAGCCACACCACACAAAGAGAGGACAAGCTCTTACTATTTTCTTCCTATAAGCAGCCTGCTGCACTAAACGCTCAGCTGCCAGAGAATTTTAAGGAGAAATCTCGGTGGCTAAGCAAGTACCACAGACAGAATAAAAGCTGTGCCATGGCTGAACAAACACTTGCTAACCAGGGCATGCCCCATTCTTCTACACATTTTCCTCACAGTGCTTCTGTACACGCTGACCTGCTGTGGCACAGGAGAGCGGAGCAACTTTAGGGATTCTGAAGGTGAAAACTGCAGATTCATCACAGCAGTTTAAAATACTGTGTGCAAGACTGAGAGACCTGTTAGCAAGAGAAACTATTTCTAGTGTGAAAAGCAGCAGCAAACGCCTGGCAGTAAGTAGAGCAGTAGCCACAATACCTTCTTAGGAGAGCAGCCTGAAAGCAGAGAAGAAAAGTTTTGCAGCTAATTTGACAGTGAGGGGCAAAGCAGTGTCTGAAGTGTGAGTGAAAGCTAGAAAGCTCCTTCATTAGTGATCAGGGACCTTAAAATCTTTCTCCTGAAAAAAAAAAGGAAAGAATTATTTCTGACTCTGGAAGCAAAACGAGACATAGGGCAGGATGGCATTCCCACCCCTCAGATAGCTGCTGCCTGACTACACCTGAATACTGAGGACGAACAGTGAAGGAGCCTCACTCCTCTGGACAGACTGGAAGGAGGGAGAAGCCCACTCCCAGCTGACCATACCTGTCTCAGGCAGTTTCTGCAAGGAATGCATCTGCTTGCAATACTTTGTGTTAGCACAGCACACAGATTTGTTATGCAGCTGAGCTGAGAGAGAAACGGGGAAGAGAGATCTGGCCAGCAGGGCCAATACTGTCACAGTGTGGCTGTGAAGAGCACGGGAGTTGTGAGCCTTCACCAGTGGGAAAGGACAAAAGGAGAGGGGTGGGATAAATGCTAAAATGTATGGAGGAACAGTTGTATGGAAGTGCTGAAAGGTATGGAAGAAATGTATGGAAGGCTGTATTTCAGGATGGAAGCACAGGACCAAATCCACCCAATGAAACTAATCACTTTTGCTCCTGTAAGACACTTGTGAGAAGATGTAATAGGCTCAGAAGACACGTAGTAGCAACACTAGGTTTCCAACAAAAGCCAAATCCTAACATAAATCCTCTATCTCCAGCCTTTCCTTTTATAACACTTTAATTTTTTATAATACATTAATATATAAACGCAGTAAATGATAAAATTCAACCAAATCAGCATGGAATTAGGACAGAGAATGAAGTTCGAGTAGCTTTTGATCTTTCCCTCAAGTCACACTCTATGACTTTCTGATTCCACATTTTCCTTTGCAGATAGAAGAAATTATACATGCTGCCCTAAAGAAGTGACAGCAGCAGAAAAAAAATTGCCATTATTTTAGTATGAAAAAAGACACTTTTGAACTGCTAGCAGAATCACTCCGTGATGCCCTTTAAGACAAGTACCAATAATATTCATTTGTCAATGGCAATGCTATTGCTCAAACCCCACTGAAGCAGATACCTTGCAATTCTTTCGTTGTCACTCGGCATGTCGATGTCCGGATGGAACTGGTAATGAAGAAACTCCGTACCAAATAGGTCATACTCTAAATAGCACCCAAGTTTAGCAAATTCCAGAAGTTTCTCTGTATCAAAGATAGTCCTGCAGAGCATATATTACACAAAGTCAGCATTGTAATGGGAAGAAAAAAATCTCACGGTGTGAAGGTGACGTATTCTGCGAGCTCCTGTTTGCAGGGAACAAAACCAGTCGAGGATTTTGAGAAACAGAATTCCCATTTGGCACATGCAGCCGAACCTGGTAGACAACAGTGTCCTTCTTACATCCATCTGGGACTTCATGCATTAAACAAATATGAAACAAAAGCAACTCTTCCCCCATGATATATTAATAATAATAATAAACAAAAACATTTACAATCATCTTTAAATGGAAACAGAAAAGTTACTTACTTTTGGTATCACTAAACCTCTCAATAGACAACCTAACAAGGAAGGACATTTAAGGAGGAGGTTAATTCAGAGTGACATTTAAAAAAAAAAAAAGAAAAAAGGACAATAGATTACTGACATAAAACAGATTTATGTTCTTAACAGCTACCAGAGACAGCTACATCCAGGACTTGTTTCATCCATCAAACACCGTTAATACACAACTTTGTCTTTAGTTTCTATAAGGTACAGTGATGTTTCCAGATTGTCACCAGAACTGCAATATATCTTAGTCTGTGCTCGGATCTGCCCGGAACACCTCAAGGAAACGCTCTTACCAAAATATATAATGGGACTGTGAGAACCCGAGGCATGGGCTCTGCATCAGATGTGGAAAGCAAAGGAACAAAGCTGCTAAAACCCATCCCTCACTTGGAAAAGAATGACAACGGAAATAACAGCTCTCTGGAATATTTTTTTCTATGACACATTTTTACCAAGAGCATAAACTATCCAAATGAAAAACAACAACAAACCCAATCACAGAACTCTCAAATGACACCTGGTAAATTTATCTTTTAAATTTATCACAACACTTTTTTTTTTTCATCTAGGGAAAAAGCAGGTTCCCACCAAGGCAGCGCAGGTAACCAAAAGTAGCCAGGAATACTCATTCCTATGCAGGTGGTCCTACATGTTTTTAAAAACAAAAGAACAAAAACCCCACGAACAGTGTATCTCAAAACCACAGCCAGAAAAATTTCTTTTGAGAACTGTTTTTGGTGTTTTTTGGAAGCTCTGTCCCAACAAGGGGCAGGAGAGCTTAATCCCATCAGCCACGGGTTCCTCTTGTAAGCCCTGCTGATGTAGCAACAGCAGCAGCTGGCAGCTCGGTGCTGGAATGAGGTGTTTGGGCAAGTCACCACAGGGACACCCACCAAACCCTCTTCAGACCAGCATTCCTAGCAGTTGCAGTGATTTTTCTAACAAAAGCTGCTGAATTCAACATATGTTGATCTCTAAGATGCCTCTGTAACCTTTTTCCCTATTAAATGATGAGGTTTGGTAGCCAAGGTTTAGCAGCTGCTCCTCCCTAGCCTGCCTGGGCACTGTGCTTTCACGATGGACACTTGCAACCTTTTGCTCTGAGATGTTACACTGCAAAACGAGGCAGCCAGCATTTTAGCTTTTGCATCCGACTGTAAATCCACCTGAAAACTGCCCTTCTGTCTGTGTCGAAAGCAGGCATGAAATATGGAGCTATGCACAAATTGGTCTCACATTTAAGGGCCTGGGATGCTCCCACGTGGATTCTTCTCACTGAAAGAGACTTAAAATGTTAAACGCACATTGCAAAGCCAAACTTCACAGCAGTTCAGAGCCTATGTTACAGCAAGTGTCAACCTGAATGTGTAAAAATAATGATAGAAGCAGAATAAGGAAAAGCCATGCATACCAGCGGCTGTTAGTGAAACTGCACCTCTGCCTTGACTGTTTTCCCACTTATGCTGTTTATTTTTTCCATCAATAAATCACTGAATTCAATGATTTACAACAGTGCATAAAAGCAAGAAAAAATCAGAACTGATGTTTATGTTGTAGCAAAAATGGCTACATAAGTACTGACACTGCAGTTTGCTCAGCCGTCTTTCACAGAAAGATTTAAGCCGTCCGTTTGTCTTAATAATTGAGAAAAAATACAGCTAGACATACAATGGCATGCAGGTAAATAAGGAAAGCCCATATCATTCCTATACAATCAAATATAAATAAAATTTCATGGCACTGAATTTTATGCTCCTAAAATCGCCACACAACATTGAGCTCTGTATGAATACCAAAAAAAAACAACCTGACACTTGATTTGTAAGAGCCTATAATCATTAGAAATTTAGAGCACAGTGCTTTTGGCTGTGTTACACTCACATCGACGACAAACAATCCGATTGCTGGGAGTCATATGACCACAAACAGTCTCCATTATTCAGCAACTGTCCAAACCAATCAATGCTTGGACATTTTCCAAGTCATCATGAGCCACGCAAGGTCAGAAGAGAGAAAAGTACCCCAATTCCTTTACATGGCTGCTGTAGGGCTTCTGGTGTTTGCTCTCAAGGAAACTAAAAGTTAGCTCTGGGGTCTAAGATGAGAATTACCCAAAATCCAACTGTTTTCTTTTTACGTAGTATTTCTTCTGTCTGGCAGCAGAACTGAAAAGATCCAGAATTCAGCCAAATCAATGAGTATGTTAGCATCTGCAAGACTTTGGTCAGGCCCTTAAGAGTAGCCCTGTTTTCAAAAGTGCTGAAGCCCGACAACTTCCCACCCAGCCTGGCGGGAGCTTCTCAAAGTCCAGTGCTTGTTAAATGCAGCGATTTGCACAGGGATGTCAATTAATGGAATCCTCTTTTTTCTTTTTTTTTTTTTTTTTTTCCTAGTATGGTTACAGTTATTCCTAATCTTGCATCCCAACCTTCAAAAGGAGTGTTTCAAATCCCTGGATCATTTTATCAGCGCGAACCTACGAGCCGATCCAGTTTGAAGTGCTGGAAGCTGATTAAGCTCCAAACAAGCAGTTTCCTTACCTGTCGAGGTGAGACATGACGGTTTTGGAAGCGTCAGCCCCAGCTTCCTGCAGAATGCGGATGATCTGGAAGGGCGCATCGCTGTTCCTGCCGGGGTGGATGATCACCGGGCACCCCAGCTGCGCCTGGGCGCGCGCGGTTGCCTGGAGCACCCTGCGTTCGCTCTGGGTCAGGGGCCAGGAGCAGCCGATTTCCCCCACCACGCCACACTTGATGTTAGTCCCATCCGCTCCGTCGAGGATCTCACCAACAATGATGTCTGTAAGCTAAAGAACGGGAAAATGAGATATCTGGTTAGTAATATTGTCTGTGTTACACAGCATCACGTTTGGCTGATGGACACTGCGCTGGTCCTAAGGTCCTTTTGAACCTACTTAATTAACAGTTGGGTGTGTGAAAACACTGCAGTTAAAATCTGGTTTCTGCCAACTAACGTCAACCTAGCCATTAACTAAGACCAAAATAAACACAGAGGCAAATCAATTTAACAGTATGCACTCACACAGCTGCCTGGGTTTGCAAGGAAAGATTGTCTACATATAATCCGGATACTGCTTTAAACTGAGACTAATTTTTCTTAAAAGTCCAGGATAAAATCTTGTGCTTCACAAGCCTATATTGGATCCAGAAACAATTCAAGGTAGTTTCTTGCTAAACAAGGGCTCAGAGATTAAGGAATCCTTGTCACTGAAATGGGGAAGGAACAAAGTCCTGCAAAGATTCTGGGCCATAGATCCTGAAAAGACAAGTTTAAGGCAAATCCTGCTCTTGCGAATGCCAATGTAAAACTACTGTAACTCTGCTGACTTTGGAACTACAAGAACAAAGCTCAGCTGACAAACTTACAGGGTCAAAATTACCTTGCTTTTAAAATATTCATAGGCAAAAAAGACATCAAAATCTCCAAATAAAATCAGCTTGTTATAAAATCTTTCACTTTTCTTTTTCAGAATAGGCTTGTGTCTTCAAGAACACACTCAGAAATGAAAGCACAAAATGGCACTGATGGTGATGTTCTAACTATTTGTCCCTGAATGTTAAAGAAATCATGATTTAAAGGAAGAATAAAGTGAACAAAGGAAGAAGGTTTTCAAGCAAACACAGGAAATCAAAAAAGCTCACACCAGTTTTCAAATACATTTCTAACTTACCTTTACTCTGCATCTCATCTCCTCAACAGGTCAATACAAGACATTTTACGGCAGGTCTCTGCCCATCACTTTATCCCATGATCACACACCTCCTGCCTCGTGTATAACCAATCTACCACCCATTTCCAGGGACAACCAGACACAGAGTTCGCTTCTCTCCTGAGAACAACCTGAAGAACATTGCTCCTGCAGCAACATCCTTGTGTCACCATACTTCTCTCGTTCAGTTGAAGTGAGCAACAAAATATTCAAATTATCTTTGCTTAATCAGGAAAAGTATCATTATGACAAATTCACTGGCAAATGAAGAACCACCAGTTATCATGGTGCAGTCCCTGCACAACCCTCGTTAAGCAACTGATCGTTGTTTGGCCTGCATTAAGTATTGATTAACTGTTGACTACAGGACACCTGTGGGTCTTCAGCAGCCCATCAGATACAGGAGGGAAACTTTTGCCCAATGAAATCTTTTGTATCAAATTCCAAGTGATGCAAAAATATTTAGGAAAAGTTGGACCATACAGCTTGAGCCAATTTGGTCCTCGGAGTTGACAGAGCTATGTCACATTGCATCTGCTGAAGCTTTCAGCATTTATTATTAAAATGAACTTGACTCATTTGTAAACTGTGATAGAATTAAAAAAATAATTCAGCTCCATACATTCTCATTCACAGCCTCCTGCCTTGGAGGGTTCCGCTTCCTTCTTCTCCCCATCATCACATTTTCTTAATAAAAGACGAATGAATATTTATTATTACAGAAGTATCTGGGGACTTCTGTCATTATTAACACATTGTCGTGGGCACTGCACAAACAACTGGATGCCCTGAAAAAAATAGGGAAATGGCGGAAAGAGAGGTAACAGGCAGCTTGAGCAGAGCGATGATTTACAACCGTCCTATAAATACTGCAGTTATTTATGCTTCTTAAAAGAATTCTGGGTGGTCTAATTGGGAAGTAATTAGCCAGGAAAATATACAAATGAGGAATAAGGAATAATGTTTCTTCCTTAAAAAATTGTAAAATGCACAGGGTAGATGGTGTTGTACCGAAATCCCACATATGAAATATTTTATTTTCCTTTACTGTTGCAATCTAACTAATCCCTGAGAGAAAAGGGAGTTCAAGAACTGGAAATGCTGACAGATACTCCCAGCACACACAAGTAGGGCTGGTCCAGCTACAACACACCAGCAGTAACACTGCTCTTAAATTCTGCAAATTAGGAGCTTTTAGATTTCATCTTTCTTACTTGAACTTCTCTCCAATTTTGACTCATCCAGGGATAATCCATAGGAGAGAGGCTCCTAGGAGATAGTTAAGACTTACCTGCTCCACTGTCATAGCCTGTGTTTGAGAAGAGTGAGTGGAACCCACATAAAACCCAGCCCCAGCAATAATATGGACTCCAGTTTCTTCAGCGAGTTTCTTCAAAGTATTCATATCCCGACCAATTCCTGTGGTCGTGTTCTCCACGATAGTCCCACCGCCTGCTGCTTTAAAATTCAGCAGCTCCTCCTTCACAGCATCCCTTTCCTGACACAAAAGAAGGTTTTCTTTGTGGCTGTAGGGGTTCTGCTTAATCCAAAACAAGTTCTTCATCTCAATGGGCCCATCAGACAAAGGCTCTTGGCCTGGGGAAGGTGGACAAAAACAGCTGCTGTAGTTCATTGACAGGTGCTCATGAGTCAACGTGTAGCCAAGCTGCACCGGCTCCACGAGGCCCAGGACAGTCTGTGCCTTTCCTCTCAGGGAAGGCATCTTCAACAACTTCAAGAGGAAAAAAAAAAAAAAAACACAACAGATTCTGCAGAAGTCTAGGAAGGAAGAAGAAAGGACATTTCAGAAAAAGCCAACATTTCTTGGAGAATGTCTGAATTCTCCACTCTCACATGCACATACCTACATGCTGTGTGTTTGTTAGAATGTTTTCAAGTGCTAAATCCAAGTACAGTAGGCATTACGAAAACCAAAGCATTTATTTTACCCAATTACACTTTCATCAGTACTCTAGTAACGTAAAAATACCACATTCAGTAAAAGGAAATTGTCATCATTTATTGTGTCGTAGTCAATACCCCATTAAGATAAATGTTTCCTATTTAATAACCACCACTGTATGTTTATTTAGGATTCTTCGCTCTTCAGCAGCTGTCAATTTTTGTCAGCTTGAGCCACCAGATGAACACACTTGGCACCAAGAGTGAATGTTCCTTACTGGTACGTTCATTTGATCAGTGTCCTCCACGACTTGCTATCCCCTTCCCATGCCGAGGAACCCGCCTGGCTCTGGGCACCTCCCCTGCCCCTCCACTCGAGGAGCGCAGGGATGGGGTGACATCTTCTCAGGCATTTAGCAGGGGCTCGAGTCCTCCTGCCAGTTTTGCTGGCAAAGCCTGGCCTAGCCCCAGGGCAACTCCTCCAAAGCTGACAGCAGTCCCTGAAAACACAACCTGGCCCCCATCCAGCTGGGCAGAAATTCCCATCTGGTTCCAAAGTGCTTTTTTCTGTCAGCTTCGTTGGCCAAATGTTTTACCAGTTTAGAACAGACCTTAGCCTAACGTCTCATTTCCATGGCTCAGCCCCTAAGACGATTTTTCCCTCGTCTTTAATATAAATGAAACCAGGTTATTCTTCAAAACTTCAAATGAGTGGTGACGAAGACATACCTTGGGGCTGCTGTCTACAATTGGTTCATGTCATAGGCATCTGCTCTGTGAAAGTTTAGCCCGGATCTCTACAGGTTAGAATTAGCTGCAGCTGTCTCCATTGGGATTTGGGGGGATTTTTTTTTTCTTTTGAGGGTGGGGATGATCTTTATAGTTTATGTGCCGTATTAACATTAAACATAGCTGACTACTCAGCTCATGTTAGATCTTCCTGATGCTGGTTGCGAAGGCTTGAGGATATGTAGTTATAATCCCTAGTCAACCAAAATCATCAGTTATGAAACAAAATACATGTTTAATCATGTCCAGGGGACAGGACTAACTAGAGCATGCATTATTGATTAAAGAGAGAGGTCTTTCCCATTTCTGTCTCCCTTTTAGTGAATAATATCATAAACATGGGTTTGTTACTGGTAAAGCCCTCAGAGGACGTCTTCCTTTTAACTGTTAATGTTAATCTACCAGGATGACAGAAAAACTGAAATCTGAAGGGCACTGAACTCTACATATCAAAGGGCACAAGGATGTCTGGATCTCTTTGGGGATACTTTCTTTTCACGAGTAAGACTCACTGCCAGAGTACCGCTGTAATAGTGACCCAGCTCCTGCAAAAGGCAGATACCCCCTGTCTAGTGATGTTTGAGTGCTGGCAGTTAATTTAACATGAAAAGTCAGCCATCCATAAGAAAAAGAAAGGACTGATTGATTGTGTGTGCTTGTCTTGTGTATAAGCAGACGTGTATAATAATCCCACGTAGGAAGAACTGTTCTTTTATGAATCGCATTTGTAGACTAGCGTCTTGACTTGTTTGAGAAGGCAGAAGTATAATAACTCTCACGGAACAGACTGCTGGCTGATTAATATCATGTTGTGTTGTGGCTTTTGCCAAATAAATTAAGAAGTCCATGATTTCAGAAAATATTATTCATGAGAAAATAATGAAAAGCAAAATACCTGTCTTAGTCAGAAACTGCTGCTAACTGCAATTCAGTTCAGTTGTCCAGCTGAGCCATTAATTGCACTCCTGAATAAAGCTAGTGTTGTGTAGAGCAACGCCCCAGTCTGGAAAAAGCTCAACGAGCCAGGTCATTGTCATACACACAGCAAAGTGACTGCAATAATATATTCTTTAATTTTTATTTTTCTTCCATCAAGTATCTGCTCTGGTATTCAGTTAAGTCTCTATAGCATAAAAAGTGATATCCACTCTCTACTGGAGAAGCATATTTTTCTCCACATTTATTGACAATTTTCAAATCCATTTATTAAGTTAGGAAAACAGACCTATATAAATAAGTTTGTATATATTCAAGTATTGAAGCTCTTTTAATAAAACTAGACACAAAGTGATTATAATTATGGCCCGTTTCCTTAAAAAGTTTCCACTTTATTTTTTTTGGTTATTTGACAGTGCAGTGGCTTAAAACAGCCATTCTAATTGATTCAGATTTTTTGCTCACTTTCAGATTCCTCCTTTGAATGTAAAAAGGACAATAATTAAAAGTTTATTTTCAACATTTGTTCGACTAATTCCTTTCTGACATAGCTAAATTAGACTACCATCAATTAATCTGGCCCATACACTGTGAAAACCTATGGTGGTGTGAGATCTTCTTATAGCCTGAGGCTGCTGTCCTCTGATTTATAACAGCAGGAAACATCTAAAATTACCTGTTCCAGTGCCAGGTTCCTCTTGCAGCAGACATGAATCTGTTGATTTTTAGGCTCTGTACTTCAGATTATAGCATACGTACAGAGCTAACAAAACCAGTGCCTACTATTGAACCTTTTGATTGAGCACAAGTGCTTTTATGACTGTAAGAAGCATCACAGAAATGGAAACTGACATAAACAGCATTTAAAGCAGGCCTAATTTTATCTTCCTGAAAAATATGATTAACGTTAATGTCAGTGCCTGCTTACTAACAGTTTTAGAAAACCAACACTTTTAATAAAAAAAAGAAAGAAAAATAGACAGCCAACAATTCGTGACTAGAATTATTTTTAAAAATACAGTCCTGATATCTTCTCTACCATCATTTACATAGACAGCATGCCATGAATATGCTATAATGATACATTATTCTTGATAAGATTCACCTGATGGAACCATAATTTAATTAGTGTCTTTAAAATAGATTTATGTGCAAACAGCTTTCAAATTGAATAATGACTGCTGCTTAATTTAAACACGTATACGTTAATGTTCGTGCGGTTTTCTAATGACTTGTATGCCACGTTCTACACAGAATTTTCTTTTTTGAGCAAGTTTCTTCTTTTGTACACTGGGGATTGAATTCATACCCTCTCACTTAGCCATCTAAAATGGTACACGTCCTTACAAAATAACTGTCTAGACTATTTTCATACCGGAGATGGGAAGACATATCTACAGGCAATTCATCCAGCCTATTTTGAATGCTTGTGACAGGACAGGACAAGATACTTTCTCTAACATCTGCCTCCTTCCATGGACTAAGGAAGGAGCCAAGAAACAATCTTGGACAAGCCAGTAGATCTTAAATGGCCCCGTGTGAGACATGTGAATTAAACTTCCTGAATCCTCACCCAGTTCAAGGGAAGGGGCAGGGAGAGAATGTGAGAGGAAAAAGGGGAAAGGAATTCATATTTCTATGACAAAAAATAAACAGGTAGGCTTTTATCTGGCAATAAGATGTATTTTGGTTTTGGAAATCACTAATTTATACTGTGTTAGTGCTGAGGCACTCCCACTCAGATCAAGGTTTCCCTGTTTAGGTGCTGCATAAAGAGAAATAAATAGTATTTCCTGAAAATATACTCAGATAACAAGAAAATAATCTTGAATAAACAATCTTTTTTTTTTTTTTTTTTTTTTTTTTTTTTTTTTTTTTTTTGTCCACAACAGCTTGGAAATAATGACCTAACATTTCCTTAATAAACTCTGGACTAATCTTTACAACTCATTGCACAGTGAAATACAACTCTCACCATCACCCTCCTGTTAAATACCAGCAAAGTACATATTTTTCCTAGAGGTATTATTAAGAGGAAAGAAACTTGCTACTAAAAAGGTCACGGTACTGCGTTCCTTACTCTGGTAAAAATTCCACTAAATTCAATGGGTGTTTTGCCTGAATATTGATGGCAAGACGTGTGTTTCTGCTTTTCCCATCTGAAACTCACACTTCAGTCATCGTGTCATTTTAATGGTCTTGTAATGGGACGTCTCTCTAGGTTTGGATTAGTTGCTTCCTACAGTAATTTCATATTGCTGGAACATTATAATCTCATAAACGCGGCTTCCACACGCTAACGCTGCATTTGTTTTGATTCGGTAAGCACATCTGAATGGTATTAGCACAGATTCTCTCGACTTGTATGAGAATAATTGTATTGTTACGTTACAATGCCAGATTACAGGGACACTAAGTGGAGATTGTTGTGACAAAAACTACAAAAAAGCAAAATGAATGGGTATTTATTGTGTTCAGAAACAAATTACACACAGCTGACATTTAGAAACACGGGTTGCCCTGGCTGCATGAAGAATATTATAAGAGAGTTTTTCCCTGTATAGCCATGCAGCTTGAGGAAAGGTGACACAGCAGAGGTTCAAAGTGTATTCACAGCTGGAGGAAATGCTTCGAACATTCAGTTCTACTGTGAGTGACCTCAGCAAAGCACGGAGAAGCCCCGTATCAGTACAGGATACATCTATGGCCCGTTAGCTAGTCTATCCTGCGTTATCTCAGCATCCCCCGTATTTGAACATTTTGCAATGAGGGAAAATGTTAGCAAGACAATGCAAGAGGAGAGGCAGAGGGTATGAGAACACATGCAGGCTGTTTAAGGATGAAGTTAAAAACAGAATTTCCCTCTCCCTTCTCACGTGCTTCTGCCAGCTCTGCAGAGCTTTGTGGGGTGAAAGGAACTCAGTTCTGCAGGCACACTTCTCCCCTATACCCATCAGACAATCAAGTTTTCTAACTTCTCTGGCAGACAGGCTCCACATCAACTTTACCTTCAGAAATGTATATAGAAGCTTTAATTACAGGACAAGCATACCTGAAAACCAGCCTTCTCATCCACTGCTTGCAATAAGCACATTTTTGCTCATGCACAGTGTCAGCAAGTGCAGCTACAGTGCTGGGAGTGGAGCTGTCTGTGAGCTGTGGGGTTGTGGTGGCCAGCAGTGACGCTGCCTCTGCTTCAACAGGACCTCTACAGGCTCACCCTCAGCTTGCCCAGACACTCCTCTGGTGCCAAAGGTGTCCAACAGCCTCCTAAACAGGCATTCTCACTACACAGTTGTCTCTGAGTTATGTGAGATGCCAGAGAATGTCTCCTTTGGGTTATTTTGCCCCAAAAACAGAATTTGGAAATGAGGTAAAAGGACAATGAAAACTCTTGTCTCTTCTGCAGAAATGACAGATAGGCTTCTCTGAAGATTGAGTGGATTATTTCCATTAAAGTCCTAAATATCCTTCCCCAGCTCAATGATCAGAAGTGACATCGAACTTTTTCCTCTCCCAAACTGGACCTACGAGACTAACATGATTTGCTGAACTTCGTGCTAACTCAGCACATAGAGCCAAGGCAAATAACCTTACCTAATCACAGGCAGTGTTTTCTTTCTTCACCAGCTTCACACTCTGTAAATTAAACAAAAAACAAGTATGATAAGTATCATGGCAGTTTTTCACAGTATAAACAAGCATTGTGAAAGTTTTTCACAGGTGTTTGTTTAGCGCAAAAGTATAGTAAAGGGAAAAGGATGTACAGTGCTGGCCTTCCTCCTAGTTATCAGGGTGGCATCCTAGTATTTCCTTGCACATAGCACTAAGGCAAGGCTTTGTGTCCTAAGGACCTGTGCCACATGGGGGATTTTCCACGCATTGACAAAAGCCCTCAGAGAGGAGGGGGACACTTACAGCACCTCTCTCCTACAAACACTCTCATCTAACCCTGTAAGAGAGTATGTTGTAGATCTTCCCTTACACGGTACCTGCACGGTACTCATCTTTGCGTGGCTGTATTTTCAAGGAAAAAGTAAGAACCTCACCATTTCAGATATCTGTCATCTCTCGACTGCTTAGAAATTGGCCAACAGATCCCAAACCTAGAGATTTCTTGGGGGAATATACAAAAAGTGAGAAGCAAAGCTTTTAAATGCTCATCTGAACGGGTAAGCGAAAACTCTCTGTGGCTCTCATAGCAGACCTCTGGGACCAAAGGAAGCTCCCGTGACCTGCACAGGGCCATGTGTGCACTACTGTCTTAGTATTTAATACTCTGAGTGCTTTTTCCTCAAATTGGTTAAAGTTCAGCTGCTGTTAATGCAGCAGAGTCAGACTTTTGTTTTACCTTATTTCTGTGCAGATAAGGGTCGCAAAATTAAGGCTCCTCCGAGCAAAGTCACATTGAAGTTTGTTCTCCTCAGAGATACGAGACCAACATCCCCATAAATGTTTTTACATCAGCAGCTCCTTTACAAGAACTTCAGGGGATTTTACATTTTGGGCAGCTTCCAAAGCAACTCCTGAGGAAAGGTCATAGAAGAACTCTCCCCTGGGGTGCAACATTACATTAATTACATTTTACATGCACACACAGTGTTTTTAGGCCAAAAATCAGGCCTGAGGAAACTTTATACTGTATAATAGTCCATGCAAGGATGGATGAGTCCTGCATGCTGCTACGTGCACGTGTGTTTCTTTACCCTAGATGAATCGTATGTACCCCTTGTGGGTGCTGGGCTACAAGCACACACTCTTTCTTGCAATGAAAATACCACACAGGACAGCAGCCTGTGCTTTTTAGGAATATGTCTTCATTCTTCATTCCCTCTAAATTTCAAATTTGAAACTTAAGCATATACCTAGCTAGCTTTACCATTATTCTCATTGACTTGATTGGTTTCACCAAAAGGCATAGCAAATCACTCCCTAGATCTTTACACGCAGAAATAAAGAGGAAAGGGATGGAGATCTGAGACACCAAAGACTCAACAACATCCTTCTCACCACACAAATCTAGGCAATGGAAGGGTGATGTTCACTACTGCCTCTTGGTCAAGACTAGACCAAGAACTGGAGCCATTCCTAACTAGGACATTCAGATGAATGAAACCCAAGGCCAGCTCCATCCACTGTGGGCTGTGAAGAAACACAGAGAGGAAAATAGCATGGAGAAAGGTTTAGTGCCTCATTCAAAATGGCAGACTGCAGCAACTGGTACAAGCAGGGATTCCAGAACACTTTCTTTTACTGTGGTGGATGGGTCGAGGGTGACCGAGCACTGGCTCAGGTTGCCCAGAGAGGCTGTGGAGTCTCCTTGCCTGGAGATCCTCAAAACCCACCTGGACACAGCCCTGGGCAACGTGTTCTGAGTGTCCCTGCTTGAGCAGAGGGATTGGAGCAGATGATCTCCAGAGGCCCCTTCCAACCCCTACCATTCTGTGGTTCTATGGGCTTACACGCATGGAACCAAATTCATTTTCCTGCTGCTGCAAACAACTGGGTCTCCAGACTTACCACCAATCTGAAGACCCACCAAAAAGAAAATCCCCTGAGAACAGTTCCCCTTGTGACCGCTCTGCTGCAGTTGTTAGGAGACAGAAGCCACACAGCTTTCCACAGCAGCCCTCACAAGAAAACGTGAGCAGACTGAAAGCTTGAAGCTGGCGGGTGTAACTCCACAGAACATCTTTCAACTCCGAGACTGTCTTTACAGAGCCTGCATGCTTTGTCAGTGGTCAAAGCCACTGACCTCTTGATTGTACAACTGCTGGTGCAAAGTTCTCTGCCCTGGCTGGGTACAATAGCGGAACAGCAGGCAAAGCCAACACACAGACCCTGACATAACTGTCAGATCCCCTGCGTGGCCTTTTGCTTTCTCACCAGGTACTGCTGAATCTTCAGTCTTAACAGGAACTGGACGCAGAAGCCAGCAACTGCTCTGGCTTTTTGTGTTACGGAGTGACTAAGTATTTTTGCCAGAAGATACAAACTCAGTATCTTTATCCTGGAAACTAATAATTAGCCAGGTTGTAAAAAATCTTTGCTTCCAGACTAAAGTGAATAACAAAGACCCAAGTCCTGCAATGAAGTTTACAGCCCTCAAGAGTTCTAGCAGTAAGGCTAGTGGAACATTTCCAGACCCATCTGAGAATGGCAGATGGTATGCAAACAGCAGTGGTGACGGAGTTAACTTGCTTTCATTCGGTTCTGGGTAGGTTTTTTAATTTGTGACCATAAAGCAACAAGATGTCAAAGCAGAATCCTACAAGAAAACCTCCTTGATTAGCTGAGATAAAGGTGAAATTTCTTTTTATAACCAGGGGGGTAGGATACTCCCTTTCCCTCCACAACACAGCTGATCATGCAATGACTTGGATATTCCCCAGAAAAACAGAAGACCTATGTTCAAAACTCTGCTCTAAACCAGAAACCAGGGACTTGAACCTTAGGTTCCACATCCTAGAAGGATTTCCAATCCTCCCACACAGGTGGCATGTCGGATGCAAGCAAAAGATTGCCTTTCTCTGCTCCAACTAAACCTTAAGAAACCTTGGTTTCAGCTTACTGAAAAATGAATGTTGCTCAGTGTTTTAATTTTTGAGATGGAAAAAATATTTGAGATTTACATAAAGCGAAATAAGAAATAAAATACACAGAATGATGAGAGAAACGACTCTTTAATAAACACTCTCCGTTGCCATATGGTTCACTATGTACTGGTGGTGATATGTGAGGAGCAAGCTGATGGCTTCCTAACCACAGGCAGTGACACTTGCTCCTGCTCCACCACGCATTAATTTAATAAGTTAACACTGGTCACCTATGCGAAATGTAATTAAGCATCTGAATGCCATTGTTGCCACCTTTGATTATGGCTACAGAAATGAATGTGATGATGGTGACACAAGGGTAAATATTACGTCTGTTAAATTCCAAAACACGAGAGGCATTCGTAATAACAAATGACACGCACATAGTCCTTCATATGACAATCCCACAGTACCTGACAAAATGATACAAAACCACCTATTACAAGCACCGCTTCGCCCATCACTGAAACACAGCCCCCAGCAGAAAGGAGGCAGCAACCTTTAAACACTACAGAACATATTATGGCAGACAACGCCGAACAACGCATCCACTATAAACCACGGGAGAGTTCTAGACAGGCAAAACGCAATTTTCCAAGAGAAAGTGATCTCTGGCTAAAAAAATTGTTTCATCCAAGAGCTATCACAAGCCACCAGCACAGAGAAAGCAACATCCTCCACAACAAACGGGCCTAAAACCAAAGAGCTGTGCCTGCAAGTTTCCTGGAGATCAGGCGTATTGATAGTTTTGGGTCAGAAAGTGTTCATCCGAGTTCCCTGCCCATATGACCAACATGCTTCAGCTCAGGTCCAAGCTCACGCAGCCCAGGACGGGCTGTGCCCAAGGCACCGCTGGGTGCTTTTCCCTCGCTCCATGAGCCCTCATCCCTGCTGCAATGTGAGGAGAAAGCAGCCCTTGAGCCACAGCAGAGCTTCCTAAAGGGCAGGGTATCGCAGGGAGAAAAGATGTGGTGTCTGGGTCCCAAAGCTGGTCCTGGAGCTTTGCTTTTCAGCCTTGCTAAGCAACTGTGTAAGCACCTCGCAGGGGTCTGCGGGCGCTTCCAGATGGAGAAGCCGCCGAAGGCAGGCTTGGAAGGTCCAAAATTTGGACCGAGGCACTTGTTCCCTCACGGATCCACCCTGAGGGACAGATCTCCAGCTCACAACTTGGGGCGGACCAACCCGAAATACCAGCGCTAATAATAGCAGCGCAGCCCCACCGCGCTGCGGGGCCAGCCCCAGCGGGCTACTCCTGGCCAAAAACCTCCCGGCGCCTGCCCAGCAGGGAGGGGACGCTCCCCGACCCCAAACAACCCCAAACAACCCCAAACCCCAGCCCTCTCCCGCTTCCCGCTTCTCTCCGCCTCACGCAGGCGCCCTCCTCTTCCTCCTCCCCTTCTTCCTCCTCCTCCTCTTCCTCCTCAGCGCCCCGACCCGGCCGCCCCTCACCCCCGGAGCCGCCCTCGCCCCATAGCTCCGGCCGAGGGTCCCGTTAGGGGCAGCCACCGGGGGCCGCCGCCATGCCGCGGGGCCCAGTCGCGCTCGCTCACCCCGCAGCCGGCACCGCCACGGCCGCGGCCCGGCCCCGCTCGGGGCGGGACTGACCCGGAGCCGGGCTTGGAGGAGGCGGCTGGGAGGGCGGCGGAGACTTTGGAGCCATGGCAGTCCCCGGGCTCCCTCTTCTCCGTCCCCGGTTGCCCCCGTGCCCCACCGGCCGCAGCTGGTGCTCCCCAGCGGGCCGTGGAGCCGTGCGGTGGCTCCAAGTGGCAGACGCTGCCCGTCCCCGTTTGCACAGCGGGGAGGGTGCTTGGATCACCCGAGCTCTTTTTTTGGGGTGTGGGGAGGGGGTGTGGGGCTGTGCTGTTACGTTTTATAATTTGCCCTTGCCGTGCAAAGAACGGGGAGGTTGAAGAGGTGCTTCTGAGGGCTCACAAGCAGGAGGGTGAGGGCAGTGATGCTGGGTAAAAACAGATGCAAAGTATGAAGTGAAAACAAGCCTGACACCGAAGTTTGTACACTTCCCACCTGGATCTCAGAAGTGTTTTATTTCCCTAAGGCTCACAGCATCTCCTGCTATGGCACTAGTCCTTTTTCCAGCAGGGTAAGCAGACGTTGGCAAAATGACTGCCAAAGGCACAAAGGACAGCAAACTCCAGCCCTCGCACACAGAGTTGCAGCAAAGCTGCCTTGTGCACTGTGCCGACATGTTGCCTGAACCCGGGAGGGGTACCTCACCCTTTCCTGAGAGGATTATTGCAGTTCTTGCTGCTCTCCCTTCTTCTTTGACCCCTTCCCAGTCCCATTCTTAGCACCTTGCTATGCAGAGCCTCAGCCTGTGCTCAGAGGTACAGTACAGTGCCTGTGAACAGATTCTCATGTGCCTGCCTTCAATACAGGTGTTCATTGCCTGGCGATGTTGGATCCTAGCTCTTACGCGGATCCCAGACAATCCTGTGACGTTTTCAGTATCATGCAGAAAGTGAGTGGGCAAAGCTGGGAATGAAAGCCAAGGTGTTCTGATGCGCAGGCCTCTTATCATCTATCTTACTGTGAAGGACAAAAGTGGAGGTAGTGGATGAAAAATGAGAAGGATTCGGGAGTAAACAATGTAGGTGGGAGGTGAGAGAAAGTTGTACTTTTATAAAAGTGATGGAAGGAAGGAAGGAAGGAAGGAAGGAAGGAAGGAAGGAAGGAAGGAAGGAAGGAAGGAAGGAAGGAAGGAAGGAAGGAAGGAAGGAAGGAAGGAAAAGGAAACAAGGAAAGAAAGAAAAAGGAAGAATGAAAGAAAGAGAGAGAGAGGGAGGGAGAGAGACGGAAAGATGCTCACCACGAGGGGCAGAGTCCACCATGACTGGTGGTATTGATGTGGGGAGGGCTGGGCCTGTAGGGTCTCAGCTGAAAGGGAGATTACTGCCCAGTAAAGGGAAAGTAAAGGTGGAGAAGGTGAGGCAGGTAAAATGTTTGGGATGTTTCCCATTAGCAGCAAGTCGCCACATATATGCACCAGTTATTAATACAGATGGATGGCTAGAGCTAAGCTTCTGGGACAGTTCCAGTCGTCAGCCTCACTTGTTTTTATTTGCTTCTCATATGGAGTCAAGTGAGCATGGGTCCAGCAAAGATTAAGTGGAGATATGAAAGCCTGTCATTTATAATGCCTTGTACTTCACCATGTTCATATAGCTGGGCAATCAATGCAGGAGAAATTATGTATGAGAGCTATGTTAAAAATAGTCATGCAGCGGTTTATGGGACATCATTTGTCACTGGCCATATCAAACCTATTTTGAAGATTTGTGATGAATTTTACATAAGGCCTGCAATTCTACATCTCTTTTGTGTTTTAAAATATAAAGGCAATATTAAAACTGGGGTAGGTCCAAAGTAAAACCATATTCAATCTGCATTTTTACACACATAGAATGAGTTTCTCTTTAAAGCAATCTTCAGTATGTCCAAATCAAAGTAAGGTACTATTTTTTTTTATGTCCTTGCTTCACTCTCCTACAAAACAGAGGCTTGTAAACATAAAGTAATGAGACTGTCTTGTTCAGACCAAATGTGTAGTGAACAGTGAAAACAAGTCAGCACCTGGCAGAGTCTGTACATATGACACTGCATGCACAATTTATGTGATATACAACCTTATGTAGTGTATCTGGCTTTTGTAGCCCCTTTCCCAAGTCTGATAGCCAGGCTTTGGGCTTCCTAGAAATATTGAATTGGTTACCACATTAAATGGCACATGAAACTGGGGGAAACAAAACCAAAAGAAGCCTCAGCTGCATTGCCATACAAACAGCAGTGGCAACTATTTGTAACATCACAAACTAGAATATCCATGTTGCATGGTTCAGAAGCAAGGGCCAGCAACTTACTATTAAAAAAAAAAAAAGTTCTTTGCTTTAGCAGGTCTTCACTAAAGAAAAGCTTAATGGCAGTAGCTTTTGCAGAAGTTACAGTGTGCTAAGACCTAAATAACATCCGTTCTTTTGCCTACCTCCATCATGCAATTATCAAAAAGGACACTACAGCCTGTGAATTATGTTTTTCCCATCTGGACACTGTTGTAAACTGGGTCCAGTGTATAATAGGAAACACAAAATAAGGTCCAAATACCATCAGTTCATTAGCTTCAATGCCATTTTCCCTCTTTCCATGGGCAGACAAAGAAGAGAGCAGACCACTAGGTGCAATGCCAGACCTGATACAACAAGAGCTCTTTGCTGTACAAGAAAAGGGACTCACAAGAGAATTCTAGTTTGCTAGAACAAAAATTAGTAACCAAAGACCACAGAGTGCTATTTTTCTTTCTTCAGAAAGACAAACAAGGAAAGGAAAATGAGGCAGTGTGCCATTTAAAGTAATCTTTGTGGAAATGACTTAACAAACGTGTATGCACATACCATTGAAAAGTATGAAGCAAGAGCAGGACTTGCACACATGTGCAATATATTCCACAGTTTGCAAGTTGGTAGCAGGTATAAATGGAACCCCCAGAATGATGGGAAAATTCATCCAGCAAAGTTAAAATATGCAAAATTAATCCTTCAGAAAACCACTTTATTTAGCATGATAAATCAGCTCCCCCCTCCCACCCACCCCCTTTCAAAGTGGTTGCATGAGCTGAGAGTGTTGCAAAGAGCAAATTTGCTTGTCACTGTGGCATACACCCATTGCTCTGAAATGAGAGGACAACAGCCAGGAGTCCTTCAGTACACGCAGGAGATGAATTATATGATGGGCAGGGTTTTGTTTGGAAGGTTTTTTTTTTTTTTGGTTTGGTTGTTAGTTGTTTTGTTTAGTTTAACAATGTTATTCAAAGGTGACAAGAGCTGCTCTTGAAGAATTCTGATGTGCTGCACCAGTGAGAGTTGAATTGCAGGTGCTCCAAGGAGCAAAAGAACAGGAAAAAGTAGGTAATACCTAATATGTAACAGAAAATAACACAAAGCTGTTCATTAACAGCAAAAATGAACTGTTGTTTCTGAAGAATATGAAGTTAGAGTTTTCTGGAGCCAAAAGCAGAGCAGAGTTGACTTTTGACTAAACTGTCAAATATTACAGTCTTAGTTATTATTTAAGATGGTGGAGGGTATTTAGAAAAAGCCAAACTAGGCTGATCATTAAGAAACTTTGAAGAATTCAGCTTTAATATTACTTCTGAATGACATTTTTTCTCTTTATATTTAGAATCAGCATCTGCTTAAAATCCATGGAAATAATGCAGAAGAAAATGCTTGCTATAACTGAGAGAGTTTGGAAGACCAAGCATCTCTAGAATACAATATAACTTTCCATCTGTAGAATAAAATTATTTCACCACCTTCACCTGTTTTTTCTTTGTCTGATTAAGCAAGAAGAGAGTTTTACGGTGGCACCTTTTTTGTTGATTCATATTTGAGGAGTATATATATTGTCAAGCTTTTGTCTGATCTGAAAAATGTTTTTTTTTTTTTTTTTTTTCTTCAAAAAAATACATATTTGCTGGGTTAAGAGGAACTTACCAAAGACACACATGTAAATCTACTTGATCTAGATGACAAGTGACTACACAGACTTTTTTTAGAAAATGACAGGTTTACTAGTCACATCTAATCTTAAGCTGCGGGTGTCTTACTACTGATGATCACACAGTAAAGGAACAGAAGGAGGAGAAGGATGAAATTCTTGGTTGCACTGCCGTAGTGGAAGATGGGATGATGGGGCAATTTGCATGATTCATAATGGGCTTCCAGTTGAGAGCAAAAAGTTCCCAAATAAATATTTCAGTCTCTTTTCAAGAAATAAAGATTTATTTTTTATTTTTTTAACCTGCACACACAATAAATAAATAAATAAATAGATTAGTGTGACTTTTGCTGTTTCGCTCACAATTATTGCCTTCGACATATTTTATAGTACTACCTGGAGGAATTTTGGAAACTTCTGCTTTGTTTCTATCTCTGTGGTATGGTGGCTTCGTTCAGAGTACAAAATGCAAGCTCATTTCTGTCAGTGATCAGGTATAACACACATGAGTAAACAAAGAGTGGTCACTTCAGCCTGCTGTCTTACTTTCATTCTTTTGATAAAACCCAAGAGCTGCAGTTAAATTACTTTGATACTCTCTGTACTTGCAATTAGTGCCAAAGTTACAAATATCATCATGTGGATGTAATTGAGGGCAAAACTTGAGGCCATTAGATTTCAATTCACTGTACAAACACAATTCCTTCTAGTTAGTTGCCACCTTTTAAACTTTATATCTTTAATGAGAGAAACTGAGAATGAGAAAAATTCCTTAATGAGAGGAATTGAAATGGAGACGGCTCTACAAACTCAAACTAAACCGTAAAGGGAGGCCAGACAGCTTTGTTTTCCCACTAACTCACTGGATCAAATCCTATCTCCTTAAATCAATTCCCCACCTCCCATTACTGTATTGTAAACAAGATTTGTCCTTTATAGCCTCAGATTACCATACCTTTGAAGGTCATGAGATTGCTTATGTTTAAGAAAAGTCAAAATTCGTCTCATGAGCCGTTTGCTTGCTTGCTTGCTTAAAGCACATTTCTTTTTTTTTTTTTTGTTTAAATGTGTTTCTGTACTAATTTGGGCACAGAAAGACGCTGTAAGTAGTGTTCTTTAAACCTAGGAGTGAATTTAGGGGCATGGGATCAGGTTCTATAAGCTCCATCCTCTATGTAGTCCTTTTGAAATTAGTGAGGAGAGCATAGCCCTCATTATGGCCAGAGGGGTGTTGCACGCTGGGCATTATCACAGGAGAAGGTACAACTGCTGGCAGCCTAGAAGCATGTGCAGTTAACACAAAACATCCAGACTGCTAGCCAAAGTGGGGCAGATGGGTCAGAAATTGGTTAATGCTCAATCAAGTAAAGCCCAAGTGTGTGTACTTATTAACGTTATCTAGGTTACCTCGAGTGATTGTGGTGCACTCCTGCATGCTTTGGCTTGCCTGTACTTTGCACCAAGCTAGCCTGATCCAGAGAAGTACATAGACAGCAGAGGAGGTTATCACACAATGCCTTTAACCATTTCCCTGTTGAGTAAACTTCAATAGCTCTGTCTCCAGCCATCCACATCCTAAAAGTTTCATTTGTGATGGCTTTTGCTTATAAACTTATATTATTGGTCTATTTTTTTTTCACAAGTGGAGTTTCTTTATTTTCCCTTCTTGCAGTATGACCACTTCAGCTTTAACAGCATCTTCTTGGACCTTTATTCTCACCAGTTCACTTACCCGTTGTTTTCACCTGTCTCTCTAAGTAATACTAAGCATATATCTTTCCATGCTTCAGCGTCCAGCCTTTTGCTCTGCTCCATCTTCTCAGTTTTTGCTCTCTGTCATGGCTCATGAGACACACGGTTCAAAACTTTCTTTTAGAGAAATGAAAGATATTGCATTTTCGCCAGTCTCTTCACTTTAACCTTGATCCTTTCTCTCTCATTCTTTTTTTTTTTTTCTTAATTTTTTTATAAACCAATTCATAACATCAGACCAAGGAGATGCCTCCCCATACAATGCAACATATTATTATTTCATCTTTTATTGGAGAAATAAAATTACTTTGTGCTCACAGCAAAAATGTAATTCAGTTTTAGGCCTCATAGAATTGTGCTTGGGAGATACACAACAATTGTTCTGATCTGTGACATTAACTTCCAAACGCTAATCGTGATCAGAGTTAGCTTGCTAAAAGGGGATTCAATTGAACATTTAAATGCCTGAGGGTTTTACTTCTGGTCTGTAAAGATGAAGCTCATTCTTACTGTACAGCAACCTTGGCTATATGCTATTCCCCTAACAGCCGACGTGCATCAAAACAGCCATTTTTCATATGGAATCCTCTTCTTAATACCTCTTTTTGGACAATATCTGTGCATTTGTAGGGGCAGCCTCTTGCACTCTTGCTCTGCTCTCATATTTCCAGCCAGTAAAGCTGCCATGATAGCAGGTCTGTAAGTGACCTGGAAGCTCCCCCGGGACCAGATTGCTATTTAAGACTTGAGCCCTGTCAGTTTGCCTGCACTGCAAGGAACTTGCTTTTATCTATGGTAATTGCTTTTAGAGCTGGATAGCAAAGAGGCTCTACTCTGAGATTCCCATGCTTCATCCTTGCTTGTGGCAGACTACTTTCACAGCTGCTCCAGCCCATTTAGGAGTCATTTTTCTTTCACCTCGTGGATATAAATCTGCTGCATTCTGCCTACAATTGACTGTCCCTCTGCCTCACTTTAGGACTTGTCCATTCAGCACTGCTTAATGATCCTGATCCTGCAGTCCCTTGGCACTGACCAGAAGTTGGGTGGGAAAGGGGTCGAGTTTGAGGCTGATTGATAGGAACAGAAATGACTGCCCCTTTCAAGTCAACCTACGGTGAGCCAATTCTGCCGGCCTGCTCCATCTAGCATGCAGCTGCAGTCCACGTTATTTAAAAGCAAATGTTTACAGGAGACAACCAGTCTTCACAAAGCAAACAATTTTCTCTGGTTCTTACAGATTTCCTAGTTATTGATCAGCACAGCAACTTTTCTGAAAGGGAATGAAGGAGCTACAGGTTTGAACAGCAAAGTAGCAAGATTTGCACTGTATTAATTTGTATGATACCAACTGTATGCTAGATGGTATTGCTTCTAGCCATATTATTTAGCCATTAGAAATTTCAAGGCTGACTACTGTCACCTCCAGGGGCTATCACAGCAGCTGGGGACTGCTGGAGTGAGGGTGACCTGGGTTTACCTTTTCCTGCATAATTCCTCAGTTGCAGAATCACTAACAGGGACAGGAATCCAGCTTTGAAAGTGAAAATGTTTCCTTTCTGCCTTGTGCTCACCATGCAGGGATTGATGTAGCCATGGGGAAAGGGAAGAACTGACAGCTCTTCAAGAATAACCAGCTGGAAACCAGGCAAACAAATAAAAGGGGTTTTCTCATATTGAATGTTCATGGGGGAAGGACAAGGAAAAAATCTGTTTTCAATTTTGCTTTTACAAGGAATTTCTTGAGTTTTTAGATCTATTGCTCTTCAGTCAAGTTCCTGCTTTAGACAACGTTTTGCATCATTAATTAGCCACTGATGCTGCAGGCAGCTGCATGTGGGAAGCCCTGTGCTCCCATGTAGAGCCTCGCTATTTTTAATGGTGTGCTGTGTGGGCAAAGGCATCTCTCCCTGGAGAGAGACTTCCAGCATGAGGTGTGCCAGTCACTCTTCTCTTGTTTGTTTGTGTTGATTTTCCATTAAAAAAAAAAATAAATAAAAAATAATAAAAAAAAGGAAGGTAAAACATAGCGAAGAATTGAAAGCCACATGCACATCCTCAAACACAAGCATGCAAAAGTACACATGTATGAGGACAGGACTAGACACCAAAAGAAGCCATTCTGATGAATTTTTGTGTTGTCTAAATTATGAGCTGACAGTACCCCCTCATATCTTAAAACAGTGTTCATCAGTTGAAAAATCTCACAGCAAGAGTTTTCACGTTTCTCTGTGTTTTGATTTCACTGGATATAGCTACAGTTAGTGTATATATTTGCATTTTTATTTCTATTCCTATTTTCTGTTGAATCTTAGTTTTATATCCAGATGAAAAATAAAAAGGCAAGTATAGTTCCCTTTCAGCTGAAAACATTCTTTCCTTAAAAATTTGGCTGCTGTGTTCTATGATTTGTTGCCTGGCTTATGTTGGACAACATACCAAGTCTCAAGTCACAATATTCCTATTATGAATAATAGTGTTTTTTTCTCCTCTCTCAGTGATAGATAAATCAGATGAGCTTACATTTTAGGAGACAAAACTGCCATTTGCTGTTCTGAATATTACAGTAGCTATCTAAGACACCGCACTCGGGACACTGTACATGCCCTTTTAATCACCGTGCAGGAGATGTGAGTTCCCATATAGCCATGTAGATTATAAAATCACTTACCCTTGTGCAAAAGGGTTGTGAAAACTGTACTTACTGAAATTCCTCCTTTGTTCGCACCAGTGACAACAATCATACATGGAAGCCCATGTTTACAGGGAGATCATCTTCTGAGCAAAACAGATGGGGCAAATTAATCAGAGATAATAGGCACATTTTACAAATTTTGGTTTTATTTTCGTTTCCTGTTTGAAAAGCTATCAATTCAGAAATGTTAACGAATATTTAATACAATTGTCTGTAAAATGGGTGCCAGGTTTCTAGAAATATTCAGAGTCTGATCCAGCTACTTGTGTTTCTATCAGATTTTGGCTTCCTTTACCAAATCAGTAAGAATACTTTTAACTCTTATATGATGTTACAAGCCAGATTTTTTGACCCAGACAGGGTCAATGCTCAGTGCTTGATGCATAGAAATCTTCTGTCCAGTGGCCCCCAAAACACCATCAAGAGGATGAGGATCCTGGGCATATATTTCCCCCAGTCAAGCCACCTTCCTCAGTAGCCCTGAGAAGTGGCTGCCTCCTTTGACAAGGACACCCACACACTCGTACTAAAATGCCCTTACATTACTGGAAAGTGTGATGTTCCCCAAAACAACATCACATTTGTTTCTAATTTGTCCAACCTGCCTGAAATAGTTTGATACCTTGTCTAGAAAAGAAGGTCCTCAAAGAGAGCCTGGTGTGGAGCCAGCAGAGCTCTGCTGGTCTTTCCATTGAGAGCACAGTAGAAGAAATACACAGGAGGTCAGCTCCAAATTATGCCTGCACATTAAATAAAGTGGAGAACACGCAGACATGAAAAACCTGGGAAAAACATTGTCACTGCCTGTATCAGAACCTGATGAATATTGAAAAATATATTTGCTAACATTTAATAGAATGAAAATGAGGATGTTATTCTCAAAAGAGACTAAGCAGATGTTCTGAGAAAGCTAAATCTCCCTCTCTCTCTTCCCTCTGTGAAAGAAGACAGTATTATGAAACACAAAAGAAAGGTGTTAAAATATCTGTAGAACTGTTTATACTCGTAGCCATCTCTCCACAGAAAGACCTTATTAACTCAAGGTAAATTGTACCAACTACCTTAAAGTGGTGCCTGTCTGTTCTAATTTTTTTGATGTAGCAAGCCAAAGCTTAGCATAATAGTGATTGCACTGACCTATTAAGACTGAAACAGGAAAATGCAATTGTAACCTACAGGTTTATATTTTGATGAAACAGGAATATTCTTTTCTTGCTCTGTTCTTGCTTGAAAAGGAGACAGCAGTTCATTCCTTTTGTTTTCCAATTAGATAACGCTGGTAAGTTTTGCTATAAGGGTGCATTTTAAGTGGGATTCTTTTTAAAATGCATTTGGCAGCCTGAAGTTGCTACCAGAATAAATTACTTATGTTTAGTTCTGTGCTCTAACAGTACCTTTTCAACTGCTTTGAAAATAGAGCCACTTCCATGCTTGTATTGGTTTACCACTGCTCAGTACAGCTCGTATCATTCTGCTAAGCTAAGCTGGTAACTTTTCCTCTCTTAATTTTTTTTTGTATGAATTTGGTGTTCATGAAAGATACCAAATTAACAGCCTAGAGACTTTCCTTTCTTTGTCCTGAGGACATGCAGAGGGTCAGAAGCAAGACTACAGATTTCACTATATTGCCCCAGCAATGTGACATTCATTTGACCACCCCAAACGAAGGAGAAGGTAGTTCGGATTCCTGTGGGCTGGGTCTCTGCCTGTCCTGCTCACACTGCCAAAAAAGGAGGTATCGCAGAGCTGTGCAGCATTGAGAGCTAAAATCACAGATTTGCCCATCTGCCACATCTTCCACCATAGCACATCACTGGATTTTCCTCACAGTTTTTCCAGGTCTGTTTGCTATGGGAAGGTGTTTTGGTAGGTTTGTGCAAAAAGTGCTGTACACTGATGGATAAATAGCCATGAGTTCCTAAAGCAGCTAAAAATAGTCCCACAGAAGAGGTTGGGTGCATGCTTTGGTTTAAACACATAGTTAAATGTTCCATTGACCTCATTCTCAAAGACTTTTATACTTAGTAACAGCTTTGTGCTGCTAATCACTTTTGATTAATATTGAGAGCTGCTGGGTAGTATAACTAAGTCCTCTTGTAACACTTCATAAAATAATTGAAGTCCAAGACATAGCTTCTCTTTTAGGTACCAAAACATGCAGAAATCTGAGGGTACAGGATATTTTCACATGTGTTTGAGTGTCTTGGGAGCTAGCATCCTGACTGATAAGCAAGTGTTATCAGATAGTGCAGATAGGACTTCAGACGCAGAGAGATATTTTTAAAACCATGATATAGCAGGTGTCAAGCTTTGCTTGCTTCTTGCACTTAGAATTCAATTGTGTAAAGTTTACACCTGAGTACTTGGACCATGAACAATTTATTTGAAGGTGCCAGTCAAACAGGCAGCAGTACAAACACTCCCAAATGTACCTGCATTTCATTTTGCAGGTACAGGAGGAAAACTAGTTTTCAGAGCAGTTGAGTGCCCCCAAATCTTGTTTCTTAATTAAAACTTTATAGGGTTTATTTTTGTTCATTTGGTTTGGTTTTACACATGCTGTGGGGTTGTAAGGGGGCATCAAGAGAATTTATTTGGCTTTTCTTTAAAGATCAGCAGAAGCATTTTTAAAACTATGATTTCAATGAAATACCCAGGAAGGAACTATGACATTATAACGTTATCAGTAGCATCACGATAGGTTTTTCTCAGGATCTACGAGTTAGATTCCTGTACCAGTAATAAAATTTTTTCCTATCCCTAGCTGACCCAATAACAGCCAGGGGAGGTTTACTGATGTTTGGTACGGAAGTGCTGGTGAATGCACTGCTGTCTCCTCTGCCAGCTGCCTTGTGAGTCAGTGAACATATGGGTCAGGAACAGGGAGGGGGCAAGGCAAAGCAGAGCTCAGCAACATTTAATCTTCCAATACCTAAGTGTTGCATCAGAAGAGACATCATTTTTCGCAGGCCATCAGCATGTTAGCATTGAGACTCGGTGTACTGAAGCACGGAGGACTGTCTTCACTCACTAGGAAATCGGTGTGATGCAAACCTACAGAATATATCAGGCCTACATTGTACCAGCATAAAGTAATTGGTGCAGTTTGATATATTCATGGGAGCATGCCTTGGTGTAGCTAACTTTAAGACAAAGTCTTGGGTCTAAGCCAAAAGTAGTCCTACAGGTTTTGAGGGTGTAAGCATGTGTTCTAAAATGCAGTAGGTACGCGTTATGCTGTCCCTAAATTCCTTGTTCTGGATTAGGATGAAGCATTCTCATTTTCAAGCCCTGAAGTATTGTTTAGTGTTGGTGTGCACTGTAAAATAGCTCATAGGTTTCAGTTTCGAGCTGCCTGTATTTTGTCATTAGGTATGGGATGCAAGAACATGTAAATCAACTTGGCATCTCACTGCAGGAAAGGTGCTTCATTTAGGTTAAACCTATGCCTCTAGTGTCTTTCTGTGGTGGACTATTACAATAGGCATATTTTCTATAACTAGGGGAGCAAATACAAGCAAATTCTCTCATTTGTGATCTAAAAATATAGACACGATTAATAGTTGCTAAAATATTAAACATCTAATTTTAAGAAACTTCCTCTCTTGAAAATATATTGTCATATTGGGTATGATCCACCTCACTCTCATGTTTTTTTTCAGAACAAGTCTGTTCCCTCACCCCCTCCAAATACTCTTACTTTACGTCTGTTTGTACAAAAGGTCTGCGTTTTAGAAGTCTGAGAACCAGTGGATGCTCACAAAGGGGATTTCCTTGCTACCTTAGGTCATAGATTTAGTTCCTGCCCTCATTATAGAGTGAACACAAACAGTATTTACCTTCTCTAAATCACTTGTCCTTGAATATGTTTTTCTTTCCTGTAATCTCTCTTTTTAAAGGTACTTAAGCAGAAAAAAAGAAAGAAGGTAAAATACCTTTTATCACATGAGATTGTTTAATGTAGCTCAAGAAAATTATCGGCTATGCAATATGCATTATACAAGATTAGTTTATATTTCTGAAGCCTTAGTCTTCGTTCTCCCAAGTTCAGGTTGTAATGAGAACATATTAAATAACTAGTTATAATTGTATGCTGAAATAACGCTATGTACACATTAACATGAGTCTGTGTAGCCCATAGACACACAGACTTTATAACTGCTGTGTGAGCAAAGTTATAGTCAAAGTTATGATGACACCAGTTTGCAGATATTGGTTCCAGGGTTGTTGCATAGCTGTACTCCTTGAATAGGCTGAGCATTAAAAAAAACAGAGATGAGTACTCTATATTTACATTAAAAAAATAAATAAATAGAATGCCCCTGAATTTGCTACATTTATCACAGAAAGTGGCTTTTAGAGATTTTCAATATTTTCAGAGTAGTACCTGTTCTCCATAAAATTCTGTTTTGTTTTGTTTTCAAAAAAGGAAAAATATTTTTCACACAAGAGATAAAAAGGTCAACACGTACATTTGACCACTTCTCATAACAATTTCTAGAAATACAATTTGAAACTTGAAAAATACACCGCAGAATATGTGATTGACATTACCCGTATTATCTGGAACTTGGCTACTTAGTAAGTCTCACAGAAAAAAACAGTAAATTGGAAAATAATTATCTGGCAGGGACAAGACATCTGTTCTTGGCTCATTGCCGTTCAATTGTCTTACTGAATATTTTTGAATCATCAAACTAAAACGTACAGACTGAAACAAAAATCATAATGGGATAGATTATATTTGATGTGCTTACTTAAAGAATGTATTTTTTTAAATTCAACACCATACAAAGATCTTGACCCAGAGAAAGTATTGATGAGAGTGCAAATTCAACAGGTCTGAAAATGAGATAAGAATCACAGCAGATAATCAAAAGAAGCTGAGTTCCCAATCTGATGCCATATGCAAGACAGCAATGTAATTCCTCCGTGCTTATACCTGAAAATATCAAACAGAAGTAGGAGATAGAATTACTTCTAATCCATAGTGGCAGTGCCTCATGTCTTATTTCACTATTCTTTCTCTCTCTCTCTTTTTTTTTTTTTTTTGTCTCTTCACAAACAGTACTGAAAAACACAAAAAGCACTCAGGCAAGGATTACACAAAGGGGTCTAGGGTCAGAAAACATGAGAAAAAGAAGCGACTCAGAAAGCTCAGTCTGTAAGTTTTCAAATATTGCTTATCAAAGATAAGATTAAAAAATATGATCATTGTGTATTGAGATCACCAATTTTATACAGCTCTTCATCTGAAAAAGTAAAAACACTGAACCTGAAGCTAGACAAAAAGAGATTAGAAATAATACCCTTTTTTTTAACAAGTAAAACAATTGATCACTGGAAAGATTTATCTAGGGAAAAAACAAACTATTCATATCTTTTCTCCTATGAAGACAGGCTGGGAGAGCTGGGATGTTCAGCCCGAAGATGAGAAGGCTCCGGGGAGACCTCATTGAAGCTTTTCAATACTTAAAGGGGGCTTAAAAAAATGTGGAGAGCAGCTTTTTGCTCAGGCAGATAATGATAGGACAAGGGTGAACTAAACTAAAAGAGGAGAGATTTAGATCAGAGGTTAGGAGGAAATTCTTCACTCAGAGGGTGGTGAGGCCCTGGCACAGGCTGCCCAGAGAAGCTGTGGATGCCCCATCCCTGGAGGTGTTCAAGGCCAGGATGGACGGGGCTTTGGGCAACCTGATCTGGTGGGAGGTGTCCCTGCGCATGGCAGGGGGTTGGAACTGGGTGATCTTCCAACCAAGTTCCCTTCCAACCCAAACCATTCTGTGATTCTATGGTCTTGGTTTTAAATCAAAGGATGCATTTATACATAATCCACAGTCACTCAAACCAAACTTGTGTCTGTGATATTGAAATGTTGAGACAAAATTCTCTGTTCCATAAATGCTCACCCTCTTGTAGTTTCTTCAGTCTCTCAGGCTTTCAGTCTCTCTGCTTCAGTGACAACACTCGACAGTTCAACAGCACTTTCTATCAACAGCTCTCACATGGATCAGTGAAATAGTGGGACCTCTCCAAGACAGGGATGCATCTAGGTACTGCTTCAGGAATCTGGAAACCCAGAGTCCACATGTACCATGACTAATTGCTTCATTCTTCTGTTCCTTTGCTTCTCTTCCCACCCCTTTTCCATTCTACGTGTTTAGGTCATTAGCTTTGAAGACAAGAATACAACAAAGTATAAACAGAACCTTTTTGTGTGTTTTTGTTGTTGTTCAGTTGGTTGGTTGGTTTCTCTAGATTAGATTTTCATGTTTAGACACCAAAAAATGGCCTGTAGATGTTCACATTTCTGAGAATCAAAAGCAAAGTAACTGTGTTTCCACACATCTTCTCCATCAGTCCAAGACTGCAAAGATCTTATAGTCCTAAATATTGAGCTTCACCATGTTGGTCCTTTATTCTTTTACATGTACATATATAAGGTATATATGGCCCACTCCTTTCTCTCTCTCTCTCTCTCTTTTTTTTTTTTTTTTTTTTTAATTCTGTCCTCTTACATGTCTCCCCTGTCTCTCTTCCTATTGGTTTTCTATTAGAGCTCAAAGCCTCTGATTGCAGCTTAATGAACACTTGTGGATCAGTGTTATTGGATAAGGGATATTTTCTTAATCTCATCTGCATATATATATATATATATATATATATATATATATTAATTAGATATTTCAGTGCAGGGTCTTAAAAGGGCCAATTTATGAGGAAACCTGATAAGAATTTGGGGATTTTTTTTTTCCTCTTCTGCTAACTGTGTATAATAATGGCACACATCACAGCTCGGTGTTCTGTTTAGTAAACAGTGAGTATTGAACAAAGGCACGATTTCCCAGCCCTTAGTTTCTGTGCCTGAACTGTCCAACTTGTACCTCCATCTTTAACACTACAAAGCTGTTTCTTAGTGTCATGCGTAACTGCACTGAAAGGCTTCAGATGTCGTTGTTAGTCTGCAATTGCATTAGCAATGTAATAATTGTAATAATTCTACACACTGCTAATGTCTGTGGAGACCATATGTCTGCTGGTATTACCACTGTGGAAAGTAACAGCTGCTGAAGAGTATCGAATTTCATTGTTGACTTGAAAAAAATGGACTGAAGTACCTTAAAATGCCTGGTTTTCACTATATGTCCTCATAAACGTGCCAGAAGGATGCTATGCAGTTAGATAGCAAGCAGTTGGCTATTAAAAGGTGATTCATATAATTTGGTAGAGTTTGATGCTTGATAGAGCTGAATTTGAAACGTATAGCTAGAGTTTTTCTGGTAGCTGTCTAATTGTGAAGGTAGCTGTCTTGCTGTCCAGCTTTTTTTTTTTTTTTGCCTTTTTTTTTTTTTTCTCCCACATACCAAAAAGATGCTGCTGTTAAAAAAAAAAAAAAAAAAAAAAAAAAAAAAAAAAAAGACTATTTTATTTTATTTTATTATTTATTTATTTATTTTAAGGCTACGAAAAGTGCTCTCTACCCACTAGTATTATCAAATAGGTCCAAAAGGAAAATGTTTTTCAACCTCCTTGGAAAAGTTTTCTTGATTCTTTTTCCACATGGGGATGAACGCAGGTATGTTCACCTATTTTCAAACTGTAGAAATGAGAATATTAGATAGACCACTTCTAATTCTGGACAGACATAAATGTTATGTGGATGGGAGTGTGAAAGGGGAAGCTCATTCCCTGTCAGGTTTAAAATCACAAGTCATGCTATGTAAGAAAGGTGGTTACAGCCTATTCTTCCTTGCAATTCTGGCTCTGGCCTTGCTCACCTCAGAATGACTGCAATCACAGTATTTTGACAATTCACCTGAAACGAGGAGGCTTAGATGCAAATACCAATTCTGAATCTCTTTGTTTGCCTACTTGTTTGTTTTCAACAAAGGTTTATGAAACCTTTTTTTTTCTTTTTTTCCCCACAAATTTTTGATTCTGTGAAAATGACATAATTATGACAGGAAGCTATTTTACCAGAAGAAAAATCCTACTAATTCCAATATTGATCCTTTAGAAGGGTAGTAGCAGGACTCTAGTTCTATCAGGGATTCCATCAGCAAATTTATAAGGAGAGAGTTGTTTAAGACACATATTTTCAAATGTTTTCTCAAAACTGAGAAAGAGAATTCATATCTCCCATTGAGATTTCACACTTGGAAGTCTCACACTTGGAGATCTTCAAAAGCCACCTGGACATGGTCCTGAGCAACCAGTTCTGGGTGGCCCAGCTTGAGCAGGGGTTGGACCTGGTGGACCCAGAGGTGTCCTCCGATCCCAACCATTCTGTGATGCTGAATGGTTGGGGTTGGGAGGCACCTCTGGATCCATCTACATTTCTGATTTTGTTAAGAGCCTGAAAGTTTTATTTTTATTTTTATTTATTATTATCTTTTTTTTTTCCAGAGAAGACGGAAGTGGAGAAATTTGCATCAGGCCCTGTGATAAGAGGTTGGAGCCCTGACTTGCTACAGGGAGATATCTTAACAGAGAATGGTTAGCAGCCAAAAACTGTACTCCTGGTGTACTCTGCCCATCAGAACTGCTAACAGTTGTCCCCGGGCTCACAAGAGCCTGTGGTGGCCTTTTTGGCAAGGCTCTGGGCTGCCGCACTCCGTGCCAGATGGGTGTCGTCTGCCTGGCCAGCTGGTGCCCGGCTGCCAGGGCTGCCGCTGGTTGCTTTCTTTTTGGGTCGATTTTTAAAATAAAAGAAAAAATACAGGTGTATCACAAAACTTGCCAGGAGCAATTTATTTCAAAAATAGAACTGAGTTATTTAAATATATTTGGTTTGATAAAATTTTAGGCTTCAGATTTTCAATAAAATATTTTACAGGGTGAAATAGCGGGGGTTATTTATTTAAAGCATTTTACATCTAATAATTTGAATTAACCAGCTCCAACATATTCACCTATGGGCTAAATATTATTCCTAGAAGTCTTTACCCTGCTTTTTTTTACTGTTATCTACTATATCTACTTGTTCAGAGCTTTCTCAGAAGCGAGGCAGCACATTCAGATGAACCCATCATGATTTCAATGAATACCAAAGCAATTAATAATGATTAAACACTTACATTAAATGTCATTCTCTATATTTCAGTTAGAATAAAATTTCTGGCATCTATTTTTATTTGAAGAGAGTCACATTGCCCACAGAAAATTTCAAGTGCATACTCAAAGTTTAGCAATTAGCAGAGATCAGAAGGCCAGGAGCAGAACAGACAGCACTAAGCGGTTTGGACTTTTGGTTATTTCACGGGAGGCATGTGCTTTCCCAAGCTGTTTCTTTCCTGGAATCAAGATGAGAATCAACATGCAAAGCAAAAAAAAAAAAAAATAAAAAATAATAATAATAATAAAAAAAATTATATATATATATATATACATTGCCAGCTTTTTGAATAAGAGAAAGGATGGGAGAGGTTTCTTTGTTGCAGTTGTCACAACTGGGTTATGAAAACATGAAATGGAAGTTTAAGAAGGGCACTTTGCCCTGGTCTTCCACAGTCCTGAGATGTCAGAAAAATATTTTTTTTCTGTTTAGCTGTCACTTCTGAAACAGACTGCAGGGCTAATGGAGGCTCTGTTACCTAATTTCCTTTGTGGCCACACATATTTTTATACACATAGACGTTAATGGTGAGGAGGGAAATGAGAGACAATCAGAGCAGTTTCATATATCTCTGATCATATAAAATACAATAAGCCCTGGAGTGGGGTTGAAAAGAAGGTGAGGATATAAGTGTCCTCCAGGGACAGTTTGTCATTGATTTATGATTAAATCTTCTCCAAAAATCAAATTGGAATGGTTTCCATTTTGCATTTTGCAGGCCTTACCATAACAGCAGCCTCACTGGCTTTCAAAGGACGAAAGGCAAAAGAAAGGTAAGTTCCCTGCTTGTACAGCCAGTCAATATGTCCAACCACAAGACTATTGAAATGATTCCCTTTTCCTGGCATGATTGTGGACTAAAAGGACATGCAGTTGCTGAACTTGTGCTAGGATTCAGTAGCTCTGATAAAAGTAAATTATTTATCACTCACGGCCCCTTTTATAGGCTTGGTGGCATTTAGAGCTGCGTCACCCAGCATCGTAATGCAGCTTTCAGTGCACAGGGTTGCATCTCCTTTGCTAAAGAGGAAGAAAATCCAGCACCTGACTGACAGGTGGGCAAATGGCTGGTGCAGATCCATCTCAGCTACTTCCCACATAGTAGCCTTTATAAATAAAAATATATATATATATATATATTTCTTTTTTTCCTGAGGGTAGGGCAAAGTGACGTTAATCTGCCTTTATTGAGATATCAGCTTGGTTAGCAGGCACGAAGCAGCCTTAAGCAAAAGGGCAGAGCTGCCTGAGAAATGCTGGCTGTTTGTCTCCAGCGAGGTGCTGATGGGGAAGCCCTGGAGAGGTTCAGATCCCAGCCTGTCTGCTAAGTGGTCTGTGGGGAGACCTTAATCCTGCAGAGAGGATCACGGATGGGAGCTGACTGGCGATCGATGCAGGTGCTTTGCTCGGGATGTTATAGCTACCCCACCTTCTCTTTGGCTCCTGCAGCATGGCATCTCTCTCCCCAGAGGTGTGCGGGACCCTGCCGGCTCTGCAGCAAAGTCTGTCAGAAGCAGGACTGACATTTTGCTGATTATCTCGACTGCTTTGACATCTCGCCGGCAGTACAAACGATCACTTATGTAAAGGTTATTTGAATAAAGGTAACATCCCTTGGTGTGATTTAGCTGTGAAAGTGTTCCAGTTCCCTTCAGGTGCCCCTCTGAGATTTCCAGTCTCCTAAAATGTGCATGAATTTCTAATTTGCCTGGAGGCTAAGAAAAAGTTGGAACCTCAGGTCTGTAGAGCTTGTCTGAGCTGGCAGAAAACACTGAAACAGAGGCTTATTCAAAAAGGATCCCGCAGAGCTACAGATAAGACATGAAAAAATGTTGAAGAATTTCTGCCTCAAGGAGCTCCTTTAACTAAAAGCACCAAGGTGGGGGAGCAAGGGGAGCAGCCAGGTAGCTGCAGGGATGGATGTTCCTGCCACCAACATCATTTGGTAGGCAAAGGATTTGTTTCCCAGCGGGAACCTAGGGCTGATCTGCTGGGGCTTGCTCCCATCGTAGCCCTGGGGGCTCCCCTCCCTCTCCCAGGGTGAGCAGGGCAAGAAGGCTCAGCATGAAACTTCCCTTTGCCAGCAGTGCCCGTGGGTTTTGGCAGATTAATGAGACTTTGCTGGAAAATCAGCGTGAGTCCTCCATAATCACCACTCAGCTCCTCCCTTCCCATGAGCGTGGTGTTTGAGAGAAGCAGGCACACGACTTGCCTCCACTTTGCTTCAGATTTATCTGCTTTTGGGGCGCTTGGATCGTGTGCATGGGGTTTGTGTTGCAGTTCCCCTTAGGGTTAGAGACAAGATGTTAGGGAGGGAAACGTGTTGGCTTGTTGTTGTTTTTTATTTGCTTAAAGAATATTGAATATTTGTAGATGAAACAATTTAACTCAAAGATGAAGGAGATCAAGAGATGACTTGAAGAAACACAATCAAGTATTGCAAAGGGCTCCTAATATTTCATCAGCAAAACTGAGGCTCAGATGTGGTCTGGGCACTCACCCCCCACTGCTCCTGCTGGGGGGAAGCTGGAGGGGGGATGGAGCAGAGATGTGTGTGCAGAATCCCTCTAGAAAGGGGAAAGCCAATGTCCTGGTGCCCTAAATCAACCCTACCATGTTCTCCCAGAGCTCTTCTAGAGAATTCTGTAATTATACCCCTCATTTGCATGCCCATGTAGACATTTTCTTCATTAACTCTACAGTTAACTATCTAATTAGTGTACACAGACGTATCTGAAACTTCTGTACATGAGAAAATCTGTCATGGAAAAATGCAAGTATAATTTTAGATACTGCTTTGCTTCATGTCTGAGAAATGTTCAGATAGTTCACTGCATTGATAGATGCTGTTAGATCATAAGCCAAAATGAAGTTACCTCAGGTAAGCAGAAATGAAAATGCCTTGCATCTGTAGGTGAGTAAGCAGTTCAGCTTCTCTGAGTACTTGCCATGAGCTCTGAATTAGTCTGATTCAAAATCATTTTGAAAAGATCAAACCTGGGGTTAATTCCAGTACTTCTGCACTGTACTGCAATGTGGGAAAGGTGGTCAGAGGCACATGAAACCTTCATGTCTCAGAAAACCACCCGAAAGCTCCATGTCTCAGAAACTCCCTTAGTTATCCTCCCGTGATAAACTGGAGCTAAGGGAAAGAGCCTCTGGCCACCGTATTTGCAGCAGTGTGCTGATTACCTTTGTGACTGTGCTCTGGTCCTACTTCCAGGCTCAGGATTGATCACAGACAAGATGCAAATACAGGTTTTTGAGCTGATTTACAAAATGCCCTATTATATCGTATTAAAATCACATGAGGTCATACAGTAGTTACGTGAACAGATTTCTTATTGTTCCTTTCAAAACAGTCTCTGCTATAATGCCAAGTTCTCATCAAATATGATGAAAAAAAAGCCTACATTTCTACATTCTGTGCAACATAGTTAAAAATCCTTGTGTTTGAGTAGTAATATTTCTTAGGAGGCTTCTCATCTCAGGCCATGGACTAGAAATCCCTGGTGTACCTTAAAGACAGCAAAATCTGAGCCTAATTTTGTTGCACACAGAAATGCTCATGGCCCTGGAGCTGGTGGCAAGGTTTCCATCAGGCAGACACAAAACTTCAGTTCCCTCTCACAAGAGAAGGTGTACACTCACTCAACTGACAGAGAAGAGCTGTAATACATTTGGGTCTGAGTGCAGGGAAGAGAAATGGTGCTGTTTTCCTGTGTATCTTTGTTGTAAACTTTTGCTAAAGCTCTTTATTTTTAATGAAAATGCTGTACCATAAGTACATTAAGAACATTAGCTGGTGCCAAGCTATAGCAGGCATCTGGAATTGTCTGTTGGATT
The DNA here is from genome assembly GCF_009819795.1 of Aythya fuligula. Lineage (NCBI taxonomy): Eukaryota > Metazoa > Chordata > Aves > Anseriformes > Anatidae > Aythya > Aythya fuligula. The sequence continues at coordinate 22,077,822 of NC_045560.1, forward strand.
CATAATTGCAATAAATTAGTATATGATGATTTTTATACCAAATTATGAAATGCCAAGATAATTATTAATTATTGGACACTTGCTATACAGTATTGCTTGTCAATGAATGACTCCATCTGGTCTGAAACTGTTGCAGATACTCTGAAGCGAGACTGTTTAAAAGAGTAGGAAGATCTTCATAACATGCAAAGTGAAAGGATCACAAAATAGAAAAGAACAAACATTTCCAACTTTCAGTTTCATTTGCTTGGTGTTTAGGTTCAGTGAATTTCTTGTTAGGCTTTTCAGAATCCTGTAAGGGACTTGTTCCTCCATGCAGAGTCAGTTGCATGAAGTTCCCCTGGCTGCTAGTCAACAAATGCTCTCACCTACTTGTGGATCCGTCTTCTGTCCTCCAGGACGAGTAGACTAGCAATGAGAGAAGAAAGGACTTCTTTCCTGTAAATGTCATTAGCAGATTTTTGTTAGACTTTCTGTGCTGAGGAAAGGTAGTCATTGGTAACACCATGAGAAATACTGACTGAGCAATGCAAGGTGAAGTGAATTCAGTGCTGCTGTGCCCTGCAAACCCAAACTAGAGTAGCTGTCTTCACTAAGGTCATTCCTGTCAGCACAGAACAGTACTGAAGTCACATTTAATGACCTTAATTTGAGAAACTCCTTATAGGATGTAGATGGTCAGATTTATTTATTTTTTGTCATATTTCACCGTTTGCTCTCCATCAAGAGCAGGATGTTTCCTGTGCTGAATATGTCAGCTGACCTCCCACATGCTATCTTCACTTCCTTCTAGCAAGGCATTTCAAATGAAAAGTTGCAGATTAATTGCTGAAAGGCAGCTGAGCATGCTTAGTGATAGCAGTGTGATACCAGAAACAAGGGGCTTCGCAGATGTGACCATTGGTAACTGTAATCCTGCCCATCAAGTGGGATCTGATTAGCTGGCCCAGCTTTATACAATATTGCTCAAACTCAAGGCCATGAGGCTTCCCAGGATAGGGGAAGCCTATTTTTCTTATCCTATCTGTATCACCTATTTTTCTTCCCAATTTTAGGATTCTGTTCTATGATTCTAAAATTTTTCTTCCCAATTTGAAAAACAGGACTCCAGCTTTCTGTTGGATCTCTCAAACATCGCTGAGTCAATGCAGATGATTCCCCTCTCTTTTGGGTTTCACCATGATTTGTTTTTGATGATACAGTTGCAGTCTCCCTTTAGAAAGGATTTTACCTCAGCTAGGCATTTGCCTATTGGCAGCCAGCTAATCACAACCATTTGAAATCTTTGGGCCAGAAACTCCACTGATGTCATTTCAGTTGACATTTACTGATTTACTGAAGGCAGCTGAGGACATGGCAAGATATACAGACCTGTCTTGCCACGTCTTTTACCTATGGACTCTTCAACTGATCAGTTTCTCTACTCAGTGGTCAGTTGTTTTCTTCTCTTGGACCACAGTCAATTTTTAGGTCCTTTACCCCCGACCCCCCCCCCCCCACACACACACTTGCTTATTTTCCCCTACTCCTTCTAAAGCATCAGTGGGATTTGGTGTTTTTTATCTTTCTGTTTGTGTGTGATCTGTTTTCTGAAGCTTCCTCTTAATTCCCTTTTTGACTCATTCCTTTCTGCTTCCTGCGAAAAGCATTTTGTTTTTATTACTAGGCAACATCTTTTCTGTCCTTCCTGGCTGTCACCGTACTCCTTGCCAGAGTTGGCACAATAAGTCACAGAAAAAAAACAAATGTCTCACTTGCCAATGAATTTTCCACTTTCCTTCCTGTTGCCCAGACCACAAGGGTTAATTCTCATTAAAATAGAGTCCCAGGCAGCCCTACAGAAAGACTGTCATACTTGCCACAGTATTCTTCCTCTGTTAAAACTCTTTTTCAGACAAAAACAGGCACTTTTGGGGCTGACCTAGCCCAAATGAGTGCTCTCTTATAAGAATTTTCTGGATTACGCCACAGAAGCTCCTTTATTTTCCACCGAAGGAAACAAATTGCTTTCTTGCCAACCTCCAGCTGTCTTAGAACAAAATCACGGCAATTAACAAGAAAGACTGATACTCTGTGACTCGGTTGCCACTTGACTGCAGGATACCTTCAGTGCTTAGCTGCCTTTTTGCCTTCCTTTGGGTAGCGCTTCTGGTGGTAATCACCTCATCCATCAGCTGCAACGGGTGTCTGCGCGACGCGGGCCGAGGCTCTGCAGACTCCTGTCGCTGTGAATAGTCACGCTCTTACCAAGCGCAGATGTTTCTGGTGCTTTATGAGAGCATCGGGTGCTTCAGTTCGGCTTGGAGTATTTCCTCCAGCACGGGAACTGCAGGCAGAAGGAGAACTGAATGGGGAAATGCACAGAGGGCTCAGGGAAATGGCAAATTTCCCGAGTGCCTGTTGAGGCCACTTCCAACAGCCTGTACCTTTTTTGGGACAAGACATCCACTTGTAGCTTTCCACATGGCTCATGTGCCACAGACTGATCACGATGTTGGATGTGGCCAAGTGCAGGGATGTGCACAGCCAATTGAAGGAAACCCAGTGAAGCAGGTAGTCTGTGTGCAAGAGGCACAAGTTATGCTATTATTCATGGGTTTCTGACAGCAGTGCTAACATTTCTGTCAGTGTTGTGGTTGCACGGGTCTGTCTCGGCTGCCCCAAGCACCTGTGAGCACCTTTACCCCCACAGCATGAGCTCACGGTCCCTAAGAAGCACCTGGTTCAGCGTAGGGCTTGGAGGTAAAATGACAGATTCCAGGGAAAGATCCAGACTTTCAGCAGATGCAGCTACTGAGTAATATCTATTCTAGAGTCTATCGTGCACGAACCCTGGCTTTCTGCTAGCAGTAGCTGTCTGTTTTTATGTATATATTTTTTATTTGAATCCTTGGCACCCAGGCCCTGACGGGATTCATACTCCAGCGAGCTAGCAGCAAAGGCAGGATTTAGCAGTTTTCTCTCAGCAAACAAGCTACGCTTTTGTTGATTTCTTGTTTATTTTACTTCTGCCTCAAAATGTGGTGCTTAAGAATGGTATTTTAATTGTAAATGAAAGAATCACAGTCTTCTTGCTGCAGGGGGATGCACGCCTACCTTCCAGGCTTGTTTTTTAGAGACCGACTGGAAAGAAGAGGCTCTTTTTCCTCAGGAGCCCTGGGGAAGATGAGGGGTGCAGAGGAGCTCGGTGGCTGGCTTGGCTGGTGAGGGGGGCTCCTGGCACAGGCACTGGTGGTGTGAGGGTGGAGAAGGGGCTGGAAGAGCTCCTCACACAGTGGGGGATCCTGCAGCAGCTCCCCTAAGCCATTCGGTGTCAAGGAGTCATTAAGCATGAGCTTGGGGTCGCCATCCCGAGTGAGACTTCTTGGTAACCTGTTTTCCCTTCCAGGCGCTCAAGCTCTCAAAACACTGCATTTGTTGCCATAGTGAGAGGACCCGGCTCAGACAGCACATGCTTGCTTTTATTTGACAGATGTCCAAATAAAAATAAGGAGAATCCTTCTCTGACTTCAGCGTTTGTCTGTCACCCAGTGAAAATCCGTGCTCTTGGAAAGAAATGGGCTCCAGACAGCGTGCCCTGGGGAACTGCTTTCAGGACTGGAGCCACCAGGACATAGCAAAGAGACAGGGAATGCAAAAAGAAGATGCAGAAATATGGAAGGAGTGGTTGATTTGTTTGCTGGCTGGGAAGGACAGGTGGTGTGGGAAGGAAGAGAGGCCAACCATATCTGTATTGCAGTGGTGTGCTTTCCAAGCCTGAGGAGAGTGCTCCTGCCACCAGGAAGGAAGGATGGACTTCTCCTAGGGCTTCAGCTGGCAGCCCTGTGTGCCTGAAGAGCTCTGACTTAGAGCTGCTCCATGGTGCATGTGTATCCCAAGAGTCTAAGAAAATGCTTTTCTTTGATGCATGTGCCCTGAGAGTCAGCAGCGGGGCCATCTCCTCCCTACCAAGATTTTTACACTTGCTTTTAAGCTAAATACCAGCTGACCTGCACACTGTCACCTGTCTGTCTATCTCTTTCTCTAACCTTACCACCTGGAAAGACTCAGAAGTAAGGTTTTGCTCACTTCTGTTAGATGACCATCCTCATTTGTGACAATGTCATAAAGGGAAGCCCTCCAAGTAAGCAGAACAAGCGTGCTAGTGAGAAGAAATGTGGTCAGATATCTTCTAAAGAGAAAGACAAACATGCAGGTACAGGAGACATTGATCATGCTGTCTGTGTGATCAATGGGGTTTTGCCAATGACTCCAATGGGAATGTATTGGCAGGAAAGGGAGCAGGGAATGTTTGTGAAGAAGTGCATCAGCTTTGCATTCGTAGAAGAAAAAGCAGCTGCATTAGCAACTGTCCCATTAGAAGGTGCTCGGGGAAACCAAGATTCATTACTTCTGTCTTCCAGGCATTAACTGTACGCTTTTACTCTACCTTCTGATTAGAATATTTAATTGAACCAAGCCCCATTTCTCCTCCTGCATGCAATGTAATGGGCTCAAGCAAGAGGTTAAATGTAAAGCTGATGAGAGAAGTTTTCACACAGCAGGGTCTGTGATGGTGTTCTTTCCTCAGAGACTGGCTGGGACATCAGCAATCTTCCTAGTGGGAGTGCTGCCCTGTGCCACAGGCAGACCAAGACTGTCCTTATATCTCCAGCTAGACATGCAGGGAGGTCACATTTACACAGGACCTTCACTACTGTGTAGAGAAGTTCATTGGTTCTGAGCCATCTCACTCAAGCACACCTTTGCCATTATCCTGTTTTTGAAAGCAGAAGACTTACACACCCAGAGAGTGCAACATTAAACTGAATTTGCAAATTTGGAGGCCCTGTCTGAAATCATCATCTCCTGTGGTAAAAAAAAAAAAGTGTTGAAAAATAAAGTAAGCAGGAATAGTCTGTGATTTTATGGGTTGGCAAAAGAGCAGTGAGTTCTCTGGAGGTTACCTTGGTAAGTACTAATCGCCTATGTGACCTAAAACTAGCCACTTGAAAAAGTTTGTCTTGGCCACTGCAGCTGAAAGCAAGACTTACTGGAGCAGGAAGATACCATGTTAGATTTGAGCTTTCTGGATCATCATACCCCCCACAACTGACAGAGAGTTTTCTTGATGAAATGGAAGCATGTTCCATAACTTTACTAATCACTTATGTTTCCATATGTGAGGTGATTCTTTTCATTAACCAGATTTGTTCCTTCATTCTCAGGAGTTCTCTAAAATGCCATCTTCTAAGGCTTTGCCAGTCTATTAATTCATACTTTTCAAACAGCCACTTACAAAACATTGTGTTTTTGAAAATATTGCTTTTCTGCAAGCACTCTCAGCAATCTTTTGCAGTAATGATATCCCAGAACACTTCTGGAGACAAATATTTACCCTTTACTACAGAAGTAAATGTTCTTATTAGTGGTAAATAGATGTCTACGTACATGGCACCCTTCTTTATCAGTGATACAAAAACAAATTAAGCAACGCTAAAATACAGTTGCAGCAAAGATGAGTCTTCCAGTATGTAATTTTTTCCTCTTCTGTGTAAACAGCATATTTGCATATTATTTTTTTTTAAATATGAAATACAGTATTAGTATAGAAAAAGAAGTTCCTTGGTCAAACTTACTTTTTCTGCTAACAAATTGCTTGTTCTTAGTAATCAGGCAATTTATCTTGCCTTTACTTTTCCTCTTTATGAAGGACATCATCCTTATTGCATGAGAAAATAGTGTTTAAACAACAAATCAGAATATCATGAAGAAAGAACTTGGTGACCAGAGGACTGAAATAGACAAAGTAATAGGAAATTGGATAAGAGGTAATTGCACTTAAGGGAGAATAACAAGATCTTTTGTCATGAACTGGGAATTCTTTGATTTGAAATGGGAAAAGAAAAAACGGGATGTGTTAGTCCATGACAGAATGGCTGCCAGCAATAATTATGATGTAATTGTGAAAAATTCAAATTTGATATTAATGTAGCCTATGGAGCATTTTCTGAAAATAAAGAAGGAAGTGTCATTGTACAATGTAAATTATTGGACATAACTCTGGATCTGCATGCTAGAATGATGAACTCAAATTAGAATTGGTGTGGGGATTGAGGATGACCAGGAGGAATGGAGACTAAACCATAGGTTGGTACAGTTGGTATAGGTTGGTATAGATTGTGCATTAGAAAGACGTATAGGACATATGTAGTCAGAATAGAGAAGATGTAATCAAACAAACAAACAACAACAAAAAGCACATAACAAATAAGTATATATATATTAAGGTGTAAATTAGCAAAAAAGAACATTCCTAACTGTTGAAGTGGTGAGATATTCTGAAGCAGCCTGGCCAAAGAGGTAGTTTCAGACAGCAGAGCTTGGTGAGTTCATGAAAAGAAGAATATATTACTGCTGTCTAGGAGTTAGAGAATAAAGTGCTCAGGAGTTTCTTTTCTATTCCAGAGCTCACATTGGTTTCCCACACTTTGCCATATGAGAAAGCTATGAGAAGGCAAGGAAGATTTACAAATAGATAAGACCTCGCACTGATGTTCAAATTGTAGTCAAGTCATTCGTGTTTTGGCACAATGAATGGCCATGGCCAAATGACCATGTCTGCGGCCATTTCAACTGCTTTTCTTCAGGGAGAATACACAGAGTCACTGTCTGACACCAGGGAGTAAACTGTGTGAATCACTGTCTTCCAGTTAAATGTCATAACTGCTGCCATATCTCAGACAGGCACTTGTAGTAGGTATCCTTGGTTGTGGCCCAGCACCAGAAGCCTGTGCAGCAAAAATAGACCCAGGGTCCTCCCCCGGTTATAAGCTCCAAACTGCTACAAATGCACCATTCAGTTGCTAATGTGATAAATGACAAATTCAGACTATGCTAGTCCAGAAAGTTTCTTATTCAGGCAGCAAGTCTCCTCTCTGCAACAATTTCTGTCTCAGAAGAGTCTAGGCAATGAAGGGTCTGGGAGAGAAGTAATAAAATAGAAAAATATTGTTTTCTAATAATATTCTCTACTTAAAATATTTGCGTTGCTGACCTTCCTGCTGCCTCTCTGAATACACATTCCCTCCCTTGAAATAGGTATTTTTATTTTCTTGCTGTGTCACATGAAAACTAATCTTTCCTTTCTTGCACCACAGAGCTTCAATTCTGATTAAGCTCAATGGCTATTTTGTATTGGGAATTGCACTTTCTCAGAACAAAGCAGTTTTTTTTACTGTACACTGTAACTGTATTTTCTGTGACTGAGTAGCAACGTGCTGCAGTTCACCCTCAGCATTCAGTTATACATAGCATGTGGGGGGAAGCAGTGAATTAAAATGACAAAGAGAAGAGCCCTCAGTCTCGGACTCCATCTTTATGCATCGAGTATTATACTAAGCATGCTTTGGCATCTTCTGTCTAGTTTGAGCTGTTTTATGCTCATTTCCTCTTGATGCAATTTAGTTAATAGCGGAATTCAGTCACAAATCTGCTTGTAAATAAACACCTTGTTACAGATTATGGCATTCTCAATCTGCATGGCTGCTTGGCTCAGTCTATCAAACAATAAAATCTGCCAATACTGTATATTAAGTTCTGTCATGTTCAAGTGTTTTTATACATTAATGGAACAGCTTGTAATTTCACCATATAGACTACCTACTCCTGGATATACAGCGCATATCAGATAAATAAGCTGTCCAAAAGAGACATTTGTATTGGATGTTCTCTGTTGGTTTCTTCCCATACTGGCCTCAGATGCAGAAGCTGCCCTGGGAGATGAATGTGCCAGGATAAGTTATCTGGGGCTCATAAAATCTTTTTTAGAAGATTGAAATAAAGTCAGTGCTTGCAGAAGACAAATCAATTGTGACATTTCTGAATAGAGTGCGATGCATTTAATTAGCACAAGACATACTGGCAAATGCTGAATTACCCAATAAATCACTGAATGCTGGAACCCATACAGAGCCGGGAATCAGCTGTCTTTTGAGATGTACAGCAAGTGATAATAGGAAGATCTGGCCATTTCTCCTCCATTTTCTGCTAAATTTCTTCATTTTGACATTTACATGCCAGACCATTTTAATTATTTTCAAGTATCAAAGAATTTCTCCAACATAATCTGAGAAATTTGTAACATTATCTGCATTTGCTGAAGACTTAAACTTTTGTCTTATGATATACTACAGTTTTACCTTTCAGTCTGAGGAAAATGATGGAGGTTTATGCTCTGGGAATAAAAGAATTCTTATTTATAAGAAAAATGTACAAGGCTGTTCCCAAGGGCAAATGTGGCAGGACCAGGTTCTGCAGTGACCACTGATGTTGGCCTGGATCTCCTGGGGCTTCTCTGTGCGATGTGCAGTGTGGGCTTCAGGCTTCTTGCAGCTGGGCAGGAAAGGGAGCAGAAGAGAGCTGAGCTCAGACAGAAATGCGCTCCCTTGTTTGAGGCTCCTGGCCACCAGCTCTCCTACCATGAAGAGGTCAGGACTGAAAGAAGCAGCAGGGATGTGGTCAAATCTGGGTGAACACAGGCAGAAGTGCCATCCTTAGGTGTGCAACCCCTTATCTTAGCCGTGCCCTTGCACCACTGCCATTACTCTTGTTGTGTGGCAGGAGTAAATTCGTAGCTGTTCAGCAAAACTTCTACTAACATGGAAGAAATCTGTCCAAATGTTTATATTTGCTCTTATCACCCTACTATCTGAATCTCACTCCCTTTCATTTCACTTCCCTGTGCTGCACTATGCAAGCTCAAGAAGGTTTTCATCACAACAGTGTTCACCTGGGAAAGACAGAGAGTGATTTCAGGTATTTTGGGGGTAAATCCTGTTGACTTTCGGAAGGAGTTTGGGTAGTACGTCTAAACATGAAAAAATTGATTCAGTGGTTAGGAGTAATTTTCCAGACTTGTGCACCTAAGTCACTTAAGAAACAAAACAAAGAAACTGCTAAGATCCTAAGGTATGTACATGCTTATCGAATATTTTGCACGTAGTAAATTTGAATTTACAAAAGATTTTTGTTTGCTTGTTGCTATACAGCTTAATCACATTTTAAGAATATATTTGTTTAATGGGAAAGGATAGGACTGTTTCAAAAAACTTGACCTCGAGCTAGACTTAGTTGTCTTTAGGAATAAGATACAAAAGACATACACAACTGCACTGCTAATGATGTGCCTGCAGTGATACAAAACTGAATATGCAACTATGGCCATGAAATAAAGATTCTGCACACATTTAGGAGGTCTGTGTTTTCTAGGATTTGGTATTTAATGATATTTCACCATGCAGGGGTGGCCTACAGTCTCTGTTCAGCATCTTCTATTAGGTGAAAGATTAGAACGTGGCCTCTTCTTGAGAACAAATCTAATTGCTTTGGATGTTGCCAGTACTTGATATTTATTTAAATGCATGTTTACCACTAGCATAAAAATAAATATAAATCTAGCTTCAGTACACGGGCCTAACTTCTCTGTTTCTTCTGGCTAAATGTGTTCGGTGTAACACTGACATAAAATATTTAGTAACCTATTCTTCTTCTGTAGAGGATTTGTTCTCTTGTCAGTTTTGCCTGGTCCCATGCTTGTTTTCAGTCTAGTAGTTCTTGCTGCCCTGAGAGAGGTGGTCTAAGCCTCTCTACCAGGCATGGTTTTGCTGTAAAAATGCTTGACTTCATTAGTAGACACTACCATAACTGTTTTTTAAAACAGGTTGCAAACAAGCACACGACCAAAATCCAGCTAAAATCCAACTACAATGCTTTGTGAGCCAGTGTGTCCCAAAGCACCCATGCAGAATGATGCAGACTACTGACAAAACAAGTGTGACCTCCAGCAAGGCCACGTCCCTCTTCGTCCCCATTGCTCTGCATGCCAGCAAGACTGCATTAAATCTCATTTGGGGCTGGTGCTGAAGGTGCTCTGAGAGGTAAAGGGAAGGAATTTGACATTAGAGCTGTTCTGCCACCCAAATCCTTCCAGTGCCTTCAGCTCTTGGGACCTTAGGCTTTCAGATCAAAGCCACAACACTACTGCAGAGAGGAGATCAGTTTGCCAAAAAGACAGAAAGAGGAATGCCTGCCAAAAAGAAAGCTCACAGAACATTTGCGACGTGTATTAGAAGTATCACCTTCCATTCTGGTAGCCCACGCAGACCTGCTTGCCTTGGGAGCCAGCTTCTGTCCCACAGCTTCTGGTGCAGGTGTCACCGGTGCTTCGGCAGCATGGCCATCAGACGAGGAGGTCACCCCCCAGCCCTGGAAAAGAGTCAGCTTCTGATTCCCGTGAAACTCAGTTGCAGAACAACAGAGATCTCTGCCGAGCACTTTGTCTGGCTTTGGTTTATAATTACTACTGCTGAGACAAACTGTGGGTGATGATCACTACAGCTTCGGCAGGAATGAGACGCTACAGAACTGAGACTGTTGGCTTGGAGAAGCCAAAATAGAAAATGCGTTGCCTGCTTTTACTAAATCCTAGTAAGTTTTTTGTGCCACTTGCATTACTATTCTGTTCCTTTCCTGGAGATCTTTAAGGCATTTATTTATTTATTTCTGAATCGCCTTCATGATACTGGTACGTCCCAGAGGGGTGTTAGAAGCACCCAGTCTATTTTGTGAATCCTTATTTTTGTGTCAGTGTTGCTAGCAAAAAATTTAAGCATATTCCATCATAAAGCTTGTGATCTGGGGGTTCCACTAATAACTACCCGTTTCTTTTCCCATCATCATCCAAGCCAGTTTCTAAGTGAATTTATGATTCTTGCTCTAATGCCAGTCTCTTCCAGCTTAACAGTTTCTCATATGGCACCATATGTAGATGATTTTAAACTGAGGTAAATGAAATCTAGGACATTTCATTTGTGTTGAAAACCAGCAATTATCATACACAAACCCCAAATAATATCAGGACAATTTGGCATAATCTATTCTGGCAAGGAAATTTATTTCCATCTTATTCTCTATACATTTCTAAATCTTTAATTTTTCTTTCCTTAAGGATTCTTTCTCTAATTTGAATACTGCTAATGTACCTTGGGGTTTTTATCAGTTCTTCATAATTATAGATATCTAATTAATTAATCTTTGATGTGTGGCACATAACTGACTTGACTAGTTTGCTGAAAACCCTCTGTGAGGAAATTCTAGTTCCTTCTTTCACATATGTGGAACTGTAGGGATTTGCCTTCCACCTTAAATGTACTGATTTCTGTCTCCCTTCCTTTGCTGGTGTCAACGAGACCCGAATCTGGCCTTTTGTTGGAAGCAGCAAGCAACAGCGTGTACACAAAGCTGGGAATGCGGAGAGGGGCAGATGGGATTTCAGAGGCTGTTTTTGATAATTTGTCCATACACATTTGTCCTAGTACACATGAGGCATAACAGTATGCGAAAAAAGGGAAAATGAATCCCCTTGCTAATGGACAATTTGTTTCTGGGATCCTCCCCAGTGAGGGGGGTTAACACACAGGCTGTTTTCTTTGTAATATTCAAGCCCTGTCATGGTACCATCTATCTTTTGCTCTGTAACATGGAGTTTTCCTGTTACATTTGTCTTTATAGAAGTTAATTGTGAGCTTCACTGAGTGTTTTATGGATCATCTGTATCTTCATCGTCAACAGAATTCCTTATTAGTTTATTTTCTGTAATACCTCTCACTAACAAAGAAAAGTGAAGCTTTAGCTGGTATTATTAAGACTTACGTATTTTATGTCTTGTATTTATTGCAGCTATCATAGCTTCAAAATACCTTTTTCCTTAACACTCCAAACATGAGTTGGCATTTGACAGTATATATATTTTGGCAGAGATAAGATCAAGTTAACAGGCTGATGGCATTTTAATTATTTTATTGAGATGGCACTGGCCCAGGATGCTTGTTGGAATTTACAAATGTGCGTTGATTTATATTTTATTTTGTAAACCAGGCCCAAGAGGCTGACTAATTAGAAACATGACTTTAAGCTATAAGGGCTACTTATTGATTCAGATCATGAAAAGACCAGAATGATCAAAAGCAAACATCTATCTCCCTCTTCATCTGGGGTTCAGAAGGTTAAGTGCTATTTGTCTGAAATCCCTGGCATTAGCTCTGTCTCTGTAATGGAGAAGACAATTAACATCTATATCTATTCAGTTTTAGCATGTATTATATTATTTAGAAGACTGTTTTTCATAACTTAATTCAACCATGCACAACAAACTATTATCACAGATTGTTTCTTTAAGTGGTATTTTGCATTTTTCTCGCCTTAACTTAAATTTTTACTCAATTTATTTAAGGTTCAAAATGAATGGTGGCTGCATTTTAGAATAAATAATACGATCTGCTAAGTATATAGGTTTTGTGCTGTAAATCTCATTTGCATACCATGGCAACATATAATAACTTCATTGGTTACTTGGGACCAATTTTAAGCAGCATCAAGTCTTCTGTGTTGCCACAAAGCAGTAAAAATACTAAAATGTTAATGCATTCATGGGATAGTCACAGAAAAGACAAAGCAGGAGTGTTTTATACTGTCTGCTCTCCTCCAGGTCTCCACTGGAGATTGACTTCAGGGCTGAAAAGGAAGGAAATGGGTATGCCGAAGGCAGGCTGAGAATTCAGACTCCTCCTGAACACAGCTGAGGGAGGCTTTCTTCTGGGGAAGAGAACAGGCGGCATCCATACCTGCCTCCTTCTGCCCTTCATCCTAACAGGGTGACCAGTTTGGGGCTAATATGGGTACACCCTTCTGACCCACCACAGCACTGCAGGGGGACGTTGTGTTTTCATGGGTGTCTCAGATACTTAGGCAATATTTTTCAGACTGAAGAGCCTGATGTGAGGAATATGGTTAATTTTTAGTAAGTAATAAAGCAGGGATAAATCTCAGGGTCTTCTGAGTACTGTTCTGTCTCTGCCTGTCGTCTCACCATGGCATGCACGCAAAGCACAGCTAGTTGCACTAGCACGGGGATATGGTGAGAAGTGTGTTCGAGCTGGGGTCTGAAAGCAGTGCTCTGCTGCAACTGCCTGTGCCAAAGCATTCAATACTATGAGCAGGAAATATTCACACCCTCCCACACACAAGGACTGGATTGAGAAAGTTGCATATTGCAGAGTTACAGAAATTATTAAATAGAAAAACAAAGGATGTCTCATGTGGGAAATGATCTGTCTGAGGGTTTTAGCAGTGTTGATGGGAGGCAGGAGTTTCCATTCCAGATCTAAGGGCTTCAGTAATGACTGCCACCAACTCGTTGCAACCCCACAACTGTTTGGTGCCAGAGAAAAAGTGGCTTGACACTCCCAGTGGAGTGCCTGCAGTAGAAAAGAAATTTTCTCTAGTGGCCACATTCTTGGCCTCAACTGCAAGACCGAGTGTTGAGCACCCTCAGCTTTCATGGCTGGAACCTGGAGGTGCTCAACATCTGGTGCAGTTATGCTGTCTGTACTGCTTTCACCCTCAAAAGTGAGAGTTTCAGGCTGGGACTGAGACCAGTGAGAGGCATCAGGCAAAGCCCTGTTGGGTGTCTGCCCATGTCTTTCCTGTCCGGCGGGTGACCACATTGAGTGGGAGGGGGAGCAACAGAGTGGTGCTGTGGAGTGGTCAAAACAATTAAAAGGTTTCTGGATACCCTATTGACCCCGTATCTGGATATGGCTTGTAGAAAACAGGCTCCTGTAACCAAACACGATTTAGAGTGCAGCCTATGAGACAGCTGATTTCTTTGAGCTACTCCAGCAATCATCTCCAGGTGTGTGTGAATGGGGACATTTAAAAAAACCTCACCCCCACCCAGTGGAAAAGAATGTGGAACCACTGCTTGAAGGTTTGACAAGCCAGAATTCCATTTTAAAAGGACTTAAAATAGATATTGTCACCTGGTTAGAACAGCAGGTTGGTTTCATCTAAATAAATGTAGATATCCACACCTGAGTTGGTCAGCTCGGCTCTGTTATAGTCAATAGAGAGAAGGTCAATGGAGTAAGTAGAGCATAAAGCATGATTCCTCTCTTCCTAGAGGTGTCCAGAATACAGCATGAATCCCAGCATGAAAAATACTTGTTTCTAACCAAAGGAAGCTCCCCATGACTAGCTCAGACTTGGATCTTTGCATTGCAGATGTGTAAAGTCAAGTAAACGAATCCTACTCTATGTGACCAATATTCCTCCTTTCTTCCTCAAACATTCTTACCATTGCCTCCGTTCCATGAAATATTTGAACCGTAATGACCTTACCTCCTTACTCTTGCTGTTTTGTTCTGCACCTTATTCATTTCTCTGGGCTGCAAATACTACCAGGAGGACGCTGTTCTTTCCCTGATGTACCTACTTACTGCAAAATGCTGTGTACACTGCTGTATAAATAACATCTCAGGAAAAATGAATAATTGAAAAGGATGAAAAACTTTGTTCAGTTGACTGAAATAATCTAGTAGAAGCTGCACAAGAACAGAATCTACTAGGACAAAATTTTCTAAGTGTACCTCTGAAGAATTAATTCTGGCAGTTCTGGACAGAGTTCTGGACAGATACAAACAAGCCAACATGCAGCTCTGGAGAAGACAAAGCAGGGCTCCCAGAACTATTAACAACAAAGCAGGGAGCCCTGCTCCAGGTGGAGTTTTGCTGATGCCTGTTTCTAAAACTCTTTGAAAGGTATAATTCTTGCTAGAAGAACTACTTTGCAGCCCAGTGTAAGGAAGAAGCCTCTGTTTTCCTGGCCAAAGGGTTTTATTTTCCATTTGGGTTGCGAAGTGTTTGGCAGCTACCTTTCCACACTGGGTTGTTCTTCACTTTTCTTGAGTCCTGCCAATGAACCTGCAACCATTTCTGTGGGGTAGCACTTGCTCTCCCACCGTCTGCTTTGACACGAAGACTGGACTACAGGAATTTTCAAAGAAGACCCTTCAAGGTTGGGTGAAAGGTTAGTTGAGTTCATTTTAAATCCCACTAGATGAGGGATCTGTGGTGAAGCCAATGAGCTTAATGGTGGGTGGATGACTGTTCCATATTTCTGTAGATTACTTCTGTGGTCATGGACAAAATCAAATCATTTTTCCTTTTCTTTGTGTCCCATTAAAGATTTTGTGATGAGTGATGGGACTTCCTTTGATCTTTTTCCATTTCTTATTTAGAAGAAAACTCTTGGTATGCCTTCTATTGCGTACATTTATGTTACTTTACACATTGTGGCTCTCCTGGGGACTCTATATCTTGCTGTAAACTAGGAATGTAATTTATTAGAAAAGAGCAGTGTACCCCTTATGCATTTTTCACAGTCATTTTCTTCTCAATGACTCTACTGTTTAACAGGGATAATAACCGTTAATAATTCCATTTAAAAATGTAATTATTTCTTCAAGAACTTCAGAAAAAAAGCTTGTTATCATAGAATCCCAGAACACTGTGGATTGGAAGGGACCTTAAGGATCATCTAAGGGGTGTCCAACCCTCCTGCCATGAGCAGAGACACCTCCCTCCCACTAGATCAGGTTGCTCAGAGTTGTCATCTTTAAGTAATTTAGGGGAAAATAATGGATGTAGAGAGTGCTTGTTACAGCTCTAGTATAAACTAGAGTCACATGTGGGGGAAGCTGTAAGATAAAATTATTTAATTCTTGAGGTTTATTGACAAATAAATGAACAAATTTAGAGGAGAGTTTCAGTGTAATACAAAGACATCTTTAATTACACTGCAGTGACTGTGCTAAGCTGGATACCCTCCATCAAAAAGTCATACTTGCTACCAAACCTGCTTTTGTAACACTGATGGCACGGAGCAAGGCAGAGAGCTATGATGGGACTGCAGACCCTGTGCATTTCTGGCACCGAGGTCTGTGCAAAAGGCTGTGTGGAGCTTTTGCATTAGTGGGCACCAGAAGACGGGACACTGAAAGACATAAATATGAATTAAGCTAGCAAGCACCTGTACTTAGTACCAACTGCATATACCATAATCTTTTTTTTTGTCTCTGAAAATTCCTGCCTTTGATATGAGCAGCAGTGGGAAACACACGGTGTGCTTGCATGTCTTTGGTCAAAAAACCTGCTTGAGACATGTTCGAGCTGACTTTACGTCAGCCTTTCAAGTGACCACAGTGCTAGAGCTGTGTGATACAAACTTCATGGGGAGATGTCTGGCTGAATAAGTATGTAGAGCCTGTGCAGGATTTTAGAGCCTGTGCAGAGGCCCAGGATTCTGTGGTCTTTGTCTTGCATAGATCAGAGCTGGCACAGATAAATTTATACCTGTAACAAGCATATGGGTGACTTGAAGCACTCAAGGGTATGCACAGACTCCAGGCTGAATGCTCCCACCTATGCTGGCAGACTGTGTTTTATGGGTTACTGTATTCCATTGGCTCATTAGTCCCCTAATTAAGATTTTGACAAATGCTTATGAAGCTAGATGGGGGTTTAGATGTGCTTCCTTGTCACTTAAGATGGTTTTTGGCCTGAAGCTTTGTCATTCTTGGGACATAGGCTGTAGTTTGTGTTCAGAGACCAGGGAAATAAATATCTTTTCTCATGAGGCAGACAGAGAAAGAGCAAAAGCATTTCTGAAGTAGTTGCTTGTAAAGTGAGAGCTCATCACCAGAATGTGCTGGCAAGGAGCTTGTTGTGGAGCAGTAAGTTGCGTAAGAAGGAAGTACAACAGATCAGAAGGAGAGGAGGACACTGTATGTCACAAGCTGCAGTGAACACTAAATTAACAAAGAAGGTAACATTGGGAAAAAGAGAGATCTGCTTATGTGGATTCTGCATTTTCCATGTCAAGAAGAGTGCATGGAAGCATGTTCTTATTCAAGGGAAGACTTGAACAAAGCAGCAGCTCCAAGAGCTTTACAAAGAGATGAGTATTAATGATCAACTATTAATTACAGAAACCTCAGGAACTGGCCAGGGGAGGTGGGACGCAGGTGGTACCACTTTGGAAGTGGGAGAGGTGCCACGTCCACAAGCAGCAGGAGATGCTCCAGGCCTGAGACCACCCAACCCTGGGTTAGATGCAACCAGGAGAGAGGTTCAGCAGAGGACAACCCCTGGGGCAAAAAAAGGACTTAAGAGGAGCAAAGACCATCCATTTAGAGAGACCACATAATATCATGCTAGGTAACTGGAAAACCCAGTCTTTCCACCTCCTCCTCTTGTGAATGCGCTTACCCCTGTGCACAACCCTGTTTTATCATCTTCATATGTTTGTGTAATTTCTGTCTCACAGATAGACAGGGTGTTAGCGAGGCAAACGCTTCCTGAGAAGTAGCATCTTCTGTATGCCCATAACAGTGCTGTCTTTTTTTAGGTCTAGAGCTGAGCATTCTATTTCATTTGAAATAATCACTTTTTTTTTTTTCTGTCGTTTTCAGTTTTGAGTTGAATACAGTCTTTGTGGGGGTGGGACTAAAAGAATTTTCTTTTGTTCTAATGACCGATATTTTCTGTAACTATTTGCTACCCATTGCTGTCTGATTGCTAGCAGCCAGACTCAGTCCTTCTGTATTTGTTATAAACTTGGCCTTTAGACCATGCCTCTGTTAAAGCCCTTAAAACTTTGCAAACCATGTTGGTTGCGCTTTATATTAGACCTTCCGTAATAGGTTCTCACTGATTATATACCCTCAGGAAATAAACACATACATATACATATATGTAAAACATTTGTCTTGGATAGACTTTTAAGCCATTCATTAGGAATGAAGAGAGTAAGCATCGATTTATAGATTACCTATTACTACAAGAATTGTATAGGATGCTCCCTGCTCATAATAACACATGAATGCTCTCTGCAATAAGAATAAAAAAAAAAAAAAAAAAAAAATAAAAATAAAATATAAAAAAAAAAAAAAAAAAAAAAAAAAATAATAAAAATAAATATAAAAAAAAAAAAAAATAAATATAAAAAAACAAAAAAAAATAAAAACAAAAACAAAAATAAAAACAAACATTCGTGCAGCAAGCAAGAAAAAATTTTTGGAAAAAAATCTGATCAGGATCAGACTACCACAGGCCTCAACCCTCCCTCTCTGTGCTTCAGGCTCCCCCATGACCCTGGTTAAAAGCACAGAGAGGACAAAGGGTCTCTGAAGCCCAATGGGGGTCTTTTATGGTGCAGCTCTTACTTCTGACTGAGAGTTACACTTGAGTGCTTATGAGAAAATAAATACAAAATCTTGCAACTATGAAAAAGTAGGTGCTTATTGGGAATATTATTGCTGCTACATTTAATATAGCTGCTTCATCATGCTGTTTATATTGGCCAGTGATCCCCAAAGACTTCTTGCATGCCAAGGCACCTCAAGTGTGTTTGAGGTCAGTCTGACCTTGCTGAAATGCCTGCTAGCAAGTTTTTTCTTGCCAAGATCAAGGTAATCAGCATCTGGATGTACCTTTCTCTCTCCCTTTTGATTGTGGAGAGACCCTAGAGTGACCAGACTTGCAGCCAGCTACCCACTGCTAAGTGCCTAAATTTAGGTGTTCATCATCAAGTTTGCAAGATACTGTAGTAACTGTTGTTAAAGGTGAGAAATAGATGAATCATCCTGATGGATCACTGAAATAATGTGTGGATATTTGAGCTGATTTGGGTACCTTTATGTGGCACTGTGGTGTACTTTACAGGCATAAATCCAGTATTCCATGATTATGCACCACAGAATGACCCCAGTAAAACTGCAGTACTATGGCCCCTCGTGTGCACGTGGGTCTGTTGGCTTCAGTGGCAGCTTCAGTGTATGCAGAGAACAGTGTGTGGCTCCTATTTTTAAGTGACAAAGGGCTCCTAGATCCTAGACTGGACAGAGGTGGCACTACAGTTCAAAATTCAGATTCAAAAGAGAGATGCCCGGTGGTATTTGGACCACCACAGGCAGTAAAAGACTCTGAATATTGCCCTCTTCAAAGCACGACATTCATACATGTAAGAAATTAAAAAAAAGATGTATAAACAGATGAAGTGGGAATGCTAAATGGTGACGAATTGAAAGTGAAGAGCTAGTGGGAATATGGGAGGATGTTACTAACTGGCTTAAATGGCAAAAGTTTTCATACATGGTATAAAGCCAAAACGAGTGGGTGACAACGGAGGTCCAAATGCCGGCAGGAATTAATGTTAATACTGCCTTGAAAAGTACTTACCAAACATTTGAAATAATGTTTTCACATTCCCCACTTAACTGCAATCCCTACCAGTTGGTTTCCCTTCCAGAGAAGTTGGCAGATAAAATAGATGGCTTTCTGCAGTGTTGGACATGAGAATGTGTTACTCATACACACTTTTCTTTCCTGTCTGATGGCCTCCGTAGCTAAGGAACAGGTATCCTTTAAATGCAGTTAATCTATATCAATTCAGATATCCCTAGTTTTCAGTTGGGAAAGTTATTGGAGTTGCATTTTCGGTATATCCAAGGACAGAAAGACCAGCAGCTCTCTGGGCAAATTGCTCCAGAGTTTGTTTACTCTCACTGTGAAGATCCTTTTCCTTATTTATTATCAGAATTTGCCTTTCTGCAAAGTGTGTGCATTGCCTTTTGTCATTTCACTGTTCACCTCTGGGAAGAATCTGGTTCCACTTTCTCTATACCCTCACACTCAGAAGTTGAAGATGCCAGTAAAATCTTCCCACGGTTTTCTCTTCTTCAAACTGAACAAATCCAATTCTTCCAGCCTCTTCACATGTTTACACTCCTCAGTTGTGCTGCCACCCCCTAATTTCCTTGATGTTTGTTAAATTTTTGATTGCATGACAGAAGCCAAAGCTAGACACAGCACACCAGATGTGGTCTCACAGATGCCAGACAGGGGGGGAAGAAGCGAGCCACAGTGTGGTCTCACGTTTAGCTGCTTCTCCACCACCACCCACAGCTGGCCCCAGCCTCTGCTCTTGCAGGGGTTATTTCATCCCAGATATTTGGCAATATAGTGACCTGAGAGCTGACTCAGGCACCAGAAGCAGGATGGTCTGGTTAAATTTGTTCATGTAAATGCTGAGGTGGCTGTATTACCTCTCCCACTGTGCAGTGTATTGTAGTTCCAAATTTTCTGTTTAACAATGTAGGATGACATGAAGCCTCCTCTACTAAGAATGACAATGACAAGGACTAACTACATCACAGAGATGGCTTAGACTTATCTGTTGTTTGCCAACCTGAGTTCACAGATTTTACTGGTGAAATGAACACACAGGAAAAACAAACAAACAAACAAACAAACAGAAAGTAGTGATCATATGGATTGCAAAGCCCTCTTTTCTTCTGGTTTTCACAACATCCAGACTGGAGGTAACGTTATCTCCCTTTGGTCTTTGCCATGGAGTAGAATGGGGACATAAGGGAGCAGTGGAGCAACATCACTGTCATAGAGATGAGACAGCATTTCCATAACACAAAGGTCCTCCCATCCTGTGCTCAGGAGGCTCTGTGCTGGCAGCAGTAAGGTCAGTGGGTGGCAGTGCTGGCTCTCCACCTCCTCTTCCCAGTGCAAACAGACCAAAGGTAGCTACACACCAATGGGCAGGAGACATCTGCTCCTGAGAAATTAGAATAAGGAGAAACCTTCTGGACTGAAGACTGTCAAGAGCAGCCCTGGTCTAGAATTAAACAGAACAGGGTTTATGTGTGCAGATTGATGTTGCATGACAAGGATCATGAATTGCCTTTTAAAGAGTAATTCAAAACTTGCCAGCTTGGTAGGCAATGTTTTTACAATGTCTTGAAAGCAGAATCAAATATTAGACTAGCCTATAATTTCTCTGCCAGTTGCCGTGGTTTTACAGTCTTTTATTTCTGGGTTGGGATTTTTTTTCAGTTTAAGTTTGTGAGCCTGTATGTGTGCTTCTGTAATTGAAGTGAATGGCAGATGACTGGCTAAATCCCTTTAAGAGAGTGCTCCCAGAGACACAGTGTCAATAAACTGAAACATGAAGGATTATAATTATCTGTGATCTGTCTAATATAATAATAATTTAATATGGGTAGGCGCAGAGGGTCAGCTCTTTAGTTCAAATTAGCGTGTCTCCATTGAATTAAATGGATCTCTGCCAGTCTTCAGCTGCTGAAGAGCTGGTTCAGTATTTTCAGGCAAATTGTGGTTTCAAATCAACATTTCTCCTTAAAAAGTGTGCTCACCAGTGGTATCCTCACACTTCTTTGCAGAAAAAGAAATGCCACTTTCTATAGAATGATTTGCCACTTCCTTCTCTGCAGCAGTCTGGAAGCATGTGTGAGCTGCGTGGTGGTGGAGGAGGCATTCGCCAACGCCAGAAAGGGAGTACTGATCTTTATCAGCAGCAACGTGCTAAGCGAGGCACAGTTTAGTAGAAGAAATTAGTAAAGGAAGACAAAACGTCTCCTCTCCCATGAATGCAGAAGTGTTTTCTGATTCCCTGAGCACAACCTGTGTTGATTGGATGACATGACATTAAAACTGCTGACATGCTCAGAGATGGGCTGCTTGTTTACAATGAATTGAAATTCAGATCCACATCGTCTGAGAAAGACTGGCCGCAGACAATTTCATTTTTTTCCTTTCCCTGCACCCATATTCCAACAATATTTTCCTCCAAGAAGTACTGGCTTCTGCTAACCACACAAAACATGTCAATGCAGCAATTCAAAAGCACGTGCCAGCTCAGAGGGTTTATGATATTTATGATGCGTGTAAACCTTCATGTTAATATAATATTTATTTTCAGGATACAGATCTCTAATAGGCTGATCCCCCGGAGAGGCTGGTGGGCCGTGCTGAAGCCTCACAACTCCACCTCCTGGCTAATGGAGGCCAAAGAGACCTCTCTCAGTGATACTGCTGTGGTCAGAAAGGGAGCAAAGCTTTGTGGCTGAAGGTGTATGTAACTTATATATGTAAGCACAGCCTTAGAAAAGCCTTTAAAGCACTGCTTCAGTGTGAAAAGCATGTGCAATTCCTTGTTGTGAGAATATATACCAGTCAGTGGAGACCACTCACTCTCTGGCATCTGTGTACAGGACACTAAAGGTAAGAAGAAGCTCTCTGACAACCTGTTTGTGCAGGGCTGCAGAATGCAGTTTGAAAGAAAAACAGTGCTGTGTCATTCAGGATATGATATTTTGGAAGAAAGTTTTGTCTTGGTGCAGGACAGAAACTGCTGAAAAGCTTTATGGACAATGCATATTTTGCTGTGTTGTCTGAAGACAGTGATGACATCTTCCTATCCTGTGAGAAAGCCAAGGCTTGCATCTCTTTCAGTTTGCAAGCTAAGTTTATATATATATATATATATATATATATATATATATATTTTTTTTTTTTCCTATACGCCTAAAGAAACAGTAGTTTCATTACACAGATCTATAAAATAAGGAACAGCTCAGACAGGGTTAATGGGGAATAAGTGATGGCTCTGACACTTCCAGTTACAAGATCTAAGGGACCTATAACTACATCAGTAGGTGGAAAGTTCAAAACAAACAAAGAAGGTGGTTTTTACATACCACGTATGTAAGCTGTGTAGCCACTTGAGTCTGTATTCTGTGAACAGTGAGAATTCAAAATTTACGGTGACAGAAGGAAAAGTGCCACCAAAACCTCATCCCTAGATATGGGGAAAGCGGACTTCAGGCTGCTCAGGGAACTAGTCAGCAAGGTCCCCTGGGAAACTGCTCTTGAAGGCCTCGATGTCCACCAGTGCTGGTCATTCTTTAAGCGATGCCTCCTAGAAGCACAAGATCAGGCAATTCCTAAATATCGCAAGTCAGGCAGGCGGGGCAGGAAGCCGGCGTGGCTGACCAGGAACATTCTAATGGAGATTAGGCGGAAACAGAGAGTGTTTCGCTACTGGAAGGAGGGCCAGGTGTCATGGAAAGAATACAGGGATGCTGTTTGTGTTTGTAGGGAGAAAGTTCGAGTGGCCAAAGCACAGCTAGAGTTGAAGCTGGCTGTGTCTGTGAGAGAAAATAAAAAGGGTTTTTTTAGATATGTGAACGGAAAAAGGAGAACTAAAGAATACATAGGGCCGCTCCTTGATAGGGAAGGTCTCCTCACAGACAATGACATAGGCAAAGCAGAGACACTTAACGCCTTCTTTGCCTCTGTCTTCAATGCCGATGATGGGCTTCGGGACCCAGCGTGCCCTGAGCTGGAGGACCAGGACGGTGGGGATGACAAACTCCCAACCGACCCTGAACGTGTGCGGGATTTGCTACTCCACCTGGATCCCTACAAGTCCATGGGTCCGGATGGGATTCATCCCCGGGTGCTGAAAGAGCTGGCGGACATCATCGCGGAACCTCTCTCAATTATTTTTCCACGATCCTGGGAATTTGGAGAGGTCCCAGTAGACTGGAAGCTGGCAAATGTTGTGCCAATTTTCAAGAAGGGTCAGAAAGAAGACCCTAGCAATTACAGGCCTGTCAGTCTCACGTCAGTGCCTGGTAAAATCATGGAGAAGATGGTTCTCGAACTTATTGAGGCACACCTGGGGGACAAAGCAGTCATTGGTCCCAGCCAGCATGGGTTTGTGAAGGGTAGGTCCTGCCTAGCTAACCTGATTTCCTTTTATGATAAGATCACCCGTATGGTGGACCAAGGGAAACCAGCTGATGTGATTTTTTTGGACTTCAGCAAGGCTTTTGACACGGTTTCCCATAGGATCCTACTGGACAAAATGTCCACCATACAGCTAAATAAAAACATCATACGATGGGTGAGCAATTGGCTAACAGGCAGGGCCCAAAGGATTATGGTAAATGGGACTGCGTCAGGCTGGCGGGCGGTCACCAGTGGGGTCCCTCATGGCTCCATTTTAGGGCCAGTACTTTTCAATATTTTTATAAACGATCTGGATGTAGGAATAGAAGGTATTTTGAGCAAGTTTGCTGATGACACCAAACTTGGAGGAGTTGTGGACTCGAATGAGGGTGTAAAGGCCTTGCAGAGGGATCTGGATAGGTTGGAGAGCTGGGCGATCACCAACCGCATGAAGTTCAATAAGAGCAAGTGCCGGGTCCTGCACCTGGGACGGGGAAACCCTGGCTGCACGTACAGACTGGGCAATGAGACGCTGGAGAGCAGCCTAGAAGAGAGGGATCTGGGGGTTGTGGTAGACAGCAAGTTGAATATGAGCCAGCAGTGTGCCCTGGCAGCCAGGAGGGCCAACCGTGTCCTGGGGTGCATCAAGCACGGCATCGCTAGTAGGTCAAGGGAGGTGATTGTCCCGCTCTACTCTGCGCTGGTGCGGCCTCATCTCGAGGACTGTGTGCAGTTCTGGGCACCACAGTATAAAAAGGACATGAAACTGTTGGAAAGTGTCCAGAGGAGGGCTACGAAGATGGTGAAAGGCCTGAAGGGGAAGACGTACGAAGAACGGCTGAGGTCACTGGGCCTGTTCAGCCTGGAGAAGAGGAGGCTGAGGGGAGACCTCATCACAGTCTACAACTTCCTCATAAGGGGGTGTCGAGAGGCAAGAGACCTTTTCTCCATTAACACCAGTGACAGGACCCGCGGGAACGGGGTTAAGCTGAGGCAGGGGAAATTTAGGCTTGACATCAGGAGGGGGTTCTTCACAGAGAGGGTGGTTGCACACTGGAACAGGCTCCCCAGGGAAGTGGTCACTGCACCGAGCCTGTCTGAATTTAAGAAGAGATTGGACTGTGCACTTAGTCACATGGTCTGAACTTTTGGGTAGACCTGTGCGGTGTCAAGAGTTGGACTTGATGATCCTTAAGGGTCCCTTCCAACTCAGGATATTCTATGATTCTATGATAATTCACATTCAAAAAAAACAGCTAAGCAAATTCATTGAAAAGAACACACACACACACACAAAATCCATTAAATGCAAAGACAACAGCTCTTGTTCAGAAAATCTCTTAGCTACACATTTTTGGAGGCAGGGAGAAAACCTGGGGAACATTCAACTACCTGCTTCCCCTGTTTTGCTGTTCATCTGCTGTTGACCACAGTCAGGAACAGGACGCAGCACTCAAGAAACCTGTGGCCTGACTCAGTAAAACCAGTCCTGCATTCTTATGTCATGCTACATTATTGGATAGGATCTCAAAATTACTGTAAAAGCCTACTGTAATTGAGGAAGACAAAGGGATGGAGGACCTGTTCTGTGATCCATCACGTGATTTTAGTTTGGTTGTTCACTGGGGTTTTTATGCCATAGAAGTTATTGGTCTGGACCATAACAGATTTATTCAAAATTTGTTGAAAACTTAAGGAATTTTCAAAGGTTTCATAATGGCTTAATAGGAACCTCATGGTTTCCCCAGGGTTCTTCCCAAAAGATCCATGTACAGTATTTTTGAAATAGAGCATCCATTTGCATGATTCATTTCCCCTACACACAAACCAAGAAGACAGAGTCAGATCAAACTAAAACAACGTGCGTTATCTCAGGCTTGCATATATGCAATCTTGTCAAATAAAAGATACAACAAGCTTGGTAGAACAAAGGACAGAGATAGCTCCTTATGCTGTTTGTAGTGGGAGCAGCTAAAGCTTCATCCCTCCTATCAAAGGCAGTATGTTTAAAGAGGCTGGGAAAGATGCCCATGTTCGAGCATTTTTTTTTTTACTTTCCTGTGTTAAACAGAAAACATGTTTTAAATATGGTCGAAGCACACATCTTGGACCTGTTATACATACATATATTTATCAGCTCCTACAAGAGAGGAAAGCATATTACAATATGATTACCCACAGTGAGGAGCTGCTGGAGAGCTAATAGCTCTCTGTCTTCTTGAGCTTGCAAAGCTCGCCACTGCTGTCTGAAGGCTCTTCTCACTGCATGCTCTTTGCTTTCCTAAATTCAAACCTATTGCCCTAAAAAGAAGCCACATTGCAAAGCACAAAAATGTATTTTAATAAAATAGTTCTGAACAAATTGCTGACGGCAGGACAATTCTGCAGCTTCACAATAGGGTTCCTGCTGCCTTCTTAACTGCGTGATGAATTGCAAACCTCCTGCTTCTGCGCCACAAGCTCAGAGAGCGTTGTGTGATCACCATTGTTTTCCTGATTTATTTTTTATGTCTACTGGTGCCCATATAAAATCCCTGTCTGTTTATGCTCAGGCTTCCTCAATTTTTTTTTTCATGGATTATATAGTGCAACAATCAGATTGGCAATTAATGTAAATGTATATCACAGACGTGAATTACATTTTAATTCTCTGTGTCCATCACAGCTGTCATCTCCGTTTGTGCATTTGCCTTAGCTATGTGGCTATTAACTCCACCAGCAGGGCTCTAGAGAGCAGTTTGCTCAGGTTTGCACAAGGCCTGGCTCTGCAGTTTTTTATTTATATAAATGAAAAAATCTTCTGTTTCCTCCCAGATTTTGCAGGGCATTATGACATTCAGGGTAAGTTGTATACACCTTTTGTTCTTGCTTGAGAATGGCTGGAAGCTACCCTCAAGCACCAGTAGCACACAGGGACTTTTTTCCCCCAAATCTCTGTGCTTAGTGTTTCCTGTTAGCTTTTTGAATATCTCCTCAGGGGCATCGGGCAGTCTGACTTTCACTGCTATTTAGGCACAAGGAATTGGTGGATTTTTGATTATTTTAATGTCACGCGAGGTACCTTAGCAAAGTCCACTGAACTTAACAGAAAGCCTGATATTGGCTGAGATAAGATTTGCTTCTAACTAGAGAGTGAAGACCTTTGCCCTGAGTGCTGTGAAATCTGAATTAGTCAGATTAAAAAAGGCCAGTGTAAGAAAAACAATAGAGTAGGTAAGTGTCTGTGTCTGCAAACACAGGGGCCTACATGTGATCCTTGCTGTGCTAGTGAGTCCTTGCTGTGCTGGGTTAGCCAGTCTTCTCCTAAGCCTTGGTCTGGCCAGGCCACAGGAGTATTTTGATGGCTTCTGTTCCTCAGTAAAGAGACTGAGCACCTTTGAAGACATAAAAATAAAGAGCCTGTCAATGATTTCTTTTCAAGATCCATCAGTTAACCAGTTTTTAATCTATTTAGTATGTGCTTCAGTGATTCAGTTAAATGTTTTTAATCAGGATGTCATATTGTATCAAGTGAAAGAACCTGCAGAAATCTAAGTGTATTATGTCAGCTGTCACCTTTTATTAACTAAGGCTTATCAAAAATTCTAGCAATATTTCACTGTTAAATGCTAACATTTAAAAAATTACATTTAACTTGGATGCCACTGTTCTCATTAGAGCGTGTTGTTAGTGTTCATTGCACTTGCACCCCACATTACACATACACCAGTTCTTGACAATAACGTGTATGTCATGCTCAGTCTTTAACATGGCTTTGCTTGGGATCAATGCTAGGTTAACAAGCTCTCAGTCAGCCATGTAATACCTTTTAGTCGTCGGAGCCCTTGCCCACCATTAACACTTTACCTGTTCAAATGCATGGATCAGTCACTGTGCAGCACCAAACACAGTAAAAGTAGGTCTTGGAGAAGACTGTCTGTTTCTTCATGCAAAACTTTCAGCTCTACCAAAAGCACCTACCAGAGATTTTGCAGATATAGTGAAGGTAAATGTAGCATAAGATCCTACATTTTGATGCAGGCTCTGGCTCTCAGTACCTGCAGCTAACAGTAACATTGTTCCATAAAGGTATGTGTATATAGTGGTTAAAATTTAAACAGTGTTTTGATATCCTAGCGTGACAGACAGGGTCCCGTTCACTGAAAAATAATATCAGGAGTGCCTTATAATTAGACAGCCATTTATGAAACACTGTGATGTCTAACTTGTGGCATGGTTACAAGGAAAGGACATACAATGACACCGAGCAATTCACTCAAATATCCTATAAAATAACAGTCCTAAAATAGCAAATGTTGTAATGAATTATTAAAGTTGCTTATTTTAACATTTTATTTACTGAATTTTGCATTATTAAAATTACAAATCATCAACTCACATTGTGCTGTCATTGAATCTGGCCTCCCTGGGATTTACCTTGCTCCCATTCAGTCTGCCCAGTTGGTTAACAAGATCTCAGATGCTGACCTTTTCCTCATTATACCCTTATGATTCATGTCACTGAATCCCTTTTGCCCATTCCTTCTCATCTGAAATTTCTTGGCTGTACCTGCAAAGCTTTGCAAAGCTCCATCACACCATGAATTTCTGATCATGTGTTTTCCCATATGCAGCACCTCTTGTCCTCACTGTCCCAGAGTGCTGTGTTACTGCCTTCTTTCATTTAATTCTATCCTTGGCACTCATCTTTCCTGCAATGCTCAAATAAGAAAAAAAACAAAACAAAACAAAACAAAACAAAACAAAAAACTAAAATTGCTTGGTAAAATAAAATCCCTCATGAGATGCCCAGCATATGCCATCTTTCCTGCAGTTCTTTTCATTTTTTGTTTATTTTTGCTATAATATCTAGCACAGTTTCACATACAGGTGCCATCTTTGGCATTGTGGCAAATAGTGACTACTCCTGTGACAGGGTCCAAATGGACCAAGGTTTTGAGACAAAATTCCTCAAAAAATAGCACATCACACAGGAAACTTTTTAGATATAGTGAAAGTACAAAGATATAGTGAAAGTACAAAGATGTAGAAACAGCTTTACCTATACCCTTCTGAGTTTCTGGGAGAAGCTTTGGTCTTTGTATCCCATCCGAGGAAACAGCACCAGCCCAGCTGCAGGGTGGTGTCCTGGTCTGTTCCTGCTTGTGGCTCTCTTTCCATTCAGGTCTTTTCTGATATCCACCTACAGACTTTTGTGTAATACATAATAAAATAAAATCACAAAAAGAAGAATCATCCATCATGATTTCAGAGAGAACCTGAGAGGGCAGGTCCCACAGAAAATCCTTATGTCATATTCAACGTCATTTGTGTCCTTTGAGGTATAAGAAGCTGGATAAAGCCAATATCCCCTGGGGCAATGCCGCAGCACATACGATCCAGGCAGCAGTAGTGTAAGAATGGTCTGTCTTCTCTCGTGGCTTGCATGCTTTATATTCAAAGCTACCTATTTATAACATGTCTCATACGAATACTAAAATAGCACCTGTCATCTTTAAAATAACACTTTTCTGTTGTGGTGAAATCTTTTTATTTTGGAAACTACCTATCCAGTGACTGTAGTCATACTGCTTGCAAGAGCAGCTCAAGTCACACTAGTGACAGCGTTTCACCATTAAACCTCACTTGCCCATTCTCTGTCTGAAACATCCCCCAGTAGATGAACTTCTGGATATTTTCAAACTGTCAGTTTAGTGGCTGGTTAATTTTGAGGCCCCCGGTAATACCTGACCAATGTCCAGACACAGATGCTGTTGACTGCTCCTGAGGACCGTGCTCACTGCTGCTATGTGTCCTTTGAGCAGGGAGCACAGCACAGCTCAGAAGATGAGTTGGAGAAGCCGCGCTGCTCATCAGTCAGTGTTAGGCACATGTTTAGCTTCAAGTACAGATGTTAACAAGACACCATTAAAGCTGCTACCTGCCACTGCCTGTGTCTGAGAGTCTCTCCCTGCTCTGGGGGCATGCAGACAGGTTGGGCAGTGGGAGCTGCGCCCATCCTGATGCAGGTGTCCAAGAGCTGGGCTACTTCAGATGGAGGGGACACGTGAAGGGGCTCACCTGGAGGTGGTTGCCCTGCAAGCACCTGAAGCAGCCAGCAGGACTGCTGGAGCTCTTTGGCCACCCAGCTTGGAAACACCTGGCTGCTGCCCTTGTGCCTTCAAGGTATTTTAACAATAATGTTAGCTTCCTTAATATTAACTAAAGTCTTTTTAAGGATACTTAAAGTATATCCATACATTTCTGTCTTGGTGTTAAAAATGGTCGTGTGTTTGTTATACAGCAAATGCATATATATTTTCCTGTTCCTAAAAATAGTATTGCTTTGCTCATGGGCTTGAACTCTCATTGTCATCACAATATATTCCAGGGCATCAGGTAATCATTCTCTGGTTGTTTCCATTTCAGGCTAGAGATCAGGAAAAGCAACTACTAAGGTAGAAGGCAATTTAATAGTGCTGCCAAATTCTTCATGTTTTCCCTATAGAATTGTCTATAGTCTAAATGCTCTCCTGTGAATGATTCCCTAGAAGGTTTATCAAAATAATGCCAGTGTGTGTTTTCTTCTTTGGTCCAGCTGTCTGTGCCAAAGCAGGATGCTCTGTGTGGCAAAGCCAAGATACGTTTCCAAATGCAATGCTTAGTACCGAGGCTTTCTGTCTCAGACAGTATTAGGATGATGACTTGCAGATGCTGGCCTCTGTGATGTTCTCAGCTAACTTGGCACCGTCTTACCCTGGTAGGATTCCACTCTAGGTGGGATGCTTGCAAAATCTGTCAACCTAGATGGATGCTCAGTGCTGAATAAGCTTTGTTTACTATTTGTCTGTGCTAGAAATGAATCGAAAGGCTTCTTGATCACCTGGACGAAAGTCAGTGCCAGAGAAGTTTTCTCTGCAAAGATTCATTTGGAATCTTTCTTAATGGTTTCTGAATCATGCAGAAACAAAAATAAATATTTCAATCTCGCAGATACTTTAAACGCACATGAAATAAGGTTTATGCGAGTGTCCAAAGTCTTCTGTCAAAGCTGGAACAAGGTTATCTTCTCCTCTTTTTGTTTCCAAGATTTTTTTTTTTAATTTTATTTTTTAATACAGCCTCAACCAGATGTCTTGACAGAATGTAAATCCAAGAAAGTTCCCTTTATAGTAATTGGAATTAAGTATTGCACAGATATTTTGTTAACATCTGCCTGCTTCGGTTTAGGGAATAGAAACTGATTCATCTGAGGAAGTTGCTGGCAACTGACATACAGAAAAACTGAATTACAGCCAGCATCAGAATCATAAAAATGCACTGTTTTGTTCAGAGGAATGAATTTTGTCATTAGCCATGCCAAAACCTGCCCTCGTTGACAGAAATGGATGAGAACACATTATCTTATCTCAACATCCAGTTTACCAAGTCACACACTGACGGTGTCCTAATCGCATCCCTGATCCCACAGAGGTGACAAAGCCAAGATCAGTCCCAGTTCCAGAGAAGCTTCTGCATGTGCATGCCTTTGAAAATGAGGTGTGTGGCCACCCTCTTCCATGGCAATGGGCAGCCCATGCAGGGAACCCCCTCCATGACACCACGGTGTTCTCCCCTTCATCCACCCCACCTTG
Organism: Aythya fuligula; assembly: GCF_009819795.1. NCBI lineage: Eukaryota > Metazoa > Chordata > Aves > Anseriformes > Anatidae > Aythya > Aythya fuligula. The sequence goes on from NC_045560.1 coordinate 22,108,919, forward strand.
AGAGGGTCAAGGAGGTATCTGAAGACAGCAGCAACCTCAGCTACGTGCAACTCTCCAGCCTTACCTGAGACCTCTCAGAGAAGTCTTCCTTGGATAAAGGGATTGCCAGCCCCAAAAGCCCATCACATGAGGGCCAGAACTACCCAAAATGCCCGTTGCTGAGGGCATTTTTTTTTCATGAATGATACCAAGGGAAAGCATTGCTCTCCTCTCCGGTAAAACAGTCATTAGGAAAGACTCTGGGAATGACACAGCCTGGAATTTTATAAAACACTAATCTCTCCTGAACATTTCTGGATTATTTTAAGATTTTTGTTTTCTGACTCATTGGTGATGAGGCCCTACCAAGTAACACTGCAAATACTGAAATGAGAAAAAGAGGAGGAAAAGTAATTTCTAACTTTTTGTGCTTTGTCATCTCAGAAAGTGCTTCAAGTGCTTTTTCTTTTTTTGCTTTTTTTTTTCTTCTTCTTCTTCTCTCTCTCTCTCTGCAAGTTGTTTATACTTCCTGGGAGAGGAAATGGAGGAAAAACAATTAGCTGGCTCTGGGAATGTCATCAGGAAAGCTACTGCCTTCTCTTGACTCTGTGAGAACAAATGTATAGCTGAGCCTGTTAATGTGGACAGATGCTTGAACAGCATCTTTAGCACACATAATAAAAAATGAAAGTCTGCAGTGATTCAGTAGCTCAAACTTCAATTCAAGCAAATGCATTTGTTAATTATTTTCGCACAGTTAAAAGACATTTGGAACTGACAAGCAAAAAGCTTCATTCTAGAAATAATAAACTTGTAGGTACAAGGACTATCAAGCCACATTGATGTTAGGAGAAATTACTCCTAATTTCAGCTAGTTGCATATGCCTTAGTTACAGTATTGCATTGCTTACATATACACTTATATGCAAAACTTTTATATTTATGTATCAAAGATCTTTCTAAATCAGGAGAATTTGAAGGCAACTGGGGCTTCAGAAATCTGTCAGCCTGCGTGCCAAGGATTTGTTTGCAATGATCCATTGTGGGTTTACATTTGTCACAAAGGTTCAGGGAACAGTATTATGCACCTTTGCTCACGCATTTAACAGTTCATTAGATTTTACAACGAAGGGGTCACAAGCTGTTCACATTCATTCTCAGGTGTTCTCCGAGAAATTGCCTAAGGATTTGAGGAAGGGCTGCAGTGATTCATTGAATACTTTCAGATGCTTTGAACTTAAACTAACTAACTAAATAAAATAATTAACTTGCTATGATTTTTAGTTTTTATTGCTCTAATGCATATCAGTGAAGTTCAGTATTGTAATGACTGACTATGTAATTTTTGAGGAAAACATCTTGAAGAAGATCTTGAGTGTTAAATGTTTTGAGGGAAACATTTTGAGGAGATATCTTAGATCTCTCAGACTTTTGTTGATGACCTTCTGCACCAGCTGAATTTCTTAATATGCATTATGCTTCCACTGTTAAATTTCCATTTCAAGTTGACAGGATGCTAGAGATACAATGGCTCAAACCAAACACTTTTCATACTGATTTCACTTTAAGTGTCCTGAAGTTATCATAGTATAATAAAATAAATATTTTTTTAAATTATACAGCTATTCCCATACACTATGTGTGTTCAGATGTGAAGAACTTAGAAAGAACATATTTTTAGTAAGACCTTATTCATTCACATTCTTTAGAAGTTCTCGTAAAAAAAAAAAAAATAATAATAAAATGTATTGCTCTTCTTCCAAGCATTCCAGGGAAGTTATAGCAATAAATGTCCCATTGGGATGTCCCATAATGCTAAGATAACAACATTGTCCAAATGCAAAATACATTCTTAAAGCACTCATCCTGATCCACTGAGCCAGTGTTAGAGCAAGGCAATGCAGTCTTGCAATATGCTGGGTGCCTCCTACAAAGGTGGTGCTTAAAGAGAAGGACTGCTGAAGGCCACGAGAGCAGTGCAGATGATGCTCAGCATCTTGCAGGATGAATCCCCTTTGAAATGAACAGACCCTCTCTAGATGGCGTCATTTATTTTATCACAGCTTCCCAAATAAACCAGTTCCCAGAGGAATCTCATGTTATTAAAGTGCTGAGAACAGGTAAGTTTCTGCTCTAATTAAGAAAATATGAATAAATAGAAAGGACACAATGTAAAGTGAAGGGTCAAATGCATGCTGTTTAAAAGTCCCTTATCAGAAAGAAGGGCCAGACTCACAGCTGTTGCGAATCACTGGCTTCCCTGTTAATGATCTGAAGCTCATTTGTTGCAAAGTGCCCTGTGACATCCTTCTGAAGGATGTCTTGTGACAATATTCTTCTATTGTCCAGTGACTAAAGGCTTTGTTGCAATAGGGAATAAATCCATAAGGTTGTGCTTCTGCAGAAAAATAACCTTTGAATGGTAGTTCCATAAATGAGCCATATTGTGCATGAGTGAGAGTATTTGGAAAATCAGATACAAGGAAACTCTGATTTGTAGCCAGTAGAATGATACTGACACAAATTCTAGCCACATGGTACAGGCTGCAGCTGTCCTGAGGACATCATGGTCACCAGTGACCTTAAAAAAATCAAAGTACACATGCAAAAATGTTGTCTCTTTGATCCAAAACTGAATGTTGTTCTCTGTTTTCCATGATTTTGCAACATAATCCTTTCAGAAAACAGTAACCTATAGGTGGCATTCAAGGACAGCAAATTACTCTGATTTTGTACACATACATAGAGCTGCCACAGTTGGTCATACAGCAATGTTATGAATTTGCTTTTTTCATAAGCTGTGAGCATTGCAACTATGGCTTGGCTCTGTCCATCCTAGTGAGAAGCACAGCAAAGTCTGAGCCTCATCCAGGTCCTCCTGCCCTTGCAGAAGTCCTCCTGCAGGGAGGCTTGGGATGGTGCAGCACGGGCCCTGCCAGATCACAGTGTTAGCAGTGCTGATGTCTCCTCTGCCTCCTGCAGCCCGTTTCTTGGAGGGGAAGGTCTTTGCACACTGTAGGCTTCAGCTGCTACACCTGGATGTCACCAGAAATGCTGAGCTAAGCTGGTATGTGGGGAACAACTTGACGGTGCTTCCACAAAGTGCCAGAAGCTGGCTATGCCCTTATGACTTGGCTGATGGGTTGGGCCCACAGGGTGCTTGTAAATGGGGTTACATTGGGATGGTGACTTGTCACTAGTGGGGTTTCCCAGGGCTCCGTTTTAGGACTATTCCTCTTCAATGCTTTCATAAACAATTCGGATGTAGGACCTGAAGGTTTTTTGAGCGATATGGGTGGTATCAAATTGGGTAGAGCTGTTGACTACATGGTGGTGAGGCCTTGCAGAGAGGTCTAGACAGGTTGGATAGCTGGGCAATTACCAAGAATATGAAGTTTAACAAGAACAAGTGTGGAATTCTGCATCTGGGAAGGGGCAACCTTAGCTGTATGTACAGACAGGGGGAAGAGATGCTGGAGATCAGCCCCACAGAAAGGGATCTTGGGGGTCTTGGTTGATGGCAAACTGAATGTGACCAGCAGTGTGCCCTCACAGCCAGGAGGGCCAACTGTACCCTGGGGTGCATCAGGCACAGTGCTGCAGCCGGTCAAGGGAGAGGATTGTCCTGCACTACTCTGAGCTGGTGTTGCCTCACCTCAAGTACTGTGTGCAGTTTTGGGCACCAAAGTGCTAGGTGCTGCACCTGGGCTGGGGCAATCCCAGACATGAGCACAGACTGGGAGAAGAAGAACTCATTGAAAGCAGTCATGCAGAGAAGGAGTTGGGGGTTCTAGTGGATGAAAAGCTCAACATGAGCCAGCAGTGCGTGCTTGCAGCCCAGAAGGCCAACTGTGTCCTGGACCTCATCAAGAGGAGTGGCCAGCAGCAAAGGGAGGTGATTGTACCCCTCAGCCTTTCTGAGGCCCCACTTGGAGTGCTTTGTCCAGGTCTGGGGCCCCCAGCACAAGAAAGATGTGGAGCTGTTAGAACGGCTTCAGAGGAGGGCACTGGGACAGGCTCCCTAGGGAAGTGGTCATGGCACTGAGCCTGCCAGAGTTCAAGAGGTGTTTGGCCAATGCTCTCAGACACAGGGTCTGGTTTTTGGGTCGTCCTGTGTGGAGCCAGGAGCTGGACTTGATGATACTTGTGGGTCCATTCCAACTCAGGATATTCTGTGATTCTATGATTCCAGTTTCTATGCTTTACCTGCTTGAATCACCCCAAACCCTGGGATTCCACCCCAACAGAGTGCCTGAACCCTCCCCACTCCCACCCCCCCCCCCCGCCCCACTAAAGTGCTGTCCTTATGTCCTACCTCATCCCAGCAGACACTGTGGATGCTGGTGTGCACCAATTTCCTTTCACCCTGTGTGCAGTCAGAGATCCACACTGAGAGTAAAACTCACCTGCATTCTTTTTAACTCCGTTCTCTCCTATGAAGTGTCACTGACTGTGAGCCTCCCCCACCCGTGACACACACAGCTGGAGCATCCAAGGGCACAGGGCAGCCAGCTGTCAGGGCAGATGGACATGGCCCTTCTCACAAGGCTGGGTGATGGGCTACTACCAGCTTTGCCTCCCTTTGCTAACTTCTCCTGTCTGCAAGGGCATGTGATACCCTAATCCTGTGCTTAAAAGGTTTCCCTAATGAATCTAAGGATTGGACATTGCTCAGGTATCATTCCCAAGGTCAGACCTTGTTTTGCTGTAGTTGTGACATTCTCCTTTGCATAAGCAACCTGTCCGCATAGGACTTTTTGTCTGCAAATTTGGTAAAGTATTGTACCCAGGGTAATTAAAGCAGTCTGTTTCTACAGCACGTTCTGTCTGTTTCTTCTTTTCATTATTAGATGTGATGACACATTTGCCTGTGTGGCTTCCCGCAGATGGCACAGAAATTTTGTGATCAAATGGTAAGAGTAAACCAACTGTCAGCTCTGATCACAGCTTCCCATATTGCTCCACCGGTGTAAGAATACAGTTTTAATAAAGGGCTCTTTCTTTTTTAAAGTGGTATGGTTTGCAGCAAGGAGGCAGTTTGAGAATAAGATGTCGAATTTGATATTAACAGATTCAGGACTCTATTAAGAAGTTTTTTGTTCTAGCTATACTGTTTATTTGCAAACATTTTATAGAAAGAATTGTATATATATATTTTTTTATATATAAGAAGTATCTTTCTTATTCAAGACAATTGGTCTTTTAAAAGCTTAAAAGTTTCCCTTGAACATTTAGAAAAAGAACTAAAATACAGAGAAAAGTCACTCAAAGATTCACATAAATAAATTTCCTTTTCACCCACCCAGAAATATAATTTAGACAGCTTCAAAATATTTGATAAAAAAGGTTTAATTTTCTTAAAAGGGTTTAATTTTCTTTATGTTGTTTTTGAAACACGTCTTAGAATCAAGACTACTAAAATTACCATATTTGTACATAATGGTAAATGAACATTATTAGGGAGTATGCTTAAGCCCATGAGTAGATTTCATGGCAAACAATAAAATACAGAATCACGTAGGTGGTGTATAGTACAAATGTTTTGAAAATTCTGACTTCACAATAATCTAGTGTAAAATACTAATAAAAGAAAAAGAAAAGAAAAAGAAAAGAAGAAGAAAAATCAGTTATGTAGCTTGCCTTTGTTACTGGTTTATAGAAAGAACAGATGTAGGTTAGAGGTGCAGTGCTAATGCAAGACACACACATGTCTGCACTGACCAGCTCACCTCTGCCTCCTCTAAACACATCAGGCTTGTCTTGGCAGCACAGGAAATTTGATCCGGCATTTAGGAATCTAAATAGGATTTCTGCTTGGTAGTACAGGTACTGAACAAGCAGCATAAACAGTGAAAGAAAGAAAAAACCATTTATTTTCAGTTTTAGCCCTTTCTGCTATTCACAAATTATCTGTGAACAGAATTTGATTTTGACAGATTTACTCAATATTCAAAATAGTCAGAACATATTCCAGGCTATGTCTTGTTTGCAAATTATTTGTTTTCAGTACGGGTGTGTATTCAACTGTTTGCTGAGCATCATCCTCTGCTGCTGGTTGGAGGAACAAAAGATCTCAGAAAAGAAAGGAGAAAGCAAACTTCACACACTAATAAGCATCTGCATGAGCCGTGAGCAGGCTCTGTCTGCGGAGGTCAATCTCTGATTTTCTTGCACAGAGCTGTGGGAGGCAGACAAATTTGGTGAGCTTCTCCCCTGTCTTCAGTCAGGTAACCTAGCCAAGAGGCTGGGGAATACTCTGGTCTTTCTATAAATGTTACGCAGGAAGGGGAACACAGTGGTGGAAACAACTAACAATCCAGGTTTGGCAGTTGGAGAGGGAAAATACCTCAATATGAAGTGCTGGTACCCAACTTGAATACCTTACAGGCTGCCACAGACACAGCAGTCAGATGCTCTTCCATTCCCCTGGCACTCTCAAGAGACTGATTAAACGGAGAGATCAATGTATGGCTCTGCAGTAATTTCACACTCAGAGAGAATTCCTTTCTCCTCTCGTTATAATTAAAATAACTGACATTTTTCTATGTTAATAAGCTATTTTATTTCTTGGTGGCGCTTGTTGGGGCATAACGAACTCCAGCATGGACTGGTTTGATGATGTGCATTGTCCTTTTTAGTTCTATAGATACAGACAGTTTCTCAATACCACAAGAAAGATCAATTTGACTAAGATACGGAATTTAGTATCAGAATTTCTCATGCGCATATTAAATAGCAATTTTAAAGGTCATAGCAATTTAAATGGTGATCTGATGAACCTTGCAGTTTAGTGCATTATGCATTAGATACAAGTATTTTCAGATTTTTAAGTCAAAGGCATTAAAAACCATTATTCTATGATTTTCATCTACAAACTCTGCATTGCCTTCTGCCTCTGCTCAAGGATATTGTTCGTGAAAGAAACAGACTGCTTTCAACCAAAGAAGGGTATGCTGCTCAGCTGTGGGCCTCTCACTCCAGGGAGGACACTGAGTTGCTGAAATCAGGTGTTGGGTAATGGGGAATATAAGGTTATGATATAGTTTCCACTGTGTGCTCCTGCTTGCAGGATGCCCACCATTGCAATCTCAAATAAATTAGCTTCACAGAGACTCTGTCTGAAAAATTACTGAGATATAAAATTACTGATGCCGTTTCTGATGCCCCCTGTATGTCCCCAGGCCTGGGCCACCTGAGGGGATGGGTAGCTCTGTGTGGGGAGTTGAGCAAAGCTCTGGGCATGGGAATCATTCATTGCCTGGAGATGTCCTGAGGAAGCTGGTGCAGGATTTGAAAGGATTTCTGCCCAGCAGAAAAGGATCTTGGGGGTGTTGGTTGACAGCTGGCTGTCGTCAATGAGCCAGCAGTGTGACCAGGAGACCAAGAAGGCCAGTAGCCCTGTGGTATCAAAAACAGTTAGCCAGCAGGACTAGCAAAGTGATTGTCCCACTGCTCTGGGTGCTGCTGAGAGCACCCCTCGAGGACTGTGTTCAGCTGCAGACCCCTCACTCCAGGAAGGATACTGAGCTGCAGGAATGTGTTCAGAGAAGATCCATGAAGCTTTTGAAGGGACTAGGAACCAAGATATCTGAGCAACGGCTGAGAGAACTATGGGTGTTTAATTTGGAAAAAAGTAGGTTTAGAGGAGACCTCATCGTTTTGCAACCACCTGAATGGTGGTCGCGGCAAGGAGAATCTCAGTCTCATTTCACTGGTGACAAGTGGTTGGACAAAAGGATACAACCTCATGTTGCACCAGGGGAGGCTTAGTCTGGATCGAGGAAGAATTTCTTCATGAAAAGGCTGAGGCTGCCCAGGGGAAGGTGTAGTCGCCATTCCTGGAGATATATAAGAGATGTTTTGATGTAGCACTTACAGACATATTTGGTGGTGGGCTTGGTGACATTAGGTGATGGTTGGACCTGATGATCTTAAAAGTCTTGTCTAGCCTAAGTGATTCTAATTCTAATCCTATGATTCTATTTTCTCCCTCCCTGCCTCCCCATTTCCCTCCTGCCCTCCCTTCTCTTTTGCTATCCCTGCATCTCCCACTCCTGCTGCCTTGGCGCAAGGGTGACAAAAATGGTTTAAAAGAATCTGCTCCTGAATATATGCTGCCTTGTCCTATTTCAGCTAGCTTGAAATAAACTGTCTGGTTTGGGGAAAAAAATCAGATTGGCTTCCTAAGGGTCTTGTTACATCGCTGAGTGCAAATTGCAATTGGAATTGACTGTTAAAGATCTGGATAGAGCAGGTTAAACATCTGCCAGATTTATTACATTTTTATTTGTACTTCATCGGTAACTGGTACAACTAAGCCAATCAGTGTAAGCGAATCAAATCTAATTTACTCTCTAATGGACCAAAAAGGAACAGATAAACACAACACTACTAGATCCAAATGATTAAACACGTCTCTAAGGTATTTTTTTTCTATTTCAGCATAGAAGAATAGCAGTGTTTATGCTATAATTAACCACCAAGGAGTGATGTAAAGTAGTTTGAGCATTCATTCATTTTTCATATGGTTTCATAAAAATGCTAAACAAAACATGTGAATGCAGTAAAATAAATTCCATTGGAATTGGGTACATTTATTTATATAACCATTTACCTTATGTCTAAGATCTTGATAGGATTGATACAAATAGAGAGACATATTTATCAAATCTGATGAAATTGTGTTATATGAATCTTTTCCACAGGTCATTTAACGACAAAATTCAGCTCATACGTAAACAGATAACTAAGATGCACACATCATATTCAGGTTCATTAGGTAACCATAAAAGTTAAAGGAAAATAACCAGGACTAATTTGATATTTGATATTTTAAAATATGCAAAATGGAGGTGGGAGCCCCATCTACTCTCTGGTAGGCAGGAGCTGCATGCTGCTCCCTGGTAAACCTGCAGGAATTCCTTCTTCCCACCACCAGCTAGAAAACCTTCACTTACAGCTGTTTACTCACGCCACTTGCTGGAAAGAGGATGTAACCTAAAATAAATATGCTAAATAAGAAAACAATTTAAAGCATCTATAAACTGAATACAGAACATGACTGAACAATATCATTTGGAAACAAATTATTTTGGAATGACTTGCTTTGCAGCTCCAGCGTGACTCCACTGGGTTTTCATTCGAGGAGCCCCCATTTATGATACAGTTTCATTCGTTGCCTTGAAATATTCCTTATGACATGAGAAGGCAACAGCAATCCCCATGTGGCTGCTTTGTATCCCTTTGCTCCTCACCGGACCTTCTCCTTCATCTTCCACCTTCATGCTCTTATGTAAGGTTTTATCTCTTCCACAGTAGGAAAGAAGGCATATATTGTCATATATGGATAGGCCTGAAATAACAAATGCATTATAAATGTGAATGTACTTAATTCTGTGGTGGGGAACCTCTCCAAACATCAATCTTCTGCAAGAACGGAGAGTTTCTGCAACCTCCCAAAGCTTTTCTTAGTCAGGACTTTGTTAGGGCACCAGTCCCCATGCAAGAGAAAAGCACTTCTAGGACAGAGACACAAGGAAAGAGAAATTATTCAGTCTTTTGTGAGAAAGCATGTTTCTCCATAACTCCTAAGTGCACACGGAAATTTAGCAAACAACTGAAGATATTAATAGCAGCGTTCATGCTGTGAAAGCAGTACTTTTCACAACTGAGGCTATCATCATTCATCAAATCACTTAAACGGTAAATTCCCAGTGACAGTTTTCAGTCTGGGCTTGTACAAAATCTAGCGTGAAGGAGTCCTGGCCCACAGCTGAGGCTTCAGAATAACATAACCATCAGACATACTATGTTGCTATAGCAAATTTACCACTGTCTTGGCATAGACTATAGCGCATATTTTTATCAGTCGTTACCGTTCCCAAAATATTTTTGCAAGTGTGGCCACCGAGATAAGGGAATCGTTTCCACAGACGGTGTCAGCACGCATTCCCTGATGCAGCTGGGTGGTGAGCCATGGCGATAGCGTGGGGAGCTTTGTGCTGCTTGCTGAGCTCTGCATCCTGCCAAGCCTGGGTTGGGTTTGCGCACCGGCACTAAGCCTTGACTCTTGCCCTGGCCTTTGGGATGCTGAACGAAGAGAGATGCCAGCCCAAAACAATTTTGGCAGCTCCTCTGTGCTGCATGCAAAAAGCCAGCCCGGTAAGCCCATCTCTTGCATGTTTGCTGACTCTCCTGAGCCAAAACCAAAGTGGACTCCAATAACAAACAGCCTGTGAGTGCTGGACTCGGTGATCCTTGTGGGTCCCTTCGAACTTGGGACATTCTGTGATTCTATGATTTTGCCCTGAAATGGCATGGGAGAGTTGACAAAAAAAAAAAAAAAAAAAAAAAAATTGTTGTAACTGCACAAAAAGATTCAACCTGGGCTAAATGCCAAATATAGACTTTTTTTTTTTTTTTTTCTAAAGTGAATGAAAACATCAGGGCTCAGGTGCTGATCTGTGTAACCATGCTGTTCACATACCTCCTTCCATTTGCTTGTGTTGCTACTCCGGTGTGACACAATCCCAATGCATAGGCTCAGTCCCAGTGACAAGAACCAGACTCCCCAGGTGTTTGTGCTATGCATACTTTATTTCAGGAGTGAGAGGCACACCATGGGTTTGCTGGATAACCTGCAGATCTTTGGTGACTGTGTTTTCTTCATAATGTTTTATTTAAGGAATTGAATCAATTCCTTAAATTCCTATTCCTGTAATACTGCCCAACCAACCACCTGTTGCCTTTGGTGAGTGACTTTTGGGATCAATGATCCATGGAGTCAGTTCAAAGGACGCACGTGCTCTGTCTTGCTGCCCAAGGATAATTGCTGGTGTCGAGTCATTCATTATGAACTGGATCATCTCAAGTAAAGTGAATCCTGCACACAAGTATTTCAGATCTAAGTGTGGGAATAGATGCTGAAATGCAACATCTGCCTACAGATTTCTGTTCCTTTGATTTTCACACAGGCTTACAGCTGGCTGTTAAGCTATGCGATTCTAGGAACATATGTAAAGGACAAAACAAGATGTTTATTTTTGAAGTGGCAGACCAATTCAGAATTACAATGAATTATTTAGCTAGCATGATTAATAATTACTTTCCTTTAAAAATATAATGAGTATGATTTTGATGGGTGGATTTAATGCACTGTACCTAGCAAACATTGCTTTTGAAAAGCACTTAAAAATACCTTAACTAATCACCTGGAAAATAACTGTGTACCAAATGAAAGGGACGGGATCCTCCTGAGACTGCAGATCAGAGCCTTCAGCGAGTTGGTTTTAATTAGCAGCAAGAGAGTGAGGAAATGTATCTCCAGAGTCCTGTTGCCACAGCTAAAATTCAAAGTAGTTATCCCTGGAAATGCAAAGGTGGAGATATGCAAAGGAGTTTAAGCACCTAAAAATGGATGAGGGGTAGGGCTGAGAGGGAGGAAAAGCCAAGAGCTCCAGCTGGAGCGGGGCTAGGAATGGGCTGCCAAAGGGAAAGCTGCAAAGATGGGTTTGATGGGAGGCATGGACAGGGACAGGAGATGGAAACAAGAGCTAGATTAAGAGAAAAAACTTTGGTGAGAGGCGTTCTGGTGAGAAAGGGGATGTAGAGGTGCTGGGTGTTTATAGCATTTGCTTTTCATGCAGATTCCTGGGTTTTGGGTTTTGATCACCATATCATTGCTTTTCATGGCTGCACGATGGCTGTTCAAGGCATGAGTCTGTATTCACACATTACTCTAAGGCCTGGAGTAAGGCCCTGCCAGCTGCATGCTTTCTTTACAGGTTTACATTGTCATGCATTCTCCTGCCATCTATCTGACACTAAAAAATCTCCCCACTGTTTTTGCACAGTAGGGAGCCTGCACCAGCCAGGAGGCTCATCCCCATGTGGCTTACAGATCCATGTTTAGCCTTGTCTGCTGGAAACTGGGCTTGATCCACTGCCTCAAGCTGGAAGGGACTCAGGTCTGAACACTAGTCTAGCTGGTAAGATGTTGCTACCGACTATGCTTTTTGAACAAAGAAAGGAAGCTGGTTGTGTGTACCCAAAGAGTAGAAGTGACGGACTACTGGTCTGTGAATCTCACATACACTTTTCTAGCCTGGGGCCAGAGACAGCAACAGATGTCTAAATCCAGAAGAAACATGTTTTCCTGTTTAAGTGCTTTCTGTTGATCCTTGTGAGTGTCCCCTCATTCGGTGGTGATTTCAGTTCCTCTGCAGCTAGCTCTCCTTGTGCAGTATACAGACACCTAGCCAGGCACTGGGAGTTTTATGGAGGAGCTATGCTCCTGATGCAGTGATTGCTGGTAAACGTCTCTCCACCTGGACTCTGAAAACCCACAGCTGTAGTAAGCTTGGGGTGCAGTTGCTGTCAGGTTCAACCTCAGCTTTTTCATTCCAGCTCCTTACAAGTGTGGTTAAGAAATCCAGGTTGGTATGGAAACTGCCACTCACAAAGTCCTTTGTGCCACAGGTTCCCACGGGAAGCAGATACATTAGGAGACTGAAGGAGAGGGAAAGCTGTCAGTGTTTGTTTTCTGTTTGTGAATACAACCTCTGCAGAGCCGCACATTGTCTCCTGGTAGATATTCCTACACAAATCAGCCTTTGTGTAGAATAAAGGGCTGTTGGAATCGCTCTCTCAGCTAAGTCAAAATGGGTAGATACTGAAGTGCTAACTTGGCATGATACATACATTTCACCTCCATGAAAGTTTTGAATTTTTGAATCTGTTGTTCTTCACAAGCAGCTGTATGTATTGCTAGCTCTTTTGGCAGACTAAATCAGCAGAAACACTGAAATCAGGAGGAGAAGAAGGTGTCAGGAACAAGAAGAAGGAGCCAAGAGGCCTGAGGCTATAGAAAGATAACTGAGTGATAATATTGGCAAGATTAAAGCACACTCTCTGTGCTCATTAGAGGGATCACGGTATGGCTGTCTGCTATTACTGAAGCAACAAGATTTTTAAAACTGGGGAGGGGATATTTTTCTTTAGGTTACAGAGGATTTACTATTACTTTGAAGTCGCTACAACAAACATGCAACCAGGGCCAACACAATCATCCCAAACGTGTAAAGGGGACCCACTGTGGCCCCTTGTCTCCTACACCACCCCTGCTGCCACGCAGAGTCCTCCCCTCCCCTCCTCCAGTACTCCCTTCCTCTCTAGCATGCTGCAAAAGTGGGTATTCATAATTAGTTTGGGGTTTTAATAAAATCAACTTATTCATTCTCTGGCATGGTTTGTTTGTAACTTTATTAAAACACACACACACACACACAAACTTTATTTTAAACAGAAATAATTTTATGAGTGAAATGCAGAGTGCTGCCAGTTTTTTCCCCTGTGGCTCATCTACAAAAGGGTTTGGGTGGAGATAAGAGAGGGTAGATCAGAAAATTCTGCCTACTGTGCCAGAGAACATAAAACACGGAGGCAGCTGACAAAAGGTGGCAATGAGACAGTGAGAGAACCATTTTGTTGAAGAGATACAAAACCCTAATGCCATAAAAATAGCATTTCTGAAAAATAAATTAAAGTTACGAGCACATATTCAAAGAGAGCTTGAGGAAGGCAGAGAAAAGATATTTACGTAAACAGAGCAGTTCCTGGGGTTGCAGAGGTTTGAGAAGCTTCCAGATAACAGGACCATTTATTGACCTCAGCATGAGAGGCTGGGTTAGCACATCGCTTCTCGTAGCAGTCTCTTGGCTACCTCTCCTCTTGTCGTGTACGTCTAAGATTCAAGCTGCCCCTTAGTGTAATCTCTGAGAGGACTGATTGTACGTACCTCACTGATTGTTTGTAGGCTGAATATTAGTATTATAGACTGCATGCTTTAAATTACCCCTTTTGATGATACCGTGTGGATATATTTGGATTACTTATGTCTCCTTATGTAAAAGAGATCTTCTTCTTTTAGTAACACATTGTCTGCTGCATTTGCCTAGCACCCCCTACCATATGCTCTTTAAAACAAGCTGTTGCATTTCAAGAACTGTCCCTAGTAATTAACAGGAAAAATATTGTGTGTGTTTTTTTTTTCTTTCTTCTTCTTTTTTTTTTTTTTTTCTTTTTCCTGAATAAACTAGAAGACCTTGCATTAATTATGACTTATTTTTTACCTCCAGCTAGTTGTTCCTGTGAGCCATAAAATCACTTCCTTCTGTTTGGTCCCTCAGCTCCTGCCTGTCAGTTCAGCTTCTAGCACCAGTGCTCCCAGTAAATGCAAAGTAAGATTTTCCCAGCCATCTTTTCATCTCCCTTTTCTACTTCACCTCTAAGCTTCTTAAAATCATTAAAATTAATCTGCTCTGAGATCTCCTTTTCATTTCTGTTTTGCTCTCTTTATTTTTCTGTGTGGGTTTTTCCTTTCTTTATTCCAGAAACCTGCGTCTGAACCAGCCTCCGAGCTGCCATTTGCATCCCTTTGGACCTGTTTCTTTCCTTTCCTTTCCTTTCCTTTCCTTTCCTTTCCTTTCCTTTCCTTTCCTTTCCTTTCCTTTCCTTTCCTTTCCTTTCCTTTCCTTTCCTTTCCTTTCCTTTCCTTTCCTTTCCTTTCCTTTCCTTTCCTTTCCTTTCCTTTCCTTTCCTTTCCTTTCCTTTCCTTTCCTTTCCTTTCCTTTCCTTTCCTTTCCTTTCCTTTCCTTTCCTTTCCTTTCCTTTCCCTTCCTTTCCTTTCCCTTCCTTTCCTTTCCCTTCCTTTCCTTTCCCTTCCTTTCCTTTCCCTTCCTTTCCTTTCCCTTCCTTTCCTTTCCCTTCCTTTCCTTTCCTTTCCTTTCCTTTCCTTTCCTTTCCTTTCCTTTCCTTTCCTTTCCTTTCCTTTCCTTTCCTTTCCTTTCCTTTCCTTTCCTTTCCTTTCCTTTCCTTTCCTTTCCTTTCCTTTCCTTTCCTTTCCTTTCCTTTCCTTTCCTTTCCTTTCCTTTCCTTTCCTTTCCTTTCCTTTCCTTTCCTTTCCTTTCCTTTTTTTTCTTTTCTATTTTTTTTTGACCAAGAAGTAGCTTTCTTCTTTAATTCAACAAAAAAATTTCCCTCTATGATTTTCTGTTCCTCCAACTCATCTCCCTAGTGCTCTAGCAATCAATACTTTGTGCTGTATGGGCTCCTCATTCCCTTCTTACCCTTCTTGTCTTTGAAAGACTCTAGGTCTTCAAATCCTTCCCCTTTCCATTCTGTACCTCAATTCTGGCCCATGTCATTTGCTTATCAATATCTATAGACATACCTATAGATACATATATGTTTATACAACTGTCAGTCTCACAGTACCTTAATTCTTTCCTCCTTCCAGTTCCTTTCCTTTATGCTTTGTCCAATATACCCTAGACACTCAGAAGCTTTCTTAAATGCACAGCGGTGACAGTTGAGGGAATTGTCTATCCCTGGCTAGTTCTCTCTTCTTTTTGTGACAGCTGCAGGTTAGTTTGACATCCACCTATCCAAAACTAGAAAAGAAGATAACCATACTAAGAAAAAAAATGAATTGTCTTCATCTCTTGATGCTTAGACTCTGGTTTCTCAAAGCTCACTACTAACTTTCCATTCCTGTGTTTTAATTGGCTTTCTATCACCACCATAGAGGAACATTATTTTTGTATAAACCTATAGCAAAGTTCCCAGAACAGTTAGGAACCCCTTCAACCAGAATTCTATGTATGATTTGTTTAGTTTGTGGTGGGGTGTGGTTTTTTTTGGGGGGAGTGTGGCTTGAAAATGAAAAGGCTGGTTGAACGGTAAGGTTCCTCTTTGGCAAAGGCTTTCTCTGGAACATTAGAGTCCACATCTCCAAAATGTTATCTTCTTGACTGAACATGTGAAAGCAATCTTGAATTTATCACTGTCTTAAGAAGTAAAACTGTTGTGATGTCTTATAAGATGATTTTTTTTGATATCAGAGTTTGAACCATAAAGTCTTTGAAAGCCATTTGAGAGCAGTAGGGATATGAACTTCAGCATTGTGACTTGGGCCAAAGGGACATGTCCTCTTTATTCGGGTGTATGGAACTTCTTTATATGGTGACTGTATATCATCGTCATGTTCAGCTTTAGGTATTGTGATCACAAGGGATATAGGCCTGGCTGAGTTTCTTAAAAATTCTTTTGATAAGTACTGAAGTACTTGAAGTACTGAAAGGCCTCAATAAGGTCACCCTGGAGCCTTCTCTTCTTCAGGATGAACATCCCCTGCTCTCTCATCCTTTCTTCATAGGACAGGTGCTCCAGCCCTCTGATCATCTTTGTGGCCCTCCTCTGGACTTCCTCTAACAGCTCCACATTTTTCTTGTGCTGGGGACCCCAGAGCTGAATGCAGCACTCTAGGTGGGGCCTCAAAAGGGCAGAGTAGAGGGGGACAATACCCTCCCTAGACCTGCTGGCCATGCCTCTTTTGATGAAGCCCAGGACACAGTTGGCCTTCTGGGCTGCAAGTACACACTGCTGGCTCATGTTGAGCTTTTCATCCACCAGAACCCCCAAGTCTCTCTCTGCAGGGCTGCTCTCAATGAGATCTTCTCCCAGTCTGTGCTCATGTCTGGGATTGCCCTGACCCAGATGCAGCACCTTGCACTTGGACTTGTTGAACCTTATTATCTTCACATGCGCCCACTTCTCAAACTTGTCCAAGTCCCTTTGGATGGCAACTCTTCCTTCTTTGGTATCAACTGCACCACTCAGTTTGATGTCATCTGCAAACTTGCTGAGGGTGCACTCAATCCCATCGTCTATGTCATTGATGAAGATATTGAAAAACACCGGTCCCAAGACAGACCCCTAATGTATGCCACTCATTATTGGCCTCACCTGCTCATAGAACTATTGACCACTACTCTCTGGGTGTGGCCATCAAGCCAATTCCTTATTCCTTAGGACGGTCTACCCTTCAAATTCCTCTCTTTCCTATTTAGAGATAAGAATGTTGTGTGGGACCATGTCAAAAACTTAACAGAAGTCCAAGTAGATGACATTGATCCATCTTCCCTTGTTGACTGATGAAGTCACTCCATCATTGAAGGCCACCAGATTGGTCAGGCATGATTTGCCCTTGATGAAGCCATGCTGGCTGTTCCGGATCACCTCTTAGTCCTGCATGTGCCTTAACATTGTTTCCAGGAGGATCTGTTCCACGGTCTTATGAGTCACAGAGGTGAGGCTCACTGTTCTGTAGTTCCCCGGGTCCTCTTTTCCACCCTGTTAAAAAATGGTAGTGATGTTTCCCTTTGTCCAGTCGCTTGGGGACTCCAATTGACTGCCAGGACTTTTTAAATACAATGGAGAGAGTCTTGGCAACTCTGTCAGCCAGTTCCCTCAGGACCCTAGGTTGCATGTCATCAGGCCCCATAGACCTGTACTTTTTAAGTCGCATCACAAGGTCCCAGACTTGCTTTTTACTTACAGTGGGAGGAACTTTGCTCCCCCAGCCCTTGCCTAGAGGTCTGGAGACTTGAGAGACATGGGAAGCCTGGCCACCATTGAAGAGGCAAAGAAGTTTTTAATTGCCTCAGCCTTCTCTACGTCTGTCATTACCAGTTTTCCATCTTCATTTGTCAGAGGTGGCACACTTTCCTTTGCATTTCTTTTGTGGTCAATGTACCTGTAGAATCCCTTTTATTGTTTGCATCTCTTGACAGGTTTAGTTGTCGGTGCCTTGGCTCTCCTGATCTCATCCCTGCACATCTGGATGGTGTTTTTGTACTCTTCTCAGGGTGCATGGCCATGTTTCCACTGTCTGTGCATTTCCTTCTTTTGGCCAGTTTGGCCAGCAGGTCCTTGCTCAGCCATCCCGGTTTCCTACCTTCCCTTCTTGATTTATTCCATATGGGAATAGACATCTCTTGTGCTCTAAGAAAAATGTATTTAAAGAGTTGACAGCTCTAATCAGATCCTCCATCTATAAGGAGTCCCAGGAGATTTCATCCACTAACTCTTTGAACATCTGGAATTTGGTTCTTCTAAATTTCAGGGTCATGACTTTGTTCCTAGCCAGGCCCATATGCCTTGCCATCACAAACTCAACCAGGGCATGGTCACTGCAACCCAGACTTCCTCAATGTCTTCTTCAACAAACTTGAAAAATCCCTATTTCCTTTAGACTGAATCACCACTTAATTTTGTCACACAGGTACTTTGTTCGATTTACATACTGCTGGATCAAATACAGCAGCAGTTATACCCCTGCCTCACAGGGAAAAGTTAACCCAACACTTTGACGCATCAAGTGATGATTTGACTCCTCTTGGGAGTCCTAAGTGATGGATTTGCTTCTCTAAAACAGCAGCTGTTTCAGATATGTGTTACCAATTAGGAAATCATTTTCCCATACATTGAGTCTGCAGAACATATGGTGTGCTGAGGTCCCCATAATCACATTCATGCACACCTTCCCCACTGATTAATCCCTAGAGAACCTAAAACTCTGGTAAATACAGTGCATGGTCCCTGAAATAGACCCATGCACAGTCCAGTCATCAGTACTGCAGGATTAAATACCCCACTAATACTGCCTCCAGCTACCTTTCCAAAATTGCCCTTCTCTTGCAAGATGGCTATAAACACAAAAATTCAAAAAAATCAGTCATATTTAATTTTGTCATGAAGATTTATTTCACAATCTGTTCACAGCTTTTTGCTCCCTGTGTTTTCCAATTCTAAACTCCAAATAAGATTTTTCTTTGAACTTTGTTGCTAGGGAAAAACACTGCTGTATATTATATCCTGCATTAAGGAGCACGATAAAGGAGGCATTTTCAGCTTCAAGCCAGCCTGTGGGCCTGAAGCGGAAATATTTAATGGTTGCATTTACAATGGCATCTTGTGCATGTACTGTGTTGCATGGCTTAGAGGGCTTCCTAGGAAAAAGTGTCAGACCACAGTAACATTACACCGTGACATCGTAAAAACAGATTAAGGGGAAGACCTTAGCCACTCCTATTCTGTTCTGAGAAGCGGCAGTATTCTCATAAGACTGAAAGGCTGCTAGAAGCTGGTTGAAGAGGAGGAGCTGCTCTTCTCCACTGACTCGGAAGAGCCTCCAGACCAGCTGGTGGAGAATCTGCAACCTGCCACCACCTGAGCTGGTTCTGCCTACGGACTCGTCAAAAGCCTACCTTCTTAACAGACAGATATTTCACCACCTGACTCAAAACAAATCTCTGCTCTGAGCGTGCTTTTTAACAGCCAGCATTCATCACCACTTCCCAATACCATCTTCCTCCTTTGCAGCCTGGAGAAGGATGGTGATCTGGGTGATTTCCAGAGGAGTAAATGTTAGTGGTGCTGGGAGCAGCTTCCCTGCGTTTGGAAGCGATGATAATGAAACAAAACCAGGATTGCCAAGTATCATGCCTTTTTTTTTTTTTTTTTTTTTTTTTCCATGTATCCTGAAACCTATAGTGTTCTTAAAGCTTCAGTTCAGGATACCATCACAAGAAAAATATACATTGTCTTTCATTCTAATGCAAACTGTTGTTTAGAGATATTTGGAATAGGAAGTTGCAATCCAAAATTTAAAAAGTCTAAAAGTTTAATTTTATTTTTGTGTTCATTTTATTTGGGTACTTATTTAGGTACTTCTGTCTAGTAATGACATATATGACATTTAGCATAGCAACTATCAAGGGAGAGAAGGCTTTATGAAAGAGGTAAAGGTTAGTGATTTTTGAGTTTTTATGTTGCTAAGTCTAGCTTCTTTCCTGATATTTTAATCCCAGCTAAATTGATTTTTAAGTTATTAAGTTATATAAAACTTAAATTAAAGCTTAAATAAAAATTAATATAGTTTCATTCAATAAAATTAAAATAAGTTACCTTCTTTTAAGACATAGGCAAGCTGTACACTTTTTGAAAGGAACTGATACTTGGCGATACACTGCAAAACTTAGTCTTTAAAATAAATTGTAGTGGAATGGCAAAGAGGGCCAGTAATGATACCAAGGAACATCACACACTGTGAAGGGAACTGTACCAAAAAATAGGTATTGGCAGCCTCATGTACCATCAGCATGGAAGTGAGAACTTTCTTATCATTAACTCAGTTATGTACTGTTTGCAGTTATCTAGAAGTTACTTCTTGCAAGCTGAACTACAAAACATACAGTTCCAATTTTGTGATTCCAGTAAGTGTATTCTTGTAGCAATATATCAGTCATTCAAATCAGTAAAGACTCCCAAGAGAAATATTTTTAAAACAGCTTCTTACTGTGCAGTTACAATATAGGACTTTTACAGTTTCTGTGGTATGATAAACACTTTTTTTTTTTTTTTTCCCATCCTTGGAGAGAGAGGTTCAAAAAGTGTGAACTATTCCCCAAAGGCAACCCTGCACTGTCAGTTCAGTGCAGTGAGCAGCACCAGGCCCTACCAAATACAAAGGAAACTCTGTGTCCTGGGCTGCATGAAAAGAGACATGGCCAGCAGTGTGAGGGAGGTGATTGTTCCCCTCACTCTGGGGCCACCAGCGCAAGAAATATGTGGACCTGTTAGAGAAAGTCCAGAGGAGGGCCACAAAAATGATCAGAGGGCTGGAGCTCCTCTCCTATGAAGTCAGGCTTAGAGAGCTGAGGCTGTTCAGCCTGAAGAAGAGAAGGTGCTGGGGAGACCTCATTGCAGCCTTTCAGTACTTCAAGAGGTCTTATCAAAAGGATGGAGAAGGACTCTTTATTTGGGTAGATAATGATAGGACAAAGGGGAATGGTTTTAAACTAAGAGGATGAATTTAGATTAGATATTAGGAATAAATTCTTCCCTGTAAGGGTGGTGAAGCACTGGAACAGGTTGCTCAGAGAAGTTGTAGATGCCCCATAACTGGAGGTGTTCAAGGCCAGGCTGGATGGGGCCTTGGACAACCTGATCAAGTGGGAGGTGTCCCTGCCCATGGCAGGGGTTTGGAGTTAGATGTTCTTTAAGGTCTCTTCTGACCCAAGCCATTCTATGAGTCTATGATATGGGTCTCGGAAACCTATTGAAGAAGTACTTGATGATCTTATTTTATTTATTTATGTATTCACTTTTCCTGTTCTAAGTTATCTAAATATTTAGAAATTACTTTTAAGCCCGGGATGAAATATAAACATCTGGGAGTTCCTGTCTTTGACAGAACTATGTTTAAAATACTGTTGGTATATTTTGGTGTATGGAGTACCACATACAAATTTTGATGCTGTTCCTCTCACAGAGCATTTGTTTCTTGAGCAGGCTTGACTTTAAAAGGTGCAAATAAAACTATGTTTACAGTATCCTGGCTCTGCCTCCCACATCCCTTCCTTTTCATTAGTCTTAGAAGAAAAGCTCTGAAATCCGGCAATATTCCTGGTATATGTGTAGTTCATTGGGGCACAAACCCAGATTGCTGCATTACAAGTTACTATTAATAAATCATTGCAAAAACTCAAAGAGTTTAATTGCATTGGAATAACTGATCTACTACAGAGAGAATGCACAAGGGGTGAAATTGCACTGCAAGATTGGCAACTGTTTGCCTTTAATATTAATAGATTAATTAGACAGTGCATTTGAGACATGATTGCCTGGAAATTTTTTCTTCCCAAACCAATGCAATGAACTCAACAGGATGAAAGTTTGGTTGTCAATGGTTACCCTGTAGATCTTTGAAGAAAATAGTTATAAAAGAATATTTTTATAATAACTTTTACAAAATATTGGCATCATCGTTACATGCGCAAATGTAATTAAGAGTCAGTTCAGTGAGTGTGATATTTTAAAATATGCTCAAGATGTATAATGTCAATGCTCTTGAAACAAATTTTCTAGCACGACTTCTTAATATAAAGATTTCTTTTGGCCTTTCAAGACCTATATTACCCCACTGGAGACATATTGACATATTAGTATTAGCCCAAAGGAATATATGTAAGGTGCTTTTTTTTTTTTTTTTTTTTTTTTTGTAAATCCTTGGAAGTGCCGAAGCCTGAATGAAGGTGATGAAAGTGTCTGCAGCAGTTACTGATCTATGGAGAAATGCCTGGATGAAAATGAATGCAGAGCAAGGGAAACAGCAAAAAGTATGATTCTGAAACACATACAGTTGTACAGTACTGAGTCAGTGCAGCTAGGCCATTGAGCTGCCATTCAGAGAAATTGGTGATACAGTCTCAGTGTTGGGGTGATGTGTTTGAAAATAATGGCACGTGATTGCAGAACACACTCCAGCAATGTCTACCAAGTACCGATGGTGCATACAGGAGTTGTTGCATTTGGACTGTCAAGCCTAGCTCAAGCAGCATCCCTGGCTATCCTTTTTTTCTGTATTTTGCTTCATTTTTTTTACATACATCTTGTCTGTAAGCTTAATTTAAGCCTAAGTGGTGTCCTGTGGGAATCCATGTAGTTATTCGGTCCAGTCAACTTGAACTGGATTATAGAACACGGAAGCAGGGTTTGATATTACAAAATGAAAGTACAAAAGCACAGCACTACACTTATGTGAATTTCTTTACAAAATGAAGCCCCTAACCTCTAGCAAACTTGCCCTCTTCCATTTCCGAAGCTGTCAGATCTATTGTATTTTATAGTTAATTTATAATACGCTGTTACATATAGTGAGAAAAACTGGCAGGAGTTGATTTAATCCACTATGATGCAAGCTTGTCTCAGAAATATTCCTAAAAGGCATAGTACTTGAGTAACAGAACAGTTAGAAATGCTCTATAGCAACAGGGCAGCTGACGATCTGCTTTCCCCAGCTGTTAAGCTGCTGTTTTGCTAATGAAGTGTCTGCTAGCCTCACTCTCCAGACAAGATTCTATTAAAATGAAACCGGCTTAAGTGAAAATAGAAATGCCTATGCAGATGTTTCCAACAGCAATGAAAAAATTGCTGGATTTTATTTCTGACTTTCATATCAATAGTTTTAATTAACTTAAGTGTAACAGAATTAAAAATAAGAGGGAATAATGTAACAAGACAACCAAAGCTACTGTGTTTTCAGAAATAACTATCAAATTGCCTTCATGATTTCAGGAACTACTTGTAGAAGTCTTGACATTTGAGACTAAGTGCGAGTTTCAATTTCAAATATATGCAAGCCATTCACAATCAACAATGGGAAGTTCAGTTCAGTTCAAGCACTTGGGCCATGGCTACTGAAATATTTAGTTCATTAGAATTGCTATAATCTTTGCAAGTATTTACATAAGATAGGTGGGTTACATAGTTAGGAAAAAAAGGAAACTCTATTTTAGGTCCAGGTTCCTTCAGTGGCCTTGGGCGGATGCTGTTACATTGCTGCACTCCATCTCTACCTCAAATAAACAATATATTTTCCTAAGATCCACAGATGTTCTGTGAGGCTAACATCTGATGGTAGAGTTTGAAGAGTCTCAGTAAGTCTGGACAAATGATAGATGTTCTGGGTGGAAAAAAAAAAAAAAAAGGGCATTCATGTTGCAGCAAGATGAAAAAAAAAAAAAGGAAAAAAAAAAAAAAGCCTTAAACAACCAATTGTTAGCACCTGCAAGGCAGAGGGAAACACAAGCTGAAATCCCCTGTGTGCCTCAGGTAGAGAAGGGAATGAAACTGTGGTTTCCAACCCTTGTGCAAATTTTGGGGTGAAAAGCTTCCCTTCCAGTTTATAAATTCTATCTAAAACCTGGAAGATCACCCTCAGTAAGACTGTGCATGTTCCTTTTAAATGCAGGTTTTGACAGATGAGAGTTTTCAGACCAAACGTCATGGCTGAAAAGCTCCAGTCAGCTCTAGCACTCAGCTGGTGCACGAGAGCCCTGGAGAGGAGCTCAGTGCATAACAGGGGAGTTCAACCACCGTCAGAGTTCATCAGTGTGATGGTGGAGTTTTGGACCCCCTTTGTTTTTTCATTTGCATTGTTTCATCAGAAGTAATGCCAAAAACAAGACACAAAGAACTAAAGCAGAAAAACAAGAGGAAACTCAGGATCTTCATGTTTGTATCTGATGCCTGCTTTGTCCTGATACAAAGAGAGAGATAGTTCTGCTGTCAAAGTCACCATGTAACCAGTTAATTTTATGTAAAGCTGTAAAGTTAACAAACTGCTAAGGTAAGATCATTCCTGAAGTCCCAACACTGTAGCCATGGCAATGGACAATTCAATTTCTAATATACACTGAAAGGAAAATTATATTTTTTCTTTATTTTTTCACCTACTGACTTTTGTCTTAGGCCAAGATCGTCACTTCTTTTTGCCATGGGCCCACCTTTTCCTTCTGTTTGTACATGCTTAGGACAGGGACATCTAAACTGTAGTGGGTTCTCTTAGCTATACAAGATTGCTATTGCAGGATTGATAACAATTATATAGTCAGTCTTTCCAAGAAGGGGAACTTTACTTTGTATCAGGGTGCATGAGGAGAATAATGAAATTATGCATGCTGCTCCTGTAGTGTGTAAAATGTCTAAAATAACCATTATTTTCTTATTTAAAAATTTGTTGTACTTATAAAGTTACACATGTAATAATATCCCAAGTCATTCCAAAAGCCATGAGAACCCACATTAATTTCATTTGTGATGATAACACTAGCAACAGTGATTCTTAATCATTTGAATATGCAATTAAGAAAATGGCATGTAAATTTACACTGGCAATGCTAGGAAATAACACATTCACCATGGAAGGACTTCACCCTGGAGGGACTAAGTTAAGTTTTCCAAAAGAAACAGCTTCCAAGACTACCCAGGATTTTCTTTTTCCAGTTTTCTCATTCCTCTTGCTGCACACCTAACTGTGTGGATAATACAAACCTTTTCAAATGTCTGGTGTGTTCTTCCTGCACACCAGAGAAATAAAATTTGGGAAAAGCCAAACTATGGTGTTACCTTTTTCATGGAACCAAGCTCAGGCTTTGGTTCTGCAGTTGAAGCTCTTAGAAATGCAAGGGCAGAGTTCAGGTTCATGGTGGATGTTTAGATGTCTGTTTATACTCGTAACCCCACTAGTATGCTTTCATTTATAAAAAAAAAAATAATAATCCTGAAGTTTCTGCCAACCAATAATAAAGAATGTCAGTATTTTGATACATGAAGCAGCTGGTATCTCCTACTAATATTTCAATTAGCAATATGAATACTAGTTATAAATATTTCCCTGCACTTTGGAAATTTACAGTTGGAATGCTTGACTGCAGAAGAACTAGAAGGGCTAGCATTTCCTGACATAGCCTGAGTACCTCTTGGAACAGCAGGTAGACAGGATGACATATAGATACTGCTCGTGCATATGTTCATATTACAAGCATTGGCTATAACTGAGATTTGCTATTGCTTCCAATTTTTAGCCTCTCTTCCTGTTTGCTTATAACTTCACAAAGCTGTAAGTGTTCAGAAGTGCTCTGTCTATGACTTTCTATTTGGAGACTAGATTTGTTTTTTAAGAAATCAACCGAAAACTATTTGTGGAAAAGCTGGGTCTCTCACACAAGTAAATGCATTTGAGAGGCTGGAATCTTCCAATGACCCAATCACAAACACAGGGGAGACAGAACACTCCATTTGTATGTGTCAAACCTTTGCCCAAATTCTATTTTGAACATTCAGTTGGCATTGATTCAGTAGAGTTTTATTAAAATGTAGCTTCTAAATTTCCTGATAATTTCAATCATAATATGCATACTCTAACATATGTGAGGAAACTGGGAGCTTACAGAGAGGTGAAAACTGAGATGAAGAGAAGAGGTGCAAGAAGGAAAATGGGACTGAGTGGGAAAGAGTGCAATTTACTGATGGGGTATGAACTAGGCAGGGAAATGATTCAGAGTCAGCAAGTTGTAAAAGATTGGACTCCAGTGAGGAAACCAGCTGGGAGAGAGACCCTGAAATTGGAGACTGGGATTGTGCAGGGAATGATACTGAAGTGGTCGCACTTCCTGGGGAAGATTCACATTTAATTTTGCCATCCCTCCTGGCATGAGCTAAATATACAATGGCACACAGATCGTTGGCCAAGCCAGCAAAGTAATGGCCTTATAGTACTTACATAGTTGTTTTCTTGTTTGGATTTTCTTTTTCCCTTTACTGAGACAGTTATGTAGCTATTTCACTGTATCTTCAAAATAGAACTGGAAGAAGAGATCACTCCTGCCGTTGCCTTGCACTATGCAGCTACGCCCATCCCTGGTGGGGGCTGCTGCTCCCTGTTCCCTGTTTCTGTGCACTCTTCCCCCTCCTCTAGATTTGTAGTCCAGCCATGTAAAGGAGCATGTGACTTCTAATATCTTGAAAACCAATGCAGAGGTGTTAGGAATACTGTCATAATTATTTGAAGAAAACAGCTAACCTCTCCAGAAGGAGAGGGGAACAGCAGGAGGTGTTTTTTTTTTAATGTAAGTTTAATTACAATAGCCAAGTATCTCAGCACCAGCAGAGCGTTAGTTGCAGCTCACTGTTTATGATACACCTGCCAGGAGGAATTTCAGAATCCTTAAGATATGTGTCTAATAACTGGTGTCACTCCCTAAAGGCACAAGCCTTCTGCTCCATATCCTTTTCCACTTCAACTTGTTCATTTTTTATCGGCCTATGAAAATACATAGCAACAAATCCTTTAAAATTAATAACTTATACAGTGAAGTAAGATTAATGAAATGCCTTATAAAACAGCTTAATCAGTGACAAGACTAAATGCTGCAGTTCACAAGTTCTGAACCTGGAAGTTCACAAAATAAATCATTTCTGTTTACTCATGCTGGGTTTATGCAACTCACCCAGTAACTGTAACCTTCAATGGACGTGCAGAGATTCAATGGAAGTAGAACAAAAGAGCCAACAGATGGCACTGCATGTAATTCTTTAACAGTGTTCACTTTTTTATATATATTTATTTTTCTTTTGGTGTTAAATTATGTAATTTTTCAGGGCAGTTTGAGAATGCATCAACAATACTCAATTTAGTGTGTGACACTATGTGTTTTCATGCCCATGAGTAGCATGTCTAAAATTTTCAAGGCCAGTTTTAGCATAGCTATAATAGCTTGAATGAAGTCTCAAAATATTTTATATCTGGAAGCTGCTTTTTTTTTTTATCTCTGCTTTTTCACTGACTATCAAGACTATTCCAGGAACACCTCCCAGGCATGTTAGTGTAGAACGTCTGGTGGGTGCGCGATAGTCTTCAGCTGTGGCTGGTGTTATTGTAGGAGTGCTGGGCAGCAGTCTGGGGCTGTATTATTGACTGTGTGCCAGTCTCCAAAGCTGGTGCTAAACTTAGATGCCTGCTGTCAGCCATACTATTCCCTTTAGTATTGCTTGCAGGATGAGGTGTTACATGCACAATGTTACATGAACTACACAATGGCTGCAAAGCTGAGTGAGTGCTCTGGAGCCATGCTCTGAGATCCCATGGATGGCTTTGCTTGGTTCTTACCCTACTGTACATCACAAGGACCTTCTTCTACCAAAGATACCAATGGCATAAGTCACAGTTTAAGAGATAACCAGAAACAGAATGTGAAAAAAATCTTCAAAACATATGGCAATTTTACAGTACTTTAACTATAAAGGGGTGATGGGGAGGCAGGAAAGGTTGGAGATGGACGATTCTTCCTAAAGACGTTTTCTGACAACCGTCTCTTGGACACCATAATACATGAAAAAAAGATGAGGAGGAGTTACAAGCTGGTTTTCCCTGTTATTCTTTTTATCAGTACTTGCCACGTTCTTCAGTTGCATTTCTTCCGGTTCTCACTCACTTCTGTTCAAAAATAAAATGTTCTCTTCAAATATAGAAAATATATTATTATTCCAGCTATGGACAAAAAAAAAAAAAAAACAAAAAACTTTCTTCAGAGGTTATTGATGAAGCTGTGATGTTTCCTGAACACTGATAAAATATGTGCAAAACTTCAGGTCTGTTTTCTCTAGTATTTTTCTGTCAAACAGTTCAGTTGTCCACTGCACTATGTGCTCTCTTGAAATATGTTTTCTCTTCCAGATAGTGAGTCCTCATTGGTACCTCTCTGAATGCCATCTCTGCTTTGAAAAAAAATACTCTGGGTTTTAATTCTGCTACTATTAGTTAGATATTTCAATAGTATTAATACTATTATATGTGATATCTTAATGAGATATTGCTGAGATAATGTATTTTAACAAAAATGATTATTAAAGAACTAAATCCATTTTTAGACATCTAAATGAAACATCTAATTTCCTGAAGTACAGAGGTAAAATTAGGTGGTTTTCAGGTCAATACTTTTATTTAAGTGTCTAGAAATTTTGTAGAAGCCTAACTGCTGATGCGTCCAGTTGATAGTGCTGGCCCCTGAATATAGAGAAATGTAGAAGATGCAGTAGGGATACACAAAGTAGGATGGGAAAGAAAAGTATATATTTTTCTGACATTCTGATGATACTTCCGTTCCCATCTCCTGTCTGTTGACACAAATATACTTTGTTGTCTGTTCCTCAGGAAAAGAGATTTGTAACATTAACAGGGAGCCCTTGTGCCAAGGGACCACATAATTCAACTGCAAGTGGCCACGTGGGAGGGGAAGAAGAACCCCAGGAAAAAATACAATCATTATGTCACCAGACCTACATCTGCAAACCTAAGGAGCATTTCATTATTCTCCTAAATCAAATGTATTTATGAATGCTAAATCTGAACGTATTGATGCAAACAGCCATTTGGGAAAAGAAACATATGGTAAAATCACAGAACTATCTTCTACCAAGACACCAGCAGTGTAATATAACCAGAAGCAGAATCTGGAAAAACTCTCCAAAAGAAAAAGCAATTTCATACTATTTTAACTTTAATTGTGGGAAAAGAAAAAAAAAAAAAAGTTGGAAAAATACAAGTTGGAACTGGATGATTCCTCCCACAGACCCTTTCTGGCAACACTACATCTGTGTTTTGTAACATGGTAAATGTCACAAGAATCCCTGAGTTGTTCTCTGATTGAATTTAGTCACCAAAATCTGAACTTCTTCTGCTTAAATACAGACTGCCCTTTCACAGCACCAGTGCCAAGCTTTTGGAGCACACTATTGCAGCCTGCCTGTGCTGGTGGCAGCACCTAGCGGAGGGTTGGGGCCAGAGGTTGTGCAGTCAGTGCTGGCATGAGGGAGAAGGAAGGGGCTACCTACAGCCTCCCAGACATCCTCTGAAAGCCTCTCCCTCCCTTCCTTCCTTCCTTCCTTCCTTCCTTCCTTCCTTCCTTCCTTCCTTCCTTCCTTCCTTCCTTCCTTCCTTCCTTCCTTCCTTCCTTCCTTCCTTCTTTCCTTCCTTCCTTCCTTCCTTCCTTCCTTCCTTCCTTCCTTCCTTCCTTCCTTCCTTCCTTCCTTCCTTCCTTCCTTCCTTCCTTCCTTCCTTCCTTCCTTCCTTTTTTTCAAGGTTTATGGTTTGGAGAAGTGAAAATCTGGGAGTGGTTGGAAGGAGAATGGGCAGAATTGAGAGGTGGAGAGAAAGCTATGATTACAGCTGGTGGGGAGCACTGCGCGGATTAGCAGGCTGAGTGCTGTGCCGATTATTCCGGCTCATGCCCCGAAGATAAGATATAAGGTACCGATGTCTTTGTGATTGGTAGAGAATAATCATCGATTGATGAAGGTCACGGGTAAGATGGCTGAGTGTTAAAGCGTTAGGCTGTAGTCCTTTTTACAGAGGTTCGATTCCTCTTCTTATCGGCCCCGTGGTGAAGTTCATGTTGAGTTGCAAGCTCATCGATGCACATGAGAGTGTGCCGGGGTCTTAGGCAGAAGCCAGTGGGCTAAGGCGTTTAGCTGTTAACTAAAACTTTACGGGATCGAAGCCCGTCTGTCTAGGGAAGGCTTTAGCTTAATTAAAGCAGAAATCAAAGCAAAGTCTGCATGCAGGAGGAGTTGGAGGGGGTGAAGCATCACTGTGGAGCATGGAGAGATGGAAAATCAAGCAGCAGCAACCTGAACGCCTGCTCATCTCTCGTGGTGAACAACAGCGAATCTTAACAAGGCATTTTAACTACTACAGGAGCACGAGCTGAAGGATCAACCGCGAAAATCTGCCATTTTGCACATTTAAAAAGTTAACCCCAACAGATGACATTGCTGCGCTGCGTTCAAAGATCGAGCAGTCAGGAAAATGTCAGAGGTGGGAAATGCTGGGGGCCGCAGGAAGCACTGCAAACCGCTCGGATTTTGCCTGCACTCGTGGTACTTTACTCATTTGGAAAGTGGTAATGAGGAGACATTTACTTAAAGGCTGATATTTAAAATAACAGCCACCGGTTTTACAAGCATCTCCTTGTACCAGTTAATAACTGTGCCAGGAAAATGGAAGGTATTTTTAACAGCCAGCTCCTCAATCTGAAAGCCTTGACATGAGAACAAGCTACTCCTAGAATAACAAGTTTCCAGAAGGCGATGGCTAAATTCAAAATTCCACCAGTGTGGCTCCAGATCAGCTTAAAATATATTTAATTATATCAGGCAAAATCTCTATTTCTTCCAATTTATCCAAAGGTTATACAGACTTCATCTGAACTGACTCAAATCCATATGAACCTGCTTTAAATACAATTAAGATCTGCCAGTGCGTCAGCTGGGGCTTGCGTCTTGCCAGTGACAGGAGCACTTGGATGAACCTTCCTGATGCTCGTGACCAGAAGTCAGGCTGGGTAGCAGGGAACATTTCTCCTTATTAATCAGGTGGCCATCCATGTGCTTATTCGGCCTGGGAAGAAGGGCCTGAGGGCCCTTGAAATGCAGGGGTAGTGGCAGAGATTTGCACGTGCCTGATGCCTCCGTTCCTATGCTGACGGCTTTGAGCTGGTAGCCATATGCAAAACACACAGACTTTTTGCATAGTAAAAAAAAAAAAAAAAAAAAAAAAAAAAAAAAGCAGGAACAGAGAGCTGCAGAAAATTGTCTGGCTTTTTTTTTTTTTCTTCTTTGTTGACTTTTTCACACATAACATTTAAGTCTGTGAGAGAAACCAAACTCTGCTTATTAAAAATATGTGTGTTTCTGAAGGGATACACATATCCAATATAACCTTCATTATGATGCTTCTAATTAACCAATCTGCTTCACAATAACACATCTAGCTGTCACCAAAATCAACACTTTTCAGTTATTAATAGATTAAGGAAGGAATGTTAATTCCTCCAGGCTCCACTCGGTTTGGTCTCGTTACTTCGCAAGCCAGATGGCGGCAGGGCCGGGCCTGCCAGCAGTCACCCGCAGGAAGACGGTGCTCGACAAGTGCCAAGACGCAGCATGCACCACATCCCCAGCCCCGCGCTCTGGGGCGGCTGCCTGCCATTCCCGTCAAGTTACTCCTCAGAGAGCACAAGGAACCATGAATCGGCCTGATTCGGGTTGATTTCTCCCACCTTTCCCCCTACTCCTCCCGACGTCGGCCCCAAAGTGACAGCGGTGTATGCCTCCAGCTGTGGAGAAGGCAGCTCTTCGTTCGTTTCAGGTGGCCAACTAATTGCGTTTTTCCTTATGCTGATGGATTTTACTGTCTCTTCTGAATTGGCTGAGGGGTTGCCAAGTTGGAAGAGATACTGCCATCTCCATCCAATTTGCTAGAGACTTTCTTCTTGCAGGATAAATCTAAGGAAAGAGAAAAGCACTTTGTCACTCCGATCAGCCAAAATGTGTGGCTCAGGCCCAGGATCACACGACAGCAAAACCCAGACGCAGAGGCTCACCTCCGCACGCTGCTTGGATTTCCAGCCCTGGATAAAATGGCTTTCATGCTGAAATTTTCAGAGGGTTTTATTTTTTCCTCCTCTTGGAAATAAATTCAAGAATTAGGGGGGTTGAAAAAGAATTCCATTTAAACTTCAGAAGAAATGAGACCATCTGGTTTCCGTAAACACTCTCCGAGATTTTTGCTTTTCATCAGAAAGAAAAGAAAAATTTCAATTTGACCTGAAACTAAGATTTTCTCATTTTCAGTTTTCTGTCCTTGAAACTGTGCGGGGAAGGTGGCTCATAGAGACATGGGGCTAAGCCAGGTTCTTCCTCCATAAGGAGGCAGAAGTGAACAGACCAAGGCCATGCTGTAAATCTGTTCTTGGAATTTTCCATCATGGGCAATACTGCCATCTCTCCGAGTAGCCTGTAATGGTCATTTACTATCATAATTATCAAGGTTTTCCTAAAGTCAAACCTAAATCTCTGCTGCAAATTAACCCAATGCCATCTTATCCTTCTTCTATGCTGAACTACAGATAATTTATCCCCTCTAATATCTACTTTATATATTGTTTAAAATGTTGATATTTCTCTCCCCCTAAATGTTGTCTTATTTTCAACAAGCTCACCGTTTCTGATTTTCCTTTCAATTCTTGTTCTATTCTGGATTTTCCTCACTCATTTTTGGGTTCCTCTCAGCTTACCAGTGTATCAATAACAGATTTTTTTTTCTGCTTGTTTAGTTTCAAGATCAAAACAAAGCTAATTTAATGTAAACTTAAATGTTTATATTTTCCTCAAAAAAAAAAAAAATGGTGAGATAAAATTGCAGACATTTTCTACAACAAACAAACATTTTCCATTCTTTTCTAGAAAATGCCGTTAGATTGAAACATTTTACAACCCAAAGACTACTATATCACTAAATCTTGAAACTTAAATGTAGAAACTGTAATATTTCTGTGATACATTACAGTAAAATGGCTCTGAATAGGAGCAGGGCACAGATATACCATAACGTGGGGAGACCTGTGAAGAAAAAGCCTCCATTCTGTTCCTTCTGTTTTTTGCCTATTCCTTCACTCTGGGGAGACCAAGTTTTGATTTCCTTTTCTATTTGAAGGCAAAGCTGAGCAGGGCAGAGGAGTGAGTAAGAGCAGGCAGGACCCCCAGCCCCATCCCATCGCTGTCGCCTGCAGCCACAGCGACTGCCCCATGGATAAGGGTAAAACTAATGGCAGACACTGATACAGAGCTGATAGCTCTAATTATAGACTCGGGTTATCGAGCTCAAATATAAAAGGCTTTGGCACAAACTTGTGTGTATGATAGCCTTATGTAATTAGATATTGTAGAAAACATAGATTAATAGTAATGAAGGCCATTTTAGAAAGGCCAGCTAAAATTATCCAGAAAATGAATTGAGAGAGGAAGCATGGAGGCACTGATGGGGGAATTTATCAGAAAAAAGTGTCCTGTCCTTCATCTGAATAATACAGAGGGAGGGGAGGAAAGTAGCATTAACAAAATGTTAATCAGTATAGATAAAAACAATAAACTCTACAGTTTTTAGGAAATAAATGAGTGTCAGATGGTACCACATGTTATGAAAAACATAACAAAACAAAGCAAAAAATATGCCACTATGAGGCATAAGGCTCCTGCAACTTTATTTTGTGTTTATAAGACCTTCATCAAACTATGATTTCTCATCAAAGCAGGAGGCTAAAAATTTAAAACCTAAACCTAAAATTCGTTAAGGCTGAACCTATTTAATTTACTCACATTCTTGGTGGAGACTTCATAGGCAGAAGAAGGATGGATGAGGAAATGCAAGAAATGCCAGGATTAGGCATCCTAGACCTCTCAGTTTTTGCTGTTGGACACAGGGCTCGAGGGTTCCCCAGGGTCATGTAGTCTGTTCAACACCTTCAAGGCAAAATCAGCAACAACCATGGCATGCCTGAGAAAGGCTAATTTATCTGCTTAATCTGCTCCTAGAGACCTCCAATAGCAATGCTGGTGCAGGTTTCCTTGTCAATCTATTCCAATCCATTTTTATATACATATAACAGATACATATTTTAACATGTGATGAAACTTTCTTGCAGTAGCTTAAGTCCACTATTTCCTTTCCCATTCACTTCTGCTTAGATTTCTACCTCCCTTACTGCAGTTGTGGTGAGGACTGTTGTCATTTACTCTATTGCTGTCTGGGTTAGATAGTCCTTGTTCATTTATTCTTTCCAAATATATCACACTCTCTAGACCTTGATCATCCTTGACACTCAGCTTGTGATCCACCTCTAAATTGTTAGGGTGACTCTTTCTAGTTAGCTTGAACTTGTTCTTCTCAGGGAAGCGTTTATTCGAAGTGCAAGGCGTGGTGGTGAGACAAGTGCCATCAGGGCTTTCACCTCAGGAGGACCTGGGTATGCCTAATGGCAGGGCAGACTGAACTCCTTCCCTGAATCAAGTTGCTTGTCCTCTGAATGCCACGGTTCCTTACAAATTGTTATTGTGGTTTGCCTTTGTTTTGACAGGGTGAGCTAGGAAGAAAACCATTAACAAATGCAAAATGTCTACTACCAAAATGTCCCCCACTGCTTGACCAGTTAGCTGCCTTTTCTTGTGCGAGGGGGACAGGGCAATTCAGTGGTAGACAGTGACAGAGGGGGCTCAGGGTGCTGCCTTAACCTTACTTTTTCTCTCCTGTGGGGAATTTGCAGCCAATCAATATTACCCTCCAAACAAACAGCACTTAGTAGGATATCTCATGGCCAACAACCCAGGTTAATGGTATCAATAGTGAAAAAGGTCTGTATTTAAGATTCTCTATTTCAAAATGAATTATTTTAACTAAGGGAACTAGCTAAGGAAGCCAACATAGCTGAAAGGCATCAGGATAGACATTTAAGGGAGGGTTCAGATTTCTCTACGTCTCAGAGACAAAAATGTCTGAACCTAGTACACCAGCCTAGAAGAAAAAAGCTTGGAAAGAAGAGCTGCAGACCCAACTGCAAAGCTGAAAGGAAACACTATGCCTAAACAATAAGACTACAATCAAAGGAGGAAACAAGTGATCAATAAAGAAAAGTAAGGTGTTAAAAAGTATTAAAATAGAATGAGAATCTGCAAAACTGAGTTACACCTGCCAAAGAAAATGGGAAAAAATAGCAAGGAATTCATATAATTAAAAAAGAAAAGGAGTTGGCCGCAATGCATTGAGAGTAGGAGAGAATGATTAAAGATAGATAGGGTACAGCCTAAAGATAGATTAATACAGGTCCTCAATTTTCAATAAAGATATACTAAAAACCTTTCCAACATTTTGAAAATATAAATTGTAGAAAAAGACTTCTGACAAGCTCATAAAATCAGAGATTATACCAGAGGACTGGAGAACATCAAATTCAATGTCTATTTTTAGGAAAGGGAGGGCAGAAGAAAAGTGATTCCAACAGCTACACTCTGGTTCATAATCATCTTGGAAAGCTGTAAATCTGAATGTCTGGAGAACTAAATGTGAGAACTGTTTCCAAAGACACCGAGATAAGCAAATGAAGATTTGCAGGCCAGGGTAAAGAAATTAAGGATCTCTCCTTCCTCCCAGCAGCAGTGGCTGGTGTTACCTAGGTGGTGCAGTTGCACAGTAGAAGGGCTCCCACTTTGCTGTATAAATGTAAAAAAAACAAAAACAAACAAACAAACAAACAAAAAACAGAGCTCAGCTGTTTCCAGTACTGTAGATGGGAAGACAGGACAAAATTTACCAAGATATTCCCATTTTTTTTTTTATGGTATCCTGAAAATAGATACCATCAGAATAACACACTATCTTCCCTCAATAATTTAGTTTTCCAGGCAATGACATTCCTGCATTTTTCCAGGCAATATTATTTCCTGCATATTTCCAGGCAGTATTATTTATTTGGTCTTCATTAAAGTACTTCTTATGGGGCCATGGAAGCAATTATTGTCTAGGGCTGTGCTGATTACAACAGGACTTTAAGGAATGCAGGAAGGTAACCAAATAGGAGATGACAAAAGTTAATTTTGAAGAAAAAAGTATAATAGTGGAGGGATCCTTGCGATCCTCTGCAGCAGAGATCTTGCTGATGACATTTTCTGATGACACAAAATTAAAAAGAATGGTCAGGGCAGGGAGAGTCACGATGACCTTTAAGACTGGAGTTTAAGAACTGCTATGAAACTAATCATATAAATGGTAAAACCCACACACCTACAAGCAAAACTTTTTTTTTTTTTCTTTTTCCTTTTCCTAGAAGTTGAAAATGTTGAAAGTGTAGTGGCTTTGGAAATCACTGAGGAAGAGAATGGTGTGGGTATTGAAGATGACCACAGTTTCCATATGATTGTCTACTGCAAGGAAAATGTGGGGGAAATAAGAGAATGAATGGCTTAACGTGTATTCAGGGGAATGAGGGAGTCACCACCTGGCAATATGGCCAAAAAAGGAGCAGGGCTCAGTGACATTTGTGCAGGAGCAATGACTGAACACTCAGCAGATATGGTCAAAGAGACAGCTAGGGTGTAAAATCCCGACACGTGGAGCATCTGACTTACATAGCCTTGCAACAAACAGACTAAGAAGGAGCATGGTTGTTGTCTGTGAGTGCAACAGGGAAAGAAAAAATCATGAAAAACAAACAAAAAAAACAAACAAAAAAAACACTATTTAAGGTAACAGACAGTCTACGAGCAATATAGAGCTGAGAATAAACTTAGGCTAGAAACTAGTGATGTCTCCAACTATCAGAAAAAAAAAAAAAAAAAAGTTCTTGCATTGTTTTCCTACAGACAGACATTCTGCAATGGAATCAGATAATTTTACAAAAGTGATTACATGGTGTGACTGCCTGAGACAGCAGCAAGCAGGTCATTATAATTAAGGAGGACACTTCCAATTCTTCTCTCATATTTCTGTGTGGATCAAGATCCACTTTGTGGATTAATCAAACCTTTTCATTTCCAATGACAAACAAGAGGAGAACATAATGCGTATATATCTGTGAAAGCTCTCATAAACAGCACAAGGCCTTTCCACATAACTCTGTTAAGAAAAATTCATCTAGCCACTATCACTCTTCTTTAGGCTACTGGCTAGCTTCACAGTTTGCACCTTTAATATTTAATGTACTTACTTCAAATGCAGCCCATCTGTGACTTGCAAATTACCAATTAACTGTAACAGCCTGACATCTCTTAGACACAGTGCTAATTCTCCACAGTTGTGCAAGCGCACTCCAAATTGTGGCCTGCAGACATGATCCTCTGGCATCCAGACCTGAAAGCCAACTGGAGCTCAGTGTGACTCTCTGCTTTCCTTCTTGTATGACTTTCCTGCTAAACTTTCTGCCTGGGTGTACATAGAGTGTGCCCACAGATACACAGGCTGGGTAGCACCTCTGTCTCCTGGATGAGAATGAGGTGCAGATGGAAGAACCACCTGAGCAGTAACCTGGCTCTGGAGAGATTTCATGCAATTCCTCCGTCACACACCTTCTCTGTGACCTTGGTTAAGTTTCCTCAGTAGACCATCTGCAAAATGACTGAGGAAATTGTTCCAGTTTATAGGCTAAAGGCAGAAGAAATAGCACATCAATGATCACGGGAAGGGGGGTATTTTTCAGTACAAGAGGGCAAGAACATGTTACTTACCCTCTTACCAGGTTTCATGTACACAAATGCAACAGCAGGCAGATATTATTTGTCAATAATTGTCCATTAATTTAATTATCTAACGAAGATGAAAGATAAAATATTAGCTTTAGAAAAAGTAGCAGGACTTTGGCTATTCACAGTAATAAGCTAGAAGATTTAACTTTAAATTTCCAGAAGAGAAAGTTGCAAGGGACGTTAGCCTAAAATGTTCTCAGAAAAGGGGTTTCCCTCGAACTTTTCATTGGGAAGGTCAAAGCTGGGTGCAGTTTAGAAACTCAGTGTTAAGTCCTTGGAAGTTGTTTGTCCTTTCCTGTTGGTTTCACACGTTTGAGAGCAGCTGCTGCAGTCTGAGCCCTGGTGGACTGGGAGCATTGGAAAGCTGCGGGGCATCACAGAAAATAGGTTTAGGCAGCTCTATAGAGAACTCTGGAGTTGGAGAGTGAGAGCTGATTGCTTTATTCTGGTGTGGCCTCCCTAAATAAACAGCTTTTTTTCCTTCCATCTCCCGGTCCTAAATTTGCTCCCTAGGAGTCCCTCAGGATGCCAACTGGTGATGGACAAGCATGCTTGCCCCAAACGTGCTGCCCCAGGCCACCGCCACAGCCCAGAGTCCTTCAGCAGATTCAGTTCTGCTGCTCGCTGTTGTTTTCCTTGCCTGCACCGACTGACTGTGAATCTTAATAGCTTGACTGAGATAGAGGAGGATTCTCAGCCTCTCTTCCCCAAATTAAAGACAGTATGCCTGTTAATATGGGATGAGCTCAGTACAAAATAGTTCTTTTTCCAAGCTAAAGCAAACCAAAAGATTTCAAGGACATTTCATGAAGATTCCTAGGAGAAAATCATGCCTGTACTTACCTCTCAACATTTAAACCTTCATCCAGGCCCTATCTCTCATTTTGTGACCTGAGAGAAATGAAAGGCACAGGAGAAGTGGTTTCCTTATTTCTCATCTCACTTGCCTTTTCTTCAACCCACAACAAAACAGCAAGAAACACAGTATAAACAGTATTTTTCATTTGTTTTGTGGTTTTCCTTCAAAGATACTATGCAGAATGCAACTGAAAGGAAGTAGCTGACACAGGTGTATTTTAATAACTAAAAAGTTTGGTAAAGGTTTATCTTTATATCAGTTGTAAAAATCAGGTCAGTTCCGTGTCCTTTAATGTGCCTCAACAATGTAGTTACCAGCAGCTCTGCATGATACTGGTGGGATCCCCATCAAGCTCTACAGATATTTCCAAGATTTTAAGTTTGCTTGTGCTGTTCTAGCAGGCAGGTATTTCATATGGGTCTACAGAGCCAAAAATGCAGAAAAAAAAAAAAATCATATATGAAAGCTTTATATAGCATTCCAGAAGTAGAGCACCTATTAAATACTTTCAAGGATGGATCACTTAAAATGGTCATATATAGGTTACTTACAGTGCTGGCTGCATTGTGCTTCTAAAAGAACTCCCTCACAGATTATTGTTTGCTTGATACTCAATGGTTATTTGTAATTATGCATAAAGTCATTGCTAAAACACTATTGTGACACAAATACCAGTGGAACAGAAAGTAGAAGTGAGACATGACAGCCAAATATTTTAAATAGTGAAAGAATACATGTGGATGTGTGTGTGTATGTATAAAATAAAGGAGAGATGTCTTCCATAAGTCTTCCTGGTAAGGCCATAACTTGCCGTGCTGAGACAGGCTCTGTTGCCCAAGCAATCTTGTGCACTGCTCAGCCTTGTCTTTGCAGTGCAATGGCACAGCTTCGACAAAGCACATTGTGTATTAGCCTGTGGTCAGAGGAACCGTATCTCAAAAATTGAAAAACTGGATTTGAACCATTGATCAGAAGTTAATCTTTTGCTTCCAGTGGCCATCTCTGAGCACCAGGCTGCTGTGGTACCTCCACCTCCTCTTTTTGGTCCTGAGTCAGAAAAACGCTGAGTCAGAAAGGGCAAATATCTCCTCTTACAGAGGTGACACACTGAGAGGAGAGTGTTGATTTTGGTTTTGAACACAGTATCAGTAAGGATAATCACAACAGCCTGTATTCAGTTCTGACATCCAAATATTAGTAAGTTGGTTTGAAAGAAAACACTGAGGGGAACCATGTAGAAGTTTCAAAGCTGGAGAAAACACTTGCAAAATCTCTTTGCATCCTGTTACCAGCAAGGAAACTAAGGTACCTTGACTCTAGTGTGTAAATGTATCTGTACAAACACAGGGTGCTCTATATTATAAGGTTGGTTAAGAGCTAGTAGTTCCTTTTAGCTATATTCTCTCTCAGTTTATGGAAGTAGGTACAATGTCCTAAACTATAAGATGCAATATAATTTATCTGGGACACCAGCACTAGTATTTCTACAGAGTTACCATGCCTATTCTGGCTCTACAATGCTTTTCTGGCCAACACTATTCATTTCTTGGCCTGTTGGCTACCTGGGCAGGTTTCTGTTTCTGTGGTTGCAAGTTTTTCCATCTATGTATTGTCCGGAAGGGCCTTTACTTGCTTGGAGTGGCTGATGGCACCCCTTACCCATTCCCTTACTCTGACAGCTGACTGATGGTAGGATAAGCTGATGTATATAAAGCATTTTAAGAATTTTGCCTGATATGTGCCACAGAAGCACAAAGGACTTTTTTTTAGAAAGCAAAGTATGGCCACTTGGCTTAGACCAGCGCTCTCCTAGCTCTAAATAAGTCTCATGAAGCCTTTTGTCTTTTCTCTTGACACCGGCATGCTCTTGTTCTTACCCACTTTTTCTGCCAAAATGCTTTCAGGAAATATGAGTGTTTGTATCTTGTGACCCCCTTCAGTTTAGCACAAACTGAATCATGCTGTACAGTTCAGCTGAGTAATAAAACATAATCTGATTGGCAGGGGGTATTAGAGTGGGCCACATCATTACAGATCCTCTTTTAACCCAGTTTAACAAGTTGCTCCTGAGAAGTTATTTATTCTAGCTGTCAACATCTTGTTGCTGAGATGACAGCGATCAAATCTCTGTTAGATCCTAATCTTATTCTTTTTACTCCACCTTCAAGAATCTGAGAGCCTCATATAAGCAATATCACTTTTTGTCAGCAAAATGATTTGTTTCACATTGATCATTCACCGAAAGACACAACAATGTATTTTTTAATACCTACAACAATTATAGCGTGAGATAAGGATGGAATAAATAGCAGGCAATAGTGAATCATGGGACATTCAAAGTCTGAATTGTTGCTGTACTGTGCATGCTGCTTTGTGTTCAAAACAAGGGTGTATTTCACAATTATG
Organism: Aythya fuligula; assembly: GCF_009819795.1. NCBI lineage: Eukaryota > Metazoa > Chordata > Aves > Anseriformes > Anatidae > Aythya > Aythya fuligula. Next base: position 22,149,477 of record NC_045560.1, read on the forward strand.
AACACTCAGCAACGTGTTCCCAGGTGCATAGATGTCACAATAGCAAATTATTAGTCAGAGACTGATGCTCTTGTAGTGTCCTGGGGAGACCTCACTAGCTAGCAGAACCCAGACTCATCTCTGTTATGAAGTTATGAGTTCTTTTATTATGCCTCTTGATGCTGGGAATCAGAGAGGGAAAAGCTATATATTATCTGTCAGGCAGACTCCACCTTAGCTTTAATAGTCCTTTGACTTAAGAAACTCTCTTCCCTGAGGAATGCATTCATTTTATTTTCTCCAACACCCCCACCACTCCGTCCTAGACACTCTTTAACCTCTAGCATGCCATGTCATTTGCACTACACTGGACAGAGAGATTATTCCTATGCATTTGCAGGTTGTTTTATAAGGCCACTATAAACCATAATGAAAGTCTGAAGAAAGTCTGGAGTTTACTTGAAAATAAAGTTTAGAGTGTTATTTGCAACATGAATCTTTTTTTTTTTTTTTTTTTTTTAGTTGTAGCTTGTAATTGTAATTGAAGCTTAATATTTTAGGCTTAAGACACATTTGAATTAAAATCTACCACCCACCAGGTTCAAAATTATTCATTTAGTATGTATCTGCCTCTTGGGCCATTTGTGAATGCTAGTGCTTCTCATTCCAGCAAGGTAGTCTAAATGCACGTTCAATTTTAAATGTTGGTACTTAAAAGTAATAGTCCTGATTCTCATCTCAGATCACTGAGGCATGTTCTTCCAGTGACAATAGTGTTAGGCTCAATAAGCAGTATATTCATGTCAGAATGGAGGCAGCTGGTGTACCTGAAGGTATACACAAGGGTGTGAAGATATTGCCTCTGGTGGGGAGAGAGCTGACCAAAACAGCTCTGCATCTAATTGATTGCTTCAAACATCAGCAAATAGATGCTGCCTAAACTGGCCACCCTTAGCCTGAGTCCTGATCCTGTCAAGCCTTGTGACTGGAACCAGAACCAGTGTAGAAAATGTCTTCCTTGCTAATAGAAGGTAAAATCCTTCTCCACTGACTGATGCTCTTCCTGCAGGGCTGTACCTCTAGGACAACATACAACACACTCCTCATTGTGCCACCTCAACATATGCACCCCAGTATAGGAAGGGGACAAATTCATGCTTTACTTTTCATGCAGCTTCCTCGCTAGTTATGAGAAGTCTGGATCCACCACAGCTGTACAGAGTGATTTTTGCTTTAATGAAAGAAGATATTGTAAATAAAAGAGAAAAAAAGAAATTCTGTATTCCCTCTTCACACAGACAGCTGACAACTTACACAAATGAGTGTCATTTTTTAGATTTTCTCTACCAAAAATGAGTGTGGTAGACAGCTCTTCTGGAAATCTTAATTTGTCAGGGCATCTCTTCAGCAGAATGGTACTTCTTATATGTTGAGTGCATTTTGACACTTATTTCTTCATTTACTTTTATGCTGACTCATTGCTTTTATTTTGGGATCTCATATTTTAGATACTGGCATTTTTGTGCACAAAAGGAAAATGCATTACCTTCTGATTACCTACACATGGGTTGGCTTTCTGCAGTGGTATTAATAAAGTCTGTTTCACACACACAAACAAACAAACGCACGCATATAGATATAAACAGATCTATATTTCCTCTCCTATCTCCTCATTACAGCAGAGAATCTTGTACTTTTGCATTATTTTTCCCTCTCCCAAGAAACAATTCGGCTTCATATTTCGATATAGTTTTTTTTAATGAAAGTGAACAGCCTTGGAATTCTTACTAAGACACTGATTACATTTCTTTTGCTGGGTTCCTTTGTAATATCATTGCAACTTCTATGTAATTAAAATAATAATACTACTACATTGATTTGTTTGTGTATAGAATAAGAAGTAAGTCAGACTTTTTTTTTTTTTGTCATGGAAACATTTTTTGAGAAATACTTTGATTTCTCTCATTGTTGTAACTATAGGTGTAAGCTCTGTTGAGCTTTTCATGGTGCATAGCCAGCATTTCTGCAGATATTTCTGCATTTCAGAGCATCCAATTCAGAGCATGTATTTCTGCAGAAATGGGTGTCTTTAAGTGTCTTTAAGATGGAAAGCTGGTTGTGAAATTAAAGAAAAATTTTCTCTTAAAGTAATTGGAATAATAAATGTTATTTCCTATGTATTTGTGCCTTACATTTGGATTATTTGGTATTGAGTAATCCTCAACTCTAGATATACTGCCTTGCATAAGGCTGTTTTAAAAGCAAGCTGTGAAACAATCATAATGGGAACTCCCTTATTGCTCCTACTGGAGTGAGCCACTGTGCTCCAGAAAATGCATGCCAGAGGAGGAGACTGGAACAACATGCTCTTGGAAAAATAAATTCTGGGTCATGGCCCTTGCTCCATGAATGGTTAGTGCATTTAGGATGGACAAGTCATGGGGCAGTCCTTTTATTGGTGCACAATATGGTGAGAGCTGTGGAAATTAAATTGTGAGTGAGTATGAAAAAGTAGCTTTTTCTGTAGTTATAATGGTGGTGTAGCTGGGTGTCACGGTTGTGCCTGTGTGCACACTTCAGACATTAATTCCTCAGGTAGTCAAGTCATTTGCATATGTGAAATAAAGGACTGGCCTGGGACAGTGGACTGTCTTGAAATGGGTGCTTGACATACCTCCTTTGCAGCAAAGCATTCGACTGACTATGCCAGGAACTCTCCAGATGGAAATTTTAGGCAGTTGTGGAGATTCCCCCAGACAACAATTCGTATGCTTCATATGTTGATAACCATCCTGGATGGAACAGGGAGAAGGTTCTTCCATAGAAGATGGGGGGGTTCTTTTTTGATCATGTTTCCAAACAGAAGTAATCCTCAGTACGTAGTGACCTCAGGAAATGTATTTTAAATCCCACATACAACTAGATAGAAATAGGTGCCGAGTGTTCAGGCAGAGCACACACCCTTCTGGATTTGGGTTCATTACTTCTAAGTTGTGCCTTAAGGACGAGGTGTCTCATTTAATGCTAGACTTCTAAGCTGAGTTAGTCATTTAGACTCCTTCCATCAATGAAAAGAAACAAACATTTCTAGGATGCTATTCATCCTGCTTCTAATAGATGTGCCCATTTCTTTCTATCAAGCACGGAGACATCTTTGGGTAACTAGGCTGGATGCTAATATTCACTTTGCAGCTGTCAGAAGTTAGGCAAAATTTGCCAACAGGCTCCTAGGCTGTATTAGGAAGAGCTTTGCAAGCAGGTTGAGGAAGGTGATCCTTCCTCAGTGATTCTGAGGGACAGTCACTTGGGATCACTCATCCCTTCATCCATCTGAAGTGCTGTGCTCAGTCCTGGGCTCCCGTGTACAAAAGAGATGTGGACATACTGCAGAGAGTCCTGAGAAGGGAAACAATAGTGGTGAAGAGCTTGCAACATCTGAGAAACAAGGAGAGGATGGAAGAGCTGGGACTGTTCAGCCTGGAGAAGGGAAGAGTCGTGGGGATCTTATCAAACTGCATAAATATCTGAATAAACAAGTACAAAGACCAAGACAGAATCCTCTTAGTAGTGCTCAAAAGGGGCACAAAGTGAAATACAATAAATTCTGCTACAATAAAAGAAAAAAATCTTTTGAATAACAAATGAATGGTCAGACACTGGCACAGGCTACCTGGAGAAGTTGTGGATAATCCAACCGGACATGACCTTGAGCAACAAGATGTACCTGACCGTGCTTTAAGCAAGAGGTTGGATTAAAATCTCAAGAGATGCCTTCAAACCATTCTGTGATTTGGTGAAAATGAATCTAGTACATGCCATCTACATTTAGTCTAGTAGAAATTCTTACACACTTTTTTTTAAATACATTTTCCTTAATCTTGAGAAGCATGCCATGTGTCTAGTAGACCATTTCAATAAACTGCTCTCATTTTAAATATTTTTATAAGTATCTTAAACTGATCTTCCCATACAAATTCTCATAAATAACATACTTGATTTTTTGTCTAGTATTTAAGCAAATTTTACTTTCATCAGAAAATATGTGTACAGGGATCTTGGACTTTTGTTTACAAATCTGAATACATCTAAATATTGGAGTCTTCTATCTGAATAATCACACTATACCAGTTAATCTTATAAAATCTTCGTACAGGGCTTTATGTTGAAGCCTTTCCTCAGGTGATTGAAATTTTCTCTAAATAAAGATTGACAAAGAACTTTGAAGATATATTGTTATATTGTGTAAATGTGAGATATTTACAATGGATTTGGAGCATGGATTTCATACTCTGACCTGATTCTTACCTACAAGTACACTATGAACCTACTGAAAAATGGGAGGTTTATCTTTTGATCTCCAACTGTGTCTAATTGGGACATAAGGCTTGCTTTCAGTAACAAAAAGAAAAGTTCCCTTGGAGATTTTTTTTAATTTTCTTTTTTATGTGTGAAGTTAAGCCTGTAGAATAGATTGAAAACTAAATTACAATTATATTTGCCATGTCAAGAATCTCTCAATATGACATCTTTGTAATATTGCAGTAAATTGAATATGAATGAGCAATATTCCTAGTAGTGGAAAAGTATGGCTTAGAGTTCCTGACTTTGAATCTGAAGTGTTGAATAAAATGCCAATGAAGTAAATAGTGCATCAATAATGTTAGCAATGCTTTCTTAAGTTCCTTATGCAAAACAAACAAGAAGTTTACTTAACGTAGGCATAACTATTCCCCCTATTAGTTTTGATCAATTGCTTTGTGGTCATGTTCATTAGACAGCCTAATCTGAACCACAATTAGATTTTATCCTTTTAAAAGACAAAGCAGAATCCCAAGACATTAATTAAAGAGTCTGACTACAGTTGGTTACAAGATGGATGTTGCATCCCCTTTACTGATGACTCAACTCAGCAAAACAGAGTACTTTAGTTTTAAGCAGCAAATACTCGAGCAGTAATTGAATGCAAACTTTTGTTCTGGTGCAGCTGGAAGAAAGGAAATCATTTCATTTGTGGTTTCTTGAAGACATGAAATCCTCATGAGAACCATGTGAGTAAGCTAGATTTACACAGGGAAAACTGCAAGTATGGTCAAAATGTTTGAGATAGGGGTATGTAGCCAACTAATACACCTTCCAACACTACATATTTATCATATTACTTCTCTCAGACTGAAGGAAAAAAAAAAAACTCTTTGTTTTCTGAACCACTGTTTCTAATCTTCAGTACCCAAATGGCCAAAAACAGTTTAAGGTACCTAACAAATCCAAAAGCTCATTTCTTTCTTACTATACCTGAAAACAAAAGGTCAGCTAGAACATTAATGCATGTTTCCACACAGAAGATCTACCTCTGCAAATGTAAGAAAACTGTCTCCAGGTAAATAAATCCAGTCTATTACTTACTGCGTGATTCATTACCTCTGCAAATGCTCTCTCATTGCACTCCATGGATGCTCCCCAGCCCTTGCTTTGTGGTAGGCTTCTCCCTCATGCTGTTTAAAATGTATGATGCACTTTCTCCTTCCACATAGGGGTAAGTCTGTGTTCTCTATCCCCCTCCTCCCAAAACAAAAGTTTCTCCAAAAGCTTCTCCAAAAGTTGCCACTATGACCATTGAAAGATATCAAAGGGAGCTTAAGTAGATGTCTTTAAACGCAGACAACACATTTTTCCTTTATATATGGGACTTTGTGGGAAAAAAAATTACAATATTAATCAAAGTCTCAGGGGTCCTGTGAGGTTCTTAGCTCTTGTGGTAACATGCATGAGGCTCCAAACATGGGCTGGAAGGTAAAGGTGAAATATGGGAGTAATAACTGAAGTTTTGAAACGAATAACCATAGTGGGTAATGGTAATTTTTAAATTTATATGTATATATATTCAGCTCTTTTTAAATGCAGGACTTGCTTTCATCTGTTCTCTATTTGGGCCTCTTTACCTCTCCATGAGTTTGAAATAATAAAAATATTACTTAGAAGCCTTAAAAGAAGAAGAAAAGGCTTCTTATTGCATTGGGGGAAAAATACATTGCAGACCTTGGCAATAAAGGCCTGCGGCTCTACCAGTCTTCTCAGCATGTAGCCAGACTTGCTAACTCAGCTCTAAGAAAGCCAAAGCACACACAGAGACTTTTTTTTTTTTTAATTAGCTTATTGTCCATTATTAATAGGAAACCCACAGAAAGTAAAAAATACAAATGTTAGATAAACATGAAAGCCTATTTTTGGTCTGTTAGATATAGAGGAATAAGGTACATCACAGCCACGGGAGGTTATCTCACACTTCTCTGAAGTTTTCCTCATCAGTTTACCTACAGAGCTGTCTGCCAGGGTTTTGTCTGCCAGGAGTGCTCTGGCACTACTGCATCACGCCCTTGTACTAGGCAAAGGGGATGGCAAAGAAAAGCCTTGCAGTTAACTTGAGAAAGATTTGTCCTGTTGGATGATAATAAAAAAAATAAAAATAACTGGGTATTTTTAAATGACTTGGTTATCACGAGAAATTATGATAACCAAACGGAGCAAAAAAGTCAGAGAAGAATATGGGGCCACCACAAAACTAAATACAAACCTGAAATACCATAGCAAGGACAGGCTTTGCATCAAAGCAAGCAAAGCACAGGGAGTTGCAGTTTAATAATATTAATAATATAATAATACATGTATTTTCTTCCTGTAATGATTTTCATACAGATGCTTATAGCAATTCCAGATATCACCCATCAAAAACACCTTTGATGGGTGCTTGAAAAGTCACTTAATTTCAATCAGCACTTTTCCATTAAATTTAGTGGGTTAAATATCATGCACACCATGAAGGGCTTCACTTTTCAGAAATGTAGATGTTGCATGTCTAAACACACATAGGTGAGTAACTGAAATCTGTTCTACTGATTAAGTGTACAGATTTTCCAACCAGTCTTGAAGACATTTATACATATTTGAAGATATTATACATATATGCATGCCTCTCATGCAAGTATATGGAAAGAATCAAAAAATATGTATACACTTTAGCCTACGTATTCAGACCAAGTACACTTTTTTACCCTTAAAAGGAACACACACACAAAGGAAAAAAAAAAATCCACAGATAGGTAGCAGCCTACATTTGGGGTTTTTTGGTTGGTTGTTGTGTGGGGGGAGTGTTGTTTGTTTTTGATATATTGCTGCATACCTGCTCATTAGACAACCTTTCTCTTCCTAATTTATCACTTTAACACTAGATTTAGCACAAAGAACCTGCCTGCAAAAGGTAAGCATATATACATATATATAATTATACTGACCAGTTCACATTAGGGGGGGTGTTAGAGACACCAAGGTCTATTTATCACCATTTGCTTTGATGGGGTTCCATTAATTTCATTTATTGTTTGATTCCTTTCAATTATTTCTTCTTGGGAAGAAGTACAATCAGCATTATTTAGTTAGGATTGTGTTTGCCCAGGTTTTTTACAGGTTTTGTAAAGTCCTTCAGAGGAAACAGTTGCTAGATACTTTTGCACCAGCTCTGGAGTTTTCTTCCAATATCTGCCTACCTTGTGAATTAATTTCATTTTTTTTAATTTTTTTTTTTTTAATTGTTACAGGAAGCTAACACAGTTTTAAGCATTTAAGCTCAAAAGGAGTACAGCAAAATCACATGAACATTTTCTTTCCAGTTTCAGAGTAATATATGGAATAACTGCCAATATGAATTTTTTCTACCAAGGTGCATTGCCGTTTACCTTACTTTGAGGGTGGGGGAGAGCCATTTGGTTGTTTGGTGGTTGTTTTTTTGTGTTTGTTTTTTCTTTTAATTTTTTAAACATTTGGGATCTTAAGGAAAGATGTGGGACACTTGAATCTAAACATAAAATAAAAATGACAAAATTAGTTATGGTGTCGCACAACCTGCTTAAATGTTCTGAGTCTTTAAAGGCAATGAGCCTGCCAACTGCTTCCACTTCTTGTTCCCCTGCTGACACCTTTCCAAAGAAAAGGCTGAGCTATATGCTTATATTGAAAGGAAAACTTAGCTGTATGGCCCTAAATTCAGGAGGCTCCTGGGCTGCAGAGCCTAAAGCAATTCCCTCAGGGTTTCTGCATCACTCCCTGCTGACCAGCTGGACACGTTGGGTCCACAGCTCTTAGCCTTCAGTTTGCTCTGGCTTTTTGGACATAGCAATAGTCTGTTGAACCAGCACCCATACCTCAACCCCTTTTCAAATTTGAGCCTTAATCTTTAAGTAACAGAAGACGAAGTGAATAAATACAGAAGCAGTGCCCAGGAGCATGAGGTAGCAGTCAAATGTCAGATGTAAATTTACAAGTGTGAATTGATACATTGGTAATGAGCTGTTCTTACTTCCAGTGACGAATTCTTCTATTCCTGGCTTCTCATGTGACTTGTTTAGTCCTGAGCACCTGGACATTTAAGAACATCAAAAAAGAGAAGATCTGACCCTGAGAGTTGGTGTTGACACGAAGGAAAGAATAACTTTGAGGGTCTAGAACAATTGCCAGTGAAACAACAGGCAGATATTACTCATCACGCAGTATATGAGTCATTACACTTGGACGAAGAGGGCTATGACTTCCAAGAGACTTTTAGCAGTTCTCCAATTTTTTTCATTTGAGCCTCCTCTGCAGGAGATGGGCAGGGTCTTTCAGGGTGACATTTTCAGATTTCCAGCTGATCACTTGGTAACCCCTGCAATTAAAGACATCTCTGTGCTTCACTTAGCCTCTGCTGCAAATGCAGTGACAGGCTTAGTAGGGAGTTTTGAACATACCATTTAACACTACTTTGTGAGACACATGCCACCCCTTTAACTTCACAAACCTCTGACTTCCTTTAAGTAGAAGAGAGAGAGGGTAAAAAAAAAATAAATTGTATTCAATGGTAAGAAGTAAAAGCAATTGCTGATATCTATGTAAAGAATTAATTGCACAAATGTGCCCCTAAAGTAAGAGGTTTGTAACACTTTCTGTCAGGCAGCCCACTGACCATTTCTGTGCTGCAAAACCTTCTGGCAGCTAAGACTTGGCTCCAGGACCGTGAACCTCTCTGTGACAAAGCACAAACCTAACTCATAAAAAACAGTAGAACCTGCATCCTCTTTGCCTCTCTAAATATGTGAAAAAGTGTCCTGAAGAGAGGTCAGGAACATATCTGCCTCTATGTTTCATTCATTTGCGAAACAGGGCCTCACAGAGGCACAGCAGGAGAGCTAGGCCTCCATCTGTTGTGCAGGGCTATGTTTTTTTTTTCTGCAAGGTACACAAGAAATAACCAACACTTGATTTGGAAAGAGTAATTTGACCTTCACTTTAAAGTATGCCTTAGTCTGGCTACTGTCTAAGCCATTGCCTGAAGTCCTCTGCCTCACCAGCCAGTAGTATCGAGGAAGGAAAATTGTCAAAGGAGTAAGCAGAGGCTGAGATCAGGTCCCTGCTCCACCACAGACACCCTGAAGGATCACGTGAAAGCCATACACTCTGTGTTTCATTCTCAGCTCTTAAACAATGCTTCCCTAGGTTATGGGAGCAATGAAACAACAAAGGCCACTACAATATTCTGTGCCTTGCAACGCATGCAGAAAGGGGACAATTTGTACAAAAAAAAAAAACACGTATAGAGAGAACAGCAACAAGTTCCTCTTTGAATAACAGTTTGAAGGTTTGCCAAAGGCAGATTCAGGAGCCGAAAGTAATACATAGATATTCAATGCCAAAACATTTTGTAGTCAAACTTAGGTGACCCTGTAAAGATATGGTCCCCAGTTCTTATCTCCAAAATCCTGTTAGGATAAGGAGAGGGAAAAGTAAGAGGGTGATGGTTATAGAATTAAGGTATGGATGCATTGTATTGATTATATCTGTTAGGCTCTCTGAGGAACCTGGCCAGGATGGTGGTACAAGACCTGACTGTGTCAGACGAACAGAATCCATACATTAAGGCCGGGTTTGTGAAAGGGCACAATCTGCCAGGAATGCTTCACCACAAGTAGTGCACAAGCTTTTGACTAAAGTTTTCTTCATAAATACTTCCCTTCTCCAAAGGGCAGCATCTGGGCTTTAGAGTACTGTCATAAAGGCTTTCTTTTGGGGTGCAAGATGTGCAGCATAGGAGTAGTTTAGACAGTAAACCTGGAAAGCTATTAGACATCAGGAAAAATACCAAAGGAAAGAACAAGTGCAATTAATAAAACATAAAGCACTAGCTCCATAAAAATCTAGAATATCATCATTACTGCTTCAAATTAGTTGAAGAGTAATTATCCCCAAGATGTTCTGGCACCTTCTACATCTTGCTCACAAAAGTTTGACAGAACAAAAAAGACCTGGTAAAGATAAAGATATCAGAACTGTGTTGGATTAATAGAGGGAAGAGAATTAGAATAAACTTTTTAAAGTGAAAAAGCAATACAATAAAAATTGGACAGCACCAGCTCTCTGTGTATGGAGTGTGCACACGTGAGCATCTGAACCGCAGTGAAGGTGACTTTGCTAGTCTCGTCTGATGGAAAAGCAGATTAAAATTCCAATCTCGACTATTGTCATTACTTACTTTTAATAAACAATACAATCCTAGTGAAGAGCCCAGGTGATTGTTTATGTAAGTGCTTGATTTGCTGAAATTGTGCTGCCTTTTGCACTGAGGTGATTTAGACAGAGATTTTACTAAGCAGTTTTAGGGGTATAGGAAAGGTTTGTGGAACAGCGTGGAAAAAGTCCTTAGGAAGCTTTACTTCAAAAGTCTCTTTATGAGATTTGTAGCATGGGATTCGATATCATAATTATTTCCACACTTTATCCGTGATAAGGAAAGAAGAACACCTCTATATCCCAGTGGTGTAAAGACAGCAGAAAAGTCAAGGTTAGGGTTGTCCTTGAGGCATATTCACACTTCCTCACCTGGCCCGGCTGACTGAGACTTAGAGGAGGCAGCGAGTGCTCTACCTGGGGAGGGGCGAGGGCGGTGATCTCTGCTATGCCCTGCTTTGCTGAGTGTCAGGTACAGCAGGGAAACTGATATCTTCTCCTTGTCCAGGAAGAACAGGAGCAGGGGAGGAGGAGATGCTGAGAGTATGCTGAGAGAGTGAAAGCAAAGGAAGACGGGCTGCTGGATGCCCTTCCCTCCCACCAGATCCAGGGGAGAAGAATGCTGTGCTAAAACATGACATTTAGACTTAAGCAGTTTAAATACTCCCCTGAGCTATGTTGAGGGTACAGAACAGCTGTATGTGTAATTAAGTAAAGCTAATTACAATAAATTAAGTTAACTAGAAAATTAGTCAGAGTTTTTATTCCTAAAAGTTCTGTTGTTGTTGCCAGAGTTGAAACTGCTGCAGGGCAAGACACTGGCCCGCTGCAGATTGCCAGAGACCTAGTCACTAAGTCTTGTTTTTCAAATCAAAAGTGATAACTGGAAAATGTTGAAGTAATGAGGAGAGTGTTCATATGCCTGAATTTTAGAACCTATTACGGAAACGATATGAGGAGACTAATCTATCTGTGATAATTCTAGAAATTCTAGAGCCAATGTACTTGTCTTCTCTCTCTCTCCCTTTTTTGTTTTTTTTTTTTTTTTTTTTTTTTTTTGGCTGAAGAGACTTCTTGAGTGCTCAGAATGGCTTCAGAAGATGGTGTAAATGTTTCCTTTGCCCATCTACCTGGTCATGTAGACAGATCTAGGTAGGAACAAAACTGGTACAAAAGCTATTACTTTAGCTCAGCTTTTAAACATGATGCATGGTCCAGTGAAAATCTAGCCCAGCTCCATGAAAAGTCAACAATGAGAATACTATCGGTGAGTCTTGTCAGAGAGGAGGATTTGTGTAGTCATTTAGATTCCTGTTTTATGCTATGCCAGTGAAAGAGGGGCAACATGCCAGGAGAAAGCCTGGTTCTGTTGTAACTAATGGAGAACACAAACTCAAGGAATGCAGTGGGGTGAACTGTAGCTACTCTGGATTTAAGGAAGTATTGCTACCTTGAGATCAACTCCAGGAAGAACAGTCTACAGTCCTGTTTTCAAACATTTTGAGGAGAAAAGTGTTGAGCAGATTTTGGCTCTAGCTTAGGAAGTGCATGAGGCACAAATCTCCAGAGTCAGAGAGAACACGCTGGGAAAGTGTCACTGCAGTTTGCCTTTTTCTTACACTTTTCCCAGAACATCTGCTACTGTCCACTGCAGAAATGGGACAGTGGGATGGAAGGTTCTTTGATCTCGCCTTATTCAAATACTGTGATTATACAGTATGCTCCTTCAATTGCATGATGTATGCAGGAAGGAGAAAATTGTGGTTCAGCTAGCACACAGCAAAGAGATTCCTCCTGTATCTTACTGCTGGATGCCTGAGTTAAAAGACCAGATTGTGAGAGAGAGAATGATCTTTCTTTGCAGAGTAATGACTTTTCTTTGTGCAAGGAGAAAGAAATCAGGTTGGCAGGAGCTTTGATTTTGCTTTCCCCCCACAACAAGGCAGATTCCTCTGCTGCAGAATATAGGCTGCATCACCACCACAAGGAGCTTGCTCTTCTCCAAGCCTCTTCTGGAGCAGTGTGAAAATATGCCCTTCCATTGCTCCATGCTGGGGCAAAATCTGGAGTAAGCCTTCTAGCAGTCAAAATACCACTGAAAACTGCATTTAATTCATCTGCATTTGCCTCGTTTGATAAGAAGGGATGTCACCACAGCAAAAAAAAAAAAAAAAAAAAAGAATAAAAATGAGTCAGTAACTATCTTTAAATGACTTAGTTTAAAGGTAGGCGTAATGCAATCCACATAGGCTGTGAAATTATTCTCATCAGGAGGCTTTAAGAAAGGTTTCTGGGAACCAAGGTGAATTAAGGTTTGACCTTCTTTTTAATATTGTCTTTCTTGACACTTTCTCTTATATATACACTTGTTTTCAGGTTTCAGGAATGAGCTGCATTGATCCTGTTTTTAGAGATCAGTCATAGTGGTAAACAGCAAGTCTCTGTGATTTATGACTGGGCTTGCTGATAGTACCTTGGAGATGTCTGAGCACCTGCAGCTGGAGACCTGGCTTTAGGAACCAGCCATTTAAACATTTCAGGTATAGCTTTCTCAGTCATGTTCATTTGTGAGATGAAAACAAATGGGATGAGATGCTGATTATTGCCAGTGATACTGATCACTGCCCAGCCCATGAGAAACAGATGTTCCTGGTCTCAGAATGTTTAATGCACTCTTCCCCCACGCCATTCTTAATCAACCCTCTAACAAAAGCTAAATATGCAGGATTGCTGATAACACCAATGCTTACAAAGGGAAAGTGTTGAGAACCACTGTGCGTGTCATATATTTGACAACATTCATAGAAAGTTTCCTAGTTGGTGATATTGTTGTATTATTAACTCACAATGTGATTTCACACCAGCTACTCAAAGAGCACAGCTACTAAATGCAAGTCTTATTCATCCAAAATGGCAGGATCCAAAATAAACTAAAATTGTGAGCTCTAAGCTTAATTGATTTCTTTGCTTACCGTTATTCTTAAAGAAAACACAGGCTCCATACAATACATTCATTGCACACACCATAGTCTTTTCTTCATGCATGACAATAATGGATATAAAGTCATCCTATACTACAGATAAACCTGTCAGTGAGCAAAGACTTTTCTTAAACTCTAAGCTTTAAATTCAGCCATTTTCACAGCAGCCTAAGTGACGCAGAGATAAATTTGGCTACACAGGACTGGATGTTGCCATCATATTGATAGAAAGGGCTGTGCTGCAGTGCAGCTTCACTTCTGGCTGCACAGCAGGGAGCAGATTGCTAAGGGAGAAGGCTACCACCTTCTGAGGCACTGCTAAATCTGCCCTTTGGTACTGATGGGAAACCTCAGCATGTCTGAGATTCATAAGGTGATTTGTAACATTACATCCTTTGAAATGAACACAGCAGCAGCAGCTAAAAATTGTGGGAAAAGCCCTGCAGGTAAATGGCACATCTGTATTGATCAAGAGCCACTTAACAAGGCATAGAAAACATGCCACTATTCATTAGCAGTGATTGAAAACACAGATTTTTAAGGCCAGGAGGAATCATTATGATTCGATAGTCTGACCTCCTGTGCAACATGGGCCAGAGGAGTCCTCTGGTGCAAGGCCAACAGCTGTGTTTCAGCTAGGGCATATTTTCTAGGAAATTATGTGCAACCCTACTTTTTAACATCTGTTGAAAGAAAAGTCTTTTCAGTCCTTCATCATGTGTTCCAATCACTAATAACACTGAGTAGTATTCTGTACTCTACCACTCTGCTGTTCTCTACTAATCGGATCATAGATGTAAGGAGCAAGAGTCATCCAACTTCAGGCAGCTCCAAGAAAAGTCTACAGCTGTCCTAGTCACACTAGGTGCCTTTTACAGGCAGTGGAGCAAATAGGAACTTTAAGGGAGTGATTCATCTAACCTGTTTTAGACATCTACTTTAGACTGAGATGAATTGTGTTTTACCATCCACTGAGAATATTGCTTAGGTCTGTATTGACACACAGAGCTTCTAGATGGAGCAGCTCTGATACAGCCATCTATATTTTGCCAGAATAATCCTACCATCATGCAGGCCTCTGTCCTGATGAAGAGTTTGGTCTTTCCAGTTAGATGCTTTTGGACTATGAGAAAACTATCCTTTAGTCTCCCTGCCCTTTTTAAGGGAGATAGGGCAGGATCCCTTAGTATTTGACCTGTTTGCTAGTACTTTAAACCATTCCAACAGTCTTAAGTTTTTCAGTTTCCTTCTAGGACTTGATTATATATCAGGATGGTAAATAGCAGTTGTAAGAATAACAACATGACTAGATGTAGTATGTCAGACCCAAGGTCTATCTACATTAATGTATTGTCTTTGACAGTGATGTGTAGTAGGATGCTTTGGGAAAAGTATAAAAAATGGGAAGAAGCAAGTGGTACTTCCTGGACTCCTCCAGAAGCCTCCAGCTTTACAACAAATACAGACACTTCTGTGCTCAAGGGTGCTGCATGGAAGGTGCTTACAAGTATTTGTCTCATTAGCATAAGCTTTTGGTATTCATAATACTGTGTGTCAATGAGTTTAACAGGTTAAACAGGTTAAAATAAAACAAAACACTGTTGTTTGTTTTGAATCTGCCACACTCTGTTTTCCTATCACATCTTCTAGGTCTCATATTATGAAACACACTGAAAAAATATTCCCCAGTATAGCCTCCTTATTTAAGATCATCCTATTTATCCACATTAGGTCTTCTTGCCACAGCTCCTAGCAGCAAATCATCTGCTCCAAAATCCAACGCTTTTCTAGATATATATATTTTTTTAATGTAGCAGTCTTTGGCCCTGTCATTTGGATCTGAATTAAATATATCTGTGTGTATGTCAGCAAATTTCTTGTTGCTTTCTGTCATGATTTTGGGGATATTTACAAACTTTATTAGGATCTGGTTTTTGTTTGTTTGTTTGTT
The DNA here is from genome assembly GCF_009819795.1 of Aythya fuligula. NCBI lineage: Eukaryota > Metazoa > Chordata > Aves > Anseriformes > Anatidae > Aythya > Aythya fuligula. The sequence goes on from NC_045560.1 coordinate 22,164,918, forward strand.
TCCAGATGATTGTTAAAAATGAAAATGTTAGACAGGCAGGGTCAAGAATCATATTTTGTAGAAGCACTGCTAGAAACATGATAGTTTTACAATTATTTTTTATTTTTAATTACACATCATGAAACTCAAATATTTAACTGATACTAAATACATTTCAAATGGACTGTATTCGTATGTGTGTAAACTGTTGCACTGGTATATTTTACTGATCAAAACCTTGTGCTGTATCAGGTAAGACAGTTAAATCATTTAGCATTATCTACCACACCCACAGCCTCAACAGGAAGTACTGAGATAGCTTGGCAAAACCTGTTCTCTTCACATCCCTGTTGTTGGAGGACCATAAACAGCCATGTACCGAACTGTTTTGGCTGAGGACCTGAAAAGAAAAGTAGAGCCCATCCACACCCTGCTAGTGCCTTTTCAGGGAGATAACAGGTTTCAAGATGCTATAGATAACCAGATAGCTGTCTTTCCTCAGAACATTGTCCACGAAGCACAATGCAAAGGTCTTCCTTCAGGGTAAGGCAGCACTGGTGCTGCCTTGCTCAGAGGATGTTGTCACAGCTTGGTTTGCTGTGCTGACAGCCCGGTGATGGCATTCATGCCATGGGAAATGTCGAATTGCAGCACAGGTTTGCTTGATGTTCCAGAAGCTGCATCACACGTGGGAGTCCTGCCATTGCAAATGTGGCAATAACTGATTTCCCATTTTTCATCGTGTTTGAATTGCACGTGTGCTGCTCATCTCTGGTCTGTGGCACTTGTTACTGTAGATGTATCTTCTGTATTCCTCCCCTGACTTGCCTCAGTCAGATCATACAAATTTCTGAAGGAGAAAACAGGACTTTTAGCCGATGCAATATAGCCAAAAATAGTTAACTCTTAAATGTTATTTACAATTTTATCTCCTTCCTCCTGGAAGTAGAAATGCTTCTGGCATCCTCCATGGGTAAGATGCTTGCCAGAGGGTGGAATTATTCAGGATAATTTCCTGAATCATCCCATGAAGGCAGCCCTGCTATGGAGGAGGAATGGAGTGACCTCTCTGCCTCTTCCCTACTGCGCTCCATCTGGAGATGGATGTTGCACGCAGGGGGTGGGAGGCAGAGGGCAGGCACATGGGGAGCCTTGTCCCTGCCACTTGCTACATTTGAAAGCTCCAGCCCACTTGCACAAGCTTGCCCTCTCTGTTTCAGGCTGTTCTTTCATACAGTACCAAAGACCAGGGAGCTGTACCAAAGCAGACCTTCTACATTCAGCTCCAAACAGTTGGTTTTTAGTTTTATAATTTCATACAGACTGTGGCTCGCCTTGTGTGCCAACATAGGCACAAACCCTGCAACCTCCTCAAGGTCTCAGAAGGAAGAAGGGTCATAATTACACAGATCCCCTATAAAAGATTGTTTTCACTGAATAGGAAGATGAAAATAAGAAAAATCAAAAGTTTCAAGATGCAGAGAGAGGACATCCAGGGCTCTGTAGAAGCAGACCCAATGGGAGACATTGGTCTTGTTACATCCAGCTATTACACACAAAGAATAATTTGGTTCACCTATGCTCAAGCAGTAACCAGTACCAGAGGTAAGAAGGGCTTGCAGTGATGGAGAAGTCATCATACACTTAAAGAGCAGAACCTGTCATACCATCTGGTTTTCATTTCTTGACTATGAATAACAGGGCTTTCTCAGGGTAATCAGACAGTCATAAATTCTTACTGTAATATGACCTTTTTGTGCACTAAAAGATGACATTAAAGTGCCCTGTTATTATATAATCTTAATATTTCAACTGAAAAAGGCTACCTGTGGTTGTATACAAGGATAGGAATAAAAAGAAGTAAAGGCTAGCATTAATAAGGTTTACCATTCAAAAATAAAATAGGCATTCACCAAAACAGCTAAATAAAATTACATATGAGCCATGTCATTTAAGGCTTAGTAAGGATTTTGCAATCTAATTGTGTCAGTGATCTGAGAGATCAGTTTCTATTGACACCACTGTCTGCCAAAGATACAATGCAGTGTGGTCCGTGGTGACTTTTTCACTGGCTTTAGCAGCTAACCAGCACAAATACAACTTAATCTACTGCCTTCAACTTGCCACAGATATATATGGATGGGATGTATATTTTTGTTAAACTTAGTGTCTCTTTGTCTGAGGAAAACTTTGCATCAGAACTCTTGCAGTAAAAAACAAGAAGAAAACAACTGTGGAGGCATGGGTTCATGATGTGATTTCTGCCCCCAAATCAGCTGGTTCCAGAGCAGCATGGGGTGAAATGCATAGTGGCTAAGAGCAATTGTGCTCACCTGATAACACTATATGCAGTTTGTTTGGTCTTTGTATCACCATTGGGAAAGAGTAAAGCTTAGTGTCTCTCTATGCAGGGTGAATATAAATTATCCTAGCACTTACTATTGACACAGTAGCACTAGATACACACCTCAAGACAAAGCTGAATAGAGCTGTACCTCTCCCGAATATGAGGATATACAGATGGCTGACACAACTGCTTTTGCTGGGTTTGCAATATTATAAATATAAAAACTGACTTTGAATCAAAACAATCTTATTAAACAAGCATTCATGTCAATGGCATGGACAACAGATTGTTTATTTTATCAGACATATACACTTACTCCACTAGTTCAACAAAGCATTGTATATCGATTTGACAAAGATACTGTCAAATCATGCTGAGTGACTGCTGGATGTACGAATACAACCCTTAATTTATATTCTGGAACTGTGCCCTTTCTGCCATCTTGGATCTTCCTTTAAAATCTTATAAGATGCAAGAAAAAAATCTATTCCGCATTTTTCAGATTTATGACTCTCAAATGAAAGAAGGAACAGAAATAATCTTTCCATTTGTCAGCCTGTCATCTACATGAAACAGGCACAGCTGCTACTGCTACTGCAAGGAAGTTCTATTACAGGTGCGAAATGGACATTTCCTTCTCAAATATTTTTATCATTAATTTAGCATAAAAACCCATGAAATCTTAGGGCAGTAGAATTCTAATTTCATCTTATGAACCAAGAGACATCATAATTCACTTCAGGTTTAGTCTATGTTATTTTGTGCAATTGAAAAGCCAGCAAATTCTGGGTAGGCCTGCTCAGAAGTGCATGTACCTGTTTTTGAGAAAGGTAATATGTGAAGTTGCTCACTCACTTCAGTTTTACACCAAAGAGATAATGATTGGAGTCCTTTCATGGCCACTGAAAGTATCAAGTAGTGAAGGCCACCTGGTCTAACAACCTTATTCACTTGCCTCCTTACCGAGTGATGGCCAAGCACTGTCTCTACACTAAAGATAGCTAATACATCAAGATTTTATTATAGAAGAACACCTGTGCTTAGGAAATATGTGCAACTGTGAAATTTCATCAGTAAGCATTAGTGTGTTAGTAATAAGAAAATAATATCAGAAATATGAATTACGAAACATAATTTAAACAAGAATAAAATTAATATTCAATATTGAACATTCAATATTCATTATATTTCAACTGTGCCATGCCTAGGTGGATAAACTAGTTAGTGGGTAGACATCTCATCCTTATAGAGTGGGTCATCTTGAGTCATTTGACAAAGGACTTTACCATTGGTCCCTGTCCAGCCAGGCCCTCCCTAGTTTCTCTTGTTTCTCCTGAAACTATTTCTCTTCCTCACATTTGCATAGGTTCCTCCCTCTCTGTCCTTTTGCTCTTCCCCTCATGTCCCATCTGAGACCTGAAGGCTCCTGAGAGAGGAGGTTTGCTGGCAACCTTGCCAAGTAATGCCTTGCTGTCTCCTACATTTCTGCTTTCTCTCTCTTCTCCCTCTTCAAAAGAACCCAATTGGTGTGGGCAGTAGAGAAATGGAAACTACTAAACATAGGTTGGAAAAAGAAACAAAGTGCTAAATGTAACTGAGCTGGGAAAACATGCTCGCTCCTATCACAGAAATCATGAAGAATATATACATAGAATAAATGTCAAGCTTTTGTACCAGTCTGTTAATACAGGGGCACCATCATAAAACTGAAAAAAATAGTAAAACTAATATTTACTAGTCTCTTACATTAAAAAAAAAAAAAAAAGACAGAAGGATTGAAATCACAAAATCAGCTATATACCCTTGAGTATGATCTGCCCACATTCATGACTTCAGTGAGAATTTCAAATGAACGAAAAACCAGACATAACTATAAATGGGAAATGGGTTAAAATCTAAAGTGAGTTTATTGAACTAGACTATGCACGTGTTTTGAGAAGATAACTTCATGTAGGAGAACTGAAGGAAGTGTAGAAGAACTAGTCTCTCAAGATTTCAGTAAAAATTTTAATGTGAAACCATCTAAACAATATTTCTGTGTAGTGTTAAACAAAATTGTCAGAGTTGATCTCGGGAAAACTAGAGTTTCTATTTTACATTTTTACTTCTCAAAGCAGACTACATTTGAAAATTAGAGATCCTTTAAAGAAAACAGATTCCAGCATGGAAACTTGGTTTACTTTATTTTGACAAGTTGTAGACTTCACGCAATTATTTGAAAAAAAATAAAATAAAATAATAGTAATAATAATAATAATCACTGCTATGATAGCACAAAAATTTCCTGTATTCAGAATTTAGAGATATTTTATGTATTTAACGTTATTTTATAGTCCAGATGGACATTGCTTTCTGGTTCTGCTTTCTTATAAATAGAATATATCTAAGTATTTCTTAGGTACATCAAGAAACAAGGAACTGAAAAGGGGAAGAAACAGGATCTGTATTCTTTTACTTCTGAGATGATGACACAAGTGAAGCTCTAATTTTGTGAGAAAAGTTATTGTAAAGTTTTGAGAATAGATAATTCACTAGTTTTATTCTGAGACTATTATGTTTATCTTTTGGTTTTAGTGGAGTTGGCATGCTCATAAATCCCACCTTCCTCTGGCTGTTATTTCTGTCTGGAAAATTATTTTTTTATTCACCAGGCAATAAAAGGTCACTGGAAAGAGGAATATAATATTCACTCTCATAAAATAAAGTTAAAGAGTATTTAGCATTTATATCTTTCCAGGGCAGTAAACAAAATATGGTTTATTTGACTCAATGAAGACCTATGATACTGAAAGAGATAAATCTAATGACTTGTTTTAACAGAGTAAGATAAATCTTTCAAGACAAATCTTCGATAATGCCATGTTGTTCCTGGGGAACTCCACTATACAATTATACATAGGTGTCCATAGAAAGAGCAGCACTTTGGCTCTTACCTGACAGAATTATTTATGAGATGCACAAGTGGATTTCTTAACCACTTCTGGAAGTGCAGCACACTTCTAAATTGCTAGTCTATTAAGTTATAAAAGCAAAACATTGCTTAATAAAGTTTAGTACTAAATTTGATCATAAAATTGCAGGACTAACAGAGACTTTCCATTTTTCATCAAACCCTATTTTGAATGAGGGCAGGTTCCTGGGGTGTATTTTTGAATGGTTAGAGCTGAACCCAATGAATTCCTTTTGAAAACAAAACTTAATTCTGCTTCATTGGAAAATTTAAATCTGCTTGAGAGACTTGTTTAAAAAAAAAAAAAAAAAAAAGATATATCAGCTAACCAACTAAATGTACTAAAGAGCATAGCACTGACAGAATAAGCCAGAATATTTTAGAACAAAATTGTATGTGATAATACAGTGAAAGAATACATAATAGCCTCTGTATTGTATTTTGCAGCTACAATTTAAACTTATATATATATATATTTCAATGTAACTTCTTCCTTATTCACCATCTTTTGATATAACTTGGAAGAATGGGTGCTCTGCCAAAGAATCCTATTGCCCCATAATGTTTTTTATCAAGGAGGAGAATTTTATATCTATAGTCTAGATTTTTACTGATTGAGCTCATCTATTAATTGTGATCTCTTATGCAAACATCTAACAGGAAAAAAAAAAAAAAAAAAAAAAAGAACAAGTTATTTTTTGAACAGTTTGCTCCTGAAGTGGATTCTGCTTCAGATTTTAGAAAGGAGAGCGGGGTTAAACACACTTCTGAATCTACCTTATGGCTTCTAACAATTTTATCTGCGTTGTAACTCTCATCAGTCTCAGACTATTCAGAGGGGGAGAAAGAGAGAGAGAGAGAAAGAGAGAGAGAGAGAAGAGAAAGGGTACAAAGACACACAGGTGACATCTGCAATTTATGTCCAACAAAGAACTGGAGTTTCACAATTGGAAACAAAAGTTCTTATTGATGAGAAAGAGCATGAAAATCATGTATTATCATTAGCTTTGTCTAAATGCTCCACATTTTTAATCAAAGTCTCTACAACAATTTCAGTTCTGGGAGGTGGGAAATGGAAAAAGGAAAAGAACAAAGGTACCTTAAGCTAGGCATCTAAACAAAACTAGCTGGGTTTTCCTTTTGCTTTTAGTTTCCAACAGTTCCCACTGTAGTTCAGGAGAGCTTCAAGCAATCAGCATCTCAGTGATTGTTTAGGTGCCCAAGTTCAAGCAGAGGACTATGCCCGTGTTGGTTTTGTTTGTTTGTTTGTTTGTTTTAATTGTTGTTTGTTTGTCATTTTTTGTTTGTTTGTTTTTTCTTAGCTTTGTTTTTCAAGCCAATAATCCTTATCTTTATTTTTCTCTCCATTACTGTGATTCACCGGACATACCTGCTTTGTAAAGAGTTATAGATTCAAAAAAACAAGTTGTACATCCCTTATAACCACAGAAAACAAGACAAGGCTGCAGCACCTACACCAAGACCACCTATGATAAATAAACATACTGCTTTATGTTAATAGCATGTTAAAGACAGTAGGGAAATGGTCCCTATAAACAAACAGGAATTAAGAAAAGTTCTTAGCACAAAAGTTTTGATAATCAAGCTACTTGTATTGACTGCCATTTCTCTATGAATCCACTAACTAGATACTAGAACTATTTTCAAGAGTTAGGTTTCAAGCAAGCTTTGACTCACTATTAGGCCAAATCTAAGAGTCCTTTGCTGATCACAGTTACACACATTTGAAATCTAGGAACAAATCTTTGTTTTTCTGATTGTGGTTTTCTCCCATACATTGTGGCAGGATTATGGCAACTCTCCTGCATTTACATCAGGATCTAAACATGGCAGTCTTGCAGAAGAAAAATTTAATTTGCGTGTATGGAAATCCACATTTCCATTAAGCACGTAATTTTTGTCTATTACTCTTTTTCAGTAAACGACCATCCTGAAGTGATACTGGAAACTGCCCAGATGCCATTGCATCTGCTAGAGAGAGATTTTCAGCACAGGGTCTCAAAAAGTGATGGAAGCTTGGTGGAACTTTTTCTTCCTTCCTGTCTCAGCATTGAAAATCAAATATAATCACTATTTATCCTTCCACCTGCTGAGCTCCCTGCCTTGGGCTTCTCAAGTGGCACCCTGTAACTTCATAACTCCCATAAATCAGGTAATCCTGTGTATTCAGTCCTAGAAGTGCCATGAACTCATTTTTTAACCCAACAAGATTTATTGGGTGGCGATTTTTCATGCCTTCTGGCACCCCAAGACAGTGGATATTTATATTTTTTTCTCCCAACTTATTCTCTAACATTTCAAAGCAATGACTGTATATCACAGTTTGTGTTCCAGAAGTATCACCTCGTGACGAGCTCCCTACGCATTTATACGCACATGAGCTAAGAGTGCCTCCATTTTTTTCTATGGCTTACTATACTGCAGGTTTTTTCAGTGAGAGAATGGATGTATGTGAAACTGTGTGTTTCACACTGTTATTCTGAAAGACCTTGTGATGTATTGGTATAATAGATCTCTCTTCTTCTGTGCTTCTAGAAACTAGCAAGCTACAGGTGCTATATTATACCCTGACTGATAATCTGTTACCAAATCTTGCCACCAAGTTTTCAAGAGGCCAATAATAAATAAATAAATAAATACTTTAAAATCTCTTTAATAGGGTACAATAGGAGCTGGACTCGATGATCCTTGTGGGTCCCTTCCAGCTCAGGATCTTCTCTGATTCTGTGTCTTCACACTTGAGCCAGGCTTAAGCTAGTTATCCTGGAATGAAGCCTTTGCTGCAAAGCCTGGGAAAACAAAAACACTGACAAGGTGAAATGCAAAATAGTCTAGTCCAAAGTTTCCTATATTACCGTGCAGTGAAGATACGTGATTGCTGTATTGACCTAATATATCTAATAAGTGATTTTCTGTTCTGGCTTCTGGTGTGTTTGGTTTTCTGATCCCTGTGCTGTTTTGATCAGACCACTAATGTGCTGGCAAGGATAGAGCTAACTCCAGGCACGCACATCCCTTTGCAGCTGTACATTCCCTCATTGTCACCTCAATGGTCTGCAAAGTTGGTCTCCTCATTACAAGTGTTAGACTGCAATACTAATGCTATTAAGTGTCATCACAATGAAATTAGCAACACTAGATATTAAATTATCAATATTTTGATTGCATTACTTTATGCTTTACCACATCAGTGTTCTGTTTCCAGAAGTTTCTAATTCTGAGGCATTTTATACTTTAAGCATTACCTGATTATAATTATCTGTAATTCTACATCCGTCTTTGGAAATACTCTCGTACCATGATGTGTAACCTGAAATCTCTCAAGTGTGTCTTGGTTATGAGCACTTGTATTCAGAGCTCTGGAATAATGTGAAACAAACCCCTGTCTGAGGAGAGCACTTCAGGACTGCTGACTCCCTTTTTGAGCAACAAAATCTTCCCAGAACCTTAAAAAAATCCTGAACTCAGAGTAGTAGGACTGTTTTAAATTCAGGTTAAAGGACTATTTCCTTATCTAACACTTCTCATAACCTGAAGTACTCTTCCACATAAAACTTAGCTCAAACCATCTCAATCAACTTTAGCCTACCTGTGACCCAACACTGCCATGAACCACCCACCGACTTTTTAACTTGTGCTTAATAACAAGGAAGGAACCAAAGCAGAGGCTTCCTGGTAGGTCCTCCTGGAAGGACACCTTCAAGACGACCAGAAGCACATTGTCCAAGTTGGCCTGGAGCACAGGCAAACTAAACTGCAGCCTGCAGCCTGCGGACCCTTGGTGCAGCATGAATTAGCAATAAATTGTAAAAAATCTACAAGAACCAGGAAGCAGAAGACCCTGTGAGTCACAGCCCTCATCCTGACTCTAGGAGATTCTCTAGCAGAATCCAAGCATTAAGCAAAGGTAACAAACCTCAACGCTACCCAAAACCCTACATACACTGCTATACCAGCAGTGCTTATCTAGCTCATAAACCACCACAGACAGGATCTAAGAGGATCAAGGTGTAAAACTGCCAACTCAAACCTCAGTCCTAATCCTAATCTCGACCCTAATTCAAATTACAATCTTAAATTTAATCCTTCTTTTCCCTTTCTCATTCTTGTTTTGTTCCAGGCTTCTATGACATACAAATTTCAACAGTAAATCTATTACTTCAGCCTTTCCCATCTCCAAAAAAAAATATAAAATAATAATAATAATTAAAAAAAAAAGTCCCAATACTTGAGTAAATTCTTCACTTGGTTACACTAATACTAATAAATTTTGAAGAGTAAAGACAAAAGCAAACTTTTGTCCCCTGGGATTATAGTGAAGGGTAAATTCTCTAACATAAGTAAAAACAAGGTGGCCTTTTTTCAAAAGTTTAACACTTTCTCCAAGTAACAATTATTCTTCTGAATGCACAGTTGGTTATTGAACTTTCTAGGAGGAATTCTCTTGAGAAATACTACATCTAGAAAAAAGAGTAACTATGATTGCTCTCAGAAATGTGAATGCACTAAAGTTAGCACTCTGGAAAGCAGCAAAACTGAAGCAACCTATAAACTGGAAAGATATTGGAAACAAGAAGTGGAACACTTTGCAAGATTGCCTGAGCCAGAGGACTGCAGTGAACATCGATGATTGAAAAATTTACAGTAGTTCAGTCTGACAGATTTTTAACCATGTACAGTGCTCCCTCCTGAAGCCACAGCAGCTGGCAATATCTCTCAAGACAGTCCCAGCCTACATTTTGTGGCTGTTACAATCCAAAATTTCATTCATCGTAACATACATACATACTTGAAATGTGAAGAATGAGTCTTGGGTTATACGTGTAAAATAAAATCAGGCAAGATTTATATGGTGCATACTGATTTCACATGTCCTTATGGGTGTATTATTTAATAGATGATACTGGTGAATGTAATATAGATTATGTTAATAGGTTATGGATTATGCTAACAGAATGTCTGAGAACACTATAGAATATGATAGAAAATACTGTATATTTTTTATAACCTTTGTGTCTGTAGCACAGACAGAATTCTTTACTCAACAAATGGATTCAAAGACAATTTAAAAGATTTTTGCTTTACACTTTCTAGAGTAAGTAAAAATGACAAAATCTCAAAAGCCAGCAAAGCATGTTTTGGCTTTTCCCTGCCACTCAAGGAAGAACCTTAATGCCCTCTAAGAAATGACACTACAGGCTTAATCTAACTGGTAAAAACAAAGAAATAAATAGAAAGGGACTGCATATTCATGCAAAACTGAATGCATAGCTGCATTCAGACATCAGCCTTACAGCGTCGACACTACAAGCCCTGGTGACATTTAAGCAGCTGTGAGGCACCCCAGCTCAGCTTGCTGCTGTTTCAGTGCAGGACTGGGTGAATCGACTCTGCTCCATTCAGTGAGAGGTGCTGAAGCTGAAGCCCACCATGCTAAAGAGGTTGCCAGGGTTACCACAGGGATCCTGAGTGCTCCATGTTGAGATTCAGGGCTATAACAGTGAAGCTTTGCTTCACTAAACAAACAAATAGCAAAATTTAGAAAGATGATTAAATAACTGAGAATAACTGCAGAAATAAATAAAACTAAATAAAACCATTAATAATTGCATGCAGACAAAATGCCAGAGCTGCAAAACTATTGCTAAGTCCTTAATTACCTACAGATATATTTCTTTTAAATAATGTTTTATAAACCCAGAGGGAATTTGTAGCACAACACAATTACATTAACAAACACTCCCATCTCTATTATACCCTCTGACACTCTCTTGGTATCCTCCCCTTTACTCCAGCTACACTGCCTGGAGCCAGCTGTGTCTTGTTCCTAGCACAGGACAAGGTGAAGCCCCAACTTCAGCCACTGATAATGCTTCAGCACAGCTCCTGCAGCATTTGGTCCTAATGAGTCTCATCCTAGAGGTAACAAACTGGGCAACTCAGTGTCTGAGTGCAAGATGCAGTTTGGATTCAGAGAGCTGCTGTGAGTTGTTTCTTTCTGGCATACCTGGTCTGTGTGAGATGGGACAACCAGAGCTGCACATCAGAGCATGGACATGAAGCTGTGCTGCTGAGCTTGCCACAGGCACGTGAGCTGTCCCATATAAGCACAGTGAGTGTGCAACTAATTTTATTACATACAAAAGGGTAAAATATCTTGTATCAGAGTTGAGAATTGAGCCCCTGGTATAAATACAGGCTTAAATTATGAGTTCAGAAACTACTGATGGTTGCTGTGGAATGCACTTAAATTTCAAAAGCCTTCTAAAATGTTGAGAAAATGCCATCAATCACAGTCTTAAAACTGTTCGTGCTCTTCATCATTTTGGATTTTTTATCCGTAATTTCCTGCTTCTTTTTTATAGTCTGTAGTTGAAGAAGTCCTCTTGCTCTTTCCTTTTTTTATTTATTTTTGACATGGAAGGAGATACATTTTTATGCTTCCCTGGCAAAAACTTATGTGATCAGCATACGGTCAGGAAGAGGTGGCCTGTGCAATAAAGAAGTTTGAGAGAAAACTTACCTTAACAGTAATGTGCCATCACTTCTATAAGTATTTGTGATTCTATGTTATACTGAGATATTACTTTGAGCAACGATATTTACATTTTTTTCTGAAGAATTGTTTAAATTCAAATCTCTCAGATTTAATAATTGCTACAAAATATTGCTCTCCACCATAGGTTGTTTTAAAGAGGCTGTCAAACTTAGAATTGACACTTCTGCATTATTATTCTTCATTTTAATGAATTATTATTCATTTCAGTTATTAAGGATATCACAGAAATTTGTTTATTTCTAAATCATTTATTTCTGAAGCTACTAGATTTGAAGATTACTACAGTGTAAATCCTGAACAAAGAAAGCATGTATGGATTTATTGGTTCTATGAACCCCTAACAGAAAATTAAAATGAGTAAGGCAAATATACGAATGAAAAAGAACAATTAGTAATTTTAAAAGAGCAGTTTAGCTAGTAGAAAAATAATGTTCTAAAGTTAGCTATTTAGCATGTATCTTTATTTATCATGAAGGTTTTCAAGCAGTAAAATTGAACTACACAATTTTGGTTCATTATCTCTGAGTTCAGCCAACATTGTAAAAGGCCCCATGAAGAAGCAAGAACACTCATTCTGGCTTATTCTGCTTTTGCCAGTTCATAATACTCTGCAGTGGTTTTAGGAGATTAGAGAAGGTGACACTGTTTTACAGTAGTGTGACTGCCAGGAGGCCCAGGACATTTCTATTCACAGGAGCCAAATCCAGGTAAATGAGTAATCTGTCTGTTATCTTCAATAGTTATTGATTTGAACACAAAGAGCCCTTCATGTGGAGTGATAAGGCATGTTTCCCTTGGGTACTTACAGAAGGTTTGGCCTTTAATGGTTATTTAGGCACCTAAGAGTCCATTTCTGTATTTCTTAATGTTTGGCTTCCTTGTAGGAGGAACCATGAATGGCCTCAGCTTCTTGAGGTTTGCACTCGCATCAGCAAGCTTTGACTTTCTGAGTAGGCCCACACAGAGCCACGTAGCAGCAGCTCTGTGAACGTGAGATTTTCATGAGGTTACTGCTTTTTTATGTCACCTGGCAGCAGCTTAACCATGGAGACGAAAACGTGGATGGTTGCTCATCAGGAATCTCTCTCTTCATTTGGACGTGCTCTTCACAGCCCTTGTGTGAATGGGTGGTGCCTCCAAGGCCTCTGCTTGATATAGTCAAGGGGACAAAACAGTGAGAAAAGGTGGAAAATCTATTGTAAATATTGATACCACCCCTTAACTTTCTGTAGCAGAATGTTCAACCCCTACATGGAGAGCAGGACACTGGTTTTGGTTCCACCTCACTCCTACCCTCTCTTGTTCCTGGACACTCGCTGTCAGATGTGCAAGACAGGAGCAGGCAAGTTGGTGCACAACCTAAACAGAGGAAAACAACCTACAAGAGTACCGTCTGTTGCTGCTGCCTTTTTTAATGAGATTTTAAGCCTCTTTTTCTTCTTTGTTCCTTCCATCCCTCCAACTTGCAAGAGACTCAAGCTGGAAGACAGTGCAGCCAGGAGACAAAATATTGCATTTGCTGCATCAAAATTCCAGGGGAGCAGACTTTTTTTGTCACAGTTTTGTGATTTCATTGAGATATAAAGGGGAGGAAGAAGCCGACAAGGATGAGAAAAATCTCTCAGCAAGTACAGAAAAACACCAAAGAGTAGACAGATAAATTGCTATTTGTACAAATGATGTGAAAGTCTATCCTCAAAATATTCAACAAAAAAGTGGATTTATTCACAATTTCTCTGTCTTTCTATCTGCTGCAAGTTTTCTGCAATTCTGAATTGTTGGCCTGGTTAACTGAATTCGGAGACATGTGAATGTTTAGCCATAGCAAAAGGATAACATAATGGACGGAATTTCAGTAATGCAATTATCACATGATTCTGGGGTTTGCACAAAATTAAAAGGATTAAAGGTTTGCAGTAAGATCTGAGTCTATAAAGACTGCCTGTAATTCAGCTGCTTCAAAATACATATTTAAAATGCATACAGAGCTTTCAATCTAAGTGAAAAACATGAAGAAAAATGAGAAGATAAAAATTTAAGTGTACATTGAGACTGACTTTTTGTATTTTGTATTGTTAAGAGAAGTTTAGAGGCAACTAAAAGGATTTTTCCACCTTATCTAAACTAAATGAGAGGACAAAGGGAGGACTGTCCAGAGTACAAACGATGACCTATGAGATTAAAAAGAAGTCTCTTTGTTGCAATTTTATCATCACTTGTAAGTGACAAAGTGCCAAAAGACAGGTTTGTGGCAGCAGCAATATATTTTCTTCGGGGCAGGAAAATCATCAACAAGGTGTCTGTATATGTGTAGCACTGCTTGAATATGAAAGCAATTTTCTGAAGCCCTGTGGCTTAATTCTATTGTTTTCGTCAAGAACGAATATTCTGGATCACAATCTTCAGTAACTGATAGTAATGGACACTGTGAAAAATGGATGAGCGAGTTCCTCAAATGACTGCTGGACAAGGCTCCGATACCATCGACAGCAATATTTGCATTTATCTAAAAAGAGATTAAATGCTAACAGGGTTTCAGTACATTTGTCTCCCTGGCTTCTGTGTATGGCTCCCATTAAATTAAAGAGGGAAGGGAAATATGTAAAGGGAATAAAATGGAGAAAAAGAAAAAAAAAAGGCATGCTGCATTTGGAGAGTAACTATAATCTTCCATTTCCTAAATGCTTTTATTCTAAAAAATATATCACCTACAAATACAGAAATACAAGCAGTGGTAGAACACCTCAAAGGATGTGGGATAACAGAAATTATTGCATGATCTGCCACTTAACACGTCTTCAAGAAAACCTAATTATTCTTCCAATATTCATTCTTAATAACACCACAGATACGTGAGAGTCAGTTCCTTTTCCTGCAGCAGGACCATATCCTCCAGCATTTTATGGCAATATAAATTACAAACTTTAATTATTCAGTTCCATGAAGCCTGGCCAGCACCTTCATTATCTTCCCATGCAGAGCACCCTCTGATTTGGAGTAAAGCCTGCCTGTATGGGTACAGCTCATACAAGCTCAGAGGATTCTGTTTCCATGGGCAAGTTGAGATAGCTGTTGACTTCTCCATCCACTCAAAATCCCCCTCCCAAAATCACTAATTTTATCCTATTTATGGACTTCTATTAACATTTTATATAGATTTTTCTTTTTTTTTTTTTTTTTTCCTTTTCTTTTTTTTCTAGGAAGTGAGGAATATTTGCATTCGATTCCATAGATACTAGCTAAGTCTCACAACTGGTAATTTTACCATATTATTAACCAGTGTTACACAGTACAGCAAAATGATAACCTAAAACCAGCCCCCAGAGATGAGCAACAGCACAACAGGGAGTGCAGACAGCAAGTAAGGTGCTACATAACACAACTCTAAGAACAAGCACAACAGCCCCGAGAACAAATAAATCAACCTTGTGACAAGCAACTGTTAAATTAATGACATCCTTTTAGCAAGTTGTTGTAACATGCTCTGGCCGGATCTGTCATTATCTCAACCCTTTCACCCCCTGTTGGTGCCAGAAGGGTTCTTGTGGTTTAATCCAGCAGGCAGCTAAGCACTGTGCTCGCTCCCCCTGCAGTGGGTTGTGGGAAAGAATCAGGAAAAAAAATATATATAAAAAATAAAAAGGTAAAATAATAATAATAATAAAAAAGGTAAAACTCGTGGTTTTAACTCATGGTTAAAAGGTAAAACTTGTGGGTTCAGGTAAAGACAGTTTAATGGGACAGAAAGGAAGGGAAAGTAGTCATAATAACATTGATAAAAGAGTGTACAAAGAAAGTGATACACAATGCAATGCTGGCTGATTCCCAGCTGCTCCCTGAGCAGTGGCACGCTCCACTGCAGCCAAATCCCCCTGGTTCTGTCACTGACCATGATTCCACGTGGTGTGGGACATCCCTTTGGCCAGCCTGTGGCAGCTATCCTCGTTCTGTCCCCTTCCAGCATTTTGTGCACCCCCAGCCTCCCCCTTGCTGGCAGGGCAGTGTGAGAGGCTGCAACAACTAAACATCAAAGTGTCAGCACCACTATTCTCATCCTAAATCTAAAACACAGCACTATACCAGCTACCAGGAAGAAAATTAACTCTATCCCAGCTGAAACCAGGATAATTTTAAACTACATTTTCTAGTTAAAGCAAAAATTAAGCCATTAAAATAACACAGGGAGATTAGTTATTGGAAGTGATAACTATTTGTTTATACACAAACTGCAACTTCCCAAGTCTAATCATACATGAACATTCATTAGCTCTCTGCTGCAGGAATAGCACAGTTCTGCTAAAGACACACATTATCAATTTATTCATAAGGATGCTGCCTTGGGGCCAAAGTATGACCTTGAGTATGGATGCACTACCCATATACGAGGTTCAGTGGAAAATAGCAGTGCTCATTGAAGGATAGGCCCTGCCCATAATTTCACCTATTTTTGCTTTTCTTGGCTAACAAACCTTTATAGTCATCACTGGAGATGATATCCAAGATGATAAACAGCCTATGGGTATGCATATGCTGTTATCTCTTCAGCTGAATTTCCCAAGCTGTGACAAAGTGGAAGGGCTGTCTGGTTACAGGACCTGCAGTTTGCAAGGTGATGGCATCTCCCATAGTGGGACTCTCAGCTGGTTAGATTACAAAATAGTTTTGTCTAACCTCCACAAAAAATTGAAAACTACAGCAATCTGTCTTTAACTCCCACTCTAATAAGCTGTGAATAATAAATGGCTAAACACAACCATCACAAGTAAGCCCGCTATTGAGGTTAACAGCGATACTAGACACTGACTACACCAAAGGCCAAAAGGAAAAAGGGAGCTGTTGGTGTAGTTAAACATTGGGTAAGAGCCTAACTAGGGAAAAGAACATTCTTTTTTTTTTTTTTTGTTTTTTTTTTTTTGTTTTTTTCAGTTATAAGAAGGGATTTGTGGATACCTTTCTGTCTAATTCCTCTCAATAATAGTGATTTCTGTTGGTGTTTTCTCTGACAATAAATATTATGTTTACATTCCTGTAAATGCAAAAATGATTTAAAACAGTATTATAAATGTCTTTAGCAAATGCTAACCTCTATTTGAAAACTCTGAATGTTTCTTGAAGTGGATTCACTATTGAATAAGTATACCTCACAGTGTAAAGATAACTACTGTTTTTTAAAGCAAAATTGTAAAAGTATAGAGTATTACAGTATAAAATAAAGTAAAAGATGTTTTGCAGTGCAATATGACTAGCCTCAGATCCTCTGCACAGATTTTTTAAATTTTCTCAAAACCAACTCCCTCCATGAAAAAAATATATCTAGTCACAACACCAGCCCATTACTGAATCGTCAAAGCCAGTCTCATTAGGGCCTGAGATTCTGGGATGGAGTTCCAGAAAGATCAGACTATAAGCAAGAAAAATAAGTCCATTATTTACCAAGATATTGGCGTTCTGTCTCTTCGTTCAACTACTAACACTGCACATGAGAACTACAGTACTGAAAATATACTGTATCAGGAATGGCACACAAGATCTATGAACAATTTGTCCCTCCTGTCATTGCGAGAACAAGCCTCACTGAAGATCAAAAATGAAGCAAAACAAAAGCAAAACCTTAAAAAAACTAACAGGTAAACTTTGGAAAAAAAAAAAAAAAAAAAAAAGCCAGGCACCAGGTGCTCCATTCAAACAACTGATAAATCTAGGGTTGAATTTTCAAAAATTTTGCAGTTCAAATTGCATGACAATTGTGAAAACATGCAGGTATCTGTATTTTACCCTGTACTTGACACAGCTAGACTTTGAAAGCACTTTTTTTTTTTTTTTTTTTTTTTTTTGATGTAAAAATGAGAAATCTTTCCAAGAATGAAAATTATTTACATTCTTATACCTTTACAGGGCAGCTAACAAACTACAATGCAAGAATACTTTATATAAGCAAGATTTCTACAATATTTGAAACAGCTGAATTAGTCATGAAAAGATCTCTGGACCATCAGCCCTGTGGTATCTTAAACAGTCAAGTCATGTAATTCCTTTCGCACATTCATCAATATCTCAACATTGAGCCTCAACAGCTCCCACACGAGATTTCCACAGTCACTTTCTAAAGGCTTTAATTTTTATTTAGAATTTAAGCTAAATTTATTTATTTGTATGTTTACCCATCTATACTAATTTGTTTTGCGTCAAGTATGCCCTTGAGTGTAGACAATTCTCAATCCATCTTGTCCATCTTCCTGACATATTCAGAGACAGAAACCATATCCTCTTCCAGCCTACTTCTGGCAAGGCCAAAAAAAAACTTGTGATCTCCGGTTCCTTGGTCATCTAGGGAACATTTCTTTGTACCTGTTGCTACCTTATTTCAACTTTATTGTATCTAAGTGAGCAGAATTGTATAAGTGCTCCAGATGAGATCTCACTAGGGCCCTATGAAATGGCATTCACATTTCTTGCTTTCTCTTGGAAATGTTTCTCCTGGTGTATCCCAAAACTGCTTACTTTTCACAGTCCTGTATCCAACTGATTTCAGAGCTATCCTTCAAATGTCTAAGGCTGTCCACACTGCTTGAAGTATCTACTACAGGTAACAATGCCAGACATGATGACAAATGGTGCAGAGTTACTCATGCCCATGTTGGTTGGGACATGTAGTCCTTATTCTAGCAAGCACCAACCACATCCAAACTGCATAGTACTTGCTCTCCTGAGGCCCTAGGAAGTAAAGCTGATTCTCTAGCAACTTTCCAATTAAGGTGCCCAAAATAAAAGGGAAATTAAGTTGCAGGATACCCAAGTAATGTCAGAGATTTCATAGCAAAACATGTTATTTTAGTGGCTATATACTACCAGACCAAGGACCAAGTAGGAATGTGTGTGATATCTGAGATACTAGGTTTGCTGAAACAGGGCTGGATGGCTATATAGGGCAAAGGGAATTACATATGCTTAAACGTTCTTTATCCATTTAAGAGGTAGTCCCTGGAGTGAGTTACACCTAGCGTGGATTTCCTCTGGGAAGGTACTAATGATGAGGTCCAAGAGAAATGCTCTTGGATTATTTTCTGTGGCCATTTCTTCCTTGACAATATCCACTATTTCCTTACATTGAATAAAAAATGGCATCAACTTGTGTTGATTCAATGACTGTTTACTGAAGAAGTCAGTCTGTTACCAGTCTGTAATCTACAGATACACAGTTAAACTAAAGTGAAATATGGAGCATTAAAGTCATACCATTAATAGAAAAGTCTGTGATAAAATTTTGCTGTGTTTAAACTAGCTCTCTCAAACAACTCCTAAGCACTGTTTAGAAGATACCACAAGCTGGCAAATATTCCTAATAGGCAGCATACATAGAGGCAACCTGTTTGAAAACTAAAGGTATTTAATAATATGGCCATCAGCTATACCATGCTATTAGCTTCTGCATCAGAGAATAATCCCAGGCTCTCCAAATTTGCTGATGAAGACTTGGACAACACCATTATTACGCTTTTTCTAAAGATAAAGCCAATATTTCAAACTCATTTGGAATTATTAAAACCTTGTAAATACATAACATTTTTGTTTTATTTAAATAGTTTTTTTTCAGTACGTGCAATATTTGATATTTTGTCAGATCTTTAGGAGGGGAGTTGCTGAGTACTGGGGAGTACTCAGTTGTCTTCCAAACTTGGCTGAATATAATGCACTGTAATTGTGAACACTGCAGCTCACTTTATCTCTGTGAGGAAGAGAACCAGTCTCTCTGCATTCAGAAACCTATAAACTTCATGTGTTTTGCCCAACATTGCTACTGGCATGGGGAAAATGATATTTTAGTATTACAGACATTTTTTCTATAACACTGAAACCTCTGAATTCCTGAACGATATTTTCTGTGCATAGCAAAGTAGGACAATAAAAAGAACATAAATCTGCAAAGGTGGTTAGAGACTGTGATCATACAGAGTTTGTGCATTTCCAGAGAGGCAAAACCTTACAACAGAGGCATGGTAGCTTCAGCCACTGTCCTGCAGAGACACATTTGCATCGTCTCCTTATGTGCACCACTGACTCCAGTGGGACCACACATATGTATAAACCTCAGCAGGATCAGGGACTGCTTGTTTCAAACTCTTCTGAGATCCTGACTGGCTCTTCTAGGTTCTCAGTAATTAAAAAGTGATCACTGTAATGTATTATGCATTAAAAATCTTTTTCCTATACTAAGATATTTATTTGTTCTCCCAAGTAACATAAGTTTTGAATTCTTACTAAATGTATTGCACCAGGCTATTATTTACACTTTGGCTGCATCTTTGTGCACTTGCTTTCCTGGCTGCTCTCACTAATGCTCAGGAAATGCCCAAGCTGATATTGTTGGCATTTTTAGAGTACTGGGAGCTAAGAGGGAAGGGATAATGAGAAGGAAAGGGATCATTTATCAAGACAGAGAATTAAAAGCAAGACTTTAACAAAAATATATTTGGGTTAAGATTTTAAATGGCATTTGCCTGAATTGTCTGGGAACCAATTTCCACCCTCTCTATCCTCCTGTGGCCAGAAGGCTTATACAATGCATTTTACACTGTGATTTTCCCCGTATTATGAGGGGGCAGTTATTTCAGATTCTACTGGGCTTCCAGAGTTTCAAAGCTCAGTCTTAACCTTTCAATCTGCTTATTAATACTCATGTCATGGCTCCCGTTGAGAAAGAGGTTTAGTGTCACTGTCCTCAATCAGTGTCCTTTCATTCACTTTCATTAAGAACCATGTTTTCCTGACAAAGGATAACAAATGGACACTGTGGGTCCCTAATGTGCTTTTTGACTACAGAGCCTGTACCATTTCTCTGAAGCAACGGCAATTATTTGTCATTTTAATATGACTTGGCAAGGAGATCCAAAAACATATGACCATTATTTGTCAATATGTATATCTTGTGCTTGCATTAATATTAGAATATCATTATTATTACCCTGACATTGTATGAGCTAGATAAAATTACATCATGTAAAAAATGTATTAAGCTATATTCAGCTATATCTGTACAGCAAGGCAAAAGCAATTTAGAGGCCTGTAGCAGCTCTGTGTTGAATGCTGCAGTTTATTCTGATTAGTAGTGAAGCCCCTTTACCTGTATATTAATGACACATATTTCAGTATTGCTCCACTGTTCTATGTAGGGAAACAGCATAGCTCTCTGTTACCATTGTTACCAAACATATATGATGATCTCATCCATTTTCTTTGTTTATAAAATCTCATGATATTTAATATTCCTGGCATTCCTGGCACATGATTAAAAAGTCAGTTTCTGTTAATTTTGGAGAATGTCATAGCCATGTTTTTCCCATTTCTTCTAGGTCTTTTTGGTGCTACTGTTTTTGTTCCAGCTGTTGCATGTATATCCATAAACTGAACTTGTATAAAATAATTGAGTCCAGTGCTAAGCTCATTATTTTTCCTAGAGGAATAAAAGAGTTGTGCTTAATGTCAATGACAGTTGGATTTAGATCAAAAATTATTGGTAAAATCCAGAGATATACTACTATTGTTTGCTGGTATTGTTGACAATGATATTGAAAGTAGATGAAGAATACATCCTAATAATACTTAGTATTTTTCTTCCTTTTTTTTTTTTTTCCATCCACCTGAAAAGCAACATTTCTGTATGAAAAAAAAAAAAATAAAAAAAATAGAAAAAGCTTTGTAATAAAATTCAATGGCAAAAGGTTTTAATCAAATAAGCTATTAGCCTTCAGTGTGGTGTTAATTCAGGTTATTTCTTTCAAGAGAGTCTAACCTGAGGGGAAAAGACCTCACCATGAAATAATATTTCAGTAGTTACATTTTCCCAGGTGACATTTTTGCATGGCATTAAAAAAGCTTCAAAGTGTATGTTCCCTTGCACTTAGCAGTACAGAAAGTTCAGACATTTAAAAACACTTTGCTGGTGAATTGTTGGAGAACATAATTAGTAACTGAACAGCAACAGCATAAATGATCAGATGTGATGGCTAAGGCACATGGCTTTGAAATGCTGAAAATGAGCAAAAAATAAATTTGTATTACAAAGCCTGAAATCCCCAAACTGCAGTGATTTGTTTAGTAGCTGACAAATTGTGTGAACTTGATTTTTAACCTATTCCACTCTCAATTGGGTTAAGATAAGTTAAAAGAGCGTGATAATCCACATACAAACTTGCATGTGCAAGATTTTTCAGGTCGCTTAACCCCAAGTATCTCTGTCTCTCCAAACAACTGGCCTGTACTAACATCATCTAGTTTCTCCTAAGGGCACAGGACTCTTCCCTTTGTTTGTTCTCCTCACCTTTCATTCAAAAACAAAAACCACATTATTTTTACCTTTGAAAATGATTTATTTCTTAACTCCTATTTGCTCCAACAGTGGCATCTTCTCAATTTTGTATTGGATAATTCTGTTTAAATAATGTTAATTTAAAATATTTAAACCCATCACAAAAAACACGCACCTTACCGTAAATTCCACTATGAGCTTAGATTAAAATCTGTTCTGAAGGGTTCCACTTTGATAACTTGAATGTTTTCTCAGTAGGCAGAAGAAGAGAGCTGTGAGATGCCATCGTTACATTCCCTCATGGAACAACACGACACGAAGCAGTAGGAACATGTGCGCATGGCAGACAAAGGCACATCAACTGTGCAGGTGGAGGATTTTTGCAGTATGAGGCAAAAAGACCTACAACACGAAGAGGAAGAATCAGTATATCAACAATGCATTCTCAACAATACCAGGAGTATAGCCCTGAAAAATGCCCAGCAAGAGTTACACCAAGAGCTGTCTAAAAGAGGCTTATAATTCCTGTCATTTTGTGCACTCCTTGTAAATAAGAAGGATGATATCAAGATACCTGGCTCCCTCAACTTCTCCTCCTGAAAGAAATATCTCATTGAGCAATTGCTCAAGTCAGAAAAGATATAGGAGTATTCTTTCCATGACTGTTCATATGTCTTCACCCATGTGACAAGTAAGCAATCCAGTCAGATGGAGATGGCCTGGCCAGTGCAAAAACAAATGTGGCTTTGGGATGGAGGGCAGCAGGATCAATGAAGGTGTCAGCACTACATCACACAGAGCAGTGAAGAGCAAGCAAAATGAGATCTGGACTGCTCTGTCGTAAACACAGGTTTTGGTACAGCTTATCAGGGATTCCACGAGAATGTGAAACTCCCTGTGGTGTGGAGCCAGCACTGTGGTTTCCCATTCTTTGTTAAGCATAGGAAGGATTTAGCTATTTTGGGTTGGAATTGTGTTTCTTCAGAAGTCGTACCCACAGTCACTGAGCTGCTCTAAAATTGTGCCTGGGATTTTATGTGTACAGAAAGAGAGGAAAGAGAGGGACAAAAAAATGCACCAGAAAAATGTCAGTGAGATACTCTGCTGCCATCCCAGCCCCTGGGGATACCAAGGCCTGCTCTGTGAAACACGAGAATCTGATGAATAACAAAAAAATGAAATAGTTGGAGAGTGTAAAGCAAGAGGAAGAACCAATGGCTTAGCAATGGGGCATGGTGGGATGACAATCGTCTGAACATCAGTGATGTCTGGAGATAGTACCTATGGTGAGATGCTTTGTATCTGCTCAGGGTGGATTCACCAGGGTCCAGTTTTCTTACCACTTTTGCCTTGACGTTCTGTTTCCTATCTTTTCATGCAAAATGGGTAAGCATGTGTGATGGCAAAAGTAGTTGCATTGGAGCTCAGTGATTTCTTGGAGTGCTTAGAAACATTTGCAACATTTGCACATTTGCAGTGTTTTCGGAAGAGTACATGTTAAAGTAAGAGCAGCAATATTTCTTCAGTCTTCCAAAACGGTGATCAGAAGTAGGAACAAAGAAAAATAGAGAACAGCACAATTAAGACTATCACCATTAAATAAGGACAGCTACACTACAAACACAGAAGGAAAACACTCTTTAATGCATAAGTATAGTTGGCATTTTACTTACAAATTTGTACAGTGTCAATAGAGAAAACAGTTATAAAATTAAAAGGATACACATAAAGCACCATGGCTTATGCTAAAATACAGATATCATTTAATAAATTTGGTTCCTTTTTTCTTCAAGCAAAAATTTCCTCAATTCAATGTTACTGGATGTACCACAAGTGTGGTAGCAAATGTGGATCTACCAAATTTGCTGTCATTTGCCACATTTCACATCACATGTAGCAAGCCCTTTGGAAAGGACAGAAAGTTCTGTTTTAGCTTTCCTAAGCAGCAGCAAAAGCTAATCAAACCTTTCATTCCCTTCTGTAACATCCATGTTGCTTTCTGATGAGAACTGCTGCCCATTGAGAGCTTAACCAGGAGATTTCCCACTGGATCTCTGGGTACCGCTGACACAGTAACTCCATGTTATCTAATTTTTAGGTAATCTGTGGTCCTCCAGATTTTACCTTCAGATTCCCAGTCAGATTTCATCCTGGAGAGCCTTATATTTATGATACATTTTTGACAATAAAGAAATTTTTGACACTAAAGGAATTTATGGAATAGTAAATTAATTTGGCCTAAGCAGAATTTTTCCAACAAGAAAAAGTTTTTGTTGTTGTTGTTGCTTTGTTTTGTTTTATCCTATTCTAGCTTCTCCTCAAGTAGAAGCACTGTATAACATTGTTTATAGCTTGACAGTGACATACAGATGGACACACATGGAAAATATTAACTTTGAAACACAGTTTCAGAGAGATCTGGAGGATATTCTGAGATATCACAAAAGTGTGTTTTAAGGAGTGACTAATGGTACTTGCGATGAGGCAAAGCTTGTTTTCTACCTGATGTGCAGTCACTAATGACCAATGCTACTAAATTCTGTCAATAAAATATACTTCAGGTGAGCTTTTCAATTTTTTTTCCACTTTTTATTGCCTAGGGAAGAGGATAACAAGACCATCATCACAAAATAAATAAATAAATAAATAAAATAAAAATGTTCTAACAGACTTGTAAGTCTGGAGAAGAAATATTGAAATCACACATTTTCAAAAGCCTATGTTCTGGTAACTCAGCTAAAGAATAAATTAAAAGTAGTATGAATAAATTAAAGTAAAATATATTAGCTTTAACTTATCATATTGAGTCCAGGTGATAAAATAACATCACACAATTCAGGAATTCTTATTAAGGTCTAACTAACAATTTTAGGCATGATACTACTTTGTTCTCTCTTGCAAAGCAAGAGGACTCTGTCTATGTCAAAGTCAACCACTATTGGTTTCAGGGATAAAAAAGGATAAAAATGTAATACTGCAGTGGTCAAAACCTCACAGATAAAACTCAAAATTTCAGCTGATTACAGCTCTAATGTTAAGTGAGACAGTCTGCTCAAGCTACCAGTTGTCAGTTTGCAGGGAATCTTTTCTCTCTTAATATGAGAAGGTAATAAAGTATTTTGTTATAATTCAAAATAACATTATATTACTTATTTATATATATGCAGTCTCTCAGGATGAAACACTGAAGTCTGATGATGTAATGACCTATGTAATGTACCTTTTCATAAATACCAGGACTTTCTAATCTGTTGGCTGCTTCAGTATACGAGAAATTAATTATTTGAGACTGGCCAAGAATACAAACTCCACTACAAAACAATCCACAAAGACCATTTTCAGGATGCCTATTGCTCATAGATTTACATGGGGACGGTAATGGGATAGAGAAATGGCTGCCAACTGCAGCTCAGACCTCTCCTTGCTCTATCCAGAATAGTGCTTTTAACTTCACTCTTTACTTAGTTATATTTATAGCTTTTCCATCCACTGCAACTGGATCTAAGCTGTTGCCACTAGCTAATGCTTCCAGCGATGGTCCTGTTGGGTCACGACCACACATTGCTGTGATGAAAGGATCCTGAATTGACTGTAATGTGGCTTTTTTTTTTTTTTTTTTTTTTTCTTCAAATTAACTCTACTTTCAAACAAATAATACTATTTTAAATACATCTTTATGCTGTCTGTTGGAATTAAAGACTTGCAAGAGCACTAAAGTAGAAAAATCCTTTTGGAGGCAGAGACTGGTAAACAAGAGTTGATAATTATACAGCATATTTTTTTAACCACTGTGGTTTCCTTAAATTTCAGGAAATTGGAAAGATTACTCAGTGTTCCCATTGATCCTAAAACTTACTTTGTTGTTGTTGTTGTTCCTCTTATGTTTAGAGGGTGCAGAAAGCATGAACCTTTTTGTTAAGCATAATGTTGCTACATAGCTAGATGTTGTCATTGAATGGATAATAGTCATTTTGTACAAATCTAATAACAAGAATTTTGCCTCATCCTCAGTTTCGATCATGGGGACCTTGATTTGCTCTTTGGCACGTGTAACTCAGCTCACAAATTTCTTTTTCAAAAGGGAAAAATAGTGGCTAGTAAAAAGCTGGAAGTTGAATCAAACAATATTTCAGTTATTTATGAATTCATATATGCCCAGAAAGCTGCAGTTTTACAGGAAAATGCTTACAGTGTTTCCTGCACATTTTAGAATATTGTAGTTCTAAAAATGATTTACTGACACACACAACATCTAGAGGAAAATGTCAGTTTTGGTTTACCATAGTAAAAATCTATTATCCTAAAAAACACAGTTTGCTCAGAATTGGCACAAGAACAGAACTTCCAGGAATGGTTATAGGAAAGCAAACCATGATTTTAGTCATTAAAGAAAGAAATAAAACAAATAAAAGATTTGTTAGCCTAAACCAGCAGAGCTCAGTCCTACTGCAGAGACCAATCTAAAGCTGGGATTTATAAAGACTTGTGCTCGTGGTCTCGAGGTTTTCAGCATGCTTGCATTCAAATTAAAAAAAAAAAAAAAAAGACAATTCAAGGAAGGAAATTCTGTTTGTTAACCATTTTTTATTTGGTTAACCATTTGTTAACCAAATCCATCTTTCATGGATTTGGGTGAATGAACTGCATTGAACTGACCCTTCACATAGGATTCTGCTGAAAAAAAAAAAAAAAAAATCTATTTGGGTTATAACCTCATGATTCTTCTAGGTGAAATAACTGAGTATGCTAGAATTGCCAGGAATATTGCCACAAAGTAAAATTTTCTCCTAAAACGTATGATTTTTCTTTTAATGCATTAGCTGTATAAAAGAAAACAAGATACAGCAACATAAACCAAATTTTATCATTGACTTGTACAATAAAAGCATTAATGAGCAGACTATATCTCACATTTATAAGATCAAATTATTTCATACACAAAAATGAAGACATTTCTCTTAAATAAATGAAACATTAAAGTTGCATAATGTTTCCAAGAAAAAAAACTTTCAATAAAACATATTTACATCTGATCCATATTCAAAACTATAGTCATAAATATTTTGCAGTCAAGCAAGCTGAAGTTACTCTAAAAAGGAACTGTCAGTAATTCTAAAATAGAGCATAAAAATAACTAAGGTCTCCTTTTGATCCTTGTGAGTATACTTTATTTGTCCTTGAAAAAATATATCCAATGTACCTTTCAAAATGATTTATTATGTGTTATTGTTACAGTGTTCAATATTGTTCAATACTGAACTACTGTACTGATTACTACTCTCCCAGTCTGCTTTAGTTCTATCATGTGCTTTTATTTACCACCCGAGGCAAAAACATTTTAATTGGTTTAGGGAAGCTTGAACTCTCTTTTATCAATGACACATTTCATCAAAATGGAATGAAGCCAGGAGCCATACATACTCTCCCAGTTTGGAAAAACAATGGTTTTGTTTGGGGGCTGAAGTCTGGAAATGGATCTCTGCGCTGTAAATTACTTAATCACTTTAATAGCAATAGTGGAACATCTTGGTTTGTCCTTCTTTTTTTTTTTTTTTTTTTTTTTTTTTTTTTTTTTTTTTTAATGGTAAGAAAAATTACAAAAAGATTGTATTTAACTTCATTTTGTACAAACGCATTCTGCAACCTGGTCCTAAAATCTGCATTGTGCATCTATGAATGTTCTAGAACATTAAAAAAAAAAACTGTTTGTATTACTACAAGTGACAAAAGCAATCTATGTATCATGACTTAAGAAGTTTATGTTCAAATGATCTGCATATCAAATATAGATGGAATTGTCATGTTTGAAATAAGTTTCATTGTTCAAAGTGATCATAAAAAAAAAATCAATATTTTCCAGAACAAAAATGCACTTTTCAAAAAGCACATCACTGTCTTAGGGAAGATATCATGTGACTTGTGAACAACAAAAAGACCTTTCATCTTTCTATTTTATTAAAAGTTGACTTGGCCAGGACCCTAGTGTGAACAACATATTTCTAAAAAGTTATTTAAAACAAAAATACCTGTATCATTAAAATATTGTACTTGAACTTAATCACAAAATAAGGAACAAGCCTACTAGTCTGTTTCTATCAACATTTCCAACTGTAATCATAAATATTTTACATCAAGATACAACAGGAATTATATAATACAAACTTTTTTTTTTCCACCCATGAATAACAGAATTTGGGAGTCCTTTTATCCTAGAAGCTTTCATATTTCATATCTCAAAGAGCCTGCCACAGTTCCTGCTTTTATCCTAGTTGTTTGTCTGGAGAAAAGGTGCAATGGCTGGTTGGTAGCATACATATGGTGACAGATTAGCCAGTTTCTGCTTCAGCATAGGTTGCAGTTCCACCTATATCTACACATACTTATAACTTCTCTTTGTCTTTTTATAATTGAAGGAAATCTTCAGGAACCAAACGCATATATTCACAAAACTTCTCAAAATTCATTGTCTTTAAGATCTCCAACCCACTGTGCCCACATGGTTTGAGAGTAATTCTAGGATTCAAGGATGGCTGAAAAGAAAGATGTACAGACAGACCAAAAGAATAATTGCTTATGCTTTATTTCCTTAGCAATTCAAGCTAAGCAAATGTGATAAAAAGGACACCTATCATCTTTACCTCTCAGCTGTCCACAGCAGCATCTTACTGCATGCTAGACACCCTTTATAGTCACCAACAGTCACTGGAAAAGGCTTCTGCTTCCCCCAACATTTGTGCTGCTAGCACTCCGCCTGTACTGCCATTCAAAATGGAACAAATCTGCAACTTTATATACTGTGGTGGACGTGTTGGGCATCTAGGGCACTTGTTAAGATGTCAAATGGCCCTGGTTCACTGATTCTTTGCATGCTTGGGTGAGATATGCTTTGTTAACCTTAAGTCCCACTTGAGCAGGTTGAGAGAAAATGAGAAAATAAATAAATAAATAAATAAAGCATTCAGTCATGACCTCCAGAACAGATAATACAGTTTAAAACATTTACAGAGTACATAGATATAACTATAACATACTTTGCTTACAATTAGCCTACCCCAGAAATTTCTGTCTTTACACAATTAACCTGTTTTTCTCCTAACAGGATGATAATCAGGTTTTCAGGTTTTGTACATTACTTTGCCTACTTTTTACTTCTATTTTCACCTTCAGTATGAAACAATTTGGCTACCTCTTAATTAGAAAAAAAGATTTTTCCCTTTCACAGTTAGGTAAATGATTTTATTAAACTTAGTAAAGAAGTTACTAAGATGAGGTGCAATGAAGAACGTATGTTTCACCAGACCTTACAGTCCTTATCAGTTTTTAATTAGAAACGTACATGATATAAATATCTAAAGAAGCTAGTAGTAATGAGCTAATGAAGCTCATCAGATATTCCTGCTTGAAACCGTATGTAGAAGCTATTAACCACTTCAGAGTGATAATGTGCTTTAGGTGACCGATCTCCAAGCTTTTCCTTTTAGGCATACTGTAACAGTACAGCTTTGAGATGCTTTTAAACACTTCAGCTGGAGCTGAATATATTATGAAAGTGATTATTTCAGTAAAGCTTCTCAGGTAGCTTTAGATGCTAAATAGAACAAATCCCTGTCCCATTGTTTGACTGTGGTTGTTTCTGTATCCAAAACCCCCACAGATGGAGACAGCATTTAATATTGGGAATCAGTACTGAGATATTGAACTGGGATTTATATTTCAAAAGACCAAGTAGCATTGCTACTGCCTTCAGGCTTACAGGTGAGCTGCCAGAAGAATACGTGGCAAACCTCTGCCAAATCTGCAGGTAGGTCCTTGAGTTTACAAAGGTTTGAAGGCCTGGCACTGGCGTTCATGCCAAGTTTCATACTAACATATATTCAGGCAGGCACTGAAGACTTTTATTATGTACTTGGCATCTAACATCAAAACATCTCCACCACCATTCTACCCAAGCTTTCTATAACAATCATTCTGAAACTGTAAAAAAGTCCCCTTTCCTTTCAGGGAAATAATGTTGGTATTTGGCTGACTGTTACAAAAAGTGAATATTCAGCACCCATGTGCCTAATTAAAAAACTTCCCCCTGTGAAAGCTGTTTCACTATGGTTCTTGGAAAAACGTTCTATAACACAAAGTTTTGTTGTTGAGTTGTAAGCAAGTCCAGAAAAATTCCAGCCCTTCAAATCATCAGTTAAAAATCCATCAGTCTTCGGGCTTTGTTGGGCTTAAGATTCTGATTACATAAATTGGCTCTACTTTAATTCTTGTCCATGCACTGTTGCATATAAGAGGAGAATAAATTTTCATGGTTATGAAAACATTACTGGCAAAAGAGCTAGGAAGGTGTTTATTTAAAATACTTTAAAAGTCTCAAAATTTTTCCTCAAAAAATATTCCAAAGACAAACTGCAGGACATGAACCTTTCAGACCTGACTCAATTTTCAACAAGACAACAAAAATTTTTGCACTGAATCCAAATTCTGTTTGGCAACCTAAAATATTAATTTTGACATATCAAAACTTAGAGTTGATGAAGGAGATCAAATATTGCAAACCACACCTATTAAGAAGCTCAAAGAGAGCAAAAGATCCAGCTATAGCAAGATCTATAGACAAACAGGAAGGTAGCTACAACGTTTGGTAACATAGGAAAATTCAACACTTTATTGCTTCATAGCCTCTACCTCCACCAAACTAGTTCAAAGAAGTGCATTGTTAAAAAAAAAAAAAAAAAAAAAATCTTCACATTTTCATAAAAGGCTTAGTTCATCTCACATAAAAGAGTAAGGCATGGAAACTAAGCCAGGTCTTATGATTTACAATGTTTTTTTCAATGTTATTTATTACACTGAAAGACTTTAGATATATAGCATATAGATTTAATATTCATCCTTGATTGTTTTGAGTTAGCACATCATTTCTTAAATTCTATTCCCTTTCTTTTGTTTTGTTTATTGGGCACCATAAATTCTTATTGTTTCTCTTTCTTCATTTTACAAGGTAAAAACTGTACTTAATGCCTGATCTTATGGGCATAAAAATGGAAGTTGATGGAGTACATTGTTATGATTTATACTTCTTCACCCAGAACTGTCTGTGTATTTAATCCCATAGCGAGGCTATAATGTCTCTATAACTACCATTTATTTCTGAATAAAATTACTTGATAAGAGAAATATATAACTATGGGGAAAGAAAAACAAAAAAATTCAAGAATGAAAACCGAGAAAGACTAGAAACAGATTGATTATCAGTATACAACAGTCAACCTATCTAAAATCAGACTTTAGACTTGAGCGTACATTGCAGACTGGTTTTGTCTTGGTGCTTTAGCTGCTCTTGCTACTGGAGCAGTAGCTTTGGGAAACAAGGATGATTCCCTAATTGATTCCTACCTACATACAAACCTTTCTAAGTTTTCAAATACTGAACTGTCAGAGGGGGAAATCTCAAAGCCTCCTAATTTTCTAGCTGGTAATGGGGTGGGAAGGCACCAAGAGACTAACATAAGTAGTCAGCTGCTAAGCTACTAATGAAAGCACTTGATATATAGCTTATACCACCTCTTTACATAGTTGTGTTGACTTAAGACAGATTAGTTTCAGTAGAATAACTCCACTCTCCATTGAGGGTGAGCCTTCAAAAAACACTATTAAACTTTTTTCAGCAGTAAGAATTCACAAAACCATGATAATAATGAATTTACAGAGAAGCTGCCCAGTTAAAGGGGAACAAAAAGTCTCGGTTTCATTTTGATCATTGCTAATGCGTGCAAAAAAAATTCATGATGTGATAATCTGGAACAAGAAAGCGGATGCAATTCCTAGAAAGTTTTTATGAGAGAAAAGATCAAATGAAATATTAAGAAGACAGAAAAGGTGAAATAAATATACTGTTCATACACATCTAAGACTAGTAGCATACTATACAAATGAAAACTCATAACTCATTTCTTTTTTCGCTTCAATTGTTTCATCTTCATGATCTCAGCTGCAAAACCAAACTCAATTGATGTGTACGTGATACTTTAAAAATATGAATAAAGAGAAGAGCAAATAGATCTCTCTTAACAGAGCTAGCTCATACACATTTGAAAACTATCATGTAGTGAATCTCTTATACAGAATCATGTAGGTTGGAAGGAACAATTGCAGATTATTTACTCCAATCCTTACTCAGTGTAGGTCCAATTAGATCAGGCTGCTGACAGTTGTCACCACTTGAGCTTTGAATATCTCCAGGGATGCAGATTCCACAACCTACCTGGGTAAGCTGTTCCATCATTTTACCACTCTCTTGGAAAAAAAGTATTTTCCCAGTACTGGGATGGAGTTTCCATGCTCCAGCTTCTGGTCACAGCCTCTTGTCCTTCCACTGTATTCCTCCAAGAAGAGTCTGGCTCTGACTCCTCTACATCCTCCCATCAGATAGACACAGGCAGCAATAAGATTTGCCCCCATCACGTTCACCTTCTCTTCTTAGGATGAAACAAACACATCTCTCAATCTCTCTTTGTACATCGTGTGTTCCAGCCTCCTAATCACCTCAGTGCTCCTCCGCTGGACTCGCTCCACTTTGTCAGTGTCTCTCCTGTTCTGGGGAGCCCAAAACTCCAGTGGTTGTCTCACAGGTGCCAGAGAGAGGGAACCATTACTTCCCTCCATATGCTGGCCATCCTCCTCCTAATGCAGTCCAGGATGCAGCTGGCCTTTGCCATAAGGGCACACTGAAGACTTGTGATTTTCTTGAGGTTCCTAACAGCCCATTTCTGGAACCCCCAGACAGCAGCCCTGCCCTCCGATATACTAACCAGCCTCCCAAATTCACTTTATTTCCAAAAACTTGCTAAGGATGCTGTCATCTGAGCTGTTGCTGAAGACAAATATGACTAACATCACCATGAGTCCCTGAGTCGTGCTACTCAGAACCAGCTGCCAGGTGAGCTTCGTACCAGTGATCACCACCCTCAGAGCTCAGTGGTTGAGCTAATTTCCCTCCCACCTTACAGTCTGTTTATCCAGCTCATCAGTTTGGCTGCAAGAACACTAGGTAGACTGTCAGAGGCCTTGCTAAATTCATGACACCCACTCAGCTGGTCACCTCACCACAGAAGGTAGGCAGCGGTCCCTCCGCAGACTATGTCGCACGGAGGATCTGTGGGTAGCCTTAGGAAGCATACCACGGATGAGGGGTGGCCAGAATACACAGATACCAGTTGCTTGGCAACTGTTGCCAGCCATTGAAAATCAGAAAAAAATGAAATAAAATAAAATCCAGAAATCCGGGAAGCCACAAGCACTTCCCTGCTGGCCTCACGTTTCATTCTGGAGTTTTGTGAGAAAACTTCTCTGTCCCTAGAGACTCTGCTCATTACAGACATGATGCCCTCTGAAATATATATATTAAATAAATAAATAAATAAATAAAGCAGACTGATTTAATTTACTCTGTCAATGTAGCAGCTTCTCATGCAAACAAGGTAATGCTGGAAGCTCAGAAGTACAACATTTAGGGTATGCATCCTCATCACTAATTGCTTGAAACAAACAGATTTCTTGACTAAAATATACAAAGCTTGACATTTTTTGCCACATTAAGCAGCACATTTTTTTTTTTTTTCCTTTTCAATGTCATGAAAAAGGTGCTGAGACAAAAATGTGCCTCTTTCCTTATGTGATTCTTTGTAGTACTAAGTTGCTTTCCCAGCTCCTGAGAAGCTCATGGGTTTTGCCTTTGGTTGCACTGCTCCAGAAAGAAGTTTTCCAGGGCAGCAGAGAAAAGCTGCCCTAGGATTTCTCTGTACACAGGTGATGCCACTGGAAGTATATGCATGTTAACAGCTGGTGATGATTTTTACAGCAGAAGTCTTTTTGAGGTGAGAAGAGAGAGTAATGGATTTCAGAACTCATACGTACACTCTTCACGTAATGCTAAGTTCTGTAGAACACTACTCAAGGATGTACCATACGTCAAATTACAGAACAAGCTCTGACATTACCGGCTTCATACAAATTAATAACAAGCAATTCAACCATGTCTAGTGACTCAACAAGATGTTTGAATATCAGATTCTCTCCTCTGCTCTTCACAGACAGCCATCTTAGGAGAAGAGTTGCCACAATAGTCCAGATTTACCTGCTGATTATTTCTGAAGAGTGGTGTTAGCAGCAGTCCTGCTATCATGCTGAATGAGCAGGTTTTTCCCTAGTCTTAATTTCAGGAGTTTATACATTAAAAAAAAAAAAAAAAAAGGGCTTAAATTTTCCATACTTTTGGACAGCTTTGCAGTAATGACATTTAAAACGTATGACAATTTTTTGCTTTGCTGTAAAGCAGAATAAGCAGAATATTTTACAGTTTAAGATAGTTTTAATCCTCCCAAATGTTCTGAACCAATAATAATTAAGAATCAAATAACATAAAACGTTTAACTGGAAGAATATATTTTTATTGTGATTAAATATATTCTTGAAAGTGCTTTATTTAATATTCTTTATTTAAGAATGTTATTCCACTTCATACATGCAATTTAAACTTCACAAAACATCATTCAAAGAGAGATATATGTATATATACTACATAGAATATTACAAATGTATTATAGTATACACAAATAAAATCATCACTATAAGGTAACAAGCAAGCAGCAGTTTGGAGAAGAAGATAACACAAAATATATTCAGTTGTATCTGCAATTGAGAAATAAGCAAGTGGCTAATCATTTAGTACTTCTGAATTTTGCTAGAAGACTGTCATCATGTCTAATTGTATAAAAAGGGCTATATAATTTTAAGCATAAATCTTAACTGGCACACAAAAATATTTGCAATTGTGCACCTAATTTGCATAGGCAATTACTGTCCCTTCACACCGTCACTGTAATTGTGATTGCTCTGACTACATGTCCAAATTGGAGAAAAAAATGTGAGCACGGTTTCTGCCTCAATGACTGCAAGTCATTAGTTTTCTTCTCATCTGAAAGATGGATTTAGCAATACAAAACATACTGGATACAAATGAAGGAATGAGGCTACAGGAATCTAAATCTTCTTAGTATGAGACAATATTGCATTGTGTTAAAAACAATCTGTGCTATGGACATAAAAGATGGACAGTAAAGATGGACAGCAGATGCAAACACAAGAGTGGAGGACTGCATAATAGCCATACTAAGCTGTAAGAGATAAAATATGATGGAAGGATTACAGTGCAGACACGTTCTGGAATGGTGGTGGATAATTATTGTCAAGAAACAAGGGAGTGCTGGATGAAAGCATAAGATTAGCAGGAGAGTA
Source organism: Aythya fuligula (assembly GCF_009819795.1). Lineage (NCBI taxonomy): Eukaryota > Metazoa > Chordata > Aves > Anseriformes > Anatidae > Aythya > Aythya fuligula. The sequence goes on from NC_045560.1 coordinate 22,200,373, forward strand.
AGCATATATGATTTTCAGGGCAAGTGCACAGGAGGCAGTAAGAATGGCATAAGAGACAATCAAATGAGAAAACTGAACAGGTCATTAACGCCTGATGGATAGGTAGACAACGAAATGTAGACAGGTTCCATAGCAAATCAAAGAAAAGACCTCACAAAGAACTTTTTCTAAGAGCATGCAATTCTTAACGGTATTTTAAAGGGACAGAAGGGAAGTAAAAAGGAAAAGAAATGATAATTAAAAATATATATATATTTCCTATAAAACATGGAAACTTACTTCTTTCCATTCTTTCCATCTAATGGCAAAATTTCAAAGAAAACCTTTCTAGTACTTGTAGTTATGGTCCATGCTATAAAGACCATGAAATGTTCAAAGTATTTTATCTCTGGAATAGATTGTTTAACAGCGGAATGTAATATTGAGGATCTGCTCCTGTTCACTATTCAGTTCTTAACTAATAGAGAATGTGGCTTTGAGGATATGTTCCTGATTCATGTAGACAGTTCCAGACTATAATCATCTTTTGAAGTTTTGATGCTTATCAATTGTTATTTAGAATGACAAAAGAAAGGGTATTAGATTTTACCAGTTTAAATTCTTTTATTATAAAGTAAGTAAGAAAATGGGAAGCAAACAAAAGTGTCAAAATAATTTTGCATAGGGAGAAGTGTAAGATCAAAATAAAATAACAACAGCAACAAAAGAGCAACAGTGTTTTATATGTTCAGGAATAAAAGTTGTCCGTAAAAATGCCAACAGTATGTAAAACAGGGAGAAGTCATGGTTGTTGTGGGAAACCATAAATTTGAAATCCTTCACTTTGTGTGTTCCAAAGCAGATGTTCAGCTGCTATAAATCAGCATAGCTCCCTGACCCCTAATTTCCTAACCACAGGGTTGTGCCGGGGTTTATCACACTGAATTTATTTAAAGTATCCTAGCTATTCTAAGAACTACAACACCCCCTAGTGGGAAAACATTTTTGATTTAGAGATACTAAAGTATACTTAATTTGAATGACCTGAAGCAACCACTGGTTGCATTCTTTAAAATGTCGAATTTGAGTGTGTGACTCATGAGTGCAGTCTATATAATAAGCTATACATAAGATATAATGACGCATACAATCCTATGATTTAGTTTGGCGTGATAACATTCTGTAAAGAGGAAGTAGGATTTCAGCTAACAAATAAGGAAGCATCGCATCTTCTGATGAAAGACCCATCTTAAATCAATTTTTAAGTTACAGTAACTTACTTATGAGCTCCATTTCCCTACTGTTTCACATCTAATTGGTGCTTTTCACAGTACTGGCCAGTGTCTCCACTGAGTTCTGATTGTTCACCAACCAATGTTCCAAATATATTAACTCCCTGCAAACCTCTTATTTTTGATTTCTTCCTTACATATTCTTAAAATGAGGTATGTGATATGTGATGTGTTTTGGAGCATGCATAGAGGAAACAAACCCAGCACATACCCAAGGAATGCACAGACAGTTGCAGAAAAGGTATCAATATGAAAAGGTATCAATATGAAAAGCTCATGAGCTTTCCAGTTATCTCTGTGAAATATAAAAGATGAAATTATGGATTTTCATAGGAGACCTGAAGGACAAAATTCCATATAGAAAGAAAGAGCTCATTCAATAATAAAAAAGCAATAGCATTTAAATTAGTACTTGAGGAGACAAAACAATGGAAACAAGGAAAATTAAAAGGCAAGGATCATTAAAAATAAGTACTGTAGGTAAAAACGAGATGAGAACATACAAAGAGGCTTTAAGAAAAGGAATTTGAAACCAAAAAGCTGAGAAATTAAGAAAAAGAATTTAGAGGGCAAGACTGTTAAGTTGGTAAATGTTTTGATTGCCACATTTAAAGAAATAGGTTGCTGTCTATTAATACAGACCATTCTGTGACTTTTTTTCCACTTACCAGCCACCTGACTGACCGTCTTCACTGTGCATTCTTCCCACACACAGCCTATCACCAGCTTGAAAACTAAACTTCCCCCTTAAAACCATTTTCCCCAGCCTCCCCAACCTAGAAAGAAAATCTAGGCTAAATACTTCAGTGAAATTTTCTGTGGGAAACCAGCCCTTTTGTCTAGATCACGTGTATTTAATTATTTTAACATTTCAATATGTTTCAGTTATTAAATCTAATAACTCAGTCTTTTGTCTCAAAGTAATTTTTCATTTTGAAATATAGTTCACATGACTTTTAAAAATTTAACTGCATTACTAGCTCTTACTATCTTTTCTTCTGAGCTTTGTCATTGCTAGGTAATCTCTGCAATTAACCAGAGTACTGACTGCACAGCGAGTTTTTATCCTATTCATGTCACACCAAGCCCGTCTGAGCCATTTGTAACTAATAAAGCCAGACATATGGTGTTAGCATCACTGCGTTGGCATTTGACATTGCCAATTTAATTATATCTCTAATAGTTTTAATAATTACAAACTTTTTCTTGATAATTACAATGCCATTTTTTCCCTAAAAATTGCAGTCCGTAATCCAAAACAATTTGCTGTAAGCCATACAGATCTTAACCTCTCTCTGTAAAATAACTATTTGAAAGGCACAGAAAATCTCAGATGCTTTGGGAGGAAAGAAAGACTCTTCTCTTTAAATATGAAAATGCCATGGTAACTCACAAAAAGCGAATAAATGACTGTTTCTAAAGTAGTTTATCTTCTGTCAGACTTTTTTTCCCTGCTAACACTTACAAACCCTGAATGAAATGCAACTGTAATTATGAGTAGAATCATTATGTTTTGATGTAGCTTGTCCTGTGAAATGTATAGGGACGTTTACTCTTGTCAGTGTTTCTGCAAATTATGGTGTTATAGTTCCACCAGCCTTAAACTGCTTTCCTAGAACTAAACTATTGTCTGTACCATAAATATACCAATATATGGTATATAAACAAGAAAAAACTTTTCTCATTTGCTCTATGGGCTATCACTGAAAGTTGTGATTCTCCAGGAATTTCTTCCCATCCCAAAGCATGCCAATCACAAACATCCAGGACAAGAAGCAGCTTGTTTTGTCTGACTTACAGATGCTGAGGGTAAATATCTACAGAGAAATTGCCCGTTGTTTCTATTCTATCATTTCAGTAAGAGTATGTCCTCTAAAACTTTTTCCACATCTAGCACTAATTCATCATTTGAAAAGAGAAAAAAGGAGACATCAGCCTTGGAGTCCACCTTGTCAGAGGAACTGGTGCCAAGGTACAGGTAAGAAGTTTTAACTTCTCAAAACAAGGAGGACTATGGAGGGGAAAAATGAACCACACAAGACTCAGCGTGGCTTCATGTGGCTTGGCACCTGAAAGGATTTGGCAAGTAACAAACTCTGCAGAACTACTCCAATTTGGGATGCAGAAGAAGAACATGATGCTGTTCTGTCCCTTTAGTGTCTCACTGCCTGGCCATTTGTCCCTCTCCCCACGCCACTTTATCATTGCAGTTGCTGAGGTTATCTTTGCCTCTCAACTGAGAAAAAAATGGAGGAATTGAGGTCACCCATTCTCATTGCTTACCCACAGTCTCGAGCTTATCTCTGATTGGATTGAATAACCTTCATTTTGTAAACTGGGAACATTAGTTATTCCCCAGACAAAAATGTGGACACAAACAGAATTTTGAGTCGGGGAAGTTTAGATTAGATATCAGGAAGAATTTCTTCACAAAGGGCAGTTAGGCATTTTAGGACTAGAAGGAATGGCTTCAAGTTGCGCCAGGGGAGGTTCAGGTTGGAAATGAGGAGACATTTCTTCTCAGAGAGAGCAATCAGGCATTGGGATGGGATGCCCAGGGAGGTGGTGGCATCATGATCCCTGGGGGTGTTTAAGGAGAGGTTGGACGTGGTGCTTAGGGACATCGTTTAGTGGGTGACATTGGTTGACATTGGTAGTAGGGTGATGGTTGGACCAGATGATCTTGAAGGTCTTTTCCAACCTAAATGATTCTATGATCCTCTGATTGGAGCAGGCTTCCCCAGGAAAGTGGTTGAGTCACCATTCCTGGAGGTATTTAAGAGACATGCGGATGTGGCATTTATGGACATGGTTCAGTGGTGGACTTCGTAGCATTATGTGATGGTTGGACCTGATGATCTTGGGGGTCTTGTCCAACCTAAATTATTCTATGATTCTGTGATTATCATAATTCCTTCTCAGAAATCATCTCCAGAACACACAGTGAAATAACACTTCATGTTGTGCCATGGACTAAGTCCAAATACGCAATTTTTTTAGCTGACATGCACCAGTCAGAAGTTAGGTATCCAGGCAACAGATAAACAACCAAATAATTCTGTGTTTTAGTTCAGGGGCCTTTTCTAACCTACTGCAATGCTTAAGCTTCTTAATAACTTTTTTTTTTTTTTTTTTTTTTTTCTATACAGACCCGATCATATGTGGGTGTTTTTGTTTTTGTTTATGTTTTTTTGGTGGAAGGGAGTGGGGGGCAGAAGACATTTGTTTTATAGGCAATTAAAAGTAAGGAGAGCAAACAAAAAAGGGACCTGTAGCAAGCTTTCACTGTAATCCTCAGTTATAGCTCCTCGCTGATGTCAGCGCACCTTAGTCATACAATACCAGTGTGATTCCCTTTGGAGCTGAATGCACCAAGCAGCCTGGCATTTACTTTGTTATTAATATACTTGTTTTTCCTACCACGCAAGCCAAACAATGTTTTTTGAAGTCAAGACAAAAAAAAAAAAAAAAACAACAACTCAGTACAGATGATCTTCAATGAGATTTGCCTGGCAAAGACATACAATAAGTAAAATAGTAAGTCTTCCAGCAGTCTGTCAACAGTTCCTACTGGTAAACCCATAAATCCTTAATTAATTCAAGAACCTTCATGGATAGGTGTTATGGTTTTGGCTGGGATAGAGTTCATTTTCTTTGTAGAACCTTGTATGGTGCTGTGGTTTGGATTTAGGATGAGAACAATGCTGGTAACACATGGATGTGTAGTTGTTGCTGGCAGTGCTCACCCAGAGCCAAGGCCTCTCCTGCTCCACACGCTGTCCAGCCAGTGAGGGGCTGGGGGTGCACTGGGAGCTGGGAGGGGACACAGCCAGGACAGCTGGCCCAGGTTGCCCAAAGGGGTGTCCCACCCACTCCAAGGGGCATCAGGCTCAGCAATAATCAGCTGGGGAGAGGAGGAGGAAGGGGGGAACGTTCGGAGTGATGGCGTTTGTCTTCCCAAGGAACTGTTGCACATGACAGGCCCTGCTTTCCTGGGAGCAGCTGACACCTGCCTGCTGGTGGGAAACAGCGAGCAAATTCCTTGATTTGCTTTGCCTGTAGGCACGCTTTCTGCTTTACCTCATAAACTGTCAGTATCTCAGCCCGTGAGTTCTCACACTTTTATCTTCACCATTCTCTCCCCCATCCCACCTGGGGAGAGTGAGAGAATGGCTGCGCAGTGCTGAGCTGCCTGCCGGAGTTAAAGCACGACTATAGCCTTAATCCTTAAAAATGCACTGAAGTAATCCAAAAGGGACTGTGCACATGGAGGATGCATGCTTATGTTCTTTACCTCCTCCTTCCATGGAGAACTGTTTTAAGATGTCATATACTGAAATTAATATAGCCAAGTTAAACCAAATGAGTTTATATCAGGGGTTAGAAGGGAGGAAATGCTAGTTGTTTTGTTTTCCTAAAACAACAACAACAAAAACACCACCACACACACACACAAACAGCCTGCAAAGGGAATTAGCAGCTTCTGACAAATTAAAAATAAGTGAATAGTGCACATTATTTAAAAGGAAAAATGGAAAGCTTGCAGATTTTTTTAAAGCGCACGTTAAGTCACCAAACAAACCACATGGTGGCAGCACAACGTTTAAAAAATAAATTAAAAATACCTACTTCTGTGTATTTAATATAAACCATTAAAAAAATAAAATAAAATAAAATAAAATAAAATAAAATAAAATAAAATAAAATAAAATAAAATAAAATAAAATAAAATAAAATAAAATAAAATAAAATAAAATAAAAGGAGGTAACTTGCAGAGGAGTCTGCTGTTATCTTCCACACACTCCTAACTTTATAGTACAGCTCAAACATCCCAGACTATACAGAAACATGGTTTAAATGACTGTTTTAGAGACTTTGAAAATATAATTTCCATGTATTAGTGTGCTAATTTGCACACTCTTCACTCACAGCCCCCAAATCCAAGCATATTCTGTTTCTGAAATACAGTATATAGTTTGCCTTCATATAATACAGGTCAACTTGATGTTAGACCTAATTCTAATTCCAAAATATCAGATTTCTGGACCAATGCTTTTCTCCAAATCCCCTTTGTTTCTTCCTCTCAGAAAGATTTCAGGATAACTACCTACACAAATTCACATACCTATCTTCCAGTCCAATTCATTAGAATATGTAATATATATATGTAATACATATATAGTATTATATGTAGTATAATAGTATTACATATATATATTACATATTAGTATATGTAATATGCATATATAACAAATATGCAATATAACACTAGTTTATGGATGCCCATAATTTTAAAGATGATCAGTGAGAGATCAAAAGTCATAAAGGATGACATCCATGGCCCCATTTGCTTGTACCAGTGTTGTTTGCTACAACTGACTGCACTTTTTGACTTTTACCATTTGTATCACTGAGGCTAACAATTTCAGCGATATATCCAAAATAATTTCCTAATGCTTTTCTAGCCAGCATGGGGCAGATTGTTCCAGTTGGTGCGTAAGCCCAAGACTGTTCCCTTGCTCCCAGATTCATTAATATGTAGTTGTCTACATCGAATTCCATGTGCTGCATGCCAACTACATCATCATAATGGGTCAAATTGCTCTACATCTGGTTTCTCATTACTGTCTTTGCTTTCATCAGTATAGTGAAAAACTCTGAAGACAAGTTTTCTCTTGTCCACATTCAAACCACATTTTTAGCAGCACTTTGGTAACATGCAAATGATTATCCAACACACCAGAGAAGGAAGTGGGGGAAGGAGATTTTCAGGCCTTTTGGCTGGGTAGTGCCACTGAATTCCATATAGTGGTGGCCATTGTCTAGTTGCAGGCTTGGCATCATTGTTTTAGGGTGCCCTCTTATCTCAACTCTTTCCACTGGCTTCACTGAACACATTTTTCTTTTTTCTTTTTTTTTTTTTTGGATTTCATTCTCAGCATCCATGACAAACTTAAGTTTTCTTCCTCAGAACAAGCCCATCAATGTGAAGAGAGAAACAAATCTTGAAGTTCTTTCTTCCTCCTAAGGCCTGACCACCAATGTTGAGGTAGTGGACTCATGCTTTTATCATTGCTCCATTTTTAAATGTTTCTATTAACATCCTGCTCATGGGATGATTACAATATCAAGCCTGTTATACCTAGCATTAAGCTCAAAGTATTACATCTGCAAGAAAATTTCTATTTTATTCCACATCATTGACTCAAAACTTATAAATCTAAAGAACACCCTTATTATAATACATACAGAATCAGATTTTGTTACGATGCTTTCAATTCCAATTTCATTTTATTCACTTGTTTGGAGTTACTATTTCTTCATGCTAAAACTCAAAATGTGGACATGATAAGCATTATTTATGTAAAATCCAAAATCAATTCTATTCATCAGTATTGAAGGAAAATGATGTCAGTAACTCAAGTGAATGCTTAATTGTGCAAGTACATGAAAATGCTTACACATCGGAAGTACAACCACACCATCTTCTGATCCATTTGTGGTATTACAGAGGAGAAAGTTTACAAACACCCTTATACTGCCTGTTTTCACAGTTAATTCAGTATGATTGCACATGTAACAGCCTTGATATATGCTCAGTCTCTGTAAAGGTTGTAAGTGTATGATAAAGATAAAATAGATGGGCACAATATTCCAGCCCAATTTCATCTCCAGATGAAGAGTTCCAAGTGGCACATGCATTACAGCTTCACCTAGAAAACTTTTAAATTAAAATGTTTTTGCTGTTGTTTTGTTTTGTTTTTCCTAATGCAACATCCTTAATCCAGTTTTGTTGGTGGTGATGGTTACCGCCTTTCTGAAAAATTTTGTTTATTGAAGTCTCTCGAGCTTGTGCATGACGCTGACCACAAATCCCTCCATGAAGAATTCCCATTCAAATGGCAATTACATTTCAGGAAAACAATGGCAGTGATCCCTTGTTAAAATACCAATTCTTGATTTCTAAAATCTCTACCAGGAAAGTAATTGTTACTAGGCTGGATAAACCCAATTTGAGTTTGTTTGTTTGGTTTTGTTTGTTTGTTTGTTTTCCCAAAGTTGAGTCTCCTAAAGTTCATGGGATGTACATGTGACACTGCTCTTAACTGGGTGAAGAAAATCACATGGCTGTCTTTCACTCATCATTTCAGATGATTTTATGAATTTAGGTACTGCTAGATGAGAGAGAAGTTTCCAAGCATTAAAACTATTTAAGATAGTCGTGCTAGCCCAGCATTGTGCCTATGTGTCAGGTTGGTGCTTACACCCAACTTATGCATGAAGAAAGCTCTGTGAATACATTAGTATTAATGACCTCCACAGCTCCCTCGGCACACCCAAGCTCAGGACCCTCCACCCTGACTGCCGAGTTCTGTGTTTCCATGATTCTGTGCCATTCAGCCTTAAAGTCTTAGGCGTTGGGACGGGTTGCCCAGGCAGGTGGTGGAGTCACCACCCCTGGGGGCGTTCAAGGAGAGGTTGGACATGGTGCTTAGGGACGTGGTTTAGCGTTTGACACTGGTGGTAGGGGAATAATTGAACCATCTGATCTGGGAGGGCAACCTTAGCGATTCTGTGACTAAAACCCCGCCCCGACACCGCCCCTCACACCCCAACGGCCTCCCCCTCCCAGCACCGGGGGCTGCTGGGCAGGCGGAAAAGCAGCCGCGGCGCCTGCGCGGCCCCCGGCGCCCGCCCCGCCCTCCCGGCGCGGCCCGGCCCGGCCCCTCCCCTGCGCAGGGGCCGCCGCCGCCGGCAGCCGCCGCCTCGCCCGCCCGGCCCCGGGGCCGCCGCCGCCTCCGCCCCCTTCTCCCTTTCCCCCTTCCCCCTGCCCCGTCCCCGTCATGTCCGAGGCGGCCCAGGAGCTTGTCCAGCTGGTGTGGGGCAAGAAAGCCGGGCCCCGCGGGCTGGCCGACACCATCTTCTGCCGCTGGGCGCAAGGTAGCTCCCTCCCTCCCTCCCTCTGTCCGTCTGTCTGTCCGTGTGTCTGTCCGTCTGTCCTCACAGCCCTGCCCGGGGGGTGGCCGCCCGTGTGTGTGCCCGGTGGTAAATGATGCAGCAGTTTCGCTTGGGAAAGAAGTTTGGGGTTTGGGGTGTTTACTATAATAATAATTATCATTAATAATAATTATTTTTTTTGGCAGCGCCGTCGCTTTTTGCCTCAAATCTCCCAGGGAGCTGAAAGGAGGAGGGAAGGAAGCCCGTTTCTCCCATCCTTTATTTATTTATTTTTTTTCCCCAAACCTTCCTTATGCCTGTTCCCAAGGGCGTCTTGCTGCTTTATTTCACGTAGCTTTTGGCTACAAGAAGGCTTAAGTTGCCTTTTTTCCCCTCCCCAAGAACATGGGAGCCCCAAATAGGCTCCCCAAACGTGTGTGGGGGGAGCTTGGGACAGCGCCCCCCCGGCTGTTTGTTTGTTTGTTTGTTTATTTATTTACTTATTTATTTATTATTTATTTATGCCCCGACGGGCTCTCTGGCAGCTGGAGCAGGTGCAGCCTGTCCCCAGGAGGTGGCCGGAGATAAAGCAGCAATAGCTGTGGCTCCTGGGGGCTTTGCGGTGTGGTTTCTCTGTATTTAATTTGCACAACCTAGGCGTAATTTCTTCTCGGTGCAGGTTTTCTGGTGCCATTTCAGAGCTGCAGTGAAAAGGTGTGATCCAGAGGCTCGCTGGTACAAGGGGTATCCAGACCATCAGTGTCTGGCACCAACAAATAATTCTCTCTTTAACTGGTAATGCTAGTTTATCCGAATTGATGTTTTTAAGACAGCGTGTTGATATATGGAGTTTCAGCAGTTTCAAAATGTATTGAGCTGTGTGCTGTAATGCCCCAAACCTGTGCTCCTGTGAGGGACTGATGGAAAGGCCTCTCCTGGCTGTTGGTGGCTCCTTGAAGAAGCTGATATTTCCTCGCTTTCCGTCTGTCCTTAGGCAAAGCCCCGTGAGTGTACTGTGTAGTGTTTCTGCTCCCTTCCCTATATCCTGTTTAATATAATCAGTTTCATGTAGGAAAAGCACAGGACAGCAGGTTAGGGTGATGTTTGGAGTTCCTGTGCTGAGAAAAAAGTCAGTCTCAGTCTACTGCGTTGTCAGCAAAACAATACCTTTACAAACTTTCAGTTTCCCTCTTGAAAAGGTACTGCACTGTTTTCCTGCTGCCAAGGAGTCTTGTGGACTCTCCAAGGAGTCTTACCAAGATAACGCTTGATTTTTATGGGTATATATATATTTTTATTTCCACAGCCTTCACAGTTGAGAGGGACTCTTGTTTTGCATCGGTTGTGCAAAAGTTACCAAAAACATACAAATGATATTTGCCTAAAATAACTAGTTTGAGATTTCGTTGTATGTGTTTTTTCTTGTTGCTGCTTGTGGGTGTTTTGTTTTTTTGGTTGGTTGGCTTTGGGTTTTTGTGTTTGAGAGCGTAGGGACAACGCTGGCGTTTATTTCGGATACTTTCCGAATGTGGTCTGATCTTTCTCATACTCTTTAGAAGTTGAGAGCAGTAACTTACATTTAGGAAGGAAAATAAGTAGTAGGGAGGCTGTAGAGGAATGTAAGACTCAAACCAGTCGGTTTCTTAGTAAAGATAGCAGTGTTCTGGGAAACTTAGTCATGCACAAAACTCGGTTAACCATTGTGTGTGTTTGGTCAAAACTAAGATCAACTGATCCATGGTGAGTTAGCAGAACTGACCTGGGTAATGCAGATACGTTGTCTGAAGTTAGTGACAGTTCAAAACTTAAAAATAATTCTTGCAGCTTGCTGCGTTGGCAACTTGAAACACATTGTCTTGGTTCCAGGCCTCACAAAGGCATAACCACAAAGCTGTTGCTGTGTTTGGTTTTTCTTTCTGGTGGTGTTTGCTGTTGGCTTTTCCCAAGGAAAACCTTTGTGTGTTTGCAGCAGAATTTGCAGTTTGAGCCCTTTGAGTCCCACTTAGCGGAATCCTCAAAGTGGGCGCAGAGCAATATGAAGCAAAGGCTCAGTCTGCACTTCGATATTCGCTGGTATAGCTATGGGGACTTGAGAAGCAGGTAGGAGGAGGGCTGAACGCTTAGGAACCATACTTGTGATAGGAACAATTTCTTGCTTTGATCGGAGACAGACTCCGTTCACAAAGCTGCTCTGCAGATCAGCAGATACGTAACTGGGAATGTCTGGCAGGTTTAAGTGCAGCAGTGTTTCAGAATGACCTAAGCTGTTTTCTCACTGGCCTTTGGGGAAAAAGACATGGAACAGTCTTTTCAAAACAACTGCGTAACTTCAAAAGCATATTATGAGGGTATTAATACTACTTCTGTATAATATATGATGGAAATGGGTTTGTTTTATCCAGATCCCCTTTTGGCTTCAATGTTGAGAGCTGGATGAGTAGATTAGCAACTTTCCTTTTCGTTCTACCCTTTTCTTTCTAGGTTTTTTTTTTTTTTTTTTTACACACCTGGAACTCTTTTGTCTGGTCTAGTACACTTAAACATCACCAGGTTGGCTTTTATTGCATCCTTGGTTGAGGAGCTACATCCTACTGCACTGCTTTTAAGTCATTGGAGCTGTAATATCATTAGACCACGATCAAGTTGAGGTTACCAGGGAAAAATATATATTTTTTTAATCAGATAATCACATATATGTTTGAGGGAAAGGAAAGGAAAAAGGATTTGCCATTCTTTAAGCCTTAAATAGAAGTAGCAATTTGAAGAGTGTTCCTTTAAGTTATTAATTTGTATTTCATTTGGGTGATTAGAGAAGAGTAGCGACTGTTATCTATGTTTGGTTTTTTTGGTTTCATAACTAATGATTATAAAACATCTGCATTTCTGTGAGTTCCCTATTCGTGCAAACAGTAAATCATAAATAAAAATGCGTTTTTCATAGCATTTGCGGCTAGGGTATAGGCAACTCTTGATTGTGCAAACAGGTGGAGGAAGCGGTTACACCTTTTGTACCAGCTCTCCCTGCTTGTTACTGCTTGTCTGCCCGAAGCGCTGCCTCTCCAAGTTGTTTGGTGGAACTGTTGCTGAAGCTTCTGCTTTACCAATGCCTGTCAGACATAGCAAAGTAAACCCTGGTGGGTGGTTTTTGATTTATGATCGGGGGACTGCTTCTAGGGCTTCTGTAAAAGTAAAAAGTTAGAAGTCAAACCTGCTGCCAGGAATTAGTACATCGTGCGAAAACATATTGAGGTTTTCAAATCGAAAAGTACTATAAAGTGCTGACTTCAAACTTTAGCTTAAACAGCAAATGTTGCTGGTTCAGCCAGTAGGAAGTGTTTTTTTATTAGCACAAGCAGTAAGTTCGAGAGAACAGTGGCTTTTGGGAAAAACAACAGGGACGTTCTGCTTGAGAACAGCCACCTAACGCTTGAGTTGAGAGAAATTTCTTTTCTTGATTTTATGTTTGTCGACCTTTTTTCTCCCCTTGGAGTGGCAGCTTTGTTTCGGGGCAGTGATCCTGTCTTTACAGACCAAGTGACCACATCTTGCTGTTTTGAACAGCAGCTGAAAGACCGTCAAATCCCTTTCTGTTCTGTGAGATCTAATTTCTTTATTTCGTGCCCTTCCGTAACACAGAGTTGTCTTAAAAATAATGGATTAATTCTGACAAACGCGAATGCCTTTTTGAAGTAATGGACTGGGCAACAGCCAGAGCGCTTGCGTAGTTGAGATGGGGAAGGATCAGAGAGGCTCTGCCCTGACAAAAGGTTAGTGCTGCCTGAGCTATGGGTTCTTGTTTCACAGGAAAATTACTTCATTTCAAGTCCAAGTGAAACGGAACCCAGAATTTCTTGAAATTTCTCAGACTAGGACTTCCCTAAGTCCCTAAGCATCTGTCCAGTATTATGGACGTTGTTGCCAATTTCTACTGTTTTAGTGAATTTCGTTTTATACCAGAATGAAGAAGTAAGATGCACAATGAAGCTTGCAGATTGACAGGTTAGGCTTTGGGGTGGCAATACGTTTTTTTGAGGGACTGTCAGTCTCAGTAGGTGTAAATTACAGCCCTTTCAGCGCTGTTTAACTGGAAGGGAAAAGAAGGTATCGCTGACTGCCCAAGAATGGGGTGTGGACACGTAAATTAAATTGTGAAGTTAATGAGAAGATTGTATTCTCTGGCTAAAAGGCACAGTGCTTAATGAAGTTGGAATAGACCTACAGTAGTAAGAACTTCAAATGCCCTGTAACGCAGTTTTCTGAACAGTGGAGTTTTAGGGTTTACTGCTACCTGCGTCCAGAGAGGGAAATCAGAAAAGGTATTGCCCATACTGTAAGGAAGGATGTGGTTCGAGCAGGGCCGTTCTTTTATCTCAGAGGGTGACAGCCTTAAAAATAAAAGCTCTTGAGTCATGTTCACACAGAAAACTCATACGGATTTGTTGAAATTCAGAAGGTTCGCAGGACTCTATTTTTGACAGAGGTGGAGAAAGGCAGACAGGTTGGGACCTTGCCTTGTTTTCTGGCAGGTCCTTGCCCATTGTAACAGCAGCTTGCCAGGTAATTTGGGTACTTTCCTCAAACCCTTCCAGGGCATCCTGGCTCCTTACCCACAACCCATTAAGTAGAGTGTTTTTGTGGTATTGCTATAGTAATTCCTCATTTTTTCTTATATGTAAGAAAACGTTGTGGTTTTTTCTCAGAGAAAGCTTCAGAAGTTTAGATTGACTGTAAAAATGTACTCTGAAAGCCCAAAGCCATATGCAAAATGTGTGTTACCATTCTACATTCATCTTTAGAGAAAGTATGAAACATTAAGACATGTTGCAAACCTTGTACTTCGGTAATAACAGGTTATTGTAGTAGTCACGTCAGGCAGTTTTTATATCCCCCAAAAGAGAGAGGAATACAATACTCTGGTGAGGGAAGAGGCCAGCTCCGCAGAGAATAGCACAAAAAAAATGAATAGCACAGCATCTTTGTAGTTAGACTGGGTCAGCGATGGAACAAATTGTTTTTCTAATGTGGTTAAGGCCACGTGCTCTTTAGCTTCTCCTCTTCTCCCCTTCATTCAGCTAGAATTGGTTCAAGCACAGGGGGAAAGCACTGAAGGCATACACCACATCCTTCGTGAAATGACAGTTAACCCGTGTCTGCAGTGACATGGATGTAAGATAGATAGATATTAGAAATAGACAGTAAAGTATGCACAAAGTGGTGGGATGATCAGAATAGAAAAATCAATGGTTTTTGTAGTGCTTTGGACCGTAATGTGATGTGTTAGATAAAAGACAAGTGTACGTAATTAAGTCATATGTTTGTTTTGGCAAAATGAACGTAGAAGAGTTGAGGATTATCTGGAAGAAACGTGCGCCTTGCTGAATGCCAAATTGTGGGAACGAAGGCGACAAGCTTTCTTTTGTGTGGTTAGTAGTGAATAAAGGATATGAAGACAAATCTGCAAATAGCATAGTTGGTGTAACTGAAAATATTGGTGGCGTTGATTACCGGCAGCAATCTTGATCGACTTATGTTGCTGTTCCCCACAGCCAAAAGCATCCAGCAGGGCAGGGGGGAGGTCAGTGGAACAGTTAGTAGGAGTACAAACAGCAATGGAAAAAAAAAAAACTGTTTCTCCCAGGCAAATTATGATAATGGTATTTATGAATGAAGATTGTTTCAGCTGTGTTACATCTCTGTTGCTTTTAAGGTTTTATCTTGAGTGAAAGGAGCTGGATGAGAGAAATAACCTGTTGAGAGTGACAGTAAGTTGAAATTGGGCTGGATCAGAGATTCAGGTCTTAGCTGATAGCTTATGAGGTAGTTAGGCCATTCCTGTGAATCATTATGAAAAGCATGTGGGACTGCACAAGTTGTGATTATTATGCAAAAAAAAAAAAAAAAAAGTAAAGAGATGCAATTGCAGGCTGAAGTAGATTTGAACCCAGTTGGACTTCAGACTGCTGGTTTCTGAAGTTTTACCTAAGTTGACTTCAGATTTCGTAGAAGGAAAGCAAGACGAAAACTCCCAAAGTCCCTTTTTTTGCTACACAGCCTTTGGAAGTTTGAAGCTTATTAAGCAACAAGTAGCATATAGCTAAAAGAGAAAATGTTGTTTGCATGTTGCATTTGTTTTTCTTTCTTTTCTAGGGTTGTATTCTGTCAAATTCTGGATACTAGCAGTTTTGCATCATCTATCCCATATTTCTCTCCAGTGGATCACACTTGATTTTCTTTACTTTTAGGAGATGGTTTTCAAAAAAGGGCAGGGGAAACAGCAACAGGTCGTGCTTTCTGTAAGAACCTTGAAGAAAGCGAAACAAACTCAAGATTTCCTAAGTGTGCTTTAATGGTACTATGTCCAAGTATGTTTTTTTCACTGCAGTGGCTAAATCATTAAAACAACTAAAAAAAAAAATGTTGCAGCGTGCTTGGATGGCATGTAATAATGCTTTGAAGTAGAAGAAAACTGGAGTTTTAATACGGATAAGTGTGACTGTTGAAATGGCTGGTGATATTTCTTGTTAGGGCATGTTAACGGGGGAATGAAATCACACTGGGGCAAACTTTGAAGTCCGGATTAATGCAGCACCACTGCTAAATTTGGTGATGCTGGATCCAACCTACCAGGCATGACAAGCAGCTGAGGTTTGGATATAAAGGACATCATTGTAATGCACATGTGCACGTTTGGTTCCAAAAAAAAAAAAAGAAAAAGCTGCAGTCTCCCTGTTGGATACAGGGGAAAGCCCACATCTTAAGATCAATGGCTACACTGATCTGTCTGATTTTTTTCACGCTGCTGTTGATCAGCTGCCATTTCTGTGCTGAATCTGGCCTCACAGACATGCAGTAGCCCTCCCTTGAAGGTGCTGCTTGGGACGAGGTACCTGTCCTGCGGCAGTACTGAAGTCCGCACTGGTGGCACACGTTCCCCGAGTTCAAATTCACATCTAGGACTTGGGGACACTTCTGATGCAGCAGGGTGTAATGATACAGAATCAGGGAAAGGAGAAACTGTGGGGAAAAATGCGCTGAATATTCGTTCTGCTGAGAAAATATGCGTGTGTATCCCTTTCCTTCCTGCACCCACTTGCTTGCGTTTGCTGGTTAGTTGCTGACTACAGTTGCATGGTTTCTACGTTATAATGAACTTCAGCACAATGCTACTAGCACTTAAATAATGCAAAATACAGCTCACCGTAAGGTGTTATGCATCAGCTTCATCAAGGTAATTGTCTGTGGATGTGCTTTTATCTGTGAGAAATGAAGGCTGTGAATTAACAAGCGTTGAAGTTTAAGAGCAAAGTGATAAGTAATTCTTTAATAATGGCTCCAGAATTTGTTCTGTGACTGTAAAATAATTTTGACTTCAAAGATGGAGGGGGAAAATAGGTAATCTTGCATCTTGATAAATACAGCGTATCTACTGCAAAACAATACCAGTAAGAGGCTCGCTTCCGTGGTTACGAGTGAATATTTGAGGTACTCAGCCTATTTCAACCTCAAGAGGAAGCACTGACAGGCCAAAAATGAGATCAGTGAGAAGCATAACATGTTCTTCAGAGAGAATAGAAATGCATTATACATGTTCAGTGAAGCTCCAAAGGTCACTTTTTTACATATGCAAGACAAAAATATAACTTAAAAACAAATTTTAGTTGATCAGTAAGAAATAATAAATTAAAAAATGTTTTAAGTGTTTAGCCGCACACACTCTGGTGACGGTTTTACTGTTTAAAAACTCCAGCAGTTGGCTTTTCATGGTCATGATCTGATTGTTGAGATATATTCATTTTTCTATTCACCTGTTACCATCTTTTTTATCTTTTCAGATAGTTTAACCACGTTCTGCTGCATGATGGGGGGAAAAAATCGTGAAAATTTGTTTGATATTTAAAAGTTAATAAATCAAACGTCCCTTCTTTTAGGGAAGGAATATATATAAAAGATTGCTTATATATTTCACTAAATACCATCATCTTCCATTTAACAGGATTTGTCTTTAGTGAATCTGAATCAACTGCGTTAGAGCAATTTGAAGGTGGCCCTTGTGCAGTGATTGCACCAGTACAGGTAAGATGCATTTACTACAGGAATGATTTAAGATTAATAAGCCCAAATTTTGTTCTTTTCTTAATGTATGTGGATTTGAAATACCAAAATTAATTGCAAATCAGCTAATTTCATAATGATAGTATAGAGCAAACCAATATTCAGCACAAGATAGGGCAGAGCTAATCTCATTCTGAGCTGTGTATGCTGAATGGAGTTAATTTGAGGAAGTGCAGCAGAGTGAACTAAGCAGAGGCAACTTTAAAAGGGGGAGTGCAGGATGAAGGGGAAAAGTAAAAGATTAGATATCAATGAAATCTTTATATGTTCTCATCTCTTAAATTTCTCGACCATAAGAAGAGTGGTACCTGTGTCAACGTTTATAGGCGTTGTAGTAATTTGAGCAGTGTTGGTGTTAATAAAAAGCAAAGCAGGGATGTAGATATATATAGTGTTTTTTTCAATGTGATCTTCAACTTATGACTTTTAATGGTTGAATCAGTGCATTCTGTAAAAACTCAACGGATTTTTGATCTCTGACTAGAACTGTCTTGTACTCCTCAGTTATATACTGCAAAGTATTTGTGCCTCCATTGCTGCATTCCCATGAGTCTGGAGGTGTTTAAATATGTACTCTGTGAATTCAAAGTATAGTTTAGGTTCAAACTCAATAAGGGTGAACTTTAGGCCACATTTGTAATTACTTTGAATGGGAGAAATCAGTAAAACAGTGCAGACTTAGGTCTCTTACTGAGTGATGACATGCTTGAAGCTTTTCTAATAGCATGCAGAAATGCTTTGGTATAGAGCTTGTGATGAAATGTAAAACTTAATTGCAATGAATTTTAATAATTATTTGATGCTTTGATATCAAAGGCATTCCTCTTGAAGAGGCTTTTTGCCAGTGAAAAGTCTACTTGGAGAGACTGTCCAGGTACTGAGACCTCTTTTTCTCTTTCTTTAATTATTTGTAAATCAAGTCATAATACAAATTGTAATTAAATGATAGTAAATAAACAGGAGAACACTTAAAACATTTACATGTTCTATTAATATATTTTAACTGGCATAACCTTTATGCCAGTTACGTGGCAAAAAGTATGTATACTACATTTTATGATAGAATGGTTTGGATTGGAAGGTCAATTGGAAGGTTGATTAAAGGTCATCTAGGCTACCCACCACTGTCATAGCCAGGAACACCTTTTGCTATATCAGTTTGTCCAAAGCCACATCCAACCTGACTTTGCTCCATGATTGGAAATGTTCACCCACAGCTTCTTTGGGCAATGTGTTCCAGTATCTTGGCACCTTCATCATAAAAAAAAAAAAATAAATAATAATCCTTACATGTAGTCTAAATCTACCCTCTCCACGTTTAAAAACTATTGCTGCTCATCCTGTCTCTACAAGCCCTAGTAAAAAGTCTTTGTCTCTCTTACAAGCCCCCTTTATATGTTGAAAGGCTGTAATAGTGTCTCTCTGGAGCCTTAACTTCTCCATGCTGAACAACCCCAACTCTCTATAAACTCTGAATTCTTATTTGTAAGGTCCATTCCAGTCGACAGTACTTGCATGGTTTATAAATATTTGATTAATTGAAATCTATTATTAGTACAGGGAATGGGTTAGAAATCATATTGAAACACAAATCTCTGAAGATGGTTTTATAAGTCTTTGGTCCATTACAGTCATGCAACAATTAACGTTAATAAGGTAAAATTAATAAGCTCACTTAATTATTCACATTACATTAGTATGTTTAAAAGATACTAGTAGCATATATAAGGTACTGATTAGCAGCAATTGAACTCATGTAGGTTTCTGATTTTACAGAAGAAGAACAGAAGAACCTTCTCTGTCATACGTTATGTGATATTTTGGAAATGGCTTGCTCTGATAATTCTGAGTCATACTCTCTGGCAACATGGATAAGAGGAAAAACAACTGAAGAAACTGCTAGTATTTCTGAAAGTCCTGCAGAATCCAGTCGTCAAGAGGAACAACCTTGTAAGAAGAATTTCAGCTCTAAAATACCTATCGCTTAGTGAAGTCTTACATTGTTTTTGAGCGACCGCTGCTTTTTATTAGTATACGGATAAGGGGTTTTGCCTTTGTGATTCCATTAGCAGTAGGTAGATTTTCATCTGTTTTAATTAGAGGCATCAGTCCTTTTTGTTGAAAGAAATGTGCTATCACTAGAGCTCGTACACATGTGCTTCTTGAATTTGAGCAATTTGAACAATCTTTTCGCATTTGCTTTTGGAATTTATTGGGACCTGGTGTTTCTTTAATTTGGAAAAATGTACGTGTGTGCTTCATAAAACTGGAGGAATATTTTAACTTGTCACTTGCAGCTTTATTTCAGAAGAGCGTTTATAACAAACTCTTCTATAGAAACTGTTCTAAAATATTCTGCATCCCCTTGTTGGGGAGAAGTAGCCTTTTTCCCTTTGTTTACTTCAATATAGTAACAGAACAACTTAAGCAAGTCACCTTCTAGTAGATTAATGGAATTTTTTGTAGGTTAGAATTTTTCATTTAGCTGCTTTTTGCAAATGTCTTGACTTTATTAGCTACTGTTATGAAAGACCAAGTGAGCATCACCTGTTGTGCTGAGATGCTGCATCCAGTCATATGTGATTACTGTGATGCCAGTGACGAGGCAATTTTTTGTGGGATTTTTGTGGAAATCATTGGGGATGTATTTATTCATCATTTAGTAGGAAACATCTAAGATTCTTTTTCTTATAGTTTTTGTTCTCAATGTGCGCTTTGAGAAGTCTGAAAAGCTCTTCACATGAGAACATGCTTTTAAAGGTGCATCTTTTGGCAGAAGGTATCTGTTACTCATGTTTGTACTCAGAATTATACAAGTAGATTTGTATGTGTAAAGCTAGCTAGAGCAATTAGTAGTACTGGAACTCTTTATGGGACCAGTCATCTTCATCTGCTATCAAATGCTCCATGTGCTTTAGATGGCTCAAGCAGTAATAATTAAAATGTAACTTAATTAGTGGGAACAAACAAACAAAAAAAGGTCACCACAGAAGAGTTCCAAAGTGAGCTTTTTTTTTTTTTTTTTTTTTATAAAGACAAGGTATTGCATAGAAACTTGTGTCTGCACTTTTACATATTTTTTTTTAAATTTTCCTGTGAAAGTTAATAAGGTAGTTGTAACTTTGAGATTTATAAATTCCATGGATTTTCCAGTTGTGAAAAAGTGAAGCAGAGCCTAGCTATCAATAGGTTTCTTTTGCCCTTTTAATATATTGCCTTGTTCTAAAGAGCTTTTAACTAGAGCAAGCTTGTTCAGGAGGTCTTCTTAAACACAATTGCTCTCAATACTGACACTTGTTGAACTAATCCATTCTATTACATATGTATATTTTTTGTATTTCTGTAGACATCTACAGGTTCTGCCTGACTTTGTCCTTAATATCATGGAATGTGCTTAGGAAGAGCAGGTTACATTTACTATGAGCAGTGAACAGTCTGCTTTTGTCATGAATACCAATATCCTTGATTGTTCCTGATTTCAGATACACTTGTGTTTTCTTTTTCTTCTACATGCTCCTATTTTTTTCTTACTATAGAAGTTACTTGCATGCTTAGGCTAGGAACAAAGATGTGGATAACGAGGTGTTGTCAAAGATATAGCTAAGAAGGTATTGTTAATAATGCGGAGTGGTGCCATTGATGGTGCAAAGGAATACATTTGTCTTGCTTGGTTGCTATAATCAATAAAAAGAAGCAGGTTTTGTCATAGTTTGCAGGACTTAAGAGATGGTGTAGGTTGGTGCTGCAGCATTACAGATGCAATTCCGTAGGGCAGGCTAGTACTATTTGGGAATTGCATATGGGGATATGTTTATGGTAAACCTGGAAATACGGTTAGTAACAACATGATAGAATATCATTCTAAAGAAATTCTATATAGTTGTAGCTTTCATACAGCTCGTGCTCTATTGCTCTTTGTTCTTCTCCTCTCCACTAAATATTGTCTTTATCTAACTTTGGGTTACATCTACACTTCTCTTTAGGATTTCTACTTTTCCTTTGTTTCAAACAGTAGATTTTACCATTTCCATCTGCTCTGTAGTAACGGAATGAAACTGCCTATAATCTTGTGAACAAAAGATGGATTCAAGCCCACTTACTGAATACAGTAGCATTTTTCATCTGCTTTTGTGATGTATACTAGTGATTGTTGTTGGCCATGCATTGGCTGTAGTAGTGCAAGTTCCCAGGTTCAAAGATTGCTTTATATGATTGATTCCCTCTAATTTTCTGGTTGCATAGATGCGTGTTCTTGAAGAAGGGTTAATTCCTGTAGCATTCATAGCTTTTCTTATAAAAACACTTTTGCATTAATAGGGGAAGTGGGGGGGGGGGAAGAAATTGGTTTGGAAATTTTCTACAATGTAGATCAGTATTTCATATTTTTCAGAAATGTCTTAAAATATTTTAAGTCTAGTTTTGCTCTTAGAAACCCAATTTTTGCAATTCCTCATAGTTTTTAATCCTTTAAAAAAATTACAACTATCTGCTGCCGTATTTCTGAGGTAGAAAAAAATTACCAATTACAAAAAATTGGTATGTAGGCAAACCAAATGCACCTTTCAAAATACAACCTGGCATAAAATGCTATCACAAGGGAATTACTATAGGAAGAACTAATCAGTAGTATTAACCGGAATGGCTTCAGGTCTTTAATGAAGTATATGCAGTCAAATTCAATAGCTAGGCGATGAGACATTATTTAAAAACTTACTACTAAGTGGCCTTAATCAGAAGCAAGTCTGTTCAGAATATTATTCCGTTAGCAGGAAGATAACATCCTTATAGATGTTGAGGGCGCTAAAGACTTCTACAATTATCATAATATTTGAATGTCTATCAGACATTGATAATTACACAATTGGCACACTTTTTTTTAAAAACTCATTTGACCTCCCTAGTTTGGAAGTGTTATGAGGGGAACAAAGGTATAAAGCCCATGTTGAACTTGGGAAGACACTAAATGCTGTATTTTTTTTCTGTCTTGAAGGTAATATTTGAAAGGCTATTTAACCATCAATAATATAAAATGGTGAAAAAAATATTTAGAAATAGAACGTGTAACACTTTATAGACTAATTCTCTTCATATATGATATTTTGAATAAGCATTAAAAGGGAAAAATAAAAATTTCAGTAATACGGATGTATACTTAAAGGAAAAAATACAGCTTTCCTACATTGATAAAATGATCCAAATAATCATGCTTGCTCTTCTAGGAAATAATACTATGACCTGCAAAATTAAATCTATAGCATGCATATGCTTGACTTTGAGACAGTCGTGATTTGTACAAAATCAACAGCTTGGCATTTGACAGATATTTTCAAGGCTACACGATCAAGTGGCTTTGTGCTTTCAGTACATTGATTACTCCAAATGGAAGTGTTCTCACTAATTTGTATGGTCTAAACTTAATGTTATGGTAAATTAGCTTTATACTAATCAGTTAAAAAAAATTCAGGGGCAGATTAAAAATTAAAAATATAATTAATGCTTGAAAGTATACTAGCTTGCTGTGTGTATCTTGTGTCATTTTTTGCCATGTGTAGTGCTGAAAAGTGTCTCTTGTGTATAGCTGCCTTGGCTGTGGAAGAGCTTGGCTTTGAGCGATTTCATGCATTAATTCAGTAAGTAATATATTGGAACATTTAAAATACAATATTTTGAAATAACACTAATATTTACAGCCCTGAAAAGGCTTTGTTCAGAAGCTTCTTGTGTGTTACACATCAGGTTAAATTTGGTTTTCATGTTTGGGGCTTGGGGGGTTGGTTTTTTGTGTTGTTTGTTATGCATTTTACAGTTTAAAATGGAATACTATTTTGAACATAATTTTTCTTTAAAATAAAACTGGAGCAATGTAATACATGAAATTGGCTGAATGAACACAACTAGTTAAGGTTCATATTTAATTATAGATGTTCATCCTCAAATTTTTTCATACACAGGTGATTGTATTTGAAATACTTGATATACGCACTGAAAACAATTGTTGTCTACTATTTTTTTGACTCAAGATTACTCAAGAAATACTTATACAAATGTTTCATATAGAGGACTTTTTTTTTTGTCTCATACTTTACTGTTTTCTTTTTGGGGTGTAAATGCAGAGCTTAAAGTCTTAGTGAGTTTGTCTTTAAAGGCAACTGCCTTTTAGTTTCACAGCGAGGAGTTTTAATTGTTATAAAGATAAATACCCAAAGAGTAAAATAAAAGCAAGAGAACTTTAAAAACACTTGAGATGGAAAACGTTACTAATTAGAACTGAAATAACTACTGATTATTGTCTTCAGTAGTAATTACAGTTTGTGCTTTAAACCTCTTTTCATATGAGGAAAGAAGAAAAGGGGATATTAACATTTATGTAGCTTCATCTCATCAGAATGCTAGCTTTCCCTCAGTCCCAATTCCTGGATTCATGATACCCACTTCAATTTTTCTCAGTATATCTCATTGGAATTGAGCACTCTTGCATGTCATTAAGTTGAGTGATGGATTTCGGAAACTGTCTTTGCCTTGTATACTCTGTCAATAATGAAGTTGGTTTAAAAATTTCAAGTGTTATCTAGAGTGAACTCTCATATGGATATACTTTGCAGATGTACAGATAAGCAGAGAATGTGATTTAGTTTGAATTACTCAATAAAAAAAGTGTGTTCTGAGAAGTAGTATTGGATTCTAAATTTCCCAAGAAAGACCAAGAGCATTATTTCACTAGAACCTGATAGAACTTTTCCTCAGTTTTTATTTTATTTTTAAACATAAGATCGCCTGGTGTTACCTAATCATCCAGGCAATAATGCTGTTATGCAACAGGGTATTTTCCCCAATGTGGATGTACCAGTAGTGGTTTTGAATATTTGGCTTTTTCCAAAGCTAGAGTTTAATAAAATCAAGTTCTCAAGGTAAAGGTAACAATTATTTCTAAAGGTTGAAATATTTTTTTACCTGGTTAGGTGAAGTTTTTTCTCCATTGTATATGAAGTGAACATCTGTCATAACTGTATGTAATGCAAACATTATTCTGGACATACAGCCTATTTGTGATTTCAATAACAGCTTGTGATAGAATTACTGGCTCAAGCCACTCGGCTGTTTCATAAGTATATGTAACTTTAAGCTTAGTGTTTGCATATAAAAATACATGCATTTTTACACATTGCTCCAGAATTATTTTTCTTCTTCTAATGGGTAAATAATAATGACTCTGTGGTGGTTCTAGTAACTGCAGAACAGCTGTGGCATCATTCTGTATGTAACACTTGTTTTATGCTGCTTTTACTCAGACAGTTTCGTGTTAGGTCTTAATATTTCTTGTTTGTGCTTTGTGGCACTGTTCTACTTCATCTAAATACGTTCTTCTTTTCTGTTATTTTTTGTCTTTAGCAAACGAGCATTCAAAAGCTTCCCTGAACTGAAGGATGCAATTTGGGATCAATATTCAGTGTGGACAAACAGATTTGGAGTATTGCTCTTTCTATATTCTGTGATACTGACAAAGGTTTGTAGGTTGTTTGATTTTTTTGTGTGTCTTTGTTAACAGGAAGTTTGATCATATAACCCTTTTCCTGTAAAAAGGTGAACACTAAAGTCAATTGGCAAACTAATTCAAATCTAGATAAATGGATAGAATGCTGTCTTCACTCATGTTGCAGTACATTTGCAGCATGAAAACTTGAAAAACTCAGTCCCTTCTGTGTCTTTTTTTCTTCTCATCTGGGATAATTATAGATTTTTGGAAACATCCTTCCTTGTATATCTCTACCATCAGCTATCAAGAAAAATGTGTTTAGGTTTCAATTCACTACATAAGAACGTCAGCCTCTCTAATAGTCTGTTTCACTACTGCATTCTGTTGCTTTCCATTTCTGTTTCTATTTTCTGTCATGAGAAACAAGTGTGTTCAGGTCTCGGCTCATAGAAGAGGGCCAGCCTCCTAATGTTTTACTGTTGCATTCTGCAGTAAATGTCTATTCATTCCTCAGGAGAACAAAAATATTTATTATTTTTGCAGGGTATTGAAAACATAAAAAACGAAATTGAAGATGCAACTGAGCCCTTAATAGACCCTGTTTACGGTCATGGAAGGTAGGCTAGAAAACGTGATTGCTACCATTTCAAATAAATGAGCGTGCTAGTTTTTTTATGTTTCTGTAATTGAGCATTCTAAAATATTGACATTATGAGAAGGATTCAATTATAACTTGGTAATAGGTAAAAGCAACACTTGCCATAGCATATCTTTTTCACTGCTTATATGGGGCTCCATTTTTACATTAGTGTTGTTAGAGATCGTGTTAGCATCACTGAACTACGAATACACCCTAATTAAAATAATATAGTTAGAGAATGATAAAATAATATTTTTATTTGGCTCTTTTAGGTATTTTAAGCTCTTTTAACTGCTTTTTCAGAAATAAATTATGTCACTCTTAACAGGCTGTTTCTTTCTGTTGCATAGCCAAAGTTTGATTAATCTCCTGTTGACGGGACATGCTGTTTCTAACGTGTGGGATGGAGACAGAGAATGTTCAGGAATGAGTATGTCAATTCTATTTTGTACTTGTTCGTATTTTCTCATAGTATGAGATACAGACCCTACAGAAATTCAGAAACACTGACAATCACCTCTATATACTACTGCCGTCAAACCTTCCGACTTATAGTTGTTTGATGAGAAGAATCTAAGGCAAGTGACCAATAACCAAACCAGAAAAATATATGTCCAGCCAAGTTAAACTTAATGTTTGCTTATTATTTTCTGGTTATTTTGACACCTGCAAACCCTTCAACATAGGAAATTCATAGCACTGGTAGAAAGGAAGCTTAAGACTACAGCCAAAGAGGAAAAAAAAAAATACAGGAGAAGTGATTGAAGGAGGAGAGAAAAGATGACAAAACATTGATAAAGGAAATATGATGATAAATCAAAAATTGTCTTGCTTAAGAAGTCTTAAAGAGTACAGTATGGTCATTTTCCCCCCTTTTTTGATAGACTACACAAATCACTTTGTAATAGATACTGATTAACTTAAGAGTACTTAAGATAGCAAATGAAGCTAGTTTTGACTATAATTATTCCAAGGGTTTGGAGAAAATTGAGGGCTCCTAGCAGCAGTTAAGTCTAATTACTGACCTGATGAATAACAAGACATACATTATCATATTCTTAAAATGTGCAGAAGGTTATTTTCCGCTTCTCCATTCTCCAAAGTGGGAGACAGTTGCTTCTATGGAAGCTTTGGTTCTGGACTTCTGACTTAGGTCAGAACTGATTGAGAACCTAAATTCATAGTATTACTGTGTGAAAAGAGTTCAGTATTCTCAGAAAATAAAAGATTTCTAACTTGCAGTACTAAAGAAGGCACTAAAGGTCTCCCAGAAAGATAATCTGAAAAACAAAGGAGGGAAAGAACTACAAGAAAAAAAGGGTCAGGCATGTTCAAGTTCGCAAATCCTAATGCAATTCATTATATGGTTCTAAAGTAGCTAGACAAACTGAGTCTCAGAACCATTAATGATTACCATGTGTATCAAAGACAGAAGGTGTCAAAACATTAGAAAAGAGGAAACAGGGTACTTAACAAAAATGACAAGAAATGCTAAAGGAAAAACCCTGGAGAAAGGACAATTTAAACTTCCAAAGGATGTTGAAATAAATTAGTAATCAATATGCATGCAAGAGAAGGATGAAAACCAAAGAACAGCCACCATAAGCTCATCAATAATAGACTGCAGAAATCCAGTCTGAATGGCTTGGTAAGAAATCTAGTAAATAAAAGCGAGGATAGTTAGATACAATATTTAAATGACATTCTGATAAGACTGATGCAGAAGTACGGCCTCTATGGAGTCATAATTAAGTGGAAGCCTAGAAAGTCTCAAAGGAGTTTCCACTACTTGTACATAGTCAAACCAGAACATTTTAATTCAGATCTCGCATGAATCTATCTTAAATTTCAGTTCAAGTCAGTATTTTCAGCAATGACTTACATGATGGAAAATCCTTGTGTAAAAATTAAAAAAAAATACAGGAAGACAAATGTGAAACAGACTTTGTAGAAGCAGAGGAGAGGATGTGAATACCTTCAGAATTTGAAGTATTCATGCTTTCAGACCATCCTCTTTGTAAAAATAAATTAACAACAACAAAAATCAAAAGTGCAGTACAATTGAATTGAAAGGAAAAGTACAAAATGAACATCAGTAAAAAAAAAAAAAGTCAGTGAGTACTCATATAAGGTATGGTAGAATCACAAAATAATTCATTGTTGAAAGTGATCTCTAGAAGTCATCTCATCCAACTCCCTGCTCAGTGTAGTTCCAATTAGATCACAGCTATGGCCACTCAAGCTTTGAGTATCTCCAGGGATGCAGATTCCACAACCTACCTGGGTAACCTGTTCCATCATTTTACCACTTTCTTGGAAAAAAATATTTTCCCAGTACTGGGATGGAGTTTCCACATTTCAGCTTCTGGTCACAGCCTCTTGTTCTTCCACTGTATTCCTTTAATAGCCTGCCTCTGACTCCTCTACATCCTCCCATCAGATAGTCATAGGCAGCAGTAAGATTCCCCTGTCACATTATCCTTCTCTTCTTGGGATGAAACAAGCACATCTCCCAGCCTCTCCCTGTACATCGTGTGTTCCAGCCTCCTAATCATCTCAGTGCCCCTCCACTGGACTTGCTCCTCTTTGTCAGTGTCTCTCCCATTCCAGGGAGCCCAAAACTCCAGTGGTGGTCTCAGTAAGTTCCAGAGAGAGAGAACCATCACTTCTCTCCATGTGCTGGCTGTCCTCCTTCTAATGCAGCCCAAGATGCAGCTGACCTTTGCTGTAGTGGCACGCTGACCCATGTGCAGCTCGTTGTTCACACAGACCTCAGGTCCTTTTCTGCAAAGCTGCTTCCTAGCCGGTCAGTGCCAGCCAGTTTTGCTGGATGGGCTTATTCCATTGTGGATGCATGACTTTGTATCTGCCCGTGGTGAATATCATAAGTTTCCTGACTGTTCACTTATCTAGCCTGGTGTGTCTACTCTGAATAATGTCCCTGCCTCCAGTGTATTGGCCTATCTTCCTGACTTCCTGAGACTGTTTCCCTTTCCATGATCTGGGTCATTAGGTATCTTATAATCTCAGCCTATAGCTGACAATCCTGTAGTCACCGATTAACATCAAAGGTTTTGTGCAGTGATGTTTTATTTCCACTAGAGGTCTGCTAAAAATCAAAGTATCACAGAATCACAGAATTTCCTAGGTTGGAAGAGACCTCAAGGTCATCGAGTCCAACCTCCAACCTAACGCTAACAGCCCTCTACTAAACCATATCCCTAAGCTCTACAACAGTAAACAACAAGTACAGTAAACAAGGAGACTATCCAAGCAGGAATACAGCACATTTCATATTTGTAGGGACTGCAGCGAAGTAACAGTGAGAACATTCAGCCTCAGCGTAGAAACAGGAAAATGAATAGGTGATAATATTATCATAAACCAATACACTTATGAAATTTTCAAAATTACACCTGTCCTGTGTTTTTATTCAGAGGTTGCATAAAGATACTTTAACTCTTGTTCAGTTATTTAAATATGTAACTTTTAAATTTTTAAATAATTTAAAACTATTTAAAAGTTGCTGTCAGTAATCTTTTTAGTGAAAAAGACTGTACTGAATTACAAACTTCAGGAATTACCAAGTAGCTTACAAGTGACACTCGGACAAGTGACAACTTATATGGTAATGCAAATTTTCCAAGTCAGGCAGAAGTTAACAGGCATTTTTTTTAACTGGTACAACTACCAGTGAAATGTCAGTCTTCTGACTTCCTAGCTTTCTTCTTGTTTCCCATGTACATATTCCCATTTAAACTAATCTTATTCTAATCTCAGTTGCTGTTCGTTTGTCTGTTCTCTTTTCATCAAGTAATTTCTGACAAATCAAATTTTGCATCAGGCATTTTAAGGAGAAGTTCCCAAAAATTCATGAAAAGTGAGGACTTCCAGAGAGAAAGAACAAAATTAATGCCTCCCGTGGGATAGATTGCATGCTGAACTCGAGTTGCATATTGCTTTACTAGTCAGCACACATACTAGTAGCATAACAACTACCTTGTGTGTGTGGCCTTGCTAGGCTGGTAGTAAGGAAATCAATAAGGAAATTGAGAGTCAGAGATTGCAGCAGAGCAGGGGACAAAATATGAAGGGGGACTGGGTATAGTTGAAGCTATTGTTTGAAGGGGATCTACTGGTAGAAATCTTTGAGAAATATGCTTTTATTTTTACATTCTGTTTTGGGGGATTAGTATTTTAGCCAGAGCTACCCTGCTTATTTTCAGTTCAGTGTTTTAAAACCAAAACTTCATTGATCTTAGTTAGAGTAAACTTCCTGTCTTTCTTACATTTCATGTAAGAAGTGTTTCAAAAATGAAATGCTGGAGTTGCTTTTTCTAATGCCAAGAATTTGTGATGTTTCAGATAGTCACTAGGTGGTAGTATTCTTATACTGTTGGTAATGGTATCATTAAATTCTAAAATCATCATTAGTTTGTGCCTGAACTCTTAAAGGCTCTGATTTTCTCCCTTTTTAGAAATCTGCTTACACTTGCAAAGCTACTTTTTGTTAATGGAACAAAATACTTAATCGGATTATTTTCTGAATCAGAGAATGGTTGAGGTCGGAAGGCATCTCTGCAAATCATACACAACCCCTCTGCTCAAGCAGGGATGCCTAGAGCAGGGTGTCTAGGACCATGTCCAGGTGGCTTTTGAATATATCCAAGAAGGAAGACTCTTCCACCTCTCTGGGCAGTCTGTTCATTATAACCTGAATCATTTTTTTCTGACTAGTAAATACTAATTCTGTATTTTTGTTCTTTGCATCAGTTCTTAAATCTGAAGCCTTTATTTATCAGACTTCTACATTAATTTTGTTAGTGTTTTTTTCCAAAATGTGATACAGTAAGATTATGTCCTTAATGTAGTGTTACTTACATCTGTCATGCATGTCTTTGTTGCACATATAAATATATTATTTCCAAGCAGTAGCTATTCCCTAGTTTGAAGGATGCTTGAGTATGTTTTGGATTGAGATTTCGCTTGCCCTTGACTCAAATGAAGGATGAATTGTCTAAGCATATTGCAATTTATAGCAGCTGTGAAGTTGGTGAGGTAAGGGGGTTCTGCAAAGAAATGCCGATGTACCCCCATGTGTTTTAATTCCAAGCAAATTCGAAGATAATCCTTGAAAGCGTGTTTTCAGATCAAAGAATCCTAGGTTGCAACAAGGTCCTTTTACACACAGAGCTGCCAACTCTAAGGAATGAGTTGCACCTGCAGGCCGCAAAGGTAGTGAATGAACTAACGTTGTAAGTTTGGTTTCGTTCTTCTTAATGGTGGAGGAAAAGTTGAAACATGTCTATAATAACTGTTCTACACAGTTTCAAAATTCAATGATTAAAACTCACAGTTGGTGAAGGAAGTGCTCCATGCACTGAGATGATGTATATATAAACCCAGAGCTCCTTCAGTTCCATATGGTTATGACTAGTTTCTATGCTTGAAATTTTGAAGCACTTTCTTACTCTCTAATATAGAGATCCTCAAAAAGGCTGAGTGCTCTTTCAGTCAGTAGTATGTAAATAGTCTAGATGTTGCTGACAGCTGTGTGCGCTTGAGAGCTGAATGATTCATTAAATGGAAGCTGGTATAGAAAATCAAATTGAGGGAACACTTTATTTCCTACTAACAGAACTGCTATTTACAAAATTCTCATGTTTTATTGTTCAGAATGTGAAATGTTTAACATAAAAAAAGCTGTGGAACTCTTAAAATTAAAATAATACACACACACATAGATGTTTTCTTTCCCATTCAGGAAAGCTGTTTTTAACTTTTTCTGAGAATAATCTTGATGTAAGATACAAGTACTTCTAATAAATGCAACAACTTTTGAAAAGAGGTATCAACAGCAAACCTCATTTAAAAACATCTGTTTGACTAGTAGTTCCTTATAGAGAGAGAAATTATTAAACCTTTCCAGGCTTTTTTACTATACCGTAATGATTTATCTTTGCTTATCTTTATAACAACAGTTATCTTTGAAACTGCCTTACTCTTTAAAATTGTCGTTCCTTGACCAATTTTGAAAGCAAGAAAAAGCAACTTAAAAGAGGTTGTAAGGATTTTGCTCGAATAAATTTGGTTTTGTTTTGAACAGAACTTCTTGGTATACACAAACAAGCAACAATAGGCTTTTTGACATTGATGGAATCTCTGAGGTACTGTAAGGTAAGCTATTTTCTGTATAACTTAAAATTTTTCTTTCATTGTGGTGTTCTGGGCTTCTTTGACTTAATAAAAGCTTCACTGTGAACAATGGGAGATATTACAGAACTTTCAAAGTATTTTCAACTTCAAATTAAAACTGAGAATAATACTATATTAAAAAAGAATTGTTAAACGCATTTTGTTGAGTAAATGTATGATGCTATTTAAATTACAACTTTATTGCACCGAATTAAGATAGCAAGTTAGAAGCTCATGTTATTACCAAAATAATGCTTAATGCAAGTAATATAAATGGTTATGAAATTCTTGTCTTCTCACAATATCTAGTCTCAAGGAGGCTTGCTAATCATCAACGCTGCAGTTCTGTTTTTCTTCTTATGCCGTTGCTGTCTTGCACTTAAAATGCCATAAGTATAAATTGTAAAACTGTTAAGTTAAATGCATTCTTAATGTAATATATTGAAGACCTAGAAATTACTTTGTGTACTTATCTGTGCGCATTTGCAAGTTGATGAAGTGCAACTTAATCTATGTTGTTTCTTCATGTCATGACACAGACTTCCTTTATTTAAGGATTTTATTTGAGAAATTGTTCCAGAAAATCATACTTCTTAAACAGCATTGATGATCTTAATTTGAAAAAGCTTTTTGATCTCTCTCTGCTTCTTTTTCAAGCTATATTGAATTCTTTTAACTTAGCTCATGGTTAAAGAGGATTGTGGAGTTCTCAAAATGTTATGTATTGACAGACTCCACCCTTTCATTTGTTAATAGTCAGTTCTGAATTGGTACATCCAAAACCACGTCATAAGTCAGGTGGACTTCTACCACATTTAGCATCTGATTCTAGTATTGTTAGGCATAGCAGTAGTTAAGCCTGTGCATCTTGAAGCACGTCTCCAAGGCTGAAATACTAGATATCGATAACCACTTTCTCAATGATGTTGTCTTTCAGTTAATTACTGTAAGTTACATTGTTTTACAAGTCAGTTAGGAACCAGAGATCTAAACTGTAATCCAAGTATTTTACACAGTCTGATATTTTGTTGGACATTTTATAGTAGTTTTCAGAGCATTTGGGTCTCCACTAACTGATTCGTCCTTAGATTGATTGCTGACTAGATGAATTTCCTGGGTTTGCTCTGTGGTTCTGATTTTATTGCAACTTTTTAGGTTGGCTCCTATTTGAAGTCTCCAAAATTCCCCATCTGGATACTCGGCAGTGAGACACATCTCACAGTCTTTTTTGCCAAGGTATGTTAGATGTGATTTTTGTTATGTAACCTCAGGCAGATAAACACCAAATAAATCCAAAGTTCAGATTTTGCCACGGCATGAGTTTCATGTGGCTTTAATATAAAGTGTAGTCACCAAAACTTTTAATTAAGCTTACCTTTGAAGACAAACTTGTTGAAGTGGTTTAAGGATACCTGTTAAATTTTAGTGAAATCTTTTGATTCTGGTATAATTTATTGAGGGTATGGGGGGAAAGGGGTGCTTTAGAACACCATAATCGTGATACATACTGTCTTGAATTTTTATTGTGCAAGAGAGGGATAAAAAAAAAAATAGTTACATGTAGGTGCCTATTAGTAGTTTAATCTTTCTGTGACAGTACTTTCACAGATTTTAATCTATAACCATAGATATCTTTGTCCTAGGTTAAAAATAGTTACAGGACACTTGCAATAATTCCTTTTATTTATTCTAACAGGTATGTATGATAATCACAAGTCCTCAGTTTAAAGCGTTAGACCAAAGTTTCCGAACAGTTTCTATTTGTTTAGTAGAAAATATTTTTTTCTCATACACTTATAATTTCTACAGAACGCTTTCTGATTAAAAACACTTACTGAAACTTTATCATTTGTTAGTCTTTATTACAAATGAACTTTCCTGTACTTAGTATCTTACAAATGAATAACTATTTTTAGGTATTAATCTTGAAAGTAAGTAGTAGATCCTATGACAAAACAAAGACCATAATTTCTTCAGTTGTTGAGTTTGCCATAAATAAAAATAAAGAAGAAACAAAGTAGCAGGTTTATATAATAAAAGTGAACAAAAGAAACCCACAATAATTGGAAGTGTATATGCAGCATTTCTTTAACCTTACTTTAAAAAAAAAAAAAAAAAAAAAAACACAATTAGCTCATATTCTGCATTGAATTTTTTGCAAACACTCTACCAGAACTACTTTGAATTCCTGTTGTTCTAAACAGGAATTGCTTTTTCTTTCCCACAATATAGGGAAAAAAAAATCCGTATTCTACTTTGCTTGTTTTCTGCCTACTATCTCCCCAAACAATCTTTTCAAGTAAATTTTTTGGATTTCAGTTTTGAAATTTTTTCACTTTTTTTTTTTTTTTTGGAATTATCCTATGTCAGTACCTTATTCTGTAGATAGTGTTATGAGTCATAATAGGGGTAAGTAAAATAAATAGACACAATCATCCTGTTAATCCAAGTCAGATATATCTGTCCAGAATGTTACTGTATCTCCAAATGTTTTCTGTTTACAGGTATTACTTCTAGGTAGAAATCTATTTCTATGCTCTTTCTTTTACTACATATTGGTCTGTTTGCTGGGTTTAAAGTAACTAGGCATCAATGTCTAGTGCTTCCAGTATAGCTTGGCTCTTCTTTCCTTGCTGTGACAAACTTCATCTTGTGATTAGTATCTCAGGAATCAAAGAGCAGGAAAAGAAAGCAATGGGGACTTGGCAAAGAATTTCCTAGATTTTTTTTCTTATGAAAAGAGGTACGAGCTGAAGGTTTGTAAAAGTTCCAAGAGTACTTTGTATGTCTCTGTTCACCCTAAAGTCAGGGTTGGTGGGCGTTTCAGGTGGAGCAGAAATGTCAGCTATGCAGAAGTACTGAATCATGTTGCAATTATCAGTTGAAGCTGCTTGCTGAAAACTGGGGGAAGAAACCTGAATACGTTGCCAAATGGTTAGCCAGTAAGTTGTTAAAGTAGTGTGTGTAGTTCTCTGGATGATGCTTGATACTGAGGATGTAACTTCCAGCTCAATGTTGAGTTTGATTAGAGAGAAATCTTCAGAACTGAAAGAGGAAAATGGAGAGGGAAGACAAAAGCAATTTAGATTAGGTTTGGATAGAAACAAATATGGCTCTAATTCTCTGAAGCTGCGTATAATTATCAGGAGCCGAACCCTTATGCTTAGATAGAACATCTAAGCAATTGTTAAGCAGAGGAGTAGTCAATGTTGAAGTTAGTAGTGTAATTAGCCCAAGAAGCCTAGGAAAAGGCTCTTCCTAGAATATTGTCCCTATGGGCAGATTCTTCACTGTTTCCTCAGGGACCTTTATGGAGCATGAAGGTTCAACAGACAACAAGTTTTACTTAAATGCTGCATTCCACCCTACTCAAAATGGGCAGCTGTTGTTTAATACTCTGTTGCTTCATTCAGATTTTTCATTTCACTCGAAGTACAGCAGTAAACATTGGTGTCTTCACTGTGGAATGAAATCATCCACCATGGTTTTCTATCTTAGAAAATTTTACATTAAATACTGAGAATGTTATAGACAACCATTGCTGTCTGCCAGAATATATTTGCATCACTAAATGTGAACCATTTTGCCGTAGCTGTGACTTTCAGAGAAACGTTTAGTCTTAGTTTCTAAAATAAATCTACCAGCCTGAAACTTACCTTCTCCATTTTCAGTGGATTTTAATGAATGAGCAAAGTGCAGCACAGCGTTTTTGTGCTGAAAATGATACTTCAAGATATAAGTGAAAATAAAAATGAACTAGTTCATAACTAGGCTTAAATTCTCTTGTCATTGCCTGAAATAGCCTTAAAGTGTGACAGCTGAGTCAATTCCAATTTTTAGCAAAAGTCTACCAGTAGGTCAGTAGTTTCCACCATTATTAATGGAAGTTGAATCATGGAGATTTTATCTACATGGCTTTCATCACCACATCAGGATTGCCAAAACTCATTTGGGACATAGGGATATTTTACTCAGCCTCATTTTGCTAAAGGGAATTGGAGGTACAAAGAAATGACATAAGTAATTTCTTCATGAAATGAACCTTCACCTCACATTTTCCATATTTTAGTTTCATGGTTTTTTAGTTTTTTTTTTAGTTTCATGTTTTAGAGGAAAAATGCTACAGATTGATCTGTAGATGAGTATGTCGTAAAGTTGGCAAGGACATATGAACACATGCATTACCTGAATAGTTCTTCAAAACTCTCTGATATATATGTCTGTCAAAGTAGATCTGAAAAAACTTGGGTGAAAAAAGCTGGGACGGGGGCAAGTGTTAGCAGGGAACTGTAATTAGTACCAGAATATCTTCTCTTCTTTAAATTATGACTGTGTACATATAAGGTTAGAAAGTTGCTTGATGCTTTGATGCTCAGCAATCTGAATTTAATCTTGATGGGGGGAGGAATGGTGGCTATGCCTCCTAGTTACCTATCATAGTTGCTGCATTTGTCACAAGGTGGATTTTCCCTGAAAAACTGACTATGGAGGTTCTTTGCAGGCAGCTAAATCCAATCAGCCATCATTTCTGCCTCTCCCTGCCTTCCCTTCCTCTCACTGAGTAAGAAAACTCTCAAATGGCCTCAGGCCAACAAAAATAAACAAGGAAAGCTTCATCTGACATTCTAAGTGTCCCTGTCAGACAGTGATCATGCAAATAGCCAGTATTGTAAATGTTCTCTAAAAAGCAACTTTTTTTTAAAGTGTGGAGAGAAGAAATTGAAAAGTGGGGTGGTTCTGACAACGTAGAGATAAGGATGTGATGGGTAAGGATAAAATGCTGTATGGTCAGGTTTTGGTTGTTGTTATCCTCATAAGGAAGTTACGACAAGCTGAGACTGTTCAGAACCTGTAGGAATGTCAGGGTGTCATCAGGCACCATGGAAAAAAATCAGCTAGTTTGTGTGGTTTTTATATAAAATATGAAAAGAAAAAGTTTCAGTTAAAGTAATAGGAAGAACAACAGATTAATAGCTGCTTTCTAAATAGTGTCTGCTGACATGCTAACTTGCGTGTTCTGGAAGTTTGAATTCAGAGCCTTTAAAAGTGAAAAGACAACATGGAATGAGTCCCCAGGGGCTTTGCGTTAGTATATGCTTATTTCATTGTCTGTTCTTGGAGCACACAGACCTCAGCAGAATCGGCTGTCCACTTCCATTTTTAGTTACAGCATTGTAGCATTTCTAGACTTCAAGGATCACATAAGCAGAGGAAACTCCTGGCTGAGACATCTGAACAAGCTACACATAACGCTTTTCAAGGAAAATGTGCCTGTTTTGCTGGGTTGGGACTGTTCTTATGGTTTTGAATTACAGTTTTCTATTTTTCTAATTTTGATTGCTGTAACATGTTTACATATTCTCAGGGCCTTTCTGCAGTATCCTCAATAATATTATCTCAGAAGAAAAGTCACTTGCTTCTCTTCCTAAACAAGCTTTTAAACTAAATTTCAGTAGAGAGACACCTGAGCAAACACTGGCATTGCTATAGGAAATCCTGAATTTGGGTCAGTGGTGTTTGCCTGCACTGCCCTAAGGAGGAATGTTACTGGATATGACATCTAACTTAAGAACATCAACAGAGAGTAAGAATGGCCATGAAAGAAAACAAGATACTTGTGTAAAAATTCAACCATTACTAGTGTACACTAACAATGATGGTCTATACAAAAGTAAACGATGTGTATCCAAATAAATTACACTTCTACATTAATAGAGGAGTTCTTCTGGGTAGGGAAGGTAGTGAAAAATATCTACTCCCTTTGTTTTGGATTGTGCTCCCATGGCTGGTGAACGCAGGTAATCAGATTTTGAAGTATTTCTTCACTAGAGGAGAAATCAGAATCAGATTTTGAAGTATTCCACCTCAGGAAATGGTTATGGAGTATGTGGTTGCAGAGTCTTAAGTTTCCAAGAGTAAGTGGAACTGGTTCTGGTTGGGACTGTCTGGCAGGAGGATGTAGATGTGTAAGTCAATGGCGGTAACTTCTGGGCTCGAGCGGGGGGTTGGTTTTCTGTGCTGCTGATGAAGAGCAGGGAGACAGATGCTGCTCTGTTCTTCACAAATGCTCTGACCTGATTAAATCAGCAGTGAAACTTCAGATGTATTTCCATCAGCTGTTGAGAGCTCTTTCTTCAAGAAAAGACCCCTCTTTGAAGTGAATGTTAGGGCAGGGTGTTCCCTGTGGTATCTGTGAGCCTGCAGAGAATTTAATTTATTCCACTGGTTACTTTGAGCTTCACTATGTTAAGTGCTGTTGTTAAACAAATGAATTTATATTGTTCTCAATAACGCAGTAGTTCACAGGGGTTGCTTTGTCCAAATAGTTTTGTAGCCAAAAGGCCAGTTCTCTTCTCAATACTGGTTTCATCGCTGGAAAGGGGTACCTCAAAATACAATGCTTCTGTAAGGTATCTACCCTATTCTGGCTTTGCAGGATCACAGAGCATGACTGTGAAACCTTATTCCCTTCTTTGTAGGTCTGCCTCAATTTTACTTTCTGATTAAATTGTTCCTGCAGATGCATGTTTGTGTCTCAGAGCAGGCACTTCTGGGCCGTTTTTTTGTTTGTCTGGGAGGCTTTCTGTGGCAAAACCTGTACTTTTTTTTCATTTGTGTGTGTAACTTTCAAGCATTTACCCAAGAAAATTTGAAGTTAATTTTTTCGTTTTAATCAGTGGAATGACATCTTCAGGTAGGGCCTTTTATTGCTGCCACATCGTATGCAGAGGAACTCTGGAAAGGCATTGGAGGCACTGCTTCTAACTTCTCTCCATGCTGTGCTGAACCATGTTATATCAGTTACAGCTTTTGTCCTTGTTCCCGTACAAGGATGCCTAGATTTGTACACAACATTTTTTGAGGATCTTAACCTCAAGGCAGTTTTGATGCTGCTCTTGTCAAAAGTGCTGTGCATCTCCTAATATGACTAGCAGTTACTGTTTAGATCACAGAGGCAGTAACTCACTCAGAAGATTTTTACGTTATTTGTTCTCAGAGTTGAGACACTGAAAAATTGTAACAGAGGTCATTAAACTGAGAGGACGTAAGGCTCACAATATTCACCAAACCAGCTATTTGGGGATTTACCAACAAAAAGAATGTTTTCACTGTGTTTATCCTGATTCTCTGACTAATTTCAGACACTTATCTTTATTTATAAGTTCCCTAAAGTTTCAGATATTTTTAACATTCATCCCATGATGTATAGCTTTCGCTGTGATCATTTAAGGACATTGTTCATGGTTGGCTGATACAGACCATGAAATGTAATTGTATATACCCCTAAGCAAATAAGCAAATTACTTCCTTTTGGGAAAAGATTTCTCATCCATCTGTTTTCTTTCAGAGGGGGAATGTGAGTTTTTATACATGATGTAGATGAGAACAGGACTGCTTAGATGATATCACTTTTCATGTGTTTATGTTGTTCCAATTTTTGTGTCACTGAATTATTCCTCCTGAAATATTACATGTTGGTACTGCTTTGTGCTAAAGTAGGGGAGGGAATGACTTTGTACTGTCTCCTCAGATGCTATTTCGGAGCCTAGATGAAAACTTGTGAAATGGGGCAGAAAATAGTTCTAGTAGTTCCAGCAGGAACCTTTGATCCACTAAAATCTAAGTCTAAAAATTCAAAGTAAAATGCTAATACTTGTTGCATGAGGTGCCCTTTGAAAACAAGAAGAGATGAAATAAGAAAGGAAACCAATGCAGTGTAAGGAGCCTTTTGTAGATCTAAAAATGCAAAAAAAAATCCTTCCCTTGAACTGTTAAGTTCTCAGTTTAGCATATTGTCAGTGCACTTCCAAATTGGAAAAATTACAAAGAAAATACACAAGTAATAACCATGAATATCACACTAAAAATGCCATTTCTTAACCATTTCAAGTTTACTTCTAAATACAGTTAGGAAGAAAAGTGGTTCTAGTATTCTACAATTCATCTGTCTATTCACTTTTCCTAGTTCTCTTCAAAACATACGTTCTGTTTACTTTCAGTTTTCTGAGTTTGTATTTCAGTTGCTTAAAAAATAAACTTGTCTGACTTTAAAGATTAGCAGTAGGCTATGGGAGGGCGTAGTCATCTCTGAAAATTATTTTGACTAACTTAAATGATATGTTGTTTCTAAAAGGTATATTTTTTTATTGGAACACTATAATGAATGTATAAGCTACTGTTGTGAAAAATGTACAACACATAGTAAAAATTGTGGTTCATTTACTGCCCATTTGTAGACAGTCCTGAGAAATATTTTTTTTTCCTTTTCCTCATATTAGAATTAAATGAATGACTTTGTCATGACTATGTAAACTGAAATTGGGGAGTGGAAGGTAATGAATTGGGTCTTACCCCCATAAACATACTTCCTAGCATCCAGAAGGCTTTATAGTGTCCTGTTTAAGGAAAGAGGGTATGAGCAACCTAGTTTGTATGTCAGTCTTATCAAACGAAAGGCTGGTTTTTGAAGAAACACATTACAGGTTTTTTTTGTTAGTATATGCAGAGTGTCTCGCAAGTAGTAAATGCGTCAAAGACATTGTTAAATACAGTTTTATAAAGTATAAGTCACTGTATCGAGTAAATTCTGAACGTCAATGCATAATAGAAACAAAGGCTGAGAACATCACTGTATCATTCTGTATCCCTTTTAGGTATGAAACCAATGTTGGTTCCAGCTATATTTGATACAATAGAGAAGACATGGGGCCTGAGTCTTCACATGACGGGTAGATATTCTGTTTTTCAAATTTGGAGGAATAGGAATCCCAGCTTATTATTAAAAAATGATGAATAAAGTGATACGATTTTTAATAGTATTACAGTTCTTAAATATCAATCACATTGATATTTACAGAAATATGTATAAAAAGTTATTCCTAATTCCAGTTCAAGTGAAAAACAAAATGCTGATGGCTTTTTCTCCATCATCTGCTTTTTCCATTAGTCAGGTACCTTGGCCTCTCCAGCTATAACTTCTACTCAATTCTGGCATTATCACGTTAGTGATACCACTTTAATTATCACTGTAGTTCCATTTTCAGCTATATTAAATAGCAAAGCATTGTTCATGCTATTGCTCAGTAGTACAATAGGATATAGCCATCCAGCAAGTCCTGATCTGAAGTTTTATATCCACACCTCTTTTAATATAATGTTCTCTCATATATTGTATTACTGGTTTTGTTGGTTTTTTGTTGTTGGTTTGTTTTTGTTTTTTTCCTGCTGGTCACAAAGCACATCCACCTCACTCAATGCATTAGCATTTACCAGCTGTGGTCTTAATTCTGCATTTGGCAAGTGATATGTTTGCAGCTGTTCCAGTCTGCAGGTAATGTTTAGAAACTAGGCATTTATACTTACGTCTTTTGGTTGGCTGACCCTTTCTTTCTGATAGTTGTCACTGAATATTATATGAAACAGCTTAGAATCCTTCATGTATCTGACAGCTGCTGAGTTGTTGTGCGTACTTCTATGTTTAGCTCGCAATAGATCTTGGCCTGAAAAACACAACTACTTCAGAAGTCCTCTTCTCATTTGGAAATTTAAGGTTTGGCTTTTTAATTTTTGAAATGATTTTATACTTCAGCATCCTGCATATATTTATTTTTTTCAAATTCCCCCTGAATAATACTACTATTTTTATTTGAACTCTGTTAATAATGGAGCAGGTATCATTACACCCTAACCAATTTGTAGTTTATCCAGTATTTGTGAGTAGATGGAGGGGAGAGGCATAAACTTATTCCCTTAAAGGCTTTTTAAAGTCTTAGCCCAAAAGCTGTGACTTAATAAATACAGCGTCCTTTCATATCTTTCTGGTTTACAAATCATTGAGTAATATGTAAGAAAATAGTAGCTTTCTTAATAGCTAAGCTGACAGCAAGTGAGGAATGGAAAGAAGGGATTTAGTTTGATACTGTAGAATACTCCTTTCCAGAAAGTATATGAACTTAGTGCAGTGGTCTGTTGCAGTGTTCATGTCAGGTTTTGGCATGACGTACGTTAGAAGGAGATAAAACAGAGGTAAAAGGTACTGTTTTAGTCATTCGATGCTGTCTCAGCAAATGGAAGGGATAGAAGCTGGGTTTAATTTCCATGCCTTTTCAACAAGTATACACATCATTGTCAAAGTTTCTAAACTAACGCAGGTCAGTAAATAAGGCACTTTATGTCAGCAAGTGGCAGAATCAGAGTCGGTGATTTTCTTTAATGGAATCATTCCAGAAAGAGAATCGTAAGAGATTTTATTTAGCAGTTTCAACACAGAATGATTTTTTTCCCAGAGTCCTAAAATCTAACCTACTGCCTTCCAAAATACGGAATTTAATACCCATAGTAATGTAGTATTGCAAAGATCAGGATAAAGACAGGATACGTCAAGCATAACAACTAACTTCTCTCCATTTTCTATATATTCTTATACAAGATCTATATATAGAAATAATAAACTCTGAAAATGCCAAGCCTGTCCCATCCATTTGTTGTTCCACAGACTTCCTTTTTATTATTTTCTAGTTACAGCTTACTAACTGAAGGAATTGTTTAGCAGATAATGATGTTAGGAATATTATTTTACCATTTTTAGTGAAACATGGAAATGAAAATCTGGTGCTCACTACATTACCAAATAGTGGCAGAATTAGTGTAAGAACTGGTGGTATGGCTGTTGTGCCATCCACGGTTAGCAAAAATCAGTGAGTGTGAATGGCTGTTAATCTATAAGTACATGTTCTAGATTGATTCTTCATATTCTTTCTTCCCCATAGAATTTTTCTTCTTTATCATGAAGTCATAGATGTATTACATAGCTTATGAAATAGGGA
Organism: Aythya fuligula; assembly: GCF_009819795.1. Taxonomy (NCBI): domain Eukaryota; kingdom Metazoa; phylum Chordata; class Aves; order Anseriformes; family Anatidae; genus Aythya; species Aythya fuligula. The sequence continues at coordinate 22,242,830 of NC_045560.1, forward strand.
GTTTTAAGTATAGTTATTGAAAGCTTGTGAAGTGGTTTTGGGCTAAACAACAAGGAAATAAATTTGTGTCCATTTTCTCCTTCCCCCAAAAAAGTCTGAAGACAGATGTTTGGTTCTTTCTGAGCAAGATGTCCTATGGAAAGCTCTGCAGGAGGATCTGGATAGGCTGGACCGATGGGCTGAGGTCAACTGCATGAAGTTTAACAAGGCCAAGTGCCGGGTCCTGCACCTGGGGCGCAATAACCCCAAGCAGAGCTACAGGCTGGGAGAGGAATGGTTGGAAAGCTGCCAGGCAGAGAAGGACCTGGGAGTGATGGTGGATAGTCGGCTGAATATGAGCCAGCAGTGTGCTCAGGTGGCCAAGAAGGCCAACGGCATCCTGGCTTGTATCAGGAACAGCGTGACCAGCAGGGCTAGGGAGGTGATCGTCCCCCTGTACTCAGCTCTGGTGAGGCCGCACCTCGAGTACTGTGTTCAGTTTTGGGCCCCTCGCTACAAGAAGGACATCGAGGTGCTTGAGCGGGTGCAGAGAAGGGCGACGAAGCTGGTGAGGGGCCTGGAGAACAAGTCCTACGAGGAGCGGCTGAGGGAGCTGGGCTTGTTCAGCCTGGAGAAGAGGAGGCTCAGGGGCGACCTTATCGCTCTTTTTAGGTACCTCAAGGGAGGCTGTAGCGAGGTGGGGGTTGGCCTGTTCTCCCACGTGCCTGGTGACAGGACGAGGGGGAATGGGTTTAAGTTGAGCCAGGGGAGTTTTAGGCTAGATGTTAGGAAGAACTTCTTCACTGAAAGGGTTGTGAGGCATTGGAACAGGCTGCCCAGGGAAGTGGTGGAGTCACCATCCTTGGAAGTCTTCAAAAGACGTTTAGATGTAGAGCTTAGGGATATGGTTTAGTGGAGGGCTGTTAGCGTTAGGTTGGAGGTTGGACTCGATGACCTTGAGGTCTCTTCCAACCTAGAAAATTCTGTGATTCTGTGATTCTATATCCTTGGGAAGATTTGGGAAGATGACGTTTTCTTTTTAATTCTCATCTCTGCTCAGCCTGCTTTATTCCCATGTTCCCAGACCACACTAGGCTAGATGCAGGGAGCTGAAAACACTAAACAAGATGCCAACATGACAACATATGCGTCAATAGTAAAAAATATTCTTTAAAATAGTAGCAGTTGTAGTCTTGTTGTGAAATTTCAGGCCAAACTTCATGTTTCACAAAACTCCCCGGCTGCCTAATAAACATGTAACATGACAGACTGAACTGGCATAAAAAATCTGCATGTTTCCAGGAGACCTTAAGTAATTTTATAACCAGCAGGAACCTGATTGAAATCAACTTGGATTTTAGGTATTGCCTGATTCACAGAACCTTAATGCATGTGACAGCTGTTGAATCCCTGGGAACATCAGAGTGAACCCATATACAGCATCTAATTTCATCCTTCACAAGTACAATCACGAATACCCTCGAAGTCCATTTCTAAACACTTTCTGAGAAGCATTCAGAAATGAGATTTACATTCCTTGGTCATCTCCTTTCATACTGATAACAACCTCCTTTGATAAAGCAGCTCTACTTTCAGGTTAGAAATATGTGAATGAATAAATTAAAAGCCTAAATGAGGAAGGAAGGAAGGAAAAAATATGAAGAAAGATGTGGGGCAAACCAGTTATGGTGGAAGAAGCTTTTAACTTTTTCTAGCTGAGTTGAAGCAGTTATTTAACATACTACTTTAATTTTCTATCTTTATTTCTCCCATATGTAGCATCATAGCATCAGAAGTCGTATTTTTATAACTGAGTAACATGTTTGTTTCTAAATTTTAAAATAACCTCCTTTCAGTTTTTAAATGCTTTTTTTCCCCCATTGTTGATTTGTTTTACATGAGAAGGGTATGAAACATTGATATTTCCTCATTTGAGTTTGAATTATACCCATTTGGGTCTACTGCTTCATAGTTCAGGGAATCTTCGTATGTCTGTGTATATTTATATAGACTTTCTGAAAAGAGCAGTTTTATGTTATAGAGAGGTGCCAAAGGTGCCAGTCTGACATGAAATAAGTTAAAGATACTTTGCTACAGGAATATTGAGACAGTATGGGTGTATTCAGAAATAAAGTTCTGTAATTTCCTATGCATAATTAAGAAAACTGATGTAATTGGTGTTAAATGAAATGGGCTTTATTGTGTAACACAGCTTTAAGGAGGAAAATAACACAAGTTTTGTATTAAAGAAGTAAACATACTGCCTTTCGTGTGAGGTAATTGTTGTACTCTGCTATTACAGATTTAGCTACCTGAAACGCCAAATTGCAATATGAACATAAAAGGCAATACTGTTTTTAAAAAGAAAATAACAGTGAAGAAATAACAGTCCCTGCATTTTCTGTATGTGTACATGGAGATTCCCTAAAATACTGCTTAGCAGCACAAAATACCAGTGGTCACTTGACATTCTTAATACACGGTTTCCTTAAGTACTTCTAAAGCTCATACTGTTCACATGTAAAGCCATAAGATCTTACTTGCAATAATTTGCCAAGTTAATAATCGTCCTTTAGAAAAATTCTTGTCATACTTGAGTTACAAAATAATGCAATGTCACAATCTCACCCACTTTCAAAAACATTTCATGGTTCTGGGTTGAAGCAAAGCAGGGCATTTTCATCTTCCCAAGCTTGAATTACATAGTTTAAATGGTGAACTGAACACCTGAAACAGGTTTCTAACATGAAGTGAGGCTCTCAGTACTTCCAAGTATTTAGGAAGAACTGAATTTCTGAGGTATACATGTATCTTTGAACTGTGCCATTACATGGTCCTGTCATACCTCTTCACTTCCCACCTACTTAGTGCAATTTTCACATGGAGTTAGTATATTAATGCTCACCAGGGGTTGTATTACAAGTGCTTCATGTCTACAGCCTGAAATGATACTATATACAGAAATACTATTTCATATAGTTTTTTTAAAAAGTTGACAGCTAGCATGATAATAAAAACTACAATTCATTTTGAGTAAACTTTGTTGTGAAGTTTTTGCATGTTGTCAACCATGAAACTTGACCACTTCCACTTTAGTTCCTCTTAGGAATAAAGATTAATTTTTGATGTTGTTGAGGACAGAATATGATACTGTTAAATAACAAAAAGTATGGAAAAGCTGCCCTTTTTGATTAAACTTGGGAAGGTGGGGGTAATATTTAATTTAGTAAGTAAATAAGAATTCCAGGAAACTAAAACTTATCCATTCCTGTTCTGTAATTCCAGTAACACACTTTTGCTCTCAAAACAAAGACTTTGTTCTGTGATAGTGAAAAAAGTTGGCAATTGAAATAAATAAAAGTGAACACTACATAACCAATCTTCATTGTTTTATAGTAATCTCTTACAATACATGCTTCAAAACAAGGAACATGAATTTCCTGCCCCCTTTCCACCTCCTACCCTCCCTTTTTTTTTTAATGTGGCAGCAGTTCACTTGTAGCCTTCTTGGGAAGTTGTTGAACATGTTGAGGAACTGAAGAAGCTTCTCATTCTTACTTTGGAGCACTGCCTCATTTGAAATGTATTCTGGTCATCTGTGAAAGACCTATGCATCCAAATGGTAATACAGAGTACATTAGTAGGATCACATGAAATTTCTTTTCTTTTTCAAAAGATAATCTGAGAGAAGTTTAAAGACAATTAAAATCAGATTTCTTTCTGAACCATCTCCACAGTGAGATTGAGTGAGATTCTTCCTCTATACCATGCATCAGGTGTCTTTATAGTCTCACAGTATTAGAATAGGTCTGACTTTCTTTCTGCTTCCCATACTGTTAAAATCTACTACTTTTTTGTGTTTCCAAGGGCATGCTGGGTTGAACAGACAGATATTGGATTTTATCCAGTTTAACTTGTCTCTGGAGTCCTACCCAGAATAAAAACAGGACAGGACCCTAGTGTTTTTTGATGTGGTTGGGATAGTTTTGTTATTGGGATCTCAGTTTGGAGTCCCAACCATTGCATGTGGACCAAAACCAGCAATTAAACTACCAGATGCATTCACACTCTGTTTTCGCAACACTGGCATGTGGATAGCTGTCTTTGGATAAGAACTTTCAAGCTTAGTACCTAAGTTCAAATAACAGTTGTCATTTGTCAGGGAATTGTATTTTTATATTTGAATCAGTTATGGAAACCTTCAACTTGAAGCCATTGGATTAAAATTAAGAGGGAACAGTGACCGCTCTGAAAAGGTAATTTATACAATACAATAAGATTGTTACACATCTCTAAGTACATGTTCAGTGTCTCATTAAGACCAGCTGAAATTGTAAGATGAGAACAGTAAATCTGGAACTTGTTAGAATTATAAACTGGATTGGAAAGACCTAGACATTTTAGGATTAAGCAAGCTCCCTGCTCAGAGCAGGTCTTGCCCAGAGCAGGTTGCTCAGGGCCTTGCCCAGTTGTGTTTTGAATATCTCTACGGCCTTCCTGGGCAGCCTGTTCCAATGTTCAGCTTCCTTCATCATGAGGAAAAAAAAATCTGAATTATAATATCTAATCTAAATCTCCTGTGTTGTGACTTGTACCCATTGGCTCTTGCCCTCTCTATGCATCACAGCGAAGTCTGGCCCTGTCTTCCCTATTGTCCTAGTAGGTAATTGAAGATAGCAATGATTATTGCTAACCTTTTCTAAGGCTTGAGAAATCCAGTTCCCTCAGCCCCTTCTCCTATATTACATTCTTTACCTGCGCCAGTAGTTTTGGTTGCCCTTCCTTGGACAGCTCCAGTATGTCAACATCGTGTGGTCAGGAACCCAACCCTGTCCCTTATATCTCAGGTGAAATATCAGAGGTATCGAGGAAGAATCACTTTCCTCCAGCGACTTACAACCTTCCTGCTAATGCAGCCGTCATTGACGCAAGGATGTGCTGCTGACTGATAGACAATTTGTTGTCCAAAAGAACTCCCAAGATACCATGGCCTAACTTTCTGGAAAATGCATTTCATTTTATCTTTGATGGAAAGAAAGTAGTATGCAATGAACGTTTTGTCAGATTTTGCTAGAGGGTGAATGGGCTTCCAAGCCTAGGCACGCTGTGGAAGAGCAAACCAGACAAAGCCCATCTTTCAGCAGGTGTGTCTCCTAGACCATTTCTTAAATGTTTTTTTTCTTCTTTCCCTTTCCTTCTCTCTCTTGCACCTCTCTTTCTATGTCTCCATGCACCCAGACACGTTATGGTAACCCACCACTTAATCTCCTGCACGAGTGCATGTGAGGAGAGCCAGGCGTGGATTCACAAGTCAGAAGTCTGAGCTTGTGCCTGCAGTAGTTGGCAGTTGTCCACCTTCTGCCAAACGCAGTCATTAACAGCAGTGTCTGCCTTCTGTCCTGCTGGGAGCACAAACTTGTGCAATTCCTCGCTGCCTGGCCTCCAGTTTCAACAACCAGTCTTGAGACTCCAGCCCTTCTGTCAAATAAAATTGAAGTTGAGCAATGCATCCAGAAGTCAACCAGAGATACGGGAATTGTTTTCAGATCCCATCAGCCTTGTTTTCTTAGGAAACTATTTTGGAAAAGTTGCTGTCTTGAAAGCCAATGATTACAGCATTGAAAAAGACACTGTTTTGTCTGTAATACAAGATTCCAAAATACAAGATACAAAATAATCCTGGTTCTTGCAGATCTGATTAAATAGTTAATAAATTACGAGCATTTCTGTATTGTTTTCAAGCAATTTTTCAAGAAAAGAATTAGTGCTATAGTATGTAATTCTTCCATGTATCACTCAACTGTGGCATGTGTGGAACTGTGAAGTGGGCCATATGCAAACATTTCATTTTCAGGGGCAGCAGGTCTTTCAGCAAGGGGTCTTTGTAAAAATTCATAGCCAGGATGTCAGTGTGGCTTATTCATTATGCTCTGGTTTTGATTTGTAAAATGAAAACTTCTGGAATGTTTTCATTAAAACTTAAGAAGAGTATTTTTTGCCTCTGAGGGTAAACACGGGATCTTAAAATAACTGGTACCGCTGATGAGAACAACTTTTCAAAGTAATATAACATGCCTTGTTTGTGAATCATAGGAGCCAACAAGCAAATGTGATTTTTGGGACATGTTGTACTTAATATTGCAAATAATTATTATAATTAACTGTTGATGGAATTCCCTTATATGGAACTTCTAATGCATGGGATACATCAAAATACAATTCGTAAGGCTGGGGGCGTGTTTTGGCACAGCTGATGGAGTATCAGCTTGGGCAGCTGAAATATGTTTTCATTAAGTGTTTGTCACGTTTTCAATTTTGCTGCTCGAGGGAGGTACGGGTTTGTTTTGGGGGGAGCGAGAGGGGCGTTGGCTAGATAAAAACGTATGGACCATGGATAGTGGATATACATGTATTTTCTAAGTTAAAGGATGCATTAGATTTGTATATACATGGATAAAATCTTAAAATTTTAATTGTTTATTATTTTTTTTAATAAAAACAATTAAAAAAAATTTTTAAAGTCTCAGAGGTTAGAACAGTTTGGGGTTCCACACTCCCTATGGATATATTTTATTTACTTTTTCCTTTTTTAAAGAATAAATTTTAATCTTTTGTAGGGTTTTACAAACATAAGATTTTTTTCTAATCTTTTTGCTTCCTAAGTCTCTTACCTGCTTAAAAAAAAGTTTAAACATAGGCAACTATGAAGATACACTGTTAAAGTATTGATTTTCTGTAAGTGCTGTAGTTGTCATTCATTCACACAATCACTAATATTTTGCATTGCTGTTTTTGTTCCAAATCAGTCGTGTTTAGACCCTTAAAATTTCATTTTGATGCTACTGGATCAATATAACAATTTAGCTTTTATTTTTCCAGTCCGTTAAGCAAGTACTGTAGAAGTTGCTCTCACCAGGAGAGACTAAAAGCATGAAGGGACTTCTTCTGAACTAGTGTCTTCTGTAGGCTTTCTGCCTTGGAGATGGATGATGGAGATGGAGTACTCAGAAGGTGATGGAGAAGTTGCGTATAGCTCAGGGAGATGTACAGTCCTAGTTTCTCTGCAGGCCAACCTACTTCTGGTATAAATGAAGATGGGTTCAGAAGTCCAGTCACAGTGAGATGTGGTACTTGTGCTGCAAGAGGGCCAGGAATTGGCTTGGTCCTGGTAAGGGCTTTTCACGTCTTAAGAACTAGGAGGCTTCCAGCAGACGTGATTCATTGGATTAATGTGCATTAGGGACTTAGAATGTTTCAGAGCTTTCTTTGAGGGGAAAATTCCCACTGCATTGATCCTTTAAATCCTGCTGCATGCAATCAAGTGTCCAACAGATGTGCGGAAAGCTTTCTCTAGCTGTGGAGCCCGTGCTGAAGTTGCACACTGGGATGCTGCTTTTCAGAGAGGGGTGGACACAAGCAGCTGGCTTTGCTTCTGCACAGTGTGCATCTAGGGCTGGCGTTTGGCCCAAACTTTATTACCACTTAAGTTGCAATATGGATAGATCTAAATAGATCACAGCAGATTGAACCCTGATCCTTCCATAGAGGCACCACACTGCTCCGTAAGGTAGATTTTTGCATGGTGTCATGCAGCAGTAGAGCAGCCCTTAGGAGAGAAAGTATAATGGGCTGGTGTTCTAGTAGTGATGGGCTGGCAGCTCAGATACTTCCTCCTAACTTCTAAATACAATCCTTCTTAAGACCAAATATTGGCTGTCCCATGTGCAGAAATTAGGGGAACTCTAACCCATGATTGTATGCACCTGATGCCAGTAAGAGCTGCATCTCTCATGTCTGCAAAATAAAACTTGCTTGATATTTTTAAATGTGTCGCATGTTACCCCTTTTTGTGTGTTCTAGGCAGCTGGCTTTCACTCAGGGAAGTTTTCTAAGCGCATGCTGGATACTGTTAGGTGTATACTTTAAGTTCTTGGCTGATTTGGAGTCAGCTATTAAGAGAAAATGGATAAGAGTGGAGTTCTCATAAAATCTATGGTTTGCCTCTGTTCTTTCCCTGAAGTGGTTTTCTTAATCTGTTCAAAGAGCAGTAAGCCCCTGTGCATTTTTGAATTCTACATTTCTCTGATTAACTGTTGCACATAGAGGTATAATGAGTGGATATGGTGATTTTCTCTTCTAAAAAAATGTCATCTGCAGAAAGTGAAGTTGAGCTGAAACTGGAATTTAAAAGGTTGTATGCTTTTTAAAACACTGATTTGTAAAAAATAAAAATTACTTCATACAATATGAAGAAACATTTTTGATGTTTACTGTTGTTTAGAGGAAAGCCAACTTTTTGTTTGTTTTCCTGTCCATAGCAGAGCAGGTACCATTACATTTCTACTTTGACAGAAAGCAAAACTATAGGGGGGCATAGTCAAATGCAGTGTTTCCTTTGTAAGTTTTAGTTTTTCATTTCCCTTTCTGTGTGAAAAATAACATACATGGTTGTAACTTTTAAGAGGAGATGAGGGCTTCAAGTACTCCTAGTGAGCAGTTATTTGGTGTTTTATGTTCCATTTTAATCTCAGGTTTTGGTACCTTTTTAAGCTAAAGGGTGTGCTGAGTACGGTGCATTTCTTACCCTTTTTATCGCCTTTTGTTTCTCATGAATAGCTTACCAGTTTTACTTTTTTTCATAATGTTTTTGGCACAAAACCAGAGGAATATGCTTTTTGCCGTTTTACAATAGTAGAGAAAATGTCTCCTGTATATGAGTTTTGGAAAACAAAACTGTGTTTGAGATGAAAAGCCCATAAATAAAAGCATTACAACAGCTACTATTGGAACCATATTTTTTTCATGCAACTAACAAGTTTGTGTTCTGGCAGCCTGTGAAATAGACTTCAAAACATTGTCTTGCAGCTTTCTATCTAAATAATTCTTATCTGTTTGTAATGCATGCATGCATAGTACACTCACTAAACTCCTCTGCTACTTGTTTGTGTTTTCGGATATGAAGAATAATACTATAAATTTAAATCTCTATATAATGCACAGACTCCAAGTAGTTTTTCTGTGCCATGACATCTGCATTAAAAATTACGTAAGCTTTGTCTGGAAGTTTAATAGTCTGCAACATAGTTCTTGATAGCTTTAAGTCACTGTTTTCAAAGTACTTACAGTTATTCTTCTCTTGTATTTAATTTGCATTCATTTAAGGTCCAAAGCTGTGTAGTATAGGTAAATTTTTCCTTAGTAATCTGTATCTGAATTAAGAATATCCTGAAAGTTTTCTTTCTTTCTTTTTTTTTTTTTTTTCTCCAAAGGATATGGCCCTTGTTGCTCCTGAAGCGCCTTCAGAACAAGCTAGGAGGGTCTTCCAAACATATGACCCTGAGGGTAAGGGCTGTATGTCTTGCTGAAGTGTGATTTTTGGATTGAAGTGCATTCATTCGGTAGAGACATATTTCAAGGAGTAATGAATGCTGCATTCTGTGGAGTATCTCTTAAAAATAAACAGGATTATTATTTTATAAAATTTGTTCTAAATACTGCACTTTCAAATCCATTGCGCTTTCTATGTCAGGGTAATACACTGTTTATTCCCAGACTGATTAATAGACAAATTAAGTACTTAGTACTTAAGAAATTTTTAATACAGCATTCAATCTATAAGTGAAACAAATTTTTGAAAACTTTTTGTAGCAAAGGGAATTGAGTACAACATAGTGTAACAGGAGTTAGAGTTCTTAGAGCATATGCTTTTTAACCTCATAATTTTCTAATTAACCTCATGTTTCTAATTAACAGAAGGCTTACATATAATTTGATTTCTCTTATATTAATCTTTCATAAAATATTTGTTATGATTGCATTCGTCATGAAATTGTTTTTAAACGTATATGGCAGAAACTGAAAACTTTCTTAGGTTTTGGAAAACAAATTGTGTAACATTCAGTCATTATTTTAACTGTTCAAAACCGAAAAAAAAATAACAGTTATTACCCTATGTATCAAGTGGAGATTACTATAGAGATTGAATTGTTAGCAAGTATTAAGTTGTTAAGCACATAAATGATAAACCTACAGTTTTTGTATTGCATTCTTTTAAAGTGATAGAGAAGTGCTTGAAAACTGTGCCTTCTAGAACCCCACCATGTGTTTTTAAGTTTTAGAGATAAAGATGTGCAATATTTGTATTTTTGAGTAAATTCTGTGTTCCTGGAAAGCATTTTGTTTCTTTTCCTAATGAGCTTTGTTACTGCTTTAGATAATGGCTTTATACCTGACACTCTCCTAGAAGATGTAATGAAGGCTCTGGACCTTGTTTCAGATCCTGAATAGTAAGTATAATGAAATTTCAGAATACAGAAGTATCAGTTAGCCACATATTAATTACTGCTTTTTTCTGGATTTTTTTTTCTAGCCTGTACTCTGAGCACAGGATGTTATTTTGAAGTGCCTAAGTTAGCTTTCAGTGAATTGGAAGGGGGGATGAATTAGAATTAAAATCTCTCTAGCTTTGATAGTGATAACTAGAAGCCAAAAAAAACACACTACCGTCAGTACTATGTGTTGAGGAGATGGTCATTGTGAATATATTCCTATATGTTGACTAGGGTGAAACTGACTAAAAAGATAAATCACTAAGGTACATGTAGGCAGTTTAACATTGATTTATATACAGAGTTTAAAGCTGAAACTGCTTCACCTGCATTTTTGTTCCAGCAGCATGTGGTGCCTTCTGTTTATAACTGATATTTATTTCCAGAAATGACACATTTCTAGGATTAGAGTCAAAACTACTAAGTGAAAAAGGTTTCACTTACTTACTTTAGATGTTATATGGACTGATGGGACTAATATTCAGTGACAGCAGATAATCTTCAGTGTCAAAGCTTACCTTCTAATTATGTCTTAACACTAAATGTTTAACCAAGAAAGGAGAGCTATGTGCTTGATTTTTTTTTAACATCTTCAAAGATGGTTCTGCTCTTTCATGAGCATGTTCTAGCCTACTGCAGTCTAAATCAGTCATTCCTGTACAATGGCTGTTGAGGCTGCAAGTGTACTTACCACAGACATGAAATGTATTGATGTCATTTTCTGTCTTCCAAATGTTACAAGCTATAGCGAAGTTTACTGAGCTGGGGAGGAAGGGTGAAAATTGGAATCAAGAGACACCCGGGAAAGACAAGACAAAGATACTAATATTTGTGTCATGTTAGTAAATGGTGAAATTTGCAAAAGTTTTGTTTGTTTGTTTGTGTTTTTTTTTTTAAGGGAAAAAAAGGCTTAATTTAAAAGGTCTGAGAAACTTTGTTTTGGCCTTTTGTTCTGTTGCATCAATAAGTCTGCAGAAATACCCTTTCTGCATCGAGGAGTTTTTTCATTCGGCTGTTTGGCCTTCAGGGCATCTGTGGCATAACCCTGGCCTATGTTATTGTGCTTAGCACATTAAACATAAACTGATGTAGGATGACAGTCAGACAGCCTGCTATATGGGAAAGACCTCACTGGAGATCAAACCATGGAATATTTTGTCTTGAAATATCTCTTCTTAAATACAAATTTTGTCTAACGTTACTGTCTTGAGGACCTATTCTATTTTGTTTCTAGTTGCCCTGTCCATTTAATGTGGAACAAAGGTATAAATAACACATTTCAAATTACGTACAGACCTTTCTGTTCTGTTTTTGTTGTTAAAGTAAAATTAAAGGCATTGCTTCCAAGAGTGGTATTTGCACTTTTTAGTTTGAGAACTAAAAAGTTTGGTTGTGATCATCTTATCTAATGCTTTAAGCTTTTCGGAATCTCAAGATGAGTAACGAAAGACAATCAGTGGCATGTGAGAGGTTTCTAAAATCAGGATTTTCATAAAAATCAATACAGAATTATGTTCATTGTTACTCACTGTACAAGAACAAGGTGTCATCAAACTGGATTAGCAGGTAGCAGTTGCAAAACATTGGATGCTTATTTACAGTATCTTATATTTAATTTGAGTGGAGTTGATTAAATGCATCAAGTGTATATGGGTTCAAAGCCAATCAGGCATATGCATGGAAAGAAAAAGAATATACATCTGTGTGTTTAGATATAGCCTCTCACTGAAGATGTCTTCAAGCAGCAGACTGCTGGAAACAGGGAGGGTAAACTAAGAGTATCACTGTATTCTTGCCCTCTTGTACTCTGTTGTAAGCATCCACTACTGAACAGCGTTGGAAACAGTACACAGGGCGAGGCAGTCTCCAGTGAGGACATTCTCCTGCATGGTACAGCTTGCAATTTAGACAAAAGGACAGGATAAATAAATGTTTAGACAATCTGATGTCTGTAGACTATGATGTTCAAGTAGAATCATAAAGGTATAATTGACATTTGTTTGTAGTGACGCAAAATTACATCATATTCATGCAGAAAGGCTTTCAGATTATTCCAGTGTACTGTTAATAAATGCATTAATTTTTTTTGGCTTCTTTGTTATCAGTGGCACAATGTATACATGAAATGTTAAGTTTACTTTTATTTCAATGTGCTTAGTACATCCTGGAGGCTTTTCAGGTCTCTGTTTCAGAGCAGGTTCTTTGGCAGTTACAGAGCTGCGTTTGAGAGATGACTGTTTTATGTATAGCTGAAGAATGCATACAAGACAGCAGAGTGCCTTTTGGGCTATAAACCTAGTTTTAGATTATATGGGTTTCAAATTACTTTACCAAATATGGTGGTCCTTCAGAATTATCACTTATTTAATTTAAAATAAGAGATTATTTTTACTTAAAAATAACTGTGTTTTGGCAACTGGCATGCCATTCTGGTGCATTTTGTCACTCAGGATTAAAAATAGAATAGTATTGATATCCTTGGCAGCCAGTACTGTGGTAGCAGAGCGTAGTTTAGTAGTGCAGGAGTAAAGACGTCTTACTCATACTTTTATATCCGATGTTTTTGTCGTAGTGTAAACCTCATGAAGACCAAATTAGACCCAGAAGGGCTGGGCATCATCTTACTGGGTCCCTTTCTGCAAGAATTCTTCCCTGAGCAGGTAATCAATATAGCTTCATTGCTGCAGAGCACTGTCTCTTTAACTTGTCTTTGAGGGTCATGAAGCACTTTGATCAATATCATAAAGGTATTTTCAATAATAAGTATTGTATGGACACGTATGACCAGTAAATAACTTCTTGCATTGCATAACAAACTGTAGACTTCCATTTTGTGTAACGTATCTGTGATTTTTGTCAGCTTTACACTGGAAGGAAGCTCCCTTGTAGTGACAATTTCAAAACGTATGTTCTGGAAATGTATAATTATGTCGCATATGAAATTGAACCACTTCCCTAGCCAGAAAAGGAAGTTCATCTGAGTTTGTTTTTTCTCAGAATGAAATGTCAGTCTGTTTCTATCAATATTACAAATGTCTGCTATAATTGCTACAAATAGGAAAAGATTGCAACATATGTAAAACCATGCATCTCTAATCATGTAAACAGTATAAGCAGAAGTCATTACAGATTTATGTTTAGTATGCGTAGAAGTCGGTATCTGCCAGGGTAATGAAACAGATTGAGAGCTCGAAAGTAATTTTCCATAGATTCATTAAGATTGCACCACTGCTCTGAAGCACGTGTTAACCTAGTGCTGCTCTCCGCTTCTCTCTTTGGCCTGGGTCACATTCTCCTGCTGTCATGCTGCCTTCCTCCTGCCACGAGGAACATCTCTGTACAGATGTATGTTAAACCAGAGCAGGCAGCTGGTCCAGACGAGAGCAGTCTCAAACGTTTGTGACAGCAGAAGAGAGTGGGATTTCCCAGGGATGGAAAGATGCAATGGTGGAGGCAAGAGAAGGGCTGAGAGGAGTAATCCTTTGGAGGCTTTTGTGGTTTAACATATAATTGAAACTGCGGCTTAATTTTTACAACCAAGGTAACATGAAACTAGTATTTTTAAAATACCTTCAGGAAGACTCTTTTTGTTAGAGTTGCACAGAGTATTACACCCAAACAGTACCGCAGTCTGAAACGAGATGGTCATTCAGAAGAATGCCCTGCCAAAGATGGTAGTGACTGAATGCATCATTAAGAGATGATTCAGGTCTAGAAGAAAAAAGAGGAGTTAGTGCTCATTTTCGTGGGATTTACAGAATTAAATATACATTATGTATTTCCCAGCTGTTTCTTCTTACTATCATTTGTTCTTCCAGAAGTGGAAATATCTTATAAAATGAATACAATTTAATCCTATTTAATATGGAAGATTCCAGTACTTATTTTTTCGGTCTCAGATATCTAGAGTGGCACCTCTAGTTTAGAGTTTAGAAAGCCAAAGTACATACTCTGTAATGTCTCTGGATTAAATAGCAGGAACCCTTCCCCATGCTAGTTCAGAATTATTTCTTAAAGTGAAATTCTTCAGAAGTTAATGTTAATATCTTGTTTTAAAATACCATGAGAAAATAGCAGATGCCGGTGATGGTTGGAATTGTTGATACTCCCCTTTACATAATATTTGAACACTCAGTGCTCAGGAGATCAGATCAATTCCTTTCCTGAGAAGGGATTCTCATTCTTACTCTCCGAGAGAACTAAACTCCACCTCAGGAGGAAGAAGGGGTCTCAGCTTTCCTTTTCAAAGCTGTTGACGTAGAAAAATATTCAAAAATCATTTAGACTGAGAGTGCAAGCATGACTCTTTGGTGTTAGGTAGTCGCTTGGAGAGGGGAGTTCTTGAACTCTCCAATATGCCCTTTATTTGGGAAACAATTACTGTACAAAATTCTTAACATCTGTGGGACAGGAACTGGGAACCAGCGCATCTCTTCCTTCATCCCTTCTCCCTTTATCAGGGAAAAGAACGTGCCCTCTTCCCTTCCCAGCTAGGCTTTGTTTTATTTGTCTCTGTGAAGCAACTTCAGTAAGTTCTCTTCTCCAGCGTCCCTTTACTGCCTAGCCTAGCTGCATGATACCCATGGCACGGCACAGTTTCTGAATCCTTCTGGAGGAGGAAAACGAATGGGGGCTTTCTGTACGCTGATGAATGTGCTGTAACCTGAGCAGATCTGTCCTCGTTCCAGCCTTTATTGCCGTATATTTTAAAATGGGAAAAGCTTTCGTTTGTAGCCCGGTCCAGTAGGTATGAAAGAGATGATGTTACACCTAATTTGCATTTCCTAATTCAGTTACATGCAAAACGTTTCAGTCCTTTTAGGACTAAAGGACTTAAATACCTGGAGTGGTAAAGGTTGACAACTGCAGTCCATCTGTTAGGCATCAGCTGAACAGGTGTCCTCAGAATTAGTTTGCAGGTAGGCAGGCATGTGAAATAGAAATTTCTCTTTGGATTTCACGTGGAGGGTTGGAGGCTGGATCTGGTCCTTAGTAAATAGTTAACTTAGTAGTATCCAAACAGTTACAGATACACACAACTGTGGCTACTACTTAACGTGTCTTAACTTTAAAGAGTAGGACAGTTTCTACATGCTGAGTACTGAAGGTGTGATTTAAAGTGTCTGCATGAACACAGGAGATCATGAGCAGCTCTTGAAAATGTTTGGGGGGTGTTAGAGGAGTTTAACTGTTAATTTAATGACATCTTTTAATAATTTGTGATGAGGAAAGCAAGGTGAACAAAATCTTCAATATATCACCTGAAAGAGAAAGAAAAATAGAAATGGCACACTCCTGCAGACTCCTTGAGCATTCCTGTTTAAATGCTTCTGTCTGGTTGTAAAGAAAAGACACTATTAAGGCACAGTGTATATATTACATTAAATGAACTATTTTCTTTCTACCAGGACTCCAGGGTTTCAGAGTCATTCACTGTTTACCATTACAACGGACTGAAACAATCCAACTATAATGAAAAGGTAAGATATAAGAAACATAAGTCTAGTCCTAATAACAATTAGGTTGCAAAATTGACTCCCTGTCTCTGTAGTGGCAGACAAAATACTTGTACTTCAAACTGGCTTTGTCAAAAGTATTGATTTTTCTTGTAAAAGGATATATTTGTAATCAGAAACTGCTTTGTGCTTACGATCATACTGTAGACAGTATAGTGAATAGGTTGGCTGGACTGCAGCTCTTCAGCTGTGCTTTTTGAGTAGAGATTTCATACCTCATCTCATTTAAAAATAAAAATAAATAATAAAAAGATCTTCATGGATCTGATTCTTTTTTTAGGAAAAAAAAAGTTTTGAACAAACATAAGCTGACATATTTGGATTTGTTTTGACAGGTCATGTATGTAGAAGGCACAGCAGTTGTTATGGGCTTTGAAGAACCAATGCTACAGACTGATGACACTCCTGTAAAGCGCTGCTTGCAAACCAAATGGCCATATATAGAATTACTGTGGACCACAGATCGATCTCCTTCTTTAAACTGAATGAAACGTGTAAACAACATGCTACTATCGGATGCTTGAATGGGGATAGACGAATTGGTATTTGCTCGGAAAGTGGTATGCTTTGACTGTGTGAAGTTATACACTGGTATCATTGATGAATTGTAAATAATGAATATGAACACTTTTTCAGTGTTAATTGGAATATTTAATTTTTTAATCAGATTGATTTCTATTATAATAGTTTGTCTTTTTTTGGCCACTGTAGTACTGTTAATGTGAGTTACCCTTAAAAAAAGAAAATAAAAACTACTTATAAAGTCTTAACATTATTTTGCCATCTCATAAAGATTTGAAAAATGTCTGATATTGCAGAATCTGCATATTAGATGTCTGATCTTTAAAACACAAGACATATTCAGCTTCTGAATCATATAGGCATGTTTTATTATTTAAATTATATTGGCTTACATTACAGTACCATAATGTGTGGACTAGACTGGCCTTTGCACTGGATATGTTTAAATGAGTTTAAACCTTCTGCAGTTTTTCCTAAAATCCGATCTTACCTAAGGAGCTTGCACAATGTGACATAATATGATACATTTCTGGGAATGTTAATAAGTATAACTCATAAATACTATTTCTTGGCAGTTGTATATTACTGTGGCTTAGTTATCAGGCATGTTAAAAGTGAACACAATCCAAGGAAAAATAGATGTATTACTATTTATTTGAATTTGTATAAAAGAACTGTAAAAAAAGAAACACAGCAGAATTTCTTGTTCTATAATCTCTAAACTATTCAAACTTATATTGCCAAATACCTCTTCTCAATTTGTCCAGACAGCAGTGTAAGCCAGCGTTATTGTATGTGTTAAGTGCATGAGAACATCTGTTACTACATTATTATATTCCTTTATTTATTATCAACTTGTTAGCCCTAAAATAAATTTTTTTCCTTGAATCCTGATGTGTTGTTTCTTTTATATATTTGGTTTTAATGTGACTTGTGTACCGCTTCTGTAAAATGATGAAAAGGGACCTTACATTTAGAAATGCCAGGTTTTGAGATGAACACAGCTTGAGAGGGAGTTGGGGGAGGGGGGTAATTTATTGCATCTTAACTCACTGAAGAGCCTCTGTTATTGCCAACGGGGCTGAAATTCACATTCAGAACTATTTTACTTTTTAAAAATTTCATTCCTCTAGAGTGATCATCATGCAAGAAGATGAACAGGCATGGTCAGAAATGAAACACGTAGGTTTGAAGTGAAATCCTTGTTGCACTATATAGTAGTTAAAGTAATAGCAGAAAGAACATCATTTGCATGACACTTGCAGATATGTTCTCTGCAGGACTATAGAATGTATCTATTAGTGTCACATCTGGAAATGGGTGAACAGCGTAGGTCCAATTAACATGACCATTACTGAATGCTAATCTGACAGCAGTGTATCTTACCTCTTTGAGATTTGTTTTTCTAAAAAAATAAAAAACTTAGTCATCTGCAAAGTATTTTTTAAAAGATTCCTTAATCTATGTGGTCTGGATGCTAAATGACTTGTGCAACAGTAGCATTGCTATTCAAAAGTATATAGACGATTAAGAGAATCTGTTCTAATATTTAACTGGGCAAGTTATTGAACTGACAAGTGTGAAGCTTTGATTTTCCTGATGGGTACTTGCTCTAGTTAGTTTGGGTAATTTAAGAAAAACATTTTCTTAACTTTGTCTTGTTTTTCTTAACTTCTGTCCTTCAGACAGACTTTGAAGGTAAGAGTTCACTTCTCTTGCTCCTTCTGGATTTTAGTGTCTGTCTTGCTTTACAATACAGTGTCTCACAACAGAGCTTGCACTGAATCTGTTAGATTGAACAGGCTCTTTCTAGTCCTGTGTCAGATACCAATTACTTTTCATCTCCCAGGAGAAAAAAAAAAAAAATAGAAGCCCTGCTGCAATACTCTATAGGAATGTAGCTGATGCCTCAGGTAAAGGAACCCTTTTTCTTACACCTTTCTTTTTTTTCCCTTCAAACTGCCTGGTTGTTTGAGGCCTAACTTGGATGTGTACCGAAGTTTGCAGTTAGATATTCTCAATAAATAAATAAATAATGGAAAGATTGTTTCCGGTGCCTCATATTAGCCTGGGGAGTTCTATATGAAGGCTTAAGGCTAACATAAATATATATATATCTATTTTTTGCTTCATTAAAGCCTAAACTGTGCAGCCAGTATGAATCCAAATGTGGCTATGCTTGTTACATTCCCCATGAAGACCCCTTCAAAATAGTCCATCACTTAAGTATTCACAGGGCACTTTGGGTTTTGAATACTTGTGCTTGGTTTTATCTCTCAGACAGTGCTAATTTCTATCTGATCCGTGTGCTTCTTTTTTTTTCGTTCTTTCTTCCTTGTGAGGCTGAATTTAGGGCAAAGAAGCCCAAGCTGGGCCTAGATAGTGTATATAGGTGATGTGGGAAGAAGATGTATTAGGGTAGTGAAATGGCAATATCTGCACAACACTTGGTGAGCAGGAGCAAGAACATCCACTAGGGTAACACATGCCATGCTGCATTTGCTTTCCAGCTAGATGAGTGTCTACAGAAAGCTTCTGGCCAGTTAGCATGGGTACTCGTTTCCACACTGAACTGCTTCGCATATAGGATCAAGCATGCTCTGGACACTGTAGTTGTGGGTTTGCTGTATTATGCTGCAAGTCTGCTGACCACAATAGCCTCTCAGACTTGGGTATGGGCTAAAATTCATCCTTTTCAGTTAGGAAAGACAAGCAGGTGCTCAGATTCAGTAGCTCGCAGTAGCAAGCTGTTAAGAAATTTATGCCTTGTGTAGGGCATGGTCATATTCTCATTTCATCCTCATGCTTTGCAACAGCATAATCAGTACAAAATACTGTCTGCAATGGCTCCAAGTGCGGTTTAGGAGAAGGCTTCCTGCTACAGAAAGTTACTGGGAAACACCTAAGGGAATGGGTAAGCTTTCCTGTGGGAATTGGACACTCGAGGCTTCTGTACTGGCAGGTTTTGGAAAGATCCAACAGTAAAATTGGCGTTAGTTTTGACAAGCTTTATGTTAAAATCCCATATGATTCTTTGGAACATTTATCCTCCTTCTGCTAGCAGACAGATTACTAAATAGTGGCATAAAATAAGATTAAAGGTTTAATAATAGAGTCTTGTATGGAATTCTAAGTTTTGCTTAGGCAAAACTTTCTGTAGAAGCTTTCACTGATTTATTTTTAAGGTTGGAAAGACCATAATGACACGTTAACCATACCAACTGCATATAATGTAAGCTGCAGAAGTTCACACTGTGAATCTCATACTTTATCTGTATAAATTATTTGGTTCCACATCCGACCTTCCAGTTATTCTGTAGAGTAAATAGGTTTGTAATGACTTTTGGACTCTGGCTAAATGCTCTTATATAAAAGCTCTCTATCTTGGCTCCAGATCAGTTTCTAGATCCTATTAAGACTTTATAGTTCAACATAATAGACATTAGCATAAGGCAGCACTTACGATAGCTGAATTCCTATTCATAGAATGGAATCATAGAACCATAGAGTGGCTTGGGTTGGAAGGGACCACAAAGATCATCCAGTTCCAATCTCCGTGACATAGGCAGGGATGAATACAGTACTATCACAACATACAACTTCCATTTATTTGCCTTCACTTGCTTTAAAAATGTATGACTGTTAAGGATAGGCGTTATCCCCACAAGTCATTGAGGTACTGCTGAATTTCTTATAGGTGCTTAGAACTCCAGGTGATGGTAGTTCCATGTGAAATGGCCAGATACTGTCAATGGTTATGTTTCACTCTAATAAGAGTAATAAAGTCAGTAGAGTTGTAAAGCTAACAGAATTAAGGAATATTACAAGCCTGTGGGGACAGCTGAGGGTCACATAGCTAATGCTGGAAATAAACACACAGTTCTATTTTTGTGAGCAGGAATGTCAGTCTTATCAGAGTAATCTTGCCATAAAACACTTAAATTAAAACAAACACAAAAGAAAAGAAACCAGAACCTCAGAACAAAACAAACTACCCTCAGCTGCTTTCATAGGTATGCACTACTGGAACATGTTTATAAATGGGTTTCATGACAAATGTTCTCAATTTTTCTGATCTTTCCCTGATATTTTTGGACACATCTTACATTATAAATGCTGAAAAACAACAGTTTTTTGTCCTAATAGAGCTGATTAAATCATTTTTTTCCCTTCCTTTCTTTGGGTTGGTCAGAAAAAATTAGACTGTCTCCTTAAGATGTGGGTGTGATGTCCCATTTAGCCTTGTTGGGGAAGGGAGCATTAACGGGCAGATGCATGTTTTGCATACTCTTAACAAGAAGAGCTAGAACACTATTGTTGGGCTCATTGGGGCAAAACAATTCAAGAAAACTGTTATACAGCTTCATTGTTTTTAGTTACTTTTAAGAGGAACTTATATGAGGAACTTTCTAAAAGTTAGTGAACCTTGCAGTATAGTGGGGTTGGCCATGTCTATGGGAATAAAGGCACTACACCTGCACAGAGCTGTGGTGAAGGTCCACAGCAATGCTGTCCTTGTGAATGTAAGGACCTCCCTTCAGCACCACAAAAGCTTATGTAGCCAGGCAAGCACTGACAGAAACTCACAGAGGAATTTACTTTCCTAACCGCTAACAATGGTATCATCCAGAGTGGTGTGGTCAACAGGTCCAGGTG
The DNA here is from genome assembly GCF_009819795.1 of Aythya fuligula. Taxonomy (NCBI): domain Eukaryota; kingdom Metazoa; phylum Chordata; class Aves; order Anseriformes; family Anatidae; genus Aythya; species Aythya fuligula. The sequence continues at coordinate 22,263,831 of NC_045560.1, forward strand.
GAGATCAGTGACAAGTGGTGTCCCTCAGGGGTGGGTACTGGGAGCAGTACTGTTTAGTATCCTTACTAATGACATGGACAGTGGGATTGAGTGCACCCTCTGCAAGTCTGTGGATGACACCAAGCTGTGTGCTGCAGTTGGCACGACAGAAGGTAGGGATGCCATCCAGAAGATGATCGGGGGCTGGAGCACTTCTCCTATGAAGACAGGCTGAAGGAGCTGGGGTTGTTCAGCCTGGAGAAGATAAGGCTCTGGGAGACCTTACAGCGGCCTGCCAGTACCTAAAGGGGGCCTACAGGGAAGCTGGGGAGGGATGCTGTGTCAGGGATTGTGATGACAGGACAAGGGGTAGTGGCTTTCAACTAAAAGAGGGGAGATTTAGGTTAGATAGAAGGAGGAAATTCTTCACTCAGAGGGTGGTGAGGCCCTGGCACAGGCTGCCCAGAGAAGCTGTGGCTGCCCCATCCCTGGAGGTGCTCAAGGCCAGGCTGGATGGGGCTTTGGGCAGCCTGGTCTGGTGGGAGGTGTCCGTGCCCATGGCAGGGGGTTGGAACTGGGTGATCTTTAAGGTCCCTTCCAACCCAAACCACTCCATGCTTCTATGACTCTAAAGCGTTCAGAATTGGGGGGGTCAGTCAGCTTTACATCTTCCCTATGGTGAGAGGTTTGGGTTTTTTGTTTGCATGTTTTTGTTTGCTTTGTCTTTAATGCCCATGTCCCATAACAACCTAATGAAGGTCTCTTCTTTTCCACGTGTTCTGTTTCCTAAAAGGCATTGCTCAGCTGTCAGACCCTTCAGTTCAAACTCTTGAACATGCTGCAAGAAGTGGGAAATGCCCACACCAGCCCCAGCTCTGCCTCCCCTTGCGAACAGGGCTGGCCACACGGAGACCACTTTGAGGGGACCGCAGGGCAGAGCAAAGGGGATGTCCCAGCTGACAGCTCCTTCCCCAGCCCCACGGGTGGCTTGTGCGCGCCAAACCCTCCTCAGCCACCTCCGGGGCCCCTCTCCCAGCGGCGGCGTCCCCTCAGCGGAGCCCTGAGGCGGCGCGGGGCTGAGGCGCCTCCGAGGCTTCCCCGCCACAGCCTCCCTCCCCCGGGGCCGCCTCTGCCGGGCCGCGGGGCCGCCAGGGGGAGCCGGAGGGCGGCTCGCTGCCCGCCGGCCGCGGCGGCGGAGGTGGAGGTGGCGGTGGGGGTGAGCGGGGCCGAGCCTCCCTCGCCGGCCCCCCGCGGCACCGCGCAGCTGCGCTGGGCTGCGGGGCGCTGCGGCCGGGCTGGCTCAGCGGGGCGAGGATGCTGCGCCGCCGGCAGCCGCCGTGCCCGCTGCCCTTCGCCTTCCTCCTCCTCCTCCTCCTCCTCCTCGTGCTGTCAGCGCCGGCGGTGGCTTTCAACCTGGACGAGGAGAAGCTGACGGTGTACAGCGGGCCCCCCGGCAGCTACTTCGGCTACGCGGTGGATTTCTACATCCCCGAGCCCGGCAGGTGAGTGCGGGGGCTGGCGGCGGGGAGCTCCCCCCCTTGCCTGCCCCGCTGACCGGGCGGCGTGCTGCTCCGCAGGGTCGGCGTGCTGGTGGGAGCCCCCAAGGCCAACACGTCGCAGCCGGACATCGTGCAGGGAGGAGCGGTGTACCACTGCGCCTGGCCTGCCGCGGGATGCCACCAGATCCCCTTCGACAACACCAGTAAGTGCCGCGGGTCCCCCCCCCCCTCCGCCTCCTCCCCGCGCTCCTCCCGGGAGCTGCGGGGCAAGGTGCGCCCGCCCTTGGGAACACCTCGTTTGGGCTGAGTGCCCCCGAGCCCTGCCCCACACGCTTCTCCCACTCCTGGAAGTCACAGGTGAGGCTGGGTGGTTGTGCTCCATCGCGCTACCTCGCTGGTGTAGCTGCTCACACGGCACCAAACTCCTGCTCCCCTCCCTTCTCCCTCCTCTCAGGGCTGCAGGCTGGCTGCAAACGGATTTAGGCACAGGGGTGGGTAGATCGCATCCACTTCCAAAGTCCCAGGACAGACTTATTTAATTAGGGAGAACGCGCATTTAAGCAGTTCAGGCTGTTTGTGCTTTCTGTTGTCTCTGTATAGGTCTTGAGAACAATTTGAGCCTCGTGTTTCCAGGGACAGGAAGACCGATTGGTTTAAGTCAGGCAAACTTTGACAGTTTAGCCATTAAACAAAAGTTACGGTTCTTTCGGTTATATTCTTAGCTTTTATGGCATACTTAAATACAAACACAATACACTTCACTCTTGTGCTAGGAGCACAAATTAACTTAGTAGAGCTTATTTCGGTGTAGCAAGTAAGGGCAGTTCTCCCCCCTGCCCAGCGCCAGCCACCCTCCCACTATGACTGTGTTAAGCCTCCTCCATTCAGGACTGCCATCATCCTAGGAACAGCCTAGGAGCTCCTGCCCCGGGAGCCTGCAAAGCAGCACTGTATGTATCTGTGGCTACTTGGGCATGTGAAGTGATGTAGAGCATGTAGTTATATATAAATGGGAATGTATGGGCATAGTACGCATACAATATTTTTATTGTCATGTGTCTTCGTGAGCTAGTGCACTAATAAACCTAGTTGAGCAAATATTCTTCTATTTCTATCTTACAGTTAGATAAATTCATGTACCAGAAGTAGAATATGTTATCTACACAAATTACTTTTAGTTTTGAAGAGAAAACTTTCAGACCAAATGAAAATTCCTTTGCATTTGAAAGGGGCGTTTTGAAAAATGAATGAAAACCTAGTGATGAAATCTAGAATGGCATCTGGCTTTCCTGTGGGAAACTTCAGAAAAGTTCACTACAGAGGCTTAGGACAACTCCATATGCTGTAGGCACAGATTTCCATTTGTGGGTGCTGTGTTTTGAGGGAAGGCACAACCACAGGCTGTTGAGTAAGTACATCAAAAAGGCTTTGGACTGTGCCACATGACTGTCCAGAGAGGACAGAGAGTGTGGCATCTCCAAAGTGTTGTTCTTTCAGTCTGAGGCATTTTGTATCCTCTGGATAGACACTTAATTTGCAGAAATTGAAGTTAAGCAAGAAGCAGTGCCTGCAGTACAGACGTGTTTGGAAGTGTTATCGCTGGCTGTCCAATTCAAGTACCAAGGGCAGTTCAGGTGTCATTTCACACAATTTGGTGCTGGCCAGCTGCCCTCATGGACGAGGACCCCAGGAAGGTTTGCATAGCTTGTACCAATGCCCATTCTTCACTGCCAGCAATATAAAGGCTATCTCTAATATGCCTTAGATAATTCATTTTACTGAAGAAGAGATGTGTATTTCATGTCAGTTTTGTCTCTCCAAAATACTTCACTTACTGGAGCAATGTTTCCATCTTTTCCACATTTCCCCCAGAGCAGTCCACGTGAACTCTATCCTAGATGATGCTATTTTAAATAGCCTGTTACATACAGTTCCTGTCGAAGCCTTTGACCACTGTATGCCAAGTGGAAGTTAACTGGTTCTTTTTTAATATTCGGGGTATTTTCAGATTATGACTCTTCCTTGGACTGGCACCTTGTACTCACTATGCATTCTCCCTGCAGCATCGCTGAGAATGGCCATTACTCCCATTTTCTATTTAAATATTCATTTTTGTATCCATTCTGAGAAACAGAAAAAAGTGAGTCTAGGTTGTCAAATATCATTCAGGAAGTTGGTGACGGTTCTGCAAAATGACTCTGGATTTTTTTGTCTTCTGCCAGTACCTTAACCAGAAAATTATCATTTCTTCCAAAGTAGAAACTCCCAGGAACTGTCAGAAGACTGGGAATACAGCTCTAAGAGCTCTAAATTTAAATTATTAAAAAACAAAAACAAGCAAACAAACAAACAAACAAAAAAAAAACCTGCTCAATCAGTAAGAGTATTTTTAAATTAACATCAGAAGCTAAAAGTGAGGGTAACTAGAAAGAAAAGAAGAGAATGATGTAACAGTTAAAAGGCAGTGTGACCCAACAAATAGATAAAGAATTTATTAAATCAGTGTTGTTCAGCCCGAAGGGTTCAATGGAGAACTTCTAAAAAGTTTGTTAAAGAAAAGCAGATTGATAAATACTACAGCCCACGTTAGAGACATGAAATCTCTGCAGGTCACAGAAACTGTGGCATTTCTACTATAACCAAAAAATTCAAGACATCAACAAGTTCAAGTGGTTGGTTGAAAAACACTGACTTCAACTGCACATGAGCATGAAGGCTTTTGATATGTCTTCCATTTCTGAGGGCTGGGTACACACAAGAAGTTCAGGTATGTTGTGTTCAATGCAAGTTATGCTCTCCCGTTGAGGGAACACACTGTGCACTTGGATGTTATTTGGACTTTTACTGCCAATAATAGCCACCGTAGTTCAGAAACAGAGAAGGTTCACTGTGTGAATTAGGACAATTTTACCAAAAAAAGCACAGTAGTGTTTTTGATTCCATCAAGACTGGAATTATCTCACAAGCAGGGTGTCTCTGCTGCCCCGTGCAGGTGCTGTAGTGGGCAGTCATTGCAAATCATCCTGTAACATCGTAGTGCCTCAGTTTTGCTGGTGGAAATAAGTCTGTAAGTGGGTACCTAGTTGGTGAGACTTGTGTAATTGTACAGGTTGTTGTTCTGTTTCCAAAAAGAAAACAGACCTAATTTTAAGGTTTCCTTCATTTGCAAATGCTTTGATGTTGTTTGTCTTAATGCGATCAATATCTCGTTCCTACTAAATGAAAAAAAATTATGTCATTGAGTAGTTTTCTATGGTGACTTCTGTCAAGATTCTGGACATTTTCTAATATCATGATGTTACAGGTGTGGGGTTGCTTTGTACTAATTTATAGTTTCCCTTTATTTCACTGATTCCAAGACAGTGTTCCAGGATAGACACCATAGTGAAAAGCTTATCCTTGGTTAGGTTAATATTAGGATGGAAAGTGCTGAGATAGGATAACTTTGGTCCTGTATAGACTGTTTCATTGATGATTTTTTTTTTTTTTTTCCCTCTGTGAACATTACCTTCCTATTTTAAAAACAACTAAAGGTTTAGTTTAAAGAAAGCTGTTCTGTATCCTCCATGCCATAGAGTCCTGAAGGGAGAATGGAGATGTGAAGCCTAGCTGGACCTGCCACCCTGACACTGGTGTAAGACAACTGCAGGTGTTGCACAGAGGACCAGAGATACGACACTGCAAGGGTGGCACTGGCAAAGTGCAGCTCACCTCCCCTCCACCACACTAGAACTAAACTCTGTCCTTTGTCTCCTGTAAGCTTTAAATTATAGAAGACAAATCCCTGTGGCTTCTGAAGTTCTCTTGCTCCTTTTTGTTTTTCCTCAGGAACTAAGACTGCATGAGGAAATAGACATTGTGTTGATTACTAAGGTATACCTAAGGGGAACATACAATATTCGGTCAATTCCCTGTGAAAGATACGCAAACACTTTTAACAATGTGTCATTACTTCTGAGTGCCATGTCCTGGCTGTCAAACACAAACTAGGTTCCTTACTACTAGCGTTGATACTCAAGGCTGCTCCTGAACTCTCTATGGCTCAGCCTGTAGTTAGGATGCACAGGCTGGTCCGAGTCCTATGTGCTGCTGCTGAACTTGTGTTAATGTGGAAGTGTGTGTGGGCTAAGCTGCTCTGATGAGAAGATGGCTTACTTAGAGTTAGCAGAGGTGTAGGAGTATCTGGAGCTCATTCCTGCAAGTCATGGAAGAGAAGCTGTGGATGCCCCATCCCTGGAGGTGTTCAAGGCCAGGCTGGATGGGGCTTTGGGCAACCTGGTCTGGTGGGAGGTGTCCCTGCCCATGGCAGGGGGTTGGGACTGGATGGTCTTTAAGGTCCCTTCCAACCCAACCCATTCTGTGATGCCACCTCACTGACATTGTTCTACTGAGAGTTCTCCCAGATTGTCACTGATCTCTCAGGTCACCCATCTTTGTTCCAGAGCAGTCAACCCAGACGTTTCCAATGCACTGAGGTTACTTACCTGCAGACTTAGGTGTATAATTAGTCCTCCCGATGAAATAAATCATTCCTGACAGGGAACAGAGGAGGGACAGAGGATGACATTTTGACATACGTTGGGAATTGAGTCCGCCCATCCATATGTAAGTCACGTAACAGGACATCCCCATATGGGTGGACCAGTGATATGGCCTGCAGCCAGGAAGGGGATTTAGCAGTAACTCTCCGTGTTTCCTGCTGTTGATGCAGTGCTGACTCTGCAGTCCCTTGTTTGCAGTTCTTCAAAGCTCCCTAAATCTAGGTACTGGAGCCAAGCCTGAGAGGAAGCTGAAAGCACTGTCCTTCAGAGCACAACTGGTGCTTTAAGCGCCCTTGTTGCAGCAGGGAAGTGAGATAAAGTATAATGGAAGGGCTTTTAGTATCCCCTTACTCCAGGAGATACGGACTGAAGGACAGAGACTCTTCTCCCTTGTTTTCTTGCTCTGCAAGGCTGTCCTATTGCATTGCACTGTCAGGATGTGATACTCTTTGAAATGTAACAGGAGAACAGGGGAACAAGCGTTGGCATTATCTTAGAGAGTTGTGATCTGAATTTCCTCTTTCCTACACAAAGCCAACTTCTTTTCAGTTTCTCCATTATGGAATGAGGTTTACAGTGAGTTTTTCTGCTTTAGCACGGAGGTAAAATTACCAAGTCCTTGCGTTCAAACTGGATGCTCTTCCTTTCGGCTGCCAGAAGAGGTAGCAGGAGAGCAATGTGAAGAAATCTTTCTCCCCTCTTTATTAACTGGGGAACTTCTGAAGCTCTCAAGGCATCTTGCAGCCAGAACCAAACTTAAATGCTCCCTGAAGTACACTGTTGTGTTTGAGATCTGTTAATAAGCTAATACTTCATATTTCAGAAACTCATTATAATAGTTATTTTTAATTGTAGCGCTAAACAAGCTGTAACAAGTTCTGATACTAATTAATGTTAAATTAGCTCTGAAGGGCAGAATTTTAGATACTTGCCCTAGGTTTTCAGGACTCACTGGAGTTGCCTTTGCTATCAGTCCACTTCACCAGTTTTAGTAAAAATGGGTTATGTTTTTTAAACTAGCTGGAGAGAATTTGAATGGGCTCTGAAGAGGAACAGGTGAGGGGGAATGTAGGTCAGACCTGGCCAAGCATGGAGTTGATAAAAAACATGAGCTAATTTGGCCGGCAGTTGAGCTGATTGTAACAGAACCCAGGTATGCTGTATAAGGAAAGGATGTATTGTGGGACTCGAGAGATTCAGTTACATGAAAAAATCATTAGCTGCAAAGATGCTGAGATTCTGGGGAAAACTTAGAATCTTGTTATAAAGCAGAATTTGCATCTCAAGAGAAAATGCCGAGGGAGAACTTTGTTGTACTTTGAAATGCTGACACATTTCAGTCACTGTGCCAGTAAGACCTTATCTGGAGCCTTATGGTTCACTTGTGGCACTCTGATTTATAATAGATCCTTGTGGGTTTCTTTTATAAATCTCAGCATTATCTAAAGAAGGGAAAAAAATATCCTTAGCTGTGTTAGTTCAAGCCCTGAGGTCTTAATTTGTTTTTGATCAGATAGTACTTAGGCAAAAAATCCTGTTGGGTTCGATGATTCCTTTTTTTTTTCTTAATTCATGGAATTTAAGTCCAAATAAAGCTCTCTAGATATGATCTATTAAATTAAAATAACTCATATGAATAGAATCTAAGGCACAATAAAATAAAAAACAACATAGAAATTAAATAGATGTTTGTAGAGTCAGATAAATATAAAAATAGAGGCAACTCTTCTCATCATGCATGGATTTTGCATGTCCTTACTGTCTCAAATACTGTGGAGTCTTTTTTCTACAGCATTAATGTTGAAGGCAACTGCTTGGCTTGGTTCCCTGAATCATCATTAGCCTTGCATTTGTGTTCTGACTCTCTGCTGAAGACCTAGTATCAGTGGCCCTGTGGAAGGTATTGGCTTACCTTCGGTTAGTGATGGGTGGTATCATTTGAATCTTTTATGGTGGGGTTACCAATAAAAATCACTCTGCCATGGTGGTAAGGCTGACAAGACCACCTCTTACCTAATTTCCAGAGTATGGGACCAGTACAGACCCTTCACTCTCTCTCTTACCTCCTGTAAGCCATGACCTTACCAGTGCAGCAGGGCTGAGCTCAAAGTTAAAGCAGTTTGCTTGGAGCTTTGCACCTGTAGCCAAGTTTTGAATCTACCCAAGGGTGGAGATGTCACAGCCTCTCTGGAGAAACTGTTGCAATACCTAATCACTCTCACTGTGAAGGGTATTTTATTTATATTTAATCAGAAGTTCCCTTGCTGCAACAAATGTCTGTTGCCTCTTTTCCTTTTGCAGTGTACCTCAGGTGGGAGTTTGGCTCTCCCTTCTCTCTACCTATTGAGCACTGGCTGAAGTGCAAACAGATCATAGAGATCCTCCTTTGCTTTCTCTTCTTGCAACTGCAAGACTTGTACTAGTGTTTCAAAACTGTACTGTAGCATTCTAGGTGTTGCCCCATGTGAGGGGGATATACGCTTTTCTTGACCTATAAATATTTATATAAATATAAATGTTTGGTTTGTTTATATATTTGTATCCACATTATAGAAATATGCATAGGTTGAGATGATTATTCAGCTCTACTCTGTGTATATATAATTAGATATGAATATACATATATAATAACTATATTAAATTTATATTTTCTCTATACATGTGTTGATACATATGGATATGCATAAATACACACATATATCAAAACAGGTATTGAAAAGGGATTTGCCATCCTGGATGTAGCCTGAATAGGCACAGATTAGTGGGCATAGTGTAACTGAGCCTGCTACAGGTGCCTGATGAACGGCCGTGTATGTTTATCCATTACAGCACATACAGACAAATGCACACACAGAGCCAGTGAAGACAGTACGTTACAAAGTTCCTGGTAAGTGAGAACTGACCAGAAAGAGTTGTAGGTACATAATATAGCTGGATTTGCTGCTTTGATTAGAAGTGTTGTTTTCCTACATTAGTGTGTTTAAAATATTTTTGCTTTTATTCGAGTATTTTCAAATTCTAGTAGATAATATTTTACTTCTCGTTTTCAAGAACTGAATGAGCCACTATCAGTATCTGCAAGTATTTTTATGCTGTTCCTAATTAACAACAAAAAAATAAATATGTATAAGGGTGATGTTTGATTCATGCCTGTTGAAGAGTTTATAATGTACTCATTCAGTGCCTGAGAGGAGACCAAGCTCTGTAGTGCCAAATTTAGTTTAATATGTGCAAATGATGGGTTGGCATTTACACTTTTTCCAGGTTCAGGCTTTAATTTCCTAAAAAGAAATCTCTGTGCTGTTGTTCTTTTGCAATGCTGTTGCGTTTTCCTGCCTGGACTCATTTTTTTCTACTTGTCCAGGTGATTTCAGGAGCCTCTTTCCCTTTAGTAGCCCCTTGGTAGCTCAGGTCTATAGCAGTGGCTGAAGGAACACGGATCTTGAGAAGCATTTTTCACCATCTCCAGCACTGCTTCTGAAGCTGGCTTGTGGGGTAGTACCAATGCACAGGAGTTTGGGCTCCTGCAGCAGAAAGGGAGATGATTTGGGGCTGCTAACATGCACCTATATTTAGATACAGACATCTCTGCCCTTTGCATGCTCTCACTTGTCTGGGCCCTAGCCTGCGATACAGTCCCAGCCAGTACAATTACGAGTGACTCCAGGGCTGAGGTTCAAGCCAAATTTGCGAGTGATCCAGACTGTTGACCATCTGGAAGAGCTCCTGGGCTGGCCCTGAAGCAATCCAGCCGGGACTGAGGCGCTTGCCGGGCCTCTCAGCGGGCAGGCCCAGGCGTTGTGTGCCCGGCCCAGCTGCTGCCTTCCAGCCTGGCTCTCCTCACGCCAGCGTCACGTATCGTGATACAAGATAGCCTGGACTCCTTCCTAAAAGGGGCCAGGCATGTTCCTCCAGAAGAGAAGATGACATTTATATGCAACCTGAATTCGAGCCAAGTTTTTGCTGCTCACAGAAGTGTAGCTCAGCCTGAGGGCAAAGCAGATGAGACGTAGCCTGTGGGCCTCAGATCCACATAAATAACATGAGATATTTTGCTGTCTTATTAAGGGTGTTGTCAGGATACAGACATCCTTTGAAACACTTAGCACAGTTTTGAGGGATTTACCAAAGACAGAAATAACTTCATTGTTTTTTGAGAACCGGAGTGGGATTTATCTGACTAAACAAGTAGCTTTTATGTTAGCCTAGTCTAAGCTGGTCCTTCTTGGCTGTATATAGTCAATTTAAAAAAATTAAAAAAAAGGTACTTTTAGGCCATTGTTCTTCTGACCTTCTCAGGTACTTTCTTCAGGATAAGAACTGTGCAGTAGGTCATGCCCTCCGTTGTAAGTGGCTGACTAGCTCTGGAGGGGGCATTTACAGGATCTTCGTTTGGAGCCTTGCTGTCTAATTGAGTGCAGTCAGTGCACGGTAATGACGGTCCATATGTATTCACACAAGTTAATTGTGTTTATAGCTTCATTTTGATGAAGTTACAGGGGAAGCAGTTGCTGTTTTACAGCAATCTGAAATACTGGCTGGTTGTTACATACTGAAGGCTAAACTGTATTGCAAAGCACAACTTCAGAAAGTTGGCAGATTATGACAGCTCCAGCAAGGGTCCTGAATAAACATGATTTGAGAATTTCTGTCAAAAAACACTTAGCCATGGAAAAATAAAAAACTATTTACTAATTTGTGTGTGTGTGATGTTTTACTAATTAATTTATAATGAAAATCCCATGCCACATGATAAGGATTCATACTACACCATATGCCACTAAGGGGGACTACAGTTCTTGCAGATACTGCTAAATTCAGCTATGGTTTTCATAAATCCTGCAAACAGTTGTCCTAGTTTTAAAACCTAACATCATCTCAAATTTTAGTATACTTTGCCAGTAGACAAGTGAGCTGTTTCAATTAAAAATGTAAGCTCTTTTTAAGTTAGAAAACTGGTTGGGAGCTTCCTCAGAGCCAGGTTAGCATTGTCTTCTGTAAGCCAACCATGGCGGATTTTCAAGTTTCAAAAGCTTTGTTTCTATCGAGACCTCATCTGTGGACATTGATCATCTTCAGATCTGCTGAAGCATTAAAATAAATAAATAAGTTAAATAAAGGTTTCTTTACGTTTTAAATGCTCTGTCTTCACTGGAAACATAATCAAAAGTGGTGTTGCCAACAAGTAGGTAGAAGCTGGCAGCGCCTATAATGCAGTGTCAAAGTCACTGTCTCCCACACTCTTGAAGTTTATGCCTAATTTAAATAAATGTATTTAAAAGTGAAAGTTTCTAGAATTTTAAATTATTATTTCCAAATCTTAAGATCTTAATATTCCCAAAATTTATCACTCTCCTATGAGTGCTGTGAGCATAGATTTCTGTATTAGCTTCAGCAGAGCACAACAACGAATACTTGTCTGAGGGAAACTTTCTCAGAGACTTTTCAAACTTTCACAGGTTTGTTCTTTTTCAACTTTCTTCTATGCTTATTAGAAAAATACAAAGGTAGGGTCCCCTTTTTCTCCATATTTCAAGCATTTGTCTTTCTGTTTGTATCTGTAACATTTATGAGGTTACCACAGGCTGAGGCAATTGGTAATCCAACATCGTAGAAAAGGATTCAGATATCTCCTCTATGGCTATTGGGGAAATCCCGGGAAGCACTGGCTTTTTACAGGTGACAATTATACCAGCTGTGTTTTTCCTCAGTTTTTAAAAAAATGTATATAAGTACATACTGTATAATACAAAATTCCTTTTTTTTTTTTTTCTTTTTTTTTTTTTTTCCCTACATTCCCAGGTAGACAGTATAGGTTTTTATTTTCACTTAGAGTGAATAAAAAGAATTGATTCTCATGCAATCCCTCTTGATAGGAACCAGAAACAAGCATAAGGGAATGCAGATACAAGGGGAAAGGAGTAATGCCCTGCTTATGTATAAATTGAGAAGTTCATTAGGAGTGACTGGTAAGGGAAGAGCATAGCTCACGAACATATGGGAAATCAGTTTACTTCAGAGAACTAAGGGTGAAAGGAAGGGATGTCTGTTTTTTATTAAAACCTGAAATGCATTATAATTGGCCTGAGTCTTTGCCCAGATGGCTTTTCTTATGCTGACATCTGCAACAGTGTATATAAAGCAACATTAAGAAGCTGTCTCTTGTGACAATGTGTACACATGTAATTCTGTTAAAAACGAAGTCCTTTGCTATCAGTAGTGCTGGGCTCTGAATATTCATGCTGAGAAATTTCACATTTGACAAAAACTATAGAACATGGTCTTTTTTTTTTTTTTTCCCAGTATGGAAGGTTTCTGCCACTTATGAGAAACGTTTTTTAGGGATTTTTGCTTATTTTTGTAGATTCCTATTTGTTCATCATAAACACCAGGTCAAGTGTTTGGATTTTTGTCTGTTTGTTTGTTTTTGTGTGTGTGTGTATAACACAGAGTTTCATCTTCCTTTTTTTTCTTTTTTTTTTTTTCCTGAAATTTAAGTGTAATTATTTTGAATTCTCAACTGATAGGATGATGACAGTGGATATGATGTAATTAATATATCCATTGGTATGTTTACTTGTATCTGTAATTCACTGGGTAATACTTTTTTAAAATAAGCTGTCAACAATCTTCTTCTTTTTTTTGTCAGACAACAGGAAAATTAAGGTCAATGGCACCAGGGAACCAATTGAGTTTAAGACAAATCAGTGGTTTGGGGCAACAGTCAAAGCTCATAAAGAAAAAGTTGTGGTAAGTCTTACGCACTTGGTACTAATTTGGAGATAATGTTTATCTTTTCTCAAATGTGTATCTTTAATAGCTGTCTGTGTATAGATCGCATAAGCAAGTCTGTGATTACTCATAGAGTTTAAAACAGATGATGTATATAGCTTGTAAAAAATCAGTCTGTAGAATCAGGTTGAACTCATCACTTGAAGATGATCCTGCTGCCAGGTCAAAATAGTGGAATGCCATATTGGTTATGGAAGCAAAAGATTAATTTTTTAAAACAAATAATAGACTTTTTTTTTGTGAGATAGTAACTGTAATAGCTGTATGCTTAAAATATTTTGTATTATGAAGGTTTATGAGGGATGTTAAATGTAGAATGTAATTGAAGCCAAGAATCTGTGCTGAAGATCAAGTAATAAGAGGAAGCACTGACTTACTTTGTCACATTTACATTGTTTCAAACACCTATGTCACAGGGTAGACCAGCTGCAAAAAAGTCTCAATAAAAAAGCTCCAAGTCATGACTGCTGTTAAAGTGTTCCAGTTTTGCTTAGAATTTCCTCTGTATTGGTTGAGGACCAATGGTCCTCATGGTACAAGTAGTATTATCGTTTAGTGTTGCTTACATGCAGACACTTTATAATTTATGCACTTTAGTTTGCATTGGAAACACTACTGAAACAATTTTGATATGAATAAATAGTTTGTTGATACCTGATTATTTTTACAATTACAAAGCAATAACTTGTATCCTGGTATTTATTTCTTTTTTATTCAATTGTTACTTAAGAAATAGTCATAAGGGAAGCATCAAAAGGAAGTGCTTTCACTTAAATTGCATGCCTTGTTGTTAACCTAGAGAAGGATTTTGACACAGAACAGGTAATGAATAAAACATCACCTTACTGTTAGAGAGTTAGCATATACTGTGTCAGTGTTATCACAGCTCTCAAATTTCATATTCATTGCCTTCATGTACCACTCTTTTGTACGTGCATTTTCTATTTCAATGTTAATTACACAAAGAAAGTACTTGTCACTTTTCTGAATTGTAAATGTAAAAATCCTAAAAGTAGCTGAAGACTTTTCTGTTTGTTTACTCTACTAAAAATAGTTCACAAACTGCAATAGAATACTCCTTTATCACCACTTGCTGAATCTTAATCAAACAAACTGAAAACATCATCACAGAGTGATGTGTGGTGTCTGTACTAACCAAACGTTGCTTTCCTTCTTATAAATTTCCTCAGGCTTTCTGAAACACAGAAATGGTCAACACTTTTCAGGCAAAAACTTGGTCAGCAAAGCTATAAAATTTTCTTTTTTAAGGTTTGTAGACTGGAAGGAAAGAAAAGGGAAATGTCATCAAACTGTCAGAAATTTTTTTTTTACTACAAATCCAATTATAAACTGCATGAGGTCAACATTTATGATTATGTATAATTCTTGTTTCAATCCACTTTGCTCAATGCTTTAGAACGTACCTCAGTTCACCCTCATAGGGCATGTATTCCTCATTGCTGCAGTCTGGTTCTGCTCTCTGATATATCTCAGTCTGCAAGGTCTTCTAGGCAGGGGCGTGTGTTAGGGTCCCTGGTCCTAAACTGGTGTTCCAGGAGCTCTGACTTTACTGGTAAGCCCTGAATAACACAGGGGCTTGTCCAGCTGGACCTGATTGCAGAACTAAGGCCAATACAGTAATGTGAATAACAACGCCTTGCCAGAGGGAGACATGTTTCTGATTGCAAAAGTGAATCAAGGCAGGATGCAGATGGAGGATTTGGTTGTATCTTACAGCGGAAAGATTGTAAGGAGAAGGTGGCATCTCTGCCCCACCACCCCCATCAAATGAAAAGTTTTAGGGCACAGGAGACCCTGAAGAGCGACTTGCATACCTGACAGCTTATCTTTTTGGTTTTATAATTATTTATTATAAAAAAGATTCTCTCTCCCTACACAACTTAAAAATGTTTTATCCTTAGACTTTCATTTTTGTAACATCTCTACCAGAACACAGAAGATGGAATACCAGTCTACTAGCCAAAAGTTATTCAACAAAAAAAATTGTTAATTGAGGGTCTGTCAAATGCATTATAACTGTCTTGCCTCTCTAAAGGTTTGGACCAGGGGTTCATAAGACAGCAGACAATCTGATGGCTGTGATAGGCAGTGTGGCAGAACACCCTGACAAATCTTCCATCAGGAGAGGAAAATCATATCAGTTCTGCTGCAGTGGCCATTATCTTAAGATGTATCAGGGCAGAAGCAGGGATGTCCTCAGCCTAATACACGTAATGTGCAGCTTAAACTACGGGATTGAGTCCTGTGCAGTGAGCAGTAATAGAGCAAGCATATTACTTGTGAAGCAGGCTTAGGGGTTATGTGTAACATACGCTTTAATGAGAGTTGTTGTCCCTGTCAGATTTCATCTGCTACATTCTAGATGAGACTTTTTTTCAGGTTATAATTTCATTATAAGAAGCAGTGGTTCTGCATTTCATTCTATCAATATATTATGATCATTGCTATATGAATGATACAATACCAGAAAGGATCCTTGTAAACTGTTTATGAAAAACTACATTTGTCAGGTACAGGAGTTTATGAAAGGTATGTGTGACGTAGTTTCTGTTTTGATAGGCTTGTGCTCCCTTATATCACTGGAGGACACTTAAAGATAGCCCTGAGAAGGACCCAGTTGGCACCTGCTATGTAGCAATTCAGAACTTCAGTGCCTATGCTGAATATTCACCCTGTCGCAACAGTAAGTATTAATAGAAACTAATTTGTTTTGGAGGAATTAATGTTGCTCTCAATGTTTTCATCCTTTCAGTTTTTGCACAATCACGGTTGAATGAAAATTACTGTATGTTGTTATCACGCTGGATGAGGGTTTAAAGAAAAAATCAACATAGAATTGTATGCCTGCAATTGGATGCTTAATTGTATAATTAAAAGAGAAGAAATTAAGTAAATTAAGCTCATGCAGTTACAGTGATGTGATATAATTGGTTCAGTTGAAATGGCTTTAAAATGTAACAAACAGATCTAGATAAGAACCAGACAGCATTTTAAACCAATTACTCATGTTCATGCTGAGTATAAATCGCTCATCCCAGGATCACCATCAGAAGACCAGACCCCACACAGAAACACACAAGCCTGTATCACCATTCGTGCCAACGTCACCCACGCTGACTCACTTAGGAAGGACTTCCAACATGGAAGAAAGCCACGCGCATTAGCACTGCTGTTCCTCACTCTGCTGTTCTGATGATGTGTGCCTTCACTCCACTGTGGTAGCAATCTCTGGACCTTCTTGGGGAATAGGAAAGAGCCGTGCATGTGTATTTAGAACCAATCTCAGTTACCCAGAAGTCTGCAGAAAATGCCACACATCAGATTAAAAAAGATGTTCATCCTGCTCAGCATCCTATGTCTATGTTTATGTAATGATTGCTAATACTCTCATTACCTCAATGCTCCAAATTATTAAAATCAATATGAGGTATCTAGTGACTTTACTGAGCTTTGGACTGGGAAACTGCACAATGCAGTTTCTGCACTCACAGATCAGAGAATTATTCATTCAATTACTTTCCTAAAAGTAATGTCTGTACGATAGCAAATATGATAGGTTTGCCTATCCCTTCCTTTGGAAACTCCCAAAGCAGAATTATGATGTTGTTCAATTTAGTAAGGTGGTTTGCTCTTTCAGGTTGTGTGTGCCAGCCAATGCAAGAGAAGTCTGCACATAACCCCTTATCACAACACCCATTGAACAGATAACCTGCTATTGCAGCCAGCATTCTTGCCATGTGCACGTGGGCTAATTTTGAATCACACCTTCTGACTGTTCCTGTTCTGGGGATTGTGCTCCTACCATCAAGTTTCTTATGGATCATTTTGCCAAGAAAGTACCAGGCTTTTTACAGGAAAAGTAGACACACACTTTACATAAATAAAAGGTCATTTTCCTGTGATGATCTACAGTCAGCATTATATCATGTAGCTGGATTTTCCTGACATCTGACAGATGCTTGATAATACAGCCCAGCAATGCTTTCCACAGTCTACCAGAAAATCTGTACGCATAAAGTAGCAGATAAAGCGCCAAACTGAGTTGTGCTACCAAGTGTTTCTTCATTGACTAATCCTTATCCCTGGGTGGACAGATATGGAAAGAAGCTGAATTTGTAAAAGAAACGGTGCCCACAAGATCTGCTTCATGTAATTTTGATGTCTTACTGGGGTTTTGCCAAAAGCTGATGCCATTTCACGAGAGAATTGAAGTAGTCAATGCTGTTTCCTGATCCTACAGACTTCCAGCATGCCAGTGCTCATAGGGAAGCCCTAAAATGCATGCCAGCACACTTTGTACAGTTATGTAAGAATTTGGAGACTAGAAATAAAAATGAACAGAAACAGGGAGGATGTTTTTGCGTGTACAGATGTGCATCCTAAATTATATTTCACAAGTCCCAATTGAACAAATGTGTGTCAATTAAAGGGGTGACCCTTGTGAAGAACAAGTGCCCCTTTCCCATGCTGTAGTGCTGACAATCAGGATGCTGTTTGAACATTGACCCATGCTGACTCATCGACTCTGTCAGCATTTCTGGAGAATGCCTTAATAAACACTTAATTCTGTGTTTATGGCAGAGCAGGCTATGGTGGCCATTCTAGGATTCCTTGTTGTGTTGTTTATTTTTGTATCTGCAGACAAATTCAAGCTGAATACTTGGTAGTTGTAACAAGGATCCTTCCTTGGCATGAGAGGATGAAGACCCTAGTAACTGGTGCTATTTTCCAAACCCTTCATGAGGGGGCTGCATGTTCATTGTCCTGTAGAAGGCCTTGATTTGCTCTGCCTTAAAACAAACAAACAAACAAACAACAACAACAAAAACAACACCTTCTTTACATATAATTTGATAATTTTGCATTTACAGCCTTAAAGCTCCAGGGGGTGTGTACACTGTCTTCTACATGCACTATGAAATCAATAAAATGCTTCTTCTTTCATAATTGCAGGCAATGCAGATCCTGAAGGACAAGGCTTTTGTCAAGCAGGTTTCAGCTTAGATTTTTACAAGGTGAGATTATGCTTCTGAAATACTTTGACCAAATATATTTCTAATATAAACCCCATGTGCACGTGCTGTCACAGTGATCAAGAGTTTATGCCCATGCTACTGCATATGGAAGGTTTTGCCAAGTTCTTTCCTCCTTTGCAAGCTTTAAACTTTCTGGTTTCATTAATAGAAGAAATATCACTATCAGTACCTGTTCATCTTTTAGCAGTACTCCAATTTATCTCTCCTTGATCTATCTTAACAGATAATTAAGCAAAAATTTGTATGTGCTTCTCTCTCAGTGTTCCACATTCACATTGCTTTCTGGAGACCTGACTTTCAGGAAATAATGGGCAGGCACCAGCTGTCTTTTAGAAGTCAAAATAGATTTTGTATAAGGATGCTTTTGGAGCCAGACCAATGACTGAGACTGTTCTCCTGTGGAGGTGATAGAGGAAACACTGAAGGGAAATAGCTAGTTGTTCTCACATGCCAAGAGAGTCAGTAAAAATACTGTGGGCCAAAGAATATATTTTGCAGCTATTGTTACTATCTTTGCCAGTATTACAGCACTAGGAGCCCACACGTCTTTCACATCACTGGAATTGTTTTCAGTGTTGTGTAGCAACAATTGTTATTCACACTATTAATAGGCAAGTAGTAAAGACTTCATTGTAGAATATACACAGCTGTATTTCTCTGTAAAACATTACCGTTGCTTCATTGAATGTGAAGGACCTCTTTTATGCTGACTTCATTTTCTTACAAAGAACCAGCAATTTTTAGAATGCTGTTAGTACTGAAAAATAAAATTGTCTTTCATTCAAATAAAGATGCATAGGATGATCTTAACTTTATTTATCCATAGATTTTCCTGAAAATCCATGTGCCTACATCCTTTCCTTGGACAGGACTGTTCTCCCTTATCATTGTTCTGATATTCTTTTGGTCATTAAAATTGTTTTTTTCCCATGCATGCTTCATTTTGTTGTGTTCTTTTGTTGTGTAATTTTATTCAATTCTGCTTTTTGTAGAATGGAGACCTGATAGTAGGCGGGCCTGGTAGTTTTTATTGGCAAGGTATGTTCATCTGGCTGGTTAACTTGATCTAAGAAGTGAAGCATAAAGTATTGTGGAAAACATTCTAGATTTCCAGTGTTTTCTCAGTTTAAGATAACCAGTCTCTGGTATATTTTCAACAAGTATAAACAACAGAGGAATTGTTTAGAAGCCACTGAGCATAAAAACAAGTCAAGAGAAAATTCAGACTGTAGGTTCTACAGAAAGAGAGACAAAGAGAAATAACTATTTTTATCTTGGCAGTTTAGCAGATTTGTTATTTAATAAGCTGTTTTCCTAAAAATACTTACATTCGTTAAGTAGCTAATATTTGTACAGTAAATGTAATATTTTCAAAATTTTGTCACTATTTGTTTCTGAACACCACTTTTTATTGCTATCTGCACGTATTTTCAGGATATATGTGGCATCACTGCAGTTTCTCAGATGTAGTTTCTCATGTAGATGAAATTTGAAGTAGTTCTGGTAAAGGAGAAAAAGGGTATTTTTGCTTTAACTGTTTTTGATGTCGTGATGTAGCTGATTCCTAGACTCTGCCTACCAACTTGCCTCTTGTCAGCCTCATTGATGTGTGTTTGATGTGTGTTTTTTCATAGCCATTAAAAAAGGAAGATCTGATTGATTATGATGGTAGGGGATGCATTGAATTTTCCATTAAGAAATTACTTCCATTTGTCTATTAAATTTAAACTCTACAGCTGCAAAAGGTAGCTGTTCTGAAGAGGCTGAGCCTGAAAATGTTTGATTTTAGTTTGATTCAGCTCTGTGAAATGTATCTGGAGTTGGTTTTTGTGATTGTTCAATGCAGAATCAATGCCTTGATGTATTTATTTACATGGACTTGTGAGACTTTCAGGGTAATGATGAAGAAAGATTGAGAGAAGATGCCTAATCTTTGCATTTGTGCTATATTATCCCTTGAAGCTCTGTTTTTATGTTCTGCTAGCTCTGTTTTGCGGCTGTCCTTTGTGTCCCTTTCATTTATGAAGCTGTTTGAATTCAGGTCAGGTAATCACTGCAAGCATTGCGGATATCATTGCAAATTATTCCTTCAAAGATATTCTGAGGAAACTGGCACGAGAGAAGCAGACAGGAGTGGCACCACCCACGTATGATGACAATTACATGGGTAAGCTAAGCTCTTTTTCAGTTAGCAATATGTCCTAAAAGCAAGGGGCTTATATAAATGAGAAAACAAGCCCTAAATTACTAATGTCCCAATTGTGAGATGATTCAAACACATTATGCCTTAAGCAGAACAACAGATCAGTAGTTTGCTTGTGACTTCAATGGAATGAAGAACATTCTTCAAGTTATGCGCAACAACAGGTTTTGAAAGTTGAGATCTTAAATGTCTGATTAGGATTCTTATTATTTGATCTTAAAAAAATAACCACAAATACCAACTTTTCCTATTTATATTTTCTTTCACTACAAGATAATGGTTTGAGTTTAAAGTAATTAAAGACTATTTCAGTTTTTGATAGATAAATAAAATTCAGTTCTGCAGTATTTTCATGCAGTACTACATAAATACCCAATTTATTCTCACTGCAATTGCTTACTTGAATTGTGTCTTTTAAATAATATAACAGTGTTTGCATATATTATGTAATAAAAAAAGGCTCTTTGTACCTTTCATTTTCACTAAGAATTTGCATGATGTTCACACATCTGTGCATGCAAGACAGTTTTTGCTTCACATGATTATAGAAAAAATGGAGTGGAATTAGAAGGCAAAAATACAACCTTTCATCTCTGCCTATAGATTTGAAATTGCAGTCACTGATACAATCCTGAAGTCTTTACTTTGTCAGCATCAATTATCTCATTGGTTTACAAAAGCCTCAGGAGGTATTCAACTGCATCTTTGGAAATCTTGGAAATCTATCTTCCATATAGAACTAAACCAGGATTCTCACACAATGCAGGACCGTTATGAAGACCAAAATTTTGTCAATAGCTGTTAGGGCAAACTACTGTACTACCTCCTGTTTTTTTTCAGAGAAAGTATTAAGTATTAATGCTTTGGCAGTTCATCTGGGGAGAGGAAGGCTAGATCTATTATTCTTTGAGATCTACAGTTAATTAAGTCATAATAATGTGATAATTTTCCCTTTTTTCCCCACACAGTTCTAGAATACTAATTTTAGAAAATTTATATTCTGATGATCAGATGAGCTGACAAATCTGATTGTCCTTTCACATTTTTTGAAAGAAATGGTTTAACTTTTTTTTTTTTTTCTTGTGATTTATTTTTAAACAGGATACTCAGTGGCTGCTGGGGAATTTACTGGAGATTCTGAACAAGGTAAGAAGCCATTTACTTGAATGGAAACCACATGGCTGTGCACCTATTAAATTCCTCTGTTTGGATCTGTACACAGGTCCACTTTTTATGCATCTGAAACACTGGTGAAACTTAAGCTATCCGTGCCCAATATTCTTAGAGGCAAATATTTCCTTAGAAGGTGTAGCATGCCAGAGCAGAATTTAAGTGACCTAAACGTCTGAATCTGCTATGGTGGTATCCTCCTGCTTGTGTGTCTGTTCTGCAGAGCTGTGACATCACAGGTGGAGCCAGCTAAGCTCACTGAATTTAGCCAATTTGGTGATGTAACGAGTGGAACCAACTGTGCAATCCTCTACAGTTCTGTGGCCTGTACTTAAGTTACTCAGCAGCATAGAGGCTGCTGGAGCTCAGCACCTGGCTGGAGAGATGCAACCTAGTTTGGCAATGTCTGTGTGTTGAAACATACATGTACATACAGTTAGCTGTGATCCCTGGTGTTTCGTACCTTAGGAGCTATATATCTTGTTTAAGGCTGACAGTCAGAAAGTATTATATAAACAGCAGATTTCTTGGGAGTATGAATAGCTCCATGGTCCAGACTCACAAGTCAATAGATACCCAGTACATTTCTACAAATGAAGCCAGCTCCCCAGAACTGCTGCTTAATCCCTGTAAAGTTTAGAATTTCCTGTCCTGAGCCACTCTGGAGTCAAGAAGAAAAAGAAAAAAAATTTAAAAAAGACACAATTTTGAGTGCAATGCTAAAAAAATAAAATAAGGAAAAAAAATAAAAAAAGATATGCTTATATGCTTCTGACAGTGGAAGACTGCAGCCACTATATGATTGGCACAAAGAATTGCATCGTTGGCTGACCTCACAGTCCTTCATTACTATTTTCATCTCCTCTTGACCAGACACATTCAACCAAAGGGAATTATATAAACCCAAAGCAGAATAGGTGAATGCTAGGTCAGTCAAGGAAGATGTCTGAGGCGCTCTGGTGTTTGAAGCTCCTTCTGCTGTCTTCTGCTCTGGGTATTGTAATGAGGGAAGGTTTAGACAGTATGACTGCTGGCTGTGGCTTTGCTCTTTTCTTTGTCTTTTTTTCCCCCACTAGTTGTTTAAGATTTGGCCTCTGAGTGGAATCATGTACTAGAGAGCAGCTAGGTCCAGTGTTTCATGTTCTAGTTCAATTAATTCCCTCAATACGACTCACAAAAACTTGCTTGTAATGCTTTTAGATAGCTAGCGTGTGCACAACTTGTCAAACACTTTCATGGCATCAAGCCAAACAACAGATGGGAGGGAATGTTGTGCAGCCAGAAAGAAAAGGGGAATTTGTAATGACAATCATGTTTAGCTTCTGTATGATAGTGTGTGTTGCCACAGCTAATTCTTGTTTGATCAATCCACAGCTGTCAGGTAAGAAGCTGAATCGGAGTAAGAGCTTTATTGGACTGTTCCATGCTAAGTAGGTGGAAAGAGACTTCTGGCTAGGTGTGGAGTGTATTCAACACTTCAAATGTAGTATTTCAAGCAACTAGATGCACTGGATGAATGTTAAAATCTTATGAATGAATGCCTTGAAGTGATTTGCAGGTGTTTCTGATACAGATAAAAAACCAAAATCCTAAAGTTATAATGTATCAAGGAAGATTTAAGTGGCATGGGATGCATGTTGCATGAACTGCTCAGATAGCATAGCCAGTTCATTGCCAATTGTTTATCTTTCAGAGTTGGTTGCTGGAGTCCCAAGAGGAGCACAGAACTTTGGCTATGTACGTACTGGACTCACGTTTTATCCTTTATATAGTGAGAATGACATTTATAGTGAGAATGCCATTAGACCATTTGGAAGGTTAAAGGCTATATTATATTTTCAGTCTCTTTGAGCCTAAACTTTCTAATCAAATAAAACTGCCACTGGCTTTTACACTCAGGCTTACCTAATTGAGATGAAATGCTTACTGGCATCGGCTTTGAATATTAAGCTCTTACTCCATTCTGAAGTCTGTTTTCAACAGCCAGTTACCAGCATGCTTTGAGTATGAGTAGTATCCCAGTACCCACAGGTATCAGACCCTGGCCTAAGTTTACCCATCGGCTGGGGTATTTCATGTGCAACTTTCTGTCCACAGTAGAGAGAAGTCCACGTTCTGATTATTCATACACGGTGTTTGTTTTCAGTGTTCTTTTTAAGTACATAGACTGACTACCAAATGAAAGGAGGTACAGTACAGTTAGCAACCGAGAGAAGGGTGATGTGTGAATACACAGCTTTTCTATCTTAGGAAGAAAAAAAAACAAGTTTCAGGTGTTTCTGATTGGGAAACAGAAAGATCCCAGCCACAGACACATTATCTAGCTTTGTGGACCCCAAATTCCTTGTGTCTCTGGAACTTATTGATACCATTTTTCAGACGAAAGGTGTGTATTTATGTATGTATATGTATATAAATGTAAATGTATGTTTATATGTATCATATATATTATATGTTTATTATATATATTTATATATATATACACATATGTATATATATTTTTTTTTAATTTCTGTTTTCGTGCCTAATAATGTAGCTGCTGATTATCTGATGTGCTGTGATTTGCAGCTGTTCACATTGTCTGGTAAGGAAGGAAACAATTTTTTCCCCAGTTTCTTCATGGGGGAGTTGAACTCATAAAATTGTAGTGATTTATCCAAGATAACACAGGAAAACTGTGGTGCAACAGAAAAGAATTGATGTGTTTTCTTGACCACATTGGACCGTCCTTCTGCATTTCACGTTGGTTTGCAGTGGTGCTATGCTGTATCATCTTTGTCTGTGCTTGAAACTTTCCATATCTTTCTGTTATCAGGTCTCAATCATTAATTCTTCTGACTTGACCTTCATTCAGAACTTCACTGGTGAACAGGTAATGTCAAGCAACTATGTGATGAAGTATTATATATCAAGAGGATATAATTTCATCAATATAGTTTCAAAAATACATAAAATGTTTACCTCTTAGAACTAATAACCATAGAAACAAAGAGGTTTATCAGTAA
This sequence comes from Aythya fuligula, assembly GCF_009819795.1. Classification (NCBI taxonomy): domain Eukaryota; kingdom Metazoa; phylum Chordata; class Aves; order Anseriformes; family Anatidae; genus Aythya; species Aythya fuligula. The sequence continues at coordinate 22,288,077 of NC_045560.1, forward strand.
AAACTTCTTAAAAATTGTTATGATATGAAAGCCTATCTGTTGTTTTTTATTTCCAGATGGCGTCTTATTTTGGGTACACTGTTGCAGTATCTGATGTTAACAATGATGGGTAGGTTACCAAATATATTCAGCTCCACTGAACATCCATAGAAGCAATGCCTGGTATTTATTAATAACCACAGTTTTTCAGGTGCTTCATGCCTCAAAATGCTTCTTTTGGCTTCTCTGCTTTTCTGATTGTTCACTTACGTTTTTTTTTATGCAATTACAGTGGCATAAATATTTTCAGGCCTAGTTTAAGTTTATCTTCCTGAATATTTATTCAAAGCAGCATGGCAGAGTGTCTAAAGTCTTAGGAAACAAATCCAAGTAGAGGTAGAGTGAATAAAACTGCAAACTGCTGTTGGGGAGAGAGATGCAAGCCAAAAGTTCATTCTTCTATTCTTAGAAGCAGGTAAGTAGACCATTCAGAGCTTCACTTCTCAGTTCTAAGAGCTTTTCAGTATCATTGGTTCCTCTTTGCAGTGCCTGCTGGCTGGTCGTCCATTTTCATCATCTAGAGGTCCAAAAAGTGTCTATGATCCACAGTTGTTATGACAGCCATTGTGCTTGCCTGAGGGAGAATGCTGCTTAACTGCCAGGGTTATGCTTAATGACACTGGCCCCATTCAACAACAACACTTGCTGACTTTGATCTTACGTAAAATCCGATTAAATGCTTTAGAAAATCAGGACTTTAGTAAGCGATACTAGTAAGATACTAGCTTTTTAGAAAGGAGTTAAGGATTAGTGAGGCTCAGAACCTTGTAAGCCTGCATGAAGGTGAGCTAGGATTATATTCAGAGCTTTTCATACTCTTTCCTATTGCAACTTGTCTCAGCTTTGTCTATGCTTTGTTCTTGTCATTATTTCTTATTAGGGACATAAACATAGTGCATTAAATACTTTCTCTGGGCTAAATCATTACTTCCCATCAGGGACTAGTGAACCCTTAAAGTTAGGGATATAAGAAATGAGAAAAGGAACAAGGTGATCAAATGTTATTGTAGTTCCAAAACTAAAATGGGGTGGAAAAAGGCTTCAGCAGTTCCTGTCATATCTTTATACTAGTCAAGTTGCTCCAAGGCTCTGAGGTCAGATTTTGTCATCATACTTGAACTTTCTAAAACTATTTTTTCTGATACACTGAGTCAGGATTAGTTTAGTGTTACTGCAAGGCGTTACTAACATGAAAGGATGGAGAAATATTGATCTTAGTTACAAAAGGCACTCATTAGACTTTCAGGGAACTTATTAGTTAACTTCTCATTGAACCAAACTATTTCGTAGACAGGTTATTTCCTGTGAATCACAGGGTTACTTGGCAGGTCTCGTATTTTCTGTGTACCTCTAAGACCACAGTTTATGTCAATAATATAATCAAAATGCTGTTGAGGCCTGTGTGGTCTTCCAGTCTATATCTTAAAAGAAATCTAATGACTTTCTCTGAGATCCAAACATCCCACAGAAAACAAAACACAAAAAGCTCTACATGATAAACATGTCTGATTATATATAGTCCATCATTGCTGGTTTGCACATATAGTCAATGGAAATATTTATCTGAAAGGAAAAGTAAAACTGAAGGGAAAGAAATAAAAGCAAAAGGGAAATGTCCACTTCAAATTCACATTTTTTTTCAGCTAAAGACAAAGGAGGTAGTGATGACCTTACCAGTAGCAGAAACCTGATTAAGTCATATAATGAAAATATTAATAAATATGATGAATTGCTCCAATAAGGCTGAAGATGTGGCTCTAAGGCTTATCCTAGGAAAACATTTCTGTAGGCAGAACAGGGAAATTGAAGGTATTATTTCAACTACCCTTTTGTTGCCCACTGCTAGTAATCAGAAATCTTCAGTGAAACTTAACAAATCAAGCTGTGCCATCAACTTACAGGCTGAATTCCTAGTGAAGAGAAAAAGAGAGAGCACTCAATATAGAGTAAAACAATTTAATAAAAATTGTGGAATAAATTGTTTACTGGTCTTTTATGGAGCCTCTATCAAAGCTTCCCACAGTTATACTTTGACCTCTTGACACTTCCCATACTCCTGTTTTTTATTACAGGGCAGCATACAAAGCAACCTCATCCAGTCTCAGCAGGTGGTCAGTTTATGCTTTTAGGGAAGCAATATTGGCTAGTAATGTTTCTGTGCTGGAACAAACATAAATACACTGATTCCTGTTAACTGCACCATCATAGGCAGTGACAAAATAAATCTAATGGTGCAGTTCAAAATACTGCACACTGAACTGCCCTTTTTGATTTAATATTGCTGTTAAGGGACATTTGCTTTGCTTTTGTTGCTTTTTAAAAGACAGGACGTCACCCTGAATTTGGCTCACAACTCCACTTCTGTAAATATAAACTCCTATAGCTAAAAGCCAATTGAAATTTCCTCCTTCACCACTAAAAATAAATAATTCCAATCACATGGTGCTTGCAACCAAACAAGTGACTCATCTAGAGTGCTTGATGTCTAAATACTTACATTTAGAAACTGTAAAAGGTCCTAAACAACTGACTGTAAAGCATGGTGAGCAATGATTGCTTTCTTATTACCCACTTGGTGAGACACTGGGAATAAGAGAATGAGGCTAACAGAGAACAAGGTAGCTGAAGAATCCTCTCTGTCTATTGTATGTTGCTATGACAGTGGGGGTTAAAAAAAAAATTAAAAAAATCCTTCTTATAGAGGACTTGCTGAAGCAGCTTATCTTGACCTGAGCTTGGGCACTAAGAAAGAAGAGGGAACAGCAAGAGGGTGAGGGCTGGAAGGTTGGTATGGGTGGGACATGCCAGACCTGGAGGGAAGGCCAACTCAGTGCTCTGGGAGCTCCAGGTAGCTCTGCTACCCATAACAAATCTAGAGGTAGGTCAGTCTAATTTACATGAGTGCCTTCCTCCCACCTTTCCCTCTTAGCCATCTTAGCTGCTGAGTTTTGGTCCTGCTCACTGGACTATTCATGCATTTTATATGATCATTGTCGTTTCTTTTAACAAAGTGGAAATTTTCCTAGAAAAATAACCCAGGACTTTCATCTGAGATGTAATAATCCCTCCATAACAGACTCTAGCTCCTGTCTGCTTTCCATCTTACCTGGTGACTCTTGTATTCTGCATTGGGCTTCTGCTTAGGGAATTTTTGGCCATGGTGGACAATGGATAGTCTGCCTCTCTCTCCATTTTAGGCACATTGAATATTATTCAACTTCTGTATGGCCCCCAGTTTCAAAGGTATCTAGGTATCTACTTATTTTACATTGATGTACTGGGAGCTTACTGGCTCTGAATCTTTTGCTTCCCTACCACTTCTAAAATATCTTCCCATAGCCTTACAATCTCTCATTTATAAAATTTTAATTGGAGCCAAGCTCGTCTTTTGCCTCATGCTTTACACAGCACATAACACCATGGGGTCACATTATCAGTGTGAACATGTGGACTGCGATGTAGTAAAATTACAGATGATAATGCTACCATGCAATGCTTTTAGTACATGGCGTACATAAAATAACTTATGAAAAAAGAACATTAATGATCTGTTTCTGTTGTTGCTGTTGTTTCATGACAACAGCTTCAGCTGACGTTCTGTCCAAGCCACTAACACCTTCCATTAGCAGAGAACTTTTGATGTTTAGTGTGGAAGGAAAACCCCACCTTTGCTGTGAAGTCAGCTTCTGCTTCCTTCCTTTTGTAGTTATCCATGCAACGGAGTAATATCTGACATATAAAAAAGAACTGTACAGAAGTGACCTAACACTTTGAATTACAGTTTCCTTTGTGGAAACATCTATAAAACTTAATAGAAAAATAACATTTTGAGTAAGTGCTTTGTCACAATTTACAGAATGTGTAACTTCTACCATGTGATTAGAAGGCATTCAAATGAGATATTCTCTATTAAATTCTGTGGTACACATCCTAGAACAATAGTGTATATCCATGGTAGAGTAGCAGCTAAGCTACTCCTAGGACATGCGTCTGTGGTTTTGTTGTTGTTTTCTATCAGGATTAGGAAAAACACTGTAGTGCATTTTTCCTAATTGGTTTGCTAATGAATAAAGCCTCTGTGAAAACATCACTATTCAGAATATGGTGAAGTGAGCATATAAAGTTTTCTGTGATTTTTACAAAGTTGGAACAAAGTTTCATGTTAAAGATAGAGAATATGTTTTCTAAATTTAAAATGCTAGGATTAAGTAGTAGTAGACCTTTGCAATAACAGAATTCCTTAATATGGATGACCAGTGCCACTGAATATAATGGGAATTTTTCTGTTAGTTTACAGGGGTTTGAACAACCTTCAGAAATTTATCTGGTACCATTGTTTCATATTTCAAAATGATCTATTATGAACATTTCCTCTTGTTACATGTCTATCAATCTTGCTTGATTTTATTATTTTCTGTCCAGTAAAGCATCTTTTTTTTTCTTGCCAAATAAATGTTGATAAGATGCAACATATCTTTTGATTAGTCTGTCATCTTTTACTGATCCTTCTTGGACTAGCAAAACATAGAGATTAACTTTTCCCTTTAAGCTTCATATTACTATGACTTTTTGATATCTTTTCTCTTTAATACTTAATACACCAAAATAACAGCAAATAACATAAGCACTGCAGCTACTCTAATATTCAACAGAAGATTCTGTTTTCAGAAATGAAACTTTGGCTTTTTCTCCCAGCTTACATTTGAATTAGTGATGAGGAATTCTCTATGGTTTGATGTTCTGCCTGTGTTTCATGTGTATTACTTCAAAAATATCCTGGCAAGTGGCAATTTTTGGTCTGTTGTTCACTTACTGATGTGTAGCGTTAAAAAAAATCTACAGTTGATACAAAACTTTGTCTTTCACTAGCGCCATTAGCAGGATAGATCTACTGAATTTGTTCTGCTAACACAGATTACCTCTGAGTTAAATTCCGGACTTCTGTATCATAAACTGCAAAGTATAGCATTTCAGTGTCTATCGTGGGCATGAATTGAAGTACAATAATTTCTATTTAAATCTTAGCAGAAAGTTTTTTGCTGTGAGGTTGATTGAACACTGGAGCAGGTTGCCCAGAGACGTTATGGAGTCTCCATCCTTGGAGATATTAAAAACTGGAGTGGGTACAGCCCTGGGTAGGCTTCTCCAGTTGACCATGCTTTTACCAAGTGGTTGCTTTAGAACTCCAGAAATGCCTCCCTGCCTCTTTTAGTTTGCTTCGTGTTAAACAAATGCATGAACTTTGTTGGTTTCCTCAGTCTCTCAGTGACACTGATTTTTGTTTGACTTTTCCAGTTTAGATGATATCTTAGTTGGGGCCCCTCTCTTTATGGAACGAGAATTTGAGAGCAAGCCTAAAGAAGTTGGGCAAGTTTATCTGTACCTGCAAGAAAGTGCTTTCCTCTTCCAAGATGCGCAAATTCTGACCAGCACGGAAGTGTTTGGTAGATTTGGCAGTGCAATCACACACCTTGGAGATCTCAATCAGGATGGATATAATGGTAATTTTTATATAATGTGGTAACATATATATGTGTGTGTATAACATGGATATTAAAAATGGCTAAGCAGTGAAGATGAAGTGTCTGTGCAGTGCCTGAAAAAGGCGTTTTACCATGTAATTGCTTTTGAAAGTCGTGAGGATTTACACTAACCCTAATGAAACTGGTACTGAGGGCCAAACCATAAAAAGCTTACTTTTAGGACAGTCTTATTCAATACAGTGCTATTTTTTACCAAATGCTAACATGTTCATTTGAATCAAAATAGTTAAGATGTTGAATTTGTTTAAAAGCAGCGTTCTCTTTCTCTCTTCAAATGCTTGGATAAATCGAATAAGGCTTAGTAACTGGAGCAGGAGTATCTTGCCCACAATGAAGGAAGAGGACAAATACAGGCATACTGTTTTGGAATCAGGCTTCCACCGATATTTAGGCACAGAAAGAAACAGTTTCATGGTGGGATCTTTTCCAGATACCAGTAGCACAAAAATAAATAGCAAAACATTCACCAAGTAAACCGAGAGCCAGAGTTCTGGAAAACAGTCCAAGTAAACTAATTTGCTTAATTGTATGAGATAGCTTGGATGCTTTGAGCACCTAGAGTTAGGCTCCTACTCACGGTCAGTAACATTCTCATCTTACCTACGTGCATTTTCTTACGTCCTGTTTCCAGATGCTAAGGACCTACAAGGAGACATCTCTGCATCTAAAGCCCCAAGGGGTTTTTACAGGTGGAGTTATTTTGAACAGTAGCCTTAAAGATACTTCGGCCAGTAAACTAAAAACAAAGGACTTAGCTCCTCCTTTTGCACAGTGCTCTAACCACTAGACTGTAGGGCTGTGTGGCAAATGTGTGTCTCCTGTGCAAGGGATAAGTCATCTCTGGATACATAGGATTTTACTGGGGTTCAGGGTGCAGAAAACTCCAATCCCATCTTGCAGAAGTCAATGGGCTGTGGTTGGTGAGAATACCCTCATTGGGTTTTCTGGGAATCCCATTTCCCTGGAAGCCCCAGCTGGGCTGAACCCCATGGTGAAGACTTTCTCTTTCCTACCTGTGAGCAGTAGCAGATGCCTTCAGCTTCTCCAGGCAGGGAAGGTTGTCCTCCATGGCATTCTGGTAGGGAAGATGTATTCCTGCTTGTATTTCTTGCTGTATAAAGAATGCTAAGAAGGATCTAGAGCTGAGGTATTCTGCTTCATAATTGAAGACATGAGTCACAGAGCTTTGTTGCCCTCCTCCCTTCAGAGGGAAGGTAGGAATTCCAGGTGCAAAAGTCAAGTTTAATAAAGGAGTCTAGTGTCAGCTCCTTGATGAGATCCTAAAAATTAGAGCTGTAGATAGTGTTTCCTGTTGTCTAGCTCAGCTAGTTCAGCTGCTGAATCTCAGTCTTTGAGTCTTTGACTCTCTCCACTTCTATCATGATTCTCTCCACTTCCTATGTGTTAGAATTGTGAAGAGCTTTGTGAGTTCCACTTCTTGGATATGACACCTCATTTTTTAAGTATTGCAGTGCTCAGTTGCATAATACACAAGGCCTCCTATTTCCTCCTCCTCCATTTCTCAATAACATGTTGGCTTGGTATAGATAAAACCTTACATTTCATTGTTCTCTTTTGCATACTAACACACCGGATGTTTGAGAGAGGTGGGGTTTTTCCCTGTGTTGAACATTTTATCAGGAATAATAAAATTATTTTTCTATAACAGCTATTCCTTATTAACTAGGTGATAGAAGAAATCAGGGAAAAATTTTATCTGACTAAATAAAATGAAGTGGATTCAGGCATTCATTATGTCTCAATTTATTAAAGCTTATTAAATGTCCTGGAAATGCAGTAGAGGAATACAGTGTGGATTGGCAATTTAGTACAATGTTATAACACTCTCACAGGATGAGTTTGTAAGCTTTTGTCATAAAAGTTTGATACATAAGACATCATGAACATTCTTGAATATTTGTCCTGAAATTAGAATTCACAGAGAAGTACAGAATGCCATAGTTTTTGCATGTACATGGCAGAAACCTTTTATGTCTGTTTTCCTGCGGGGACTTAATTCTTGCTTTATGTTAACTGTGCCTATTCTTTTTATTCTTTTACTGTGCTGCAGACATTGCTATTGGTGCACCATTTGCAGGTGAAGACCGAAGAGGGAAAGTGTTCATTTACAATGGATACAGTAATGGGTTAAATACTAACCCTTCCCAGGTTCTCAATGGAGCCTGGGCCTCACAGTCCATGCCTTCGGGATTTGGCTTCACTCTGAGAGGAGACTCGGATGTAGACAAGAATGATTACCCAGGTAAGATTTTTCCATTAGAAAGGGAATTTCATACTTCCATCCCCTGGAAAATGCATCATGCCTAAACTGCTCCTTTTGGAAGGCAGAGGTCAAATTAACGAATAGACATATTTTTGGATAGTTCTAGCTTGCTTTCCTGAGAGTTAAAATCAGACAAAACAAATACTCCCTTTCCTGTCAAAAGACATGATCAGAAAGTCAAGAAAGGGCTTAAACAGTTACATTAACATAAAACATGTGAAGTTTACAATACAAGCTTAACCCTTTCCCCCCACTGAGTGCTCTCAGCTTATTGAACTTGTAAGGTTTCCTTCATTCTGGCATTCTTTCTTAATTAAAAACATGTTGTGTTGTAGAAAGAGATTGACTTGGTAGTGTTGCTAAGTTGTTTTTTGCTGTCCAAAGAGATGATGGGCTGTATTTGGGTTCTTAACAGCTTTGTTCTCATTACAAAAAACAGAGAATGCAAAGACATTGCTTAAAGACAGATATTTAATTTGGGCCTTTCCATGTTTTTTTTTTTGTTGTTGTTGTTTTCATTCTGCTGTGTCAACTTTTCCTTGATTCTTTCTTATTAGTTTACCTGATGTGCATTTGTCAAGTTGGTAACATCAGTTGAGTTTTGCTGGGGAGGAGGTGTTTGGTTTTTAAAAGAGGAATGTTCCTAGCATCCAAGTAGTCTGAATGTTGAAGATATTTTACATGTGTTTGTGTTTACTCTCTCTCTTCTGAAAACAAATCTGTTTTGTTTCTTTTCATTAGAATTCAGAAGCTTAGCAATAGCGTGCAATAAAACATCATATTTTTTATTGTGAAAGGTTCATCCACAGTAGGATGCTAAGTCTTTGTTTTCTAACTCACTGTGAAATCTCTCTTGTTAGCCTGGGTTGTTTCAGGCTAACGTTCTTAAAAGTTGTGTTCTTTAGAAAGGGAAAATTTTGATTTTCAAAGGGGCAAAAGTGTGATCTCTTTCGATTTTGTGATGGATTGTAAAAACCTTAGAAGAGTTTTGCTTTTGTTTTTCTCAGATGAGGAAGAAGGTTTCTGGAAAGGGGTGTTTATGATAGAAATTACAGTCTTACCCAACAGAAAAGCTGACTGCAGAGTAATAAAATGAGGCTATCACTTTAAGTGAGAGAAACTTTAACATTTAAGAGAAAGGACTTTAAACAGCGTTCTGACTTTTTGTTTGCATATTGTCTGTGATGCTATTAATAGTTTTTCATTGTCCATGACTAATGAGGTTGCTTTGGACAAGGGAGGTCTTTATTAAAGTTCCAGCATTTAAATATTTTCTAAAGCACACACAAGGCCCCCCAGCAAAACCAAAGAAAACAGGATATTGCATTCCTTACATTTCTAAGATTGGAAAGATAGAGGGAAAGGAAAGATTCTTTCAGATCTTCTTTGAGTCACATTGGGAAGCAAGAAGAGTAGAAGTCTACCTACTGTATAAACCACTTTTTGTGGAGCATCTTTTAAGCTAATTAATGAAAAGTTTGGATGATGGGACTTGATCTTTCTAAATGTGCACTGAGGAGGTTCTGTAGTCAGTTCACTTGTGAGATTTACTGGATTTATCCTGCCTGTCATTGTTGGCTCTGCTATACATCCTACTTGAAGAATTTCCCATTGTGATATCAGCATACCATGAGTTAGATGGTTTGGTTTTGTTACATGAATTATTTATTTTAGAAATAGAACACAAACCTACATTTATCATAATTAGCTTTTTCCTACATCCCTCGTTGAGTGTCTGGATGAGCAGTCCTGAGCACTGGTGAGAATCTGTCAGAAAATGACACAAGCAAAAAAAAAAAACACACCTTACTATTAGCTGACCACCTCTTCCTTAAGTCATACACTTGAAGCACCAAAACAGAGCTGTAAAAATAGCACAACCATGGCACGGTATTAGCACAAGAATAGAATACCTTCCTGTGGGTAAAAGAAAGAAAGGAAATAATATGGGGAAATGCAAGTCCAGGACAAACACACTAGGCAATGAAACAAGTAACCCTTCTTGTGTCAAAAAGCTTTTCTTTTCTACCTTCTGACGGAAATCCTGAAGGGCTGCCCTTGAATGAAGAGGAAAGAAGGGACAGAACTTTGAAAGAATATGAAGGAAGTTTTATTTTAGATGTCAACTGAGGGGCAGGGCATTTGCTGACTTTAGAAGGACTTGCAATTCAGTGCTTCCCAAACTATGGGTCATACTTGTGATTCAAAGAGGGTTGTATAAAATTAGGAAAGGATCTCAACATTTTTTTACTGACTATATTGTAAACTCAACCATTTTACAGAAAGAAAAGGTTAATAAAATCAGGTTATATTGACTCATCATTCTCAGAAGTTCAGTTCCCTGGAGATGTCTGGCTGAAGGTATAAACACATATTGCCACAGTCTAAGGTGAGAGTCTCCCAGCAATTATCTCTTCTATGGTCAAAGAGTGGTGTGAAGACAAATAAACTCAAAAAAGGATCATGCTTTCAAGAAGTTCAAAGCTTCAGACACTAGTTTGTGAGGGCTCCTTTAATTTAAGCGGTGCTGGTACAATTTTCTTGAGCCCTTGTGCCTAACTTTGTTCATGATGCAGGCATATCCCTGGCTAGGAAATGAGAGGCATTTCATTTTTCATGCACTGTGTAGCATTTTCAGAGCTTTTAGAGTTTCAGTGCTTTGTTAAATCAGACGACAGATTAATGTTCTTGGAGCAGCACAGTGGATTCACAGACTTGGAGGCCAGAAGAGACCACTTGCCTGTATGGCTTCCTCTCACAGATCACTGAGCTTCATCCTGGACTCTCCCATGAGCCAGCACACTTAAAGACTCAGTTACAAGTTGGGGAATACAGTTTCTGAAAAGTGAGGATGAATCACAGTCTGTTTTTTCTCCTATATTTTAGTAATTTTTTAGTAGGGTCAGCGTACAGACAGGGCTGCTTTTCCTTCTCATTAACGGTCCTCTCAGTGTAATGACCATCTGTCTTCAGCTGCCCTGGCATAGATATTAGTGCTGTAAAAGTAACAGACCTCTTCTCTGAGCATTGTGAAAATACAGGGATTTTTTTAACCTTTCAACAGGGAAGATTTAGTTTTTGTTATTAAGCACAACCCTAGGTTTACATCTCCACAGACTTCCAGAGCAGGACTTCTGTAAATCATGTCAGGTTCACAGACGCTGCAGATTTTGTGTGCCCAGAACTACTCCTTTATCTACATAGCTGGGGTGATAATACGCTAGCCTCTACTTTGCAGGCCCAAAAGCAGTGGGAAACTTTCAGCCCTGGGAAGCACCAGGGGTAAAACCCTGTGCTGCTGACAGGTGTGTCTCTCGAAGGACATGCAGCTGCCCCCTCTGCTCCTTTCTTTGTGGTCATATGAGAGTTAGGCAAACTTTATAGTTTAATACAGTCTAAATTTGACCAAACGTTATAGTCAGAAAGGCTATAAGGAAGCAGTAACAGGAAGGTAAATCAAGCATGTCAGTCAGATATGTCAGTCAGAAGAAAAAACAGAAGAACGTGCTGTACTTCCAGATGAAGAGGCCGGAATGTAAATTCAAGAGGTAGATTTTTGGTTGAAGATCACAGAATCATAGAATCCTTTAGGTTGGAAAAGACCTTCAGGATCATCAAGTCCAAATGTCACCTGACCTACCGAGTCCCATCACTAAACCATGCAACATCCGCACATCCCGTAAATATTTCCAGGGATGAGCACTCCACCACTTCCTTGGTCATAATGTTCCGATGGGATAGCCATGGCATTCTCTGTAGCAGCACCTCTTCAAGGTTTACCCAGGATCTTTTGCAGTCCCTGCCTCAGCACGCCTTTCCTGACTGCCTATGCCTATGCCTATCTGAACAGTCTAATGGTAACTTTCAACACAGTTACCACTCCCTTCCCAGCTAAATCTGGAGCGTTTAGGGCCCCTTTGCTCTATCCTGAGCTTTATTTGTGTCACAAGGCCTGGAGCAAGGATTGAGGTCTCAGCTTAGGTTTGCATTTTGAATTGTAGCTTATTTTATGTATTATTTTATCTATCTTTTCTAATTGCATAGTTAGAAAATGCAACTAGTTAGGAAAAATAAACTCATTTCTTTTTGCTTCTGGGAATCAGTTCAAAGCTGTTCCCAACTGAGTGCTTGAAGTCTGTGATTATCTAGGTGATGGTGCTGCACTTCCAGCTGGTTCATCTATCTGTGCAGGGCTCACGCATTTGGAGGCTGTGAGGTTTCCACCCTCACATTTGAGCATATGCTCAGTCACTTGATGGCTGATTATAGCTGAGCAAATAGTTTATAATGAGAAACTTGCTCAACTCATTAAGCTTGCTTTCTTCTTGTGGCATATCCTCCGGCAGACTGTGGTTTGTTCAAATGTTTTTGTGAGCCAGGATTGTTTAACCAGTTTCTTTTAACGGTGTGGGTGGATTCTGAGCAGTGCTCTGGATGAATTCGCTATTCAAAGGCTGTTGATAGTTAATTAGTTAATTGCTCAAATACATTATGCAATATGGTTTCTGTTCCCTGCCTGCTTTGACACTTGTGTAGGTCTTCCCTATTAACTTAGAGATTCCCCTGGAATAAGTGTCACTGAAACTTGATGGCGATCAAGGTATCACAGTTTTAAACAAACCCAGTTCTGTTGGCCTGTTCTTTTTGTTATTCTTTTTAGTCAAGCCTTTTTCTGCCAGGGAAATGGATAAAGGCATCTTCAGGCCTCATTATTTTGGGCTCAGTTATTATCTTAAGAGTACACATATTTATATTTAATAATTCAATTAAATAATATAATACAAACAATTTACTCTAGAAACATTTTAAGAAAGAAACAAGTGTCATAATCAGACAAAATTTCCTAAGAACTTCAGCAATTCAGTGTAATCATATTAAAATAGGAGTATTTAGCAGCTCCATCTGCTAAGTACGTTAACTCAAACAGTGGGAAGAAAACACTCAAGTTTCTTTCTGAGAAGCAAGGGTTCTTCAGTGCTCATAAGTTTTTGAGAACAATAGGCAGCATGCCAACGATATCACAGAGTCATAATCTAGTGATGATTAAATTATGAAATTGGTCCAGGAGATTTGTGGAAGACAAACAAGTTTAATCAATGAAAAGTTGCATCTGCTCTGGTAAGAAAAGAGTGCTGAGCGTGGGAGCCAGAACAAGGGCGTGGGTTCTGCCAGCAAATGCAGAAGAGCTGGTGTTTCTACCAGCTAAATTTGTCTACACATGAATAATCAATCAAAAATATAGTGACAAGCCAAGAATCTTCTGAAAATATGTTAATTTTACGATTAACAATTGCACAAATGATCTATTTAATTTATAGACGTGCTTTTCTAAAATTATTTGAGTTATTTAATGAAATTAACAATATTTTCCCCAACAGAGTATAAGAATAAAGCAGTTAATAACAGGAAGTAGGGATTGACTGAAGTGACAGGACATGACCTGCCTCCTTTTGAATTTGTTTGTAGTATAATGGAATGAATAATAACACTGCACTATGAAAGGGTCTCATTCAGACAAAACTGGAGCATTGAATTAGCCTTAGGTGTTATTCTTAACAGATCTGCTTCCAGAATGGTTTAAAAACATGAGGATCGAGACAGTCGAGAATGGTACAAGAAAGTGATTCTGATTTGGGTGGTGGTTGAGTGTCATATTCAGCTAAAATTCTTGAGTAAGGTTGGCTGAATTGGATAAATCCTGTGTCCTTCATTATGGTCAAGCCTTTAGTAATGGCCATTTAAAGGAAATGTTATTCTGGCCCTTTCTTACTGTTTAGTGATCTCTGAAATCCTAGAAAGCAGAAATAGAAATCTGATGGTGGGGAAATAAAAAAGAAGAAAGGCTCACACAAAAAAAAATTAACAGGGTTTTCAGTTATGCAGTTTCCTCACTCTCTTTTGTGAAATTTCCATTAGCACCTACACTGATAGGATTCTTAATTGTTTTCCAGTTACTATTTCTACTACGCAATTAAACTGACAGACTACACAATATGCTGTTTAAAGCTGCCAGCAGAACATACTGAGCCCATAAAGCAAACACTTTCATGCCTGTATCCTGATAGAGTTGTGGCGGGGCAGTGACTCATCTGTCTGTCGTTTTCATTTCTGTGTTTCTGGCAAATGAAGTGTGTGCCAATGGTGCAGTTCTTCGCTGGCTGCTGTTCTTGGCCCCCATCTCCCCATGAAGATGACATTCCGTGCCTTGGCCATGTCTCTTGGGACCGCTGGACAGACTCCAAACGAAGGGTGGAGTGCTGAGCACGCCACACGTTCCTCCCCCGCTTAAGGCTCCCTGGGGCTGCATCTCTCATAAGGGATGGAGATGTCCTTTAAAAATATCAGGGGATCAAAGAATTTGCTCAAGTTAATAAATGAGTTGTTGAGACTGGAAGTAGAACTCTACTTCCTTCAGTTAGTTGAAGGTTCATTCAGCATCGTGGCTGGGTTCTGCCCTTTAGCACAGCCTTTAAGGTCTGGCATGGCCACGTGGAAGGTACAGGTAAAGAGATAAGCTTACAAAACCCATCGAGCATTTTGGTTATGAGCCCTACAGCTCATTCATGCCACAGCAGCAATGAGGCAGAAGCACACCAGCCCTTCCTTCAGCTCTGCTTCTCTGAAGGAGGAACAGATGGTAAAAGATCTTCTCATTGAGTTGGCATAGACAAAGTCGTCATTTACCTGAATCTAGAAGGATTCTCATCCTCCTGAAAACATGAAATAGAGAAGGAGTGAAGGCCATTTTGTGTCAGATACCTCTCTCTCTTTCTTTCGCTATTTATAAATGTTTTATTCGGACCTTAAAAAAAAACTACTCAGAAATGCAAAGGTGCAGTCAGAAGTTTTCATATGCTTTCCTTCAGGCTCTGCTTGGAAGGGTTACACTTCACTATGCTGTTGCTTTTTTTTCTGTGTAATTCCAAATTCCTCGTTAAACCCTTGTTTTCTAATTAGTGGACTTTATATCAGTGACATTGCATGTGTAGCATTAACAAGAAATGAATAAAAACAACTTCTCTCTATTTTTAGGAGCGGAAACTTGCCAAGCTGCAGATAATTTAGACATGCTTTTCTTTCATAGAAATGTTTAATAACTTTTCTTCTTCAAAACGCACAACAAATTCAAAACTTCTGCATATAAGTGATCTGATTTGATGTGTATTCAAATCTCTTGGATTTGTATCAGTGTCAAAAATGGTTTGTTTTGTTTTGTGTTTTTTTTCCATTGAGAAGTATAAGAGTTGACCCCAGAAAGCAATGAAAGAAAGAATAAGCTACATGCTCTTTAAGAGAACAAGTAAAAGCAAAGCCTAACTCTAATGGATCTTCCACTAAATCCTCTTTAATATATAATGACTTGGTCCTTATGTTAGCTCACAGATGTCACTCCTGGACATAAGTATATTTTATTCTTTGCATATTTATTCTGAAGTCCACTTTTCCTTCTTAGTAGTTTCATGCTGTTGTGGTTTAACCCAGTGGGCAGCTGAGCTGCTTATTGCCCCCGCATCTGGATGCGTGGGGAAGAGAACTGGAAGGGCAAAAGTTAGAAAACTCATGGGTTGAGATAAAGACAGTTTAATAAGAATGGAAAAAAAAAAAAATTGCACACCCAGCAAGTGATGTATAACACAGTTTCTCACCACCAGCCGATCGATGCCCAGCCAGTCCCCAAGCAGCTCCCCTAGCCAACTCCTCCCAGTTTTATGTTGAACATAACATCTTATGGTACGAGATATCACTTTGTTACATTTGGATCAACTATCCTGGCACTGTGCCCTCTTTGTGCACCCCCAGCCTTCTTGCTGGCAGGGCAGCACAAGAAGCAGAGGAGTCCTTGACTTAGTATAAGCACTGCTCTGCAACAACTAAAACATCGGTGTGTTATCACGTCTATTTTCATTACAAATCATACAGTTAAAAAACAAACAAACAAACAAAACATAACATATGTACAAGCTACTATGAAGAAAATTAATCATATCTCAAGCAAACCAGCACACACTCATTCAGACTCTTTAGCTGAAGAATAATTATGGCCAAGAGTATAAAATAAAGGACATGTCAGGGAAAAAGTACGTTCTTGCAAATGAGAACAGGATGAGCATAGTCTCAGCTGTCCTAAGCATTTGTTCAAGTGGAGCTTTTATGATGGTGCCATTATTGAATGTCCTCATCTTTCTTGCTGTGTCTCCAAGCCTGGCTGAGGTGGCAATGCAGAAAGACTGCTCAGTCTTTTGGTGACTGGGGACTGTCATTGTTGCTCTAAAACCATTAGCTTCTGTTTTCAAATAAGCTGGGTTCTGTCCCAGAGAAACCAGGATTTAACTAGTAAGCAGCTGTGCAAAATTTTCCTCAATGTCAAAGTGGGGATGCTGAGGTAGTGGGGACACAAGTTCATACAGCTGTAGATACTGAAATTAAGATTTCACTCAGACTGCGGAGGGTAAGTATCTCTCACAGACTCATTCTTTCTAACTTCAGGTTCAAACAGGCTACGGGTTATTAAACTTGAACTCAAGTTGTGTGTTCAAGCTTTACCTTGTGTCTGTGAAGGATTGGAGTGCTTTATTTTTTAATGAAAAATCAGATTATGAAGTCATCGCAATTCTAGAATACAGATAAGTCATAGATACCTGCTAGTTTTGTCAGTGCCATAGCACAGCCCTGTAATGAAACCTTTTGACTTATCTAGTCTGGTATGAAACAGTACATATCCTAGGTTAAGTCAGTTGCAGAATTCATAAAGAGAATCCAGCTGGGAACAACAGTTTTAATGTAAAGTCCTTCCTTCTTGTCTCACTTTCTGTTCATAACACAATGTTGTTTTTTTGGAAAAAAAAAAAAAATCTTTTTGGGTTACTGTGCATACTGTAGCTGTTACAGAAAGTTCTGCTGCTTGTGTTGTGGAGCCTTTATGATGATAGGTATGTCTCAATCAGTTGTTCATTTAAGAGGAAAATATCTTTAGGTCTTGGGAGTGTGAGCAAGCTCTCTAGAAAAGCTGCTAATGAAAAGGACTCATAAATATCCAAAAAAGGAGACAGAAGCAACACTTATTTTCTGCTATTTAAAGTATTTCTGACTCTGAAGCATGTTTCTGTAAGGCCAATGGAAGCAGAAAAATGTAAATGTTATGCAAAAAGTAGATCAGACCCATAAACTGTCCATGCCCTCTCCGATGAGGATGTTAATCAGTGGAATCTATTGTAGGACAGGCTGTTGCCCATGTGGAGTGCTTGTTTAAACTTGTTAAATCCTGACCATCTGAAGGGCAGACAGCACTGGAAAACACGCTGCCAGACCGGCCCAAACCCACCAAGCTAATTAGCACCAGAGCTGTGTCATTGCGTTATGCTCCGTGACTTCAGTGCCTCTAAGCACACCCACGCTCAAACGATGGAAACAGCAAGAAAGGGTTTGTTTGTCGACCCTGTATACTGGTTTCATGAACTCAGATCAGCTCAGAGTGCCAGGCTGTGCCCGGCCTACCGAATGGCACGTTTGTAAATCAAACCATAGGATAGCAGCAGTAGAGTGAAAGAGGTACCCAGCTGGGCATTGCATTAGGGCGTATGAAAACAAGACAAAGCTCTTTCCCATTCTTGATCTGTGCTCCAGCGAGAGGCAGCAGGAAAGCTGAGCCTTTGTTCCCTGCTGCTTGGCCCCAGCTTTTCTCCAACAAGAACTGGAGATCTACGTGATCTTTCCAGCAAGCCAGTCGGGATCTTTCCAGAGAGCACTGTGTGGGGACTCCAGGTAAAAGGAGGAAATATTTGGGCCTGTAGGATTCCAACCCAGGCCTGGTAACAAAGATGTGCCCAAGGCCCAGTGAAATGCTAGCACTGTTGACCCTATTTGTTCCAAATCGTGACTTGTGATGGCTTTCAACTGATAACTATTACAGGCCTTTACACACCCTATATGATGCTGAAAACATTAGTAACTATGAAATTAGCCATTCTCCAACCTATGCCTTGTTTTCATGGTCACAGAGATGTAATTTCCTAAATTAATGAACAAATGACTTAAAGCACAAAACAGGATTGGAAGGAATGTCAGGAAAGAACACGGTAAACTTTCAATGTGAACTGCATGGGAGTGACCAAAAAGTTGGTTTTTATCTCTATGTGTAATGGGCAATTAGTGGTTTGGGATAAAACTGAGAACAGCCCTGAGGACAAGGACGTGGGGGGTGTTGGTGGATGAGAAACTCAACATGCGCTGGCAACATGGGCTTGCAGCCCAGAAAGCCAACCCCGGGCAACGTGGGCAGCAGGGCAAGGGAGGGGATTCTGCCCCTCTTGTGAGACCCAACCTGGAGTGCTTCTGTCAGCTCTAGGGCCCACAGCACGAGGAGGACATGGACCTGTTAGAACAAGTCCAGAGGGGGGCCATGAAGACAATCAAAGGTCTGGAGCACCTCTCCTATGAAGACAGGCTGAGGGAGTTGGGGTTGTTCAGCCTGGAGAAGAGAAGGCTCCAGGGAGACCTTATAGCGGCCTGCCAGTACCTAAAGGGGGCCTACAGGAAAGCTGGGGAGGGACTCTTTGTCAGGAGGTGTAGGGATAGGACAAGGGTAATGGTTTTAAATTAAAAGAGGAGAGATTTAGATTACATATTGGGAAGAAGTTCTTTACTCAGTGGGTGGTAAGGCACAGGCTGCCCAGAGAAGCTGTGGATGCCCCATCCCTGGAGGTGCTCAAGGCCAGGCTGGATGGGGCTTTGGGCAGCCTGGTCTGGTGGGAGGTGTCCCTGCCAATGGCACGGGGCTGGAACTGGGTGATCTTTAAGGTCCCTTTCAACCCAAACCATTCTGTGGTTCTGTGATTCTATGAAAATGCATGGAAGTTGAAGGCATTCTTCTTACTCTTTAATACAAAATGCAGAGAAGCAAAATTGTACCATGCCTGACCCCGTGTTAAACAGATTCACACTGACTGGATACAGACAAGATATTTATGAGCCAGTCTTGTCCAGTCTTAAATGTTTTCTTTAAGATAGTAGTGTTGAAAAAATTGCTAAGAAAGTGGGAATTTCCACATTTGTTTCATGTTACTGCATTCTGTATATTAGTAATCTTATTTAGTATGAATAAGGCTTCTATATAGTTCTTCTGAAGCTGTTTTCTTTCTCCAGATTTAATTGTGGGTGCATTTGGAGCTGGAAAAGCAGTTGTTTACAGGTACGTGATAAATACAATGGATTTTTAATTTTACAGCTTCAGTGGGAGATCTGTGAATAAACAAATATCACATTTCTTTGTTTCCCTGGTGCAACGTGTAAAAGATGCTGATTACAGATGATAAATGAAACATTGTGTGAGCAACAAATGTTTTACAAATTTCTTTTTTCGCATGCTCAAAACTTCCAATTTTTCATGAAAATTTCCATGGTTAGTCTTAGTTCAAGAAACTCTTTCTGGAATGCTTGACTCCTCAGTTAATTTTAAATTAGATAAGAAGAGAAAATGGTGTCTTTCCTACCTTTAAAGCAACTTCACACAAAATTCTGTAGAGTCAAAAAGCTCATCCTACAGCTCATCAGAGAGAAATTTATGAAGCACAACACTGAAAATTCATTTATTTCTTGGAGGAATGGTACTAGTAAGAAATTCATTATTCAAATGACTCTTGACTCTTTGGAGGTCATGCACATTAAGACAATCTATTTATTAGAAATAAAGACTGCTGCTTTTAGCTTCAGTTTAGATAAAATGTATGAGATCTCACTTTGCAAATCTCCAGAGTTGTTGCTGACTACTGTTTTTTGCTAAATGCACTTTTTGATTAGAAGTATAAATTACAACTACCAAACGCATAAATGACTATCTGCTGCAGCCCTATTAATGCTGATGTGCAGACAGTTCTTTGCATTTAAATATTCACCATCCGTTACTGCAACGATGTAGTCATATTTCCTGATTCCTCTCTGTCTTCTTGTTGTCTGTATTCGGAACAGTACCTGTCTGAGAGAAGGCATGTTCTGTTTCCTGGATGAATATTTGTCAAAGCATAAGAATTCTGTAAAACAGGAGCATTAGCTCATTTTTGGTAACACTATTAAGCACAGTGAGAAGACCTGGTTTTCCTGCTGCCCTATTTTAGAGTCATGCAAATATTTTGCAATGCATCACTTTGCAGTGGCATTAAATGACTGCACAGGATGTGAAACATTGGAGAATGAGATCCACTGTGTACTTTAGATAGCAATAAAAAATGTGTTCTATTTCATTTAGGAAGGTGAATAGCAAGCAAGAATCCCTCAATCTTTCTGTTTCCTGTCCAGAGTGTATCAAATACCAAACTTGTCATGCTGGAGAAAGTTTTATTAGCTGAACTTTGCTACAAAAAAAAAGGTTTTCCCTGTTGCACAGAAATGAAGGAAGTAACTATTTTTTGAGTGTCTTGCTGAAACAATACAGAAAAATGATCATAAAAGCTCAACTGTGGGTTAAAATATGAGGAAAGTAACTGTAGTAAGCTATTTTTGGCAGAATTACCTAAGTTAAAACAGTATTATCTAATTATATAAGTAAAACAGATTCATTGTCTTAACAGAATTTTGTTTTCTCTTTTAAACTGCTCTCAATTACAGATTAGCTCATTACTTACTAGCAGATTGCTTTTCAGAGGGATGTTTCCCATCACCACAACCATGTATTCACATGCTCAGCAGAATTTTCTGTGATGATTATTCTCATTTTCCAAAGTCAATTGTCTCAAGACATGATGTCAGACTGAGTTTACTTTATTGTTGGTTTAAGATAATTTTAGATCAACTTCTATTTTAACTAAATTATGTTCATTTTTTGAAGAACCTTAAACAGTGATAGCAAGCCTGAATATATCACTGTTCATGAAGAAACACAAATCTGACAGTTTATAAAATAACAGCCAAGGGACTTCTGTAATTTCCAAAAGGCAGGCTCTGTCCCTTTATGAAAACATCACAGTGTGATGAAATGTGTCTGATGTGCGTGAATCCCAGGACAGACCTATTGTTAAGTGTAGCATACTGTTTCAGCGATGCTGTGTGCTGTTAACCTGTGTTTTTTTTGTGAAGAACTTTCGAAATGTCATAGCAGAAGGTATCATAGTTTCTGATCCCCAAAAATATCAAGGGTCTTTTGGGTAGGAGCAGCATTTTAAAAGTATTTTCTACCAAGTAGCCCTACATTTCAAACTTCTTTGTGTCTATCTCAGTTGTTTTCTCTGGTGTAAGTTAGGTACTAATGTGCTGTATGTAGTGAATGTTATTTCTGTCACTTAGAGCCAGACCTGTTGTGACCGTGAGTGCTCTGCTTATTCTGAACCCTATGATTGTGAATCCAGACAATAAGACTTGTCAGCTCCCTGGCTCTCAGCTTTTGGTAGCCTGGTAAGTTCATGATTAGACAAAAAACATCTTCAGCATCCTCTTCTTTCTCAAATAACCTCCCACTCCTAGCTTTTCTTGCCGCTTTTTGTTGAATGTACAGGTATTCAAATATGCTATAAGCTCAACAACAACAAAAATTATATAGAACAGAGTTCTTTTTGACACCTTCCAATACTTCACAGATTCTCTAAATGAAGTAGCTAAAAGTTCAGTGGTGTGATATCCTCCTTCATGGGAAGATGTTCAGTGTCTTACAGGATCAAGCTGCAAAATCACATTCAGTGTCTGAATGAGTGAAACATGCAACAGCCAAGATTGACAAAGCATTCACCTGACAAAACACACATCTTTGCTGAGAAAATATCACAGTGAAAGTGATGCAAAGAGCTGGTAGTCCCACCAATTTCTGCAACAGAAAGAGAGATCTTAGTCCTTTGTGGAAGAGAGAAGGTGTCCTGCTCACTACGCTGAGAGCAGTTCATGGGATGTTGTTTCTGGCTGTCTTTGGTCAGAGGAAAGATATTTTTAGTGCATCAGGCAGGACAATGTTGGATAGAGCCTTAAAAGAGAAACCCTCTGCCATAGTAGCATTTAACTTTGAAAAGAAAAAGTACACTCAGAACCTTGAAGCAAATTGAAACAATTCAGGATCAGTTACAAATATAAATGTCGTAGGACAGTTGGAGGCTATCTAGTACTATTAACACCACATGCAGGTGCATTTACAGTACTATAAGAAAGTCACTTAGAAAAGACCCCAAATAACAGCTGATAAAACAGGCTATTAGAAATACATTAGATGCTTTTTAGAAGTTGAAATCATAACAAATGAGGAAACTAAAAACAAAACAGAGCATAAACACTTGCAAGTTGAATATAAAATTCCAGTAAGTCTTGCCAGAGAGACTGTACGGAACAGATTTCTAAAATATAAAAACTAGCTGTAGCATTTTAACTAAACACATTAGGGGCACAAAGCCTGCAGAACATGGGATGTATGAAAAGAATATCAAGGTGTAAAGGAGAAAGACAAGGTGACTGCACTAATTTTTCACCACTTTTAAACTAGAAGTGGCCAGAGGGAGTCCCCACACTGGAGACATTCTTTATGGGAAATGAGTTCTAAAAATAGTCACAAACATAATAGTTAGCAGAGGAGGTTTTACATCAAATTGATAAATATGAAAAATAAAAAATAATCATGACCAGAAACAGTTTACTTAAGAGACATACAGGAACTCAACTCTGACACCATTAAACCACTAAATATATGGGCTGTAAATGCAGTGGGTGCAATTTGTGACTCAGAAGTGCTACATCTACTGATTGTCAAAATCTGGGACAGGGTTTTCAAGAGATTTTCACTTTTACTCTATTCTTTTACTCTATACGGAACTGCTTATATTTATCATTATGTTCCTCATTTCTACATTGTGTGTAGTAAAATCACCCACCTACAGAGGAAGGTAGAATGCACTCGGTAGAACTGTGTGGTCCCAGAACTTTAAAACGTTTAGTCCTTTCTGGAGTAGGTTCCAGATAAAGATCCATCTTTATATTTTGATTCAAGCAAATTTTGTTTAATAGTCAATGCAATAAAAAAATTACAATATCAACATTGGGCTGTAGCATATTCATTGTTCCATGTGCATTTGATTTTTTTTCCCCAAAACTTCAGTTTTTAAGACTTCTAAAGAATCCTTTGGATAAGTTTTATACTGGAAAAAAATACCAATATTATAGCATTTACTGACAGTTTACTGGAAGAAAAAAAAAGATACAATTTGTTGTTTTTTTTTCACAACATGAGTGAATAAAAACATCTCTGCTAAAAATGTATTCCTGCTGCAAGGTACTGTTCAAAAAGGGCTTGTGTAACATGAAGTTTTTTCATTACTTTTTACTTCTGTATTACAAAAAGCCAGAAAATGTTTGGTTCATATCTACGAGACTTTTATTATGAGCATAATTTAATTTCTGTCCGCTTTATTCTAAAATATTCTTCCCTGAAGATTTAGTTTGTATTATGAACTGACTGAAGACCAGCTGCTATTTTCCATGCTGTAATTTTTCTCCTTAGTTGATATAAGCTTGTATTGTACATATGAAAATAATTAGTAGGGAAACTCCAACAGGCAAGGAATTCTTTAGTCCCTTGGGATAGATTTCTGTATCTCTTAGCCAGCTGTGCTGCTAGTATAAAATGTCTACTGACTGACATTGCAAAATTAGAGTGAAAGAAAACCTACTACCAGAACAGTTTCAGGAAGTGTAAAGTATGAATAACGTAGATTATTGTACACTTTCTAGTATTAGGAAAATATTATTTTTGCCATAATATAATTTGGAAGACTGAAGTGCAGAGGAAGCATGCATAAAAAGTTATTTTTATACACAATCGTAAGAGAATTGTCCTGAACTTCTAGAAACATATATAATTATTTCTCTGCTATGTTTAAAACATGGCTATTTCTGAGTTACCAAAACTAACAAATTTGGAAAAAAATCTGCAACTTTGAATGTAAACAGAGTTTTTTTAAAAAAAAAAAAAAAGTTTGAAAGATAGAGGTAGTAATTCCTTCTTCCGTTGACTTCATTGGAACCTGGATGTGATCAGTGCCCCACAGTCAGGGACTGAAGGGCCTCGTTACTTTGCTCAGATGAAGGTCTATACCATCAAAACTTTGAGTGCCTTTCTGCTAAGGCATTATCCATCTTCCTCTCTGTGTCCAGTTCTGTATTCTGAAAAAATAGACAACAATGGCAAGTAATTTCTGGTAGGATCTGATAATTTCAAGTTTATCACTTCCTGAAGTACGCTTCCTATTTTTTTCACCCTGTAGCATAGCCAGATTAAATTCAGTTATTTCTGGTAAAAATAGCAGCCCCAAAAAACATTTTTGGGCAGAAATCATCTTCTTTGTTTTTCTAATATTATTTTCACTTCTCAAGATACTATCCCTATCTATGCCACGTGTTGTTTTGAATGAAGAGAAATACTTTTAAGCTTTTTCTAATAACATTAAAAATGTTTCTGTCTAACTGAAGAACATAAAATTAGTTCAAACAAACTGCTTTGTTGGTCCAAGATTACCAGGGAAAGCTGGTGTGTTCAGTTTTAATGCTTTTCCTGTATTTCATGGCCACAACTGAATACTACTCAAACCATGAGCTGATAGTGATGGCAGACACTGTTGAATAAATGCAGTGCAGAGATCTCCTACAGAGAGATAAGACTGACAGCACAGAAAAGATCATATGCTTAAGGATGATGGGCCATTTCCCAGTCATTTCTTACCTGCTGAAGTTTCCTTCCTTTGTTAATTGTCGTGTTTGCTTTATGGCTCCTGCAAGCTCAGAAGATCAATTATTATGTTTCTTCATGTGCCAAGGAGTCAGATCTTAAATCTCAAAAATATTTTAGACTCCTGGCCTCTTCTGTGGTCTACCTTCTCCTCCGTTTTCATTTTCTCACAGCTAAACATCCTGCAAAATCTCCACGGCAACTTCTTGTCAAAGTGATGAGGATATCTCTCTTTAGAACTGTTTCTGAACTGAATATCCTCGAAATCAGAAATGGGTGATGGAATTCTGCTAAACCCACAGTCTTGCCAGTCAGATGGGCAGAGCCAAGAGACTGATAAATTCCAAAAGTTTGATTTTTTTGCACTCTTCTTGACATGCTGTGCCTGGAAAGGAAGGATTAAATCTTGGCTCTCACCATATTACTTCAGAACATGACTTGGGTTATCAAATGTGTATTACGAATTATTGCATTCATTAAAATAAATTAAATATATGTTATAGTTGTGCTATTTAACAATCAATTCATTTCTGATTACAATCCATTTCAAGCTGGATTTTTAACTCAACTATTTTTTAAACAGGATAGTGCAAAAATTATTTGAGATTTCAGGAAGTGAGATCACCAAGTTCAACACACAGTGGCAGCTTGTGAGTTTACATTTGAGGAAATGCTCTCCTATGCTATGACATGTCAGACTAGTTTGTGAAGCCTGATGTCTAAACCGCATTTATGCAATTACACATGCTTTTCTCTTTCATGTTGTTTGTTCTTGCCCTTGTGTGTCAGCAAATGATCGGTTCTTCATCTGTTAACTCATAATTCTAAAGAAGCAGGAATGTGACTGAATTTGCAATATCTGCATGGAACATGAATCGACACTCCTAATGTCATTTGAAGGCTGTGGTTAAGCATAGCTTAATGGCATAAGGCAATTTTTTTGGCCAAGAGGAAAATATTTAATAAGGTCATGAAAGTTATATGAATACCATATGTGGCACAGTTTCATTATGTTTGTCAGCGAAAGCAAACATTCAATTAGAATATGATTGCAGGTTATTTTAAAGATTGTGTTGCTGGTTTTTAATCCACTGCATGGAGAATAAGAGCAATGACTAATTCAAAAATATTTCTATTTAACCCAAGGTATTACTGTAAAATATGCTGGTTTCACATCTTCCAATGATGACTTACTACCCATGTTCAGCTGATACAAAGCAAAATATTTTCTGAACCCATTAAAGTATTCCATGAAAATGACTGTTAACCAGAGACACTTTGTATTGAATTGCACATCTTGAAATCATGGAAGTCTTTCTTTCTTCAGCATGATAAAGCAGAAAGGACTTCTGCAGGCAGCCTCATACAATGGTGGCTTGCTGAAGCTCAGTATTAGGAACCCAACTTTGCCAGTAGTATTAAAGGGTGATCTCTATAGGCTTTCTCCAGAATTAGTGGGAAAAGTTCTCTACATCTTTCCAGGGAAGATATTCTGAGGATACCCTGTCTTCTTTGAGTATTGGTGGAGCCTGGGAGACTTGCTGACTTAGGGGATATGTTGGGTGCCTAAACACAGATTCAATGAACATCATTTAAGAAAAAGAAACAAGAACATGGGTATGATTTGGGATTTACTATTCCCCAGGTCAGCTCTCTTTCTGCTAATAATTACTTCTTCTTTTTATACATAGTTTTACAGTAAGAGTCTGCGCAGCATTTGAAGGTCAAAGTATTTCAGATGCGATAGGTAAGAAATGTTTTATATTCCTGTAATTTAGTCTGTCCCACTTAAATTCAGATTTTTTTTTTTCTTATGCTTTGAAAGATAATAGGACTACAATGTTCCTAAGGTATGAAAATGCAGTTAAAGTGGTACTTATATAAACACAAAGCTTGTCCTATTCACTTGAAGGATTTTTTATTAATTTTTAGCCATTTTACAAACAAAAATAAGATTGTACCCAGCTGGAGAATGTTCTGTTTTGAAAAACAAATAAACAAGAAAACAAAAATAAAAAACAGATTTCCCGTGTAGTACACATATGATCTGTAAATGAACTTGCAAAGCTTGACTGAAGTTACATGTAGGACATACTTTGCATCAAAAACTAGTATGCTCCTAAACGGACAGATACCTTGGGCATGGATTAGTTTTACTTGGAAGACTTCGCTGGTTATTTGTTATGTTAATGCTAGTTATTAACTATAATATTTAATGAATTGTTTGCTATTTTTTCTTTCCATGTTAAGTAAATAAATACTCAATTTACTTATATTCTTTAGTGCTGAAAGGTGAATTGCAGTTAGATTCATTGAAACAGAAAGGAGCTGTTAAAAGGACTCTCTTCTTTGACTACCATCAGTCACATCATTACTTCTCCATTGTGATAGAAAGACAGAAACAGCTCCGTTGCCAGGACTTTCTTGTTTATCTCAGAGTAAGTTTAAAATATTTTGGACTGTCACCATAATTTGAGTAGTATCAGGAATTTTAAAAGATGAATAAAAAGGGGGAGCCCTTTGGAAAAGCAAGAACATTTTCCAGTGTTCTTAGATCCCAGAATTACGGAAATGAGAGATAAGAAAGGTCTGGTCTGAGTGTCCAGACCATTCTTCTACCTCAGCAAGAATTCCCATGTAAATCTTTGTCTCATTTTTTGTCAATGAAAATATAAAAGAAAGACTTCCTTTGAAGAAGAGTGTACGGTTCTTCTGTGTACAAATATGTTCATTTCATGCTCTTCTGGAAATTCTGATTAAACACTGCATCTCCTTATACAAAAGTGCAACATTGTTTGCTCTTATAGTATTTGCAGTACAATAATCAACTGAACTTGTTAAATGTCATTTCAATTCAGTTCCAACAAATATGTTAAAGGCGTGTCGCCAACAACATTGGCCTAAATTAATATATTATTTAGAATATTTTAAAAATCTTTTAAAATATTTTTTGAAAAATTAAAACAGTGGCACTTAAGTTATGAAGGAGCAAAGGTCGTTGGTTACTCACTTGCAGCTGGAATTACCTCCTGCCATTAAAGCAGATTTCAAGGCTGGTCCTAGAAATGTAGTGGGAGATGAAATGGGGGAATCTCAAGAAATATGTAAGACAGCATCGAAACAAGGAGTTGGTGGAGTTTTACCATCACTAGTCCATATATGTCATTGGTTATGGAACAAACCAACAATGTTACCTCCACAAATCCACGCATGCACTCCCTCCATTCCAAACAGAAGATGGGCAGCAGCTGATAGCATTTGGTTTTGCATGTCTCTTTTAAACAGCTTCTTTTAAGCTGATGCTTTGAAAAAATTCTGAGTCTACTCAGTTCAGCCAGCTTCTTCCAGATGTGGGGCTGTGGAGGCAATGTGTTCTGGGCATTCCAGTTCCATGTGAGTCATTTTGCTTTCATAATGATGTTACAAATAGGCAGATTTTGGCCAGCACCTGTCAAAGAACCAACTCTTTACCTTCAATAAGACTAATTCTGAATCTGTTGCAATACCCTACTCATCTGAAGGAATTACTTTAAACTCTTGTTTTTTATTATATGACTGTCTCTCACAGGATGAAACAGAATTTAGAGATAAATTGTCTCCCATCAATATAAACTTGAATTATAGCTTGGATGAATCCCATTTTGAAGACGGCTTGACTGTGAAGCCAATACTGAATTATTACCAGAAAAGCTCAGTAACAGAACAGGTATGAATTTTGCATGCAGCATCTTCTGTATATAAACTCAAAAACGTTTAGGAGTATAATGTGTGTCATTTTTCTTTAAACAGAGTATCAGGCCCAGAAATTGCACAACGAGGGTTTAATTAGTTCAAAATGTATATTGAAGATAAATATAGAACCAGGGAATCCTTTAAAGCATTTCCAAAATTTTGTTGTGTTCATAGTTTTGATTGCATTTTATGATATGTAAGCCAAGTTACTGTGGGAAAGGGCCTGAAAGATGTTATTATTCTGGTAAGGACATAGTTTACAATCTAAATAGTCTCCAACAGTACTCAAGTGGAAAGGAACTTGTAGAAAGGAGATAAATTCAGAAGGGCAGTGATAGTGACACTTAAGACATTTAAATTTGGGATATTTAATGAAGTGATTTGGACTTTCAAGCATATACTAACTGTATTATATATACCTATTTTGTGACTACACAGGCTTACATTCTGGTAGACTGTGGGGAGGACAACTTGTGCATTCCTGACTTGCAGCTTTCTGCTATGCCGTAAGTAAAATAAAAAAACTAATGCTGTATATAACAAAACCCAGACAATTCTAACTGCTTTAGCAAAATGAAGCACAGTTCTGTTGTTTGCTACTTATTCTTACCTGATTTCCAGATTTTTCATCTAGAAAACCAAGAAGTGGAGAAATATACACTTATAAAGTATGTATTTGTCAGACATGTTCATGGTGTTTAAATGTTATCATTGAAAATACAGTTTACAAGTGTTAGGAGCAGTACTAGTTCTCTGAATGCCAAGAGATAACACCAATTGTTGTTCAATGTTGTCCTGTTACCTGTCTCTGTGCCATCAAAATCAGTAGATATCTGTGAAAGGAAAGGGCACAGTGCTATTGCAGTTCTCAGGAGAGCTTCTGTCTGTTCCCTGTACAACAGGCATGAACGGATAACTGAAATCCCACCAATTCTGTTCCCTCCAGAGAGAAGTGCTAATGGGTCTCTGGTGGCAAGTACTTTCCTCCAGTAGATACTTGTCTCTAGGTAGAAAGTAGTCAGGCTCTGAAATTTTATGCAACTGACTTTCAGGTTCTCTGGTAGTCTACTCTGATCATCCATAGTATGTGTTTTCCTTTGAACTGTCTCCTTCCCAGGTGCTTGCATACTTTACCATGGGATTATTTTTTATGAAAAACTTTTACTCTGTATTCACAGAATATTTTTCCAGAGCAGATGCTATGAGAGCAAATTGGCCTTCTGCTTTAATCATATGTAAATCATACTTGTGGATGTTTTAATTCCTGACAAGTTGTATGTTCTATATAGAGATAAAGATCCGCTAATAATTGGAGAAGAAAACTGTGTAATGCTCATAATAAATCCAAGGAATGATGGAGAAGGAGCCTATGAAGCTGAGCTACATATAAAGATTCCACCTGAAGCAGATTACACTGGTGTTGAACGCAACAACAAGGTAAATGAAAATCAAAATGTTAGTGATAATCATAGAATCATTAAAGTTGGTAAGGACCTCCAAGATCATCTGGTCCAGCCATCCCCCTACCACCACTATCACTCACTAGACCACGTCCCTAAGCACCAGGTACAACCTCTCCTTAAACACCTCCAGAGACAGTGACACCACCACCTCCCAGAGCAACCCATTTCAATGCTTCACTACTCTTTCTCCTACATTTCCAACCTAAACCTCCCCTGGCACACCTTGAGGCCATTTTCTCTAGTCCTATCACTAGTTACCTGTGAGAAGAGGCCGACCCCTAGCTCCCCACACCTTCCTTTCAGGTAGTTGCAGAAAGCAATGAGGTCTTGCCTGAGTCTCCTCTACTAAACAACCCCAGCTCCCTCAGTGGCTCCTTGTGAGACTTTTGTTCCAGGCCCTTCACCACCTTCGTAGCCCTTCTCTGGACACATTCTGGGGCCTCAATGTCCTTCTTATAGTGAGGGGCCCAAAGCTTAACACATCATTTGAGGTGCTGCCTTACCAGAGCTGAATACAGAGGGATGATCACGTCCCTGCTCCTGCTGGCTGTACTATTCCTGGTACAAGCCAGGATGTTGTTGGCCTTCTTGGCCACCTGGGCACACTGCTGGCTCATGTCCAGGCGAGCATCAACCAGCACCCCCCAGATCCTTTTCCTCCACACAGCTTTCCAGCCACTCACCCCCAGGCCAGTAGCGCTGCATATGGTTGTTGTGGCCAAAGTGCAGTACCTGGCACTGAGCCATGTTGAACCTCATCCCCTTGGCCTCTGCCCATCAACCCTGTCCAGGTCCCTCTGCAGGGCCTTCGTACCCTCCAGCAGATGGACACTTCCTCCCAGCTTGGTGTCATCTGCAAACTTAACTGAGGGTACACCCAATTCCCTCATCCAAATCATTGATAAAGATATTGAAGAGGATGGGTCCCAACATCAACGGAACACCACTGGTGAGCAGTTGCCAGCTGGATTTCACTCTATTCAACACCACTCTGGGTCCAGCCATCCAGCCAGTTTTTAACCCAGCAAAGCGTGTACCTGTCCAAGCCATGGGCTGCCAACTTCTCCGGGAGAATACTGTGGGAGACTGACTGAGCCTGATCCTCTGGGTTGTCCCACATTTGCTGTGTGATTTCATTCAAGATGACTGGTTCTATAAAAGAGCTGCTGGCAGCAGTGGGATTCAAACCCACACCCCCGAAGAGACTGGAGCCTTAATCCAGCGCCTTAGACCGCTCGGCCACACTACCGGCCTGATCCTGGCTCTGTCCTCCTTGCACCCT
This sequence comes from Aythya fuligula, assembly GCF_009819795.1. NCBI lineage: Eukaryota > Metazoa > Chordata > Aves > Anseriformes > Anatidae > Aythya > Aythya fuligula. Next base: position 22,319,107 of record NC_045560.1, read on the forward strand.
CCCTTGAGGTACTTAGGACATGTCCAGTTAACCTACACAGGCAGTGCCAGCTGAACTCAGCAAGTGGACAGCTGCCTCCTAGGAGAGGAAATTCCATCAACTCTCAGCTATCTTTGTGCTCACGGTCCAGGCTGAAGATCAGCCATGTCACATGCAGATGGGAAAGGCAGGTCCATCCTGTTCAGAGCCAGCTCAGGTCCAGTTCCTCGTCATTAACTTAGATATAGTGCCACACAAATACTGTCATGTTTCTTCTAGTGCAAGAGCTATTTACGTAGTTCAGAGATTTCGAACCAGTCAACCCTAACAGTACCAGAATCACCTGAGTGCTTCCAACCCCGGATCCCACGGTGTTACCACATCTCAGTCAGGGTCAATAAGCCCTTCTGAACCCCAGACACCTGGACACTTCTGGCTCATGCTTCCAGCGCAGCAGTGTTTTACTATCATTAAGGGTATTCCAGTCTCTGATATGCTGAATAATTGAACATTAACTGCAGTATAAACTTGACAAAGTTGACCTCCTTTCTATTCAATTAATTTATCTTACAGATAGGCCAAAAAAACAGTTATAATATGAAATGTGGCAATGTTCACAAAAGGGCTGACTCACGTCCCGCTGAGCTGTACTGAACACACGGTGTTTCCTTTTGGGATCTGTTTGTTTTTTAAGAGCACAGACGAAACACTATCCTGCAAACAAGCAGAGTGTTCTTGTATTCTCTGTTGGACAGCAAGTCTGAATCACCTCATCTGCACATAAATCTCCCAGGCTGTTGCAACATGAACTTTCTTTTTTTCTGTCAGTGCCTGGAATGTGCAGCAGGGCCTCAAGGGTGAGAGTGGGAGAAAGCAAGTTAATTTCCTTTCTGAAGGCAAATGTTTTTAAGGAAGTTGAAAGTAACTTACAAAGTATTTCCTTACTCTCCTTCTGTCAGTGCCTTTATTATTGGGCTTTTAACCCACTTGGAAAAAAATGACAAGAATTAATGATGTCACTGAAGGTGGTAATATGGAAATTCTCTGAAACCTCACTTCTCAAAAGCATATATTTGTGCACAAATAAGTAAAGACATCAGCCTCTTTCTGTCATCTGCATTTCCTTTACTCTCTTTGTATACTCCCTTTTCTCATACTGTGGTCTACAAGGCATAAAGAAAACTTAAGTTCTCTTTAACATGTACACCTGGTTGTCTTTTTCCTTGCTGCTCTTTGGGAATCTTTGTCTGTTCTTCTGGCCATTACCAAGGATGTCAGGGGAGTCACTTACTCCAAGGCCCACACATATTAGCCCACACATATCTATCACTCGGACTGGACAGAAATCATTCAGGGCTTTTCATTATGTTAGGAAAACTTGAATTTTGTAGTGCCAGAAGGGTAGCCTCAGGGGGGAAAGAAAGGGAAAAAGAGCTGGGAGAGTCTGGTGTTTTTCAAGAATGAGGATAAGCTAGAAATGGGTTAGCAAAAGATACTACTTTTCTTTTTTTTTAAACCTAGGAAACATAGAAAAGCTTTTCATATTCTTCAGTTCTTGTGGAAGGTAATATACAATTTTGACAAGTCAAATTCTGAATCCTCCCAGATTTATGGAAGAATTGCCTTCATTTTCCCCACATTTAGTTAGTTCACTAGAGCACGGAATTTATTTCTTACTCTCTTTTTATACTTACTCTATCAAAAAAGATGTCATTACATTCTTTCTGAGAAGTATCAGAACATTAATCTTACTGCCTACATCGTTGTTAACATCTTGCCTTCTACACTGCAGATACAGCTTACACAAAGATTACAAATGTACTGAAAGTTTGTTCTTTCTACTGATTTTAAACCGTAAAAGTATATTTTTGAAAAGAATGGTCTTTGTGATGTTATGGTTCATTTAACTGAAATATTCATTTCTAAATCTTTATGTGGGAGAGAAATTGATATTGTAATTTTCTTTAAAAAGACAAAGCTAAAATTTGCTGCCATTTTTACTGGTGGAGGTTGGTTCTTGTACGTATTCATAGAATCATAGAAACATTTACGTTGGAGAAGACTTCTAAGATCATCTGGTGTAACCTTTAAATTAGCACTGCCAAGTCCACCATTAAAACATGTCACTGTACTGACAAGCTACTTAAAACTGCTGTGGACATGACAAAAAAGAAAATACAGTCTTCTTAATTTAAAAAAGTAAATTTACAATGAAAATATATCACTCATTTTAAGAACTCAGACATTATTTTATATTCTTCTTATTCAACATTCTTGTTTAATTTATCCCAGATAAATGTATAGATTAAGTAGGATCACCACTTGAAACAAGAATTAGCAGGCAATTTCATTTTCCCCAGAGTGATCAGAACCCTGGGTATCAGAGGCCCATCTGTTTCAAGGAAACATTGAAAAAATGTTTCACATTGAAAAAATTGAAAAAATCATTGTTACAATGATTTTTATGGGTCATAGTACAAATGACAGTATATTAGAAAGGGACTCATTTAATGCAACCTATGGGGTTTTAAAATCTATGGCAGTATGAACCACTTGACAAGAGCTCAGAAACACTTATCACACTGGTATGCGGGAAACACGGGGGTAAATGGAAGGAAGTTCTCTTGGTCTGTAGGTACTTTGAGGCATAGACTGTAGATGAAAATTAACATTTTGTTGTGAGGTGTAAGTGGAGTTGGGATTTCATTTCTTATTTTCATTTTTGTGCAGCAGTCTGCCAATGCGGGATTTTTGAATGCTCCTGAAACGCAGATAATTGAATACAGCGATTTTGGCAGACAGGTGGACTTGTGGTAGAGGCAGTTGCAGTCATGCTCTTAAAGCTCTGCATTCAAGGATTTCGTTCAATGTATATGTTCACAGTTGCCTGTGTAGTTGTTTTTCTCCATACTGCAGACTTCATTGTATTGAGGCAGAGATGATAGACATCTCAGAAGCAGCAAAACAGGTAGGCTGAGGGGCAAACAAATGAAATGTAATGAGCCAAAGAAACCACTTGATAAGTTTCTGATGGAAATGAAAAATCTTTAGAATCAAATCATTCTATTAGGCTGCCAGCGTTTTGAATTAGCGATACTTTTACAGGATGTTAGACTTCTTTATTATGGGGCTACTCTGGATTTAGTCTATCTAATAGACAAATTTATTCCTTAATCGCTTCCATTAAACCTGATTTTTTTGGAAATAATTTCTTGGGTTATTCTGTATTATCTGAATTACACTGTGAGTGTGTTAAATACTTTCAGTTAAATAATTTAACTGAAGCATTAAATAATTTCAGTTGAATACATAACTGAAAATTCCCGCACCTATTACCTCTTCTTTTCAGCTTGATGCAATGCAGTGTTTGGCATTCCTCATTTGTCATTAGCTTGTCATCTCCAGCCTGATTCCGTAGCATACTGAACCTAAACTGGGCAACTGGATCAGAAGAATAACTCTTTGCAGAGATGTACATGAACACATGCAAGTGAAGAGACAAGTTAGTGTGTTTGATCTTAAAGTCTGAGGTCAAGAATATGATTTTGAAGTTTCTTTGATTCTTGCACGTACTGATACTTCCTTCAGTCAAAAAACTGGTTAATGAAACAATGACTTATAATGAAATGAAGTGTGTTATTCATTAGTTGTATTGTGGGAACACTTAAAAGCTCCAGATACCAGGTAAATGAGAAAATTACCACAGCTTTACAAGTTACTGGAAACCTTTTGGCTTGTAATAACTGTCCATATGCAGTAGGTGTGGAATTACTGGAATTAGCTGCAATGAAAAAAGTATAACCACATTATATTACCTCACATTTCCATGGCCAGCAGTAGAGCCAGAGGCAGTATATACTTGCTGTATGGTAAGTTCTTACACTACAGTAGCATGATTGTGTACTTGAACCCCAAGCCATTGCCTGAGTACTGTACACTAATACTTTGCCCAGCAAAAGAGTTTCACACACAACTCTATCCTGCCTTAGTAGTGATGGGTGGAGCCCAAATTATCATGGAATAATTAGTAGAAGTAAATCAAGCAAATACAAAGCCCTGTTAGGTATTTGTTCCACACCAAAAACATTATGTATTTTGGCATGACTGTCTCTGTGCAGGCTGGGAACTGTGGGGCTGTTGTGGATCACAACCAGTTTTACTTTTCAATGGATAAATCCAGAGCTTTTAGCCCCAAGCCTTTCTGAACTATAGCATAATACATGAATAGGAAAAAGATATGCAACCTTCTTTTCTTACCTGAAAATTCATATTATAAGAGTAAATAGAAGGTGGCTGGCTAGATGAGGCATAAATTGAGCCTTTTGAGGACAAACGCTGGTTCTCATACATCAGTTAGATGAGAAGCTAGATTCTGGCACCTGGTACCTAATCCATCCATTTCTACTCAGAAGATAAGGATGAAAGGTGTTGATCAAGAAAAGAGAGGAGGTGTTTTAATCCACAGTCTGTAGTGCTTAACAATTCTGGCATCAATTTGTAATTCATTGCTAAGACCACCAGAAAGCTTCAAGTTTGTAGGCTGCCTGGATGACTTAGAGCATCCAGTCATTTCCTAGTTAAAATGCACCCTGGGAGCACATGTGTTAATTGTTGGGATTTTGCTTCTGCTCAAGATTGCCAAAAAGACCATGTGTTGCTATAAAAACATAAATTGCTACCAGTGGCAGGTAGTAGGGTTTTGTGGCAAAACCTTCCAGCTGGCTGAGTTACGTATGAGATAATGGTACTGACAATATTGGGTATATAAGTTTCTTTGCTCTTGCTTGCTTCCTGCCTGGTTTTAATTTCAGGTGTATTGAACTACCTCAAAAAGGTGATCAGTGGAAAAACAAAGGCAATTAATCTCGATCCTGAAGAAATTATATCACAGCTCCCTGTCACATCTTTATGCCCACAAATGAGCTTTTGTGATTCTGGTCATATAAGTTCAGTTCCATTAACCATTTTTGGCATGAAAGCATCACCTTCAAATTGCAGAAAACCTACTTGCAAAACTTTTCTATTTGCTTAGCTTTCAAGGGACAAAAAGTGTGTGATAAGGGATGAAGTACTCTGTCCTGGTGTTTAATACAGTATTAATAAAGAAACTGCAAGATATGAAATGTAGAGGAATATCTATGTTCAAACATTTAGACCTGAATTTCAAAAAAATAAAAAATAAAAATGAAGAACAAAACCATATACCCACAAATCAAGCTAAAATGAAGAGTTTTACAAACAAGTTTGGTTTCAGCTGTGTTAACATTCTTGCTTCTCCCAGGTGTTGCAGCCCACCTCTAATTGAGCAGCTGGGAAGAATGTAAAAATCCTCTGCTCCCTGCTGTAGAGAGGCTTGGGATGGCGAGTAGCTCAGTGAACACACTGTGTAAAAAACTTCCTTTCCTCCTCACAAACCATAAAAGTGTCAACATGAATGAGGTGCATACTGAGGGCATGCTTCACATGGGCTACATTTAGGACATGCCCTATCATTTCTTTCAGTCTCAGGAAGTGATAAGATCAACATGTCCACACTGGCTTTTACAGATTAGGAGTGAATTGGTAGCCAGTGGTCTGGAGATTTCCCAGGTCTTTTTATATAAAGAGCATGACCTTGCATGTATTAGTTAATCTGTGAGAATCACAAATGAGAGGAAAGGTAGTGGGAGAGCCTTATGGCAACAGCTCTAGCTGCATTCTGCTTTTACAAAGCTAGTTTACTTCTGCACGTAATAGTGACTATTTTCTCCAATACGCCAGAGAGGTAAACAGAAAAAAAAAAAAAAATGTTGCTTTGTCCTACTCTATATCTCCTATAATCTTCTGCTGTCCTATGGTTGTTCCTCCTTCTGCACAGTCTGTTTTCTATACAGGTGAAACTACTAGCAATAAAGATTATAAAGGGTTGAAAGAACAAAGAAGAAACACGTTTTACATTAAGAAATTTAGAGGGAAATTATTTAAGTAGAAATCCATCTTCTTTGTTGCTAAATTATAAATTACAACTAATGTAGTTACAGAAATAACAACGTGAAGTTGTAACAACATAAACCATAGCTTGGAAAATAAAATTCTAGGCTTGGTCCATTTGTGGCCAATGCCATAAATTCATTCCAGAGACTTCTAGTGACAGATAATAAAAATATTGCAATTAGTGTGAAACCTGTTTCTTTCACCCCTTTTACCTTTTTATGCTTGTTTTCTCTGTTGAGTCATTATGGCCATAAGGATGATTTACAACAGCAAAGCAGTATGTTAAAACTGGAGCTAGAGTGATTGCATCGTGGCCCTTCAGGTATTAGGAAGCGTCCCTGTTTGTTTTTCCCTGGCATCAGTTTTCACCCATTGTCTGACAATAACCAATTAAATGTTTTCCTAGTGCACTGAGCAGGTGTCCGAAATCAAAAGAAATGTCACGATCAAAAAGGCATCTCTTTCCCGACTGGATACGTTTCACTATGATCTCTGACCTCCATATTGATGTCCTTTTGTTACAGGCCCTGCGTGTATTGAGCTGTGATTACAAGATGGAAAATGAAACTAGAATGGTGGTTTGTGATCTTGGGAACCCCATGGTGGCTGGCGCAAACGTAAGGGAAAAGCAGATGCATTTACTGATTTTTATCTAATTGAATTTTAAAGAGGAGCTAATGGAAAACTATTCAATTAGCAGAATGTGTCCAAATAAGCAGCACCTAAACCAAATTATTTACTCGGACAGGAAAATGTTGGTGCAATAAGAGACAGTACTGTGCTTCTGAAAAACTAACAATCTGTTGTTCTAAAAAATTGATGATATTAGATAACATGTTTTATTTCACATACTCTAAAGAAAGTTAGTGTCCCTCAGTTTAAGTCCCAGAAGTTGCACTAGTATGATGAGAAGAGAATCCCAATCCATAATGTGTAATGTTTATTTCTGCCTTAGTATTCGTTCTATTTAAGATGTGTGTAGTAAATAACAGATTCTTTATTCTGAGTCTAATCTTGAGTGTATGAGCATTCTCTTATCAGTTTATGTCATGACTTACATCCATGAAAATCATGTTGGAGTAAAGTTTTCCTTCACGTTATGAATGTCATTTGGATTGAACATATTTGGAGACAAAAAAAGAGCTACCAATTATCATCACTTGTTCCTATGTCCTGACAAACAGTGCAGGGCAGCCCCAGAAGTGTTGAACCTAGGAATGTTCTGCCATGGATGTCCCTGCAGAGGAATTCTAGCACTGCTCATGGTATAATCCTATGGGTGTTTAACCCAAACTTTTTCAAGATCTTTCAAATGGTTTTGAAATAGTTCCTGACTCAGCCTTGATAAAAGAACCAAATGGATCACATGATAGAAGATTTGGACTCCAATAAGCTTGTTTGGATATGTAAGGTTGGCTTCAGATCAGTCATAGAGCTTTTGAAGGCAAGTGTGAGACCAGGTGTCTCGCACAGTCATGATTACCAGCAGTCCCAGGCAGACTCCTTAGGATTACAAGGAGCTAGAAACCACAGAGAAACAAACTCCAGATGGTGGACCCACTGGGAGCAGGAATGTGCTTGGTGAGGGTTCTGCTCTGTAAAACTGATGCAAATTAGAAGTCTGAAGAGGGGAACTTTAAAAGTATTTTCTGGGAAAGGCATTGCACTAGGAACGCTGACTGCATAGATAGTTGAGTCAGTGAATATAGAAAACAGGGCTAAAAGGTTTTGCATTTTTTATTTCATTCTATTAAATGAAACTCCTAAAAAATAAGAGTAATTGAAAAAAATACTGAGGAATGGAGTTTTCCTAACATGATGATGGGAGGCACTGATGGACCAAAGCCCTAGAAAAATCCAAACTCAAGGCAGATAACATCGCTTACCAGAAAACCAGCAAATTTATCTACTGATTTGTTTCTTACTTAGTCCTATGGCAGAAGCACATTATCAAGATAGACAAAAGTGGACAAGAATCTTGTGGATGATTGTGCGGGTAAGCATGGGTTTTGAAGAGGAAAGGGAGACAAGAAGCACTACCATTTTATATCAATCTAGGAGCAAGTCTGTGTTGCTTTGCATTTTGTCTTAAGTATAAGCAATGGAAAGGTCTGAATGTGGAGATATTAAACTACAGCCCCTCTACTCTCCCCTGTGAATCCAAAGCGCTGTTTCCACATCATCCTTGAGCCAAACTACTGGCAGTCTGAAGACCTCAGGAATGTTATTTGGTGGCCACTGAAGCAGTGCTACTCTCACCTGTCTCCTCATGGATTCTGTCAGCACAGCTAATCCTGTTTTGCTTCAGAGTCAGCACTTGGGCTGCTGTAAATGCATTGTTACCAAATATTCCAAAGCAAAATACTTCATAAAGAGAGACTTGGAAGTAGCAGAATAAAACAGCAGGGTTCATAACATGTTTAAGAATATTCTGTTTTGAAACAAAAAAGAATCTCACACTTGAAAATTAAGGCATACAAAGATAAAGCATCACAAAGCCAGATGGCAAAAGTGTTGGATTATAGTTAGCGAAAGCTTAAAGCCTAGCTGTATCTTTGAAACCAGCTCTCCTGGAAGCTTAGTAAAGGTGAAAGCACTTGAGCTTTTTCAGTCCAAACATATTTATGATGGCAAACGTACTTCCAACAGCGAAATACCAACCCTTTGTACAAATTGCATAAATCATGAGAGGCTTCTCTGATCCATTTCCAGTTTTGCAAAACAATTCTGCTCTGGCAGGAGATCAGTTATTCTCAAAACACGCAGTCAGAAAGGGACTCTGTGGAAGTTGTGAGGGAGTGGGAAGAGAGGGTTAGGTCAAAGTCTAACATTCTTTAAACTCTTAACTATTGAGTCACTGTAATGACTTTTCAGCACCCTGAAACCTGGGGATTCTCCAACACATTAAGATCAACTTTCTGAGGATGAGAATTATGTCAGGATTTTGTGATGTACCCCATGGGATATTACTGCTGTGGGCTGCAGAACACTTTACATTTTCAACATTGTCATCAGAATGACTATCTCTCTGACTTCTTTAAATTCCATGACCTTAAAATATTTACTGCCCACAGAAAGTCTGTATCCTTTTCAATAGTATCTGCATGGTTAAAAAAAGAAGATAAAAAAAAAATGAGAAAGAAAATCCCACAACCATATGGCCCAGAATTCAAACTAGATGTCTGTGATACCATCTCACAGGCAGAGAGGAAAGATGCTCAAAGTACTTAGTTTATGAAATGGATCATACTGACAAGCTTACTAATGCCTCTTCAATGGCTTTAGCAAGTGAAATGTAGATCTTATTAGAAATAGAATAGGTAGAAGAATTTGGAAGGAAATAGAAACGAATGGCAATAAGGCCAGAAGGCTGGGAGGCTTGGACGATCTTGCCTATGTCTTGGTGTGTAGCAAACTAATTCTTCAAGAGCACAGAGGCTTTATCTTTCTTATGCTCTGTAAGACACGTCAAAAAACAGTAGCCATCTATCTCCCAGTGTACTCCTGGGTGCTGCCGAACATAACAAATTAAAGATTATCAGTAGTAGTAGAAATGTCATATATTTCAAAGAAGCATGATGATTCTAACATGGCAAATGATGCACTTCAGATGAAAGTAACTTCACTTGGAACATTTAAATAAACTATTCGGATTAAATGAATCTCTTACTAAAACAAGGAGATCCTGTGACTGCTAGTGTACAAACTAAAGCAAATTCAACTCCTTTGGCCTCTGAATTTTCAGCAAGGGCATGTTAGGATCTTATTAGTAGCTTTGTCAAGGGCTACTTGACATTAACAAAGTCATATTACCACACAGAGGCAACATCTGCAGCTCATTAGACTCATACAGTAGAGGTATGTTTCGGTATTAAATAAGGCATTAAACCTGGGACATCAGGGATATGATGGATCATCAAAACTGCAGTTCATGCCTGCTCTGTTAGATCAGAGGAAAATTATGTCTTTGGTTCATCAAAACTTTTTTTTCTGCTAGAAATGGAAACAAATTTATGTAGACTGATCAGTATGACAAAAGCTGAAATCAGTATCTTATTTATTTATTTATTTTTGTCTCAGAGATTAAAAAGATCATGATATGTTTCTAAAGTTGAATCAATAAGGTTAAAATCATCCCCAGAATGGTAATAAAAATAGTTTGCATCTGTATTCCAAGCCAACTGTTCAGCTTCTGGTTAATTTAATGAGTATTTTCCTTTCATCTTAAAGATTTTACTTCCAAGAAGAGAGATTAGCTCTGATATTAAAATGAAAACAATTCAAATATTTGAATGTGCCATTTTTTCATGGTAACAATATTGCTTCTAGCATAGGACAATTGAAAGAAGTAATTGAAACACGTTAGCTAAGTCTCGCTCTGCAGATGGATTAATATTCAGTGATCCACCACCACAAGTGAGAAAAGAGGGAAAATTGAGTGAGGACTTATAACAAAATAATGCTTGGAAAAAAGAGATTTCTTAAACATATGAAATGACACCCACAGAAGAAAATCCTTCCTTGTCAGTGATACTGAATCCGTGTCCCAGACAGAAAACTACGTTGTTGTGTTGTGTTCTGTTGCTGGCAATGCTGCCCCAAGTATGCCAAGGAAAGCATACTGAAGAGACAAGTCTTTATTTTTCTCCACATGGAGAATATGGTTATATGTAACAATCCTTTTTAAAAAGGAAAGCGTGTATGCAAGTTATCTGGCAGGAAATGTTACTATCAGACAGTGCAGGAGGTGAGAAGGAGGGGAGTAGTGGTACTTATATGCAGAGTATACAGGCTGTATGCTTTGCTGTCAGTCTCAATGCAAAATTCAGATTTCAGAAATTGCCAGATTAAAAACATATGCAGTTGAAATGAGGCAATTAAAAGGATTAATTTAAACATTGCGGGACGATTTTATTAATTTAATGTGGAGGACAGATGGCATCTCCCCCTCCTCCCTAGCCACTTGCATAACCAGTGATGTAACTAAGTCCAGCAAGAGGGTTACAGAGACCCCACCATATGCTGTTGTATATCCCTTCTTTAACTACCCTTCCAATTCCATTCTGTCTTCTGAATGAGCTTGTTCGGCTTTATTCCATTACTGTTTCAAAAAGCAAATGGAAATTAGTAACCTGTTCTTTTGTTTCTTTTCCAGTTCTCTACAGGCATCCGCTTTTCTGTTCAGCATTTTGAAAATTCAGATTTCAGCATCAATTTTGAGCTGCAAATAAAAAGGTTAGATATTTTACCAAGAGCACGGTTATTTAAATTCTGAATTCCTGTCAATATCTGGAGTTTAAGAAGTTTAGCTCTTCAACTTCAGTAGTTATTTCTCCTTTGGTAGCTTTCTTCAGGAGGATTTGTAGAGCTGGGGCCATGTTAGCTTTTAACTATATCAGTCTTAGAGTTATTCTAAGGTTTTTATTTTGTTAAAATACAGGTTAACTAATTTTGGTTAGTGTTCCAAGGTTCTTCCATAGATTTCCCAAATTTGCACGTGGTTCTCCACTTCGGGATTAATGAACGGTGATCATTTTCCAACAAAGTTCTGTATTTTAAAGTATAAAATGCTCTTGAAACATAAAAGATATGCCACTCCTTTACAGCAATATAGAAAATAGGTGAGCAGTTAAAATATGATCAAGTTTTCCTTTTTTTTTTTAAGACATGAACTTAAAAATATTTTCAGTTGTTTTATATCTGTATTTTTAGACTTACTCTTGATTTTTTTTACTGAAATAACCAGATAATTGTTCTTTAATATATATGAAAATGTTTTTTGAAAGTCAAAATGCTTCATATTTTATAGAAGATGTAGTTACAGTTACTGTCATAAAGAGAGGAAGCTGTTTCAGTTTTATTCAGGTGAATCTGTATTTATTTTTTTAAGTTCCTCATTTGTGGGGATGAAATATTACTTCTAGAGAATCTTCTGTTTTATGCTGAGCAATGCACAGGGACAGAAAAGCACAGGACAGGCTGGGTTAGAATAACAGCAAGCACAAACTTGGGAATTTTTCAGTAGGTGGCTGAGCTTCTGCTACGTCTGTCCTCATCAAATGCATGCTGGAGTTCCTTATGGGGCCCTCCCTGCCCCACACACACAGACTTAATTGCTAATGTCTGGCCTTTAATGAGGGCCTTGATCACGCTCACTATGGTAAATAACTGCGACATTTAAAATGTTTAAGTCATGCTTCCAGAATGTAACCCTGGAAGGAAAGGACATGCAGAAACCTGGGAAGGGCACAGCAACAGAAGGCTGCAGAAGCCAAAGGGCTGGGAGGGTGGCTGACAAGCTGGAGGCATGGGGACCTCCAGAGAGAGAGAAAATATGTAACTTCTAGCTTGTAGGTCCCCTGCTCACACCACTGTTCACCATCAGGGCATTAATGCAAGTAACACAGTTGTATATATGAAATACTTATCAAAGGCTCTCATCGTTACCCTTTTTATGCTGTGAAACCAGGGAGGCTTGGAGCTTGGTGGGTTGATAGATCTTTCCAGCTAGAAAGAGCTGAGGGCAGGTCAATTCGGTAGAAAAAGTGATAAGGTAGAAGTCAGAACTTCAAGAGGCAGCAGCACCTCATAATTCCTCCATATCTACTGACTGAAACGTAAGGGGAAGAAGTCTGTTGGACTACCAGGAAGGCAGGACAGTTTCCACAAGTTGGTGTCAAAATGCTGAACAGCACCCAGCTACTTAAATAAATACATAAAAGTTAAGCTTCTTGCATAAGGAATGTATCCTATAGTTAACACACTCCTCTACATTACTTCCCAAGCAGCCATACCATTCATGTATTTCTTTGTCCTTAGTGAAGAGGTAAAACAAATTTAAAAAAAAAAAAAAAAAAAGGAAACAGAAAATTTTAACTCAGAAAAAGAGAAAAAGGAAGTGACCTAAAGTGGAAAGAAAGGGAGGCAGAGAACATGTCTGAATCTGTGTCCTTATCTGAGTTATTCTTAAACACACCTTTAATTTGCTCCAAAACATCAAGTGGAAAATAATTTTTTTGCCTTGCAAGACTGAACTTCATCACTTATAAGAAATAGGCAAGAGGCTGAGTAGGGTTTTGAAATCTGATTCGTTTTCTGGTGTGGATTTTGCTAGGCATTATATACCCCTAAGCAATGGAGATGTCCTGGCACTTTTTTTAAAACTATTGTTACCTACAAAATAGCATAACGCACAAACAGGATTTAAATGCCAAATATATGTGATCAAACTCTGTATTGTAACTCCATGGAAAGTAGAACTGTAAGAAGATGGAGAACAACTGATACTAACAAATTAATTGTATAGTCATTTTTTACTTAAAAGCAAATTTTAAACGCTGACTGCAGCTCAGAACAATGGCTATGGAGGATTACTTCAAAAGTTCACATGATGTTTGAGGGGAATCTGCATTAGTTTACAAACAAATTAGAGCTGCTCCTAATTTTAGCAATCTGTAACCAGAAAGCCTGGATCAAAGCACTATTGGCCTTTACTCCTCAGGAGTCAGTCACTGGGAATTCTGGCCTCCTCTGAATGTTTCCATTTGACTGATGCTACCCAGATGTGATAACAGTAAACTGTGACAGCAATAGACACTTAGACTCCATGAAGTAAGGAAGTGCTTCCATGCTTGCTTGAGTAAAACCTCCTAATTTAGTGTCATTAATCCCATAATTAAATATACTCTAAATCTCTAAATATTTCTTTTACTGTCTTCATGAATTTAAACCTGGAAACTGTTCTTTATGTGAATGGACTACAGTCACATGAATGGCCACTTGAAGTGAGAGAAACTACTTTTGCTACTAAGAATTTCCAATAGGATAAGAAAAGGAGTGAGAGCACACTTTAAATGTAGAGATGTGTCTTCAATGCTAAGTGGGATTAAGAGTGTAAACACTCTCTGGATAGAAGAGGGGAGAGAATAAGAAATGGAAAGAAAGCATTTATTTAGTTAGTTATCTATTTATATGTTTTTGCTTTAAAGATTGTCATGCAGAAGTCACAAGTTTGGAGAACTGGAAAGGCAGATTTTATTGTAACAAAGCCTATCTTGTTCATTAACATTGCCTTCCTTCACTACGTGAATCAACCTCATATTCTATTAAGATATCCCTATCCATACAGATAGCCAAGTTGAACAAGGAAATTTAAATTATATTCTGAGCCAAATAAATCTGTATCACCGTATCCACCCATATCCGCAGGATCCTTTAAAGGAAGTTTGAGTTGATTATACTATAAAACATGTGATGAGCTCAGACTTAAATACAAATCTCCTACAAGACTGAAGAGTGGCAATAACAAAACCCACATTGTCATATGTCCAACAGCACCACTTCCCAGCTGGAGACTTGTGGGTGTTCAGTGCTGTATCTATAACAGTCTAGAGTTCAGCTTTTTTTAAAACAAAACAAAACAAAACAAAACAAAAAAAAACCTTTTTTAACCTTTGTACCAATCTTAAATCTTTTCCAGTTCTAATAAGATCAATCCAACCAGCAATTTAGTTAACCTCCATATCAACATCAGTGCTGTGGCTCAAGTACAGGTCAGAGGGTAAGTATTCCACTATTTCAATTCAGAAGGGTAACTGTTTTTGTATTGAATCTTTCTACATATAATAATTCTGTCTAGTGGAATCTTTCAACATTTTATAATCCCAAGGGCCTTAACCCAACAGGAACACCTGAGAATTCCCAGGGAGTATCAGCCATGCAAGCCTGATCAGCTAAAGATGTAACAGGCTGTGTAGGGCATTATTGCCCATGTAGACTTCTTTAAACTTACCATGTTGGTGCAAATGCAGCACACTGTAGAATTCCACACTGTAGTAACAGCAGTTGGACCCAACCTTTTATTTGGGTATTCAAATCGTGTCCATGGACATTACTAATACAGAATGTCTCTTTATGTGCGTGGGTCTGCTTGTGCAACCACCTAGGCACTTAATTCTCAATACCAAAGCAGAATCTGCTGTTTTTATCATTAGAATGATGAAACAAATTAAGGCATATGCTAATAGAGAGCAGAGTGAGACCCTTGGAGAAAGGATGAATAAGGAGTGAGCTATGACTGTGACAAGAGTGCAGCCAGCTACTACTGTAGTATTCTTACATTTCTATCTGAAGCACGTCTGTCCACTGACACAAGGGATACTGAAACTAAACAAGCACAGGATATGATTGAAGATGATTATTTCTATTGTCTCTCTTTTCACATACAGCTTGGTTTAGGAAAGTAAAAAAATGCAATTAGGGAATCAGAATCTCAGACTGTTCTGTAAGATCTTGGAACTAGACTGCTATCTTGGCATCCTGGAAGAGATCAGCAGGATGTTCTCTTAAAGCAAATGATTGCCAAAATGCTTTTTGTCTGGGAGCTCAGATTTCCTGCATCACCCCTTCTCAAATTATAGCTCTGAACCTTAGCCATTCTCGGCACTGCAGAGGGAGAGCAGGAGGTACCCTGGCTTCACTCCCACAATCAGACCATGAGGTCTGGCTGATATAGGAGGAGTAGATGTCTCTTACGTTATCCACCTCAGCAGACTGCCTAAGGTGTAAACAAGTATGCATTTATTTATGCATTTATAGATTTATAAAAATCAATTTATTGTTACCACTTCTAAGACAATACTTTGACTACTCTGTCCCATAAAAGAATCCAACCATTTTGCAGATCCCAGAGATCATGTTTTCTGTTCTAAGACTCAACATAAGACTATAAGGGAGATTTTTGAAGAATTTTTCAACACAATTTGTGAGTGCTTTCCGGGTTAAGAAGGTTGCAGTTTGGTGGAAGGAAGATGACAGGCACACAAAAGACTATGTGGACATTTGTTAATGTTTATATTTCTGAAAAGGAGCAGCTGTAAGACTATTTAACAAAAACAGAAC
Organism: Aythya fuligula; assembly: GCF_009819795.1. Taxonomy (NCBI): domain Eukaryota; kingdom Metazoa; phylum Chordata; class Aves; order Anseriformes; family Anatidae; genus Aythya; species Aythya fuligula. The sequence continues at coordinate 22,334,959 of NC_045560.1, forward strand.
CTAAGCCGTTCTATGATTCTCTTGATTGATTCTGTGATCATATTTTCTGTAGTTAGTAATGATTACAGGGCAATGATCTGGACAAGAGAGGAATGTCACACTAACAAGGTGAAAAACATGAAATCAGGGGCAAGGTAACAGAGAAGTAGAGGCTGAGGTAGGATCAAAGGAGTTAGTTGGTTGGCTGCAGACAGGAGAGAGAATGCTGCTGGGAGAGAGCATCCATGACTGGATGCCCAGGTTAAAAAATGGCTAGAGTTTCAGTGCAGCAAAGAAAAGGCTATGCATGTAGAACATGAGATTTTCCAGTAAGGGTTGCTTTCAAAGCTGCAGATGCTGATTTTTTTTTCAGTGATATTGCTCATCACCTTCATAGAAAAGTCTTGCAGTTTGAATTCTTTGTAAATTTCACCAAACACGACTCAAACAACCTCGGTTGTTAAAAAGAGTTTGCTAACGAGTGGAAAAACGGGCCTGAACTGCTGCCTGCAGTGCTAAGAAACAGGTTGTTAAATAGAGAAATTTATTTAATTGAACAACTTCCAGTTCCTTTCCTCTTAAGTCCTTTGGTTTTCATGTTAACTGTAATATGCGTGTACAAAGGAAAATTCCCAAATGCTTTGTTGACAGATTTTGCTAATTACTCAGAGATGGTGAAACACACAGCTCCATGGGAACTATTTGCTCATTATTTCCTAGATAAAAATAAAAGAGAGTCTATGTCCACATTTGGACTGGAAAATATCTTACACTGATTTCCATACTGCTCTGCAGTAGGGGTGGATGAAGTGGGACTAGAATCATTATATTTTACTGAGAAAACTAAGTGCAGTTACCAGATTGTGCATATGCATACATGCATATAAACTTACACAGTAGATGCATGCAAATACTGCCTCTATGAGAAAGGAAGAAATCTTTCTTCAAAAGAAATTTAAGATAACTGCTTAGATTGTTCATTCAATGAATAGTTGCTCAGATAACTGACATTTAATTATGCTGCTTACCTTTATCTCTATAAAAATTTAAGAGTTTTATAGCTGTAATTATGATTTTCCACTGCTGAAAGAGCATTAGAGCAATGAGGGATTTAGGAAGGAAGCAATTTGGACTGGGAAGACTAGCAGCAGGCATAATTTTTATTAGTATATCCTATATAACCATTCTTTGTAGAACTTCTTTTATCTTGTTTTTTTTTCAGTGCTCGTCTTTATCAGATCATTGTCATCTAAAAGTCCAGGAAAAATTCTCACCTAATAAACCATTCAAATGTCAAAATATTCAAAGTTAATAACAAAATAAAATAGTCAAAAGAGAGGATTTCTGTTTTATTTGGCCTGATTTTATTACCTTCATGTCAATAGCAGAAGTGCTTAAAATATCTTTGTAAAATCTATTAAAATAAATGTACACATTCTTACATAATTTATAATCATTTTAACTGCATGTCTATGTTTGCACTTTGCACTTTGTAATTCCATAGATAATAAAAACACTGTGCAGGGAATGTAACAGAAAACACTGACTTTTAAAACCTTGCTTCTTTTTATTGATGTACACCTTGTGTTTTGAAAATTTTTGTGGTAGCTGAAAGGTCTCCATGTCTTGGCTTTTCTGACTACACGGGAAAGGTCCCACTCTCCACAGACAGTTTATAATTAAAGTTCTCATTGGAAGGTTATTTGTGAAACATAATAAGCAAAATGTCATCTGAAATGACATTTTATGAATATGCTTCATTTTCTTTATTATTTGGCTTTGCTTTTCAGTTTGTCTTCTGACATGCTTGTTAGTAGGAACTAGTGGCATTTTGAAGTCTGGGAAGTATTATCTGGGGAAGAGTTAGCAGGATTCTCCAGGATGCCCTACATTTCATGAAGATCTGTACTTTAGCTGGATGGTATTACATTATTCTTTTCCAGGGTCTCACCCTGCTTTGAGAAGCTCTGTTCTGTGCAAAAGTTTGTCAGACATTTCATTCATTGTATATGGCATAAGAGCTGGAAGCAGGAACATTTCTTCTTCCTAAAATATTTTGAAATTGTCAGGATTTGTAACAAAATCTTCTGGTTTTCTGTTCTCCTTCTTCAAGGGGAAAACTGTGTCTGCAGTGATGCTTCCTCTGTTTACACTCAAGTGAAAGGGAATTGACATCAGTGAACGAAGTCCATCATTTCACTCAAATTTTATATTCTGCGCCAAAAAAAAAAAAAAAAAAATCAGCAGCAATTTTAATTTTTTGTTTTAACAGCTTTCTATCAGCAAACTCTCAGCTTTAGTAGAGTAAGCAATGAAATTCAATGCCTTTCCTCTTAGCTAAAGAATCTGGGAAGCAGCAAAAGTGAGTGAGAGCTGACCCTTGTAAAGGAAGGGTAATGCTTACTGTTTTAGCACCAAGAACTACTTCCAATACAAGCAGATGACAGATATCTGGGCCAGCACTCACCTACCACGATGGAAGAAATTATTGGAATCTGATTTCCCAAGATCTCAACAACTGAACAAGGTTAAAGTTGGCATCTGAATGAAGTACCTCCAGGCAACTTTCAGTTTTCGTAGGAAATAATGCTTGTGATTCAAGTGGAAATGTTAACAGAAGACTGCTTGTTCCCTTCTTAAGAGCAGACCCAGAAGGAAAGGAAAAACAAAATAGCAGACCTAAAGAAAGATGTCAAAGTCACTGTTTTTTTAAATTTATTTTTGATTTTCATTGTTGACATTGCAACAGTGTTTTGGGCAATGCCCTAGCTACCACTTTGTCTGCAAAGCAAATGGGAAAGCCTGGAGCACTTTTTCATGCTCTGCCTATGAATTCAGTTTCTTGATACACCAGTTTGCTTTGTGGCTTTATGGAAGTCATTTGCCCTACCTGTACCTCAGCTTTCCACCTGTAAAATGAGGTAAATGACTACTTTATCGTTCCTTTTTTAAAAGGGATAATAGCAAAGGTCATGAGGAATTTACAGTCAAAGAAATTAAATATTTAAAAAATATTTGCAGGAAAGTTATATGGATGGCATGAGGCATCTACGGGCTTAAATGGAAAATGCATTATTTACATATCATTACTCTACTTTTGTGGATAATGTGTTCAGATAACTCATCTGTGAGAATGATGTAAATGCCAGGCAGACTGCATTCCTCTTCGCCAACAGAGAAGGAGCTACTTCCTTTGCTTGAAAAGAATTGCCCTTCAGAGGAAGTCTGAAACTAAATGCTCACCCTTGGAAGCCTGTAAGGAGTCAGCAGCACTTTATGGAGGCATCACATTGTTAGCCTCACCTAACTGTAATGAATGTGCCTAAATAAAGTGCCCTTAAGGTTTCAGGTCACTATCGGGGTCTTAATTTTCTTAATTTTTCTTAATTTCTCTAAAAGTACTGCAGCTGATCACTGGCAATGAATACTGTTTTAACTCATCTTATATATTACAGAGTGTCTCACCCCCCACAAATTGTTTTGCCGCTTCACAACTGGGAACCCAAAGATGAACCTACAAAAGAAGAAGAACTTGGTCCTTTAGTTGAACACATCTATGAGGTAAAACTAATTCTCATCAGTTAGATACCATCTGATCTTACCAGCCAGATACTATCACATCCTGATTCCATAGGATGTGACGCTGCTTCCAATGAAATCCTGATGAATTTGGATTATCGTCTTTATTGGCAAGTAGATGAAGTCATGTTTGTAAATATTCGAACTTTAAGACCTAACCCGAATTTAATCCAGAAATTCACAACCCTTTTCATGTTAATGGAGGAGCCACAAGTTTATGCTAGAAATCTGCCTTTGACATTTAATAGATTTATAAACATTTGGAGTGTTTGGCAAGAATTAAAAACAGTGCATACAGCTCATTACAGCCGATGTCAAATATTTTTAGTGACTTGACTGTTTCTTCTTTAAAAGCTGTGAGGAGAAGAGTTCAGGTTAGAAACAAGTGCATTGAGTGAACTACACAGAATACAGACCATCTTTGGAATCTGATGGATAACTTTTATTCTAGGCATAAAACAGTGTGCTTCTCATGTGGTTACAATTCACAAACCAGCAGTCAAGAAAATAAAAGCAATTGAGCTTAATTAACAGTGTAAGATAAAAATTTGCATAACATACTAAACTGTAGTGAATCAGGCTATGAAATACAAAATATTATTTGTGAATTCCTCATATTAACACATTTCTCTAAACTGAAAAGTCTCTAACAAATTTTCCTGTCTCAGCCATTTGACCTGTTTATGGAACAATATATGTGACCTCACACATATTTAAATAGTTACAGTGATTCAATAGTTACAGTGATTAAAGCCTTTTTCATGGTTTACTGATATCAGCAAAGCATAAAAAACCCAAACAGCAACATAAAAGCCCTTTACTGAAAAAGATGTAAGACTGAAAGTAGGTTTTATTTGGTTCCAATTTTTTTTTTTTTTTAAGTTATTTCACATCTCCAGAAACTTTGAGCAAAGTTCCATGGCATTCTGCTTGTGTACCTCTCATATACAGTGCTAGCACATACCCAAACTTTATGTGGTCATCAGATATTTTCAAATTGCAAACTAGTTCAACAGCACACAAGTTTTAATTTCTATTATTTCTATCTTTATTTATTTTCCCAGAAAAGAATGATGTCATGTAATGTTACTTTAGGAAAGCTAATTCCTTTTTTTTTTCTTCTTGGGAAATATGAACCGAGAAGTGCTGGAAATAGAGTTCTTAACCACAAAAACTAGTTTATGTTTTGCTACACCTTCTATTCCTGCAGCCTGAGATGTGATTCTTTTGCGTCATGAAGTTTCACCTTTTATTTTCCAGTATTTTCTGTTATGGTTTGTTGTTTATATTTGTGTAGTGTATTTTGCTAAGGTGTTTTGGTTTGGGTCTTGATTGGTGGTTTGTTTTTTTGTTTGTAAGATAATTTGGCAACTTCAGGTCTTTCATATGTATGAAAAAATGGGAAAGGTGGGAAAGTCTGTCTTGAATACAGACTCGGACAAAAAAGCTTGTTCTCCCAGATTTGCCATTGGCTTTTTGAACTAATATGTCAAGGTCCTTTTTCATTCCCTAACACAGATTTTCCATCAATAAAATTATTATAATAATCTATACAACTTTCCTGAAGTACTTCAGGGCTGCGAACATTAGGAATTTGGAAATGGCTAAGTAGCAATTGCTGTGTCTTTAGCTATTATTCACTGCCTTTGAAAGCACTGATAATACTTGTTTCTCAGCTTCACAATATAGGACCCAGTGCCATCAACAACACAGTTCTCCATGTGGGTTGGCCTGTGTCCAGTCGTGAAGAATTTCTTCTTTACATTCTCCATATCCAGACACACGGACCACTGCACTGTCAGACAAGCTCTCCTATTAATACAATGCAAATAAAGGTAAGTCACTCACTGTTATTTCCATCCCTGTCTATATTTGCTTGCATTTTCTGCCTAATTCTTCACAATAGGATGGAGTTTTTTGTATTTTTTTTTCAGAATGGCCCTGATGCCATTTTCGTGGGTAAAAAGCAAGAGATAGTCCATTAAGAGTCCAATGTGACAGCTGTGCTTTGTGATATGTTTGGTTTCTAAACTCTTCTTATCAGCAGAAATTTATATGCGTTGATTCAGTGTTACAGCATTAGATACAAGATAATTTTAAAATAGAAGTTTTTAATATTTTTATGGAGAGCCTTTTCTAACATGCCTTTGAATAGATGACAGAAAATTCTACTGTTTTCATAGGACCTAGAAAATTCTTGTTAATTTACGTTAATTTAGAAAGTCAGCTGTACAGCAGAGCTTAACAGATGAGTTCCCAAAGGTGACAGAAATCTTCAGTTGAGCACAGCACGGCATAACACATAGTACAGCATAGCATGGGTTTGTTTTTCACAAGGTCTTAGATCTGAACCTGTTAGCAGTGTGGAACATGCTTTATAGCACAATACTGCAATATTATCAGAATGAAAGGCATTAAATTCTTACAGCTGTTTAATAGACAGCAGGCAGCCACCAACTATTGTGCCATAAAGTATTTTTTTAGAGTATTTTGAGTTACAACCCAATTTTAGTTAGTTTGTTGTTTGTTTGTTTGTTTTTTCCTTCAATGATATAATTTACAGCTAACTTGTGTTGGCTGTTAAATTTGTTTTACAGGATTACAGTCTAATTACAGCTTAAAGCCTCCCTAGGAAAATTTTGCTGCTGCTTGATTGTGCTTATGGGGAAAGGGTTTTTTTCAGACATGCAGCCTGAACCTCGCAACATACTCTCATTGTCTCTCATACTCCCATCATGAGCCTCTGTGAAGAGCCTGGCCCCGTTTTTGTGATAACTTCCTTGTAGGTCGTAGGGTGCTTTTTTCCCCCCTAGAGCCGTCTCACCTCTGAGCTGAACAAGCACTGGTCCCTCAACCTGCCCCTGCTCCTGTTCACACAGTGCTTGCTGCTGCCAGGGCATGCTGCTGGCTCCTCCACAGCTTAACCCACGTCCTTTTCTGCAGAGTTGCTGCATAACCACTCAGCCTCTCAGCCTATATTGCTGCTGTATTCCTTGCACCAAGTATATGATACATATGTTTAATATCACATACTATATTTTGTAATATGGTCAAGTTCAACATAGTTTGAGACAGTATACTCTGTAAAATTAGAGGCACTTCGGAAGCCTATACAGTTTTTACCTGTATTAAAATGTTCATGATTTTAAATTTTCAAAGAACATGCTTTGAATATCCTATGAAGTAAACTACCAATTGGATTCTGCACTGAGTATACTCCAGAAATGAAAATTTTCCTTTATTGCCAAGGACTTAGTCTAAAATTATTTTTATGCCTTAATCAATATTAACTCATTAAAAGTTATATCCATGTCAGCTGTGACAGGCATTTTTTGGTTTTGTTTGGTTTTGTTTCTTTTTTTTTTTTTTGTTATCCACTTGGAAATGGTTCTGTAGTTATTTTAATCATACCAACAGAAAGGAAAAAAAAAGAAATCCCCAACCATTTTCTTCAGGTTACTCCTAGGTATTGTTTTCTGTTTAAATTGTTTCTCCTTTCATGGATGTGGTTCCTCTGTTACAGCAGAGCTGTAGATCTCAGAATTTGGAGGAGGTGGGACCAAGGGGAAGCCTAGTAGCAGCCTCCTCAGCACACTGTTGATAGGCCAGTGTCTAAAAGCCTGTTTTAAGATCTGTGTTTGTGATGGCAGATCCCGCAAGAAGAATTGGGTTTGGCTCAAAGTCAGAAGATTTAGCAAAACACAGCTCTACATATTATCCCATCAAAAACAAGGTATCCAGTTTATTAAGCATAACTGCTTCCAGACACTTCTGGAGTAAACAACACTTCTCGAGTTTAACCAGTAGTCTGTTAAACATCTTGTGGGGTGAGCTGCTTTCCAAACGCTAAAGCTGCTATACGTCGTCTGCATACCAGGAGGGGCTGAGCTCAGTACAGTGGATGAAAGTGGAGACATCTTTCTGCTGAAGAGGATTGCTCCCCACCACAGGAGCTATGTGACAAGTCTTTAGCTTACAGAGACGGAAATGCAGAAAATACTTACAAGCATATAGAAAAACTGATGTATAACAAAAACATTATTTCTAAATTTTTGCATTTTCCCCAAGGAAGCCAGAGAAGGGTTAGGGTTACACCCTGTCATTTAGTTTCACTAGGGGATGAAAAATGAAATGAGTGATAGGGAAGTGAGGATGGAAAATGTTTCCATTTTGTGTCCGAAACAAAACAGGTTTGGAAATAGGTATTTTCTGCACCTATTTTTTAAAAGTGGTAAGGAACAAGAAGTGAGCTGCCAAATTTGTATTCGCAAGCCTAGCATCTCAAAGTCACTGCTCGGATCAGGTTGCAAATACATGAAATACATTCTGCATTCTGCTTTAAGTTGCAGTGGTTCAATTAAAAAGCTGGGATGGGAACATTACTGTCAGGAGGACAGAGCTTCTGGGTGGAATAGTGCCACAGCTCTTAATGACATTTTCAGGCAATGTACTTTTGGCAACTTTTTAATATTTTGAGTTTGGTTTTCATGTCCTATTTGATAAGGATTACATCTGTTACATAAAGAAGACTAAATCTTCGTGAGGCTTGTGCGAACCCATCTTGTACTAATGAAATACCGGTCCATCTGTCTCAGCAGAAGACAGCCTCAGATGCTCAGTCATTACTGCAAGAATTAAACATCCTTTCATTGTTTTAGCTTCTCGAAGCACTGCACAGCATGGATACACAAATCAGGTTTCAAATACTTAAGGCTTGTGTTATGCTTCAGATGAGAAGAGGATGCAGGGGGTTGTGTAAACACGGGATATCTGGCTCAGATTTCCAAATAAGGCTGAGGACACCGCATGTCTGGCTGCTCTTGGGTTTCAGAACCTAGCTCTCCTAGGGTGCTGGGGTGTTTCCCCTTTAAAATTATTTGGATTTTTCAGTTTCAGTTAAAGCAGTATATTCCTCCATATTGTTGAATTTATTGTCTTGTAGAAAGCTTTCCTTTGTGCTCCATTGTTTCATTCACGAAGACACATTTTGCCTGTAAACCTGGGCACGCATGGGAAGACTCCTAGGTAGGGGCTTTTCCTGTTCTGTAGCTTATCTTACTCTGGGGGTGGTGGTAGTAAAACAATGAATCTTCCAAATGGCATACAGAGAAGCAAAAGGAATGATCAAAGACACGAAACAGACCCCCTGCACAGAAGAAGTCGGTACCCTAGATGCTTCAATCTAAAGAGGAGGTGACTGTATCCAGCTAGGATCTGCAAGGCCAGAAGTGTCAGACCCGTGGGTGGGGACTGACTGCTCTGTGCCTGCTCCTGCCCAGGAATGCGTGCAGAGTGGTCACTGCACAGGAACTGCAGGATCAAGTGAAGCTCGCAGAGTCGGATTCAAAGCAAGCAAAGGGAAGCGGTGCTTTGTGCAACAGGTATTGGATGTCTGGAGCTTGTTGCCAGAGGAAGTAGTGGGGGTTAAAAGTTTACATGGTTTTAGGAGGAAACTGGACAAATCTGCAGAAGTCCAGTGAAGATTAATAAATGAACAGAAACTTCATCCACATCAGGAAGTCCCTGAGCTGAAAACATGTGGAAGCTGCAGTTTTAGGAGAGTATCATGTATGCATGCCCTGTTCTTACTCTTCCTTCCACATCTGTTTAAAGGCAGGGTTGATGGGAAGAAGGCTCAGCCAGTAAGCCTTTGGCCTGATCCAGTACTTCTGAGATTACTTTTTTTCCAGGCTAATAGCAAAAAGTAATTCTATGCAGCCTGTACCTATAAATACCAGAGGGATAGGCTGTGGCTTCCAACTATGACAGACTGTTCAGGGTGACCAAAATCCACCCCAGGGGTAAGGTACATCCACTGAAGTGGCTGGCAGGTGCTAACCTCTGCCAGAGGTGGTGTCTCCTCACACTGTGGAGCTGTTATCAGTGCATGTAAGTTCTGGTCCGGAGACACACACACAAAATATCCTCTTCAGAGCATTTCTGGTGCAGTTGCACATTGCAGCAGAGGCCAGAAAAGGAGGAAAAATAAACTGGCTTTTTGCATGAGAAGTGAAGAACTGGAGATATCTGGAAATCTGCTCAAGATGACAAGGCTGAGGATAGGAAAGAGCAGTATAGTTTTTCCTGGTGGGGAAACCAAGAAAATCCATTGTAGTTAAAGAAAAGGAGCAAGAATCCATTTTGAGTAAGGTTTAATGTGCAAAATATATGGTATATAGAATGGCTATGGAGACAGTTGTCCAGTTCTGTACTGTTGGCTCAAGACAGATGAAACAATAACTTTAATGTAGTATCTTTAACACGAATATTTAAGGCACTGGAGAAATTCTACTTTTGAACTGTTGCATGAGATGTATGCTTTTTCTTAATTGCCGAGGGCTGTTTTCTAGCCCTAGCTGTAATAATTCAGTACTGAAGATGCTGACACTAGGATCTATGAAAAAAATAAGTGAATGGAAAGATCATCTACTATTCAAATGGGTCTACATATGTCTTCATATTGTCTTCGTATATTGAGGGCTTCTTCAAAGGCGTGTCATTATATTGTGGTTCTTTTCATTTGTCATCATTAAAGAATCTCATATATCCTGGTGAAAGAATCCTGGAAAGAGAATTCCCACATGTTATCACATGGAGATGGAGAGATTTACTAGCTATTTAACTGTTCCCTTATTGCAAAAGACAATGTTAACCTAATTCAGGAAAAAAAAATCATTTTTGTTTAAGTGTTTTTCATTAGTTAAGTAATTATAGCATCTTCCACTTTGCAGGATGCTTTTGACTGAAGATCTCAGACAATGTCAAAACTCTTTTTTGCGTCATAATTTTAATCATTTGAATGGTACAGATTTTCCAAATCAAGAACAACACAGTATTAGTTCATGGAGGGTTTTCTGTGGTTATGCCTGTTCTCATCCCCTCAGTGCTACAATATTTTTTATAATTACTCACATTTTCTTTAGTGATTTAAATATTTAGTGCTCGGAGGTTAAAGAAACTGGTAGGATGGATCTGACATAGCTGTTTCTAATCTGAGGCCCATAATGAATAGCGGTGTCTGTGTTTAGGTGAGTTCCTTTGAGATCTTTTTACAGGCTTCCAAGTACATTTTATTTAATTCGACATAACAGGATTGTCATAAATTAGTATTTATCTTTCTCTCTGTAGAAATTTGAGTTCCTGAGCATTCTCTGAAGATTCTTGAAAGAAGCTACAAATGCTTCGTATATAAATTAAAGACAAAATGGAAACAGTAAAACTAGGTTTTATTCAGAGATTGAAAATCCATGAAGATAAAGCTGAAGAGGATGCATTTTAATATGAGTTTAAGAATGAACAAACAGTTGCATTATACAAAGTCAAGTTGTTACCCCCCCCACAAAAAAAAAATAATCTTCAACAAACAATGGTTAAAAGCTGTGTTGCTAGAATTCAGATTTCCTTTTTTTCTTCTACTTTCTAATGCTGGTAAAATCATTATATTCCAGTAGGCAGCTTCTGATCTGAGCTATTGACCAGATTTCAGTGCAGCAACTTCTAATTTATCCTGTTACAGAGATCAGAATCCAGTCCCAAGCATCTAAGGAAAATAAGTATAGCAATGACTCCAGTAAAAATAGAGTGGGAAAAAATATTATCTACTGTAATTCCTGTAACGAGGCAATATCTTGCAGTGCTATTACTAATCATACTCCTAGTTGAAGACATTATACTCTCATGGCTGAGTTGTTAAACTGAAAAAAAAAAAAAAGAAAGAAAAAAAACACAATGTTAATCCAAAATTCAAGACCTCTGAGAAGGGAACAGATGATCTGTTAGATTCATTGTGTGGATATATCATTACCATTTGCTTTTTTGTTTCTCATTGCAGTTTGCTATTCCACAAGACACTCCTGAACTTGCTGCTTTTTTGTATAATTCCACAATTTCTCATTATATCAGGAGAAGGGAGGTCACAGTTGCAGAACCTTACAGGAGAAACTCTGCAAAAATACTGGTGAGTTAAATAGAATCTATAAACTGGGACTATGTATGCAGTATAATCAAAGTGGCTATCAGTGTGACTGCAATTTATTTACAGGTTTGTAAATACTAAGTAATTTTTATCCTCTCATTGTTAAGATATTGTTTACTACATATCACGGTGCCACAGGCTGCAGATTTTGTTTGGCAGTTTTTTTACATTTAAAGATCATGCATACCAAATTTCTAACTGTGCTACTTCTGGCTGCATGCACACAGGTGGACCTTTGTGGTCATACAACGACACACTTATCACAGGGAGGTTCAGTGCAAAGTTAGAGAATAGGTCCCTGTTCCAGGAATGAAATTTCAGATTCTGATTTCTGAAATGTAAGTCTTTCGTTGTTAACTTGGCTCCTGGTGTTCTGGCTCTTTCATAAACAATAGCTAATGCTTAAAATTAACATTTTCATGGAAAGTAACAGCTCTGACATAGTTTGGAGTATATTTGGTCCTGTCAATAAGTATATATATACATGGAGAGGTAGGACTTCCCAGTACCACAAGCAAGGCAGATAGGACAGGTCACCACATTTTTAACATTCCAACCAATGCTCCAAAGCAGCTGAGGTGCTTAAAATTATGAGCAAGAGCAAAGATCTCTCTCCTAGCTAGTCCAGGAAAAGAGTTCTGATTAGTTGGTCTGGTACCTGAGTATTTGTACTTGGCTGTATTTTTCAGAAGGGTTTTCTTTTTTTCCATTCCTGAATTTCATGTTCAGTCTCAAGAATTACAGGCATCAGCTCACCGTGCCCAGAGGCTGTGTTCAAAGTTGATGACCTTGAGGTCGTTCATGGGATTCATGTGGTCAGTCCTTGCCATTTATTTTTATGAACCTCAGGCAGTTTCTTTCATGCAGTCCATTCTCTTATTAAGCTGTTTGCTGCAGGCTCATGTTTGAATTCCTTGACATCACCAGACCTTGGGAGGAAGAGAAGCACCTCACTGACCTAACTATTCTGGAGTAATAGAATAATAATGCTGCTTCCGAAAGTTAATTTGGCAATTTTTATAACAGGAAAAAGACAGAATCTGAAAGTAATGAATACCATAATGTTATTAAGTACAAAATCACAGATGAACCCATTTGAAACAATAATCACTGCTGATGCCTATGTAATTCTTACATTAACCTAATAGCCTGGGAAGAATCTGATTCCACTGGGGCTGAAGGAAAAATGCCTAGGCTTTCAAAGACATACCAGTCAATACCACAGAACACTTAATCCATTCTTCAGTAATACCTTAATTGTCAGTTGTCTTTCTCAGTGATTAGGCTTGTATGCTGCCAGCACAGAAATCACTGCAGCAACTGTGAATGGTTAACCAAGATCATAAGTATGTACTGTGTCTGCACCTTATTACTCATTTTAAAATACGAGGCAGAGATTTTTCAGCTGCTTGATGTGGACAGAGACTGTTTAGCTGAATACATAGAATATGAAATTGGCACATGTGATGATCAGTTTTACAGTACAATATGCTTTAGATAAGCATAAATTTAGATAGGATTGGGTACAGTGCCTACCAATGGAAATATAGCAGTTTTTGTTCAGGATGGGCATAGAAAAGTAACCAAATAAGTATGTTCAGTTAGCAACTGGTCCCAATGCCACGTCTTCATTGCATACTAGGGGTCCAAAATATATTTTTTTCTTAATTTTGAGTCATTGAGAGATTATGGAAAGCAAATGTTGCTGCTGAAAATGCCTAACTGGCTAAAGGTAATTTTTGATCAAAATTTTATATTCTTTCATCAGAATTTTTTTTTATTATTTTCATCGAAACATTTTCACAGAAAGGAAAGATGTTCTGAGAACCTCTTACTCTATTTATACTGTTTATTAAGCATTTGCTTTCTCTTCCTTTAGTTCTAATGCTATAGTGTTCTGAAAAGCACTATGGGCTAAATGCATTACTTAGAAAAAATAGAAATCTGTGTTCAGGTCCTAAAATGTCAGCCAAAAGTAGGCTTTTTGCATACTAATGATTTATTTTGTTAATATGTGGTTTTGGCCACTATGATTAATGAATACAGCTCTCCTCCTTCCTGCAAGATAAATAAATCTGGATGGAGGATGTTTAAATATGAAAAGCCAAATAAACAGATACTCTGAAATCCTCATTAAAAAAAAAAAAATCAGAGTTTGGAAGTTACAGTTTCATTTTCAGGCAAATTTAGACAAGGGTGCTTAAGCACGCAGCTTCTATTTAACTTGTAATAAGGTAGAAATCTGTGCGGAAAGCTGTCCATAAAGATAAAGGATTCCATAAGGGTGTTTTCACATCTATTACATCCATCATCATCTCAGTTTCTGAAGTATGGGCTTTGCAGTACAGCCATTCTTACTCCCCTGAGGGAATGTACATGTGGGAACTCAGCTTTGCTATCAAGGTCACAAGATCTTCTGGCATAAGTGTTAGTGAAGTATCTGTAAGAGGGGTAATGTATGCTTTGTTAAAAAAATATGAATTAATTAAAACCCTAGCCTTCCTCTTGATTTAAACCAAACTTTGGGGGTAAACACCATTTGTATATATACAGCTATACTTTTCTTTTTTCTTTTTTTTTCAAATCCCGACACACTTTTAATCATTTTTTTTTTCTATGAGATCTGCCTTCCTTTCTATACCCCAAACAACCCCATCATTTCTGTGGTTTCCCCATGAGACTCTGCTCATTCCCTCCAGTGGCTTCTAGTCAGTTTTTAATAATTTTTGTGACGTTCTTCTGGCAGACTTTAACAGAGCATATAGTTTTGAGTTGCATTACTTGGCTTTTGCCTTCCGTCCTGTGTATAAGCCAGAATCTCATCAGGAATGTTTCATGGACCACAAGTTTCAAGTAGATCAACTAATGAATCTCAGCAAACGTTCTGGCTGCTATAATGTAAATACCAGTAAGAAAACTGGGAGAGTTGGAAGAGGGGAAAGATTTAAGAACATAAATATAGGCTTCGGCCATAGAGAACAGAAAAAAATATGTGTTGAAATGACAAAATGACTGACAGATAGAGACAAAGCATATGCTTCATGCTTGAGAAGTACCTGGCCATTTTAAGAGTTCTTCAAACTAAATTAGTGAAAGTTGTTACTTTCATTTTCAGTACTACAGTGGCTGGTTGTATTCACTGGTGGTGCAAAAAGAATCTCCGTCTTGGTTTATATTCTCACAGTCACTCATGAGGTACCTCATACATATTATATAAAATTATTGGTTTTGTAACCCTTAAAGGGAATGTTGATTGGGTTTGGTAATTTTGAGTATTTGAAAGTGATTTCATACATTTTTAAAGTATATGTATAACTTCCCTTTATTTTGTACGCAGAACTGTACAAATGTGAAGTGTATCTTAATTTCCTGCTATGTGGGACAACTGGAAAGAGGGAAGAGCGCAGCGCTAAAAATCAGGTCCCGGCTATGGGCCCAAACTTTCCTGCAGGTAATGCAAACAAAATTTTTTCTATACACGTGGATCCCTGCATCTTTGCTTGACCGGATATTTAAGAATACCAATGATGAAATTAAATGGGGCAAATGCAAACCCTTCTTTGTTATCACTTTCTTTGAAGGTAGCATCTCACTAGTTCATATCATATACATGCTGCTTTTCCTTCTCTCACTGTCAGTCCCTCTCAAACTCATGTCCTGAATCTTTCCCTGAAAATTCTAAAATGATTTTTAAACACCTTTTCTGTTTTTTTTTTTTGTTGTTGTTGTTTTGTTTTGGTTTTGTTTTGTTTGTTTGTTTGTTTCTGCTTTCTGCTTTGCTCATATCTTTCCTGGTGAAAGATCTGTCTTGGAACCAAACAGTAGATGGTGTACACTGTATCCAGCTTACAAGTTGTTATTGTCTGTTAATCTAGGGTAGTACGTACCAAGCTCGTATGACGTTCAACACTCAAGTAGAGATGATTTATGATTTACCACTAAAAAGAAGGGCAGTGCATGGAAGGAATGAACAACTTGCAAATTCTTGCATTTCCAACTTCAGTTGCTCAGAATTGTGTTTAGGGTGTATAGAACAGTGGGATTGCACTGTGAGATGGTATCTTGTAGCTGGCCAGGTGTCTTTAGTACTATATGGTTGTTATGGACTTGCCTCTTTTTACAGCAGTGTTTTCCAAAAGGTCATTTTGAGGGAATCTTCTCTATGAATTACATGTACATTACTGAAAATATGAAGATACTACATCTTGTCTTTGGATATCAGAAAGTCACACAGTATATATTGAGATCCAAAATGTAAAATTTTCCAGACGTATGTTGCTGTGGTGCTCCTCTGAAGGATCTGTTTTTCTTAGAGATAACTTTTTAAAGCACTCTGCAGGAGAGATTGATAAAACTATCGGCACTCTGGATGAGTATCTTTAACACCGGGCAGTACACCGAGAAATTTCAATTCAGTTCACTGTTAACTAGGAAATAATTGCAGATCCTATCTTGATCACACTGGTCAATTATTGCCTTCCTTCTTCAAGGACTTTCAAATCTCCCTGTCTTTCTACTTGGAACCAACCTTCCTGTGTTCCCCATAGCTGTGGGAGAAGCTGTGGTTTATCCCCACAGTGCCTCTTACCCTAGCAAAAGTAGAATGGAGAATGCTCAGTTTACAAAGGGAGTTTTAAATTGAGCTATTCATACCTTTTAAGTTAATTTCTCCTTTTCCTCAAATGTGAAGGTAGATAAAAGAAATTCTTCCTCGTTCAACTTGCTTTGCTGGAGAAACAAGAGAGCAGGTGGGATCTTTGCAGACTGGCTAGTCTCTGTTAAATTCAGTTAAGAGCTTAGCTCAGCTACTTCACTGTCCCTAATACAAAGAGACAGAGAGACAGACAGAGAGGCAAAAAAATTATTCATGGCTACAGCTATTCATGATAATTTTGACCACTGTTGTGTCCAAGCAATGTCAACAGTGAACCATCCCCATCTTCCTCACCAAACAAAAGATAGAGAGCTTAGCTCCCTTAGCTACAGTACTGGGAAAAAGTTAAGTCACATTTGGGATTCCATCAAGTCTTTCTCTTCATCATTCTGCTGGTGAAATCTAATTAACCATGCAAAGACCAAAGCCTTGTCTTGTTAAAAAAAAAATAAATAAATAAATAAAAAATAAATGAACCCTATTGCACAGATCCTAAACAACAGTTTTCTAGGGTATTTACAGCTCTTTCAGTGGGAGTTAGTCTCATAAATGTTTTTCTGAGTCCAGTTTAGTATGTAGCAAAAAATAACTATAAGAGTTTAAAGCTAAACAAATTTAATGAGAAACAGAAAGTGGTTCTCTGAGTTTTTGTTTGTGACCAAGGATCTGTAACAGTTGGAAGAAACTAGCTACAAAAGACATTAATCTTCTTTTCTCTGGGTCTCCTAAGCAAGACAGAATCTTTTCCTACAGTATAAGCTACAGAGCTTATATTTTAAAAGCTAAAATATAAGCTTTTTCAAGATTATAAACCTAACTTAGGCTCAGAAGAAGGATAACTGCATGAAATTTAGTAGCATGATTAATACAGGAGCAGGAGGACTCATCGTACCCAATTTTAGTCATCTGAAAGTTACATGCCAAAGGTGGTTTTCTAACTCCAGTCCATGGCCAGACAGAGATGTCTTCAAAGGATGTGTTGTCCAGCTGATTTGAAACATCCTCCTCTGCCCTCCTGATCTGGATGGTGGAGAAGGGCCACAGCTCTGCTTTGGGACACAGGTGTGTGCAAACACACAGGCAGTGCCAGTGAGGGTGCTGTGGTCCCTTTAGCTCTTCCTTCTCCCCTAATAAATCCTTCTTGCTATGACTGTATCCCCCTCCACTTACTGAGCTTGAGGCAGGGGCTGGAAGGAGCCATCCTGTAGGCTTCCTGGGTGCTGAGACCCCATGACAAACATGCCTGCAAGTATATCTGTATATCTTTCAGTATTGCTCTGTCCTTATGTACCTTTGCTATCAAACATTTTTTTATGGACTTTGAGGATTTTACCTTTTCTCTGTATCCTTCAGAAGCATTTCTGTTTCCTTCAGATAGTAGCTTTCAAGCTTTGCAAAAGAAAGACTCACAGAAAACTCCACTTAAAGCAGCAGGATTTTTTTCCCCACATAAAAACAGTAGTCACCAGAGAACTGTTGCATCTTCCCATATATGTCTAAAAAGCTGCCAGAATAACATGACCCCTGCTTCACATGCAAACATATATTGAGAAGAGAGAGAGAGCAAGTAGCCTGATGGGATCTGATTGCCTTCCTCCCACTCACCTCCAAACAGTTTCCTTTCTCAAAGCCCCTTTTAAAATGAACAGTTATACAGCCATCACCATAAAAGATGATAGAGCGTAATTGGTTGCCTAAAAAGGGCACCTTTTGCTTTTAGTAAGCCTGTAAACTCAGAGTTCCTAAGGTCATCCCAGAAGTAAAGTAAGGTACACCTAAAAAAAATGACTGCTGTTCACACGGCTGAAATCTGCAGATTCAAAGTGAGGATTAAAATGCAGTCAAAATAATGAGGATGTGGTGGTTCTGAACCAGGACACAGTGTTCAAGGGACAGGCTGAACCCCACACTAATGCTTTTGTACAGAAACTTAGAGGAAAAGTTGCTCTCTCTGTGGCAACATCACAAACTCTTTGGCACATGCACTTAACGTGCAGAATTTTCATATGCCAAAGAAAGCAGGATGATGGTGGCACGCAACATTCCTCAACTGTGTTATAATCTGAATGAAGACATGATGATCTGCAGAAGAAACTCTTTGTGCTCGTTGCAGTTCAGCACAAGCTGTCAGTCTGCATTTTCTCCTCATAGATATGCCAATGTCTCCTTATAGATACTCTAATGCAAACCTGATAAAAATTCAATGTGATTGGTTACAGCTAGGATGAAGTAATTCATGTTTCTCATCAGGGGTCTATGGATGAGCCTGTGCATTTTGTTGCCACAACAGACCAGCCCTGCACTGAGTGACTGCTTCCTTTTCCACTTAGTTTAACTGTCAACAGCTGACCCCCTTTGCCTCTTGACAGTTGCAATCTGTCACCTTAAAACCCAAACTCCCATAACAAATAACAGTTAAATGACGTGCAGTGATTAGATGTGTTTAAGTAAACAAAAGGAGCCCAAATTTCTCAACCAGCCAACAAAGATAGAGACAGACGTTGTGCAAAAGCCAAGAAGAATCACAGACTTACAGACTTTTTTGGATTAACTTCAAAGCCTGGCTGTAAATGTGAACCCTCTCCTAATGCTGACTTTGGGATTCAGACTTGCTGAGCTAGCAAATAGTAGCCTGATTCATGCAAAAGAGAAACAACCTTACATGGCCACGTTACGTTGTGTGCTGCTAGGGCTCTGTTATGTCTCCATTTGCCTAATCGTGCCTAATTTCTGAGTCATCAGAGGGAGAACCAAGGGGTCTTGCTCCGTGTTCTTTAAACTCTGATGGGTACTTCTAAATATAATACTGAGGAGCTGGGTAGTAAAACATCAGTTCTGAAAATACATTTCTAAATGATGAGTCTATACCATCTGTCTGATGTGTGACTTCCTTCCAGTCTCCAAGCTCGTCGGACACTTACAGCCCTGTGGGAAGTAGGACTCAGCTCATTCTTGACTGTTTTTTCAGCCTGTATTGATAGTTCCTCACAATGATGAAAATCTCCTTCTGGGGTGCCTGAGGAGACAGTAACATTAAAAAAAAAACAACAAACACAGAAGGTGTGCAAGGTTCCCAAGAGGTTTCAATCAATCATTTGATTTTCTTTCTGCAATTGAATGTAATCATGTTGTTTCTCTCTTGGCTTTTACACAGACCCAGATAGTTGAATATGGCACCCCTGTCTATGTGAGCTTTAATAGCTAGAAGGGAGAAAGATTTAGTTTTAATCTGAGAAAGTTCAAAAGCAACAGAAACATGGCAGCCAGTCTGTAAGCAGGTGCTCCCTTAAAATGCAAAGCCGTGTTTTGGCTTCTCTGCAAAATACTCATCTTTTCAGTGTTTCTGAACTTGCACTGCTCCTATTTCTTAGACTCTTAGATGCCTAAATATGGAAATAATAAAGACAATCACTGCCATGACACCCGCATCCTAACTGCCTGGCCCCAGACTGGGATCCAAAACCTGAAGCTTTTTAGTACATAGGGTCCCCATACAGCATACAGAGGCAATCCAGTACCTCGGAAAAACAAACAGACCTGCATTAACCATCAGGGTGGTGCTCTCCATCATCAGGAGGGCAGGCAGGAACATCAGGATTAGGCAGGAGTATGCCCACCCTTTCAGAATGCAAATCCACAAATCGCTCACAAGGGGAAATACCTACAGCATTAGTTGAAAGACTTAAGAGTTTGTTTATTCAAAATTCGGTCATAAGATTTAGAGCTGGCAGTCTAATGGTCAGAGGTTGGAAGATGTGAATTCAGTTTCCTCCTTAGGTTGAGAAACCTCACATCTCTGCTTTTATAGGATGATGGTGTTCCCTGTTGCTCAGGAAGCACATTTACAAAGACACAGAAAGAAACCCATTGATCTGGAAGGGTACAGGACAGGAAAAAGAGCTTGATGGAGTACCTTGGCATTTGGGGCCATCAGCTAGAAGTCCTTCCAGTACTCTCACCTCCCTTTACCTTCATTGCCTGCACCTGCAGCTGTCATCACTGTTAGAGTGTTTGCCCTAGTTGTACTTCCTTAATGAGAAGATTTGTTGAGAATCTCCATATTTTGCTACTGGTGAACTCATAAACTCTTCTTAGGGTGGCAGAAGGTAAGCCAGTTAGTGGTTTGGGGACAAGAAGTCAATTTAACTGCACAAAGACCACTGGAGGCAGAATGCAGATAACCAGTGCAGTGGAGCCACGCAGACTGCGTGGCACATGTGGTGTTGGCAGAGGCTTGGAAATCAGAGCAGAGGTGAGGGGGTGGAGGTGGCCCAAGATAGGAGTGAGATCTACCTCTTATATAGGCTTCTTTATTGAATCACCCAAGGAACGGTAATTTCTGAGCTCAGCATCCCCCAGTGTAGAACCTCTACCTGTGCCCAGTGGAACACGTCTCAGTCAAGGGAAGCTTACAGAAGTGTTTTCTGAAGTATAACTGCAGCCAGCCTAAATTTCCTGTCAGTGGATAGAAGCAATGCACCAGGCTACACAGAAAGTTTGCCTACAGGGAGGCAACAGACAAATTAGTGAGAAAGATCATGGTCTCTTGATAATTTCCATGGAAGTTTAAATAGATTATTTTAATTCAGACTGAGGACTGAAAGCCATAAATTTGATGCACTGCCCTTCAAGCCACATATAAAAACAAAAGGGGGAAGTTGTCAGAGAAATTTGCCTTTACGTCAAACAAGTGTTGTTATTTGAAAAAATAAAATAAGTAAAAAGCAAAACTGTGTGTGGCCAAAAATGCCCTATTATGCTGGATATGATTGTTTATGTGGAATGAAGGCTAGAAAGAAAGAGCCTTTGGCACTGGGCTGGGCCAGCTGGAAGTTCTTTTGGGTGTAGGCTAGTTTTGTTTTCATTCATTGTTACTTAAAATAATGTCAAAATATTAACAAAGCAGAACATGAGGATCTTGATAGATGTGCTGAAGTGTGCATAAAGTTAGGTGAATGGAAAAGCTTAAGCTGATAACCATTAAAATCTATGTCAAAGCAATCTGAAATCACATGAAGTATCTATCAGTTAATTTTAAATAGTCCATTTCAGTGAATGTAGAAGATACGGTATGTCAAGTGTAAGAGATTAAAGGTAGAGATGAGGATGTGTTGATTTTCAGAGGAGCTGTATTGTCTCTGTTCAAAAGAGATATTTGCGTGAACATACTGTTGTAGTACAAACAGCACAAGGACTTTTTGACTTTTTGAATCATAGACATGCTTTATAATGAATTAACAGAAGAACAAATAGTTGCATGACCTCTACTCTCAGCATTTATGTAAGCTACTCTTTACTGGCTGTTGTTCAGGTTTTTGGAGGTGTGGGTCAAAGAACGCAAGTTAACGAATTCCCAAAGCATATATTTTAAAGGAAACACAATATTGCTTACTGTCTCCTCTCTAAAATGTGCCAGACTCCAGTGGACACAAAGGGAAACAGGTTTTAATCAGCAGAGCCAATGCTGTAACCACAGCATTGAGCTCTGTATGCAGGAGATAACAGTTTCTGGGGGAGAATTCCACCACAGCTTGTTGTAGAGAAAGTACGTGCCCTTCACCTAGAGTGACCTCACTAGACTAGATCTAACCAGAAGGAAAGTGTTTTGGGTAAGTTGAACAATGCCAGTGTTCAACTAGAGCCAGTGGAACAAAGTCATTCTGGGGAGTCTCTCTACTAGTAAACTCTCCAAACCTGCAGGAAAACAAGGACCTGTCAGACACCTTTAAGCTGCTAGAAGTGTTAGTTCTCCTACCTTCAGTCTAGACCAGATTTACCCTCTGCATTTTAGTCTGTCCTCTAAGATGCCTCTGTGTGCTTTAAAGATGCTTTTTGGAGACTCTGGGTCTTTGCCTGAGCTCCCTGCAGGAATTGCCAGCATTCAGCTGGAGCTTGGAGAACTCTCCTTTAAATTTTCCAAGAGTTTCCAGCACTCCCCACATTATTTCTGTTTCTCTCGATAGCACTTAGGCAAAGAGCTGTCTCAGTGATGCGCACGAGAGTGTCAGAGGAGCCTTCAGAAGGCCCAGGTAGCCAGGGCTGGCACCCACTGTTGGCCATTAGGCGCCAACGTTCAGAGACTAAATTCCTTCTTCCCTTTCCTCTGAACTGTAATGAAGCCCTCAGCTGAATTGCAAACCACAGGTCCTGCTGCTTCCAGTAAACACTGAATATTTAAATATACACTGTTTAAAAAATGATATGTTAAAGAAATGCAGTTTCTCACAAATGACTTGAGAATTATAAACAGAGACAGCTGCCTGTATCTCCAAGGTGTTGGAACAAGTAAAATCCTGTTTCCAATTGATGCTGACCACAGTCATTGTTATAATGCCCTTTGCCACAAACACACATTTCTGTGAACAGAGGAAAAGGCTCTCTAGCCTTTTATATTGCTTTACAGCAATGGAGATGTGCAGCACTTCCAAGGGCCTAATGATGGGTTGAGAACATTTAATAGCTGTGGGCACAACCCAAGGTTATTAACCCCAGTGAAGCATTAATCCACAGGAAATATTCTCCTCTGTTGTTCTTATTGCTGATATAAGCTGAAAATTAAATAAGCCATGTATAGTAGGTGAAAGGATTTGTTTTTCTATGGGCACTGCATTTCTTTGTAGGATATTTCAAGGAAGTTAATGACTTCACTGTACCTTTGTCAATCAGGTTGTGTGTCTAATACCTACTTCTTTAATAATGTAACATAGCCTACCCTCTCCATTACAATTACTCTTATAAATCATATAAATCATAGCCAGAATCCTGCTTAATATGAATGCTTACAATTGAAAGCATGACTTTTTTTTTCAGGCAGAGAGTTCTGAAATTATGAATGCAAATTATTGCACAATTACAGAAACACTCCGGGGCTGCATGTGAGAAGTCCAATGCTTGGACTCTCACAGAAAAAATGAATCATAGTGAAAATCTGGTGAGAAGAATGGCTTGAGTCCGAAAATGGAAAATAATTAATGTGGTAAAGAAAAAATATTTTTCTGAAGACCATCTCATAGGTGTTAAGCACCATGAAAGAGTATAAAAATTATTTATTTGATAAGTCTAATATTAAGTCAATTGTGGGTTTTTTTTAGTCTTATTTTAAACACTGTTGATAGAAAATGTAGTTTCTTCCATTAGATGTCATCTGTATTATGGAGCTGATTTGACTATCCCTATGTAAGTCACTTAAGGCAATTTTCTTTGTATTGCTCATTCCTAATACAAGCCCAAAGGAGAGGTTAAATGTTCTGATAATAAACATTCAGCTGCTCTTGGTATTTTAAAAGAACAAAATTATGGCATAGCCAAATTAATTCCAGAAGGCAATAAATATGCTGGCTTCATGTCTCCAGTAAGCACTCATATACTTGAAGAGAAAGTTCATTGTTTAAACAGAAAACAGAAGGGACAAGGAAAATATCTGAACTACAGCCCTGGACCTCAGGAGAGCAGACTTCAGCCTTTTCAGGGATCTGTGTGGAAGAACTCCATGGGAGATGGTACTGGAGAAAAGAGCAGTCCCGGAGAGCCAGTTGATTCTCTAGGATCACCTCCTCCAAGTTCAAGACCAGTCCATCCTGACATGTGGAAAGTCAAGCAAAGGTGGCAGGAGGTTTGCGTGGATGAACAAGGAGTTCCTGGTAAAACTCAAACGTAAAAAAGAAACATGCAAGAGGTGGAACCAGGGTCAGTTGACATGGAGTAGGTGTTGGCTGGGGAATATAGAGATGCTCTCTGAGCAGTTAGGAAAGCAAAAGCCCACCAGGAGCTGAGCCTAGCAAGGTACTTATAGGGCAACGAGGCAGCTTCTGTAAGTACATCAGAAGAAAAGGAAGGCTGGGGAAAATATGGACCTTCTGCTGAATGGGGTGTGCAGAAGGCCAAGTTATTTGATGCCTCCTTACTAGTAAAATCTTCATACAGTAATCCAAGGCCTCTACAATGGGAGAGAAAACCTGCAGCAATGAACATTAACCCTCAGTGGAGGTGTATCTGGTTAGGGATCATTTAAAAAAATTGGACATACAAAAGCCCAAGGGATCTGGTGGGATGCACCCACAAGTGCAAAGGGAGCTGGCCAGTTATGGGTGGAAGTAAAGAAGACAAAGCCAGGCTCAGTGATATTCAGTGACAGAACAAGTCAAATATGGGAAATGCCATTTAAACCTAAGAAAAAAAACCTTTTTACTATGAAAACACTGGTCAAAATTGTCACAGGGTCTCTTTTACCTCAGTCTTTATTCCATAAAACAGCTGAAAAGGTGTCTTAGACTGATAAGGTTTATACCTTTGATAAAATTGGAAATTCCAGAGGAAAACAACACTTAGCAGGGAGGAAAAGATTTTGGATAATCGCATAGGACTAAGTCTTGTCAGTGGAACAGAACTCCGAAATGTGCCGTAAGTAGAAGGAATGAGAAAGTCTTGCAGAAGGGGATTTAGGAAATGACAGGGTCATTCCAAATGCACTGGATATGATTACAGTCAATAAAATAAACTGTTATGACTGGTAGAATAATTTTAATGATTAATAAAGCACTATATAATGGAACATACAGAAGAATTTCATATGAATTATTATAGAAATGGGAAATACTGTGGGTTTCTTTAGGTACTAAATACAAATATGACTTCAGAAGATGACAAATGGCTTTCAGTACTTCCACATTAGTCAACCTGGAAGTTGGGAGAAATTTCATAAATGCTTGGAGATTATGGGGGGGCCAGGGAGGCAACTGAGCTTTGCAAAATGGATAAGGTAGAATTTACATTTGGCTCGGGTTACTGGGATAGTTTAAAATTCATCCCAGTTCGTCTGTTATTCAATGTAATCTGTGAGCAGCTGGTGCCAAAACAGAGGAGTGCTTCACTTCCAAGGCCCTACCTTTCCATAAATCAGCAGTGGAATATTGTGTTGAATTCTGATATTTCAAAAAGGATCGAGACAGGTAGCAAAAATGATAAAGTGCTTCAAAAATATTCTTATATAAAAGACTAAAGTTGTTTACCTCAAGGAGTCTAATGCAAAGGGATATAATGTTAGTCATAACCACTGGGCCTTATTTCATTCTCTTCAGGGCTTATCAAAGCACTTTTAAAGGAGATCCATATCATTACCCTGACTTGACATGGGATATGCAAGATAAATCACATGTAATGTTACCCAGAAAAATCAGTTGCAGAGATGGAATGAGAAAGAAGGTTTCTTGACTTCCAGAAGAGCATGGTAGCCAGTTAGGCATCTTTCCTTGGGATAAAAACAAGAAAACAGGTAGTTAGCATGCAGGATCTTCTCTCTGTGACAACATTACATTCAGTGAAATGGAAAGACCTCAAACTCAAAGTGTACTGAAAAATTCACTTGATTCCTGGTGTACCTAACCTTCAAAGCTTGTTCCAGTTAGATGGATGATGTCAGGATCTCAACAGGATTCAAAATAAGTGTGTGGAAATATTGGTATCCATTGTAGTAAATGTTGCAGCCATTAAGATCCTTCTAAAGGGCATGCACATTCAAATGTCAGATTTTACACCAATTCAGTACAGATTTAGGTGGCTGTTTTCCAAAGGACATGTTCACACTCGACTACCATTTCAAGGCAGTTTGTGCAGGATGGAGGCTGCTGTTGAGGCCAGAACAGCACGAGACAGACAGTCAGATGTAGTGTGTCAGTGTCTGTATGGCTTCCTAATGAGGTGACAGCACTAACTGAAGCTCTCAGCATGAGCTGTATGATATAACAGTTTTGAGTCATTCTAAACCAGGAAAAATACTGCCTAATCAAATCTAATCTAGTTGAATCTCTAATAAATACAAGCAAGTTTAAATGAAAGACAGAGGACAGACAGAGCTACATTTGTTTATTCTGTACATCTCTGGATATGCTGAAGTGCTTAATGAGAGCTATGTAAATATTTTATTAGCACCCTGTTAAGCAGTGGCTATGATACATTCCTATTGCAGTTGCACTGTGCAGTAAAAAATCAAGGTGAGTTGTTGTGTTTTTTATGAACTCTACTGCAGCGGGAAGCCAATCACACCCTAAGTAAAGTGCAAAGATACTTGTCCCTATAGTTCTTTGATGGGAATTCACAGCCATTCCTCTGATGCCATCATACAACTGTACCAGCCTGGTCTCAGCATGGGCCTGGAAATCTCAAGATAGCTCTGGCTCTTGTTGTGCTTTGTGAGCAGAGGCAAGGTTTTAAAACATAGACACCCCATAAACCTCCTCCTCCTTCAAACTCACCAGTCTCCTATTGCAGTGAGAAATATGAGAAACAACTGCATGTGCCCTTCTACATATGTGCCCTTCTTCCATGCTTTGAACATGCAATCTTTGTATTTCAAATTTATGCTCTATTATTTGTGGATGCATACAGGTCCCAGGACTGCTGTACCCTTTACTGAAAGAAACCATCTTTGCCTTAGGAAATGAGTTCTCTCTATTTTTTCTCTGCTTATTTCTCATTATGCTTTTAAGTAGAAACATGGTTTTTAATAATTTATTCTTTTCATATAATTTCAGAGAAAAAACGATCCCTATACTCTTTCTTCCAACGTGTCCTTCGAAGTTAAGAACATGCCCTATAAAGTGCAGCCAGCAAAGCTCCCCCGGGGAAGCATAGCAGTAAGTAACTGAAAATTGTATCTTTGTGTGAAGCACATGTATTTGGTCATTCTGATCATGGCTGTGAGAGTTTTTATAGGTGAAAATATTGAGATCAGTCTTTCCTGTGTTTCTAGTGTAAATTCCTGAGGTAATGCCTAAAGGAAATACATTTATTGCATTCTGTGGAAGTTGCTGGTATATAATACTAATTCCATTTTAAATAACTGTGTGTTGCATTAATGTGCAGACCGTTTTATTGCAAACTGGATGGATTTTTCACCCAGAAGAAAACAACAAAATCATGAAAGCAAGTATCTAATTACCTCATCTGGAGTTTAAAAAAAAAAAAAAAAAAAAAAAAGGAATTTTCTCATGTAAAATCCAGAATCTTGTTTCTGTCAGGTTTAGAGATCTCATCTTTCAGTTTTCTTACACAAGTTTATGGATTATCTATGGCAACCTCTCTCTTATCTATATTAAACTTTCTTCTTTACCCTAATTTTCAAAAGGGTCTGCATGCCTCCCTAGGTTTTGCCATCTCATCAGGTAGGAGATATAAAATTGTCTGGCAATCCCTATAGATGTGTTAGTTGAATACTAAAGTACTTGCCTTATTTCAGAGTGAGATTAGTATGGCTCTGGGTTCTTATATGAAAAATGAATCTTGGAAACATAAATTTGATTTGTTTGCTGTTGCCAAAGCATTGAGTTTGGGGAACAACTTAAAAGGAATTTACTTCTTTTGGTGTCTGATATCATGGTTAAAATTCACTCTTATTTTGTCATTACTGCTGCAAGTGAAAAAAATATGAGTGCAAAATTTGATTTTAGTATGACTCATCTGAAATTTGAAGGCTTATTGTTCTCATCTTTCTAAAGATTTATCATTCACAGCTCTTTTTAAAGGTAAGATCAATCCAAATTTCTTCAAGTTAAATCCTGATGCAAATATATCATATTGGTCTGTTGGGACATAGTAGTAGGGAACAGATTTTCTTATCTTTAAAAGCAGCATAATACACTTTACAGTTTACACTGAATGTATGTTAGAGGATACAAGCTATAAAGTTTTGTTTTGAACAAGCAGAGGATGAATGGCTGGTTGCTATTTGCACTGGGAAGACACAAGGTAAAATCCTGGTTCTGTAGGCTCAGTGACAGATCTTCAGCCTCTAATACCAGGAGGGCCATGATTTCACCGGAGAGATTTGATACTTAATGCAGTGTTCACCCAAGAAGGTTCAAAGGCTCCAAGCTGACAGATATATTCAGGCTCTTTTTATTTTCTTGCAGCATGTGTTCCATACCAGAAACACATGTTGTGCAGAGCTCTATTGATAGTGGTGCCTTCATCTGGGCTGAAGTGCTTTACCCAGGTGATAGCCTGCTGTTCTCAACGAGTGTCAGATGATCTACCAAGTGATCAGATAAGCATTTTATTCTCTTACTCCAGCCAGTATAATGCTTGTTATTTGGTGCAGATGATTTACAGCAAAATGCCTGTAATGGCAACTGTAAAACGTTGAAAAATGATAGCGCTTTTATGTTGTTTCATATCTGGACATGGCAGTGGATGTTTGCCAGCTCTATAGCTTGATGTGTTATATGCACAAGTTCTTTTGATGTTCCAATCTCAAGAAGAAAATATTTGCTTGAAGTTGGGCAATGCTTAATATTTTTGCTTCTTCTGAAAAAGATCAGCGGTTGCGTTTTAAAAGTTTCCAAAGATTTATTTGGAAGTTTACAGTTTTCTTTCAGACAGTGCAAGGGGGAAAGTGGAATAAAGATTTTAATATTTTAAAATCAATTGTCGACAGTGTGTACTTAATTATCAGCTAGCACCTTACATTTTTTGCAGTTAGGATAATATATTCAAAAAGAACGGAGCACATGTCCTTCGTTTAACTCATACAGCACTGGGTTCCCATTATGCAGGCTGATACAGATATTTAACTTTACTGGTATAAGTAATCCCACAGACATCAGTTACATACAGAGTCATGTATGTGCTTACATATTTGCAGCACTGAGGTCTTTATTTTCATCACCATGGAATAAAGGTCTGTATCTTGAACAGAGGTAGATGATACATAGATGTGTGAAAGGTTATGATAAGCATTATGATAAATGCTGAATCTTTTATAGTAAAATGTATTTCTATTGTTTTTGATAGGCTTGGAATTACAACTATTGTACAACTGGTTGGATTTCAAGAGAAAATATATTTTTTTCTTAGAGAGTATTATGGTAAATAATAATGCAGCACTTGATGAATTTCATGTGGAAGGTGAAATTACACTTTTTATTATGCAAAGTCTAGAGTAACAATAAACAGTTTGTTGGGTTTTTTTTCCATTTTAATTTCTGGTTCTTGAGCCCGTTTGGAGTTTAACAAGATACAAATTCTTTTCTTAATTGTTTGATAGGGTCTTCAGAGGCCATACCTTTAGTATAAAGTTTTTGACCAGTGTCCCACAGTTCACAAAATTGTTTTCAGACTCAGGCTTATAACTCATTTTTAGCTATTACATGGTGATGAGTACTTTTATTTTAAATGTGCTTATATTCCATATGAAATGTGTTTGCACAAACATTTGTAAAGTGTAAAAATAAATGTCAATATTAATTATGACTCCAAGCTCAAGGGAGCTTTTACATTCTATTTTCAGCTTTTTTGCAGAGCATGCAAGAACATCATTCTGCAGAGGTTAGATGGGAACATACAGTACTAAAGAGTTACTGTTTCACGGTCACTGTAATAAAATGAATAAGATTAGAAGAAAGCCATCATAAGCAATAAAAGTAATAGCATTAGAATAATTAATTTAGCTACTGTTTCTTAAAGTAGCAGATAAAACTATTGAGAAATTATTTTTAAGAGTGTCTTTTAAAGGACAAAAGGAAAAAATGCTTCATGAGATGCTTGTTATCAGGTACTGTGTTCTGAAAGAGGAAAAAAAATTAAAAAGATAAATTAAAAAGAAATAAAAGCTCCCCTACAGAAATACTTTCATGGAATCACAGTAGTGATTCTGAAGTTAAGACTATCAGACAACATCTGTTCTAAGGCCAGCTTGGATTTTATTTCCAATAGCAAGCAAAGCACTGTCTGTAACTCTGGTTGGCTTCACCTTCACCTCCATGCCTGAGCCAGACGGCATTCCTTGTCACCCCATTGCACACCCAAAAGGCCAGAAGTCAGATGGATCCTGTCTTATGTCTGCAAGGTGTGCTTTTCACCAGTCTGACAGAGAAGCAATCACTGTTTTCAGCGTTCAGTATAAGAAAGTCTTCAAGCTCTGAAGAGAGAAAAGCCAAAATGCATCTAAAGGACAGTGCCAACATGCAACACGTAAAAATTCCACTTCTTCGTATTGGCCACCTTAGATGAAAACAGATAAATCTCCCCCAAAACGTTCCCTGGCTCTGATCCTGCAGCACTAAACCTATCACATGAAGAACAGAAATCCAAGCTGAATAATGTAGACTTGTCTTAAATCAAAATCATATGTAAAAGTGTTGTGGACAGCATGGGGTCGAGGAGGGACAGTCTTCTGTGGAAACGGTGAAATGAGGCAGGCAGAACTGAAGGGATGCTTTGTTTCTTTCTTCCCCTCCAGCTCCTGCCTCAGCTCTGTGGGTGTTCGGGACTTTGCGGTGCCAAGCTGTTCACCAGGAATTGTGTTAGCAGCCCCACCAGGCTCTGTATGAAAGGAGGCAGCCCTGGGGCACTAGTTCTGTTGTCAGTGCACACAGGCAGGAGTGGGACTGCGTGTAATCTTCTGCTCATTCATAGAGCTGCTCCATGTATCTTAAGCACTTAGCACAACCATTCGCTAGTTTTCAGGAACCTGAGACAGCAAAGGGGGAAAAGCTGGGTGAGACAAGATAGTTTGCAAGATTTTATATAGGTCCATTAGCTGTTGGTCTTGCTTCTGCTTCAGGAGAGCAGAGATGTGGCAGCTTTGCAGCAACGTTCTGCTTGATACAGGATGGAGCCCATTTCTACTGTTACATTCATTGCTGATAATCTCAGGATTATATACACAATGCCCTGCACTTCTGTAAGATTAAGGTTTCTTGTTTATATTTCAACATTTGTCAGACTCCAGCTGAGCTACTGAGCTACAGGAAATTACACTGAATTACACTGTAAAGGCGGAACAATAGGAGAAAGTTAGGGATGAGGATTATGAACCCACGCAGTACAAGCAAGGCTGAGCACTGCTGCAACATTGCTTACAGTGTGGCCTCAAAAAAACCCAGATGTTCCTAACTGGATCCGTGCTGACAGATTCTCTGATAGGTATCACAAGAAGAGTTAGATTGTCTTCTTCACAGCCTAAGAGGAAAGAAAACAGAGCAGGCAACTGCAGCACACACCTATGAAGCAGTGCATCAAAGTAGACATAGAATGGCTACCTACCTGTAGATCCATACATACCTGTCACCTTTACTCAACCCTAGTGAAATCCCCAGCCCCTAATGAGATCCTCTGTTTCCACTGATTTCAGCAGGGTCTCAAACACGTTTTGAGGTCTGGACTGACCCCATCTAATTTTGAACAGTGACCCAAATGCAGCACGTTAGTTAGAGTCTAATTGCTGTGCTCCTGTGCAGTCAGTAGGCAGCCTTGTGAGCAATCCAGATCTTAGATAACACCAGGAGCAGCTTAGCTCACCTTTCCCTAAAAGTACCTCCTTGCCGAAGGAGTTGCCTTAGCGTGGATGAAGGAGGCAGCTGTGGATCAGTCAAATACTATCTCAAATCTGTAAACAAAAATATTTTGTACAAAAGTAGGATAATCTCTGTATTCAGAATGTGTGATTTCGTTAGACAACCTCTCTACCAATCCGTTCATAGCTGGCTGACAGCTTGCTGGAGTCCTTTTGTCCTGGTTTGCTGATGTTGCACAGCCTGGCCCAGGGCAGCGATGCTGACTCCGTTTCCTGCTGTATTAACCTCAGTCACGTTATGCCACTTGGGAATTTGGCTCAGACTACCCATACCAGAAACGACTACATCCAACTTTTGCAAGCAAATGGGTCTTCCCTGGGGTTTGATCTTACTGTAAAATGGAGTCAATTGTTTCATGAAACTTTACAGCATAGAAAGCTCTGCTTGCAGTTGCTTTCCGCTGTTGCTTGCAAGTGGTGCAGTAACTGGGGTATCGCGTCACTGCTCCACCTCCACAGCAAAATGCTTGGATACGCGGTAGTGTTAGCACAGAAGGGAAGCCCAAACCTTGCTTAAGTGAGGTATGTTCATAGCTTCAGATCCTTCTCAAATAATACATATATATTTTTAAGGTAATTTCTTGCTTGTGGTACTACAGACTTTGCCAGCAGAGGAAGCACGCAGTGCACATGAATTGTGGTGGTTTTTTGTGTGTTTTTTTTTTTCAATCAATCTCAGTTATGTCTGTCATGGTGCTCTTTGAATTTCTATCAGCACTTTGCAGCCCTTTACTCAGTGTTCATGAGGAGTTTTGAGCAGTAGAAGGGAGACACTTTCTTCGTTGGGCAGCTGAGCTCATTGCTTGCTGCAGGCTTCATGCAGCCCATCGTGTCCGCATCCCTTCTGATTGCCAGATGAGCCTTTTGCTTTAATTCATCTTTTTCCTTAACTGGCCTTTCTCTGGGAGGAATCTCTGCAGACAGTTCAGATGACCTTTTCCTCATTTTCTCTGCCCTTGCATTTTAATGCCAGATACAGTGCCACTCTGAGACACAAGGAAAGCCATTCAATAACACTTATTAAATAAGCACTGCTATTGCTGAATCCAGTGATACAGAGCCTACAAAGTTCTGCCATGCTTCAGAAACCTCCCAGAGATGGGAGTGGTATCCTTGCAGTTACTCAAGCAACACACTGTTGGGACCCAGGCATGGGTTTTCATGGTTTTTAACTAACTTTGTTTGCCTTGAAATAAATTTCTCTTGCTCTAATTGGCTAACTAATATTTATTCTTTGCATATGCTGTACTTTTGTCTTGCATTACATTAAGTCTTATAGGGTAATAACTGTTTACATTTTTTATTACCATTTTTGCAAGTGCTGTGTCAGAGTGGAGACAGTTGGCTACACAGATGATGTACATGGAGAAGACGATCACAAAGTGTCTTCCAGTTAAGCATGGATGAAAGATCTGCTGGCGCTTACAGCATGAGAAGTCTGGGAAAGATCAAGAGGAAGAGTAAAAGAGGAAAGGGCTAGAAGTTGCGGAAAGGCTGAAATTTGCCATCTTCAGGGAGAAAAGTGACAGAGACGCAGAACTGAATTAATTGGGAACTGGACTACAAAGTCAAGTCCAGTCTTCAATCTTAGCACGCTGTCTCATGAATTAGCAAATTAGACTCATGCTAAATCGCAGGTGTATCAGCCACTGAGCTAATAGGGAAAAAAAAAAAAAAAAAAAAAGAATTTGCAGTGAGTGCAGATCAGGGGCTGGGCAATAGCCAGGAAATTTATTAAGAAGAGCAGATTTCCTACCTGTACCTCAAGCCTCAAGCACTAAAGAGAAAGATAATTTGAGAGTTTGTGTAATCAGATTGCAAAGCAAACTTGTCACCTTGTCATGAAGAATAAAATAACTTCCATCTGCCACATACTTATCCTGTTAAAGAGAGACTAGGAGTAAATGAGAGAGGTCCAACAGAAAGCCCCAAAGAAATTTAACTTCCCAGCCTAAAAATTAAGACAAAAAGAAGACAAAAGTTTGACCAAAAAAAAAAAAGAAAAAATAAAGAAGAAAAAAAAAGGGACATAACTATGTCTGAAGAGATAAGAAAAGCTCAAACTCACTCCTTCTCACTGGGGAATGGCAGGGAGAGAGCAAATATTAAATGAGATTGATGAGGAGTCTTCCAAGCAGAGTCTGACAGCATAGGATAAATTTGTCTACAAGGTACAAAGGGGGAGAGTAAGGAGGAGGTTGCTTGTATGGATGACCCCAGAAGGAGAAATAAAGAAGGGTTATTATTACTCTTTGACAACATGAAGGTCTAAAGAGAGAAGTTTGCTGATTCAACTAAAACCTTCCATAAATTGTTAGACACACCTGCTGCTTTCTAGAGCCTCAGACAAGGACAGACAGTGGGTTATGCTTACCTCCCATGCACGTAACAGGAGGTACGCTCGCCTCCTTTCAAGGAGCATAGGGGACATGAGGCTGTATCACAAGGACAATGCATTCTGCTTGAGTCTCATTTTTGGACTGCTTAGCTGAAACACAAGTCCTAGAAAAAATGTATACAGACTTGTCAGCAGAAATTAGAATAATACTAATGTAGCTGGTATCTACTGTGGTTTGAATTAAGAGTTTGGGCTGAAGTCAACCATTGTTTCAGAATATTTCTATATAAGTAAGTTACGCTGGTCCAGGCTGTACCAGTATACATGCAAGGAGATTTTTTCTTCTTGAAACTTCTTGAATTATCTGTACAGAAGGTTTTTTTGTTTTTTTGTCTTTGCTGTGTTGTGTTAAGGGGAAATGTTTCTTACGTCTGAGATGGCAAGTGCTTTTGTAGATGTGCAAATCCCATTTCTAGAAACTATCATGAACAAGAGAAAAGCAACTTGCAGTAAATGAAGCCAACATGGGAAAATTCCAAGCAACGTGTGTTTCTAATCTGCAAAATGCTATCGAAGTGAATGCTTATAACCTGTGTATTCTACTGTCAGATTTGCTTTACTTATTTTTTGTTCATTTAACGTATTCTCTTCATTTCAGATCAGAACATCTGTCATTTGGTCCACTCCAAATGTCTCCTTTGTAATCCCTTTATGGGTTATAATACTAGCGATTCTTCTTGGACTACTGGTACTAGCTATGCTGACCCTAGCTTTATGGAAGGTATGTTTGTGTTAATACTATTTCTGTTGTCTTAAGGAAAAAAAAAAAAATCTGAAAAGTACTGGAAGATGCTCACAGATAAGGAAAATAAGAGGTTGTGATCTTTAATGGTTTGGAGGAAAAGCAACAATACACATGTGTCTTCTTTGTTTTGGCATTTCTGACATGCTAGTGTCACTGACCTTTATGTAGGGAGCATGTTTTCAAAGTCCTCCCTTATTATTACAGTGTGGTTATAAATGGGCATACAGAGTTTGGCTGTTTTCCCAAGACCTATGATCCTCTTTTTCAGGATGTTTAGGTTCATAAAGAAGTGACTCTAACTTTGTTTTCTCTGAATACTTAAGGAATTTCCAGTTTTTGTTAGCATATAACAACACTCCCAGCTTTGACAATAAATTTTTAGATTTCCTTTTATATTAGCGTGCTATATCTTCAGTTTTCTAAGGTTTTTAGGTCTGTGTTGGTTTTACACTCCCTTCACAGGTTTTAAGACAAGTTACTGGAAACTGCTACGTTACGGGGAACCAATGTAGCTTTTTGCCATCCTTTCAGTTACCAATCAAAGAAAAAACTCTTTGTCTCTTTGAAAATTTCATAAATTAGGATATAGCTCATCTGTTTTGAGCTGCCTAAAGGTGGTAGATCAGGTGTGCAGCCTATTCTAACTGTCCATATTCCCTTTGTAGTCTTTTAACTACAAGAGCAACAAAGTATCTCTAGAACAGGTGAGGATGATAGGAGTCGCCTTTTGGTAGTATTCTGCTTTGACCTCTCGTGAAGCCTATGTAACTAATTTCAAACAGAAGGCTAACTTTAAGGCAGTTACAGTTTGGTGACAGTAAACTCATCTTTAGTGATATTTAGTCTTGGTTACAACAATGTTCTGTGCACATTTCTGAACACATTTTCTATGATTATTGTTATTATTATTATGTAAATATACCCTGGGCTGCATCAGAAGCAGCATGGCCAGCAGGGTGAGGGAGGGGATTCTGCCCCTCTGCTCTGCTCTTCTGATACCCCACCTGGAGCCCTGCGTTCAGCTCTGGGGCCACAGCACAAGGACATGGAGCTGTTGGAGTGAGTCCAGAGGAGGGCCACGAGGATGATCGGGGGGCTGGAGCACCTCTCCTATGAAGACAGGCTGAGGGAGCTGGGGTTGTTCAGCCTGGAGAAGAGAAGGCTCTGAGGAGACCTTACAGCGGCCTGCCAGTACCTAAATGGGGGCCTACAGGAAAGCTGGGGAGGGACTCTTTGTCAGGGAGTGTAGGGATAAGACAAGGGGTAATGGCTTTAAACTAAAAGAGGGGAGATTTAGATTCAATATTAGGAAGAAATTCTTCACTCAGAGGGTGGTGAGGCCCTGGCACAGGCTGCCCAGAGAAGCTGTGGATGCCCCATCCCTGGAGGTGTTCAAGGCCAGGCTGGATGGGGCTTTGGGCAACCTGGTCTGGTGGGAGGTGTCCCTGCCCATGGCAGGGGGCTGGAACGTGATGATCCAACCCATTCTATGGTTCTATGATGATTCTATAATTATTTTGTCTATTCTGATATGTATTCTGAGTTAGTGTCTTGCTGCACTGAAATTGACAGTTTCCTCATTAGTGTCAGTCAGCACTGGCGTTCAAACAAGTCTCTACATTGCCTGCAAAGACAGCTTTCATACAATTTGAATTTTTAAAGCTATACTTTGGAACTCAACATCTTGCACCTAAAACTTTCATTTTTTATATGGAATGATTTGAACAGGAACAAAAACAGTTCACAGTCTATCAGGTTGCCATAGACTGTACCCTACCTTTCAGCTTGAGCAAGCAAAGTATGAAACAGCAGCTGAGACTCCCTGTGGTCTTCTTATCGTGACGCCTTTGTTTCTGTTGATTGTTTTCTGCAGTGTGGCTTCTTTGACAGAGCTAGACCCCCTCAAGATGACATGGCTGACAGGGAACAACTGACAAATAACAAGACTACTGATGCATAGAGGAAGAGAGTGACAGATCAAGTCAGAATCCTGCCTGCGACTAGAAACCATGAGGAGTAAATGAAGGTTTCCTTCCACCAGTCTTCTTTTGTACCTGCGAGTGACATGGTGTCATAGCCTGATCTATGCAACGTTCTGAGAACATGCCACATGATGGCCATCCTTGCCAAAGAAAGCAACTTTATCACTGCCTTAAGAACATACTCACCACTGAACAGAATGTTTGTTCCATATTTCAGTCAGTCTGCATTTTACCAGATGCTTTTGAACACGTGTGGTATACTGAGGCACTTCCAGAACAAGCCCAAATCTCCCAAGGAGAAAACGCCCGCATTGCTGTATTGTCTAGAAGATGGACCAAGACAGAGCTTCTGAACACTACTGTATCACGCAGAATACCTTTGACACCTCCCTAAGAATAAGAACTTTTATGAAATTATGGCTCAGGGAGACAAGCAATATATCAGTACTGTGAAAGTACTTCTGAAACACAAAGGTAGTCTATAAAGAACTGTAAAGATAGGGCACAGTTATTTATTTTCCACCTTTTCAGGATAAGTATCTGATATAATCATCAGCTTAGATTTTGAGAGAAAAAAAAAAAGCCAAAATATAGAAATCATGTACTTACCTTGCATGTAAATAGAAAAGTAAACCTATCGTACACACAGAGCACATCTTTCTTGGTTACAAGGTGTTTTGCAGAACAGAGGATTTATGCAGCTTTTTACAAGATAAGACATAGGATAAGCAAGTATGTATTGTATCTCTTTCAACCCACAGCTGGCAGCATCACACGCAGATAACAAAATCCATGTGCAGCATAATACAGTGGATGAGTTACCTGCTCATCCCATTGCTGATGGCTGCCACCTGACACAGGATGCAGTCCTTTGTGAAACACTGTCTTAAATTGTCACAGGCATGCATCTGTGGTCTTATGGAGAGGATTTGGGGTATTTTGGGGCTAGGAAGAATTTTCTTTGCCATTGCCCTGTCATTTGGTTGAAATACCCTCTTAAGTGGCTACTGCTGGTGTATCTTCTGTTGAATTTGTGTCACAGACCCTAACATTTTGCTCATCTAAAGAAATTGTTGTTTTCATTTTATGGACTACAAGCTAGCAGCATATTTAAAGAGTTGAAGAGATTTCACTGAAGTTTGTAGTAGAAAATTATTTCTTAAGCAAAGTCTTGTAGGGAAGGTGAGCAAGGATTGTATTTATGCAGAAGATAGGATGCCAGCCAGCTAAGTGTGAACAAAAGGGAGAAAAAAAAAAAAAAAAAAAAAAAAAGGAAGATATTTTGAGGTAAAGAGTAACAATATACACAATTGTTTGTTTGCTTGTTTGTTTTTCTGACTCGAGGATTCTGAAGAAGAGAGGCTTCGTTCTTTCTCTCCAGTGAGCAAAAATAGCTTGGTCGTTATCTCAGCTGGGGCTCTAAGCTCTGGATCTATGCAAATTTGTGCCTGAAAGCTCAAGTCTTCCAGTTCTGGCTGAGTGTGAAATTTGCTGTCTTGTGTAAACGTCAGGAGCAATTGTTCATTTTCTGAAACATCTATCACATTTTCCATCTCCTGAGCTCTTTTTCTCTCCCATCCATCTCAGCTTCTCAAACGGTCAAATGGCTGTATCCCTTCAGCCTCTGCTTGTCTCCTTTTAGATACCTGCCCTCCTGCTCCCTGCAACTTTAGGACAGGAGTAGCCATGAGACATGGCTGCTTCTGTCAGTCCCACAGGACATTTTACAGTCTTACCACTTCTGGCACACAGGCTGACCTGTGAAACCTAAGCAAGAGCTAGGAAACCTAGGCAGGTGAGTTCCGTCCTCATGTCTAAGGCAAGAAGTCCTTCATGGAGTCTTTAGGTTATCATTTTCATGCCCTTGAGACTTACTGAGAGGAGGAGACACAAGCAGCAGACAGTGGCACCTCTGCTTCTTGAGACCTGTCCACCAAAGGGTTTGAGAAATCTGCTGATAAATGTCACCACACAGCAAGCCCCTTCCACCTCTGCGCACCTCTGTGTCCTGCACATTCCAGGTGAGATCAACCTCCCGTGAAAATGACAGTGAGCTTCTCGCTTTTGTAAATATTGAGTTGTTGTGTGTAGCAGATTCTGACCTACGGTCGGCTAGCTCATTAAATTCACGACGTTGGCACAACTCTGATGAAATAGCACCATAAGGAGCTACCAAACATAGGACTTTTGTACGTGCAATACTTTATATTACTTATATACCTGAAGCATGTTTACACTGGCATTTGTGGTTGTTTTTTGAACTTCTGGATATACTGATTAATGACTACAATAAAGAAAAAATAATAGGAAAAAAAAGAACAAACTCAGCTCTGTTCAGTGTTTGTTCCAATGTGTTTTCAATCCTGCATTGCCCTGAGGATGGGACTAGGTGACCTAATGCGTTCCTTGCAGTTGTAACATCTATGGTTCACTTTTGAGCAATTACTCTCCATTTTAATGATGGGCAAAACATGTTCAGATACTAAATTTAAACCAAAAAGAACCTCGGTGACTGCTGGGCCTGGCTGGAGTCCATTGGCTGCAGCTGTATAATGTCACTGGAAACCAAATTAGAGGCACATGATCTGACAAACAGTTACTTTGAGCAAAACTTTGTTTTAGATTTCTACATCCTTGTAGATTAAACTTCCCCCATGGAAATGTCTGGAGCCGCGTGCTGTCAAGGACTGCAGTCCTGGGTCCCAGCGTTTGTGGACAGTTTTGGCTGCAAATTGCAAACAGCTTTGCAAAGGAGATTTCTGGGTTTCAGTGCTTGCCAAGAGTGTTTATCCCCTGGGGAGATTGCATCCTGGATGTGGACACTAGCAGGCAGTTAACATAATCTTTCCCCCCAGTATATTAGCAATGTGCTACATGATAACCTCTGCCACAGCCCTGCAGGAGTGAACTTTTGTTTCAGTGATGTCAGCTTTGCAACGAGCTCCTAAATGCAGCTTTCTGTGCAAGTAATGCAGCCTTACACCTCCAAGTGTATGTGGTGCGCTGCTAATGGCTGAGAGCACAGCAATAGTCAGGAGAGGGAAAAAAAAAAAAAAAAAAAAAAAAACAACAAACAAACAGGAGGCTGCTTTAAAACCTTTTAAAATTGTTTACTGCTGTGGCCAACACAGTGGTCTAATAAACAGAGAGACATCCATCCATTTCATTTCATGTGCTTATTGCAGATTTTGCCATGCAGCAAACTTCTGAAGAGTGTTGACTTTTTAAAACTGTCAGGTGACATTTTCTGTTTTATGAAAATTTCAGAATTTACATAATCGGGACTGGTACAACTGAATAACTCATCTCTTACAGATTTAATCTTTGAAGGTATGTAGCAAATACAATTTTCTTCTAGCCACCAGGTCGTTAACAAAAATTTTCTCTTTTTACCATTCTGCAACTCATTTACATTTTTTCTGCCTTTTCCAAGTTTTTTTTTTTGCACTCAGAGCCACTACAGGTTTCCCATATTAAGTATCCTTTGAAAATGGCACTGATTTTCTGTACCTTTTAGCTGTGATTTTTTCATTCATTTGCAAGAAGAATCTCCTAGTAGTCACAGCACACATTAGCTAAAAAGCCTTTGGGGAGCCAGCAGAACATGTAGCGATACGCAGTGGAGAGAAAGCCCCAGCTGCTCATGAAGTAAGGTATTCCACTACTTTGTAGCAAACTTTTTTTTTTTTTTTTAATGAAATACCATCTGACAAACTGCCTTTAGGAATTGTTTATGAGTGAGTGTTTTAT
Source organism: Aythya fuligula (assembly GCF_009819795.1). Taxonomy (NCBI): domain Eukaryota; kingdom Metazoa; phylum Chordata; class Aves; order Anseriformes; family Anatidae; genus Aythya; species Aythya fuligula. Next base: position 22,375,370 of record NC_045560.1, read on the forward strand.
TTATGATTGTTGGCGAAGATCCATATTAAAATGTAGTGTAATGGTAGTGCCTCTTGACAATAAAGAGTCTTGAATTCAGCTTAGGCAGGCGCCATGATGTGACACAGCAGGAATGCTTTTAATATCGAAGGGCTGTTCTTGTTTTGACTTTATGCTGCATTTGAGGGGTACTTAACTGTTCAAGATGCTACCCTACTGTACACAGTGATTTTTGGACGAGAATGGAAGTAATTGTTCAGCTCGCTTTTCAGATGGTTTCATTTGTTTTCGTCATGCTGCATCTACTTAACCGATGCACTGCATTTCATTTGGTTGGGTATTGTTCCTTTGTTTCAGAAATGGTTGGTGAAGCCTGCCTCGGCAAGGCTTTCCAAAGCCGGGTTGTGTCGGGCAGCATTGCTCTTCCAGCAGCAAGCTCGGGATAACGGCAGCCGAGCAGAATTCAGGATGCTGTGTGAACTGCCCAGTGCATCACAGGGGATAACTCATTTTCCAACAGTTTTGTACAAATTCAGCCCGAGTCATACTAACAGAGCATCAACCTCAGATTCCCCATTTCTCCTGAAAGTCAGGGCCAGGCTGTGCCCTCTATTATTGCTGTAAGCAATCCTCATGACTAGGCTGGGGATGGAAGGGCAGGCACATCTTAGGCTTGTGTAGGAGAAATAAAAGGCAATCAAATCAAGCAAATAGCAAAAGTACAAACAGTGTCTGTCTTCTGATGCACTCTCCTGGTCATGAAGGTTTATATTGAATTTTTCCCAGCAAAAGCAATCTGCCCATCATCGGTCAGCAAGAGCAGAAAATAATCTCTGAAGTTGCAAAAAGTTTCCATGAATCTTGTAGAGTTTTTACATTTTTACAAGCATGTATGTGATAGCTCTTGGCTCTTTAGATAATTTATAATTCTGGTGGTGGTGTCGGCTTTTAAAATTTTAATAGCATTTAGGAAAAGTTAGGTCAGCATCATAAAAGCTAAAAGAGAAAACATACTTAAACTGACAGTGAAGTCTCAGAAGAGACCCAGGCTTAGATCTGGACCTGACTTTTCCGTTTTTAGGCACAAAAGGGACATCAGGAGATATCTCAGGTGCCCGCTGAGACTTTCACAGGTGTTATGGTTTTGTCATAGCAAACACTCTGATGCCAACTCATGTGCAAACAGAAGGTTTTATTTTTAAAGATCCAGCAGTGTATTATGCCCTACTGCATGCCCTGGTAAATCAGAAAAGGCAGAGCATGGGCAACTGGAACCATCAAAGCAGGCAGAGGGATGAGAAATGCTTGATGTACACCAGAAAGAATTTTTCCTGTGGAGAAGGACAAAGAGTAAATTTTCTCAGAGCCTAAAAGAAGGAGAGATTTGGTTTTCTAAAGGAGAACACAGAACCATTGCAGCACTGTCCTCCAAGCATAACTGGTACGAGTATAAATGCAGGTCGGCTGGGCACAAAGGGCTTTAAGCAGTTAAGGAGGCTGCAGGCAATTATGTTAACTATAAATAACTTTGATAGAGAAATAGAAGGTAGGGGTAGGAGGCTCTAGAGAAGAAAGCAAACCTTCAAACACGTAGGTGTTACCACAGGAACAAGACAAAGGTTGACTAGTAAGATGGATGGATTGGAAACAAGGCTCAGCTACAGCAGATGAGGAGTTGTGACCCCAGCAGAAAACATGAGAAATGATCTACTGCAGTGATTATTTTTTCCACAATGACCAATTGATTCATTGCTCATACAAAGTTTGAGGAAGAGCATGTTCCTAGTAATTAAATAACGAAAGGAAAAAATATCCCTGCAGCTGTGACAGGATTATTGGGTTATCTGTGAATCCCTCTTTTTCTTAGAAGAAGGGCAGTATTCACTGCGTTGGCTTTGAGAGAAGGAAGGAGGTGGCAGAAACATAAGACTTGAATTTGTTCCAACGTCTGCTAAAAGCTTCTGGTCCGACTGCAGTTTCAGAGTGACTGCTGTAGTATTCATTAAGGCTGTACAACATCTTTCACTGGCGTGGTACAGCCTGTGCTGTCCAAAGGTAATAGAAAGACAACTTTTTCAAATGAGAAAAAAATTAATTCTTTCATGGAAACCTTCTGTCTGTGCCTAGCTAACCCAAGAGACCTGAGGAGTAAAGTGATTTTTAAGTGTTTTATTTTTTTTTAAATCTTCATTTTGTATTTATGAAGTGTGGTTACATACATTGGAAAGCTTTTCTGTGTATGTCGATAGCTTTGGTTTTAAGATTCCCCACATAGAGTTTCCAGTGTTTGAACTGCAGTAATTCTTGCTAATGAGGGAGGCACAACTAAATCACCAGTGGAATTGAAAAGTTAATTGATGCAATGAAAAATACACTGATCGCATTTCCCTTCCAGTTTTGGTTTCAATGGCTGTTTTGCTTGACATTTTTTAAAGTTAACTATTTCTTTAATTCTACATTTAATATATTTTGATACCAATGAAGCACTTTGACACTAGTAACAGTGATATTGTTTGTTTCTGAGTCTCAGTCTAAGAATTTTCATGGGGAAAGAAATCTTGATGTCTGTTTTCCTGAAAGAAAAGAGAAAGAGAAAACAACCAGGAGGGGAAATCCTGCCACCGTACCAGGTCATCGTCCTTCAGATGTATCCCCTTGTCTTGAAGCATCTCATAGGCTTTAACCTCTGCATGGCTTTGCTCTGTTGGGTGCTGCTTGTTCAATGTTACGGCTCCGCTGTCTCCTCCACACTCTCCATCTCCTTTCAATCTGCTTCTTGTTTAAAAAGCTGAGGGTAGCTCCTGTCTCGTGAACGTGTCTGCAACTTTCTGGTAATTCCCATAGGAGTGAAGAGAATACACTCTGCTTGATCTGGGGGGGAAGGGTTGTTTAGTCTCTGCCCCCACTCTTCTGTTGCCCACACATACACAAGGAGGCAGGGAGTCCTGTGGTATCTATTGCACATTGTTTCACTGAGCACCCAGCCAAGCCTTAGCTCCGTAATTTGGTAGAACAAAGCAAGACCACGAACTTGACCCTCCGGCCATTTCAAGCTAACAACAGCTGTGTGTAGCCATTAGGTTTCCAATACTTCCACTCACTGCAATGTCTTTTAAAGCAAACCTTCTCGCAAAACATGTTGTGGACTCCTCAACATCTCCACTCTTCCTCCAGCTTGCTCCTCTGCCCTTGTTCCTTCCTGCAGCCTTACAGCTCCTCCTGGTGTCTCCACACACAGCAGCTCCTCCGCCCTCCCCTGCTCCACCTTCACCAGCTGTTGCCCAGCACCACACTGTGATGAGGCCCCAGACGGGCATCTCGGGGCTCCCGGGTGTGAGTGTGCCTTCTCATCAATAGCAACACCCCTCTGGTCTTCTCTTTTTGCTCGGTGTAACCTCTCTTGCCCCGTTTTTCTCTCTGGGTTCACCGCTCATGTCTCAGGACAACGTGCTGGTCTGCTCCTTGCAGATTGCCCTCACAGTAAACTCTCACAGTCCCCTTTTGTAGCTGAGCTCTGTTCCCTTCAGCTGCTAACACAGGCCTGGTCTCTGGAGCTGCCTGCATAAAACTTAACGCCGGAGCTTTACAGCTTCCTCACCACCACTCCAGGCCCTACAGCCTCCTCTGGGATGGCCACTTGCTGCTGGTGTAAACTGAGAGCAAGAGAGGGAAGGGATGGCTTTGTGCTCAGATTTTGGGCTGAACTTGGGCAAACATGTTTCATTCATTGGCTTGGCCACCACAAAATTCACATAACATTGGGCAAAGCACTTCAGTCCTCACGTCCCCATCTGGAGGGGGACAGCACCAGGACACATCTCACAGATCTCACGGGCTGTCACAGACTTACAGCTCTGTATCGATACTGAACAGCGTCGGTCCCTGGGGGCAGTTGCCACAAGCCCAAGTGCCCATATTGGAGAGGACTCCAACCCCTCCCTTTCTTTCCCCACAGACCACAAAACCACGCATTTTTAGCCGCTTATTCCTGTTTTATTAAGGGCACCGGTTCTAACTGGTGAAATAAAGTAAAACCAAACTAATTAAGAAAGTAGTTACGGGTACTGTGATTTAAGCTATTTATTCATCTCAGGCCAACTAAGAAGTCTGCTGGTTCCATTACCATCAATCCAGTCACATACAAAGCTACTGAAATGTCAGACAAATAATAGTTTTCCAAGCTGTTGTGTAGAGCAGTTCAGGAGGGAAGAAATATTAATATGAAATACTGTTCAACTTTGGACCGTGGACACCCAGAGGATAAGGCTTGCTTTTCTTTTGAAAATAGAATTATCTAGGAGCTATATGTGATTTCTAGAACTTCTTAACAAACTAGTCTGCAGCTTTTCAGCAGCAAGTCAGAAATGTACAGCTTTACCTTGCCTTTGCTCTACCATGCACCAGACTATTGCCTTTGTCTCTAAGTGAAGGGATGCAGACTGGGGGTACAGATACACAAACAACCACAGAAGTCTTTCAGGAAGGAACACAAGAGACCCTGAGCATCATCTGGACTGCTGTGTTGACTCAAATAACTGGTGGCTGACGGTAAAGTGATCAGGGCTTGGAATCCTTGGGTGCCCTCTGAAAAAAACAGAACCGCTTTAAGCTGAGCAGCCAGAAACATTATAACACTTGGAAATCTTGGCTCAGGCATGGTCTTTTGTTAAAGCTAGCAGGAATTCTTCATATTAGCATCCAAAGCCTCTGTGAAACCACCATGAGTAGAAGCGGGTGGCAGTGGAGCCTGTGTTACCATTGTATTCCCTTGTTTAAACTGTCTTGCATCACAGAGGCAATGATGACCTACAGAGTTTCTGTCAAAACTGTCTTTTCTTCTCAGTATATTGGCAGTGATGTTTACAGCCTAAAAAGGCAGATATGAAAATTGATCCCTTAGCTTGCCCTCCGAGTCCTGAATTTTTGCGCCCATAGATAGCAGGCATCAGCAGGCAAACAACTCAAATGTTGGTGCTCAGAGTAGAAATTAAGCATTTTACTGAACTATCCACTGTCCAGACTGTTTCATTTAGTTTAGTGCTTCTAGCAGGGGTTGTGGGGGAAAGGCAGAATTTGGGTGTTGGCACGCCTCTACTATGTGCTAAGCACTGAGCAAAGGCATGGCACAGAAAGCCTGCACTTCAAATGTAAAATATGGAGCAGCAGATGGATGCAATAAAGCGGGAAGCATACGGAAACAATGACACGATTATGAACAGCATAATACGCAATGGCCATAGCACACCAGGGCCCTAAGCAAACTTCTTATTATGAATGCCTAAATTGGGCATCTTAATACCTAAATAGCAGTCATTTGGCCCAGCAAGGCAATCCAGAGCATCTCTCCCAGTTACTCCAACGCCTTACACAGCCAGTGGCAGTGACAGCCGTGGGACAGCAACTCCCTTGTGCCCCGAGAAATAAATGGTTATTCAGATCTTGGCTGGTTGAATAGAGCCAAGTATCCACTTTCTCTGCTCTGTCCCTGAGTGCTGCAGCCAAGAAGCTGTTACACAGTGTCCCTGTCTCCTTTGGTCCTTTCTTCAGCCACACCAGTTGCAAAAACTCTGGCAAGGAAGTGCTCAGGCTGCTACACCTCCGAGTGTAAAGCAAGAGCATCCAGAGAGAGCTGCAGCACAAAAAGCACCGCTAAGGCTGGGCTTCTTCAGGCTGGCAGCACCAGCTAATACATGATACCAATTGCTCTGTTGAACTAAGGCTCCCAAGTTTCTCCTAAAACAACGACAGATTTGCTAACAGTCAGTCTAAACGTGGTCTCTCACTAACAACAACAACAACAACAACAACAACAAAACACTAAAGGAGCTCCAAATTTCAACTATTTAATTTGAGATTGCCTGTGGAAGTCCTTGGAAGTTTAGAGCCTTGCCATGTTCTGCTAATCATTTAGGAGTTTAAACTGTCAGATGCTCTGAAGTTCACCAGTTTGATGTTTCTTGCCCAAATATAGTGGCCAAAATATTTCCAATTTGGTTGTTCAAAATGAACACCTGAAGTTGTATGTAGGCACGTAAATCAATAGCTTGCTCTGTCACAGTTTGAGCCCTGCATCTCCGAGAATCAAATACTTTGGATACCTGCATATGGTTTTAAGGAGCTAACTTTTGGCAGCCAAATTCATGTATTAATGTTTGTGATAGTTTCACATGTTTCTAATAAGGATCTAAGCATAAACAAGACCAAAGAAGAGAAAAGCAATACTCTGTAGGATCTCTATGTATTGACATAAAACTTGGAGCAATACCAGGACTACTGCATCTGTATATGCAGTTGTTTTTGTTGTTGTTTGTTGGTGGTTTTTTTTGTTTGTTTGTTTGTTTTTCAAATGTGAATTATCAAATCGGTAGTTCAGAGTGTCCTTGGAAGAGAACTACTGTACTTCGCACTTACCAAATCATCAGGCTCCAAGCTGAGATGTTTTATGGAGATGACTGAGGTGTCCATCGTGCCTCAGTAGATGGCCTTCACTCCCTCCATCCCACATCCCTACTTCTACCCCTGGACCTTCTCAGAAATGAAGTTTGGTGTCACTGATGAGTGAAGGCTTTCACGTTTTCTGTTCTTATGCTCTTGTCTTAGTAGTAACTATTCCTGGACAAGAGGGTTAAATTTAGTGTGTCCACATCTTTTAAGCTTACTTTTGGGGTCTGTCTTACCAGACAGGTGAAGGAGCAGCAAAACGAGGGCAGAGGAGAGCTCTGGGCATCAGGCCCACACTGCAAACTGAGAGCCCCAGGAGGACTCACAGATGAAGGAAGAGTCAACAGGATGATGCCATGTCTGGTTACATGTAGATGATATCCAATGCTGATGGTGGCAGAAATGACTTGGTTCAGTGATTTCATTTCAAAGGGGCTCATTTTTAATTTTACAAATACGATATGTTCCTTGACATACTTGCAACCTCAGGAAAAAAATAGATTTCTTCCTGAATCTCCCTTGAGAAGCTGTGCTTTACTCCTGTGTTCGGAGGAAAAAAACTCACGGTTTTTCTTTCATTAATGGAATAAACAGCATAATAGTACATCAGCAGGGTCCTACAGTGGAGTAATAAAACACCATTTGTGTATTTTGAGATCATTTTTTTGGTTTCTCCATCTGATAGACTAAAGAATCACCAGAGAGGTCTTGTGGGGACTACAGCCCCTTCCTGGGGACTTGCCACCACTGCTGTTGGTTCTCCAGGCAATGGCACAGCTGAGTGCTTGGGCAGGTCTGTCCCCAGCTCCTCCAGGCAGAGGGCAGAGGCTGGTGATTTTGGTTAACAGAGAGCATACCTCAGCACTTCGCCTTTCTCTGCCATGCTGCTGCTCACCACAAGGCCGAAATAACACACTGTGGTCCCCTCATCACTACCCGTAGCCACAGTGTCTGTCAGGGCTCCAGGCTCGGAAGATAAAGGCTTTTGCTGTTACATTGGGCCCAGGTGAAGGTTTAGCTGCAGTCACCCTCCAGCCACAGAAAGTGGGAAGCATTGCTGTCCTCTACTCAGAGATGGTAAGAGCATGTGTTGGAACTAGCACATCTAGGCCCAAAACTCAGATTGAAATCCAACACGATCGCCACACTCCCCTCAGGAGAACATCGAAGTGTGAAAATGGAGGGCTTTCCTTCTCTGGAGAGCATCTGTAGAGAAGCATGAGAGCTGTGGAGCTGCCACAGGCTTGCATATACATGTTTGCTGTGATCAAAGCCCCCCAGGGAGGATGTCTGCGGCACCTTCAGGCTTTGATCAGCCTCAGAGTTTGCAGCAGGAGCTCCAGTGAGTCACAAAGTTCCTTGCTCAGGCCATAAATTGAGGCACAGATTTCTTTCTCTCTGTGTGCACGAACACACATATATTCCTCTCCCATGTACTGTTAGGCAAGAAGATGAATTTCACCTAGACAGAGGCATCTGAAAGGGTTTAGCACTTCCACAGCTTTGTGTGTGAATCAGCTCACTGGCTGTAGTCGGATGTTGTATAAAGCCTTCTTCATTCTTTACATTCAGTACTTCTCAGTTCAGCCTACACCCACCAAAAATCTTTTCCATGTTTTTCTTCCTTACAAGGAAAATAAACTTGTAAAGAGGGAGAAGTGAAGGGTTACATCTGGAGGGAGTTATGGCTGCGGCTCAAAGGAACAACTGGAATGTGGGCAATGCGGAAGTTTCTCCACACAGCCATTTTGCTCCTCTTCTGGGGAAGCACGGGGCACACGCTGCTTCTGCTCACAGAACACGGCCCCGGTGTAAATTCCAGGGGGGAGACTGCAGCAGCAGCCCCACAGAGAGCACGGGTGGTGATTTATGTCGGTGCTACCCGTCTGGCCTCATGTCAGGAGCATTTCAGCAAGAGGAACTTTACCTGGCTGCAAGCTAATTATAGGAAGCCGCAGCCATAACAGTAGCAGCAAATTTCATACTTGTCTAGTTTTGATATTTTGTGGGGTGTTTGCAGAGCCCTCTGAACTCAGCTGGCATCAGGAGTGTTTGGCAGAGACATAAACCCTTTATGTAGACAGAGACATGGAAATCAGCAGCACTGCAGCTGCTACAGCCACACAGCTTCATTCACCTGTCATAGATATGTTGGAGGGTGACATCTTCCATCTTCATGCTCAACTCTGAATTTTGAATGCCATATGGGATGAAGAGGCAGAAAAAGCAAAACACTTTTCTTTGGTGTAAATTAATGATGTGCAGATTGGGGAAATCTAGGTGCAAAGGGTACCAGTCTCTGGTATGTCTAGTATACCTGTCCAGCCTCACTTTCCAAGGGTTGGGTTTTTTTGAGTTTCATGAACGTGAACGATACACAATTCAAAACTACTCTCTGACATCTTCTCAAGTTGATATAGTTTGTCATTAAACAATTTTTAAACAAAAGCTTGATTTCGGATCCTGAGACTCAAGTGTTTATCTGCATCTGTTTTTATTTTTAAATCCCTCTTGAAAAAGAAGAAACTTGCCCAAATACTTAACTATGTAAAAACAATCCAGTTTCTGAAAAGAAGGGTCAATGTTTGAAGTTTTTAATATTTATCTAAGCAGAAGTCACGAAGTTATTTTAAGTTGATATGGTATCTGTAAAAGCATTATCTTTAAGCTCTGAAATTTTTACACACAGCCTTATAATTTTGAAATGTTTATAGACAAACTAATTTGGGAATAATGAAAGCCAGAGAAGAGAAAAAATAATTTATGAGGCAATAACATTGTCAGTGATAGGTATTTTTTTCCATTCATAATGCCTGGAGTATTTGTAATATACAATATACTGCATACTGTTCTTGTTTTGGTTTTCCCACATGCATGCCAGACTCAGGACAAAGTTTTCTGAAGAAATATTGTATTTTATTTGTTTTTAAAATGGCATTTAATGTAGAATGGAAACTATCCATCTCCATCATTGATCTTCTTTTTTGTCAGAAGTATTCTAGCATTCTATTTTTATTTCACATTTTTTCTTTCCTTTCTAAATTTTCTAACATAGAACAAAACTATTTTGAAGTGAAAGTATTGATTAAAAAAAATGTTATTCTCTTCAGTGTTTAGTGTATTTTTGGAAATAATTTTGAGCAGAACCGCTACCAATATTCAAAATGAACAACATCTGCAGCTCATCTAGCAAGTCCATCAAGGATGAAAATAAAGACTGTACTGCACCTCCTCAGCTCTGGCTGTTCTTCATCCTTGAGTGCTTACCTGCATCTTCTGAGCACCCAGTTGTGTAGGAATTAGTTACACACTATGTTAAATCCACCATTTAGCTGTCTTCACTCTTGACAATCCATGTCTCATTTGCTGTCCAAATTTCTTTAACTTCAGCACATGATTACTACATCTTGTCACACCTCTCCTTTAAATAAGGGAGTGTGCTATCAATATGTTCTATCAGTATAAATATTTTATATTTTTATGTAAATATTTAAATATTAGAGTAATATTTATATTTCCTATCAGATTATTGATAAAAACATTAAATAACATAGGAGCAAAGCTGGAGTCCTCATTGAAACATGGGAGCTTAGTGTTGATATTCCATTGCCAATTTTTTCCTTCTTCCAAATTATATTTTGACACGTCTCTGTAGATGGTAATCCACTAAGCCCACACTAAATCCTGCTGGCAATCGGTCACATGTTCCCCAGGGGTCAGTGTTGGAGCTCATCCTCTTTCATATCTTTACTGATGATTTGGATGAGGGAATTGAGAGCACCCTCACTAAGTTTGCAGATGACACCAGGTTGTGGGGAAGTGTCGATCTGCTGGAGGGTACGAAGGCCCTGCAGAGGGACCTGGACAGGGTTGATGGGCAGAGGCCAAGGGGATGAGGTTCAACATGGCTCAGTGCCGGGTCCTGCACTTTGGCCGCAACAACCGTATGCAGCGCTACAGGCCTGGGGGAGAATGGCTGGAAAGCTGTGTGGAGGAAAAGGATCTGGGGGGTGCTGGTTGATGCTCGACTGGACATGAGCCAGCAGTGTGCCCAGGTGGCCAAGAAGGCCAACAACATCCTGGCTTGTACCAGGAATAGTGCAGTCAGCAGGACCAGGGACGTGATCGTCCCTCTGTACTCTGCTCTGATGAGGCCGCACCTTGAGTACTGTATGCACCTTTGGGGCCCTCACTACAAGAAGGACATCGAGGCCCTGGAATGTGTCCAGAGAAGGGCTACAAAGCTGGTGAAGGACCTGGAGCACAAGGCCTGTGAGGAGCAGCTGAGGGAGCTGGGGTTGTTTAGTCTGGGGAAGAGGTGGCTCAGGGAAGACCTCATTGCTCTCTACAACTGCCTGAAAGAAAGGCGTGGGGAGCTGGGGGTTGGCATCTTCTCACAGATAACTAGTGATAGGACTAGGGGGAATGGCCTCAAGTTGTGCCAGGGGAGGTTTGGGTTGGAAATGAGGAGACATCTTCTCAGAAACTGTGGTTAAGTATAGGAACAAGTTGCCCAGGAATGTGGTGGAGTCCCTGGGGGTGTCTAAGGAGAGTTAAATATAGTACATGTACTTAGGGACATGGTTTGTTGGGTAACATTGCTGGTAGGGGGATGGTTGGACCAGATGATCTTGGAGGTCTTTTCCAACCTTAATGATTCTAAGATTCTACGAAATCCATTAGTGTGGACCGTATTGATTTTAAATGAAGCCACTTTGCAGTCAAAGTATCCTACCACAGCAAATGTTGTAAAGAAGTCTGCATTCTATCAGTGCTGCAGGTTTTATTGCTTAAGATATAGATAGACAAAACCAGTTTTCCCATCTATGTATGCTGAGTGGCAAAAATATCTCTTACTTGCATTGTTGAAAGGGCTAGTGGCTTCTAGCAGCAGGCTCAGCAGCCAGAGCCTCAAGCTCTGCAGAGTTACAGGCCTGCTTGGGAAACTGCAGGACCTGCTCCAGATGGAAGTGTTTCACGACAACCCTTCTTTGAGGGACTAATTTAACCCTAGCAGTTAAGGCAGGATCTATTCTTGCCCTACTAAGCAGCCATCCAGCAAGGAAGGGACAAATCAATAAGGTTTTACACAGAGTAAGAAAATGCATAACCACTGCCAGTGATGGTCTTAGTCAGTCCCAATGACAAAGTCCTCTTTCCTTCTCTAGTACAGGATAGGTTTCTGTACCCAAGTCAGTTGTCTTCACTGTCTCCACCACAGCCATAAGCTCTGCAGCTCTTCTCAAGGTCAGAAATGCACAAAATATAGCAGGAGATATGATGTCTCCGCGACGTTTCTGTTGTGAATGTGTTAACAGTTATGTGTGCAGACACTGAAACATAAAATGGGTGCAATTGTACATAAACAGTTTGGTCTTTACTCCTAAAATGGAAAGCAGCCATAGAATGATTTGCCATGACAAGAATGAAATAAATCTTGCATGCAGCATAGGCTGGAGGGGGAAAAGAGAAGGATTTTTTATATAACCATGCATTCGTATTGAATCCTGATTTGGCAGGGCTTCCATTGTTTTTCCTTTGAGAAATATTTCTTATCAAAATGGCTATCTGTGATCCTTCTCTTTTGTTTCTTTTGTTTCTCATTTGTTGTTGTTGCTATTTTTTTTTTTTCTTTTTTTTTTCTTAAAGGAAACATTTAAAAATACAAACACCATTTTTACTCTTTACATTTTCAGACCCTGAGCGCCTGTGTCTTCTGCTCTCCCCAATGCTGAGGGCCAGGCAGCTGGAAGAAAACCATCTCCTTTATAAATTGAAGCACTTGCTTCATCCCTTTTTTACCCCCTTGTCCAGTCATCCAGATTAATTCTAGGTCAAGGACATAATTTTGAGCATTATTGCTCTTCCTCAGGCCGGAGGACATTTATTTTTAAAGAAAAATCCTCATAAATAATACTTTGGCTTTGCTGAAGTAAATGTGCAGCAGAAGCTGAATTGTCGTAAGCTTTTTTTCACCCAGATGGCCTGTAATTTACCAGCATCATGGGAAGGGCATGAAGCCAGGGCAGCAGGTGAGAGGTTGGTGGAATATTTTTCTCGGGTGTGACACACAAACACGGCAGGTGGGCTGCCCGTGAATCCCGGGCAGTCCTGCCAATCCCTACTGCCTTCATCCAGCCGTGGCTGTGCACAGCAGAGCACCCCTCGCAGTGAATGAGCAGGCACACAGGGGTGCATGGGGCCTCAGAGCCCAGCCACCAGCAGCACCGCTCCTCTCGCTTGGCTCCCACTACCAAACATCACACCGAGAGCAATGACAAATGTGTTGAGGGGAACGAGATTAGATAACAGTAAGGAAGAGGGAGGAGGCAAAAGAGAAATGCACTCCTTCTGCTGACATGTCATCACTGGAACATCTGCGTTATGTCTGGGCGTGCTAATGATCCCTTCTTTGAAACCCCACTGCGAGACAATTAGGGCTGATAAATCATAAGGGTTTTTTGGTTATAAGGTCCCAGATGCTATGGGGGAAGAAGAGGAAAAAAATAAAAGAGTAGACACTTTATCTCACCTTAAATCTGCTGAGTGCTGACACAAAAACATAACTTTAAAAAGATAGTGAGTGCCATAAAACACAAAAGGGGCATTTTTTTTCCCCAGTTTTGCCTGGATTCACCAACTCATGCTCAAGACATTCTTCATGCCTCTTTCCTTTTTACTGTGAAAAAAAATATAATAAAATGAATGGAGTCTAGTCTTTAGGAGTTGTGTATATATGTTCGTGAGTGATGAACTCTTTTATACTGACATGATCCAATAAAAAGTCATTTTAAAAAATCAAACCATACATTATAGGATGATTTCATAGCAAAGGTTAGGGGAAAGCCAGAAATGTTTGCTAATGTTTATTCTTTCCCTCTGTAGGATGTACTCAGTTAAAAGGCAGTATGTACGGGGGGCTTTTCCCGTTGTGTTTGTACACAGCCTCCCACACCCTAACACACAAGTAGAAAGCACAGCACATATTGTTTATAAACCCAAAGCTGGCCAAACTATCTGCATTTGGGTCTGATTAGTGTGAGCCTCCACCCACAAATTTCAGAGAATTTCACCAGTTCTCTGGTAGTTGATCCTGGCATTTCCAATTAGGCTGCTACTGCGATTTGTCCAAACAAGGGTCCAACGGGAGGAGCTGGGCATCAACTGCACCACCGCCCTGGGAGACCCCCAGCAGCCCCACAGCTTTCAGAGATGTGGAGTGAACTGACTGAGAAGTTTACAAACACTGAGCTGCAAGTCAACCACAACAGAGCAGCCACTGATATTGATGAAAGCTCTGTTTCCTCAGATCTAATAAGCAATGTCTGGAGGTGGTTGCTACAGAACCTCCCTCTCCAAAGGGTTCAGAAAGAAGAACTTCCAGAACATGATGTGGTGGTGCTCACACAGACCTTATATGATCAAGGCTTGCTGGGAACATACTACAAGAGTGCTGGATTTTCTTTGAGTACTTTATACCTCAGAGAACTTCTCAAATACTTCTTGTGCAGGGTCTGGGGGCTAAGTGTGAGTGTGAGGGCTGCCCAGAAGAGAAAGAAAATAGAGGGTGAAGAGCAGCTCTGGATAACATGCTTTCCAGCAGCTCATTACACCATGGGTAAGTGTCCAGAGACTCTTATATACTCATTCTTTTTCCCCACAGAGCTGGGACATCCAGGACAGCCCCAGTTCATATAGCATGCAATGAAATGTCCCCAGAGAGGCCAAATACAAACTGGATGCACGCCAGCATGTGAACAGGGTGGCTTCTTTGTGAGGTGACTGCATATCAGCACAGCTAAATATCCTGGACAGTCTCAGCAGAGTACAAAGCCATATAGGACGGCAGCTGGAAAAACATCAAAATAATTCACAACAGAGATACTACCACACTTGGACTGTAAAAGGAGAGAAGCTGCACCTCTACTCGTTGCCAACATTTTAAAGATATGGTTTGATGAAACTCAGAGCTGCATTTCCGTAACTTTGTAATTCTAAAATGACAGAGAGGTTGCAGAAAAAGAAGACTCTTTGTAGCTGGACAAAGCTGCTGAGGTTGGCCATTAAAATATCTGCTACTGAGACCCTGCAGTCTTCCTGAAGGGTCAAACAAGCATGAGATAGAGAAGACCTTCGAGGTCATCTAGTCCATCTCCTTGACAGTGTTTGTTATTTTGTTTCTCCCTGGTTTCCCATGTCTTAATTTAAATTTGTTCTTATTTCCTTCCTCCTTATCAACCATATGAATCTCCTTTAAAATAACTACCCTCTTCCTCAGTATCAGATCAGATAACAGAGTACAGATTTCATGCCTTTCTCTTGTAGAACCTGAAATTAATCTGTCTCCATTAAGAGCTCAATTGCAGTTAATCATTGTTGTCCCCATCTCTTCGTTTTTGTTTGTTCTGTGCACTTTGCTTCTTGTCAGCTGTGGCCAGTGGTCCTCCTCTCTCTTGCCCACTCACATGTGAAATTTCTCCTGCATTTAGTCACAGAACATTTCTTACCCCTCTCCTTAATGATTTCTGAGTACTAGGATCTGCATCTAACTTTGATGTTTTGAAAATCAACAGTGATGGACTTCATGAACCAAGATAATATGCCTGTAATCACTTGTTCTTAGTCTGAACCCTACCTTTGCTTCCTTGCAGGTTCATTAGCTTGCTTCCTTTATAATTCACTTGAGGCCAACAATAATGTTTGCTCTTTTCCTGTTCCCACTGGTAAACATTTAATCTATTCGCAATGCTTCCATCTTTCTTTCTTGTAACCAGATGCCTGGGTTGCTTTGTAAGGCTGCCTGACACTTTATAAATGAAGCTGACCTCAGGATAACAATTGCTAGTTACAAGCAAAAACTACCTGTCGCAATTAACTGCCCCGTCACTAACAACTCTTTTCCTTCGCCTTGACTTCATAATTATGCTCACTTAAAATGCTACTGAAGAATATAGCAGTTTTTCAATAGACTCCATGATATTGTGACACGGAGGAAAGAAAATTTTGGGTTGACGTGTGTGGTGCCAAGAATTGGACTTGATGATCCTTATGGGTTCCTTCCAACTCATTCTATGATGCTATGATTCTAATATGAGTAATTTTTGGAACTTTATAAGCTGGCTATTCAAACAGCCGTGTAAAAACATGAATCAGAACTCTCACTGTGCAAAAGTCAAAGAGCCCTCCGTATTTCACTCCATTTTCCCAAGGACACAAGAAAGCTTGAATATATTTATTTAGGCTTGGTCAAAAGGCATTAATATACAGCTGCCTTAAGCCAGTGAAGACTGGGCAGGCTGTGCATCGTGACCGACACACGTAAGATGAAGGGGCTGTCCTCTACCTCTGTCACAGAGGTAAGACTATCTTTCTCACCAGACTTTACAGCACCAATGCATTTCTGCATTGTTGCAGATGATTTTCAAACTCCTGCCAGTCTTTATATTGCCCCTTACTAGAACACTTTAGTTGCTTTCAAATGACAATGAAGCTGGACAACGTTGCAGAGTTGGATTCCAACAAACTTCTTTTGCCCCAATCCGTGAGATTTTCAGGGAACACAACATTCTCCAGAGAGCAGGCTTCAGCCATTTACTGTGTCAAAGAGCTTTCAAATCAAAAGTTAAAACAAAGTCCTTTGACTTTATCACGACAAAATGCTGACTTCATTCAAATGAAATGGTCTGATGAGTCCGGTTTGGTATTCTGAGAGTTCAGCTTTGGGAAATATTGAATTTTGACTTTTCATTCCAACCAGAGATGAAAGAAAATTTCACGTCTGCATGTCTACTTCTTTTTCCCCCCCAGAACAGAACTTCAGCATTTCAGCCAGCTCAGAGCAGATTCCCATTTACAGTGCTGATTTCCTGTCTGCTCTACAACCTTCTCTAGGATTTTGAGGCTAAAACTTTCCACTCCTATCTTCAGTAGATCAACTGATTAAAACAGTATCTGATTCTTAGCAACCAAAGGCTATAATTAAAAAAAAAAAAATAAAAATGAAAAAATAAATTTCCTCCTGCCCTTTATTTTTGTTTCCTCAAGGGAGTGTAAAAAAAAGCTAATGTTATCTACATACATGTTTCTGTTTTAAGAGGCCACATGCACACAGTTCCCCCCTTCTTGGAGTTGTAACCCCTTCCCCGTAGCTCTCTGTGATATCTCATTTATCCTTCCTCTTGTTATTTGTTGTGCATCTTCCAAAACAAACACAACTGTAGAACCACAGGATAGCTTCAGATTGCAAGGCTTAGAATCAAAAACTGTATTGGCTTTAGGCCGGAGGCACATGGGGATTTGAGTTAAATCTCTTTAAAAAGCTGCTATTTTTTCCATTCCCCTGTAAATATTAGAGCAATGTTCACAACAACGCCTTTATGTTTTTCAAGAGGCAGACACTTGGTTTCATGCTTTGATGAACAGAGAATGTTCCTGCAGTAATTTTTTGTTGGAAAACTTTATTCCATAAATGCACTATGAAAGAATACTCCAGAGGATATGGGATGAAAATTGGTATTGTCAGGAGGGCAAAACTGGGCAAATTCTGTGGAGTTTCATTTGTCTTTCTCAGATGGGAGTGTAGGGAACTGGAATCGTAGCTCACATTGTTTCTGTGTGAATTAATATGTGGTTGTGCATTGCACAAGACAGCATAGCCCATATGCCTCATTGCCCAAGCACCCAGCAGGAAAGAAACAAATGCTGTCATATCGTCATAGCACTGTAGCTCAGTTCCTAAGTAACCTCAAGTAAAGAACAGAAATTGCACGTGAACATTAGCATGTCAGCAGCAAGACAGTTTATTTTAAAAGATTTGCTTTGTCTAGTAAACTCTGAAAAAAAAAAAAAAAAATTGTTTTAAAGATCAATCAGATATACGGGGAAATCAATACCATTTGCACAAAAGTGAACTATGTCACATAGGGAAATGTGTATGTTCTGCGTGATTACATATTTTCCTACCTTCTGGGCACTAGTAGGGACTAAGGGCAGTTATACAGAGGGGTGCAGGCAGACACGTATGTGTTCATTCTGCCTTCTCCCTGAGCTGGCAGGACAGGAGCCAACTCCCATCTGGAAGCCGTACCTTTGCATTAGCATGGCACTGTGCCCAGCCTAACAAACACCGCCTCTCAGCACTTGGTCCTTGTTATAGGCCCAAGTATATGCTGTAATATTCAGCATACTTTTCATTACAGGGCTTCAGGGCTCCAGACAAATGTGGGAAATACAACTTCTTTGAGAGGATATCATAAAAATGAGCATCTCGTACTCAAGGGTTAGCTTTGTGCTTTCTTCACATCCTCTTTTTTACCTCCAGTTGACCTGGAGACTCACCTTGGCTATAAGACCATCACTACATATTGGGAAGCCATGACACACTTCAGTATGACTGCTAACAGCTGTCCTCTCTTTTTCCTTCTTTTGTCTCTTTTTCTTTCTCCTTTCCTGTCCTTCTCCTAAAATCCAGAGAAAACTGACAAAGAATATCAAAATCTCAAATGAAAGTCACACAAGGGGTGCAGGTGGAGAGTTTCAGCGGATACCAATGTACCCATCATAATGGACATATGAAGAAAGGAATAAAAGAAAGCTCAAGCCTTTATATAGAGATGATCTATACCTAAAGAATTGAGTTAGAACAAAGACTGGGTGAGGTGCTGACATGGTTCAGGTGCCCTTTTCAGGCCAAGTAAGGTCCTTGTAAAGCG
Source organism: Aythya fuligula (assembly GCF_009819795.1). Taxonomy (NCBI): domain Eukaryota; kingdom Metazoa; phylum Chordata; class Aves; order Anseriformes; family Anatidae; genus Aythya; species Aythya fuligula. The sequence continues at coordinate 22,393,501 of NC_045560.1, forward strand.
AACAGAGATGAAGATACCCAGCCTCCGTTGCCACCAAAGTGCACAGTTGGAACTCCTCAGCCACTGGAAAAAAGAGGAGGAGGAAGAAGCAATGGTCCAAATACAGAAGATTGGAAAAACCTCTTTTAGCCTTCTTACATCAACCTTCTCAGAAGTATCAACTTCTGCTTGCTTTTTATAGAGGTCTTCATAGGTAAAGCCTGGGAGCTCTTGCAATGTTCAGCTGCAGAAAGAAGTAGCCTGTCAATAGTATCTCTTAACAAAATATTTTTTACTTTCTTTTGATGTCTCAGGTCATTATTAGGTTAGGAAAATAAAAAGAAAAAAATGGTCTTAATATTTTTCAATAAAAAGTTATTTTCTGTGCTATTCTTTTGACTCACCTTCTCTTGATTTCCCTCCCAAGGCCTAGTCCTACTTTTTCTCCAGTCACCTGTACCTATCTTCAGTAAAAAGACAGCAAATATAACTTTGTATTCTGATGAAAAACACAAGTAGAAAAGAAAGCTTTGTGTGGATGTAGGACATTTCAAATTTCTATGAAGCATCAGCACTCAGTATACTCAGTTTTATACCATGACTGCGGTGGAAGAATGAAAAAAATCTTGATATTTTTAAAAGTGTTCTCTGATTTAGCATGTCCTCACTTGACAGTTCAATTCAAGGTGGAGAGATAATATGAACCTATTTAACACACTACTATTCTCAATTACAGGAAGTGTACAGATCTCCCCTTTAGGTGCCATTGACTTCAGCTAAGGTTAGAACAACCTCAGGTGGGATGTGACAGTCAGTGCGTCCTCAGCACAGCTGAAAGTAATGAGCCAGCAGAACTGTCGAAATTAGAAATATCAAACAATATGTAGTCTCATTTCTACCTGCTTATGATATTCCAAGAATATTTCAAGATATTTCAAGTCTCAGGAGAAAAAAATAATGAAAATAATGAAATGTTTATATTATACGTATATATATATATTATTTTATGTTTAAAAAAGAAAGCTACACAACATCTCTGTCCAAAGGTCAGGCTGACAGCTGTAGCCAGCTGGCCATGACTGGTTCCACAGCTCACTCTCAGATGGGAGAGTTTCACACTTTCAAGTATATGGTACTGTAATTTATTCATAACCAAAAATACAACAGCAGTTAGGAAATATTGTTTTTTTTTTTTTTTTTTTTTTTTTTTTTAAGTTATTTATGCATGCAGCAGTAGAGAGAGTTGTGAGACACTTTGCAATGGTGCAACTCATACAGAGCTGATCTTCTGCAGAGCTTTTGTGGGATGAAACGATCTCAGATGATCCTCTGCACTATTATAGTACCCATAATGTCAGAATTTCCTAATTCTGGACCAAGAATAGTTTGGCCAGGAATGCAATGTGGTACCACAAGCAGTCCCAACCTGCATTTTACATTGAGGTTGCTTTAATCATCGGTGGAGACTTCGGCTGGAACAGGAACAGCGCCTCAGCTATGTGCTGTAAACAGCACTTCTGAGCCACTTCACTGTCTCAAGGATGTTTTGGGTTGTGCTGTAGAATCACATTCAAGCAGCAGAGTTGAGAAGGGCTGTCATATGGCTCAAGTGCTTGTTTCCACTGTGAACGGGACAGGCATGAGATACGCTGAAGTTAAAGGAAAAAACATGTCTTGAGCAGTATCTTCAGGGTGCTTATCTTACGTATCTATATTTAAAAAACAAAACAGGTTTTTCTGTTTCTGTTGAGAATAAGTTACAAAAAAATGCAAAATGCTTGGAGTAAGACATCAAAACGCAGAGAAACGATTAATGCTGAAATGACTTTTAAAGGGGTTGTGTGAAAGCAATGGATTTGCTCGGGACTCTTTGAACGGAGACATACGACGCATGGCTGCCACCAGGCCCGGAGCTGCCCCTGGCACCCTGTGCACTGCTCTCGCCCACACTTTGCCCTCAGACCCCGGCGGTGCCCACCCGGGGGTGCCCCGGCACAGCAGCCCCGGAGCCGCCGGCCCCTCGGGGCGGGCCGGGCTCGGCCGGGCCCTGCGGCGCCGTAGGCGGTGTCGCAGCGACGCCCCGCGGCCTCGCCCGGTGCCGGTGGCCGGGCCCGGCCCTGAGGCGCTGAGCATGGGAGAGGCCCGAGCTAGAGCTGGAGGCACTTCGCCTCCCCTCCTCTGGTTTAAATTACCACAGTCATTTAAATAATGTAAATAACAGTAATAAAGACACACACAGACACACCCCGAACCCAAAATGCCCCAATGGTGGGCATTTGGTTGGTCCAGAGAAGGGGTGTCAGACATTCTCACTTAGATATTTGCTGTGAAACAGTGTTTGGATCTGTCATAATAAGTATACTGGTTTCTGAGAGGCAGAAAACACGATGTTTTGGGGAGAAATGTCCATCCTGCAGCGGTGTCACTGGTGTGCGTGTCCTGCAAACATGCTCATCGGGTCAGCTGTGCCCACCCCAGTCTTTGTTTTACCACAGACACAGGCATGGCTTATGTCACGGGTATAAAAGGGGGCGAAATGCAGAAAATCAAATAGCAAGAAACTTGGGGGGCAACTTCCTTTGAAATCTACTGTCTTTATTACATTTTAATCTCTTTAAATGAAGTTTCACTTAATCTGCAAAGCAGGCCATTTAGCAGATGGCAGCAGTTCTGCTATTATTACACGTATCCAGCATAAGAGCATCTCTAAGGAGAACCACACAGAAAAGAAAAAAAAATGGTTATACCTCACCCAACACCTACTGAAAATGTAAAGGCTGAATTCTCATGAATGTCGATAGTTTAAGGAGAATACCATTACTGATGTGATTTACTTAGTGTCTGCTGTTTAGCTATGGACTGCATCAATCAGTTCATTTCATAGTGGTGATACTTTACTACTGAACAAAACCATTGCTGAAAGTATAACGATAGATGAATATTTATTGCATTTATTTAATTCAAAGATGCTGTCTTTTGGTACTTATCCCTACCTGAAAATAATGAGTTGTAGTTCTAACAGTGGATTTTGTGTGTGTGTGCTGGTTATCATGAAGATGGATGCCACAGTAAGCTGCAATGATCTTGCTGGATGGTCCTAATTTTTAAATTAGTTCCTATAGTGACTACTGTATTTGTGCTTGTGATTGCCGCAGCCCAGGTGCAGGACCCTACACTTGGCCTTGTTGAACCTCATGAGGTTCGCACAGGCCCACCTCTCAGGCCTGCCCAGCTCCCTCTGGATGCCATCCCTTCCCTCCAGCGTGTCGACCACACCACACAGCTTGGTGCCATTGGCAAACGTGCTGAGGGTGCACTCAATCCCACTGTCCACCACACTGACAAGGATGCTGAACAGCGCTGGTCCCAGTCCCAAGCCCTGAGGAACACTGCTTGTTACTGATTTCCACTTGGACACTGTGTGTACATTGCTGGTTATTAAACTTATGAAGAAGGCAAGATGCTGAGAAAATGCAAGAAAAGGTGCTGGTAAATACAAAATACACTATATTTTGTGTAGAAACACAGACTGTAGAATTCCAGAAAGCTGTTGAGGAAAGTAAAATATGTCAGGCCTTTCCAAAAACAAAGAAATAGCCCTATTGCCAAGAACATTGTTGGAGTCATCTAATGAGCAACTGAGGCACTGTTAGCTCATCTAGAGTGCTCCAGAAACTATATGGGGAACCACAATGTGAAGTGACAGAGCAGTCATCAATGGCAGCTCCTCAAACTCACTACCTGTTTCTGTGCATTGTCATCCAAAAACATGTATTAGTTCCTTTGGCTTTTTCTTGAAAGTAGGTGTTTCTGTTTACTTCATTATTTTTGCTCACTTTGTATAATGTTGTTATTGTATTACTTTGGAGCTGAGACTGAAAATGACTGTAACTGTTGGCCAAAATACTGTGCCTGCTGCTGCACTAGGAGGCAGCTCTGAAATCACATCTGCAAGTCGTTCAAGTAAGTGACTTTGATTCCATATTAAAAATCTCCTACAACTGTCCAGTTCTGGAATTTATATGCGGTTAGTGTGATAAATGCTAAGTGATCTTACATATACACACAACAGACAAAGGATAATCATGGGGTCAGTGAAAAATGATAGTGAGGAACAGATATTGAGTGATAGGAAATAGCACTTTTGTTAAACAGCTCATTTGTAGCTGTCTGCAGAAAGGAAAGGGAGGGTGAGAGTCTGCTCACGTGTTAGAGATAACAGCAGTATCATCTGCAAAAACACTAGGTGCACTAAAAGCAGGCCTAAAGTCCAGATAATTTACATCCATAAGTTTGTAGGAGAGATACATCTGCAGTCCTTTCACTGACGTTTTCTAGTTCACAAGGGTCAGGAAGAGATTCCTGAAGATTAAGAATTAGAAGATTTGAATCCCACATTTTAAAGGGGGCAAAGGACACGGAACTATAAACTAGCAAATGGAACATTGTTTGTAGAGAAACCTGGACATTGCTTAAGTGATTCGGCTAAAGAACACCTGGAAATGTTCACTCTGATTAAGGAAAGCTAGAATGGTTTACAATTCATTATATTGCTTGAGGTCTTTAGAGAGATTACTACCTTTGGAGCTCTTTATTGATATGATGACTGCTGTGAATCAGATGCATTAGTTTGTATCATGGTAATGTGAATATGGCTAGCATGAAGCAACAGCACATACTCAGCTTTTCCGTGCTCCAGCTCAACTTTCTGTGGAGGTGCAGGGAAGGTTAAATGCTAGACAGAGACCTCTGTTGTCAGTGGTAAGAAAGAGGCTAAAAAGCAAAGACCATTAGAACACTTTTTTCCTTTGATTTTTTTTTCATTATTTCTCCCTCCCGCCCTTTTTTAAATTATGCTTTCATGAACATTTTGGAATGTTTCATGAAATTATTTCTAAAACAAGTTATCCTTCCCTTGGTATTTTGCAAAGCAACAAAACCAATCCTAGAGTCTTGCAGACAGAGCAAAATTAGTTTCAGTGTTGAAGTCTGCTGGCAAGGCAACACATCCCCTTTCAACTTGAACTGAGAACCTGGGGGAGGAAGGTGAATACGTGGGAGCACACCTATGCTCCATGCAGACTTTCTGTGATGCTAGTTCTGCATTTGCTATTGCAGGTGTTTCTGCAAAGAGAAACAAAGACAGATCTTTAGCCCAGGGCTTCTCCTACTGACCTGGTTGCTGCACAGACAGGACGATGTAGTGCTCGTCTGTTTCATAGTGTCCCACACAAGCTGTGTCCCCTGGGCAGCAAGCAGAACAGACTCTTCCCTATTTCAATAAGAATTTGATGAACAGTATGTTACCAGCCCCAAGTTAGAGGTCTGAAGTCAGGGTCTAACGCCAAAGTGAGCCTCTCCAACTTGCATCCTCCTCTCCTTTGCCTTCCCAGGATCCTACAGCACCTACACGCTCTCTGTGGGAGGGATTCAGTGTTTCAGTGGGTTTCTCTTCTTCCAGACTTTTCTCTTCTCTTCTCTCTTGAAAGATGTCCTTTGGTCATATCTCATTCAAGTAATGCTGCATGAAGCCCTTCCACCCTTCTGTCAGGACAACACCAGTTTTGCTTTGCCCGCCAATGCCAGCCCTTTGGAAAAAGTAGAGGGAGAGGCTGGGTGCTGCTAACAAAACAAACCTGCCATGGGGCTGTTCTGGCACATCACAGATATACATACAGATTTTCTAGCCCTAAAGGGTGCTGCATTTGAAGAGCAAAGAGCAAGTAGGATTTCTGGACACTTCCCACCTTCTAGCAGCCTAATTAAATGGGGCTGGCTGCCAATAAAGAAGGAAAACAATTTCCTCATTGAAATTTATTACCACTGTGTATTGGAACCTACTGGAAAATTACTTACTGCTCAGCATTGTCATTAACTCAGCAATAGATTTTCATGAGGTTTCTATTTTCATAGGCTGAGGGCCAAATTCATCCCAGATGTAACTTCATTAGTGCCAATACAGCTATGCTGAAAGTAAATTTGTCCCCATGATTTTAGGATCTCTGTGTGTGGGGACTCTTCTGTGCTTGATGTCACTGCATGTCACACCGTGAAAAGGACAATCTCTTGGAGTCACCTAACTATTCGTAAGCAAAGATTTTATTTAAAACGAAACAGCTTGAGTTCAGGCACCTCTCCAGTGACCAGGAGCTCCACAGACAAGAGCACTTGTCCCAGTACAGCATAAGCCAGGACAGATCCACTCAGATTGTGTAACAAATCCACCATTTCTCAGCTTCCTATGTGGTAGCCATAGTAATGTAGAAGGCGTAGAGAGACATAGGTGTTCCTAAGAGGGGGAGAGGGATTACGATGTAGGAAAGGATTCTGAAATAGAACTATCATGAGGACAGTCAATAAGGAGCACCAAATGTTCCCTGAATTCTCCTTATTGCTATTTTACGGTGTTAGATTTAAATAACCTATGATTCAGGCATTGTATAAATGGAAGAAAACCCAATTTACATTTCCAGACTAGTGAGGCTTTTAAAAAGCACAACAGTGTTTCTATCACTGAACACTACCCTAAGTATCCTCAGGCTACCGAGGTTCCATTCGGGTATTTGCCAGGGAGCAGTGCTGTGAACTTTTATGGAGAGGTGCACTTCTGAGGCCAGCAGCACTGCACGCCCTGCAGGCCTCAGCACACCGAATACCCCACATCGCCCCTAATGAGAGCTCAGAGGGCTTCTATAAAAATATAAAGGATTAGGCTTTTCTGTCCAGAGCTTAGACGTGTCTTTCAACACCCTTTTCTGCTTTTGTATTACCACTGACCAGGACAACTTTATTTAGTCAGTGCTCGCGTTGAGAAGAAAGGGCAGTAAGCACTTGCTCAGTTTCTGTTCTGAGGAAGTTAAATAATCTCCACACGGTCTCCAGTGTTACACTCACACTAATGACATTTATTCACTTCATTAGAGTTTTATGTGGGTATCTGAACACAGAATCAAGCTCAGATTTGGATTTAATTTAATTTCAAAATATTGATCTTTCCTTTCTTTCCATGTAAAAATTTGTTCTTTGGCAGACTTTCTACCAAAATAATACATTGATTTTATCTATTGCACAAAGGGTTGACTTTTTTGCCTGAGTTTAAACACAGAAGTTAAGTGCTTTAATATTTTGTGAGGTGGGGCCCTCAGGCCTCACAGAACTACCAAAGAGACATTCAGGGGTTGCTGTCCTCAGCAGGTCGGTAGGCCACCCTCACCCCAGCAACCAGGAGCTATAGAGACTTCACACAATGGTACTATGATCTGTGGTCACCTGGCCCCAGTCCCTTGTAGTCCTGAATTCATACAGGACATTTTCTGGATCAGACCCTTCCTGTGACCCTTTGCAATTTAAGAATTAAGGCAGGGAGAGGAACAGAGAGCAGGTGGGGCTAAGGGACACAACAGCCCCGCTCAGGCCTCCCACCTTCCTTGACAGAACTCATTCCTTTGGAGGTGGGCCATAGATGAAATCTTTCGCTTTTTTTGCATTTTTTTTTTTATTTTATTTATTTATTTATTTATTTGAATGATAGAGGTGGAACACCCCAAGGCAGTGTTTGTGGTGTTTCTCATGAGTTTTAGTACTGGATGGCATCTGCATTGGCTCCACCTCCTTTCCCCTCCTACACATTGTCATAAGTCAGCATCTTAAAGGACATTTCTGGCTTTCCTCATGTTCTGCTTCAGAGATGTTTTACTTACATCACATTTGGACCATCATTTATGATTTTAAATCTATCCTTTGTCTTCTTCCATTTCTATTTTGTTTTTTAACATTTGTCTCAAATGTCTCTCTTTTTTAAATATTAAGAGGCTATGACTTTTTTTTTTTCCCCTTCTATTGCTGCAGAGCACTCCAAACGACCTGGCAAAAGATGTGGCAGCTTCTATAAATAAAGCCATTACTATAATTATTCCAATTTTTAACTGTCAGTGTATTTCTATGTGACTAGAGAGATGCAAACAGAAAAAAAGAAAAAAAAAAAAAAAAAAGGAAAAACAAAACAAAACAAAACAAAACAAAACAAAACAAAAAAACAGGCCACACTTAATCAAATAGATATTACCTTGTTTAACTGCATTATCAGCAAGGAAGTCTGGTCTTGGCTCCTTGCAAGCTGACTTTTATATTTAACACCAGAGGCTTTTACAATTTAGCCTGCTTTTTCAGGTAACGACACTCAAGTACCATGGCTATCATTAAGAATGTCATTATTTTTCCCTTTTGAACTTAGGTGGTTTTAATTACCAGAGGCTTTACTGGGATGATGGCTCCTGCATTGTTTGGGTCCGGATAGCTGATCATAACTTCCATGACTTCTATAAAGTATTTCTCTCTCCCTAGATCCTGTATCTGCTGTGTCTCTCGCCTCCCGCCTAAGGCTATGCTGGTGCAGCAAACACTCTGCACTGACATGTTTCAATGCATTTCCCCCCGTCCAAAGCACACTGGATCCAGCCATATTTTTGCAACTGAGTTTGATGAGTGTAGAACTAATTAAGCTTCTAAGTTTATGAGTTTATAATGGTGCAAAATTCCTTTAGGACTCTCGTTCTAGCCTTCTCTAGCTAGTACTGGGAAAATGTGCAGTGATGCAGTGGTGGGCATTATACACATTGCAAATCATTTCAGCAGTACAGCTTCTCAGAGCAGCCACACGCTCTGTTTTAAGGGTGAAACAGAGAGAGAAGCACAGCTAGGAAAAACCATCCAAAAAAATCCAACCAATTCATGTGATGTAGATTTTGTAATGAACATTGTATTCTGTATCCATCATATTTAGATATGAGCTCTTTAGATAAGAGAAACTTTCAGATTTGTCTTACCGTAGAGCACTCACCACTCAAATAGAAAAGTGCTTTCTGTTGATGTTTTGTTCTTACATACTTTGATGGGTTTTGAGTCCTTATGGGATTACAAAGGCTCCTGCAATGATGCTCTCAAAAAAACAGAGAGAAAATTCAGCAAAAGCATTTGATATATATATTTTATTTATTTATTTTTCTGCAATGTGGCTTTGAATTACCAATTGCAATATCAGAGCACTTCTGGTGGTGGCCCAATGTCTACACTCACTCCTTTTACTTGCTGCCTGAGGCTTTCCATTTGGTGTTAGAGCTGCCCTCCAGAAGAAGTTTTTACAACAACAAACCACTGTTGTCTTTGCTTTTTCTGTTCAAGTTTTCTCCTATAGACTTGCCTTTCTTATGGACCTATTATCTGCATTCCTAACACAAAAATTCCCATGCATGGCAGATCCATAAGAATGTTATTAAGCTCTCAAACAACCAGCAAAGCAGTGCCCCCACTGAAAACTGTACCACAGGAGAAAAGATGGACATTACAGAAGTTTCACAAATAGTGTCACAAGATTACCTACAGGTTTTGGGGTAGAAGTGTGTTGTTTCTCATGTTAAATTTTGTGAATAGCCTACTTTTATTTACTTTGTGTTTTTTTGTTTGTTTGTTTTTTTAATATTATTGTTTGTCTAAAAAGATTTGTGTTGCCTAGGCCTCTTGCAGTAAGTTGTGTGAAACATTTGAGAAGGGCAAAAATGAGATGGTAGCAGTTACACTTTATCTTTGGAGTTATTCAATAAAAAGCCACAGTGCTTTAAGTGAGCTTAATTATAGCTGTTCTGATACAGCTGAGCAGAGTTTTCCACTCAATGAGGGACAGCTGGCTACATCTGAGACTTTTAAGAGCCAGGCCCGAGTAAAGTTACTTGTTGAACTGGAATGAGAGCTGGGATTGTGCTGCAAACAGCCAAGGAAAGTGGAGGTGCTGGTAAGCCAGTGGGAACATTATCGGGGACGGTATGCCAGCGTAGTTCCAACCCCATAAACTATTTTACAGTGGCAGGAGGTCTGTGGGAGTGTTTATGTTTGCTGTCTGATATCCCTCTGTTTCATTTTTATGGGGTGTGATAGATGGTATGTTTTTATTAAGCAGAGAGGTTTTGGGACAGCTCCCCTCTAGATGAGGACTTGGTAAGCCAAGGAGCAGTGGCTGGCCCTTGTGAGCAGCAGCCAGGAGGGCTTGGGGTGAAAGGCTCTTGGCTGTATGGCCAAGGACTGATTGAAGCTTGTTGATTTGGGGGAAAATGAAGAATTTGGAGGAAACAGCAGGGCTCTATAGTCCCTAGACAACGTCTGAGAAATCAGATTTGAAAGAGTTCTTGCATCTAAAATATGCCTGTAATGGTGTGAGCCATGGGTGTGTGTTCTACCAGTCCTTTTTTCCTGCCATATGCCATCATTTTTGCAATAAAATAAAATGAAGCCAATGTTGGAGCACTCCAACAAATTCCTCAGTAAGGAATCAGTATCCCTCCCATATCCATCTCTCCTTATCTAGCCTTGGATCATACAATACCTACCAGCACCAAGCTCTTCTCCTGCCAGCAGGCTTCCTATGTTGAAGAGCCATTCACAGACTGAGCTGTGCCACTGGCTTTGGGCCCAGCTGAGAGCAACATCTATCCACACAGAGCAAAAGGGGTGGCTCAGAAGGGAGGGTCTGATGCCATGGTCCCAGAACATGAACATGGTCATGAGCCCAGCTGGGTCTTCCTGTCCCACAGCCTCCCACAGGGTCCCCAAAGCTGACACGAAGGGCTACCAGTCTTTCTACAGGCCTTTCCAAATCAACTATGGAGCTGTTAGAAAATAAATTTGATGCATTTTTAATAATAAAAAGAATCATGTATTTCTTGAAGAAAAAAAAAGAAACAAAATTCTGATAAAACTTATGTCCACTTATATGCCCAGTCTCTGCAGTTGCATAGAATAATATAGCATAGAAAGCTCTGAATTGCTTTGCAAGGGAAATATCTAGTAAAGAATTAAGCTATTGAAACAATGCATTCTTTCTGAAATAATTAGATGGCTGAACTATATTAGAGGAGCAATAAGGTCTCAGGAAAATGTTTAACTACATAGGAAATCACAGTTTCTCTTTTATAGTCACTTTATATGTTGAAGATTCATAGCTTATTCTGTAAGACAAGAATCAATAAATGACAGACTTTTTTCTCTTAATGAGTGTGTTGTATTTAAATAGAAAATAATATGAACAATGAATTTTTTAGATTTACAGGAGTGCTGTTAAAACTGGCAGATGTGAAATGTAACAAAGACAAACCACCTTCTGCAAGAATTGTATTTCATTTTATGGCATTCACACGATAGCTTGCAATCCTCAAGTTCTAGGCTGGTGGATTATTTTTTTTATTTTTTTTCCAGCAGTGGTAAAAACCCAGCTCATGACACTGAATGCTCAAAAACCTCACACTTGAAAAATCACACCTATGATCTCTCCAAGCTCTGTAAATCCTTAAGATTCGAAAATGAAACAACTCTTGAGCCATGAAAGTGAGATTCTCTTCACCTGCGTGAAATCATGGCAATCAATTTACTTATTTTTTATGGGCGAAGTATGGCGGGGAGGGGGTGAAACAATTTACACTGCAGATGTGTGAGGTTAAGTCAGGAGGTCCTATCCAGTCCTTCTCCCTCCCTCTCTTGCAGCTGCTACTTTTTCTGGACTATTGGCAGTATCACGAGCTGCAATCCTTCAGCAGGTGTGGAAAGCCAGGGCTCCTGGAGCTGCAGACAGCCCACAGCTAGGAGCTCTTCCTCTATCCCACTAGGGTCTCCGCTGCAGTCTTAAGTTTTGACTTTGTTTTTCCTGCACAGTAAGATCCCCCCAGGATCCTTTTTAGTTAGTCTTACCTTGAGACTTACTTGCTATTAGCTGCCTGATTAATTGAGCCACTTAGGTCCTCATACAGCATTGCTGAAGGTAATAAATCGGCGATGAATTTGTGATTTGAGGTGGTTCCCTTAATTCAAGCAGATTTATATGCAGGAGTGGAAAAATGACAGTAGCTATGGAAAATCTGGGACTGGTTCTTCACAAAATTGTTGGGATTCACCAGCAGGGGTAAGGGTAAACCCAGACTGCCCAATATTGTCTTCAGTGACTATGTTAATACACAATGGTAAGGTAGGAAGTGGACATTGGCATCAAATAACCCAGAGGTGCTATCCGATGTTTAAAAAAGTAGAGGTTGGTCTGTGGGTATAAAAAAAAAAAAAATTAATGCCTTTCTGGGAAGGTTTTTTTTTTTTAGCTGAAACTGATTGTTGGTATTGCAAGCACTGTATTTAAAATACAGAGTTTATTTTTATCCATCTACAAATGCAAGGTTTTCAAATGCATTAACTTCTGTACAAATGCTCTGTGCTACTGGACAAAAATTGCATGAAAACCAAGCAATTTTTGTATATATATGTGCATGAATCAGGTTTTGGAACACTGTCTAGATAAGACAGTGTTAGAAAAATTTGCAGAGGCTACAGCTGATGGTGAAACCCCAGAGGAAGCAGTTCTGGCTGTCAGGGTGTTGCAGATTGTACTGGGTTGTCAACCTGGTACAGCAGGAGGGTGGCTGCTGAGGTGCTCACAGTGGTGCTGTGAAGAACCTGTGAATATAATCAGGGGATGAAACAGGCTAGGAGAAAGCAGTGATGCTTTATGCTTGCCTCAGTGATATTAGGGAAGCTGTGTTAAATGTATGCCAAAACTCAGGCCAAATTAAGCAGCAATGTTCATGATGTGGTACGGGAAAACTGGCCCCTGAGAATAAAGTAACTGTAGATTTGTGTATGTTGGCAGGAAAAACAGTCTCTTAAAATTTTCCAAGACTATTATTCTTGCTTCTCTGAGGTGGCCTTGCCTGAAGAAACTACAGGTGATTGTGCATACCCAGTTTTGTTTTGCTACGTGTGTTTTACTTGACCTGGAAACATTTGAAAGCTGCTAGAGGGTACAGGATGTGACTTTAAAAATGCTTTATAAAGAAATGCCATCCTCATGTCCACAACCCCCTGATGCCAGCCTGGGTGCTGGATGTTGTGGCTAGGAGCTGGGGCTGCTGGCAGCCCTGCGGCTTGTGCTGAAGGACTGGGAGGTTGGTGTCACCCCACATGCCACAGGTATTTAACGTGCAGCACTGCTGGAGCCAGAACTGAGACTGAAAGCGATATTTTGGGATGTGTGCTGGGCTCGTGCACGCTCTTGCTGGCTTCTAACTGATATCCTGGGAAAACTCCCAAATCAAACAGTGGTTTTAAGGTCTCGGAGGACTAATATGAAGTGTTGGATGCAGAGCTTATTTTTCTGCATTTACATTTTTTTCCCATGCCTTGCCTCCCTCTGTCATTCTCAGTGAACACTTACACCCCATTGAAATCTGTGCCCAAGTCTCAGTTTGACACAGGGTTAGCAGCTAACCTGGATGTTTATAGGATTTACAGTAACTTGGAGAATTGTTGGTGTATTTCTGGTGACCAAATACTACACTGCAGCATCCTGCAACTGAAGGTGCTTGCTATTAATTTGCATTACAGATTTAAGTTAAAAGAAGTTAATAGTATTGGAGAGGTATTAACTAAAATGTTTTGTATCTAAATTATATACTTTAATGAGCAAAATAGAAATACATGTATGTGTGATGGTAAAGGAGATTAATTTAAACCTTACTGGTAATAAAGTCAAAGTTTTCCCAGCTGCAGGCTATGGAAGAAGAGGTTAAATGGAAGCAGAGCACTGCTGCCTACTCCTGACTTTATCAGTACCAATTACTCAGTCCCGGGCTAAAGACTCCACAGTGGCACCTTTCTCAGTCCTTCCCTAACAGCACAGTAACAGAGAGAGCGCAGGGCACCTGCCTCTCAGCTGTGCTGTGCAACTCACCTGCGCCTTATTAGACAAAAAGGCTCCAGCACTAGATGCCAGCCCTTGGAGGAAGGTAACAGACCTCTCCTTCTGAGGGAGCGCCTCCTGCTCTGCTGTCTCTGATGCAGTCTGCGGTGCAGGGGGAGTTCAGGGTAAAGGCTGCGTTTGGGCTATTCTCTAGCTGTGTGCTCAGTGTTTAAGCTTCAACATACAGCCTCCAACTGAGCTGGAGTAATTTGATGTTTGGCCCATGAGTGAATTAGATATTTTTTTTCATAGGTGAAATGCTTCATAGAGTTGGGCTTTTAGTTATGGGAGGGTTGGTGTTTTTTTTTTGTTTTCTTTTTTTTTTTTTTTTTTTTTTTTTTTCAGAAAAATATCTTAAAGCCATCACTTTTCTCCCAGCATCTTGTTTTCTGCTTAGTCTTGCTGCATGTACATCGCAGTGCAGAGCCTCAGCACTATGCGTGGTCAAAGGGAGGGGGCAGGCACCTTCGGGAGCACCGCTGGGCGTCCAGCCATGGAGGCCCTTGGACAGCAGGCTGACCCAACTGCTCGGGGCTCTCTTGAGCACGGATTGTACAACAGGGCCTAAGAATTGCCCTGAGCATCTTTAAATAGCTCATCTGCTTTTGAGGAATAACATTTTTTATTTTTTTCCCAATAGTGCTTTTGCAAGATTAAATAAATGTGAAATAGGCAATCTCTATGATCCCTGTCTGTAATGGATGTGGTATCAACCTTCTGAGTTTCCCTCCCTTGTTTGCTAGCAGGAGTCAAGTCCTTCAATACATGGAGATGATCTTACCATAATTAATTATATCTCTGTTTCATTGTTGTCTTCATAAAGGGTAACAAATACATGCTCTGTACAGACAGATGTTCCTGTGGAACTGCCTGCATTGGAATATGAATAAACTCTCAGAGATTACTGAGGGCTGAACTTCCAGCTTTAAATTGCAGCAAGAAATCAGACCACTAATATATATTATTTACCTTCCTTTTTTTTTTTTTAATTTGAGCTTGATTATTTTTTGCAATTTTTTTTCATAGGGTAAGAAACATAAATTGCTGCAAAAGAGTTTTGCACATGACACATCACTGTATGAAGTGCACAACACTTATGCTCAATAGGAAATTCTGACCAAACTATTGCTATTAGAGATGTTCAGAGGAAGGATAATAGGGGTTGTTTTTGTTCCCTGTTCTGATTATTAGGGATATCAGGGGGAACTGAATTTCTGTACTTCATGAAACTGTAGGCTGAATATCTGGGTAGTTAGGCCAATTGCAAAACCTATATTTAAACCATTTTTTTTAAGGATACCATAGCTGTGTAATAATTATCTCCTCTTCTTGCTAAAGAAAATACCAGCATGGCACGCTCCAAAGCCCATGGATGACAGACACTCAGTACCCTGACAAGCAAACAAAACCCTCCCCGGCCTCTTGATCCCACCCTGACAGAGCAAGCCAAGGCTGTGAGCCCGTGTAAGGGAGCAGGCTGTGTTACAGACCTCACTCCGTGATCCAAC
This sequence comes from Aythya fuligula, assembly GCF_009819795.1. Classification (NCBI taxonomy): domain Eukaryota; kingdom Metazoa; phylum Chordata; class Aves; order Anseriformes; family Anatidae; genus Aythya; species Aythya fuligula. The sequence goes on from NC_045560.1 coordinate 22,408,756, forward strand.
ACGCTCTGTAACATGCTGTCTGTGTACGCCACATGTTGTACCTTTTATTAACATGTAGCTTGCCTTCTGGTGAGCAGATCCACATAGGACCAAAGATCCCGCAGTCTTTCTCATGGCTTGGTTGCTAGTCCAGCAGATAGACTTGCACATCACTTAGCTTAGTTCTTCAGCTGTAAAACAGGGTTATCAAACCCAGCTTCTTGAAACCTTCTGGTAAAAAGTTGTACACAGATTTAGGTGTTCACCCAATTAACATTGCTTATTCAATTTGCACAAATTAAAACAACTATTTGTATTCTATGGCTTATTAAGGTTTCCACCTTGGTAGAACTTTCATGTTATACATTTAAAAAAAAAAAAAACTGCAAATATATTTAAAGGTTGATTTTTTTTTTCTTCCTTTTTTTTTTTTTTTCCTTAATCTGAACCATACTTGGTGAAATGGAAGGACTTCTGGGACAAATTTTTTATACCAAAGAGAAGTCTGGAAAACAGTTGTTAACATTTTACAACTGAGTTATGAACTCTTGAAAATGTGTTTTTTCACCAGTTCAGCAGGAGAGCATACCCTTGTACTAATCTGGCTTGCAGGTGATGCTGGGTTTATTAAGCTCAAGCACTCTACTTTATTTTATTTTTAATTTGTCAATAGGGCAATGTCTGCATCTGTTTCCCTGTAGCTACACTTCTTGAGATTGATATATTTACAGAGATTTGTTTCAATTCTGAAAACTTAATGTAGCTTGCATTTTTAAACTTGCTAGAAGTAGAATTTCAAGTTGGTATTTAGGGGAGAAAATAACACCTTAAAGGAGACCTGCATGGGTCGTAAGTTTAAATTTGTTTAACCTCTCAAGGGATGCTACAGCTGGCATATGTATTTGCCAAATATTTTTGTACATGAAAGGCTACTCTTACACCTTTTCTCTCCTTGTGTTCTGGAGGGACTGTGTGTAAACCTGCTGCAGCGTGGTAGCAGTGCTTTGGATCTGGTGCTGTCCAACATTTAATGCAATTTCCAAATTCTCCATATGGATAAAATCTAAGTTGTCTGGTTATACATATTCCTGTTGGCCAAGTCATTAGGAAGAAGTAAATAACATAACTTCTCCTTTAAGAAACACAATTGATGGGGCTTCAGAGAGATGACAAATGTGGATTTTTATTCTTTTTTTTTTCCAAGTCTCATATAAAAACTTTTGGGAGATACTTGGATTTAAAAATGTGCTTAATGTGTGATGTAGGCACGAAGGAATCAGGCCAGCATGAGGAAGAAGTCTCTGGAATGAGTCTCCAACAGTGATTCATGCAGCAAACAAAATGTACTTTGGAGTCCTGCAGCCCTGTAGGCAGGCATATTGCTGAAGGCGAGAGAAAATGGTGAAACAAGCAGTGAAGAGACAGCATTAAAATGTAATGTATTAATGAAATCAGTGAAAAGTAACATAAAGGTGGAAGCTGATTTTTTTTTTTTTTTATCTTGGAATTCATGTGGCATTGATTAACTGAGAGAAAGATATGCAAGGGGGACATACTGTATGGATTGCACTATGAAATTTTTGTTTCTATCTGCCCTGTCAGTACCTTTTCTCCTCATGTTACTGTTCTATTTTGCTGTGGCTTTTGTTTTATTTGGGAATTCTGTCTGATTTCAATAAGCCGTTCGAGCTCCATGGCAACTAGAGAAGTAGTGAAACGATGAATTAGAAAGAAAATCAAGTGATCAAGAGGAGGGAGCAATTCTAGTCAAGCTGCTTAGTAATCTCTGCAGAACATGATTTACCCTTACTTAACATTTAACAAGAGCTTCATTTATGTAAAAATGATGCAATTAAGGTGCCAGAGCTCCTAGTAAAAATCCCTGAGGCTTCTTACAAGCCATGCAGCAGTATCAAAGAATATTAATTTCAGCTTCCTTGATCTTTCCGAGGGAAACATTTTTTTGACTCTTTAGGAAAAATTGAAAACTATTATTTAGAAGAAAATACCTCACTCTGTTGAAAATAGTCTCTGTGAGAGGTTTATGCTTCCTTTGAAAGTATAAAAGTTTCCATTAAAAAATGTGCAAAGTGAAAGTGCAATTTATCCAGTCTTCAGCAAGTTAAGTTAGGAAAAAAAATAATCTGCCATACTCAATAAAATCATTTCTTTTAATCTTTTGATAAATTGAATTAAAAATCGAAGATGAAAAGCACATACACAGATATTGTGAGTGTTAATACTCATGTACATAAATGAAGGAGAGGTGAGAGGGCACAGAGGACTTTGTGGCTTCAGACACAGAACAAGTTGCTCTAGCAAGGACCCTGGTTTCCATCCATGTGTGTTTAGGACATGCTGCATGGTTGGGGTTACCACTTCTGCTCCTCCTCCGTTAGGACGGGCTGTCATTTTCACAGGCCTGTGCAACCAACTCTGATAGAGAAATGAAAAGGTGAAAAAGATTTCAGGCAGTAAAGCAGAAAGTAGAGAAGTTCTACATTCAAAGACTGTCGTTTGTGTTTTCCTTGCCTCAAACTAGAATGAGATGTACTAATGAACACTTGTGTCTTTTTCTTTTGATGTAACCTTTCATAAGCTCCTTAGGGCACAGAATGTCTTTAATTTCCCCTCTCATAAAACTTCAATGATAGTGTTAAGCAGCAAATAACCTTAAATAATTGTGCATACATCAGCAGATAATTAAACACTGATCTGCTTTTAAAAACAGTACATCATTTCTCTCTGACCCGTTCTGTTTAGAAACCACTAAGGATAGGACTTTTCTAACAATGAGCTTAGTGCAAGGTACAATTATACTTAAAATAAAATAATGTTAACGGTATATCTCCAGCTTCCTTATGTTGAAAGAGCCCTGTAACAGCATGCTGATCATGTACTCCTCAATCCCAAAACAGCTTAATAGTACTCTTTTCATCACCCCTCTAAATATTTCAGGGAGACAAAGCTGTGATGGTAGATAAACTTGGAGGGTGGGGGGAAAAGGTGAAGATGTCTAACCCTCTGAAACATACCATACTAGTCTCAAAAACATAATGTAAGTAGTTTGGCTGGGGTGTAGATTGGATCGCAGTGCCTCCACCTCTTTCCGCAGCTTACTTTGTCCTAACAAAATGGGAATGATCCCATTATGCAGATCCATCACTATCACACTGGAAGGTACTCCAAAATCAAAAGAAGCAGGGAAGGAAATTACCTCAAAATGATTTTCTGTGAAAAACTAATCTTCAACAAAAGAAGATGACTTGTGTTCTTTCATTATTTTTTTCAAATATCCCCAGCAGGTCAGTATTTCATTTAAAAAAAAGAGCTATTCATTTCAGGCAAATGTCAAGGTGCAGCTAAGGCCCTAGATAAATATTTTCTGTCTTGGTGAGAAATGGGTCTCGGTAGAAACCCCTGCATGCAGCTGACTGCCTTCATTAAAGTTCAGCCACTGGTAGCTGTAAGGCTAGCCTTGTGCGTTGAGTCCACAGCCACTGGGTATATTATCCTGCAGTACAATTGCAGTGATTAAACTTTTCTCCCTGTCAATGAGAGGCAGAGAAAAGGAGGCTCTGAGCAGATGAAAATTTCCTTAATCCCATTAACTGAAGCTCCTTCTTTTCCACAAAAACAATGATCTCCCCAGTGGGATTTTTCTTAAGTAAAGCATCTCAAAACTTGCTTGTGGATTTTTTTTCCCCAATTCCTTCCCACAAAATAAAGCTGAACGGCCACGCATGGAGACAGGCAGGGCAGGGGCTGCCTAGCCAGCTGGACAGGAGGCATGCCAGGAAGTCCAGTAAATGCTTCTAAACTGAGTTAAGGTATGTTCCTAAACCAGTAATCTCCCCCTTTCATTCAGAAATCCTCACAGGATGAGCTCTGCTGACTTGAGGAGGAAAAAAGGAAAACTTCTTCCTGTAAATACTTAAGCAGAAAGAAAATTTCACAGGGGAAAATGATTGTTGTAGAAGTCATAAATCTTCAAGGAGCTTAGTAATACAAAGTGGCTGGAGTTAAAGAATCTTTTAATGTCACCTTCGAGCAACTAGAGGTCCCAATCCTCAGCCTTCCTGCTCTTCAGGATAACTTCCCTCTGACACCAAGAGAAAAATGTGGGAAATATTACCTCCTTGCATCATTGCAAGGAAAAACTATCCCGTGACGTTCACGTCTGGCCACACAAGCACAGAACAGTCCTGTAAGTAGTCCCTGGCCACAGATAAATCCTGCAAGCCCATGGTCTATCAGCACAGTCTGTACATGTCAGATCTTTCCAGCCACCTCTGCTCTCGCTGTTGGCTGGTATAAACTGCCTCCTCCATTTTCAAGAGGCTGTTTTGTTGTGTTTGTAGTTGTGTTTTTTGTTGTTGTTGTTGTTGTTTTTTTTTTTTAATGTTCTGGCAAATAATGGCAATTTGTTTAAAAGTTAGAAATTTAGTTAGGAATAGCATTAAGTGAACAAAAGTAACCTTACAACTTATGTTGTGTTGCTTTTCTCCCCTCCCTTCTATCTGCTTTGGTCATCCAAAGATTTGTATTGCAACTGGATTACCAAGAAGTCCATTAGTGGTCCTACAAAGACATCCAGACTTGATGAGGGTGACAAGCATCTTTTTCACCCCATGGCGTGGCCAAGTATGCCACTACCTGCAAGGTCTCCTTGACAAAGGACAGACACCAGCTGCAGAGCCTCCTTTTACACTGAGATGTCATCAGTCTGAGTACTGGAAAAGGAATCAAAGGAGTTGGTCTCAAATCTCTCCCAAATGCCAAGTCCCACTGCTCTGATAGGATCCAGGATAGAAAGATCCACACACATTCATAGAAAATTATGAAAATAAGGTACTGATGACTCATAAAGTGGCCATAAAATTGGATATCCAAGGCCTTTTGGTGATGTTGAAGGAAATACTTCTCGTGCAGTTGGGGTCTGCCAACAGGAGGAAAAGACATGGTTACATTTTCAGATGTTATGGACATTGCTGTGGTTGACTGCCACAAATTTACAGGCTGCAAAAGGCAATTGTAATTTCTCTCCTGTATTTCCAAACTACATGGGAACCCACAGATAAATGACTGCTATTTGTTGCAGCAGGTATTTTGTGGAGAGTGGATATTTTGCCCTTAATGCTAGGGTGTTCTCAGCTCTCAGACGGATCCTCCATTGGGTTAATCTGACCTTCTGCTCCAGCTGGATCTGCACTTGTGTCTATGAAACAGCGCTTCTGCTGTGGAGGAGAGGGCTGAGGATAAGCAGGCTGCCTTCCAGTCTTTCTTTCCAGAGACGAGAGCTGATGCTATGAGCAGCACAGCAAATCCATACATCTGGCAGTGGAAGAAGCAAACACAGACCTCTGTGTCTGTAGTATCCGTGGAAATTGTGGAAGGGAGTCTGTTCTCCTCCTGATTTGCTCCAAATAACAGAGCAGATGGTTCTCTGTGGAAATTGAAGATACATCACGTATAGTTCAAAGGTCTGTCTGAGGTCTGGTTCTAGTAGTTTTTTAATAATTTGCATGCTTAAGAAGTGAGTAGGCTTACTAAATTCACAGATGACACCAGGCTGGGAAAAATGGTGAGAGTACTGGAGGACAGGGTGAGAAGTCAGAATGGACTTGACAGGTTGAAGAAGCGTTCTGATAAGGAAAAGATCAACTTCAGGAAAGACAAGGTACTTAGCTAGTCAGGTATAAGTGACCATACGAATGCAGGATGGAGCATGACTTGACAGTTAGCATTTTGTGAAGGAGAGATGATAGAGAATCATAAGTCGCTGACCTACTGTGCTATCTCCTTAGCTGTATAACCAAAGTATTGCCTACAAAACATAGGAATATTTCTTCTTTTCTCACACAGGTGAGTCCCTGGCAGGAGGATTAACTACATCTGTTGGCAGGCAGTATACGCGAGTTGCCATGTTCTGAATTTTAAAACACCGATTCACCTTTCTGGTGCACCAAGTGTGAGCATTCCCCTTCGGACCTCCCCAGTTCCTTTAGGGATGCTCTGGTTATCACTTCTGTCACAGCCACCAACCACGCTGTACCTCCATGCTCCCAAAGGAGGCTCTGGAGAACAGGGCAGGAAAGCAGCTGCAGGGTTTTCTATGTTTCAACCTCACAACCTGTGTCCCCTATTAAACTATAGAGGAAACACCAGAGCAGGCAATATCACATGTTTTTAATAAGGCATGCGAGATTTGAGGTTTAAATATGGGAAGTCCCACATTATAAGGGATGTCTGGCAACCCCAGTTGCTTTGAGAAAAATGTGGATGATCTGGAAAGGGTCCAAAGGCAAGCAGTAAGAATGATTAGCTGTCTTGAAAGATTGACAGGAATTAGGTTGTTCTGCTGAAAGAAGAGAAGACTGTGGAGGGGGATTGCAATAACCTTCAAACATAAATATTTGCTGCCACAAAGAGGAAGGGAGTAACCTGCTTGCCATGTTCACGTTGGATACAACAAAAAATAAGAGCCTTACATGTCACTGAGGGAGATGTAGAGTAGATGTTAAAAAGTGTTTCTGAACAGGCCAGGCAGTGAAGCACTGAAATCAGATTGCCTGGGAGTGATTTGGCACAAAAAGTCCCAGTTGCCGGGGATGATGGAGGATGGATGGCAGGGTCAGAGTGGGTAGAATTGAGCACGCCACAGGTAGAAGAGCAGCGGGAGTGACCTCGCAGAGTCCTTCCCAACTATAAACGCTATGAGCAGTGCTAGGCCTGAGAGGATGCTTGTTCATGAGGTGGATAGGGTTGGATGGGTTAGTTCTAGGGTTGGTAGGTGTAGGATCAATGTAGGTTCAATGCCTCTGTAAATCCATAAACAGCAGCAGAAAGAGAGACTCAGCTGAATGGCCATTTTGAAGTGTCGTCATGAAAAATTCATTAGCTCTTCAGGCAACAGTGAAGTTCCCATAGCGTGTCTTGGAAAGGATGGAACTTACCTTAGGGAATAGTCCACATGAAATAAATTACTAAATTCAAGTCAAAGTCCAATTTTCATCTTTTATTGCCTGCCTTTCTTTGCAGATAGGTATCATCTACAGGAACAGAGAGTACTACCATACTTACAACATGATAAGGAAAAGACAGAGCTTTATTTATTTATTTATTTATTTATTGTTGCAATATTGACAATGTTTTAATTTGGTTTTGTTTGTTTGTTTTAAGGTAGTGCCTGGTCCCTGAATCCTTTGTGGTGCACCTGTCACAGAAAATGTTAAGTGGATAGTAGGTGTGATAAGTAATGCTCAGAGTACATCAAATATATCCCTTCTACAGTATACATGACCCTCACATTCCATACAGGAGTATTTGCTCCATCCAGTTACCAGACATATTTAAATTTAGAACAGTAAATTTTTTTAAGTCTCTGTAGGGTTAGAAATTCATTTTCCATGAAAAACCCTGTGCCTCTATATGGAACTTCTAGGCCCAATTTAGTAAGAGTTCATGACACTATGATCAAAAACCAGCAGCCTATAAGAAAAATATATATTAATCACAGAAGAACTGTCATGACAGTGGTTAACTTATCATTTTAATTATACTGCATGATGAAACAGCTCTATTAAATAACTTCTCTAATGACTAAGCTTTACAGTACAAGCTACACTATGACTTTTCTCTAAGATATTAATTTGTCTTAAGACTGGATTTTTTTTCTGATATGGGTAATGTTTCTGCACCGATGTCTTCATAGTGCAAAGTGATTTACTTCTGGGCAGAGATGAGTTTCTGAAATGCTTTTGTATTTTATTGTATTCCTTCTTTAATATTTGAAGGTACCATGAAAAATTATCTAAATTTCTCACTCCTCCCCGGCTTTGTTTCCTTTTGAAGCTATACATATTTTTGCAGGACATAATAAAGGAGAAGCTGTTCATAAAAGGTTATTTTTGTGGTTCTCAATTCTTTGTATTCAGTCATATAAAGGTGACATCATTGCCCAGGGGGACTGTTTTTTGTTTGCAGTGGCACCCCAGAGGCAGCATAAAGATGCATTTAGATAGCCATTGTCCTCAGAAATGTCACATTATCAAATTTAACTTACTGAGCAATAAATTCTTAACAGCTTTCAAATCCAAAAGGGGCAGTGTGGGAATTACTCTTTATATTACATCTTTAAACAAGCATTTCCTGCATTTTCTAGGTGATAGGAAAATTATAGCGAAGTAGAGAGGGAATAAAGGGTAAAAAACAACAATCCGACTCAGTGGGAAAATTCTAAAAGGTCATTTCTTGTTTCTGGTCTGGTAGACTGGGGGCACATTTTTTTTCTGTTCCAGCGCCCAGCTTTTACTTGTGCTTTTCAGATAAGGAAAAGACTTACCCACCTTCATAATGCAATTCTGAGTGAAGATAGCACCTAAACCAAAACCTTCTGAATAGGAGCAAAGACCATGAGAAGATGCTTTCAGCCACGTTTTCCCCCTTCAGTTATCTTTTCTAACACCAGATTCATCTTCTGACACCAGATGCTTGACAAATGGGAACAGTTTGCATCAGTTCCCTCATCCTGTTCTTAGCTACTAGTTCAACTTTGACTCACACCTATTTTTACCTCCATAATAGGCTTTATACCTAGTCAGAATTAAATTACTATTTTAGCTTTGATCATTCACATGCACAGCCTGTCATGTAGTCAGCCTCTGCCTCTGTCTCTCTCCTTGTTGGTGTGACCTAAGTAACTGAGAAAGTATTGCTTTTGATGGCGTATGTGAACCCCACAGTTGAAGGCATTAGTATGGCCCTGTCACTGCCCAGTTCTGGAATCATTACATGTAAAATTTTAAACACTCAAAAGCCTAGAAAGATTCAAATACACTGTTAAACTATGCTTTCTACGTCATAGTTATCCTTCATATGTAAATACCCGTAACTAAATTACAAGCTGCAGATTCCCATTGCAACAACAGGCAAATCTGCAGTCTGGCCAGTGGGTGGCAAGCATGTTTAGTAACTGGAAATTTGATCTCCCTTGCTATTTGACCCCCACTCTACAGTATTTTAAGTATTGCTTTCAGCATATCGCTCCCATCAGAGGTCCTGCTATAAAGCTCCAGTGTCTGTACTGCTCAGAAAGGCAGCTCTAATCTACTCACTCATGGTCCTAGTCTTAAAACCCCATTTCTTCCATTCTCATTAGAGGCCCCCAGATTGATACAGTCCATCATGACGAAAGTACAAGCTTCAGATGAATAATGCCGTATATAACCCTAGGAGGTACTGCCAAAATTTTGGCAGCAGTGAAAACAGATCAAGCTTCTGAGATAGAGGCACGACAGCATCCCATACATGAAAGAGCTACTATAAAATAGGTGAAGGATATCCCCTTTCCCCTTTCCACAGCTTTTCTGCAATTCAAAGGAGGCAGGTACATAGCATTTCTCACTTCTTCATGATCAGATATTTCGAAAACCCAATCGTTTCCAAGACTGTTACTGGTCTTTAAAGTAAAAATGAGTCAATAGCTAGGTGCAGTCCTTAGCCAACCGCACCAGGTGACAGTGCACCACCACCATCTACTGATCAACTGGCTGTACTACCACAGAGCACCCGCTCAGGCTGATGTGAATTCGCAGAGATTTTAATCCTCACACTAAACTTCCTGGACTGAGCTAGTTTGTCTGAAAAGGATAGGAAGACAGATAAATGCAAGAATTTAAATTCTAGAAGAATCATGAAACTGAAGAATTTCAGTGAGACTATTTTTATTTTATTTTATTTTATTTTATTGATAATGTTGAACTACTTCTGGAACAACTGCAAATACAGGTCCTTCAAATGTCATTTTGCTTTGACTTGCAAGTCATGAAAACCTGGTGACACTAGTGCAGGCAACATTGACTAATGTTGTACTGAAAGAATTAAAAACTGCTTTCTCTTCCTGCATTTTTACTCATTCTAATGAAAATCAGCAGAAATATTGTGTAAATGATCTTAGATCATATTATTCCAAGTTATTTAGCTACCTACACCCATTGAAAGAGCTGAGTAATGTAATGCCTTTCATTGCATAAGAGACATGCACTGATTCTTCATGCTAAGATCCCCCTGGAATCTCTGCTAAGGCATGCAGAAAATAAGGAGGTGACTGGTGATGGCCAACACGGCTTCATTAAGGGCAGACCATGCCTAACAGATCTGGTGGCCTTCTGCAATGGGGTTGCAGCACTGGTGGATAGGGGAAGAGCACTGACATCTACCTGGACTTGTGCAAAGCATTTGACACTCTCCCCTGTGATATCTTTGTCTATAAATTGGAGATACATGGACTTGATGGATGGGCCACATGGTGGGAAAGGAATTGGCTGGGTGGTCACACTCAAAGAGGTGTGGTCAATGGCTCAATGTCTAAGTGGAGGTCAGTAATGAGTGGTGTTCCTCAGGGGATGGTATTGGGACTGGCACTTAGCATCTTTGTCAGTAACATGGACAGTGAGATCGAGTGCACTCTCAGAAAGTTTGCCAATGACACCAAGCTGTGTGGAGCAGTTGATATACAGGAGGGAAGGGATGGTATCCAGAGGACCTTGACAGGTCTGAGAGGTGGGCCTGTGAGAACCTCGTGAGGCTTAACAAGGCCAAGTACAAGGTCCTGCACCTGGGCCAGGGCAATCCCCAGCTCAAATACAGGCTGAGTTGAGAATGGATTGAGAGCTTCCCTGAAGAGAAGGATCTGGAGGTGTTGGTGAATGAGAAGCTCCACATGAGCTGGCAATGTGTGCTTGCAGCCCAGAAAGCCAACTGTAACCTGGGCTGCATCAAAAGCAGGGTGGCCAACAGGATGAGAGCCCCTCTGCTCTGCTCTTGTGAGACCCCACATGGAGTGCTGCATCCAGCTCTGGGGCCACAGCACAAGGACATGGAACTGTTAGAGTGAGTCCAGAGGAAGCCACAAGGATGGTCAGGGGGCTGGAGCACCTCTCCTATGAAGAGAGGCTGAGGGCGCTGGGGTTGTTCAGCCTGGAAGAGAGAAGGCTCTGGGAGACCTCACAGCAGACCTCACAGGGTGGTGAGGCCCTGGCACAGGCTGCCCAGAGAAGCTGTGGATGCCCCATCCCTGGAGGTGTTCAAGGCCAGGCTGGATGGGGTTTTGGGCAACCTGGTCAGGTGGGAGGTGTCCCTGCCCATGGCAGGGGGTTGGAACTGGATGAGCTTTAAGGTCCCTTCCAACCCAACCCATTCTGTGATTCTATGAAATAGACTATGAAATATGAAATATGAAATAGGACCTTTCTTCAGGTCCACTGTCTTTTGTCCACTCCATCTGACTGCCTCTTCAACCCACTCTTCTTTTGTCAGTGTTGATGGAGTTGTGCCAATTTACACATATGGTGGGTGATATGGTGCTGTGTTCTGTGCAAGCGTTTTTTTTTTACCCATGTTTTGCCTTATTGTGTGTGTGCACTTAGGTGCTAGGTGTTTTTTTGGCCAGTTATCTTGTATTTTACTCCTCAGAGTGCTAGGCACACCTCTGATACTACAGAAATATGATAACAACAACTTACTCCCATTGAACAAGAAACCAGACACATTACCCAGCAGACTGTCTTGTCTTTGCAACCAAGAGAATTTACAGGTGTTCAGCTGGCCACAGGAGGGCTCTCATATTATTCCCTAAATTCTATAAGGAATACAAAGAACAAAGACCACATGATTCACGTCAGACAAATTCTCTCTCTTCCGAGATGACACTCATAGCTTATGAAAACTGAAGTTTTTCATAGCTCTTAAACAAAGCCCTTCCATCAGAGTTAAGGCCAGCTGGGACCATAAGATCATCTTACAGAATATGAATCGGTTGTTCCCATCTTTCTGTAGCCAGAAGTTCCTGTAGCCACCTTCTCAACTTTCCCAGTCCCGAGACTTCATCTTTGTCTGTCTCACCCTTTCCACCCATCCTCTTCTCTTTTCCTCCTCATGCTCTCCCTTGGTTTAATATCTCTTATGAGCAATAGTGGGGAGGTCATGCTAATAACCCCAGCAGGGTTTGTCAGCTGGATTCCAATGACCAGTATTCTGTTTTTAACGGAGGGGAAACACAAGAAAAGCATACTTTGATTCTACAACTTCCACGTTGGCATTACAGGATTTCCATTTTCGATAATTTGTGTGTATCCACATGCGTGTGCATACATACATGGCTAAGCCTCACATTTAAAGAGTTTCAATTTCCTAGGGCTAACATTTCAGCAGTATTTACTCAGGTTACAAGCAACCCGAGCCCTTCATTTTCATGGGAATGGTGTGTCTAAATATTCCTGAGAACACCGTGCCTGACAGTCAGAGGTACTGCGGTCCTTTACTCTCTGAATGGATGCAATCAAGTTTGGGGCCTATTTTCCTTGGACCAAAACCTCTCATTTTTATCTTAAATTTCTCAAGCTAGATAAAATGACAGCATTGTACCATACATGTAATGAGCTCACATCTTGTACAAGGTTTCCCCAGAAGAGTTATATTCATTGTGCTCTGGAAGATAACATTGAAATAGATGTCTTTTAGTTCGTACAACACTTGCTGCTGAAAGCAGACATAACCTGCAGCTCAGTTTTCATGGGACACTGGCTCTATAGTCTGTTTGATGGCTGTACCACCTCTTTCAAGGAGTGAGTTTAATATATTTTCACAGTTCCTGTCCCCCATATTATTCTTCTGCAGCGTATAAGCATTGTAAAAGTTACGAGGTGGTCCTTATGTCCTTGAGACATTACAGATATGACCTAGCTCTTATTTATGGAGATTATTCCATGCTCCCATGTTCTCATAAGTTGGTGTCACATAAGTTTCTTCCTTCTAAGGGAAAAAAATAAAAAATAAAAATAAAAAAAAAAAATAGAAAGGTTTAAGATTTCTCCTTAGTCTTCCCAACATATGGCTACACACTGTCTTGCATTCAGTAGATTTCCTCTGTGTTGGATGCAGGGGCTATAAAGACATATTTTTTTCCTTCTTTGCAGAAAGTGTCCTTCAAGCTGGAGGGCATTCAGGGAGCACCCAGAGGTGCTGGAATGCTCAGTGAGAGGCTGCAAATATTCCTTGGGAAGCAGAACAGGGTTTGGTGTAAGATTAAAATGAGTAAGCCATAAGCCATCAGGTATGTGGTTGTTCAGATCAGGCAGAGGTTGTGAGCAGAGCTGAGGTGAAGGGTCTGGGAAGTTTGCTGTCTTTTCTAGCAGCAGCTGATCCCTGTGTCAGTGGCAGCAGCAGTTTGTTGCTCCCAGGACCCTGCTTCAATAGGCAGAGATGTGCTTTTCCTTTCTCAGAGCCAGTCTTGCCCACAGCAGTCTTCAAAGGGTTCAGAATCCCAGACACAAAAGCAATTTAATCGTGGGTCATCCCCCACCTCCTGACACTTACACCTCTTGAGAAACCTCAATGTCTTCCTGAGTAATTGTGAAACAAGTCCCTCCAGCCAGTGGTATTTAGGATGAATTATGATGCCTGGCCTTATTAACTCATGAGACAAATAATAGAGCTCTGCCCATCATTTCAGTATTTCTCATTTCACTATGTTTATTGTGCGTGCTGCTTAAGCTGTCTTTTCCAGATGAGTAATTCAGGCAAAACCACCTGCAGAAGCTCCCTCTCTCGTTCACACTCTCCCCTTGGAAATCTGCGGTGGCATCTGTTTCAGACAGACAGCCTTCAAAAAGAAGAATGGGAAGGGCTGATTCTCAGATAGCAACTGAGACAATTACCATTCTCCTATTTTTTAATGTCATTTAATAAAAGTTTTAGCAAATGTTCACCTCTCGTACGTTTGTAATCAAGGGCACAGATGTCAGGTTTAATTAGCAGTCGGTGATGGGTTCTGCATTTATGCTTCAGTCAGTATGATCTACGGTATATGGAGTATAATGCAAACTTACTGTGAAAAGTGTTGCAGTTCAAACGAACAAACTGTTCAGCCATATCTACATTCCCTGGGCAAATACAAGGAGAAAATGGAAAAGAGAGAATAGTGCAGAGTTCTTTGCATTTCTAATAGGCGTACAGGGAAATACAAGGTAAGATATGCAAAACCTAACCTGGAAAAGTCGTGGCACAAGTGTATAAATATTTGCCAGTATGGTAATTAACTTCTTGGCTGAAGCTAGCCTACTTAAAATGTTCAGTCTCAGTGCACTCAGAAAAGAAAAGCAGTGAACCACAAAATAAATAAATAAATAAAAATATTTAAATATAATAACCAATTACCTTAGAACTCTTTTTTTTATTATTCTCCAGGTAAAACCTGTTCATTTTCTTTTGTCATTTGCATTTTAAATACATAGGGAAATAGCTGTTTTCTTCTTTTCACTAAGGTGGGGACTAAATTCTTTCCTAAAGTCTGGCATAAAAACACTGCCATCTCTTCTCCCCCTCACTGGCAAGAACACTTACATTGCTCATCAGTCCTTCAGTCATTGCCTTCCCTACATGCTAGGTACACCGTTGACACCTCGCTTCATATGTTTTCCCTCATTTCCACCATTTCTTCCCTCTGTGCTACGCATTGAGGACAGGTGTTCAGGGACCACCTGAGCTTAGCAGGACTGTTTCTACCTCCACTTTCACACTTCAAGTTTGCAGGGAGTGGCAAAAGGGTGATGGGTCTGGCTTCTGGTTACTTGTAAAATAATGGGAAAGAGCAGCATGAAGAAAAAGCACAAGCACAGCAAGGTGCTTCCTACGACAATAAGCTCTAGATCATCCGCAATTGTGCAAATTGGAAGCAATAAACAATCAGAATCATTTATAGGCATAAATACATGTGAAAGCCAAGCTGTTTCCACATATTATTATTGTAGAATTTAATACATATATATCACACAAGACCACTTGCTAGCAAATTGTATGTGAGCTCGAAGACATCTATAACAAGAACATGAGTACAGTGACAGAAGAAAAAAAAATAACCTTGCAATGTGCATCACATTAACCGTGGTAGGAGGGACACTACTTAGCACCAGCTAATTTAAAGCCGGGCCTTTGGGAGCTAAGAAACTAGTTGCATTTGCTAGCACAGCTGTAGCTGTCTGAGAGATTACTAAGCCTTGATGGGATGTGTGTGGCAATCAGATGTAGCAGAGCAATCATTTGTAAAAAAAAGAATACCAATAATTGCCTTGATATTTTCACTAGGTAGATAAAAATGAAATTTTCCAAAAAATAATTCTAGTAAGGACTGATGGTAGTGGTAGTATAATATGGTGAAATGAATAGCTAAAATATTTTTTGAAGCTCAGATAAATATATATATATATATATTTTTTTTTTTTCTGGAGGTTCCATGATTATAATATAATTCTCCATCTTTGTAAATTACTGATAACTGTGAATTATTTCTAGCCACTGTAAAATGGCATTTAAAGAAATAATAATTAAAAAAAAAAAAAAAGCTGTAACTTTAAAAATCTCTGGTTTGTATGTAGAAAAAAAACAATCAAACTGATGGAGGATTGTCTGTTTGAATCAGCAGATACGTTGTCACCAAATGAACATAAGGGATGAATTCTCATCAGTCAAATAGAACCATTCCTCAGTTTTGACTAAAGAAGGAAAGAGGCTGGAGTAGGAAGGTGGGAGTCAATGGGGAGGGAGTTGTAGGAATCAAGATTAGGTAAGACTGTTTGAACAAGGGTATAGTAGTAGGTATGCTCAGTAAAGGGTGAAGCTTAGAAAGATAACCTGTGATAAATGCATGAGATAAAACAAATACAAAGAATGAAAAGGAAGTAAAATGGAAGTGCTGTATTTGAAACTATGGGTGAGGGAACAGTAAGCAGGTTTCAAATATGATTAAAACAAGGGAAAGGACAAGGTTTTTGAGGGATTTATAATTTCTAACTGCAAAACTGATGTGCTTGAGAGCACACGGTTAAAGTAAGAAAAAAATTGGACAAGAAAATAAATGAGATTTTGGCAATGTAGGCAATAGCTGAATCCATGAGAAAAAGTGAAGTGTCCTGAGCAAGAGGAGGTCTGAAAGCAGAGATGACAGGCAGATGGGAGGAAGGGAAGCCAAAGAAAGAAGATGACTGACACAATTGTCTGGAGAACTTTAGCAAAAATCAGTTTTTAAAATCTTGCTAAAATTATGGCTGTTGAGAACAATGCTTGCCAGGCTTTTTTATTGATTTATAAAGTGGTTTCGTTATTTTTCCAAAGTCTGAGATCTGTACAAAGCCTCTTAATGACAGCTCAGGGCCATTAAGCAAGATCCTTGCATTTTATTTTTGCTGAATTGGAGGGAGAGAACAGAAGGAACTGCCGCTAGGAGGGACAGGGAAGCGCAGTCACTTCCAGGCTCCCAGAACAGAGCTGCACCTGGCTGGGTGCTTGGACGTACATTCCTCCATCACCTTCCAGAAGAGCTGTACCACTGGGGTTTTCAGTGTTTATTTTTGTTTGTTTGTTTTTAGTGATTTTATTTATTTTTTTACTGAGGTGTTTTTATTAAGGCGTTGCACCAAAGCAGTACTTTAGAAAGCTTAAAATTTATCAGTATGCTTTTGTCATCCTTTACTGCAGCACAAAGATAGTTTGGTTTGTTTACATCTGACATCGATTTTGTTGTGTTTTTAACTGCTTTTGGCAGCTCAATCCCATAAGCGGTGTCCAGCAGAGTTTAAATCAAGCTTTCTCCAGAGAAAGTTTTAAGTTCTTCTAGCCCATATCAGAAGGATAGAGTCATTCCTTCCGCTAAACAGAGCCATAAATAACTATAAAGAGGAAAAGAAGGATTTTTGAGCTGAAGAATATCTTTCTCTTAATTACAGTCCATGGTAACCTTATAACAGTCCTTAGTATGAATGTTGTCACTTTTTCTTATCAGGAAATTTATTATGTTGGTGGTCTTACTAAATTCTTAGCTCTCAAAGTCAGGGGCTCAAATGGGGTTTTCAAATATTTGTTGTTTGAGAGTAATGAAAGCAAGTGTGTGTCTATCCATTTGATGCATTATGCATGGCACTAAGTCTTCAGGTTTGCAAGAACTGAGACTCGAGATCAGGACATGCTTAGCTACTCAGCCGTAAGCAAGACCAAAGTCTTGTATTTTGCATGAGAACTGGGGTGGGAGCTGGCAGATGCTGAAATGAATCATAGCTACAGTTCTGTTGTAGAGTATCTGCAGGCAGATACTGAGACCTTGGTTTGCTTGTCAGTGTTCTGATTTTGAATTATCTTGGTGTTTTGTCTTTTGGTTACGTGAAATCCCTTCAGCCTAGCAGTAGGGTTCTGGCTTGTTTGCTGTTAGTAAGCTATCCACAAAGCAACACATCCTCTCCAGCCTATTCCCTGCATAAACTTCTTAGTTAAATAAATAATAATTTGGACATATCCCCACATGCTGATTTAGCATATCCCCACGTTTTGGAGAGAGACTTCCAGCTGCTGCACACTTGAATACATTCTGCCCTAACACAAGAGCAGCAAACTGATGCATCGGTGCGTGGCTTGCCTAGGCACACGTTTCACTGGTAAATATCTAAGTACCAGGACTGGCATTTCTCCACGGGACTGGCAGACTAATGTCTGGATGCCTTTTTCATCGTATGCTTCCTCCAAATGTTTTTCTAGCAGAAGTATGAGTCACTTCAGAAAAGTGGTGGTTTATTGCGCAGTATTTCTGAACTTGCATTTTCCCCTCTGTGAAACCTTGAGTAGCATTTTTTGAAAGCCCGTGCCCTAGACTCCTTACAGTGTTTGGGGTCAATCCAGACTTTTTTTTCTTCTAAGGTAATTAAATATCATCAATTTTTTTGTTGTTTCAGTCCATTTATCTACAAGACAATCTACAGGAGCTGCCATTCGACTCCAGTAAGCGACAGATGTTTCCTCACAGCACACCAGCCAAGGTGGTTATGCAGATCTCACGGAGCCAGACTTGCTGCTGTTCCTGCTAAGAGAACAGCCATGGTGGAAGGAAAATTTGCCACTTCAAAGAGCAGTCTGTGCAGTGGCAGTCACTGCCCTCTCACCTCTCACCCCAGCTCTGTTCTCCCTTTCCACTGCTCTCAACCCCGAGCCTGCTCTTCACCTTCACTTTTCATCCATTGCCAGCTGCTCTTCTGCTAGAAGAGGAAAAGCATCTAGGAAGGAGGACAGCTGTGATCTGCTCATCTTCTGAGCAGACCATGCTGCAGGATGGGTACAAGTTTACAGATGCTGGTGTCTCCTGTAGTTAACAAAAACTCCACAGACCTTTCTCACTTTCCTTCCCCACTGACTTCCCCTTCATCTTTCCCACAGCCCACTGACTCCTTGATCATCCTTTTGTCCCTGCTTCAGGTCCACCACTGCCTCACAGTCTCAGCTGCTGCAGCCCAGCCTCCTAAAACCCCCATTTCAAGTTCAAGATTCCCCCATAGCTTCTCCTCTGCAACCTTTGGGCGATGCTTACAGATCTTTTTTAATCCTACCCCAGTTCTATTCTGGTAGTTCCCACAAGACAATAATTAGTTTAATATATAAACTGGGCAGTAAAACCTAATTTTGGCTTTAATGTTTATTGAAGGCTTGAGCCGGTCCACATCCTTGATTATCAAGGGGGTTACTGTGCATTCAGGTATGGAGATGTATTTCACACGTAACTGTGCCACACTGACTTCCCTATGCAAACAAATACTTAGGTCTTGCTTAGGCAAACATTTCTTCACCTTAGTAGCAGGTACAGGTACTCGTTGACTTTCATATTACTAGCACAGCATGGGTATGGTCTGAGATCTGAAGGGTAAAAGATATTTATGCCAAAGATAGCATTATAATTTTATATCCACACTCAGCGTTGGCTACAGCTAAAACAACAGTTGTGCTCAAGCACTCCTAGATTTCTGGTAAGGATAGGAAGCTGTCATTGTCCTGGCCATAAAAATTTGTTCTCTCTCAAAGATCTAGGACTAGATATCTTCTATAGTTTTAATGTGAAAATGTTGAATACCACAAAATCAGTGGCTGGCTCTGCTTACCAGGAGCATTCCAAAGTAATCTTCAGGGCTTTGTACTCACACACTCACTTTTTTTTTTTTTTTTTTTTTTTTTAATATTTAGTTGTGTGATCTTGCATATGTCATGTAACTTGCACGCTGGTAAACAAGGACTCTGCTAGAAATGATAAAAGTACTTCAAAGCCATTCTTAAATGCACAGACTGGTATTACCACCCAGAAAGGCTGGATAACAGCTTGCTACAGATATGTATTTATGACAAATGTTTGTGCCCCATGGATCACTGAATTCACTTGCTATATAGAAAATATTTAACTGTTAATGCATTATAGATTTGTCGTTGGCTGTCTGAGCATTGCTTTCAGAAGTTACATTTGTACACATGGAAATAATACCACCTGAAAAGATGTGCTAGAAGATGTGAGAGAGAACAGAAAGGAACTAATTAGCCTGAATTTTTGTTTAAACATATTCAACACACCGTTCAAAAGCATCTGTGAAACTACTCACCATAGGAAACTGAAAATTTTAACTACAAGCCTAACCTCGAAGTAAAATATATAGTCTTCAAGGCACTCTTTGAATACCTGTTCACTAATGCCTGGTGCTAACAGCCTTAGTAATAGCTAATCATGTAGTAAGTATATTAGTATACATGACTTGAATGGTCAACTATTTAGAAATTTGTTCATACAATGTGAATATATATAATGTGTAGCCTCGGCTTGGACTAGAGGAATAGTAAATGCTGTAGAAAGGAGACATTTTATTTCCCAGCTTGGGTTAAGAATACATCCTGCCCCTGCTGCACCTCCAGTACCAGGGCTCAAATCTCCCTCCTAAATAGAAATGAGCAGAGTTAGCTAAACTCTCACAGGAGCCTGTCTCAGGGCATTTTACTGTGTTTCAGTGGGATTTACTGACATCTCTCATGTGTTGTTTACTCAAGCTGCAGGAAATCGGCTCCTTTTTTCCTATAAAGGTGTACAGCCAATAGGTACCAATAATTAAAAAAAAAAAAAAAAAAAAAAAGGCATGAAAACATGACTGGGGTATAACTGATATTAGCTTAAGTCTGAAGAGGATTTGAACTGAGCTCTAAGACATGAACTATCCCACATGTCACAGTGAGTGTTCATTCAGAAATCAATGGCGTTACCAATATGTCAGTATTAGATACTTAAGTGCTCATTGAAGCAAGGGAGAAAGGATCATCTCAAGAGGAGCTATTTGGAAGAATAGCTTGGTTTCATGACATGAATGGGTGCATTTATGAGTGCTACCATATAATTATATATATAAATTTAGCTTACTTGGGAAAGAGACAAGCCCTGTGTGCTCAGTACAGTCTTTAAGTATATCTGGGCTCCAATAAAGAGAGCTAACACAGGAAGCCTGTCGTATTGTATATATAGCTTGTTTTTAAAATATGCATAGCCTGTTTAGGATCAGGTGTCTGCATCTCATTGCAGAAGGTCAAATTAGTTATGGAAATAGAGTGGAAAACACCGCTTTTCTTTTCATCATCTGAGAAGTTATCTTTAGATGGAATATTGTAATATCAATATAGAGATATTAACTGATACGTCATTTGGAAATAAGAGATCTCTGGATAACCACTTCCCACAAAGCTTTCGTCCTATCTTCACACCTAATTCTCTTCTGTGAAGTGGTAGCAGATAATGGCATCTCTTAGTCATGGATCCAGATTGGCGAGCTGTATTTCCCAGGCTAAATAAAACCTGAAAGCTATGAGACCACTAGCCTTACAAAGTTTAATTTCCTAACTTTAAGGTACCTTACTCAAGTTAGGTAGGGAAACATAACAGGGTAAGGCCAGAGCAGTGTATAATCCTGATGAGTTTTGATAGTTCTCAATGTACAGCCACGGGAGAGGGGCAGGTGCTATGCTGAGTGGCTACACATTGTCTTTCTTATTTGAGGGAAGAAGGCAATGAGGAAAAAGCAAAGTTAACTTTCCATACGCCTGTAGCTTTTACTATGAATTACAAACCTTTCTCTTCTGAAACTGCAAATTCATTGAATAATGGGTCAGGTGAACAAATGCCGCCAAAACTGAATCTTGAAACAGAATATTTGTTTAGTAGTGATAAAGCAAAAGTTTATATTTTTTGTAAAACATGATCAAGCCCCATGTAAAGGGCTTTTCACTTTCATAAATGTAAATTCTGGACAAAACTCAGTGTAATATCCTATTTCTCAGTGCAATATCTCATTTCTTTTCCACCCCAACCATTCCAAGGAGATATATTCAACACCAACATTTGATGGCAAAATTGTTATCAAAATATTAATGCTAATAATAAATATCCAGGTACCTTGTTGCTTTAGAGTAAACTTTTCCTCATTACATGGACTAATAGTGAAGTACTTTCCAGCCTGTTTCAGCTTGCTCTTGCAAAAACTTGACTCGTGCCAAGTTCTGGTCTACAGAAAATGAAGCATTTTTGATGTAATACAGAAACTTGAAATCTGTTTCCATTGCTACAGCTACCCAGACATACTAATCAGAAATGGAAAAGCACTTCTATGCTGTTTATTTTGCTTCAATGTTCTTAAAATGGCCAACAAAGAGACAAAGTATGGTAGCTCTTTGATGCTATACACAGACTAACGCCTTCTGTGAGGTGATGTAGGGTTTACTGATAATTTAAAACAGCATGCTTTTCAAACAGCAATAATAGTCAAAATTTTGTTTGGAGTCGTTATCTGCTGATGCTGCAAGGACCATGGTATCCATTTTCTATGAAAGGAATAAAACTATATTCAGAAAAATGCATATCCTTTGTAAGAAATAGGTCTGGCTTTCTTTATGGACAGAGATCTCTTACACTTAACTTTCAAGCTATGACTTTCATCTTATTTGTACTAATTTAAATCCATGGACACCCAAAGAAAGAGAAGTAGGATCTTAAAAAAGGTGGTAGACTGTATGCATTTTTTTTTTTTTTTTACCATATGGCTAACATTCTTTCTTTATGAATGAATGTGTCATAGTAATGATGGTTGGTGGTTGGACCGGATGGTCTTGGAGGTCTTTTCCAACCATAATGATTCTGTGATTCTATGATAGTAACTAACAGCCTCCAAGCCTTCATCCAGTTTCTGTTTTAAATCCTCTGGGCTCTTCAGACCATTTTTGGTTCGTTGCAAATGTTCAGACAGGACACGAGACAGTATTCAAATCTTTGTTTTAAGATACAGGGATAAGATCAGATGATCTGTATGTGCTCACTTGGTCTTTTCTTTGAAATGAATAGTCTTTCTGTAACTACTTTACTCATTGGAATGAGCTTTACAAATAAATCCTCCAAACTGTCAATAAAAATAACAACAATAATAAAAAATAGCAATGTCTACACCATTGTTGTCAAGTCTAAGAAAATGTATTTGAACCTCTTAACAATAAAATCAGGGTAAAATACATTATAATCAACTGGAGTGTCTCCAAAAAGAAAATGGAAAATATTCAAGGATTGCAAAATCAGTTTTATACTTCTGGGATATGAGTTGCATAAAATTCAGTAAGGAAACAACCTGTAGCTTGTGGTAGCTAGTCTGGTTACATACTGAAGTGGTAAACAACTGTATTGCTTCCTATAAATAAATATCCAACATTTTTATGGTAGATTTTATTTAAAAATAGAATTATGTTACAAGTAAAAGTTGAAGCTGTAAAATAAGATGCCTCTATGAGGGATTAAACTTCCAGGTATGCGAACTTCAGCCTTACAGGCAAACAGAAGCATAGACAGCATTTGGGACCAGATCATGGGAAATCTGTGAGCTGGTGGGGCCGAGGCTTTGCTTTGCACAGCTGTGTAAAGACTTGCCATAATAGCTGGCCCTAGCAGCAGTCAGGAAACACGAGCAGCGCCTGGGAAGCACAACGCTCAGCAGAGCCAGGCAGCCGTGAGCGCTACGGCATTGTGTCGTCTCCTGGAGAGAAAGCACACCGAGAGATGTACACCGAGAGATGCTCTTACGGATGGGGCAGGTTAAACCTGAGAGAAACCCTCCTGTGAGGCCTGTTAGGATGCGCTGACAGCCACCACCGCATCCCCACGGGCTCTGCAAGGCCACAGCGGGCGCAGAGCCGCCACCTCGGCCTCCAGCATCTGCCTTCAGCCGCTCGCCCTTCCTTTCTTGCCCCATTTCTGAAGGCCCTTTCCACGAAACGATTCCGTGTGCCCAAGCAGCGGAGCCCCGGCTGGCCCTTCGCCCTCCCTAGCCTTTATTTCCAACACCGCTTTCGCCCTGCAACAGGCGAGCAGGCCCCTGCGAGCCACCGCGCCCCTCGCCCGCCTCGTCGTCCCCCCCCCCCCCCCGCCGGGCAGAGGCCATTTTGCGGCTGCCGAGGGGAGGCAGGGGGGCGGCCGGGATAGCGGGGACGAAGCCCGGGGGCAGGTAAGCACGGCCGGGCTCCAGGGCTCGGCGGAGGGACCCCCATCGTCCGGCCGCCCCCCTCGGCGGGGCAGGGCCGGCAGGGAGCGCTGTGCCCCCCCGCAGGCAGCCGGGGCCGCGGAGCCCTTCCCCCGTCTCCTCCCCGCCCGGCCCGGGGGGGACGGGGGCAGCGGCGGCCGGGCGGGGAAAGCAGGAGGGGCAGCGCCCGGCAACATGGAGGGAGGCGCGGAGCGGGCCGGCCCCTGATGCGGCTCTTCCTCCTCCTCCTCCTCCTCCTCCTTCTCCTCCTCCTCCTCCTGCTCGGGGCAGCGGCTCCGGCGGCGCTTCGCTTCCCTCCCGGCGGCGATGAGCAGGTCGGCGGCGCTTCTCCTCTGCCTGCTGGGCTGCAACGTCTGGAAGGCGGTGACCAAAACCTTAGGGGCGCCCGAGGCGGCTCAAGGTCGGTGCGGGGAGGAGGGCGGCGGGACCGGCCCGCTTTGTGCCGCGGCTCCCCGGAGCTGGAGGCTGCATCGTGCCAGCAGCCTTGGGCGGTGGGGGGGGACCGGGGAGAAATCGGGGGGAATTGGGAGGGGGGGGGGCGACGGGAGACCCCCTCCCGAGGACA
Source organism: Aythya fuligula (assembly GCF_009819795.1). Classification (NCBI taxonomy): domain Eukaryota; kingdom Metazoa; phylum Chordata; class Aves; order Anseriformes; family Anatidae; genus Aythya; species Aythya fuligula. Next base: position 22,432,714 of record NC_045560.1, read on the forward strand.
GCCCCGCGGTGCGACCCCCGCGGCTGGGGAGCTTTTGTTAGCGGCAGGGGCTGCCGCCGGCCTCATTGTGCGGCCCCCTCGCTCCTTCCCTCCCTCCCTCCCTCTCTCCCTCCCTCTCTCCTTCCTTCCCTCCCCGCTTCCCGAGCTGTTGCATTGCGTCCATCCCCCCCGGCAGCCCTCCTGCCGCAGGGCCCGGGGTTGGGGGGCGCCCGGCTCCTGGCCCCAGCTCCTCGCCCCCCTTCTGTGGGGCCGCCGTGCTGCGGGCTCGCCCCCTTCCCCCGGGGCTGGCCGGGCCCCGCAGGGACGTTTTGGGGCCTCATCCCGGCCTTTTGTTCGGTGCAGAGGGCTGGGGCAGCCGGGGAAGGCGATTTGATGGCTTGGCACCCACCAGCACCTCTGGGCTGGGAGCAGGAGCCCCGCTGGGGCGAGAGCCCAGCACCCCGGGGTGCTGTGGGGGTGCCCCTGTGGCAGTCGCTGTCCTCCTGGGCCCAGTTGTGCTGCCCTGCACCTTGCAGGTACCCGTGGGCAGGGCGTGGAGCAGCACCTGCCCCATAACCTGTACCCCGTGTGGATGCCAGGTGGGTAGGAGGCGATGCTCCGTGCCCTGCTGGCTCCCGGCGTGGTGTGACGGGAGAGCTGCTCCTCGCTGCGCCTGGAAAAGGGCCCTGCAGCAGCAGTGCGACCAGGACTGTGTCAGAAAGCAGAAAACCTGGCGACCTGCTGGTCCTGAACGTGCCAGGCCCTGGATGTGCCACGATTAAATGCATCTCCAGCATCGCCAGTTGCCTCGTAGCTTGCGCTGTCAAGTGGCCGCACACCAGCAGGGATGGAAGAGGTCTTACTCCAGCTCAGCCCCCGTGGCTGTGCTCAGTGGCCTTCTTCCCTCTGCGGTAGGATGGAAGTGCATCTTGTAAAGAGGGTGCTTGTGTCCCGTTTCCTATAAGCTTTCCTGTCCTGCCCTTCATTAAGACCCAGTAAGCAATGCTTACCACAAGGAATGAAGGAATACGTTCGAAGTAATATTTTTTTGACTTTTTTATAGTTATAGTTATGGTATACGCTGTAGGTAGACTCTTGTGCTAATATAGAGTATTCAAAAGGTGCTGGTATCTTGTAGCAAAACCTACCACGCTAGGCGATCTGATGTCAATGTCATATTCAGTCCTTCTTTTAAGGACAGAACATCAGCTGTTACAAAATAAGTACTAAACTATGACTCAAGGGCCATTAAACTCAGGACTGTATTGAGTTTACTGATAGGTGAGATGGGGAGAAAAAGACCTGTGTTTATCCCTTGATGCTAGCTAGTACGTGGTATCTGAAGTTCTATTGTAATTTCTGTATCATAGGAGAAATCGGTTGTATGCACGATGAGAATGGTGAGGTATCAGCAAAATTAATGCTTTTCAACTGTCCTGTTGATCTTACCTCCTACTGTAAGCTCAGCTCAGTGTATCTTGGAGAGACTTGTCTCCATAGCTGCTGCATTCCCATCAGAACTGCTAGCTGATGATTTAAGTAATAGCAGCTATGTCAGTGAGTTGAGAACATTTGGATGTAGATGGAACGGTCTAATTTTATCTTCAGTGTAAGAGCAGCTCAGCTTTCATAGGTAGCATTATTTCCCAAATTCTTATTGTGAGCTTTGGATGTCTGCATTGGTAAATGGCTATGTAGAGCTGATCTAGCACTGAAGCATGAGCTGTAATTATTAGTTACCAGCTATTTACTGTGAATCTCTTTTAAAAAAGCTTGTGATGCAAAATTGTTGTTTGTGTACCCATCAGGTGTGAACATCAGGGGGATGGGGATGGGGAAGTGTTTTAGCACCCCGCACATTCCTTGTTTGTGTGCTGAGCACAGCAAGCGCTAAGTGGTTGTACAGCTTAAACCAACTGTTTTTTTCCCTCCTGCCCTTTAGCACCGTGGTGATAGTTCTAGCTACAGGTGAAGAGAGAGCACCACTGCCAAAGTTTAGGGATGCATGCAGATGACATTCTTTCCTCTGAATGGATGTACCCCCTGTGGCTGGGAAGAGACTAGAGTACCAAGGGATCCGAATGAAGGTGGAGGTGAGAAAACCAGAGGATGCTATTGTGAAGTAATTGCTTCAACTGCAGCATTTATTACTGGACAGATTACAAGAGACTATGGCAGAATCCTCCCTGTGGTGGGATAGGTTAGATGAGACACATAGTTAAGATTTTCCATTCCTCTGTTAATGTGAATATGTCTCGGAGTTGGAGCTATTTTAACATGGGATATGTAGCTGGTGTCCTGGTTCAGGAAGGGAAGATGAGCGAGTCTTTGCATCTAGCATTTCTCTTTCTCACTGCTCTCGGCCTTCTGTTCAGACGATTCCAGCCTGAAATTCTGCTCAGGCAGGCTGGTTACATAATCGGTGAATATGGAAAGTACTGGTAATTAAGCTCCGCATTTAGCACCCTATTTAGAAAATTGGATGACTTTGGCAGGCTGTTACCTTATTTGGCTCATTATGCAGATACAGTGTGGCCTCCGAAGGTCACAGAGGTAACCTGTAAGTGTCAGTAAGTGGAAGAATTTTTTTTTATTTTATTTTATTTTTTTTTTTGTACACCAGAGTCCATGCAGATGAGTTATTCATTTTTGTCATTACTGGGCCTTAGCACCCCAGCAATGAAGTTGTATAGAATTCCAGGAATATACTTTAAGGATTGATATGATGTTCTCTCTGATTTCTCTCACATGCTTACAACCTGGCCAGTCTTTCAAACGGGACTAAATTATATTTGATTTTTTTTTTTTAAATGTTCTATTATTTATTTCGAAACTTAAATTGGTTTGAATGTATACTGAAATTAATGTATAGAAATTATAATTAAAAAAAATAATATTAAAAAAAAAACACAAGCAAACAAAAATACCCACAACCCCTTAGGCTGGATTTTGACTGTCAGTTGGTGATTTGGCTGAGTACAGCTGAAATACTCGATGAGCCTCTTCACATGAGCAGCCCCTTTTAAACTTTGGGAGCCTTGGCAAGGTGGGAGTTTAAGAGTTATGTGAGGAGGCGACAGGAACCCGGGCAGAATGCAAGAGAAATCAGTGTAATTTGAGAGGGGTTCAATCTCTTTGTTGGCTTTTAACTTTGCTTTGCAGTGGAAAGCGGTGATGATTCATTCGTGGATGCTAGGGAGGATCTCATAAAAGAACTGCTCCAGTATTACGTTGTCGTGCAGAAGCCCAGGATGGCTTTCAGCTGATGCAGTGGATATAGGTTTTAATTTATGTCTTCCATGGTCTTTATGCTTTGTTAGTTGTTCAAAACTAAGAAGTTTTGAATAATAAAATAACACATTTGAATAATAAATAACATCCAGTTCAAGAACTGTTCTGCTGGTAGACGCGTGTGCTCAGGCTGTCCCAACTTTGTAACCACGGGATAAGATCAGGCAGATTGTTTTTTCCTAGCGTGATGGTGAATAAAAGTTCAGCTGTCACAACTTAGTCAGAATCCACAATATCTTCACCCTCTGGGTGCATGGGCGATAGGGAAATTGATGCTTGAGTGCTGCTTGCCTGCGTGCAACCAGGCATTACATTACTTGGTGCTGTGAAAGCCAATTTCACAGCCATTTCAGCTGGACATTTTGGAAAGGTTTCTTCTCTGGATGGTTCAGTAACTGCAGTGAAGAGACCCTCAAGTTCTTGGCTTCTTTTTAAGCCACTTATGCCAGGCTTGCAGTTCTAGCTGTGATGGTAGATAAAGTTAAGATGAAGTAAAACCAGTCATCTCTTTCATCTTGCACTGCTGCACCATCTCTTCTCAATCTGCCATAAATTACCGATGTCCTTCAAATGCAAACATTATTTCACTGAGACCACAAATGGACTCACAAGAGTGGAAACTAAACTGCTCTAAAACAGCACAAAAGATGTTTTAGTTTAGGAGGAACAAGTTGTTTGCTTAGTGCTAAATGGTATTGTAAAATCTGAATGAGGGGGATGTATTTGTTGGTTTCATTGGTTATCAGATTAAGAAAAATGCTAAACTTTTTTGTGTTTACCTTAAACTCCTAATGCTTGCAGATGGCATGCTGAGAGCTGGGCCAAATGAACAATTGCCTTGGTGAGTTCATGGTGTAAAATTGCAGCCTTTCTGGCGAATGTTTGTGTTCACCTTTTTGGCTTGTATTACTTCGCAGTGAGTGGTTCAGCGTCCAGTACATGCAGTTAGGAGCACGCGTGTATGCGCTCGTCAGGGGGTGGCGAGTTCCCACGCTGGCTTCCCTGTGCCACTTGTCTGCTTGAGCCTTGAGATGGTGTTAATCACGTGTGTTCCCTAATACACAGGGAAAAACAACCTTTTCCCTTCCTCTCTTGTTTTTTTTTTTTTTTTTAATTGTTTTTGTTTTTAACCTTATACCGACACCTCTGACTGGATGAGACCTGGTTCGTGAAAGTTTTAGGGTTGCCTGCTTTCTGTGCCGACTGCTGGCCGAGTGAAGGGTTTCAGATAGCAGTCCCCTCTCTACAGGAGAGGTTTCTTGGAGCAATGAAATCCAATTTTACCATATGCCCGGTACCTAACAGAAGCCTCGGTGTATGTGTGTGGGGATGGAGGGCGGGTTGTGCCTTCAGGGTCATTGGAAAACTTGAGAAATCTTCAGTGATTTTGGTGCACTGAGTGGTAGGAATGTCACTGCCCGCTGTTAGAACAAACTTCAGATTAGTTCTGTACTCCTGTAAATAAGCAATGACTACCAGCAGTCTTGGTGTATGAAGAAAAATGAGAGCAAAACTCATGGCAGGAAGACTTAATGTGTAATCTGGGGGCTAAGGACCATTCCCACCAGCTTCTCCTAGTGAATTCGTTTCACAGAATGGTTTGGGTTGGAAGGGACCTTAAAGACCATCCAGTTCCAGCCCCCTGCCGTGGACAGGGTGGCATTCCCTATGAAGTTATATTTCCTAAGGCAGGAGCAAAAGAGAAGATGGAATACATTATAATGCAAATAACCAGCACACGTTTCTTAAAGGCAAAACTAAACTCCATGACAAGGAATGGGCATGCTGCCTTCTACACAGCAGCTGTGAACATCTCACATGGAGGAGATTCACTGCCTGTCCAGCAGCAGTTCATCTGTCACCACAAAGCAGCCTCCCCAGGGTGGATGCACAGGGCAGCTTGTGCTGCTGCGTGACAGTACGGGTGCGTGCCTTGGCTTCTGGGTAGCAGTGTGGTTGGAAGTGATGCTGCTTGCAGGTATTTGTAATTTTTCCAGTCCATTTGATCAATCCAATTGTCATCTACCTCGAACCAGTGATGTAGGGAGAGAGTTACTGTTTCCAGTCAGCCAAAGGCAAATCAAACAGCCTCCAAAATGTCTGCAACCTGAAGTCAAGGTGTGCGTTTTCAGTACTTCTTTTTTTGTGACACTGATGTTTACCTTGTATGGCCCTTTTTGTAGGATTAATTTCCCTTTGCACCGGCATGTATCAGTTCCGCCTTTGGATCTGAAGAAAGGCAGCTTCTGTGAGAGCTGTGGTGTTGGTGTCCTGCCTCTCCCGCAGGTCTCGGGGGTTTTGCTGTATACCTGTCGGGCAGCACAAGTAAGGAAGACAAGAAACCTGTGTAAAGAGGCTTGTATTTACTAGAACAAACAAGTAATACAAAAATTTTTACGTTAATTTACCTGGGGGGGGAAAGGACATCTTAATTTCTTAGTCTATTCCAACAAGTTTTTGTGAGGGGAAGGAATCCAACCAACCTACCTGTAGCAGCGCTTTTTAGAACCTGCCATATACACTAAAACGTTTTGTTATAGGAAATACCAAAGAGAACTGAGTCCTTTTTTTTTTTTTTTTTTTTTCCAGAAATTCCAGAAACATTTTCCTGTAAGCTGGTTTACATTAAGTTTTCAGCTAATGTAATATCTGGCTTGTTGTGCATGGGTAATAAGCATTATAGACATGCTTTTTCGGAGCACCATCTTTAGTTTTATTGGAAACTGGAAGGATGCATTTGTTACTACGGAGCCATAAGAATGTGAACATACTGTAATTTGTTCTTGCTTTTAATAAATGCATTGAATCTTTCACTTTAAAATATTAACACAGAATCCTATCTGACATATGGCAAGTCTGGGACCTTGAAAGCAGGATTCAGCACAAGGCTACATTTTTCATTCCTTGTGAAATGCCGGTGGGTCAAATAATGTGAGATGTTCTGTTTCGGATATACCCATTTTGCTTTTTCGCTTGTTTGAAGAGCAATGAATTTAGAGATGATCTGAAAGGAAAATTAATTTATGTACAGTATAATCTGTAAATTTGGCTCCCGTGCTGACTGCGTGGGGGGTTGTGTATATTTAAACAGAGCTGCTGTTAGTGCAAAGTATACAATGTAGAATAGAAGTGGTCTAAGTGCAGGCAGGGCACAAAAACACCTCTGGAAATCCAATATTGAAGTTATCTTTTAATTGTTCCCGCTGCTAGTTTTTGCAGTTCTACAAGCTGTCACCGTGGGTGAAATCCTGTCCTTATCCATTATCTGTGCACCTCGTACACCAGGCGGTGAAGCAGAAACCTGTCACTGTGAGCTGAAACCTGTACCTGCACCGGTGGGAAGCTCAGCTGTGCTGCTTGCTGGTTGCGTGGCAGATAGTGAGGCAAGTAAGGGATGGGGATGAGCCCGCATAAACCTTGCTGGACTTGGGGTGACTCCGCAGGGGCCACCCTCAGCCTCCCCACTTTATGGGAAGCAGACTTTGAGGAGCCGCAGTGGCAGCAGTGGTTAGCGGGGAGGAAGCGGGGACGTGGGGGAAGCCGAGGGAAGGAAGCAGCAGCATCCTTTTGGCACGGGGGCAACAACAGAGCTGAATCCAGGAAAGTGCAAAATGCTTCCATTTTTTTTCAAGAAATCCCAGCTGCAAAAGTGATGGAGAACTGTTGTACCGAGTGGTAGGTGTGGGTAATGTAATAGCGAAGTTTAACAGGGAAAGGGAGCTTAATTTAACAGTCAGTAAATGCCAAGGTAAATAAGAGGTAGAGTTATAAGGTAATCCTGCTTTGCTTAAAACAAAAAGGAAACAAACAAACAGACAAAGAGGCCTTTCTTCTTCTTGGAGATGTTTCTAGAGGTGATAGCAATGTTGGGAGCACCCAGTTTCATCCTACATTGGTGATCACCATTACTGAAAATGCTGTCGTCTTCTATCCTTTAGAAGCAAAGCTGTATACTAACGTGGCAACAAGTGTTTCTCCAGTGATGTTATGAGACTTCCTTGATTTTAAAAAAAGAAAAACAAACAAACAAAAATGTAAATGCTTTATTTAGGCTGTTGCTGGGAGGAAATAAATGTATTGGCAGTTTTATCTATCCCTCTTGCTCTCCACCTTATGCCTTGGGCATTTGTGCAAAGTGAAAGGTTGAGATCCAGACATCTCATCTCTCACTTGGTGCATGAGCGTATGACTTCCCATGCAAAGGACATGCAATTGTCATCCTGGGTGGGATGCATCTCGCCTCATTCAGGCATCTGCATCTTAGTCAGTCGTCTGCAGTCCTCCCGCAGACACAACCATCTGATCTATCCAGCTAATGGAGCTGAGCGTCGTCGCTGCTACCCAGGGCGAGCACCCTGAGTCAGATGAATCATGCTGCAGCATCCGCTGGCTGTAGGGATCTCTGCTGATAGCCCAGCAGCCCGGGCACTCCCCAGAAATGCTTTTTGCACTCCCATTTAGTCAGATGAATCCTCCCCTAGATATCATAACTGGAAGTCTCATCAGGACGCTGTTGCCCTGAGCTTAAGAGCTACTGAGTACGTTGCACATAACCACTGCTGAAGGAATGAAAGCACACCCATGGCCTGCCTGGCTGGGTTACCATGCATTTCTCAAGGCTCAAACCAGTTGTTGTCTACGGCACTATTTTACATTTCTAAACCATTTGTCTTTGTAGTGTTACGTTTATGAGTCTTAAGTGTTTTCCTCCCAAGGGTAAATAAACAAAAAGAAAGGTTTAGAAGCAAGTAAGGAGGCTTGCTGAGTTGTTTGGGCTTGTCTCCATGTTGTTTTTTTCCCCACAGTTTTAATGAGTTTTGTGTTCCCAAGAGTTGATTTATTCTGGATTAAGCTGCATTGTTACTCTCACCTTTGTCTGTTTTCTCTCTTACTGGCATCTGTGTAGCTGGGTGATAAATCAGGTGGAGGAAGTTACCCCACTGAAAACGCTTGTACACACAGGGTCAGTTTTCACCTGGATCACTTCCCAAGTCGGGTAGATACCCTGGGAGTTACACAGATGCTGCTGCTGGTGCAGAGGAAGGGGCTGAGAGGAGCTGGTAAATGAAAACGAGGGCTTCATGGTAGCAGTGCCAGTTGTTGCAGGATTAAATCGATTGTAGGACTACAGTGTAAATAGCAGGGGACAACTTCTAGCAAGTGAGCTGTTTTAGAAGTGAGACAACTGTTGAAAGTTTTTTACCACCTCTTTGCTCAAAAAAATAAGGTATGAAGACTTTCTGGATAACTCATTTGCTCACAGGAGACTGAGAAAACTGCACTGGAGCTTGGGGCAGTGCATATGGCCTCGTGGATGTACTCATGGATGGTTTGAGATGCTTGCAGCCGTCTGTCTGCAGCAGGACAGGTTGTTCTCTCTGCTACTCCACTTCGTGCCTGGTCGTTTCGGCAGAGTTTTGTCCATGGTTTAAGCCGATGTGACCGCGGTACGTAGCGCTCACCAGTTTTTCCGCCAGTTGTAGAGGAACGTGGGTTAGCACCTGAGTCATCTTGGCTCTGCTCTCAGCCTCTCCCTCACGGCCTGGGAGGAAACGATGCTCTTTGGCCAAATGAAAGGTGGAAGAAAGGCAGAGGGCAGGCCTGGGTGCTTAACATAGCATCCTGATAGAGTAATTTTTATCAGCTAACTCCAAGTATGTGATTTGGTGCAATTACTGCCTGGCGCCTGATAGCGGCTGGGCACTCCTCTCACACCTCTCTGTCGGCCAGAGTAAATCCCGCTTTCCTCCAGGTAATTGCCTTGCTCTCCTTAGTTATTCTGTTTCTGCATTGATGGCTCCTCCTTTGGGGTGTCTGCTGAGAGAGAAGACATGAAAACTTCTTATCCTACCCTTCTGCCTTCTGTTCCCGTGTTGCCCCTCTCCTACCTTTTGCCTCGCACCAGCAGGAAGCTCTGAAAGCTCAGGGAGCGTGTGTGGCGGCTTTTCATTTCTGCTGGGGTCGGGTGGGCAATGCTAGGGCATGAAACGTGTTCAGGAGCTCTGCAGACAGCACTGGGCTGTGGGGGTGAGGCAGACGAGGACGGGAAGGTGCTGCTGGGCAGCCCGGCGACAGCTCGCCCAGGCGCCGCGTTGTGTTTGCAGAAGGGGTGGCATCGGCCCGAGGTGGCAGCGAGAGCTGTTCCCTCTGCTCTGCCCTGAATCGTGCTCCTGGCAAGTTCGGAAACCTGCTGAGCAGCACGCTGACCTGGACAAATATTACAGTAGTTTAAAGAGCTACTTGTGGTAATAATGTTGACAGGCACTGCGGAGCACAGCAATATACTCGCTCCTTTAGCTTTCCTGTTAGCACCCAGAGCGTTCCTGCGACTCAGCTTATTTCAGCCCGTGGTGCTGCAGTCAAGGTCCTGGCAAATAACTTAACTTTGCAGCAGTCTCTGGGTTCATGATGTATGATTTACAGGAGCCAGGAACACAGATGGTTGAAACGAGAGCTGTATTTCTGTTGTTTTGCAGGGTGTCTGTGTGGGGGAAGTGTTACTTTTTGTGTTTTGTTTTTTTTTTTTTCTCTCCCCCCGCTATTAAAACTTTAATATGAAGAAGCTCATTTTCTTCAAAAGTTAAGATTTTCTTTGTTCTTACCGGGATGGTTGTTTTCATTCTTTAGCATACTGCTTGTTAAAACTTTTTTCGAGGGAATTATGGCACTGGACTCAGTCGATGTAAATGTTGTTGTTAGCAGCCTGTGTGAAAATTACAAAATACACTTGCTCCAAGCAGTCTGAAGCAGTAGGAGCGAGAGCTTCTGATGGGATGAATTTCAAATTTTCTTATTGCTGCAAGCTATTGGGTTGTAACTGCAGCAGGCTTCAGAATATTAAGCTGGTAAAAGTACTTTTAAATATCGGTTGTTGAAGGAAGAGAACCTACATGTACTAAAATTCATGCTGAAAACCATTAGCTTTTCCAGACGTTTGATTAGATAAGAACTTCCTTCTTTACATCAGATCTGAATAGCTGTCTGCTCTGTGAAGCTTTACCGCAGTGAAAACTGCTTGGCACTCCTTAGCTGGGTTAAAAATCTGACTGGAGATCTTGTTTTAATTAGTAATTTTACCTGTGAGCGTGTAGTTAATCTTTCATTAACATTCTTTTTTTTCTTTTTTTCTTTTTTTTAAAGCATGATTTACTGTCGTTGCAGAAAGATAGCTGCAGAAGTCAACTTAGCAGACATCTTTAGAGAAAGGATCAAAGCTGTGTCATGTCACACGTTAACCTTCAGCACAGACAAATCTTTGGGCTTTCAGAGGTGAGGGGCTAGGTAACAGAGCCAAGCCTTTTTTTTTTTTTTTTTTGATGCTGTTGTAGAAAGGTAATGCTTTTACCCTAGTGCAAGAAAATACTGTATATGTTCATTTAGTGCATAATTTAAGTGAGCAGCCCAAACTTTCAGAAATTATTCTGTGGTGAAGAAAAATTAAAAAAAAAAAAAAAAAAAGTAATTGTAAGCTCTCAAGATCAAACTCTTATAAATAAATGATAGTCCTGTAGGTTCAGTCATAGCAGTGGAGGATCTGTTTACCATGGGTGATTGCACATAAACAAAGATGCTTTTTAATATCTGGTGCATTCGAGTATTAAAAGCCTTGCATCAGTTAGCCACTCAGAATGGTCAAGTGTCGTCTCCCCTTACCCCGAGCCTGGCTGCATGGTGGGAAAGCTGAAGCTCAAATCAGGCCAAACTCCTTCTCAGGTGACGTTTCTTCAGTTCATGCATGCCTGTGCTTTACAAAACCGTGGTGATTTTAGCTTTTACAAGAAGTTATGTGTTTAATTGGAGGAAGAGTGAATGCACAGCAGTGTTTCCTGACCATGATGTGGGCAAAACTTTCATTGCTTTTACATTCACTGTTACTTTATGCCACTCTGTCTACTGTTACTCAGATTAGCTGCTAATAAGGATGTGTTCTAAATAATCCATTGTGAAAGAGCTTTGTGGATCTGGGGGCTGACCATAAATAGTATATGACAAGATCAGGTTGCTGGCTGGTCATTGATTATGTGTCTTTTTGACCTTTGTTAGTCAAAATGTTGTTAAGTCAGAAGCACTTTGGACAGGCTTTGAAGAAGGTATTTGTGGTCACCAAAAGGAGTAGCACTTTCTCTTGCTCAGCTGCATCTCAAAATTGTTCTTACAGTGTGTTGAGTGGTAAAATAAAAGTTTGTATTAATAAATGGGCATAACTTTGAAATAGAAGTAACACTTGTTGCTTCAAGAGCTTACTCTATCCACAGGATGGGGAAGATACTCAATTTGTGCAGAAGATGAGTTGAGGAGTACAGAGAAAGCACAGTGATGGAGATGGCACACTGTCCAGGTGAGGGCTGGGAAGTAAACCCAGGCCATACAAGAACTGAGGGTCTTAACTCCTGCTGCTTTTACTTCAGTGTTCAGGGACTGTTTAAGGAATTTACTGGTATTCAGCCAGCAGTTACTGCAGGACCCTCACGAAATTATTTTCAGGTTTCGTCACCTTTTTCTTGCCATTCCATGCTTTTCTTTGTCACGCTTGCGTGAGTGTAAGCAGAAATGCCAGGAGCTGCCTGGCCCTGGGCAATGAAGCTTCCCCAGCCTGGGCTGGCGTTCAGCAGGTGTGGAAGGCAGACAGTAGCCGCCTCGGTGACCATTGCTGCTATCCTGATGTTCGAATTTGAGGTTGTTTTTTGTAAGTAGACACAGAGTCACTTGTCCCCAAAATGGATGATGATCTTGGTTTCTGAATCTGTCTAATTAAAGTAAGAAAAAAATAGCATAATGATGATGATAAGGTGGGCATGTAAAACTTCCAGTGTAGGAAGCGAAATCTGAATGGATTCCAGCTACAAGTACTAAAAACCTTCTTCCTTTTCCTCTTACTCTTTCCCTTACCCACTCCCAATTGAATTGAGCTAAATTTTAAAACTAACTTCAGCCTACCAGAAGACAATCTACATTTCCAAAAGCAGTCATGTGAACAAATATGTATTTCAAACGTAACTTGCAAGCTTGATGTTGTTAGTAACATCAGTCTCATTTCATCTTCTTAAGCACCAGGGGAACAAAACACCTTGAATCCAAGGTGCTGTTGGAAAGTCAGTGATTGTTTGTAGTTAACAGTAAAGAAAATATTGTAAGAAGCAATTATTTTATCTCAGAGTGAGGCAGTGCAAACAAACGTTGATTTCAGAGAAATATGCTGGTAACTAACTGATCTTGTAAGTAATGCTGTCTGTGGTCCTAGTATAATATTTGGTTTAGATTTCTTTGGTTTAAACCCAGACTGATGGCTTCAGATACGGTTTTATGAGGTAGCCATATATTGTGTTAACAGGGACTTTTTGCCCAAGGGGCAAATAAACTGCTGTATGCTTTATACCACGTTAAACAGAATAGGGGAGAAGAAAAGAACTTAATGATAAGTCCATCGATCCTTTTCTTTATCATGAATTATTCAGGCACTGGTGTGATTGATTGTTGTTAGGTTTTACTGGTTTTTAAGCATTGTAGAGAAGTGGTGTAGTATGTAAACATAATTAGGTGTTATCTTCATGCTTTAAGTTATCTTGGTTTGTGTTAGTTACCTGATTTCTGAGACAAAAACAGTGAATCATGATGGACGGTTTTCCTGCATGGCCCTGAAAAAGTATGGATTTTGTGTTTGCCCAAATCCTCACGTGTTCTCCTCACTTCTAGAAGAGTGGGATGGACACAGCTGTGGATTGGAGGCCTCGGCGTTTGTGCACACATGTGCCGACGTGCGCACATGCTAGCCGTGTAAGGCCATATGGTATGAATCAAGCCTTACCTCACGGTAGTAAAAATGTAATGCATTTTCCACCATTTTCAGCTCTGTGTTCGTGGTAGGGTATCCTGTGCTTTGAACGACTTAAGTGATTGTCTTCTGTCCATGGTCATTGTTCTGTGGAATTAATGTGTTATCCAGGATACTTGGCTTAAATTTTGTCCTTGGATCGCTGTGGCTATTTTAATAACGCCAGGAGTTGTCGTCTTTTCTTTCCTGCTCCCTTGCTTTATTCAAAGCAGCTTTGGCTTGCAAATGTATACAGATGTGTTTGTGCTCTCTTGTTCATAGCAGTAGATTTGAAATAAATCCTTGCTAGCATATACAAGGCATGTGAATAATTGTGTGTATGAGTGTGTGCGCTTCCTTGTTTGAGCGTTTGAAACAATCAGCTGAGGCCTCTAATTAAGCACTACTGGCTTCTTGTCTTCTCGTCCTGCAGTTTTCATGGTATTTGCCTACTGTTATCAGGTCTTACAAATTTTCAACTTTCACGGGAACAGTGGATTTTAATGTTAGACTTCAATGTTTTCAATAGTTGTTTTTTTAAAGCTTTAATGTTTATTTAAGTCTATATCACTTAGATTTTTTTTTCCATATCACTTATTTTTTTTTCCATCTAGTAACTCTAGAGAATTCATCCTTTACTCTGCAATAGTGCCTTCATAAATAATCCCTTCTAAAAACACAAATATGCTTACTACTAAAAAGAGACCTGACCTACTTTGTATCTTTCTATCTGTATTAAGATAAGCAGGAGTCAAGAGGTAGTTATGATATATCTGATTCAATATGTCAGTTTGTAGGGTATTTGCCCAGAACCGATGAATTTTGTGTATTTCTGTTTCTCGTTCCAGACTCAGCGGTGCTTTGTGCTAGATACCATGTGGTTTAGCATTGAGGTATTGTCACCAAAGAAAAAAAGAAGTCCTATTTCCAAGATTATATGGCCCTGATGTAAGGCAAGATGCTCAATTAAAGGCATCATGTATGAGAGATGTCTAATGAGAGAATGGGAATTCTGTGGATACTTTTAATATCCATGGTGAGAGAGACAGATCTCTAGCGTTGATCTCTTCGTACAGTTTGTAGATGCTCTGATCCATCCCATCTGAACATGTCTGCAATGGCTGAATCTTCTGCCACTGTCTTTTTGACTTTTGGTGCTGACAGCTGTGGTGCAGAAATTGGATTTTGGGGAAAAAGGTCCAGCTGGAAGTTGCCCACAGCTCAGTGGCGTGGGCTTTCTGCCAGCTCAGGATCCTAAGCTGCAGCTTCTCGCCCTGGGCTGGTGCGGCAGGGCACTGCTGCTCCTTCGCACTCAACATAATCCCGGTGCTTGCTTTTTTTTTTTTTTTTTCCCTGAATAACTCTGCATCCGGATCGTGCGGAGCTATGCGATAATTACAAGAACAGAGCGATTCTTCCAAGGATTCTTTGAACTCATTTGGGGAAATTTAAAAACAAAATCAAATAAAATCATCCCGTTGGCTTCTGTTCAGGAGAATGGTGGCTGCTGTGCAGTTGTTTTTGCCGTGCTGTGTGAGTTCAGAACAAATGTCTCCTTGTTCTGATCTCTGCTTGCGGGAGGCAGATGCTGGCCTTGCGCTACCTACCGCCACTCCAGCTTTTTGGGTCTTACGTTGTTAGTAAATAGCAGCAGTGCATCAGGGCCTCAGCTTGTGACCAGGGGGCTACTGAGCTGTAACCTGTCAGGTTGCTGCATTTGTTCTCCTCTTCCCACTGCACAGGGAGCTGAACAGCACAAGTTGTGCTTTGTGATCCTTCATGCTGCGAGTGCGCGGTAGGGAAGAGCAAGCCAGGTGGAAACGCAGAAAAAAGTTCATATGAAAATGCAAGTAGTTGGAAGAGGTGAACAAAATAGCAGAGGATGCTTGAAAGATATCCACGTGGGTCTTGCTGGATTTGGGTGCTTGTTCTAAACCAGGAAGAGGTGAATTTTCCCATCCTTACTTACCTAAGAGACGTGCTCAGGAGTGAGTGCTGCAGAGGTACTGCCCTGCGGTACCAGGTAGGAGCCCGAGGGTAGTTCACTGTCCATTCGTTCTTGCTGACAGCTTGGGTTTGATGGAAGTGCGTGCTTTTAGAGGTAGCAAAGGTAGTGCGAAGTTACGGAATGATGGGATAGCAATTTTTTAAGTGTCAGCTTCTCTTTGGCATAGGGACTCTCCACTCCAAGGTGTGTTGAATTGTCTAGGTCCAGGGGCTTGATGTAGCACTAGGCAACATGTGTGTGATGAGATAGCCTTTCTACCTAGGTGTGGAAAGAGACTCTGATGGGAAAAGCAGATTTATTTCTTTTATTTTATTTACGAATTATAAACAAGTGTTTCTCTTTCTTAAGCTAGTTTGCAAAAGATTCTGTCATAGGTATTCTCTTCAAACACAGTCTGTTGTGTGCTGCATGCCCTTCAGTTGTTCTGATGCTGACACTGTCTGGTGAGTTTTCTTCTTGCTCTGATTTTACTGTGGCTGGATTTTAGTACCAAACATCGGTCTTTATTTTCTGAGCAACTTTAACAGAAAACTGGTGTGCCTTGTACTTGAATACCAGCTCTCAAAACGCTTATTTTTTATAAGAGCACTGAAGGTTTTATACTCATCTGTCCCTTCCTCTTCAGTGTGCTGGTAGGCTCTGTCCTTGTCCCTCCTCTCTGCATATTTTCTCCCTCTAGGAAATCATCCTGTTCTGCTCACCCACTTACATCACTTCAATATAGGTCATGTCCAATTCCACGCTCTCTCTTAGTTTTGATTTCTCTGTCTGTTCGGCCTCAGTCAGCTCCTGGCTATACCATAATTTATTACAATTGACAGATTCAGAGGCAGAGGTCCCCTGCTATATTATATCTGTTGTACTCATGGCAGATGATAGGGCTGTGACATTCCTCTGCTTGGGTGCTTTAAAAAAAAAAAAAAAAAGTTGCAGGATGGAGGAACTGACATGCTCTGCAAATTATAAAACCCAAAGGAGTTGAAAGTAACAGCTGCCAAACAGCTTTAACTCTTTACCTTCTGTCTTTTTTTTTTTATATCGAGTGACAAATAAAGCTAATATAAGAAGAAGAAAAACTTTGGACTACATCGTGAACTGATGAGAATCAGATGCTAAGTTTTTATTGTGTGATTGTTTAAAAAGTTAACATGATAGCAAGGGTGTTAATCTAGCAAATGTCTTCTGTTCGTGTTTTAAACCCAGCATGAACAGACAGGGATGTTTTTAATAAAAAGACAGATATTTAATTCCAAGAAATATACAGGTCATATGCCAGAACAAATGCAATTTGTGATTTCTGGTTAATTTTTTTATTATTATTATTTTAGAATCATTTCCTTGGGGACCATTTGTAGTCTTTGGAGCACTTCATAACTTTCAGTAATAGTCTCAAGATTTTGTGTATTACATAAACTTCAGATTTCCTTGCTAGTAATCTGTGTTTATTTGACTTTCTGAAAGCTGTTAAAGGCATCAGCAATAGGCTGAACTTGATTTTTGGATTACTGTTGTGTTTTTCCTTTTTTTTTTTTTTTTTTCTCCTCCCGCTTCATTTTAATAGTGTAGACCACCTTGTCTCCTTTGCTTTCAGCCTGGAGCAGGGTGATTGTTACCTGCACAATATGGAAAGCAAATATTTGCTGGCTGATTTCTCCTTTTTGGTGTGGGTGCTTGCACGCAGAACAGGATTTGGAACTAGGTGAAACTCCTCAGCGTTACCTTGTGGGTCACACCACACGTCCCTTCTGCCATCGGATCTGGGAACGTGTCCCTGCAGACGTTACCGGTGGCGTGCGTGATGTGACCACGGCTCCCTTTGTAGACAGGGAGAGGTCATGAAGTGCAGCCACGTGTTAAGCTGTGTGCTTGATGTAAGTATGTTTGGAGTGCAGTTGTGAATATGGATCCTAAGCCCAGTGGAAGTGTAGGAGTGTGGGACTGGAGCAGGCTGGATCGTCACCCTACAGCAGGTGCCATGTGAGCTCTTTGTCGGTCTTTAAGACCTCGTCTTAAAACTGAGTTCTGTTCGATTTCACAATTGGTGTATCGGAAGATGTTTCAGAGCATGCCACCATTTACAATTCTGTACCGTCCCGAACAAATGCAGCAATACTTTTTGTCTGTAACAGCAACCAAAATAGTTAGGTCAGAGCTCCTAAGTGGCTTGAATTGTTTGGGTCAGTGAACCTAGCACTTGAACAAATGCCCTCACAGGGGGAAAAATCACAGGAATAATAAAATGGAAGTACTTTATAAACCAAAGATTGGACACACAGAGTCACTGCCAAAAAAAGATGCAGAAAACACTTTACCAGTACAGAGCCACAAGTGCTTGGAAAAGGAAGTGTTTAATTCCAGTTGGTAATTCAGGAGAACTTAAGTCACTGAGCTGTAGCATTAAGCTAGCATGAACCTGATAATACCTCGTGCTTTCCTTCTCTGGTCTTATCCAAATGAATGCAGAAATCTTTTTTTTTCTCCATGTCTCAGACAAAGTTGGCTTTCCAACTTGCACATACCTCCGTGCAATTGCTCTGGCTTGGATTTAGTTAGTATCAAGGCAAATTGAAGGGTGGGACAAAGTTAGTTTATGACCATCAGCTTGAGGAAAGGAAGACATTCAAGTTGTGAGGGGCAAGGAAGACAACGAGACAATGACTGAGGTTGGGGGAGACCTGTGAAGGTCATCTTGTCCAATGCTCCTCCTCAAGCAGGGACACCAGGACCATGTCCAGGCAGCTTTTGAATATCTCCAGCGATGGAGACTCCGCAGCCTCTCCATGCAACTTATGTCAGTGCCCCATTACCATCACTATGTAGTTTGTAGCTCGGCAGGAACCTCCTCTGCTTCAGTTTGTGCCCATTGCCTCTCCTCCTGGCACTGGCACCACCGAGAATAGCCTGGCCCTGTCTTCTTTATGAGGAAGAAGAATGTGAGGAAAAACTGACACATAATAGCATAATTATGCCACATTCAAAACAGCTTTTTCCTGGTTGAGCTTAGCTGGAAGGTGCTGCTACTGATAAGACCAGAAAGGGTAGAAGGAGTTTTGTATTTGAAAAATTATCAAGCTTTTACTAATTATTCATCCATTAAAAGATATCTTCCTTGGAAATCATGCCTCGCTTGTTTCCTCCAGGTTATTAATTCCATACTGGGGCTAAGATGTTGCCAGCAGTCTGCCAGGTTATTTTGAGTGGAGTTTTACTGCTTTGATAGCCCTTGTTAAAACGTGGATGGTAAAGATACAAGGTGGGCTGCTAGAAATTTTGGGTGTTTAATGGTTAAAATGTTTCATGAACAATGTTTTAACACTGCCTCTGTCTATCCATAGCTCTGGCTATGTAGAATTTAAAATACAGTGAACTGTGGTAGCACTGTGCTTCCACAGTGTAGTGGAAGTTTGTAGGGTCATATTTGTTAACATCTATACCTTACTTGATAAGCAGCTTTATAACATACTCCTTATACTGTTTCTTCCTCACAGTTAAGATGTGATCATACCCTCCTTCCAGATCCAGAAAAATCAGCTTAGGATCTTACAGCATTTCCTGGTTGCTGTTATACAGTTCAGATGACCTTTTTTTACCCCCTTACCGAAAACCTGTAAGCATCATTGGCAAAATTAGCCAGATGGGGACTCAGTCTACACTGACAGAGTTCACGTATGCTCAAGTAATGCACTGCAGTTCTTCTGGAAGAGCAATAATACTCAGGTGAGGGATGGAGCAAGGTGGCATGGGTATGAGCATGCTAAGCTGCTACTGATCTTTGTGATTTTACAGCTTCATACACCTGCGCTCCTGTATCCATGGTAAGTAGCTGTAACAACAGTGTTTTGTTCTGTTCAAAAGGCTGCCTTACTCTTCTGGATAATATGAAGTGGATGTTATTTGCCTGTACAGAGAAGGTTGCTGTTGCTTGCCTGAGCTCAGAGCTTCCCAAAGCCATGTGTGGCTGTGTTTATTCTCTTCAGGTCTGTTTGTGCCACCTGGCACAACTCCATCACATTCAATTTTTTTTTTTCTCTTTTCCCAGAAAGGAGGAAACAGGCGCTTCAGGCCCTGAATAATGATCTAAACATCAACGTGTGATGACTGGAGATAATAAATGAATTATTAATCTTTATTTCTTGTTTCTGTTATGTTTGTTGATACCTAGTTTTTGAACTGCAGATGACCTTACTCAATCACACATCAATCATTTTATATGGTAGATTTTATCAGCATCTCAGTGTATGTCAGTGTGTGATTTTTGACTCTCATTTTTTTTGTGACCTAATGAGGCATCCAGGTACTTACAAAAAATTAGTAATCTATCCTTTAACAAAATAAAAAAGAGCAGGGGGCATTGGGGATAGAAGAAAAGTCTTAAATTTTCCTACATTGACTGGTTTTCTGTACCCTGCCTAACCACAGGTTACTCCCATTTGACCTGCAGCCCCTCTTCAAAGAGTTCTGGAAATGTTCTGGATAAGGGCAGGTGCTGGAGCACCTGGGCATGATAGGTGTTGTTGTCACTGCCTCCAGGCAAAAGGAGGAGATAGAGGTGGAAATTCTCTGCCTTGTGTACACGTCAGGGAATTGGGCACTTCTGCAGCCCTCTGCTGGGCTCTGTCCAGCATGTCCACGTCTCTCTTGCACCTGGGGGCCCAGCACCAAACACAGTTCTCCAGATGCAGCCTCACCATTGCTGAGTTGAGCGGTTGGATCACCTTTCTGGCCCTGCTGGCGATACTTTGCCTAAAGCAGCCAAGAATACTGTTGGCCTTCTTAGTGGCCAGGGCACAATTCCATCCATTTAGAGCATTTGTGGCTCTAATACTGTAATTTAGTTTTCACAGATAGGAAGCTCACTCTCACAGGAACTTTCTTAAGCATTTTATCCAGAGATAACAAGGTATTATTTTGCTTACCTTACTGCCCTTCTGTGGGTTTGACTGTTTGTAGAAACAGCACTGCTTTTTTGGTGAGGTTGAAATTACCTTATCAAAGTTCATGGCCTGAAGAGTATGTGCTTGCTTTGTGTTGTTGCTTTGTTAATGACAAACATAAAATGAACCTAACACTATTAGTATTAAACAGCATAAATATATCCAGTCATGTTCCTATCATTCAGTTAATATATATGTTAATGGCCTTCAAATAAGTGGCTTCATGGTGCAGCAACCCACTAGTGTGAATAAGCATCCCACATGTATCTGTCAGGATTGCTAGCAGAGTCTGAATCTTAAATTTTTACTTGTGATCTTCTGACTCTTTCAACTTGATAAAGGCTTTAACATGGCTGCAGATTGCACTTGTCTTTAGGTTTCCAGAACCAGTGCCTTTTTTTTTTTTTTTTTTGTAGGGAAAAAGTCTATCCTTCTAGACTTCTTTTGCCATTTCATTTGTTAGAGTCAGAAAACAGCTGTGAAAATGAACATTTATGACTGTTTCCGTCTATTTTCTACAAAGCTGAAATCCTGACAGAGAGACTCTTGTAAACGCTATTTTAGATCTTTCTCTGTAACATGTTGCCATTGCACATAAACCTAATAGGACCAGCACTATTATCCCATTCAATATTAAGCTTGTAAAGACCAAACCTTACGGTACCTGTAGTAACAAAGCTGTTAGTAATGTTTCATAAGGATTTTGCTTCACATTTGGCATTGTAAAAGCATTCCTGTGTGACCTAACCCACCAGCCTTTTGAGTAGATATTGAATATTTTTACTAGTGGATTTTTATTCACATTTCTAATAATAACATTTATAAAGACTTAATTTTATAGCATTCTTTACAATGTGAGGCAACTATATTACAGTACGGATTTGTGTATTTTGGGACCAATAATAAGAATGTCTAACTTGGAGGCTCATCAGTTGTTCATTACAGAGGAAGTAAAAGATACAGGAATATTGGTCAGTCGCAGTGTTTTATGAGCCTCCGCAGTGATTCTGCTATGGAAAAAGCAGATGTGATTGCAGAATGTATCGGGTGAGTTGTTCTCAGCAGAAAGGGGGATATTAATGCTGCTGTAAAGACATTGGCAGCACCTTCCCTGAAAGTCTGGCTTCAGATCTTTTTTCCTATTTGGAAAAGATGAGTTCAAACATTTGGAAATACTTGCTAAGTTGATAAATCGAAGGAGAATGTGTCTTGATCAGCGGAGAACCGCATAAATAAATAGATAAATAAATAGGAGATCTGTTTAAGGAAAGAATAACACCAAGGAATTTGGCCATAAGAAAAGTATGCAGGTAAAAGAAATAGCCACTGAAGAATGGTGTTCTGGCACAGCACCTTACTGTGTGGGGGCAGGAGATGTGTAATTACCTTTTAAGATGGAACTTGAAAAGCTTGAGCCTTTTTATGACGTGTGTTTCTTGTGGTGGTGAAGGCATTGATTTGACTTCCCACAGGATTCCTTTATGTCCCTTATTCTAATTTAAAACACTCCTTCTAAGAACAAATGGGGAAAAAATAGAAACATAGAAAAGATGCAGTAGTGTAATGAAGGTCCAGCTAAGATGTTTTTTCCTTTGCATTTTTGTTGCTTTTTTTGAAGTGGAACACTGGAAAAATAAAATCCTTTTCTAAAAATGGCCTGAGGTTACCCAGTCTTTATATAAAAAGCAAAAATCAAAACCATCACAAGAAGTTGGAAAAAGTAACTCTGATATCTTGAGGTTTATGCTCCCTCTTGTATTTATGTTCCAGTTTATTAAGGGTTGTATGTTAGTATACACTGATAATTTCTGTGCAGATTACTCTCTTAAGCAAGTCTCTTTTGTTTCTTTTTCCTGAACGAGAACTCTAATTCTGTTGAAAATAATTACATGTGCACTGAGAGTAAAATTACAAAGTTATTAACGTGTGGACAAGAGACTGAAAGGAAAAATACTGTAGCTGAGTTTCAGTTCTGATTTGAATGAGATTTAAATATGAGAGAATTTGCTTTTTTGTTTGTGGTGGTTTTGGTGGGTGTTAATTGCTAATGCAGAGCCACCTTTGGACAGCAAAAGGACTATGTAAACTGTACCAAACTTGGAAATGCAGACCCCAATTTTGGGAAAATTTAAATGGCTGTGAGATACCTCTGTTATGATCAGTAGCCCTGCAAAGGTGAGACTACTGCAGATGTTGCCTTACTGCGTTGATGGAAGAAATGTCATGTAATGGTGGTTGTTCCTCAGCAAACCTGCTTGCCAAGTGCCAGGCTGACAGTTTGTGTGTGTTTGCGGTGTTAAAAGTCTTAGGTGATAAAGTGACAAAGACTGAAGCTTTTAATGGGCCATCCAAGCATTTTCAACACTTGGATGAAAACAGAGTTATACTAGTGAGCTAATTGATGTTGTATTTAGCTATAGCTTGATGCTCGATCAAGTGTTTGTGGTAGTAAGTCTAGAAAAAGTAGACATTTTGATGCAAAATGTAGAATGATTTAATAAAGATCAGGTCATTTAGTACACAAATCAAGTTGCTTTTGAGAGGAAGTGGTCCGACTTCTTCCAAGAAGCTTTCTGTAATCATTTTGCTTATTGCTATTCATGATGGCAAAGATGGGACCACTGGGCAGGTCCTGCACTTGGGAAGATTGTATTGCTGTGTCTCAGAGCAGAAGCTTCTGGCTTCTATCTATAGAAAGCCATGATCTCAGAAATAGCTAATGTCAGTCTTTCTCCCTGAAATGCTGTACTTTGTTCTGGGAAACACAGTCTACTCTGCATGCTCTTTTGCCTTTACTTCACATCCACGTTTTAAAATACATTATTTTTTTTAATTCTTTTTTTTTAGCTCAGCTTTTTCTGCATGGTTCTTGATGGGAATTGTACATGTGGTATTTTGCAAGAATGCTCTGGGTTATGGAATATCCTTCTTCAGGAAGTACCCCCACGCAGCTAAGATTGTCCGAGTTTACTGCAAATAACTTTTTAACTATTTTCAATATTTTAATTATTATTCAGCCAAAGAATGTTCTGTTTCAACATTTGGCTTGGCAAAATTGGTTGTTAGTTGAAAACTGATCCCAAGTGAAATTGCAGTAGAAGGGGATCCCAGAAGCAAGTTCTTTTTCTGCTGTGTGGCCTGGTCTTGTGTCGTGCTTGCTACTCCAGTCCACTATGGTTTGCCTGTAAGTTGATCTTTTCCTATGTAGCTGTCTTGAAGTTTCCTATTTTTACCCTTTTTCTACCATTTTTTCCCCTTCTTTGCTTCAGGTATTGGTTGGACCTCAATATAGCGTATAATGCTATCCCACAGCTGCTGTGTCTGTCTCCAAGGGTGGGGTTTTAACCTACATCAGGCTGGACTGAACACTCCTTTGCCTGGGAAAGACTTGTTTAGTCCTAATTGAAAGCACGGGGAATTATTTTCTGATTGTCAAAATAGCTCCCTCATGGGCAATTTTGTATTAAGCCTGAAATGTCTTAAGCAAGGTATATTGTGGGCATCTCTTCTCATCTCCAAAAATGGAAAATCGAGTAAGAAAAATGGATGGAAAGATATTCCTGCAAATGTGAAGAAAATCAGGGTGCAACTCCAGTGTTGAAGACTCCAGTCACTCATCTGTCTTGCCTTTCAGCTGGACTGTCACCCACTACCCCAAGTCAGAGACTTGATCTGGGTGAAAACCAAATCCTCTCCTCCTTAGGTGTTGTTTTAGCTGGGCTCAGTTCAGCAGTCCATACAGGTGGGGGTGTAGAGGGAATTGGTGTCCTGTAGAGGATTCCCTGGTAAGTTCCTTCTGGAATCACTTCTGCAGAACATCCCTTCTGGTGCCCACTGGAAAGTTCCCCACCAGTTCTTTTAAAATTCCTTTATCTAACAGAAGTGCTTGACAGACAGGGCCCCGTCTGTCAAGACACCATTATCTGTTTTATTTCCAAATGTGTTGTCACTTGTAGCGCTTGTGAGAATCTTTTGGCATTGTTCTTAGTTGTTCCTTAGACTGCCTGCGGAATTATAACCTCGAATAGTGCAGTAACTCTTGAGAAATGGCCTAACTTAGCACGCGTTTATGTAAGACCATGCTCTTTCCCTTATCCTTTGCTCTTTCAACTTGCATAATGCAGAGTTGCATAACGCAATTTTTTTTTTTTTTAATTAGGCATTCTTTGTCACTTTCTTGTAAATCTGCAGTATTGAGTCAGTGCCAAAGGCAAATCCCATGTTAGATACACTAATGGTCTAATCTGGTGTGGAAAATCCTATTTCCATTTTTTTTCCAAATGTTTTATAAAAATGTATCTGTTGGCGCAAAGTCTGATTCATCTAAATCCAAACTACAGTGAAAGATCACTAATTACTTCGTAATAATTGCGTATTTGGGGGCTGAATATAGACTAGGCTGTGTCTAAATGCATGAAGTACGGCCGTTGGGAGTGCCAATGTAATGAGCTGGTCGGGTGAACAGGTTTAATTATTTTAGTAGTCACACTAGTAAATTGCAATAACTGAGAACCCAACAAAAGATAATACAATTTATAGAACCACTGGCTCGAATTCGGCCGATAGGCAGTAGGTATTTGCTGCTACTGTTTAAAAAACAAAAACAAAAGCAAAAAACATCCCCACCAACACACCTGCTAGAAGTCCCCTTGTAGTGGTTCAGCATCATTGCCTGACTTTGATGCGTGTTTTTAGTCAAAGCAGTGGCTGAATGCTGTCACTGAGGATCTGCCAGGTGGGCTGTACCTACCCTCTGGCTCTGGATAACCCAGGATTTGTCTGGCTAACACCCATTTCAAGCACACAAACAGAAAGCAATGTGGGACAGTCAATTCTCTGCCTTGCTTGCTGTTAGTGAGAGTACCCTGCATCGTATTAGGGGAATAATTGTCACACGTTTGTTTTGACAATGAAGTCCTATCTTTCGAAAAATGTCGATTCAATAATGGAATTTGTTTTTAGTATTTTCCATCATTCTTCTTATATATTTACAAGCATAAGATGAGTAGCCAGTTAAGAGGATATCTGTTTGTAGGTGATTAGTTGAGAAGGATGACGATAATTCATGCTTCATTATAGATGTTGCTTTTGCTGTCAAGATAAAAGGTACCACGCTTGACAGTGACTTATATTGAGCTCGACTTCATACGCTTCTGGAACTGCACGGCAGATAGCTTTTTGTTATCTGATAGGTATGTTTGGTTGTTGTTTTCTTTTTAATCTTGAGAAAAAGATCCTTTCATTTGCTTTATGACTCAAGAAGATAACAACCTCCCCCTGGTTCAGTGACCACATCTGGGATCTCCAGTTCTTTCCTACACCAGCAATTGTGTTCGCTTTGGTCTTGTTCTTACCTGATGAATTTAAATTCCCTGGCAAGAGGATTAGGATGTGGGATATGGAAAAGTTTATATTGAAAGGCACTAAAACAACTATCATGATTCATAACAGGGATGTTGACCTACACAGTAGATGTGAGGACTACTGATACGTTTTTGTAACTAAGCAAAGGTTCGTTCCAGCAGACACATTTTCAGACACTTCTGTCTGATAACCAAGGATGTGAACTGGAAGTTACTGTGCTCTTAGGTAATTGCAATGATTGCTCATCTACCCAACTGTACAGAGCTCTCGTAGGTCTGGTGGAGGTACTGTAGACATTGCAGTAATGCTGTAGGTATTGCAGTGATACTACATGTAAGCACCATCTTGTCCATTGGTAATGAAACATGCACCTAAAGTATAAAAATTTTTAGAGTCCAAGCCAGATTGATGGCAGTTTGAAAAAAATTAAGGAGTAGCTCAACTGTTTGCTGCTTGCTGGGTAAATGACATTGCTAATGGTGGAAAAGGATCATTCACTTGTAGGTGGGCCTAAGACAAGAGGGAAGGAGTAGATCTTCTTATCTGGATAAAAATGAAGGATGTTCAGACTGATCCAGAATCTCATCTGGAGCCTCATGAAGGTCATCGTGTATCACTGTTCATATCAGGTTTCTCTCCTCCTTCACATTTACATCTTTTCTCCTTACACACACGCTTTTTAGTAACAAGCCAGGGCTTCGAAAATGCAATAATCAGCAGCCATCCTGAATCCAGGACATAAAGCTCTCTTTATAAAGGTACTTCCTGCATGGTTGGAGAATTGCTTCATAGGATCGTGAGGGTGCTACAAGGAGAGATTTCTGTGAAGTAGCCATGACTGTTAACATTCATTAACATTCCTCCGATCCGGACCACGTTGCCGTATTCAGGTAGCACGGATAAAGTGGCAAAGCAAGAGAGATGCTGAACTGATAGACCTGCAGACTCTTTAGATCTAACCAAACTTCTTTTGGAGAAAAGGGTTGCCTTAATGCTTTCTTTGATGATAACCCTGTTTATGTTGTGTGTTGCAATGGTCTGGAGTCCCAGATTGGATGGCATCTGTGTACTGTTGCAGAAGGAACGTGAAGTAATTCTGATACATCTGAATACAGGGTTCTGTCCATTGCAAATTGTGGTTTAAAATACCAAAAATGTGAGCAGTTTAAAAAATGGAAAAGTAATGGAATTCTCCTCAAAATCCTGTGTGCTTTACTTGTATGGGATGAATTGCATCAAGGCTGTTTTTCAGTGATGCATGCCAAATTTCTGTCCTCAGGAGAAGGAAACTGCACATCCGTTCCTCGTGTCCCTTTTGCCTATGCAATGCTCAAAAGCAGACAGGGTTGGGAGCCACAGTACTTTTGTGTATTGTATACCTGGGGGAAAACCAAAAACCGAAAACCCTATCTCTTCAGGCAAATATTGATGCAGGTCATTGGAAAAAAAAAATCTGAAGAAATAAATGGCACTTTCTTCACTGTCATAGGTGGTTTTGGTTTTCCTTTCACCCTTCCGAAAATAGGATGCCTGAAGCCACACGAGCCCTGTAGCTTAGAAGTGCAGACTAATGTCATTAGGGAGCCTTTTCTAGGTTGAAATAGAAAGTCTAATTAAAGGCATACATCCAATAACTTTCCTAAATGGAAATTTAGGAACTTCCCAAATTTGGGGAAGTTTTGGTCATATACCATAATGACCTTAAATCAGTTAACAGCCTTAAAAATGAATAAATAAAGTGTTTAAAAAACAAGGGAGTAATCCAAGCCAATTCAAGTTGGCTACACGTGAAAGATTGTATGCGGTATTTGGGGAAAAAAAAAAAACGTATATGATTAAGCACTGTGGGTTTGGTTGTTCTGTTATTCTTGGCAGGTGACTGGTGATCTTTTTGCATCCCCGTACAGCCAAGAGAAAAGGTGATACCACATTGACTTGTGAGCAACCACGTTAACTTTACTTGAAAGTGAACATTTCACTGCTCTTTAAGGGCTGTTTGTGTGAAACATGCTTTTAATGAGCATGGGCATTTGACTGTAACAGATTGAAAACAGGAGGACTCTCACAGTAGAGGAATTTGGATTTTGAAAGCTTGCCCACTACTATCCTTTGTTTCCGACACCGTGGTAAACGAATTCACTGTTACAGCTCTGGCTTCTGCTTGTGGCGAGGCTTTTTTCGGGGAGAGCAGAGTGGCAGTGAGGGCAGATTAGCTGTAATTAAGGGGATGCATTATATTCACGTATAAGAACTGTTAAGTAATGTGCTTTACCCTCAGCTAACATTTATCCTGTAGGGGAACTCAAATGTCAACTGAAATCGAGGTGCAAATGCAGTCATTATTGGAAAGATCTCGAGGAGGCATTGGGATGAAAGCACTCCAAGGAGAAATGGAAACTGATTGATTTTAAAAAGTGGTTTGATGATGATAATGTTCTCTGTTAAGCATGGAAGAAAAAACAGATTGCTTTTTAAACTAGTTTCCAGCCTGCTTTAGTGTTATATCTTTTCCATACTACTCTCTCATTGTATTTTCTCAAAGGACGTCTTTCGGCAAGATCACTCTTTCAAGATGGTTTAGAATAAGATAACTTATTGCTGCACAATTTGTGCGAGGAGTGTTTCTTGCTATATAAAATCATACAGCATCTACTTTGCTTTCTCTTCTAAACACAGTGGACAGCAGGCAAAAACCACGTGGTTGCAAGGTATGGGACTGTATACATCTTCAGTAAAATCTTAATGTTATTATTTAGGTGTAATTAAAAGGAGAAGAGAACATGTAAAATGCAGGAACCTTAATTTTATAGGTAGATTTGTTTGTATCGGTATGCTTGTGGATTGACTTAATGAAGATCCTAGGCAAGTTGGAATTCAACCTTCTGAAGACAAGAGTTAGTTATCCCTTAAATTCATTGCCTCCGTGTGTTCTCTTAATTAGGAGATGATTTTCCTGGACGGCAGTGTGGGTTTTATGCATTGCTTTCACCCTGACAGTGGTATCAGCATTGATAACAGGCTGAGCAACTACATCTTTAGCCACTTTGTAGTGGTCAGAAAGCAAAAGGAGATAATACCACTGGGGGTTAAAGACTGCTTTGTGAAATTGCTCTAAACTGACAAATAATGGTCTGCCATCTATGACATCTGTTAAATAAATGAACACAGCTGAATTCAAGTCAACTAAAGGGAATTCTGCTTTGTTAATCAGTTTCCCTTTTCGTACCAAGTACTTCTAAGACTATCTGACTGTAAACTTTTTTCTTAATTGCCATGCGATTTTTCTGCAAATATCTTCCTGTAGATGCATATGCATATTTCTGCACATATCTTCATGTACACGGAATGATTTTGCATATTAATTTGAAGGTAGCATGGGCATTTAACTGGCTTGCAAAGCAGAGTATCAAAATAAGGAGTGTATCCCGTGCATTGCCAGTGCAGAAAATGGTGATCTTCCCTGAAGATACTGGATTTAAATGCTTCTGGCAGCCTAAAATAGGTGGTGTAAAACCTCCTTGTTATGTCTAAATTACAGGATTTTTATGCTTTTAGAGCTTTATCTGGTAATTGCAGCACTTTGGATCTGCAAAGAAAAGGAGTCTGAATAAGTCAGAAGATCTGAAAGGAAGTCAGATGCCAGGGAGCAGTAGTCCTGCATCGAACAGTCCTGTTGCTTTCTTCTGGAGACAAAACCTCCAGAGCCTGGAGGGGCTGTAGCCAAGGGGGAAAACCTCGGAGGGGCTGGAGGGCAGCCCAAGTAAGACAGCTGCAGCACCATTGTCATGCTCGTGGCACTCTGTCCACTGCACATGGTGTCTGGCTGACAATGGGAAAACCATGCCATGCATGGATGGGGGGTTCAAGCAGCCACACCACGTTGCTGGATCCATCTTGAGGTCTGACATTTTAATTCTCAAACATGTCATGTTTATATGATACTGAATAAATATTCTGTGGTGTTTGTTTTTTGTTTGTTTGTTTTCTTTTTTTTTTTTTTGAGCTAGGACCTTCCAGTCCCCAAAAATGTTAGGTACAATGAGATTTTGCTTGCTGTTTATAATTAAGCAACCACCAGACGGAGTGGTACTGAACTAAAGTTTGTCTAAAATCATGGTATGATGAAGGCCTTTCTGGTCGGGTTTTTTAGCCCTATATTAATACCATATGATCAAGTGTTCTAGCCCTGAAACAAAGCCCACATGAAGTGGAAACTGTGGTTTCTTGATTTAACTGCAAGGAAGTTAGTCCTCGCTGTCCTTTAGGCATCTGAGCCAACACTTCTATTGAGGGTGGAATGCACAAAGGATGTAATGCATAAAACAAAGTTTTGTAGGAGCCACTGAAACTAAGGGATATTCTAATTTTTGGATGTTTCAACTCCACCTTGTCTAGAATCTTTCTTAAGTTGAAGACATTATAAACTTCACGTGTATTTTTTTTTTCCCTTTTAAATAAGTGACTCCTCTTAAACATTCTTTCCTTCTACTGCACAGGAAAATATAATTTTAAGATCTGCAGTGTGGTAGTTTCACTAATAGCTGTAAACGATACGAGGGTGTACATTAATAAAATGCAGTGAATTCCTGTGGTGTCTGTGTTTTACTCTGCCTCTGGCACGGAGCATGACAAAAGCACTTGGTGTGCAGAAGCGGGCTATTAGTGCGTGTCCTGCTGTGGTGAGCTATTTTGTTCTCCTCCCTATAACCAAGGGATGCAATAGGAACCTTCTCAGGAGGAAGACTGCTGCTTTAGAAACACCACCCACAGACTGAATTTTATACATTGCGAAGTCTCAGCAAGCTATTACCTGTTTTGCTAGCTGTCAGGGTATCGGCTGTGAAAGTTTGTGATGCAAAAGTTAAAACGCTGTATCCTTGTAGGCTTGTCAAAAAGCTGCAAATCTCTTGCAAGTTTAAAAGCAAAGCATAATTAGATGTCTGGGTGATCTGTGTAGCCTCTCTTTGCCCTTCACCATTCCTGTTACTCGTGAAGGAAAAATAAGGCAGCATCTTCTCTGTGCAAAGTTAGCCCAAACCCAAGCAGGAACCTTTCATTTCCACCAAGGTTCTCAGTAAGTTTATGGGGCTCCTGGTCAGTCTAAAGCCCTGCTGAGAAAGCAGGGATCTCTTGGGAGCAGGAAATTCGAGTTTTGTGGTGGTTTTTGTCACTTTTTTGATTAAAGAGAAGGGCCTCAGTCTGGCTTTGGGACTTGTGTGATGAACCCACCAGGTGTTAGAGGAGTGGTTCCCGGTCCTCACTCTGCTGCTGGGTCTCTGCGTTTTGGCCCCAGCAGGGCAAGAACTGCCTCCTGAAGCAGGCAGAGGAGGGGTTGTGCAGCAAAAATGAAGGCAGCGATTAGTGTTTCTCCAGCTTCCTCCTTGTTCTCGCAAGGAGGTTGTCATCCTCAGCCCACTCACCCGGCTGCCAGCCCGCTGTGAATAAAAGAGCTACTGTGAGCGTGCTTGCTGGGGAGGCAGCCTCCCCTGCAGCACAATGGAAAAATACTTGCATGTGGTCACCACGCAGTTCCCAAAACATCAAGTCCTTTATTAAAAGGAAGGGGGGAAGGGGGCAGAGGAGGTTAATAGGGCCATTCCTTTGCAGTCACCTGCAAATCCTTTGGTCCCACGTGTAACACCACAGCGCCTCTGCGATGCCTCCGTGGAAGAGTGATGTGGGAAGGAGCACACTGGCTGGGCGTGCAGTGCAGCACGAGGAGTGTCCAGAGCTAAGAAACTTTTCCACATCTGCTGGTGGTCTGTTCCCTCAAACCCCAGGAGTATTTTCAGCTTTTCTTCCTTTCCTTCCAACCTGCCTCTGTCTCCAAGTCTGGGCAGAGCTCAGGCTGGAAATGGGAGGGGTGCAGTGAGCTGGTGCACCCCACAGCTGTTTTTCCCTGGGTTAACGCTGCTATTAAACTGGTACTCCTGGAATTCAGTTTCATACACATCATG
This sequence comes from Aythya fuligula, assembly GCF_009819795.1. NCBI lineage: Eukaryota > Metazoa > Chordata > Aves > Anseriformes > Anatidae > Aythya > Aythya fuligula. Next base: position 22,464,058 of record NC_045560.1, read on the forward strand.
TGGTTTGGTTTTGGTTTCTTTTTGCTTGTTTGCTTTTTTGTTGTTGTTTTTAAGATAAGTTCTGTGGTGGAAGGAGTCTTTTTTTTCACTGGACCTGAATTGTAAATACCAATGTAGGGTTTTAGGATTCTATCCTCACTAATGGTACTTCTGAATCTTAAAAATCCCATTAAAACAGAAGCTGAAATACTGCCAGTCAAGTCTCCAAGTCTGCAGAACTTTGGTACAATAGGCAATTCTGCTCACACTTTGACTCAGTAGCCTTGATGCTGTTGTTTGTGTGCTTGTTCCTTAAAAACATCCTTTTCTGGGGCCTTCTTTATGGCAGCCTGGTAGCCGGACACAAATGCAGAACCAAACAACTGTCTGATAAACACTTTGTGTATTCCATATGGTCGCTGACCCTTTGAAGTAAAATTGGATTAGTGTGTTAAAATTTGTTCTTCATGTACTAACCATGTGAACAATTAAGAACTAGATTGCTACATGTACAGAGCATTTAAAAATAGGAGCCTAACCTTATACTCCAGATGTTGCTTGGCTTTTTCCCAAAAGTATGCTGGTGACATAGGAGCGTGAATCCCTGCAGTCTCTGGTATCGTGGAGGTGTGCACAGACTACTCAGAAACTTCCTTTTCTGGACTTGTTAAAGCTTGCAGTTCTGGAAGTAGAGTCCAGAGAGAGAGTCCAACAGTTGTCTTCTGCAGCAACAGTGAGCACTTCAAATAAAACTTGTTAGGAGAAAATTTCTGTGTAAAAGCTAGCAAATATTTTACTGGCTATAAAGAACACAAACTAATAAAAAAAAATCTGTGGTCATTTAAGACTATGAAAACATGAAAAGTTTTAGACTTATGGAGGGATAGAGAAAGCAGCTATGACTGGCCTATTGTGTGTAAGGGTATGCATTTTGTTAGTTTTCCCTTTTTGTTGTGCTTCATATCTGACTGATGACATGTCTTCCACCACTGCTCCATTTGATTATTTTTTTTTTATTTTTCCACCCGTAAAGCAATGTGCAGATTGTCTTCTACCACTTAGCAGCTTACTGTATGGTTTATGTCGCTCTTTGCAGAAGCCATGTTAATGTTAGATGCTTTTTGGAACTTGCTCTGGTCTTATCCTCCAAACTGCGGCGATGTCCCAGATGCTGGGTGCTGTCACACGAGCTGTGCCGAGGCTTCAAACGAGGATAAGCCTGTCTGAATTTAAGAAGCATTTGGACTGTGCACTTAGTCACATGGTCTAAAATTTTGGGTAGACCTGTGAGGTGCCTGGAGTTGGACTCGATGATCCTTATGGGTCCCTTCCAACTCGGGCTATTCTGTGATTCTACATGTATGATGAGTCCCTCGTGTGCCTTGCAGTTCTGGCTGGGGCAGAGCCCAGATGGGTTACAGCTACTCCAAATTTCATCTTGTGGGAAGCCAGCTGCTGGAGCCAGAGGGGATGGCACACTCCTAGGCATCCTCCCAGCACAGGAGGGATCCATCGGAGCAGCGTGTCCAGGCCTGAGAGCTGAGCAATTCCCCTGGGTCACATTGCAGAAGACTGAAAGCAGCGTTTTTGCACAGCTCCGGGCCTGTTGTTCAATACACCTCCACCCCTGTACCCTGCTGCTGTTTTTGATGCCTGCACGATGTGGATGAATCAGCCAGCCCCTCAGGGGGTGGGAGGGGAGGCCTGGAGCATTCCCCCATCCCTGAGCAGCATCAGGTCACACCGTGTGGGTAGGGAAGTGCTTGTGTCTCTTCGAGCCTGTCTTGACTGGTGAGAAGGGAGAAGGCAAAGCGTTGGATTTTTATTATTATTATTTTCCCCTATGCCTTCTGTTCTGGCTAGCCGACATCCCTGAGATGGCAGGGTGAGGGTGGCAGCCCGTGGGGGTGAGGGACCCAGAGGAACGGGGGGCACCGCAGGAGAGCACGGCCCCGGCCCCGCTGTGTGGCCTGGCCCCACGGCAGCACTGGCTGTGCACAGCCCTGGGACTCGGGCCTCTTGGACACAGCAGCGCCTTAGTCCTGTGCAAATCAAAGACAGCAGCCTGAAACACTCAGCTGTGTTTTTTCATCCTTCCCTGTCCAGGGGGAGATGATATTTTGCATATACAAACCCCACGTGCGTAGGAGGATCTGAAAGAGCCAGCTGCTGTAATAAATGAAAGGCAGCCAGTGATCCCAAAAAGAGCAGGGAAATGGGAGTCACAAGGCCAAGGTGTTCTGGCCCAAGACCCCAAAGCAAGAAGCAGCCCTGCTGTCACTGTAAGAGACTTCAGTTATCATCCAGCAATCGTCTTCACCCTTCTTGCTTTTACAGATCGTATTAAACAATATGAAAAATGCCATTAATGGTAAAATTTCCATTATAACACTGGTAAGATTTACTAAGACTTGCTCTTCTTCAGGTGTCATTCATGAGTCTCTTAGACTGATTTGTAGTTTCTAGGGCCTAGTACGAAGCCTGAGAAACACTGCCACGAAATCAAAACAGGCTGATGGACGACGGATGATTGCTTTCCATGCAAGGAGTAGGTCAAGTTACCCATCTGTTAACTGTTGCAAATGAGTGATATATGAGGGTAATTAGGGCTGCCCACACTAAATGAGGAGATGCTGCTGCTTTTGTTGAGTCTGCTAGACCCGCTGCTTCCTCGCCCTGGGTGCAGGAGCTCCAGGACACTTGGGGGGAGGGGGCTGGCACTGTTCTGGGGTGTATCAAGTGGTCTTCCATGGCTCTTCATGGTCGCACCATTTTATATTAAAATAAATAAATAAATATATAAAAATTTCTGTGTTTTTGTACTACAAACTTCTGAAACTTCTAAACTTTTTTTCTTTGCTAATTGGTGCAACCTCATATGAAAGTTGAGATGGGTTGTTTCAAAGTATTGCAGAGACAAATGTAAAATGTATGTCTTGCTTTTTTTTAACTGTAGCAGGACTGCTGTTTAAGCATATTTGTTGTAATTGGTTGTAATTACTATTTGAAAGAATGGGGCTTCAAATGTATTACTGTAGTGTAAATGCAGTTATTTCAGGTGTTTACATTTAAGCACTTGATTGGATATATCTCTAGCAGAGCTTACTTTTATGTCTTTTCCCTTAAAAATAAAAACAAGAAAAATGTGTATCGGTATGCGATGGAGTTTGGGAGTGGGAGGACAGCAGGGCAAAGGTACCTAAATGCGAAGCAAGGTGTTTGACAAACAGCTCTGAAAGCTTAAAGCTGAGGTACTATACATCCAAGTTACTTCAGCAGCCTCTCATCAGGTAAGAGGCAATAGTTTTAAGCCAAGTGAGACCTCAGCACAGGAGTGAAAAATAGCCCAGATCAGGATCCCTGGGTGAGACCTCAGCCTTGTGCACCTTAGGCTGTGCTGGGAGCCTGGGCTGGGGAGGATGCTCTGCAGCTGGTCCTGGCTCAGCCTCTTGCAGCCCCTCTCCCCATACTCTCCAACGCAGCCTGGGCAGCAGAAATGATGGGAGCTCTCAAGGCCAAGGCCACACATCTTCAGTCTAGGCTTTGTTATGGGTGATACAGCAGACAGTCCCCAAGGAATTTTGCCAGGAAAACCATCTAATTTGTGGAAAACAATAGGCATGGTACAAAACTAACTTACGGCCTGCAAAACTTTCTGTTCTGGCTGCAAGTTAAGCACTGCATCCCTAGGAAGTGAATCATGAAATCTCACCCAGTGTGCTTTACCTATCTAATTTTATAAAAGTCTTTTCTTCCAAGGGAATAGGAGCAGTGGCTCTAGAAAATATGTTCACTGAGTTGCCTGGTTCAAAAGAGATTTTAAGAAATTCCACCCACCTCACTGCAGTCTTTATGTGGCAGAAGCAAATACGAAGTTCAATAGCAGCCTCCAAAGTAGACTGCAGTGTTTTATATAAAGTGTATCCACTGAAAAAGTGCAAAATGTATTTTGTTTGGCTTTGGATACCACAGGTAACATAAGAATCAGCACATGTTTTAAGTGAATGTAGTAAGATTGTCTGTACTTAGCTGAGTGATTATCGTGCATATTACATGCTACTTAACATCCCAAGGAGTTTGCGGTCCCCATGAACATAACCACAAAATATTATCAGCTAAATCTTATATTAATCACCAGAAATACTAACTTAAGCTTTTCTTCAGTAATATTAGCTATTAATGATTGTTACTTGCCTCCCTTTATGTAACTACTCACTCAGCTGGGAGCATCTCATTGAGTGGTTCAAAGTTGAAGTTGAAATCCTCTTTGCTCATATTTAGTATCTTAGGATCAGCATAGCTCATCCCTTTCTGGGAGAAACTTGAGTCTACAGATACGTTGTTTTATGATACAATTTAAGGCAATTAGAAATTGATTTTGAATTATTTTGTCTCCCCGGTACTGCACCCACATGTGTGGGTAGGGAATGTTAATGTACCCGTACAGCTTGTTTGCAGCGTGGTAGCATTGGAGCTGTCACTGTTTCACTGTGCTGCATTGGCTGTTACCTTGTAAGAGGGATGGAGCCAAAATCCTTTTCTCTTTGTCAATATCCGAGGCACCTCAGCTGGTCGTCAGCATCCTGGGAGCAGACATCCCCTTCCCACTGGATAAATGCTGCTGGATTTCCTCACGTCTCTTTAAAATGATGCATGTTGTGCTCTACCAACTGGTGGCTGGACGTCTCTGCAGTGCTAGCACAGTAGGATGGGGCTGCCTGGGAATTCTGACTGCTTTTGAACAATAAGAGCAATCCCCTGGCATTTTACTGTTCCTTTAAGTAATTTGGTAACCTCAAGAGAACAACTAGCCATTTGGGTTATTAGACCAATTGTTGAAGTAAATACATCAGCTTTCCTGTAAAACCTCTTGCTCGGGGTTGAGTGTGTGTGTATACATGCAGACACGGGGCTGGCTGTATTTTTTTCCCAGGGCCTAATGTGAAGAGGGGAAAAAAAAAAAAGTGCAGAGTAATTTTGATTCAGAACATATGTTCAGCAAAGCAGAAAGAATTTTGGTGCGGCGGAATGTTAATTTCCCAAATCCCTGAACATGTAGAAATTATCTGAACTTTAAAATGAAATGTATGGCAGTTCAGGGAAGTGGGTGTCAAATAAAGTAATACGTAGCATGAAATGGTACTGAATTTATTGCTAAAAAAAAAGACAGTATTTATAGATTTCCTAAAGCTGATACATTTCAGAAAGAAAGATGATGAGTCTGCATCTATATTTTACATATTTAAAAAGTGGTTAGCACTCCCCTAGGACTTAGCACAATTGTTTTTATGCCTGAATGTGCTGGGACAGGTTTTTAATTTATTGGGATGGTTCACTTACAATATTGGTTAACTGTTGTATACGGTTGTTTTTCTTACCAGTTCTTTCATCACCGTGAGAACAGAATTAATTGCAAACAAGGACAACAACAAACCAACAAACACAGATCATATCCCTGTGTGAAATACATATTTTCTTAGCTTCAAGAAGGTCTCTGTAAACCCACATTAGAGCGGTTTTCAGGGCAGTGGTGTGGAGCAGTAGAGTCAAGGAAGCTTTTAAGTAAACGCTGTCATTTTTATTGTAATTAGCTGCACCAGGTATTTTCAGTTTAGTATTCATGTGTGTGTGTATGCATAAAGTTAATGAACCCTTAACCTATAACCTTATATTCATCTTATTTAGAACATAATAGAGCATATTTTGCACTTTCAGTATCAATAATTGATCTTCGATTTGTACTTATTCATTTACTTATAACCCACCCAGTGCATCCTGTTCATACAACTTCTGGTTGCCCATTTAGTGTCCATATGGCCTGGCTATTCAGGAATTCTTTCCTCCTGCTTCCCCTGTAAGTATTGCTGGTATGCAGTAGGACTCTTTCCAAACATACAGCTGGTTGTTTAAACCAGCCTAATACTTTAAAATGCGAGCTTAATGCATAGCCTAAATGGCCTACAAAATATTCCTGTTGACGCCTGCGCCAAGGGAGCGGAGAGCCAGGGGAATGTTTTCAGTTACACGTATCTCCTTGTTAATGGGAAAGTGGATGTATTTGTCAAAGCGAAAATGCCAGCAGCCCTTAGCGGTAGTGTTGCTGTTAAACAGATGTGTTTTGCAGCACCGCTATAGGAAACAGACGACACGAAATGAAAGAATGAGAGAATCTGTTTGTGGGAGGGAGGTTAAGCACAGCGATGTTTACAGCTATAAATAACTGGAGTGGGTTTGTGCCAAATATAAGGAGTAGCCCCTTTCTACTGTCAAATGGACAAACTACTAAATTATAAGAGCGTTTCTCAGAGCCCAGAGCTCTGGGCAGTTTTTTTTTCAGATATTCCACACATGGAGGGCATAATGTTTAATACCAGGTTCATGTATTTGAAGATATTTGATGTTATATGGAATTACTGATTTAGCAGAGTCATTCAAAATATACTGAAATCACAATACAAACGTAAACTACGCTTAGCAAATAGCAAAATAGAGCAGTGGCAGTAAGGTCAATCACAACACCGATGTGATCGATCCCTGTTAATGCTGGGTGTCCCCACTTGCTACAAGGCAAACATGGGTTGAAAGTAGCTCAAGCCCATTGCTCACATCAATGTATTTTTGTTAGTTCTTCAGTTTTTATACTCTGCATTGGGCTGAGCTGTGTATGTATTTCCCTGTGCTAGCTCAGCAAACTCAAGTTGATGTTCATACTCCTCTAATGAACTCGGGGAAAAACATTTCATTTACTCATCTACGATGCAGTCAGTTGATCCACTTAACTGACATAGCTGTTTATCTAAAACCAGGGCCACCCCCCAGTCCCATTTGGGTTGAGGTGAAGTCAGTTTTGTTTGCAGCAGCTGTGGTCAGTCACACCCTGCATTATTCCCTGGGTTTCATGAGCGCATTGCCCTTGCCAGGCTCCCCTGAGCCTTCTTCCTTTGTATGTGTTTCTTGGTCAGTCACAGCATTTTATGCTGAGATTATCACAGATTTGTTTGATTAGTCATTAATGCTGTGTGGTTCACTGGTTTTCAACATTTTGATCTGTGAACCCCAGGAACCTTTCAGTGGAGTGCCACCTCCTTCAGATCCCACCTAGAGGGGACGGTTCCACAGCTGAGGAGACCTTGCTTCTCCCAGTCACTTCTGCAGATCCCCCAAGCCTGCACCATGGACTGGCAGGCTGAAAACCTTCATTTCCCATCTGCAGTTGTAGCCGTGGGACCATAACAAGCACCACAGAGAGTCAGAGGTGCAAGGCGACCCAGAACTACTGAGGTGTGCTCTGGTGGTCTTCCCTGTCATGGACAGCAATGTAAGGTAGCATAATAAAACCCTGGCTGGTTTTGGTTTGTGTGTTTATAGAAAGCAAACTTGTAAGGAAAATGAGTGTGGCAAGTGTAATTATAACTGTACATCCCAGCTATGACTGTGAACTTCTGGAAGAGCCAATAACCGCCGATTTACGTAATTGACTTCAAGTGTAGAGGAATAGAAAGGGATTTTCAAAAGTTCACAATTTCAGTCTGATGAGTAATTTTTCTCTCATGAAATTTTAACAGCCATAAAATTAATCCCTCTGCCAAGAATTAAGATCACCGTGGCTGTTGGGATGATTTAAACCGAAGCAGGCTTTGGTTGCTGAGTCAGTTGTTGTGCTCTGCATATATATGCAGTCAGTGGAGCTAAAATACAGACAGTACAGCAGCCCAGTGCAAAATATTAATTAAAAAAAATAATTGACTTGGATAAGAAAGCTGATTCTGCATGATTGAGATTGGGTGAAGGAGTAAACAAAGGGTAATGGCAAATGGCCGTGTGTCAGGTTGGGGATGCCTTCTGGTACCAGGAGGAAGGGAGCTGTAGTGGGTCCTTGTTAATTATCTAGAAGACTAGATCATGGGTTATTTTTTAATTATTCCAAGAGGATATATAAACGTTGTTTGGAACAGAAAAATCTTAAAAATTTGGATTTAGAATATATGTTTTTGAAGGACACCAAAGTTTCATTTTAGACAAGCTGGGGCCAATTAATCCTAGTGCCGTAGTGAGAAGAAAACCAAAAGAAGTCATGGCAACTGGCACGTAGTGAAGGCATGCTTTGTAGGGTTAGGAAGAATCGACAGCAGCCGTGTCCCCAGACAGCAGTGCCAGCTGTCTGTAGAGGCTTCTGAGAGCTCAGGAGAGGTTCTGAAAGCTGCACATTCCCCTTGAGAAAGTCTTCACAGCTCCATTCCTAACCTCTCTCTGTCGCTGTCACAAGCAGCCTGTGGTGCAGGTATGCAGTTTTTATTTGGGACTAACTCAGAATAAAGACCTGCGGCAACTGCTGGTGTCAAATACTGACCTACAGCGGGTCCAAACAAGGACAGCGGCCGGCATCGCTCCAAAGCGGCCACGTAGGTGCAGTCCCTTGAGGAGGACTCTCAGGGTGGTATAGCTGCCCTGACCTAATTGCTGGGGAGCCAGGAGGGGTGGTCCTGCTTCGCCTTTCCTCCCCAGTGTTAGGCTTGGCCAGAAGACTTGGTGCCTCTCCGCCCCCACACCTGCCTGCTCTGTTGATCTTGGCACTCGCTTTGCTTCAGCAGTTCAGCGTGAACCTGGCAGCAAACAATTCATTTGGTTAGGCTGGTGCTTTGCTGGGTTAGTCCATGGGATCGGCGCGGTGAGGGGTTCAGCAGAGAGCAGAGCAACTCAAAAAAAAAAGAGCCAGAGCCTGGGCTGTGGAAGTGGGAGGGGAAGGGATGCTCCTGGGTTTGCCCAGGCTGTGTTGGAGCAGCTTGGCTGCAGCCTGCAGAGCTCCAAGGAGCTAGGCTGGAGCATCGGGGTTTTTAACCATGTGCAGCTTCACCCCTGCTTAATTTGCCTGTCTGCCAGCTGGGGATAACCTCTTCAAGGAGTGAAGTGCATATAAATTGACTACTTAGTTACTTGAAAAAAGAGAGTGTGCAAGTGCCTAGATAAAATTTTAATGCAGGAATTTGCCTCTGTGTTTATGAGCTGACGTCGGTGGAGTGCTCAGGTGGAACTGGAAGGCGGCTCGCTCCGTCGGGGATGCAGAGAGGCACTTCAGCTGGGTTTGTTTGAATTGCTAGTGGCTTGTGAAAAACAAACAAACAAACAAACGTAAACCCTAAAAATACGCTTCCGAAATCACATCCAGCTCCGCTTTCACAACAGGTTTAGGAAATAAGTAGAGATTAAATCTGAAATTAATGTTACATGGAAATAAGCTAAAAGTGCTTGTCCCCTCCCTGACCTGTTACACGTACACAGGTTCAATTAAACATGAAATATATCTGCTATAAATTGCATTCATCAGATGCATACTGTTATTTATAGAATTAGGAAAAAGCTGTTCCAAGAAAACGGATCACAGCCATTCATGGATAAGCAAATACAAGCTTTCCCTTTCTGCCCTCCCCCAGGCTGGAGTGATGATGTAGTAGGTATAAAGCTGGCTTGAAATCCCTGTGAGCTGTGCAGCAGTTGAGCTCAGCGTGTTATCCTTGAAACGTCTCAGAGCTGATGTTGCAAAATCAGCTGTGGTCTTGTTTGAATCAGTGGAGAATCCTAATGCTGAGCAACTGAAAAATATCAGTGCATTAATGTTTCATTCCATGTTGATCTCCAAACAGAGTTTCAAAGGACTCTATTAGGAAAAAGAGAGGTTTTTATGCTGGGATTACTTTTTCATGTCTTGTAAAGAACACATTATGCGGGTGGCAGGCTAAAGCTTTGAAACCCAACTTCCATCTGCACTGGCATGACAGTATCTTTATACAATCCCATGCCTAAAATCCAGGGTTTGGAAATGAAATTAGTTTGTGCCGTGCACGGTTCCTGTAGAGATCAAAGGCAGACCTGTTAATGCAACTATTGCTATTCATGAGTTTCATAGCTGTGTGAGTTTTGAGTTAATTATAAATGCTTGTTTAATCACTTAACAATAGGGTATCAGGATCTCATCTGGGCATTATGCATATAGCTCTCAATTTTTTTTTCTTTTTTTTTTTTTTTCTTAAATTAAAGCAGTTTCCTATCTTTTTTTTTTTTTTTTTTTTTTTTTTCCCCCAAGAAATTAATTTTAGTGGTAATACTCAAGGCTCTAGAAGGTGAGGATATGCAAATCCTCTTTCAAATGTTGGACACCTGTGTGATGAATGTCTTTATTTTATTACCCTTTAACTGCCCCTCCCTCCCCCCTGAGCACATGGTTGTGTAGGAGCCTGGTTGTCATTGGAGGTGGTATTGAAGTGCTTTAGTTCCTTTTGTGACACTTTTATTAAAATGTGTGCATTGCCAGTGGTAAGTAATGCATTTTGCGATAAACTAGTGTATTTATCGATTTTAATTTTTAAATGCTTTAGTAAACTTATTTTTTTTAAACCTGAAGAGACATTAGGGAACCTATCTGACCTTTCTATCACAGACTGCTGTGCTTTATTTGAATATTGAGTATTGAGTCCAGTTATTTTAATTAAACTCAACCATTTCAGTCCCCTGGAAATTAAATTCCTGTGCAGTAGAGGAACGAGCCGCAGTGCCAGCAATGCCTGAGGCACTTGTAGTGGCAAGGAATGTTAGATGAGAAATGCAGATGAATCAAACTGTGCTGCAGAGGACAAAAAAAGCCTCAGGTGGGACCTGAGAGAGCAGATTTCTTCACCACCTCAGATCCTGATTATCCAGTGCATCCACCAGACATCTCACAGAGGGGTCTGTCTGCACCAGCTACGAGATCGGCCTCTGCAGCTCCCATTGCATCAGATTTCTGCTGTTTCTGAAGAAGAACAAGGGGGGTTGGGGGTTGGGGACAGGATGACACACTCAGAAATCACAGTCAGTTGTGCATTTGGAGGAAAAAAAATGTCTTCCTGTCTTTTGAGGTGTGATAACTATAATTAAATCTCACACCACAAGAGCTCAGACCATGCAGAGGACTGTACTGATAGTCTTCCCCACAGCCTGTAAAGCAGAACAGGATTTAGCAAATTGATTGCAGTGCTAAAAAGAAGCCCCACAGACAATCATTTGGGCTAGCTTCATAAATGTTCTAGAATTAAACATTAATTTGATTAATTTCAAAATTATACAATAATTATAATCATGAAACATCTAGAAATAAAATTAGTGTTATTTTTTTTAAATAATAATAAAAAAATGATCTTCCCATTGGCTGTCAGCCGTAGTGAATCTGCCTTTTAGTAAGCAGTTCTCTTGTCAAATTATCTTCCAGCTAAGAAATTGCACCTAAATTTTGTAATTTTGGTGTGCAGCTGGTGGGTGATTCTGCATCTCTGTCAGCAAGAGTAAAAGCTCCTCAGCTGTCCTTCTCTATAGTCCCCTGTTGTGCAGTGACCCAGCCTTCTCTCGCAGTCTTTCTGAAGAGGTTGGGTTCTTAGATGGCCTTCAGACTGCTTTCTTCTCCCCTGGGTTGTTAGGTGGCTCTTCTCTGAACTCCTCTGTTTCCTAAATCCTTCCTGCAGTGGACAGAAGGAAGTCAGGATCTTTCTGCTTGATGCTGCTCTTCCGCAGAGGCAGGGACTGCAGCAGTTCTCCTAAGTTGTTCTAGGGCCCTTTTCCAGTGCACTGTTACTGAGGTGAGTTTAAAGCATATTTTGTCTAACCTGTCTTGTGTGCTACTGCTGCCTTCTCATACTTACCAAAGAGTCCTTCTGCTTAAAAACTTGCATGGTCTTCATTCCCTCATTTAGAGAAGGCGCCTCTCTGTATAAACACCTCCCACCCGTTTCAGAAGTGCACATCAAGATCTGTTGGCATCCCATGCTAATTCCATGCAGCAGCCCTTCAGCTTGTGAAGTTACCTATCGAGAGCCTCTGTCCAGGCAACAAGCAGAAGCAGACCCTCTGCCTCCCATCCTCGGTGTGGTCTGGCTCCACAGAAGTCAGTGGCAGACACTCACAACGGTGAAAGCTTGGGCACTTGTGCTAGAGGGGAAAGCTCTGCTGTGCTGCCATCTTCTCTCTGGTGACTCCTTTACGAGACTGCAGGGTTTGCTGTGCGAGGGGGTGCGTGTAGACTCACTTTCAGGTGACCACAATAATTAAGACCAGAGCCTGTGTGTTTCTGGAGGGATTTTACCCGCACATTTCCTTTTTCTCATATGGATGTGTTCTGGTACTATTTTGAAGTTTGTTTGTCAGTAGAGACTTCTTGATGCAATTCGTTAGAAAGATAAGATGTGAGTGCTTGGGTTGGCATCCATGGCTAGGGAATGTGGAACACTCCTTATTCTAGGAAAATGGTTTCCCTCAGATAAATTAAAATCCTATTGTTTGGCTGAGGGGGTGACCTTGCACACGGGCGAAAGGTTAAGAGGCAGAAAGGCTTATCCATTTGGCATGTAGGATTCAAAAACAGGCATGCTGCCAGTAAGCTCGAACTGCACGGAGAATGCAATTTTAAATAAAGTTCCTAGTGGCATTTTTTTAAATGAGCAGGAAGTTTTCTTTCTCTAATCAAAACCTAGATAATTTAAATATCTCTTTCTTTGGTAATATCCTGACATTGTCCACGGATAGGGGACCCCCAGAGGAAAAGATAAGTGGTAACGGCTGCCTGTGTCAGCCTGCTCCCAAAAGAGATCATCTGTCCAGCAGACGTCAGAGGGAGTCTGCCTGACAGAGGGGTGTGTGCACAGCAACCAAATTGCAAGATTGGGACCTAAATAAGATTGTAATCTTTGATTCCCAAATGCTGTCATCGCTTTTCTCTGTTTATTTCAGTATGTGACATCTGACAGTGTGCCATCACTAAAAGCACTCGGGATTTTTCTTCCTATATAGTGTTACTGGCTTATTTGAAAAACAACAGCAACAACAATGAAAAACAGTGTTTTTCACTTTTTTGGAGTTTGTTTATAGTATCAGTTCAGTTCTTTCCCAAACTGGGAGTTCATAGTGATCTAAAGAGGGTTTGGGGGTCCAAGAAGTGGGATTGCAACTGCAGAAACAGTTGCCTTAAGGTTGCTTGTATTTCAGAGGAGGCAGCGTGGTTCATAGAGCAGATGGCACAGGAAGGATTGCTCAGAGAAAGTTTAGACTTAGTAAAATCTAAAAAATCAGATTAAGTAGACAGATGGGCTTCTGGATTGGAATGCTAGCATGTAAGGGGTTTTTAGGTCTTTTTTTATTTCACTTTCCCAAATGATAACCTTGGAGATGCTGGTTTTCTTTATATAGCTGACAATCGATTTGGAACTAGAAAACTGGGAGTTACTCTTAAGCAGCTGTTTTCACTGTAACTAGTACTTTTGGTTTGCTCTCATTTGAAAAACAAATAAGATGTGATTGCTGAAGGAAGACAAAGGAATATAAATATAAGAAAATAAATTTAGGTTAGAGTTTCTTGCTTGACCATACAGATACAGCAGCCTTGATCTCTTAATGGAATTTAACCCTGTATTTGCTGTATTCCCACTTAACTGCTATTCCAACTTTGCTTTGGGATTCTAGAAGGCAGGGTTGCAGGGTTTTCCAGGTGCCTTACATTTTTTTAATGACTTTAAGTGGCCCATTCCTGGCTGCACTGTTAGGCAGGGGCAGACATTCTTCTTGCCCACCCAGACAGGGTATCTTCACTAGCAGCCTACCTCCTGGAAATAAGCAGTTAACATGACTAGCTCTTGCCTTGGACATGAAACACTGCTGTAAGAACATGATGGTAGGACACGCGTGCGTTGCAGGTGCAGATTACTCTGGCTCTACCTGTGCGAGCCTGAGTGGCCCTGAGAGCCAACAGGGAACCATGTGCATGCTCAGGTCCAAAAGAGCTGGATTCACTGGTCAGGAGCCACGTATGTTGGGCAGAGCTATCAGCTCAGGCACAGCCTGTTGTGAATGTGGCTGGCCTGTCTCAGGGCATGAGCGCGGTCAGAATTCATCAGTATGATGAATTCTTACCTCTTACCTCAGCTGCCTCTACTTGGCTGCATGGAGAAGAACCACCAGTACCACTGCACTTGCTTCCTTCCTTCAAGGCCTTGCTACTAGCAAAAAGCAAAGCTCTTTCAAAATCTGGGAGAAGAATAATCCAGCTTTAGTAAATAATAGAAAGCACAAAACTATCACAATTCTTTCCCACTAGTCCACTCTCGTGAGACTCGTCTTGCAGCCCTGCACTCAGCTCTGGGGCCGGTAGCATAAGAAAGACATGGACCTGTTAAAGCAGGTCCAGAGGAGGGCCAAGAAGGTGATTAAAGGGCTGAAGCACCACTCCTGTGAAGACAGGCTGAGGGAGCTGGGGTTGTCCAGCCTGGAAAAGAGAAGGCTCTGGGGAGATCTCATTGCGGCCTTCCTGTACCTTAAGGGGGCCTACAGGAAAGCTGGGGAGGGACTCTTTGTCAGGGATTGTAGTGATAGGAAAGGGGGAATGGCTTTAAAGTAAAAGTTGTTAGATTTAGATTAGATATTAGGAAGAAATTCTTCACTCATAGGGTGGTGAGGCCCTGGCACAGGCTGCCCAGAGAAGCTGTGGATGCCCCATACCTGGAGGTGTTCAAGGCCAGGCTGGATGGGGCTTTGGGCAACCTGGTCTGGTGGGAGGTGTCCGTGCCCATGGCAGGGGGTTGGAACTGGGTGATCTTTAATTTCCCTTCCAACCCAAACCATTCTGTGATTCTACAATGCTGTGGCAGAATGAAGCTCGCTCTTATAAGCAGTTCACGTTCTCTGAGTTCATCTTCCATGGTGATTTCAGATCCCTGCCTCCATTGTGTTTCTTGCTTCCTGTACGTGTCCTTCTCTGAGTCCATGTGTCTTTAATTCTGTCAGAGCTCCTTGCGGTGGTATTCTGTAAAACTCAAGAATAATGTATGCTTTATCCCCACTGTTTTGTTGAGAGCACCAGCTGAAAAGTTTGCCAGATATTTTGAAGGACTTTATTCCTTAGCTAATAATGAGTCCTCTAAGCAGCTTTTTAAAATTAAATACTTCTTTTAGTATAGCTAAAGTTTCAGTCTAAGACCTCCATACTAATTTGAGGTCAGACTGATCATAGATCATTTGCTGTCCTTATTCTGTTTGCTTCTTTCCCTTTTTCATGCCTCCTGTTCTTTAAGAAAAAGTGCCTGAATATCTCATCCCAGTTCTGAAGCTTACTGTATAGTTGTAAGTTTTCGTGGTAATCCTGCTTTATAGATTGTTCTTATCACTGCCTCTGTTTGAAAGAGGCTTTTCTTCAACAATTTATTTCCAGTTTAAAGCTTGTGGTCATGCTATTGCTGTGGAAATTAGTGTGATAATGCAGGTTCTGTGTTCATGACTTCACTGCTGCATTAGATAAGAAGAAAAAGTAGCTGCTGTGTGGGAGAAAGCCCTGATTTAAGCAAGTTGTGTACATTTCACACATATGTCAGTAAAGATAATACATGAAAAGAATGTAGAGTTGTTCAAGCTGCTAGGATTTTCTCTGTCTTCTTAGGGAAAAAAAAAATATTAAAAAAAAAAAAAGAGGAGGATAAATAGCCCCAGAGATCTAGTGGTAGTTCCAGTCATTTGCCTTTCAAGACGTCAGTCGTCCAGCTTGGGTTATGGCCTTCATCATTTCAGTTTGGAAAGAGCATTTTGGAGACCCTCATGAGATGGATGCAGGAGCTACAGGGTGAGGAATAAATGGATTTCTTCCTAGAGATACTCATGGCTAGCTCTCTTGTCTGAGAGAGTGAGGTGGATTTATGTGCACGGGTAAATTTGTGTATTAATCTGTCTTCATCACTTGATCAATTTTAGTATTATTCTCTGTCCCAGAATTTTGCGTGTCTATAAGAAATTAAATAGGCTTAATACTTACATTATTTTCTAGTTTTCCTTCTTGATTACTATTTAATATTCCAGAGCTCATTGGTTCCTTGTTACGTATGACTGGTTTAGAAAAGGCTAACTTACATGTTAGTGATACTGTTAACCACAGCATTCAGCTCGTCTTCTTTCCTTGCTTTTGTTTTAATGCATGACCCATTATTCTTAGCCACATCTGTTCTTCAACATTGTTTGCTAGGCAGTTCAAAGTGGGAAACATTAACAGCGTAGCTATCTGGCTTTAGATCTATGTTGTCCCTGCACATTCAGAAAATAAAAACTTATATTGCTCGTTGTCCTAACATTTGTAAATACATGCACAGTTTGTAAATGCGTAAATACATATTCATTTCTCCTTTGATGAACACGGCTTCCTTTCATATGCACAAGATTTCACAAGTTACTTGTTAGGCAAAGCAAGGTTTCAAAGGACGCGTTCTATACGTGTGCACCAGAGTGTATGTATGCTGTTTTTTCAATATATGTTGTTTTCTTTCACTACTAAATGCAAAACTGGGAACAAGTCCAGAATCTTTAATAGCTAGAATGTATTTCATGCTGATCCCCTCCAAATTGGCATTTTTCATTGCCAAGTTCTAAAGCGAGGGCTGTGATGATGATGAATTTCTCTAATGGGATTTTTGTTCAGGGCTGCCTGATACTTATATTTTTGTGCTCTGGGATTCAGACAGAAGGTCTCTGCTTATAAAAGGGCCCAATATCTTTCTAGCTGAAATGCCCTTAGGAAATAGGTGCTGATATTTTGAGGGGTTGTATTAGATCATGATGCCCTTTTGTAAATTTTATATTGTCATGATGTTTCTTAGCTTACTCAGTTGTGTCATTTCACTGCTGAAATTCACAACAGATTTTGTTAAGCTCTTTGTTGTTCTTGGTGTTACGACCTGGTGGTTCAGTGCTTATATATATGAAAATAATTTCTTAATTTCCTAATAGGCAGTATTAATATAATAGAACTGTATCCCCAGCTCTGTTCCATAGAAACTAATGTGTTGTTTTTAAATACATATGAAAATGAGGTCACGCTCTCTTTTCTGGGCAGCACATGAAGAAATGAGTTGCACATGGAGTATGAGCATCTTGCTTGTTAGTGGCTGCATTTCCCTGACATAAAAAGGGATTTTGCAAAACATTGTCTACCACCTTGTGGAAAGAACTAAGCCAAGGGAGGGGAGTTCATGCAAGAATAAGAGAATCTCCAAAGGTGAAGGCAAGAACAAGAGAAATATGAGAATGGGAGAGAAGAGAAAAAGGAGGTAGGTTCTCATTTAGGAGAATGAAGGGACCATGAAGGAAAAAATCCAAGGAGTGGTTTGGTTGAGGCATTGGACTGCTGCCGGATCTTTTCAGCGCAGCATTGCATTTAAGTCATAGCTATTGAAGAAAGGCAACAGCTGCTACTTCAGAGCATGAGGCAGAGGAACTATTGTGGGGACAGAAAAATATCATCGATACAGAGGCATGCCTTTCCGAGGGACTGTCTTGCACAAGCCACTCCGCTTTATGTAACAAAAGGCTTGTGACACGATGCATGGTTTAGTCATAGGAGTGGACAAATATTGCACATCTGGAAACATTTAAACAAGTAATTAGTTTCTGGAAAAAGGGCACATTACTCAAGTAAGCTGTAGTCCATTGTGTTGGCTTCTGACTATGTGTCTGCAATATGTATGATTCTCCTACTGGCTTAACAATCGCTTTTCCACTGCTTACACTCAGCGGTTGTGTATGGGGAGGGGTAATTCACTTGTGTTGGGAGTGACAAGCAGATAGCACTAGGTGCTGTGACATTTTGGCCCCTTTGGAAAAAGGGCAAGTGAACAGGGAGCCGGGGAGGGGAAGGTGTTTCTCTCTTGTTCACGGCTAGCACTCAGCATCCTATCTGGTCATGCCCTGCTTTGAGGGCAAGGATCTGATCCTGTGAGGTTTCACTGACCTGGATAGATGTCATCAGAGCAGTCTAGTGCCACCTGGGGCAGCCTTTCCTACCAGGATTCAAGATCTCTGGCTGTATCACAGCCTACTTTATTCCTAGGCTCCCCTAGGAATACAGAGGGGTGCCGCACCATCTGTGCCTAATCTATGATATTAGATAGCATGTGTGTATAGAATTATGAAGCTACAATGAGACTGATGTGTTGCCCATCAATTGAATATTGCCTGCCACTGGTGATGTGCTGCCCAGCTGCATAGGAGGGATGTACATGCCTCCACAGGTAGGGCTAGCCAGTTGGGCAGTAATTCGGGGCCAGAGCACGTGGTCTGCCTTGTGACAAGCTGCAGCATCTCGTGCAAAAGAGCAGCTACCTGAAATGGTGAATGGCAGGCCAGGAAAGCAGGTTATACCTGGCACCAACGTGTCCGAGGTCTCTGAGCCCTGTGTCTTCATGGTCGTTAGCGTGCTGGTGCTTTCTAACTGCTGCCTCCTGCAGAAGCTTTTCCAGTGATAATCACTGTGGTTGTTTGTCATTGCAGAAGTAACGCTGAAGGTCCATGTAAGCGATGCCAGCACACATCAGCCAGTAACTGAAGCCTTCATTGAGATTTTTACCAACCAGATCTCCATTGCATCTGGAACCTCAGGAGCAGATGGCACTGCCTTCCTCAAGTTTCAGTATAAGTTGGGCAATCAGCTGATAGTGACTGCTAGTAAACATGCATATGTGCCAAATTCTGCACCATGGAAACCTGTAAGATTGCCTGGTAAGAGACCTTTATTTTTGTTCTGAGGTAAGATTTTGCGTCTAAAGGAAGTTACACAATATGATTTATATGATATATTTTAATGCTTGCAATCCTGGGTGGGAGGAAGAACATCTGTGCGTTTCAGAAGTGCAAGGTTCCTTCCTCAGCTAAGCTGTGGCATCAGGGTTGCGCAGAGATTCGCTCTGCTCCTGCCTGTCCTTGATACAGTGCTGTGTCAGTTTTCAAACAACTGTTGGTACTCTTACAGCTCCACAGAACAGACAGATCTACTCCAGATCTTTTTCTTAATAGGAACTCTGTTTTCAAATGCTCTCTTTCAGCATCTGTGATGTACTAGTTCTTTTCTCTCCTGAGGTATAGCAACCAACTGTTGCATTATAGGCCAGCCCTGGCCTTCCAGTTCTTGGCCATGTCTCATAGGACAGTCTAAATCTGCAGTTGTTATCCAGTTGTAAAGACTTTCTAACATAATTAGCACGGTTAGTTTCTTCAACAGGCAAACAATTACAGTAATAATACTTGCATGCTATTTCTTATCTGAATGCTTCAAAATTTTGTGGAAAATAGGAGCTGTTACATTAGTGGTACAGGAGGGGAAACTGAGTCCTGAAGTGTACTTGTGTACTGCTAAACCAAACAGGTCAAGGGTGCCTTTTTGACCTTGAAACATGACAACTTGATGAAGGTCACATCAGCTTTCATCTGCCTTTCCTCTAATCCCCAATCACAATTAGGGTCCAAGCAGTTTGGGAGTGGTCTCAGACCTGTGTTACATCCAAAGCATACCTGGGCATCACCTTGGATTTGGTAATTAGCCCAGGTCCATTCCATGCCAAGTGTTAAATGCAGTAATATTTAAAATAGCATAAGGCACAGGGCAGTGTTCGGTCCCATGCTCTGACTCTGCTTTATTTATTAATATCAACACAGTGAGTGGGAACATGTGTCTTGCCTCAAGTTCAAGCAGCAAATCTGTGTTTGGACTGGGTAAACAGTTCGAATTTCTTCAAACCCAGAATTATGCTCTACGTATTTCAACATGCCGCTTACTTGTCTGCGTTTGCTTGCTTCAGAAAAGATAGACTGACTTCTTCCATGTTTCCACTACCGTGCTCTGCTATGTTCTCTGTCTGCTTAATGAACCTATAGGGAAGAGCAAGGCTGTTAGGAGTATAATGAACGAATAAGAAGCAACTGGAATGAGTTGCAGCACAGAAGGTTTCAAGTAAATACAAGGAAGCAATTCTGTACAGCAACAGCAGCTGAAGTTTTGAACAGGTTGCCCAGAAAGGTTGTGTTATCTCCACCTTTAAAGATATTCTGAACTGAACTGGACAACCCCATGCATGGCTGAATCAGGTGACCTCCAGAGCTCCCTCCTAACCTTAATTATGCTATGATTGTAGCTAGAAACTTCCTTGATTTTTTTTTTTTTTCTATTTAAATATGCTGAAGTGCAGCTTCCTCAGCATACTTAACATACTTCCTTAAGATACAATCATAAATGATTAGAGCATGCATTAACCTTCCCTTGCCCCGTGTCTCCTATATTTCCTACTCACACCCTAGATCTTTTTAATGCTGTATATTCTTCCATGGGCCCGGAGTTTGTTCAGTTAGGGTTTTTTGTTTGTTGCTTTCTCTTAAATATTGATTTTGAGGGAAGGGAATTAAATATGGTAGTATTGTTTTGGTAAGTCATTGAAGTTTAAAGAGCAGTAATTCTATATGGTTTCCACAAAATCTTTCTATCTACAGCTGAAATCTGAGCTTTACTCAGAAAACAGATTCCTTTCACCTTTAATCTTCTCCATTGAAATTGGTAGATCATTTCCTATTGATTTAGTTGGGAGTAGAATCCTTTCTTTTGCTTCCCCTGCTGTGAACTTAATCCTTTCTTTGATTAAAGAAACAACAAGTTACAACTTGATCCATCTCATGTAGATTTAACAGGTTTGTTCTTTGAATTACTCCTTAAAAGGGCCCTGACACAATAATTCAGACCAAAATACTTAGGCTGTTATTTTTGTGTTCGGCTCCGATGCCTGTTGTTAAAATACTTAAAAAGATCCATTTGTATTTAAATGCCCCCCTTGTGATGCTTGTAACCAGCACAATGTAGAAGTTTTGAAAACTATGAGAGTTTTCTTGTTGCCTTTGGTTTTAATCTGAGTTGAATGATGGGGAATAGGCAGCATATTTAGATCTTGTTTCTGCAGTGTACACCCTTACAGCAGGATCTTCATTTCCTCATGAAAATGAAAATCTTTCATTTCTTCATGAAAATGCCATTTAACAGTATTAGTATTTGTCATTCCACAGACCAGATATACCATTCTGAGCAGAGTTCCACCCATGCCAGTGGTTTAAACTCACGTGCCATTCTGTATGCTGTGGTAAAGGAGATATGGACAGGTTATTTCCACCACCTCAATTGGAAATGACAACCACAAGCAGGAGTAGCTTTGAAAGCTGTAGGCTGATAATGTTGAAAGCACTGTAACAAGCCTTTGCTGAGGGGTCAGGATTCCTCCATCAGAGGCAATATGCATTAGTTGTAACGTTAAGTTGTAACTGATCTCGTGATATTATTGTAGTAGCTTTAAGAATCAAACATTGAGGATTTTCTGTTCTCATAATTCAGCAGAAATCAACTTTTCTCATATCAACCAAAATGATTACTAGCTCTTTACCACTTAAGCAGGAGGATTATTTATTTACATAGTGATAAATGGCAGGAGGAAAAGATTAAGATCTTTTTCCATTAAACTATTTATCAGCAGAGCCATGACTCCAATTATTAACAGTTCATTAATTTAACATCACTTGACTTGTTGAAGTGTTCATGATGCTTCCATGTGTACTCATCTATTTGTTCTTGGCTACACATAGATTTTGCTTTGAAAATAGTTTGAAAGCAAATAAAATTGCAACTGTTATTCCATATTCAGGACATTTAGGGGAGAGTGATGTTACTGAGAAGCCCAGTTCAGACTGGGTGGTAACATCAGCCAAAGGAAACCATGGGGAAGGATGGTTCTAGGAGCAGTTCTAGGAGCCTGCTGGGTTTCTGGTGGGGAAGATCTCACCTGGGAAGCAGTGGCTCTGCAGAAGACATGAGACATGGTAGGTCAGTGGTTGAGAACAAGCTCATGATGCAGCACTGCAACAACAGGGAATAATCTGTAAAATGAGGAAAAACAAAGTCTGAGAAGACTGGGTGTACCATCTCAGCACTTCTTGGTATGGCCGCTCTGAGAAATGTGTGTCTACATGTAGTTCTGGATCTGCAATTCAAGAAGAAAGTTTAAAACTGCAGGGGTATATAGAATGATTAAGCCATATAAATATGGCTTACAGGGAAACACTTGCTTACAGGGAATAATGGAGTAATTTGATCATAGTCCATCAATGCCTGCATAGAAATGAGTAAGAAATCTTCTGTCTAGTGGACTTGTGTTGTAAAGATGATCAATAAATTTCAACAGGTAGAAAGACAGTTTAACAGCCATCGTAATTTGTTCCTAGAATGCTGATGTTGTGGTGTATCCTTCACCACTGGACACCTTTAAAGGAAAACTGGATTGCTTTTCTACAATGTATTTTCTAGTTTAAGCACAGCAATTGGATCTGAAGCAGTAATTAATTCAGAGAAGGCTGGAGTAAGACTAGATCTTGAAAACATTAATTTTTATTTTTTTTTTAAGTACAATATGCAGCCTTCCTCTTACTTCAAACACCTGTATTAGAGTTAGAATAGTTCAGTTGGAAGGGAACTTCAAAGAACATCAAGTCCAACTTGCTGACCCCTTCAGGGCTGGCCACAAGATGAAGCATGTCACCAAGGACATTGTCCAAACGTCCCTTGAGCACATACAGGCACGGGGCACCATCTGCCTCTCAAGGAAGCCCATCCCGGTGTGTGACCACCCTCATGGCACTGACATTTCTCCTCACACCCAGCCTGGCCTTCCCCTGGCACAGCTCTGTGCCCTTCCTCCACCCTGCCATCGCTCACCAGGGAGCAGAGGCCGGCATCTTTCTCTGTGCCTCCCCTCCTCTGCAGGCTGTCCAGAGCCATGAGGCCACCTCTTGGCATCCTCTTCTCCACACCAGACAGCCCAGGTGTCCCCAGCCTCTCCTCACAGCACAGGCCTTCCAGCCCTCTTACAGCCTTGGTGCCCTCCTCTGGATGCTATCAAGGCACTGAACATCTTTTTATATTGTGAACTACACACAATATTCAAGGTGGGGCAGCACCAACACTCAAATGCAGCGGGAGGGAGGATCACCTCTTCTGGCCAGCTGGCTGTGCTGTGCTCAGGGCACCCCAAAATGGGGTTTGCCCTCCTGGCTGCCAGGGCACGCTGCTGGCTCACGCTGTGCCTGCTGTCACCGGCACTCCCAGGTCCCTTTCTGCTGAGCTGCTCCCAGCCACTCGTCACCCAGCCCGGGCCTGGCATTGCTCCATCAGCTGCAGCACCCGGCTTTTACCCTTGTTGTATTCCATGCCACTGATCTCTTGTATAAAGCAATGCATGTTAATTGAGAGGAAATTTAAAAACCGTCAGAAAATTTGAAGGCCTTGTGCTTCTATTAATCAGTTCTGGAAATGTTTTCATCAGCTCGTGCTCACTTCAAAGTGGGCCAAGCACCTTCCAGGTGCAGATGCAGGATAGTGCCCAGGTATCAAAAATGCCTAGTCTGCATTAACTTCCTGCTCTCCTTCTGCCCTTGAAAGCCATGCATGAAGTGCGGGCAGATATAACTCCTGCTCTTTTCATGGGTGCATATTTTGATGGATGCAGGAATCAGGTGTTCTCAGTAGCTAATTCTGTGTGTATTTCTGGTCTGCTGGGTCTGAAAAGTTTGGCATGATATTATGTCATATTTTTACTTTCCAGATATGTATGCATATCCTCCCAACACCCACACCTACCCATCCCCTTTAAGGAATGTGTGTGCCCAGTGGCAGAGGAGGCCTTTCAACACAGACTTCTTGCAATAAAGCCATTTATTTGTCCTCTTCCATACCACATGATAGATTGACACTAGTTCTGCTATATGTAGAGGTTCTATAGTGTAGGTGGTGTCTCAGTAAGGACATGCTGTATTTTAAAGCAAATTATTCAGGCTTATTCACCATACCTTGCATTTCTGTATGACTTTTTATGTAAGCATCTCAAAAGTATAAGTTTCATTAAAATCTTTCTGAGGTAAGAAGTGTAACCATTTCACGTCAGAAATAATTCAGCCAGACTTGAGTTAGTGTTTCACTCATCTTTATGTAATGACAAGTCTTTCTGTGGAGCTGGGAACTATAACCTGAAACCCTGCTTTCCACTGTACCCTTCTGTACTCAGACCTACTGTGCATGGCTTTATCGGGAATCAAAGTGTAGAACATACTGTTTAGTTCAATAATAATTACCCTGGCGATTTAATTATTTGGTTTAGAAAATGCATGTGATTTCTCTCCCATATATAATATGATTTTAACAGCGTTGGTTGCCTGTATTTGCAAAAATAAAGAAGTTCTGTTGTTGTTGGGTTATGTTTCTGAGCATTCGAGTATATCCCACTTAAACCAATTATCTTCTACAGTATTCTCTTCACTGAGTCTTGGCCTTCTTCCTGAACGCTCAGCTACCCTAATGGTCTATGATGATGTAGTCCAAATAGTCTCAGGATTTCAAGGTAAGCTGATTTTTGGAAATTGGAATTGAAACTTAAATGATATTTCAAACAAAAAAAAACAAACCTGCCAGCCTCATACATTTTGAACTCTATAGCGTGGGTGAGACTAGTATTTCGTATGGGATTCTTGTGAGTTCCCTACAGAATGTTCCTCTCTGGAATGGTTTTACTGAATCGATTAATAGTGAAATTCATCCCTAACTGCTGTGACTAGGGAATCCAAGTTACTTGGTAATAAACAAGTTTGAACTTTAGTGTGCCATTTGAGAGCTAGAGATTAAATTTCTTTTGCTGTCTGTTAGATCATCTAACCTCCTCTGATCATCCTACAGTACATGTTTTCTGATGTTCTTACTATCTAAGAATTTTCTCTAATTTTTTCTTGCCTCCTACTGTGAATGCTAGAAGCATAGAAAAATTGAAAATGCCTCATATGATTGATAATATATAAACTTGCTTTTCTTAATTAATTCCTCTGGACCACTTAGCAGACTGCCTGCAAGCCCACATACTACAGTGAAACCCACTGTATTAGAAGAATAAAACCTAGATTCCCTTTTCATAAGGCAAAACACAAAAGTAAAAGAAGCTGTAATATCAGCCCAATGAATATGCTGTATTTTCTGAACTGCACAGCAGAAAATCAACATGTTCATCTAGCAGGGATCTGACCTAACTTAGGCCGGCTGATCTGATATGCTGAGGTAAGTCTGCTAACAAAAGAACAGAACTTCCTAAAGATACCTCAGTGAGACAAAACAAAGGGTCATCCTTCCTGTGAGCACTCTGTACATAAACTCTGTCCTATTCACATCCATTATGAATACCATCATTTTAAACTCTAGCAGATAATAATAAACGGGAGAATAGTACCTTCAATAATAGTGCAAGATAACCTTGTTTTATCCGAGGGAATATAATTCAATTATGCCTTCCTAACATCTTTTTTTATGGTTAGAAACCATCCAGACACAATAGGCTTTTCATTAATGAGAGCACTAGATAGGACTGAAGCTGGAAAAGCACTAAACAAATTACATAGCTGATGGAACGCTCAGAAGGAGCTAGAGAACAACACAGCTGTGGTACATAAATTCTGCAGCTTGAGAGCTGACATTAGATAATGGGGTAAATTAGATGGACAGTGGACTGTGTTAAATCACAAGGGATTCCATAGGACAAAACACAAAACACTGTTTACCAACAGTATTCTTCTAACATTATAGAGTAAATACTCGTATTCTTATGCAAATGGCTACTATTACACAATTCGCTTAAAATAAAAATATTCTTTTTTTTTTTTTTTTTTTACAGCTTCCTTTCTTAAAAAAAAATAAAAATAAACAGGGACACTTAAGGGCCAGGGAGACATTTAACTATCAGTGAGACTCTTAAATATTTTCTGTGTAATCTTGCTCCCTGGGTGAGTTGATCAAGGCTGTTCCAATATATTAGAATAAAGTAACTGATTCTGCTGGTATAGCAGAGAAAGAAAATAAAGAAAGAAAATGTTACCCAGAGTATTCTAAGAGTTTGAATTTGAACTCTTATTCTTGCACAGTAAAAACTATTTTATGGGACCAACCCACGCTCCTTTTCTTGGGAATTGTCCTGTGATGAAACCTAAATGAAAGACAGCCTAGACATTGTACCAGTGTTTGAATGGAACCTCTCTAATCATGATCCAAAATCCTTGTGACCTAGTTTTTCTCTGTTACTTCTCCAATTTATTTCCTAGTTACTTCAAGCTGCTGCAGAATAGTTGATCAGGAGTTACCTTAATGCAAAAACGAGAGCAAAACAGAACTTATTATACTAGGCACAGACTGGGAACACTGGTGTTTGAGGCGCCAAAGGAAAAGAAAGGCATGTCTAGTACAGTAAGTTACCAGTTGCTTTTGAATAATTAAGCAAGCAAGCAACTTCTTATGCAATTGAGAAGTTTGTCTGAGTAGATGCAGCCAACTTCATGTTCATGATAGTGTTACATCCATTGCTGCATCCTGTCAGTAAATGTGAGAGATAGAGCTTGCCAGCTCAGCCCCTAGGTCATTTAAGTTATTTAATAGCAGCACAGTGACGAGCTGAACTTCTGCATTCAGTGCACGGGAACTGTATCAGTACCCTTTGTCTTTCTTTGCCATACAGGCAATCAGAGCATGAACTGATTATATTTCAGATGTTACTTCACATAGATTGAAGCTAAACTGTTGGTGTGGTGCCACGTGTCACACATTCCTTGTGGCAGGAGGTGCCTTACAGGAACTCCTTGAGAAGTTCACTGGCAAATGGAAAATGACAGCATGTAAATCACAGTTGGTATGTTGACAAGAGGATGCCTAAAGAAGATAAGATTGGTGCTAAAAGCCCTTTCCTTTATGGCACTCACCAAAATGGAGAGAGCTCACGTGCCAATTTTATAGTAAAGTGTATTGGTTTTAATTTTGTTTTTATAAGTTAATTCCCATGAGCATCCCCAATGGGGAGAAAGGGACATTCCTGGACAGAGAGGGAGGACAGCTTGTGGCAGCACAGCTTGAGGGGAAAGCAGCATTACTGACGTAAAGAAAACCCTACCTGGACACCCAGTCTTCACTGGGTGTGCATTCACTTTAATGCCCAAATTTCCAAGCATATCCTATTGAATTAAGCATCTGAGAGGTGAATGATTCTCTTCCTGTTTTAAGAGAGAGGAAGAGCAAGATGCAAAGGATGAGTAGCTTGCCTGAGGTCCTGGACTTGACCTCTTAAAAGGAAACCGGATTCCTTGGGGCATTTCAATATCAAGGATTTTGTTAATCTAGGATGTGAATTAAGTGGTTATTCTGTACCAATTATTTGTATTTATATGCACAGGCTAGCTACAAAGGAAGCTGTTCCTCAGTAGCTTCCGCATTAAAATTTGCATCCAAATTTATTCCTGTGCAGGTTTCCTGTCAGTTTTGGGACTTAGCCATGGGAACATTTTGCGTTGTCTGTAGGGTTCAAGAAATTGAGGTTTCGTTTTTGAGTTTTTCTCCCTTTTTAGTTATGATTTGGCAGCTCATGGCTCTCTCAGTGCTACTAAATAATCCTTTTTTAATAGAAAACTCCAGAACCTACCCATAAATTGTTGTGGTAATGGATTCAACAACAGTTATTTTGTTGTTAATTCTTAATTACTTGGATCTTCAGAAATACAATGCCAATTCTTGGCAACTTGAATAATTCATCTTAATCAGATATTTAGTCAGCAGAAAATCCTACATTTTTACATTGAACTGATAGTGATAATCTTAATACTATTTTTATTGTTGTGGTTTTTGCTGTTTTGTTACTGTGGATGCTTATCCATATGGGACACATGAACCCACAGCAGTGCAGTCAGAGATTTGTGAGTGTTTGAACAGATGTGCCCCTGAGGAGCAGCAAATGATTACAATATTGTAAAGCACTAGGGAGGTAAGTCTTTCCCAAGTTCATTTCAGTCAATTTATTTAGTCTTTTATATTGTTTTCCATTTACACCTAGAAATTGGCTGAGAGAGATTTCTTCCCGTTTCACAGGTGTGTTGTTTAATGACTATCTTAAACATTTAAGAATACTGCTAGTCTTGAGATCCTGCTGTAAATACCTTAAAGTTTAAGGAATTTAAGGGGGAAAAAACAAACAAACAAACAGCTTATTCTTGCAGAATTACTAAAGAAATGACAGCTAAACAATGATCAGCTTTTTGAATACACTTGCCTGCCTATTTGACAATTTTTGTTGGCCAACACAAAGCTTGTTCTGTTTTCTCATAGCTAGAACTCCTGCTAGAAGGTAATTCAAGAAAAGATGCCAGCCTCCTGGTTAATGACATTGGCAGTTGTAACATTTAAGAGTTGAGTCAAGCTCTTTAATCTTTATCTCAGTGAAATGACACACAACCTGAAGCTGCTGCTTTTAGGAAAAGAAGCAAAACTGTTTTGAGTTGTCATCCTTGAACCACGTAGTCAAATACAAATTAAGGAAAGAACTGCTTGCCTCTTGATTTTAAGCTGTGGGGGGAGTGTGCAATGAGTATTCAACAAGAGCTCTGGGGAACACAATAGATTCTGATTTAAAAATTAATTTGCATGTAGCACACAAACTTGCAGATGGAGTCTTGCTGTGTGTTGCTAAACAGTATTAATGGTGAGCATCCATTGAAAAAGACTATTGACTCTGTAATCCAGGATTTAAATGAGAGATGAAATAGCACATGATACAGTCTTAAATCATGTTACAGTAAGACCCTTCAATTAACAGCTAGTGATCCTGAAAAAAATGCTAAAACTATACAAGACAGAGGAAAAAAGAAAAATTACATGCCAAATAATCTGGTTCTGTTTAGATGTGTACTTTGCATGGGAAAGTATGGAAACTGTTTTCACCTGAGCTTTGTCAAGTGAATCTTTTTATCCAGTGGTTTAAATAAGAAGTGACTATTAATGTCAGTGGTAGAGACAGTTATCATGGCACAAGCTATATAAAAATACAGTGTGGAAAGTACCTGAGTTAACTGAGACTAGAATTGTAGTTTCTTAGAAAAACACTTTAGAGTGCAAACAATTTAAATTTCTATATCAAAAGAAACAAAGCGTAAACAAAAAAATGATGAACAGGATACTTCCCTGAGCTTTCAGATGCGCTACCTCTGAATTTGATTTTAATTTCAGTGACATTCATTGAAAGAAGCATGTAATTAAATTTGAAGTGATCCTGGCAAATAATGTAGTCAGAAAAGATTCTGACATTAGATGCTTGAACAATTTTCCTCAGTAATGCTTCTAGAAAAACAATAACAATTGCAAAACAAATGTAGAAGTACTGTTTTTCCTCCATGTGCTCAACAGCCTTCTGATGTCTCTGTCCTTCTCAAGCTATTTTAATTTGTAATGAAAACAGTGTATATGAAACATAATGAAAACAAATGTATATATGCTTCCATAAATGTGAACTCCTAAATATTCTGCCCACTTTGGATATAAAGACACTTTTAATTTTTTTTTAGGTGCACGGACTCAGCCACAAGTTCACTTTCAGAGAAGATCTGTGAAATTACCAGAGAACACTAGCTACAGTGATTTGACAGCGTATCTAACTGCAGCCAGCTCACCCTGGGAAGTGGACAGTTTCCCTTATTTGCAGGGATTAGATGGAAATGGAACAGGTAACCCACCACTTCGGTTTTGCTCTATTTTCAAATCGGTCAAGGTACCAACTCTTGACTGTATCAACGTCAAGATTCTGTTCCAACAGAATTTAGATAACATTATATATTCAACTGTCCTATCAAAATTCTGTTCTAATGAGCAGTTTTCACTTGGCAGAATTCTTATGGTATTGACATCAGCTGGTTCTCCTGCTGATAATCATAGTTAAAGGAATCAGTCCTCAAATCAATGCAGAGAGCAAGGTCCCTCCTAAATGGGACCACTGAATAGCAAAGATGAAGACTTGGCCTTGGAAGAACAGAAAAGTTTCTTATACCTGTAGTGTTAAACTAAGTCTCCAAATAATGTCATTTTGCATGTGCACATACAAAAACAGATCAATGTGAAGGGGCAAAAGAGAATTTAAATTGAGAATGCAATAAAGTTTCTTGTTGCTTTTTTATCTAAAAATATGTATATCAAGGATTTAATACTCTGTTGTATTAAATCTAGCTTCAGCAGAAGCAAAATTCAGCAAAATTCTTCTTGCACCAAAGGGAAAACACAGGCAGTGTTAAATTCAAAGCCATAATGCATTTTATGACTACAACTGCCTGTTATTCTTTTTCCACTTCTCATTGAGTCTGAAATAATTGCTGTTATGTAGGCTAGAGAAAAATAGATGAATTGGACACAGAAAGCTTCAAATGCTTAAAATGTTGCAAAAAGAACAACATGTTCTCTGTGTCTGTATTGGGTTAGAAAGAAAGCAGTGGACTTGCCGTGCAGCAAAAGAGAGTGAGATTAGTGATTAGGAAAACCTGCTGTGGTGTAGGTCATTCAAGCTATAGAATCAGTTGCTTGAGGGTGTTGGACCGAATTAGAAAATCACCTGTCAGGATGGCAGAGGCAGAGCTGCTTTGAAGCAGGCTAAATAACCCCTTGAGGTCCTTCCTTGCTGTTTCTCAGGATACATTTACTTGTGATGTTTTGATCTAGGTGACTTTGAATGCTAGGTCATGCGAGTAAAGGGTATGTGACTGAGCTTCCTAGTTCTTCCTTGGGGTGGGGGGAACAGGAACTAGCAAAATAAACTTCCCTTTCCCTTTGTACATATCTGAATATCTCTTTTTTTTATTACAATTAGAAATGTGTCATCTACCGTACTCCAACCCTTCTGTCTGCTTCAGTGAATACATCTCATCCTATCCCTTCATCTGTCGTTTCCCCACTCTCATCTTCAACCTTCAGTTTCCTCTGTCTGTTTATACTCAAACACAGTCTAATATCTTTTATCTCCTTCTAAAATGAAGGGACATACCTATCACATTCATCCCTCTGTATACTTCCTAATCTCCTTTATTTTTATCTCTAAACCCACTAAACAAATTGTTGACAATGTGTGGGGAATTCCTCTCTCCCAGTGCTTTTCTCAGTGCTCTGCAAACCAGCTTCCCACACTTGCATTTATTTAGTGGCGTTTTGGCAAGGCCTGTTTTCACATGATCACCACTCACAGGAACTACACAAGTAGGACATCGTCTTCCTTCTGTTTTACCTCCTAGCCTCCTACGAAACAGATGAATGCACCCTTAGTTTTTTAGTCTTCTGTATGCTAGCATGCACAGACTATGAAAGGATCTTTTCTGTTTGAGCATGTTGTCCTGGATCTGACCTTTGTTAACCTTCAATTAAAAGTGTGTGCCAAAAGATCAAAATGATCTGTAAAGAAATGAATTCTAAGAGACTGAGAAGAGTCTTGTCTTCTGAATATTGTAGTATCTAGTACGGTAGAATATAAACTATGAATACATTATATTCATATATGCATAATGGAATAGGGGAAATGCATTCTATTTTTAGAAGAAGTTTCTCCTGCTGTGGAAACATTAAACTTCAAAATCTTAACCTTGGATTGACTTCATTTTCTTCAGCTCTGAGTGACTTGATGAAGATTTCACCTGAAAAACTTCTGAAGGAATAAAAAATGAGACCAGCACCTGGGAATTAAAAAGAAAAGAATAAAAATATGTATAAATTTTAGAATTCTTAAGCAACTTTGCTGCCTCTCCACCCACCTACTACTCTACTGGTCTTTCACAGGGTATTAGTAGGTCTGTGGACTTCAAGAGAGGTCCTCCTGTTTGTTTAAATCATCTCAGTTCTCTGGCTCACTTTTATGCAGTGACTTTGCAGTTACTTTAACTAAAACATATTCTCTATGAATTCAACAGTTTTTGTTTAGTTTTATAAGATCATAAGTGGATGTTGAAGTAGTAATGTGGGCCAGTGGAGATTCATTGCGTGAATCAGCATGTTCCAAACATAAAAGTTCAAACAATTTTGCTGCAAGTCGTGATAAGCCTGTATGGTGTTAGCTTATTGTTTGTATTAGTCACCACTTGGAAAGCAGTAGGATGGTTTCACAAAATATCCTTTTAACCAACCTAAACAAAACTTTCCATTGTTTGCAGGGATGGACCAAGCTGTCCAATAATCATTAGTCCTGCTGTTTTTGTAGGCTGTTTCCTTTTCATAAAGAGTCAAGTCTAAGTCACAGTGGATTTTCCTCTGATTTTTTTTTTAGAGCTCTTTACAGGTCACCAGATGTCAAAAATGGAAATAAATAAATGAAAGCTGACATTTATTGAAGTCCATTCCCATTTATCTGTGCGTGTGCTTATCAGTTGTATAGCATGTGAGGGTTTCATAAGCATTGATTTTAATTTACCTTCACAACTGAAAGGAGACAAACATATCTTTTTAATGAGCATTTACATACTGTACAAGATGGCAAACTGAAGGACTTTTTATTCTTCTTGCCAGAGATCAGTAGATTTCAGAAAGTTCTTTGTCTTCTAATCTAACTTCAGCCCAGTACTGAGCAAAGTGTCAGCGCTCCTAAAGTAAAAAAATGTGAGCAGTGTCTCATCCTTAAGATGCTTCTTTATGGGCTAGATAATGCATTTTTTGCAGACATTGAAAGCAGATAAGATTTATCAAGACAGGAATGAAAGCAAAATTCAAAAACTTCAATATGTAAAAATAAGTAAAATATAATTTAATTGTAGATATTGATCTAAATGCTTCTAAAATCTGAAGTTGCACTTTTTGTCATTAGGAATTTGGATGTGCCAGAAAGGGATCAGGTCGTGGTGCTTTGCAAGAGGAACTGATTTCTCTGATACCAGCGGGAGAAGCTTAGTGGCCCAAGTCCAGTGACTTGGGGCCGGGCATCAATCAGACAGAAGTTACAGGGACCAAGTGATCATGAATAAAACAACTTTCCCCACCAGTTCCCTCCTCTCTTTCTGCTTCATATCCTAAAGCTGTAGGGATGTGATACCATGCACCATTGGAGCCTGTAATATAAAGGCTTGGGTAGGTTGGCACCTCTCCTCGGGTCCCTATTTGAATTCTTAAACCTTATTTTCTGTTTGTTTTTTGTTTGTTTGTTTGTTTTTCTCTCTGTTACCTGTGTGGCTCTCTTACATGGCCATGTTCAGTGCTCCTGTTTTCTTAAAACTTTAATCCCTCTGCAGGACATGCCCCTGCCCCTCGGTTTGTGGCAGATCAAAGCTGAGTGTGTGCCCTTGTGTGTGCTTTCATCCGTCCTTGGCCTGTCAGCTGGGAAACAGCAACACTCCCCTTGAAATGTGGGAAAAATGTGCGTCAAAGTAGATGCTGTTGTAAACAAGCCACACGCAGAGTTCCTTGTGGTTATTTCGCATGTCTTCAGCTTGGCACCTCTTGCAAAATTCAAAGAATTTAAAGTTCTTGGGGGTTTTGAGGAGCTCTGTCTATTTTTCCCCTGTGCCACCCCTGCTCCTCCAGCCTTTTCCTGGTGGTGTCTTTACTTTGGTGAGCTGACTGCCCCTGAGAGGCACTGAGCTTCACAGAGGCCATTCCTTAACGCTTACTCACTGCTAGGAGACATCATAAAGGTCTTAATGCTGTTGTCCAGCACTCCCTCTGCTGTCTTGAACAGATTTGCCCTAACGAAGACTGGCACCAAGATACTACATATTCCTGAGGACGTCTTGTTGTGACTTGGTGTAGCTGATGGGCACACCACCTGCGTGAAAATGTGCTTGCACAGGCAGTTAGTGCAGATATCAGGCAACAGGATTACAGGAAGGGTGTATAATCTCTCTCTGCCAACCAGGCACCCCAGCCAGGCTCCTTTTCTTGTGTGCAAAGATCAGCCCCGCAGCAAAATTAGCAGCTGCACAACCACCAAGGCCAGCACAAAGGAGAAGGCAGGGCAGCTGCTTGTAGCAGCAGTGCGGATCCAGGTGGGCTCAAGCCCCTCGCAAAACTTCCAGGTCCATGCCTTTGGTTTAGACTTCTGCAGGTATTGCTTTGAGCTCCAGATCTTCTTGGTTTTAAGCAGTACCTGAAGCTTTTTTCCTGAATACCTGAATACATCTTCCTTATTTTTCTGTCATTGATTCATTTGGTTGACCTAGCTGAAGGGTTGTAACATTTTTTTAAACCGCATTGTTGTGAAGTAATGCCCATTCGCATATAGTTTAAATATAAAGAATACTAATAATCTTGCACAGATAAGATAATACTATATATCAATTTAGCTTGGTTGGTTTCAGGTGGTGTTTTTTTTTGTGTGTTTTTTTGTTTTTTTTTTTTTAAACCCTGATTATGTCTGTGATACCCGTGTGTATTAGTTTAAAATGAATGAAGGTGCAAAAATATATACAGGAGAATTCACATTGTATTTTTCTTGTCTTTGCTATTTTTAACTTACTTAATTTTGGAAAATTCCAAAATATATACATCTTGGTGAATTTTGTAATGTAGGGCAGATTAATACTACCTTCCCTTGAGAAATGTCAGTCCAATGCTGTGGTGTTGAACCACCTGAGTGTCTCTTAAACTTCAGGAAAGTCTGTAGTCATAATATTCATTCATTCTCTTGGTAGGAAACAGCACTAGGTATGACCTCACCCCTGTCACTGCGGTCAGCGTTCACCTTCTCAACAGCGATGGGACTCCAATCCCAGTGAATGGCCCCATCTATGTAACAGTGCCTCTGCCAACAAACAGCAACTTGAAGCACAATGCACACGTTCCAGCATGGAGGTTTGACCAAAAATTTGGTAGGTAACATTTAACTGTGCTTCCTTCGATGGCTTCGTTTATCTGAAAATGATGTCTCATTGCATTTATTATGTTATATATTGAAGTTTTCACTGGAGTGTACAGAAATAGGTTTTCTGTCTAAAAGGAGAGAAGACAGAGTTTTATTATTCAAATAATATGTACTGTATATGTAAATATACTTGAGCAGTATGAGGTGCCACTTCCAGGCAAAAATCTTTTGTAAATGTAATATTTTACAATTATTAAATATTATACATAAAACAATTTTGAGAGGACTTGATTTCAGCCAGAGACTGAGAAACAGACATAACGGCTGCCGCACTGAAGTGGAAGTCTGGAGAAATGGAAACTAGCCTTATCTCTGCCACCAGTCAGCTATTTGACCTTTGGTCCATCTCTTTTCTCTGTGGCTCAGTTTCCTGTCTGACAGATAGGAAACATAATACTGACTCCTTTTGTAAATCACTTTGAGGTTGACTAATACCATCAAGAAAGTACGTGTAGATGTTTAAAAAAAAAGTCATGAAATATTTTCAAAGGACAAAAAGCCTAATTAACATGATCTGTAAAATGTTCTCGTTTTTTTACATTGCAGAATAACTTTTGCTGTAGTGAGCGGGATTTCTCCAGAAATCTGTGTTATAGGATCTCTGTTTTTTTTGATATAGGGGTTATTTTTGTTTAGGGTTTTATGGGTTTTGGTTTGGTTGTGTTGTTTGTTTGTTTGTTTTTTATTGATTTGTTTTGTTTTCATTGCTAGCTGGTATACCATGCTGGCCTTCTTTATACCTTCAAAGTGTAAAGAATTAAGGGTATAAGTCTTGTCCTGGTGATTCTACTTCAGTTACTCCATTGTACTTTCTGAAGTATATACCAGATGGTTGCTAAAAAGAAGTCAAGGAAGAAGAATGGAAGGTGAGAAAAGCGGAGGCTGTGAGATAGAGAGAATGAAAAAGAAGCCAGAGATGCAGATCATTATAGACAATCAGTGGAGCTTTGTCCCTGCAAGGCAAAAGTTTGAGCCAGTTTATGATCACATCCAGAAGTAGCACTAGCCT
This sequence comes from Aythya fuligula, assembly GCF_009819795.1. NCBI lineage: Eukaryota > Metazoa > Chordata > Aves > Anseriformes > Anatidae > Aythya > Aythya fuligula. The sequence continues at coordinate 22,499,620 of NC_045560.1, forward strand.
GAATCCACTCTGTTGGGGGAAGGGGTAAGAGAGAGGTGAGGGGGGAAATAGTGTTTTTGCTTCCTTCCTGCCTCTGTTTGCTGAAAAAGGCTTTTTTTTTTTTTTTTTTTTTTCTTTTTTAAATAGCATTCCTGCTAAATCCTTTGTCAGGAATTAGATGTATTAGAGAGTACAGCAATAGGATTTAATAAAGAGTAGTTTTGAACACAGTACAAAATTGAACAGTAGAAGAAGAGTGTGATGATGGGTTCAGGGTTCCCCTTAACTGGGGAAATGTTGGTTTTCTTGTGGTGCCCCTAACAGTAAGTTTTACTTACTTTGTGCCTGACACTGATTTTGATTTGTGATTCTAGAAAGTGTTTTGTTTTCCCTTGTTCAAGAAGAGGCTGGTAAGACTGGCTCATGTTTGCCTTCTCCACAAGAAGCAGTCCATCCCTAATCCTTCCTGTCAGCTGCGTTACAACCGTAGCATGCCTCACTGCTAGTTACTCACTGCTAGTAAAATGGCTCTGATTTTGATTACGGAGCTTTCTCATTTATGGCCAAATTTCCATGCCCCTTTGGTGAGGCCTCCAAAGCTCTCTTACAATGGAAGATGTGTTTTTACTGTTGCATATAAAAAGCTAGTTACACTGTTACGTGGAGTATATGTTAGTATAGATAAATATGGGCTCATTAATTAGTGGTGCAGCTTGAGGCTCCCAGTCTTGAGACAAGTTCAACCTTGTTTGCTTCATGACAAACTGCTGGAGCACTTGGGGTGTTGTGAGGAGAAGGCATGAGGACTGCTAAACAAAAAGCATTTTTTGTCAGGGCTCTTGACTTCACAAAGCCACGGAGAGGAAGGTATTGAAGACGTTATGCTTAGGCTCCAGCTCACACTTCAGCTGAAGTAAGCATCTTTCCATGCAGCTGAAGACATTGAACAAAGGCTCATTTAAGCCCTGATTGCAGCATGCCAGTTCTAGCAGAATTTTGGCCACATCCCAACCAATTTAAATTAGAGCAGCCTAATTTAATAAGTAGAGCAGCTACTCTATCTTTTGCGGGCTACATTAGCACCCTAAGGGCTGTCAACCTAGCCATATGTAGCGCGAACGCGGTGGTACCCTGTCATTCCCCGTGCCTGTTGTGCTTGGAGTCTGAAGGGAGGAGGATGGCCAATAACTGGGATGGCTCCATGCTGGAGAAATGTTTTCCAGGCAAGTAAGTTGGTGTAACGTTTGCATTGCCGGATCTGTGCCTGCTCAGGATAGGCCCTCTAACCTCATTATTCTGATTTTGGCTTTCATTTCAGGAGCTGTATTTTCAGTGTTAATTATGTTGTGGTCTCTCCTTAATAGATTTTCAGTGGCTTAAATTTTCACACTTGTATCTGAAAATTGAGTAAATGCCAGAGATGGAAAACTGTGAATGTATTACGAGGCAATAATGCAGTGCTTCTCTCTAGCGTATTTGCAGTACAGTGGGTGCTTGTTCATTCAAGCTATTGTTTTTGTTCAGAATCCATGTGGTTGTCATCATTACTGTAGGAAGTGTAATTTCTGCTCTAAAAAGCAGAAAAACTTTTTCACTTTTAGGGGAGGGAGTGGAGAAGGGACAGAAACACTAGAAATGTATTTCAATTCTTACAATCGCATACGTTCTGCTGAGCTCATGATGCACTGCTATAAACCCAGTGGCATCTGACTGGAAGTGCAGAGATTTTCATAGTTTCTACAGAAATTATGCGTATTTGCATATTACTGCAGCCAAAAATAATTAATGGCTTCTTAGGATGTTTACCATAAACAGTCTGTATTTTCATTGCCACAGTTTCTGTCTTTTCTCCAGGAAGAACTGGAGAGAGAAGGGGGAGAAGCAGCATAGTTTGCTTAAGGCTGAGGGTAGCTCCACTGACACTGATGAAACAGCCAGCCAGAAAAAGCAGGCTGACACCAAGATAAGACAATCTGCTGCATCTAGTTTATATCGTTACAAACGAGATGTTTCATTACAAAACAAACTTATTGCCTTGCCTGCATGGTGAACAAATTAAAGCACTAATACCTTTGTGAATAATTAATGAAATGAAGAGCATCTATCTATGCTCTGGAGAAGTTTTAGGACAAATGAATGCATCCAACCTTGTTCTTGTGCTGCTCAGCCACCTTTCTCTGCAGCAATTCTTGGTGTTGGTAATAGGCACAGGTGCAGTGATGTTGTGGAGACATACAGTAAAATGCAATTTCATCATTCTGCACTGTTGATATACCTGTATCTCTCTTGCATTTCATGCACCACTGGAAGAGTGCTTATATTCCAGTTTTGAACATAGGAGATACGGATTTTCATTTTTATAATCAGGATTGTTTAGTGATTTTTGTTTTGTTTTGTTTTTCCATTTTCTAAGTCCTGTCTTATTTCCCTCCAAACTCTGAAGTGGTTGAAAACTTTTCATTTTTTTCTTTATCCATAAGCAGATGTTTGGGATCATGACTTCCTCCTTGTGTATTTGCCTTGATGTCAGTAGGATTTACAGCAATATACACCAAATTTCTGTCCCGGACTTCTTTCTAACCTTGTCCATTTCTGTCAGAAATGAATACTACAGATCCCAGTTGAAATTAAACTTTTTACCTCCTGCATGTTCTCCAGCTCCCACCAGCTTGGCTGAATAACACAGTGGTTGTTCAGCTGTGTTCTCCTCAGCCACCATTGGAATGGTTTTTTGCTTTATGCTAAGGTGTCCATTTTTCATTTGAATCAGTGAGCAAAACTGTAAGACCAGAACTCTTCATTTCAAGTTCTCACTTTCATCCCATGTGGTATGGAAGCATTACATTGCCTGTAGACTACTAGATCTATATCTAGATCTGTATGAATGACTTAAAAGTATTACTAAATACTACAGATTCACATAATATGGAAGTGAAGTTTATTCTTTAGTGACAGTACCAATGCATCTGCTTATTTCTGAATCCAACCAAGTAACAAGAAAATATTTTCAACACTTTTCAACAGTGTATGGCAAAAGACTCTTGGAGTGAAGGAGATAAACCTCCTCCCTTTGTCTCCTCACTCCTTCAAATGTGTTCCCTTTTGTGCAGTAACATACATGAAGTTCAGAGTACTATTTCTCTGTTCCTGCTCCTCCCCAAACACTTGGTGTACATCACGGACATGACCTTGTGGGGTTTAAATTGCTAGCTTCTTCACAGGGGAGGAGATTTTCCCCAGTGCCTGAAAGCTCAACCATGTATTAATGTAAAGTGATAGCAGAATATGGATACAAGTATCTTGGGGAACTCTTTTTATAGCTTTATAAAGAGCAATATTTTATGTACTCTCACTGTGCTGTGTCAGTGCTTTCTGGCTGCATTTGATGCCATAATAGATATCTAAATACATTGGGATGTCTGATACTTTTTACTGGGTGACGTGCTGCCTCCACTGAAAAAATATCCATTGATTTTAGTGGAGTCAGAATGTCCTACGTGTTCCTTCTTCAGCAAAATGAAGATAATGTTTTCTGTGCTCGTAAGAAGTTGTGAGAATATACTTGCATATAAAGACTGTGGGTACCTATTTAAACTTGACTGCAATATGGTTTTGTTGTATTTCATGTAGGTCAAGTGCATTTTGTGTTCCTAGCGCTTACAGGGAGAGAGGAGCAGCTCCTGTCAGGATGTGTAGCAGGTTACGTCTGCCTGTCTAATAATTGTAGATAAGGTGACGTGTAAAAGTCTCCAATTTGAACTTCCCATGTGGTAGCAATAATAATTCTCCCAAAGGAAACAACAACTTTTTCATAGTTTAAAAATAAAATGCATTCCTCTTTGTTGTGGATTTGGTTAACTTCTGATTGCCACCATATTCATGCACTGCATGATAGACATGAAATAAATTAACAAAAAAATAATGCAGTCCATGCTCTGAACTTAGGTCAGACAGACTGTGTTTGGACTACATACAGCTGCTTACGTGACCTGGGACTTCATGTGCTTCTCAGTGGGTTTTTCTGGGTTTGCTACGTGTAAGAGATGTGCATAACGCTTTTACTGTAATTGGCTTTTGCATTGCCCCGAGTCCCAGCAAAAAATGCATTACTGTAATCAGCGCAGTGAACATGTTCTCTGCCCCCAAAGCCTGGTTTTAATACAAGCAGCATAACCAGCTTTGCAGACTGCAGGGAGATGAAGCCTCCACAATGCTGATACAAGTTCCTTGACGATTTGAATTTCATTTCCATTCTGTGATTCTGTAATATGCGAGGGCACTGCTTTACTGCGAGGATGACAGAGCACTGGAACAGGTTGCCCAGAGAGGTTGTGGAGTTTCCTTCTCTGGAGATATTCAAAACCTGCCTGGATGCCATCGTGTGCAACGTGCTCTGAGTGATCCTGTTCGGCAGGGGGGTTGGACCTGATGATCTTCAGAGGTCCCTTCAAACCTCGCCATTCTGTGACTCTGTGACTTCCTTCCTATGTTAACTGTCAAGGTTAGATTATTCTTAAAAACTAAATACACCGAGGAATACAGATTTTTAACTAACTGCTTTTAAAGAATTTCGTATTTTGTGTGTTGCCATAGAAATGGCAGCTCCCAAACCCAGCTTTTTACCATATACGATGTCTACATAATAGGTGCAGATATAATTGCAGAGTAGTAGACAGACCTCAGCAGTGAAAGGAAAAGAAAGAAGCTCTTCCCCTGATGCTTCACAGCGTTGCTCGCTGAGGTATGTTTCTCTATCTTGAGTCCTTTGGAGAGGTGCAGTGGATCACAGGAGGCAGCCGGGTTTGTTTGTGGATATGTACATTGTTTTAAAAATGTCTGTTGTGGTCTTCACACGTGTAAGTGATGTGAATGGATTCCTTGATCCTGTCCCCACCTCTTGTGCTGTCTGAGCTGAGTGAGTGGTGGCAAGAGGAATCTGTGGCAAAGCAGAGCTGGTAGGGCATTTTGGGGAGATTAAGAGGACGTTGAAGGAATCAGGTCGGTGCCAAAATTTGCTATGTGAAAATAATCTACCATTATGTTGTCAAGGAAATCAAACTTGAAACAAATAGCATTGCTTCTGGGAACAGGTTTTATTAATAGACTATACATTGTATTGTGTAGATGGCCCTGTAGCTCCACCTACAGAAGCCACGCAGTAGAAGGTGGGACGAGATAGACATCAAAACTCAGGAAGTGGAGAAAAGCAGCCGCACAAGCAAGCGCTCTTGAGTTGGAGAGGAATTGAAGGGTGGAAATAGAGGTAGGAGTGCATAGAGCAGGAGGGCACATCGAGTGTGAAGCGTCTGGCTGGGGTTGGAAGAAGCCGGGGAAGCCCTGGGACAGCCTTGCTCTGCAGCCTTGGGATGGTAGATAAATCACAACAGGCTTCTGCTTCCACTGCCAGCCTGAGACCGTGAGTGTGACGTGAGGCAGAGTGAAGGAAAAGGCATGCAGTGTGTTGAATTGCCTCATCCTTTTACTTGTTACTTATTCTAATAATTTTGTCAATAGCTGACTCTGATTAATAATACGATAAAGTGAGGATTGAAGGCAGTATCTTTCATGTACACGAGTGACCAGGGATGGTGGCTCAGCAAGCATAACTAAGCTTTCCTTTTTGAAATATAATTATTAAGCAAGAATTATGCATGGAAGTCATTTTATTTAATAAGTCACTTCTGTTCTGGCATTCTGGAAGGAAATGCTGAGGGGACCGAAACAATGCTTGCAGTTCCTGTATGATGTGCTCTGCCTTCTGCCCAGACACAATTAAAATTATTAAATAAAAACTGGCATGCTCTTTTGTTATATATTTGACAGGTGATTTGAGGGAAAGATGAATAGAGTTTGCAAAAGCTACAGAGCTTCTCAGACATTAGTCAGGAATTGAACTGGTAGATTTTGCAGAAATCTTGCAGGTAGGTTAGAAGAGTGTGTTTCCCTTAGAGCACACCAAATAATGATGGTGCTGCTAAACAGTAGCAGGACTTAGCCACGGAAGGCTTGCGTAACCAATTCTGTAACACTGGAAGAATAATGAAGCTATGAGCTCAGAGCAGGGACGTTTATTTTTTGATGTTGCCTAGCAACTCAAAAAAAAAAAACAAAATTGTAATATTAACTTAAATACTGAAAATTTTCAAACCTGTGTGCATTGGGGGAAGGAAAAGGAGGAGAGTAATCTCTACCGATAGTCACAAGGAAGAATTTTTCAACCTCCTATTTCCTTGTTTTTTAGCTGCTTATAAAACGAACAAAAGTAAAACTAAAAAAAAAAAAAACATCCTTCAGTAGGAAAACTTCCTATGCAGATTAGAGGTGATTTTCTGCTGGAAAAAGAAATCTGATAAGCAGCTTTCAGCTGGTAGAATGAAAAGCTACAATTTGTGTATGTCAGAAGTTATAACTTCTTTGTTATAACATATTTGAAAATAACTTCAAGAAGTTATTTTCAAAACTCGCCCTTGATTAACTCTCCATAATAACATTGCCATTGGAAGTGTCTAAATCAATTACTTCTAGAAACACTGGCAGGGGTGTTCTGAATATCCTTTGCAGTCCCGCAGTCTGTCTGATAATAAGCTGGCTCTTGCCTTTTGACACACACACCTCCATTTAAATCTCTGCTTAAACAGGACATTCCTACAAGACATTGTAGACATCACAGAAGAGAGCTGTGCTGAAAGAAAACCACTTCTCATTAAAAAATATTTATTTAAAACATCTACGCTATTAAATAGTACCGTTAAAAGCCTCTGTCTTTTCTTTCAAAAAATCTTTTGTCCGGGGAAGTTAATGTTGTGAATAAAAATAAATTCATCTAATGGGATTAGGGTTAATTTGCTCTCTGGCTAATTAAATCCTCTTATTTGCCAAACCAATTGGAAGGAAATCATTTGTGCTGTATAAGTAGCACAACTTTGGTTCCCTGCTTGATACCTTTCAGTGTGATTGGATGATCCTATCACCAAGATGTTTAAAAGAACCAAAATAAAAAGCAAACTGTGCTTAGTCAGTGGACGACCCTCTTAACAAAACCTCATGTGTAAAAGTAAATTATGGAAAAGAAAACCACAGCTGCCATAAATTTAAACACTGGTGTTATTTAGACATTATGACTGTCCTTAGGAGAAGCTGCTGGCTACAGGACACTCCTCTGACTGTCACTGACCAGAATTGTTTTGATCAGCAATAGGAAGGATGCACAGTCAAAGAAAGCAGAAGTCAGTGCAGTGGTAATGATCTGGAAGGCTCTGAATTGGTCAGCTTAGAAAGTTTGATATGAACTAAGCGCTATTACACATTCCCCAGAGGGCTGAGTTCGGTGCTCGAATGCCAATGTGCAAACTCCTATTGAAGTCAGCACACCCAGCTAAAAGGGGCATTTGTCTCCTTTATTCTTGACTTTAATAGGAGTCACATGCATCTATCCAGAGCAGATGGCCTCGCGTGGCAGCGCTGCCTGAATTCAGCCCAGTCCTGCATCCCGTAAGCCAACAGGAGGTTTGCCATTTACTTTGGTTGGAGCAGTGTGTGATTGTCAGCGTGCACGGTCACACACATGGAAGCCAGAGGGGCGTACGTTTCCACTGATTTTACTAGAGATTAATCTAAAATAGTAAAGTCTAGCTTTAAATATATGCAAGTAGTGACTTGATCAGAGGCGCCATGCCTCTAGACTGCAAAAGCAGACCCATTTTGCTGTCTGGATCCAGCAAGCTGTCACATTGAATAGCATCTTCAAAGACAATAGGATGTGTCTTTTCTGGGCAGGCTGGCCATACGTGCAGTGACCTGATTTTGTAGAGAAATAGTCTAGAACAGGTTTTACATAATGGATTTTCTGCAATAGCTGCCCATCTGGATACTCTCCTTGCTGCAAGTGCTTTTTTTTCAAGCTGATTGAGAAGTAAGTTAGATAACAGAAAGGCGTTTTTAGTGCAGAATGTGTGCTAAAATGGAGGTCTAATATGAAAACCTTTTGCTGCTAAAATTACTTAGGGTAGTAACCTCTTCCCCCTTATTGGAAAGTCCTAAAAGCTGTCTGAGATAAATAAGCATGCTCATCACAATCAAAGTTGCAGCAGAGTAATAACTCTAGCAGAACTTCTGCTCTGCTGAAATCTTCAGACTGTCTCTGGTATTTGGGTATTTCTGCAGTCAGATGGAGCTCAGCTTTATCTGATTTTTTTTATTAGAAGTTTTCTTAAAGTACTCTCATTTTTTATATCCTTTGCAGTGTTATTGATGGTAGTTTTCGTACTTCACTTAAGTGTAGAAAGGCATGCTGGGCAGCAGTTTTAAAAGGTTTTTTAGAAGAATTTTGTTAAATGGCAACATTTATTCCAAGATATCAGTAACACTAAATGCAATTTTTGTGAGGAAAGAGTTAAGAAACTCCTAGGTTTTCCCCCTGCCATTAGCTTGAGCCAGGAGACAGCTCCCCTGACTTGAGTCCTGGATCAGCGTGTTGGCTTCACTGAGCAGTAATAGAGGAAAAAGTGGAAGAGAAATGTAAAAATGATCTATAAGCAAGATTGTCTCTATATATAGAAGTTTTCCGTGAAGCACCAGACACTCTTTAAGAATTGATGACAAATTGGCTCAAATGGTGCCGCACTGACAAACTCTACTGAACTTGCTGTTTCTGCTCCAAGGAGATATTGGCGTGTTTTCTTTGGAACTACACAGCCAGTCTTGAACAAAAATGATCAGTTCCATTACATCCAGTCATTCGTATTGCTGCTTGTTTATAATCGTGTGTTCCTTGCTACTTAGCAGTTGTTACACATTGTGTATAACTTAGCAAGCAGTGGAGCTACTCAGTTGTGCTGACTTGGGAGGAAAAAGGAAGTAGATGATATAGGATGTTTGGAGAATAATGAATTAAATTATCATAACACTTAGCCGTGCAGGGAGATAAAACCTCTGTTCCCTCCTAAATCCTTCTGTTTAGTTCTCCTGCAATTGTAATCCTGCCTGCACAGAAGAAGTGAATACTGCTTGCCTTTATTCCGTTTGCAAGCTAGTGAATAGGAGAGGACAGAAAATGGAAGAAGTTCTTTATTCACTGCCCCTCGGTCTTCCCTCTTGCTTACAAGAGCAAGTACACGAGGACACAGCGGGTAGTTAGCTGCACTTTTGGAGAGCATCTTGCTTCCAACTGCAAGGAAGGACCTGGAACAGGATAAGGAATTCATTCTTGATACTGCACAGCAGCAAACTGCTGCTTCCTCGAGGCAGCTTGAAATGCTAAGAGCATAGCCTGTAAGTACAACGTGATTGACTTTTGCTCGGTAGAAGGTCCAACATTAGTCATTACAGTGAGGTGTTGCACATGGAGAGTTAGAAAAACACTGCTTGGTGTTTACTGGGAGTTGAAAAGTGACCAGGGTGTTAGTCCCTATGAAGGATGAAGTATGAGAGAGACCTGGGAACGCCCTAATGGACTTACAGAATACCGCAGGCACATCACTTCCCTCCAGTAACACTGTGTTGGCTTTCAGTTACTTGATCACAAAAGAAACAAGACAGCATTTTGTGTTTCAGCTGTTTCCCCTCAAACCTGTTTTTCTGCTGCTGTTGTGAAGGATGGAGTTCTTCATTCTCCTCGTCCCTCCATATGGGAGGATACTCTTATATTAGGGAACTATCGGTAAGAGACGGCAGAAGTGTGAGGCAAGTTTATCAGCAAACTAGTGAACCAGGAAAATATTAAAAAGGGCAGCCAACGAGATTGTTTTACCATGGGAACCCACACTTGGCATTGCTCTGATGAAGGAACTTACATCAGTGCCATTTTAAAAGTAATTATTTTACATCCGTCCTCACATGCTAACATGTAGGGTATGGTCAACAGAAGCATCTTAACTCCTGTCTGAGGGTAAGTGATATCAGATATATGTCTCTTAGGTTTTTAAAACTCCTAGCTGTGCATAACAGAGCAAATAAATTCCATTTTTTCCCAAGTGTTACACCAACCATTGCATTTCCTCGTGTGTATCCAGTGGTTAGCAAAAACGGGTGATCTAAATGAGCAGAAGACAAACATGAAACCCAACCGACCTTGTGCAGGCGACACCATTGTTTGCATCCCTTGCAAATGCAGGGATTCCTTTCGTTGCTAAAATATGAGCAATCCGAGCTGCTGCTTGGTTGGCAGGATGGCAGCTGAGCTCTGCTCACTGCGATAAGAGTGCAGCCTCTGTTAGCTCCTTGATCACCACATTATGCAAGCTGGGTATTACCGAGCAAAAGGCTTTTAAAGAGGCATTACAGGGATTGTGTTCGCTGGAAGGCAGCGTAATGCCAGTAAGGCAAGCTGGACACAAGGTCCCCCTAGTGAAGAAATCAATAATAGCTTTTGCTCAAAGAGGTAATTAACTATAAAGATAGATGACAAAGATGGCAGTGAAATTCGCTGTGTTACCTATGTATGTATTTTGTCTGTGCGAAAATTTAGGGGGGTTAGAGACTGTAAAAATAGTAAGTTCATCACCCAGGCCCTGCCATTCTTCCTTTTTTTTTTTTTTTAAACAGAACTTTTGTGTGCTGATCTTAATGTTTTCTTTCACGTAGTTGTGTATTTGAATAGTTGGTGCATATTCCTTTTTTTTGAGATAGCAGTTTTCTCATTATCTCCACATGGATTTTTACTCCACAGATCTTGCAGGGAAAAAATAAAAAATAAAAGTGCAATTTAAGCTTACAGTCTTCTTATCAAGTGGCATTTTTCGGCACAAGATAGAAGTGACCCAGTGGGCTTTTTTTCAGCTTGTGGTTCAGGCCTGTTACCATAATGCATTCTGAAAAAAAGTGCATTGGTAGAAAATCTGAAGGGAAAACGGCCATCCTGGGGAAGCAAATGAATCTGCTTTTCCTAGTTTTTCCGGAAACTTTTACACACAACTGGACAATTCAGTTCTGTTCTTCTTGATAATAATTCCCAAAAATTGGTAAAGTAATGACTACACCAAGGTGTTCGGATACAATATTTATTGATGCAAGTCTACACATCCAGGTTTTGATCTGTCTGGTACTGTGAATCAAAAAGCCTCATCTTGCCTGACTTTCTGTCTGAAATAACAGGTTATTGCTACTGTGTACAGACTGAAAATGATACTTGGAGAAGAGAAAATTTGTCAGTAATTTCTTTCTCCTGTTGGCCACAAAGTCAGGTTGGTTTCAAATGCAGAGCCACTAGTCAGATGGTGGGCTTCATGGGTGTACTTACTCCGGAAAAATCAATAGCAGAGAGGAAATAAATACTCAGAAAAGCCATTCTCATATAGAGAGGGTCTGCACAGGTGGATAATCCCAGAAACATGGAGGAAATCATCAGGATCTCATTTTTTTTTTTAATAAAAAATAAAGTATCTCCTCCGTGTGTTCTGCATTGACTGCTAAACGTGCAGCTGACTTGCATCCACAAATGCTCGTGCTTAGTGCTGAGTGACACCTGATGAAAAGCACCTTTCCAGGAGTGCCATGTAGGAGACTACTGAAAGAGAAGGGATTCACAAGTGCAAGGTGCAACTTGCTTTTCAAGTGGGTGTTTGAAGCCGAGTAAGGTAAACACAGCGTTCTGCCTGCCTTTTAGGTAGAAATTCAGAGTTACTCTATGGAAATTCAAAGGGATTTATTCCTTCTGTGTATGCAGCTAAGCTGTACTGGTAGTGGCTGCAAAGAACCTTGTCTAGGCTGCATTATTTTAATCAGTGCGGTCCCCACTGGTGATGCCAAGCCAGGGCTGCAGCTTCAGGAAATGCCTCCTGGACCTGCCTTCCCTCTGCTCACTCCTGTTTTCTTGCAGCTGGAGAATCTTTTTGCACAGACCCATGCAGGTAACCCATCTCTTACCTGCAGTCTGATTATTTAACTCTCAGCAGTGCACGGTGTAGCAATCCTGTGCTGCTTTCAAAGAGGAAAAGATGGGAGCCATCTACAAACCAAAATGGACATTTAATATATTAGAAATCAAGGTGATTTTTTTTTTCTCTAACAGCTCCAGAATTAGAGGTCTTAATAAATGAAAAAAAAAAAAAAAAAAAAAAAAAAAAGAACTGTTTTGGTCATAAAGGTGTTCTGTAGCCCAATTCTTGCAAGATAGCTTATCTTAGAAAGGCTCTCAACTAATACAGATCACCACTCTGGACTATTAACGAGTTTTGTTAACTTAAACACACGGTTTTAATATTGTCTGCTCTACTTATTTTGAAATGATCACTTCCTAAGTCTAAAAAAATTATTGTATTTCCTTTGAGAAACATGTTTTAGAAAACTCATCATCCGTTACCAGGCAAACAGCATTCCCCAATGCATACACACTGTGAATGACTAACATTGCTGAATCAAAGTGATGGGACAACTTACTTTTACACTTACTGGAAATAACATTTTTAAGCCTTTTTTCTGTATGGGAAAAACGACATTTTTGGGAACACCACTTGCACTGCCAAGAGATAGAAGGGTGGTGTGGAGAACTCGTGTGGTCTGAGAGATCTGCTGTCTCTTGAAATAGAGTTTTTAAGGGGGCTGTCTACATATAATCAGCTCCAGGAATATCATTCTTGGAAAAAGTGGAATCTAACATGACAATAATTATACTTTATAACCCCTTTTTGAACCTTTGAGTTATACTAAATTTTAAGGACTTTTCCGTACAGAGTTTCTGAAAAGGCCTCAGGGATGATTGCCTGGGGGAGCCCTCAGGTATTATTGACAGAAAGGCACCATCTCCCACTTCACAGCAAGGCATACAACACCTAAAGCACATTGATAGGTTACTGTTTGCTTTTCCACTCGTTTGCAGAGGAAGGTGTGGATATATCTGTAACGCCTTTCTACAACCTTTATATTTACAGGGACATGGCTGAAGAGTAGTTTGGGCCTTGTACAACAAGAAGGAAATCAGTTGACTTGGACTTATATTGCACCTCAGCTGGGCTACTGGGTTGCAGCCATGTCACCTACTATCCCAGGTAAGATGGAATTGAATTTTATTGATACGTCCACCACTGAGTAATTATTTATTCATATATGATGTTTATATTTTTCAGAATGACCTCATCTGAGATGCCACAGCTTGATCAATAATGGATTATTAGAAAACAGAAATCTGAAAGTAAAGGGCTAAAATCTTTTGGGGACTGTGGGGGGCAAAAATTGTGCTCAAAAGTTGTTTTGAGTTTGCTAATCTCTGAACCATTTCAATGGGAAACTTTTTAAAGTGTTCCTGCTTTGATGCATTTGTCACCACTGCCTGGCAGAGCCATTGCTAGAAAATGAAGGGAGTTGTAACATCAATGTATTGGTATCCAGTAGGTAGAAAAATGTTTTATGAAGTTTCTATACAGAAACTCCCAAATTAATTGATACATCTAAGACCAGCATCATTCCAGATCAGACGTTTACTAATGAACTGATTGACAGTAACATTTTTTGGACTTTTTTTTTCCTCTGAAGATCCCCATTTTGCTGTGGCTTAGGCTTTGCGTCATCTTGGTGATTGATTAATTTTCACCACGATTAACTTAGGGTAAAAGCTGCAGGAGGTGTATCAGTAGAGCGGCCTTGGGAGATGGAAATACTGGTTGCCATCTGCAAGCTTCTGTACAACTTCAGGCAGTCACTCTGGACTAGTGTTAGGTTTGCATCTGTGCCCATGGAGATTATAACGTTGCAGCCTCCTCCTCCTTTTTCCTATCTGAGGCTGCCTCAGGTTTCTTAGTATTAGTTCTTCAGCCAACAAAAATCAGAGATACTTCTCTATAAATGAGCCAATCAAGCAAACAAAAATCTCGTATTCTTAGAGAGGATGAAAACCAAATACAGTAGAAATGAGAACATTCTTGCCTTGGATGTACAAGCCAAATAAACTATATTGAACCAAAAAAACAAACTCTAACATGAGGACTTTGTTTTTAAAGTCTACTTGTATAGTCCATGAAGTCATTTCATGCTATGTAGAGTGGTTTTTTTTCTGTATTATACATTATATAAGCTTTTTATTTAAGGTATATTACCTTAAACTGCTAGAATATTCACTTGATTCATTGCTGACTGGAGTTTAGGTAAAGGTGCAGATCAAAATAAACTATCATATGGAATTTAATGGAATTTTATAAAATAATTGTACTTTAAGAAAAAACAACTGCTCTGAGCCAAATGCCATAGACTGTAGGGAAGTTCCAGTAGCCATGAAATTGGGACTGTAATTCTTAAGTTAGGAGGCAGCCTGTAGCTCTTAATAGGAGAAGGCCTACATTTGTCTTTGCAATTTAACTTGTACGGCGGAATTTCTGCTTTTATTCTACATTTCCTTCTTTCTGAGGGCTAGGTCAGAGTTCCTAAAACTTTATTGTAATGGGAGCAACATTTTCATGAAAAAAATCAAATAATTTTTCTCGTCTTTTTGCTTAATGTATCAACAACAGTATCAATCAGTTATGTAAAGGTAATTGTGAGATAGAATGTATAAATACTTAGATTTCCCAAATGTAATCTACCTCATGTTATTTTTAATCAGGCTAATGTCTTTTTGCTTATTTTGTCTCCTCAATGAATCTATTCAATTTCTTATCCTAATAAATAGACAGAAGTGAGCTTTGCTTTCCTAGCAGTGGCTCTACAGACCACTCAAGATCTGCAAATGAGGATTTACAAACCTCATGACCTAGAACCTTAATGTTGCTCAAGTTTGCTGTCCTTCACGGTACATGCATGTTACTCTGTCAGCTGGCGCCGTACCTCCTTGCCTGCAGGGGGAAATTTGGGCCTTTATTTCAAAATCATGATAAGGATTTTACAAACCAGCAGGGTTACACATGCAAAATTGTGCACAGATGCTGTCCACATGTGTGCATTCTCTGTATGTTAGACCATTTCCTAAGCATTATTGGACCCTGGAGTTACAACACTGTTTCACTAGTGGTTTGCTTTTTAAAGCTACTGAAGATCCACTTGGCTTGGCTTGATCTAGGCTTAAGAGCACCAACACATCTTCCAACGAATCCTGTATTGCAATGTATGTACTGTTCAGTGCAAAGCAACACAAATGTCCTTAGAGAGTTGTTAGCCACAGAGCTGCTACATGCATTACAGTGCTGGAAGATGCTGTGATGACTTTTCTGCAGTGATGACAGCTTTAGTGCACTGTGTCAGCATCAGGACCTGGAAGGCAGCAATCACTGATGCATGCTCCCGTTGAAACTAACTGCTTTTCCACAGAATGATCTATTTGGACTTGCAGACATGAAAACCAGCACATGCTTTCTCCACAACTTGCTCCCTTCTTTAGAGGCGGTCTGCGCAGTAGGCACCAGGGCTTTGAGTGGCAGTGTTGCTCACTTAGCATCCTGATAACCGGGGAAGATGCCCCTCTCTGTTTAAAGTACTGTTCCTCTTCTTGTTTGCAGGTTGTTACAGGTCTAAATTCTCTTTTCTGGCCTTCCAGGTCCCGTTGTAACACACGACATTACCAGCTATCACACAATGTTTCTTTTGGCAATTTTAGGAGGGATGGCTCTCATACTTCTAGTCTTGCTGTGTCTCCTTTTGTATTATTGCAGGTAAGATTCACCATCATTACTTAGGCCATGTTGGAAGTGTAAACTTTTTTGTGCTCATGAAATTGAAAGCTGTTGTATTTAAACTTTTGTACTTGAAATGAAAGAAGAAAGCAAGCACTTGAAAGTAAAAGAAATAGATCAATTTAATGTGTTCCTGGTTGCATACGCAGCACATATAGTCCCTGCCTTTGGTAGGATGGTAGCTGAATGGAGCACACACACCTGTGTTTTCTAAAACCTTCTATCAAACATAGGCATTGATCCAAGATCTATGTAATTCTATCTGTTCTGCACTTGCCGGTGACCTTTTTAATCACTCCTATATTAAAATGAACGTTAAGCTTATAGCAGCAAGTGTATATTAATGTGTGATTTTGTATATGCCTCCTCCAGGCATTTGCTCCAATTTATAATTGGTGCTTGCGACATTTCCCAGTTGACATAAGTTACTCTTTAATTTTATCTTTGCTGCTAAGATAAGCTTTTAATTGTTGGGTTATGTAATAAAAGCTCGATTCCCCTAACATTAATCACTGCTTAAAAATCTCCCATTGAGACGCACTTGCTGTTCTTGTTTCTGTGTACAACAGTCATAAATACATAACTTCTTTTGTTACCGGCTTTTATAGAAGAAAATGTTTAAGACCACGTCAGCATCACAAGAAACTGCAGCTTTCCACAGCATTGGACACTTCTAAGAAGGATCAAGCAACCTCTATGTCCCATATAAATTTGATATTTTCACGCCGTGAGTCAGAATTCCCTGGCGGGCTGTCTGTTGCTAGCAATGGGCACACCGAAAACTCAGGTGCAAAGGAATTAATGAGTGCCGTCCACATGGAGATGGTATCACCTAGTGGAGAAGCAGATATGCATACACCTATGCTCAAACACTCATTCAGTACTTCCCAGGAGTTCAGCTCCCGAGAGGAACTGCTCTCTGACAAGGAGAAAGACAAGAGCAGGATTTCCTTGGATAACCTGACTCCCAGCGGGTCTCTAAGAAAAGACTACCACAAATCAGCAGATGGCTTTCCTTTAAAGACAAGAAAATCTACAGAAACGGCTGAAGGCTACGAGTCCCCTGTCAAAGAGGAATACAGGAGAAGTTACAATGCTATGCTATCTCAGCCTTTATTTGATAAGCAAGAGAGAGAAATTCAAGTATCTATGAACCATATTGCTACTGGAAGTAAATACAATGTTCAGGAACAAATATACCCCACACCTTCAGCCCCTGAAAAAGAGCTGCTGGACTGCAGACCTACTGAATGTATGATGTCTCGTTCAGTCGATCACCTGGAAAGACCTACATCTTTCCCTCGACCAGGTCAGTTAATCTGCTGCAATTCTGTTGACCAAGTTAATGACAGTGTTTACAGAAAAGTTTTGCCTGCGTTGGTGATCCCAGGTCACTACATGAAATTACCGGGAGAACACTCTTATGTTAGCCAGCCGCTGGTTGTCCCAGCCGACCAGCCAATTGATATAGAAAGACTTCAAGCTGAGCTTCCTAACCCCCACGCACGGCTTTTTCCACACCCCCCACAGCAGCTACAGCCCCAACAGCTGACAGCCCAAGCAATATCCCAGCAACATTTGCAAGATGCGGGTGCGACTGAGTGGAGCCAACAAAACGCTTCCATGTCTGAATCCATTTCCATTCCAGCCTCCCTTAATGATGCGTCCCTGGCTCAAATGAATAGCGAAGTGCAGCTTCTTACAGAAAAGGCTTTGATGGAATTAGGAGGTGGAAAGCCATTGCCTCATCCTCGAGCTTGGTTTGTTTCTCTAGATGGACGTTCAAATGCTCACGTTAGACATTCATACATCGATCTCCAAAGAGCTGGTAGGAACGGGAGTAACGACGCCAGTTTGGACTCCGGCGTTGACATGAATGAACCAAAATCTGCACGGAAGGGAAGAGGAGATCACCTGTCTGCACCACAGAGTCACCCGCCAGTGCAAGAGCACCAGCAGAGAGAGCGGAAGGCTTCAGATAGCACAGCTTACACACAGCTTGTGTATTTGGATGATATGGACCAAAGCGGCAGCGAGTGTGGAACAGCGGTCTGTAGCCCTGAGGACAATGCTCTACGATGCCTCCTAGAAGGCACTAGTAAGAGGAGTGGTGTGCAGCTGCCCAGCCTGCAGGAGGAGACGAGAACTGTGGATACCAAACCAGAGCCATTAACTAGTCCGGAACATGGAACATCAGTTCAAGATGAGGAGGAGGATGAGGAGGACGAGGAAGACGACCAAGGGGAAGATAAGAAGAGTCCTTGGCAGAAACGAGAGGAAAGACCACTAATGACTTTCAATCTAAAGTGAGCTATTGTGAAAATCCACAATTCAGTGGAGTATAAAATTGCCAAATATTCTTTCTGTGGAAGTGCTTGATTTTTTTTTTCTTTTTCTTTTTCTTTTTTTTTTTTTGGTGGAGAGAAAAGAGAAAAACAAACTGTGGTGAGCAACATTTGAAAGAACTTAAATGCATTACTGTGTAAATGTTAGAAAAATAATTAAAATCATTCCTCTGATTAAACGGCTGCCTCCAATGAGATAGCTGAACAAAGAGTGTGATTGTTATTCCATATACTTGATATTGGTCATCCAGGATGTTGAAAATACTGACAAATTGTTTTGGTTGGTTTATGACCTCAATCTCCTTATGAATGGGAGCTGGTAAAGCTTTTGTTTTGTAGGCCATTTTTATGTTGATAATGCTACTGAAAGTATCTTAAAAACAAGAGTTTGACACATGGTGTCCAAAATTGTGCATTATCTCAATGAAAGGCTATGCATTGCTGCTTTTAGTAATATTTTGCTTATACTATGCTTTTCTTAATTTTACAAGTTGGTTGTAAACATTTTATGTCCTTTATTATAAACTACTCAGCAATTTATTTTAATGTAAAACTGCAGGAAACTTGAGTAGCATCCCTTAGCATTGAAGCCTTTTTATGAAACCAAACTGAACTTTGTGTCGACTACGATTCCTCCAATTCTGGTCCCATTTACTCAAAGTGCCTTTTTTACAGTAACAATGAACAGTCCCTTCTTTTGCTAACTCCTTTTAATTGACCCCATTTGGGATTTTATAAACTTCTGAACTTCTACCTTTTATTTTAAGCTGCATGCCAAGAGTCCCATTTTGTGCTGAGCATTCCTCATTTCAATACAGTGTATTCTGTAGCTATCATGTATATTGTGGATTCTGTTTAGCCAGGGTAGACTTAGAAGACATTTTAAAGGGCCCAGAGTAGGCAAGAAGATAGTTTCATTGACTGTATATATTGTTAGTTTCCTCTGGAATAATATGAGCTAATCATGCTCATAAAATGAATTATAGACCGAGCAAATGGACTGAATGTGTCTAGAAAAATTTTTGAAAAAAAAAAATGTACTATCCAAAAGTGCCAGAATTATTCTTCTGTGCTTTCTCCATACAGAGCTGCTTGGTTATCCAAAAATTATAATTGAAAATAAACTGCAAAAAAAATCTTTGTGGATTTTTTTCCTCTATTAGTGGTCATCACATTATTTTATATTATTTAATGAGCAAAATACTTTGGTTTTCTCTTCTGCTGTGCATACTCACATGTATATCACTTACTATCAATCAGACTTTCATCAACATCAGCCAATACGGAAATGTAGACCCCTTTTCAGAAAAGCATCCTCTCTGTCTTGGTAGCTACTTAACTGTTTGCTTACGTATCACTGAAGACTTTCAAAATGAAATCCTAGTATCACCGTACCCCTCTATGTCTGCTTTGTGCGGGACCAGTTCTCGTTCTGAGACTTCTGACTTCAGCATGAATTGGGTTCAAAGAAGAAAAAGTATGTGACTTCTGCTCATGTGAGGTCCTTCATATATATTGTTTATCACGTTTCATTATTTCTGTGCAGCATTAGCAGCAGCCACACTTAATAAAGTTAATTATTATATAGTCTCTAAGGTGATTAGAGAAAGTGTTATATAGTCCCTATTTAATATTAAATAATAAGCCCCAACTCACATTCATTGGTTTTGTTGGTTTTTTTTTGTTTTTTTTTTCAGTAGATGTCAAGGTTTTTGTAGAAGGCCAGTGTTGTAATTTCCATTTTACTGAATGTCTTACCTGGGAGTCTGGGCTCAACCCAGGAACGGAATCCAAATTCCCTAAATCCCAATCCTCTCCATCCACAAAGCTACACCACCTCTGTTTTGCTTTGATTCATGTTTGGCAGTGGTATATGTCTTGAAATAAATAGTATTTGTGGAGTGCATTAAATATTGAAATCACCATTTTAGCTGTATGTTGCCTTCTAGTGGTTACGTGCATTCCAGGTCTTCCTGTTCTGTTTAGGAATTTTGCTACTGACCACATGTGAGCTGGATCTGGGGGGTGGGTTACTTACTGTCCATCTGTGCAAGGTCACTGAGCTGCAAAATACTGCTTTAAAGGAATAGTGTTTATGAGATACCAGTAAGTGCTGGTAATGCGGTGTCACTTACTAATCAGAATGCGGTGTCAAATAAACATTATGGTTAAAATTTCAGCCTACTAGAATTACTGTGCTATTTAATTTTAGCTCTGTTATCTTAAGTCTGTCATTTTTAATTACAGTCTCTTTTTCAGATTCCTTTGCAAAGTTTCCACCTTTATTATGTTGTAAAGTGAGATTATTGCTATTAAATTGCAGTGATTTGTTTCTTTGATTGTGTTTGTTTTATGTTCAAAAAACATGGTTTGAGTGTTTGATAATTTGTGGTCCTAACACAGCAAATACATTTGAGCAAACACAATGTAGGCATTTGGCAAATCTTTAAAATAGCATTTTTATTACTGTGTTATCACCAGCCTTTTACTAGGTTGAATTTGATTTTGCAGAATACATAGCTTATGAAATATGTCTCACTATATCCAGCACATCCGAGCCACATGCTAAATGAAATTGGAAGAGTAACACAGATCAGATTATGGGTTGAGATTAGCATGTCTATTGTACACACGCTTGTCTAATCATAAAGTCCAGTGACAAGTTCTTTCTTTTACTTTTCAAAAACGTATCAAGGCAGATACTTTGGGAAAATATGAAGATTTTGTTTGTTTGTTTGTTTGTATTTTACAGTTGCACAATGAAGCAAGTATTAAGGTTCTAAATACAGAACAAAGTGTAATTTAGATGTCAGCAGTTCCAGAAAACCCAGCAGTTTTCTAACCTAGAAAAGCAGTTGTTTTAGTTGTTTTTGTTTGTGGGTTTTTTTTTTTTTTCATGGCAAGTGTTAACAGGGAAAAACTCAAAAGATTGTAATGACAAAGCTTATGAATGTCATGAAAATATATTGGATTCTAAAAATATTAGGAACAGGTTTTCAATTAATGCATCAGCCTTGAGGATTTTCTAATGGACAGTGAGTGAAGTTAATACTTTCTAAATCTTAGCTATATTATCCAAAGTACATTTATATCATAGGACCTGTGAAAGGTTCTGACTGGTGGGAGATAATACACACACTAAGAGTCCACTGACCTAATGGTTTTCCCTCAGCTCCCACTTTGTTCCAGCTGAAGTACGTGCTTCTCAAAGCTGCTGGAACTGGAAAGTACTTGGACTTACTGTGATAATGACATTTTATTGTTGGAGTCAGAGTGCAAACATACTAAACCCAGTACAGATAGAGAAAAAATAAAATAAAATGGTTCCTGTCTCAGAGCATTTGCAATGTATCACGTGCACAAGTGTACAGAATTGCACTGAGCTTGGATGAGTATCATACAAAAAAGGCCCACCACGTGGGAATTGCTCGTGGAGCTTTGCTCTCCTGCAGGAAGTGTGGAGAAACTTTAGTAAGGTGAGTTAAGGGCTCTTGAAGTGCCT
Source organism: Aythya fuligula (assembly GCF_009819795.1). Classification (NCBI taxonomy): domain Eukaryota; kingdom Metazoa; phylum Chordata; class Aves; order Anseriformes; family Anatidae; genus Aythya; species Aythya fuligula. The sequence goes on from NC_045560.1 coordinate 22,521,039, forward strand.
TGGTGCTGTTTTTGTGTTCTGCCCTTTGTTCTACCCATGAATGCCCAATTTTATGGCAATACCCTAAACTAGTATGATCAGACATGGTAAGAAACTGTGTCCCATGTAGCTTTTAGCCTGTAGAATAGCACAGGTGCAAATCAATAAGTGTTCAGTTAGACATTTATTCTTTTACTCTTTTTCGTCGAATGTCCCTAGTGAACCAAAAAAAAAAATTTTTTTTTCTTTTTTATTAACCAATGAAAATCCATGTGAAGATTAAAACTTGTTACCACTGCCCTGTTACAGCCCTGTACTTCATAAGCTATTAATAGGCTGCAGCCTAGGGTGTGTGGCATGGTAGCATCCATCCAGCACATCCTTGGACATTGTCAAACAAAAAGAATCTCAGTTTGCTTTTCTAAAATATATGGGCAACACATAATTACTGTTTGAATTGGTGCTGCCGCTTGAGTCTCTTGAACTTTTGAAATTCCTAAGGTTGGAGGATCTGCCACCTGGTGGTGAACTGCTTCAGCAACTCCAGACAGAGCTGATAAAGCAGTTTTGGAAGTAACCCACACAGTACCTTTATGACTGTGTATAAAAGACAGTTTATGACTTCAATGCAGACACAGTTTATAACTTTGCTAACACCAGCAGGCAGCTGGCACAAGAGATCCCTATGAGCTGGAGAGACCTTGCCCAGCATCGTAGTGGTGCTCAGCTCATAACAGAGCTTATAAGGTGGGTGCTCAGCTCATAGCATCACCACTCGCAACGTTCAGATGAAAAGGTCTTGTCTCTGGTGGCTGTGTAGCGTGTTCAGGTGTAAACGTGCCTGTTGTCCTCAGCCTGTCAATGCCACCTCAGGTTTAGATTAAAATAAAGTCGAAACATTGATAACTTCTAACTGTTCAGAAGTTGGGGATGTAAGAGCATCTCAGTTATCCTTTTCCCATTCCCCTGTTGGAGCCGAGTGTAAGGTGACAGGTTCAGGGCCAACCTTCCTCATGTCGTGCCTGGTATCTTCATTTCCAGGCTGCAGGCTGCCTGGAGCTGCAGCTTTGGGTAGGCAGCAGCCAAGTGCCATTTTCAGACTAGAGGAACGTTTTTTCCTTACGTTTCTCATGTAATTCCAGGTGATAAGCTGACACCAGGCCTGGTGACAGTTTGACACTAAAAATATATGAGGAATCTTGTTCTCTTTAGCAGCAATCCTCTGGTATCTACAGACAATTAGCTTGCACAATGTGGCACCTGATATCTCTTATCACGTAACTGAGGTATTTCCTGTTGTATTGATGTGTTTTTCTTCTAGGAGTAAGCATTGTTAGTTGGTCTATTTGATAATTAAGTCTTCTGCCTTGGAAGCTTGCAGACGCAGAGGAGGAAAGTGTGATGACAACAGGGAGCTACAAGGGAAATAGCTACGTACAGTTTATTTTTGTAACTGTGGAGTTCAAGTGACTGGAGGCACAGACTCCTAAATAACCCCAGCTGAGGAAAGGTTGTGCCAGTTTTACATCCTGAAGGTAGGAAACAGCGCCTGAGAACTGCTGAGGGACGAGGAGTCCCATTCTCAAAGGGCTGCCTGGTCCTGCCACAAGAGATGTTGGGCATCAAAGCTGGAAGAAATTATTTCAAAGAGCACCTTTTATAAGCATTGGTTTTAAAGGGTTTTGGTGATTTAGCAGTTGTAGGGAGTTTATGAAAGCCCTGATGATGTTGCCTCAGGACTGTCTTGTCCCCAGTCCTCACAAGTTTTTCTCAGGTGCCCTCCCAGTAGCGTTAGCTCCCAAACTTCTCCCCCTGGGCAGAAGGCAGTACTCTGGGCCGGGGCCTGTAGCCCCGGCTGGGGCATAGATGTACATGCCACAGGCTAGTCCAGGTGGGGTCAGTCCCCTGCAAGTTTATTTTGGAAGGTGTTTTTTTTTTTTTCAATAGAGGGGCCAGAGCCACATCTCAAACTCTTCCGCAGGAAAATCTGCATGAAAAGAAAGCAACACGGCAGGAGACTTGCCCACATGTTGCCCTTACCTACAGGGCCAGCGCAGGGCCCTTCACGCAGTGTCGGATGCCTGTGGAGGTGAGATGTCTTGGCTTCCCTCTCCCCTGTCTTCAGTCCATTTTATGAACCCAGCCCCTGCTTCCTCTTTTAGTGCTGTGCCGTGCTGTGAGGCCAACATAAAATGTGACACCCTAATGACATTTCAGTAAGGTTATTTTTAGGTGTTGGTGAGCTTGAGGAAGCTATCTGCCTCTCTGGGCCCGTGCCACTAGCTCTGCCTTGAATTTAATGCCTCTTAACCCTACATCCAAAAACAAGGGAAGCAGAATGTGACAGCCAGGTTCCCACGTACGAGGGGTGATTCCCGTATGAGAACTGCATTGGTCTTTTATTCCTTGAAATGAGCAAAGTGTGCTTACATAAATATGTGTGAGCACGTGCCTGCATGCACATGCGTGTGTACGTATGTAAATGCATTTAATGTAAAGGTTGACTTAAATGCTAGCTTAAGCATTCTGACATCAAGCAGTGCCAAAGTCAAGGTTGCTCGCCTAGGCTGACTGGAAGAACTGGCACAAGAGCTCATAAAGGTTTGTGTTAATTTACTTAATTGCCCTTGTGGTCTGACATTGCGGAGTTAGAGCCATGCTTGGTGCCAAGTTTCTGCTGTGCTTAAGCCCCTGACTTCCATGAAATGTATTCATATTTGCCTGCTAGCCTAAACCTGATGCATAAATTTTCTTTGTGATTAAAGCTTTCTTAAATGTTTTTAAGCGATTTACTCTGGAATTGTTAGAACATTTGATAGATGCTTTTTTGTTGCTGTTGTTGTAAAAGTTGTAAAATTCTAAAGGGTAAAACATTTCTGTGAAACCTCCACAAAAATTTGCATAGAAATGGAAGAGTTACAATAGAGCCTGATTTCCAATTTTCTTCGTGGGGAAGATACTGTGTCCATGAGACACTTCTCAAGTCAGTCCAATTCTCCAAGCAGTAGGTGTGCATCCTGAGCAATGCTGTTAATCTGCTGCTAGCCATCCAGAAGGTATGAAGAACCTTTATTAGTGCTATCCTTTTATCTGATTTGTAAGTTAATGGGATACTTCTGGTCTGAGCAACCTAAAGAATATGGGAAATGATTTTCTGTCAGCTGTCATAGAAATGTGAGAAATACAGCATCTAACCCAGAAGAGTCAACGTACCATCCCCAAGCACGTTGTCACTCCCAGGAGCCTTCTGTTTGTCATAAAATGCCGCTCTCGTCCAAGGTCTGCTTGTCTCGAGGCTGCAGTGTCCCAAGACTGGAAGAGGACCTTTCCAAGTAAAAGTGTCCTTTGGTCTATGCTAATGGAAATATGTAGCTGAACACAAAAGTATGTGATAGACACACCTTTTGTTTGAGGGTTGGGAATAGCAAGACTTTTAGGTTTACTTCTCTGGACCTGAACTTTAAAAATGATTCCAGCTGATTTTCTGAAGGTTTCCATCTCATTTCAGGGTGTCTTAGAGTGTTAAATACTCCAGGGCAAACCAGATATGTAGAAGAACCGTGATAGTTTTGGCCTTTTACATGTGCTCCGATCTGAGAGTTGCAGTAAAAGCTGTGGCCTCTTCACTCTATTGGGAAACATTTGCATCTGTCATATGAGAGAGTCCCATTCTGCTTTGAGAAAAAGGAATTATCAGAAACAAACAGAAAATTCTGAAAATTTTCATTTTGGAAATATCATGCTGAAATGGTCAAGGGATGAAAAGCAATTTGTGTACCCACTACCCCCTCAGTTCAGAATCAGGGACAGCATCTTGGCTGTACCTGCAGCCTCCCTGGAAGCGCAGGGACCAGCGGGTGCCTTGATACGGGGGAACTGTGAGAAGCTAAGAGAGGAACAGACAATTTAGTAGCTGATGGGAGTAAATTGGATTGATTTGGAGATTGGGCGTGCAGAAGTAATTGCTAAGTAGTGGTCAGACCTCCTGAAGCACCAGTGTTGACACCATCTTTATCAATAAATCTGTCACTGCTAATTCGCACTCACATAGTTTGAGAAGAGTCTGAAAGAGCTAGAAAAAAAATATGTAATATATATAAATTTGTGATAATCTTTAAGAGCCAACTGTGAGCCAACTGTGACTTTCTTTTTTTTGTATGCAAACCATTTTTATTTTTTTTTAATTATTAAAGAATAGAGACTACAGGAACAGCCATAGCAAATGGAGACGTGATCTCACAGTGTGCCTTGGGTGCACTTGTTCAGTGTATTTTGAATCTGTTCACTTACCCTTGCATCTTGTTCAGGGCTGAGGAAGGCAGGATTGAAGTTCCTAGCATAAAGGGCAGATAATTAAAAAAATAGTCACGAGGTAGTACTAGAAGATGTGTATGAAGCGAAGTCTAAACATATTTGTTCACTGCGTAATGGTTTTTTAATATTTATTAGGAAAGGAGAAGGAAATATTAAACTACTATAAATTTTCAAATTGGATCAGTTTTGCTTCCAATTTACGAGATTACAAAAAGCTTGTGGAAGTTGTTTATTATTACCTATAATAGCAGATCCATTTCACATTTTAAATGCAATGAATACTTCAATGTGCTGTGTGAAGGTGGGAGTGTGAAACAACTGCAATGAAAATTTCAGATTTTCACTTCTGCAGTGTTTAATACTCAGAATGCATCAGGGTAACCAGATGATGCCAGTACTCTGAGTGCTGTATTATATATCACTAGCTCACTGGGGTGTAATTAATACATACCACTGGGTGAATAAACGAGCCTGGATTGTGCCCAGTTGCTTGGGATAGACTGGAAAGCCCCTGACCTGGGGTAGGACACATTTGCTCCATCCCAAATTTCTTCTGGAGCAGCCACAGGACACAGACTGAAAAAATGTCTCTTGTGTCTCATACACAAGATATGAGGATGGTGATAAAAATGTAAATGTTGTATATTGCTAGGTCAGTGGCCATCAGTAGTCACAGATGATGAGCAACGCATTGTCCATGAGATATTCTGAGCTGGTTTGTAGCCACATGATGCTGCTACCGATTTGTTAATAAAGTAACTGAGTAGCAGCTTTTGTAAGACCTACCATTTTTGAACTGTACAGCTGTGGTAAACTGGGGGGGGGCGTTGGTCTGAATCAGTGAGCCTTCTCTCTCTGCAGGGAGGCAGTGAGATAGGTTTAGCCAATGCCTTTCAGGGGAAATTCTCCCTCCTAGGTCTTGACTGGTCCTTCAGCTAACTCTTGTTGCCCAGCAAATGTCGTCAGATGCTGCTGCTGCTATTACTTCCAGGGTTTTGCCTATTCCAGCTACAAATTTTCTCCAGAATGAGTTTCTATATGCTGTATCCTACATTTCTCAAATGCATCTGAAGTCTCTCTTAAGGTTAGATATGTTTCCACATGGTGCCACTCAGCTTTGCTCTAACAGAGCATGGGTGAGCCGCTTCACTACCAAGCTGATGAATTAAAATAATTGGGAAATAAAATACCCAAATGTAACCTTGAATATATTCCTGATACCAAAATACTGTTCCTGACAACACTGAGGTGTATCTTGCCTCAAGTTGTGTTGAGATTCAACACATCTCATCTGCCACTTCTGGATAAAACTGTGCATCTAGTTTGGGATGCTGCTTGGAACAATAACCCCTCTTTCATGTTTTTGGCTGTAGCTTGGTGAAACTCCTGAATGTGAGTTTCCAGTGTCATACCTACAATAAAACCATCTAGTGCTTGCTTTAAAACATATATATTGAGGACAGAGGCAATTTTCCTTTCCATAGACATTAGTGACACCAATTCTAAGATGCTACCTATAGTTTTGGTTTTCATATTCTAACAGCATATTGGGAAAAAGAAAAAAGAAAAAGAAAAAGGAAAAGAAAAAGGAAAAGAAAAAGAAAAAGAAAAAGAAAAAGAAAAAGAAAAAGAAAAAGAAAAAGAAAAAGAAAAAGAAAAAGAAAAAGAAAAAGAAAAAGAAAAAGAAAAAGAAAAAGAAAAAGAAGAAGAAAAAGAAGAAGAAAAAGAAGAAGAAAAAGAAAAAGAAAAGAAGAAAAAAAAAAAAGAAAGAAAAAAAAAGAATTAGAGCAGATGACAAAATCTGCACATCTAGACAGTCTCACTTGATGGTTGATCCAAGGGGCAAGATCTGATGAAGCCCTGTATAGTTGTGGGAGTTAAGGCCTCCCAATCCTCAGTATTTCGATATGTATGGGCGAATTTAGATGTCTCCTCACTTGGTAGCCTAGGGTGCCCTTGAACTCATGTCAGCCACTGAAACGCCCGAAGTCTTTGGGTGTTTGAAAGGTCTGATTTTGAGTCCTGGATTTTGTTGCGGGGTTCAGCTAGGAAACAGTTAAGCATTGCAACACCGAAGTCCATTTGTGGAGCTGAGCCTATCTTCATGCTTCTACAAACTGGCTCAAAGCCTCTCAGAGCTGTAGGCAAAGATTAATTTTGTACCTGAGACAAGCTCATGACTGCCTCCATTCTGGAAAGCAGAGGAAGGAGACAGAAGCTGGAAAGACAGCAAGGATGGGGAAAGCTCCAAAAAAAAAAAGGGATTTGTGGTTGTGTAGGGGGTCCCCTAAATACTGGTCTGTCACGTGGTGGGAGCAGCCAAAGAGCTCCATGGGAGGAGCCATGTCTGTAGTGTTTTATCGACCTTTCTCTCCCCCTTTCTTCCAATTTGTTGCCATAAGCAACTGGATATTTTGGCTATATCTAGAGGCAAAGCCAGACTCACTACTGAAGCTCTAAGGAGACCTATGAAAATAACCAACCAACTAATGAATAATTCATCAAATGCCAGAGTTATTTTAAATGATTTCATGATAAGCTCTTTAGTATGAGGTGAAGTGCATCTCCTGATTAGGATGTCTATTTTCCTTTGTTCCTCATTTTTTGCTTTTGTGTAAAATGCCTGTGTTTCTTGGGCATTTTTTTTTTATATACTTTCATGTATTAGAAGGATTTTACCTCCCCGGTACAATCTTTTATCAATAAAAAAGAATAAGTTCACATCCTAACACACAGAGTCTCTGTACCAGGTAAGTTTAAAATGAAACAGTCCTGATAACCTTTGGTGGTCTGCTTCACATGGTGCAAGCGTAGGGGATATACCCACATCACACGTGTTTGGCAGTTTGGGGAGCTCCCAGACATACCACCTGTGACAACAGTGCTCTTGCAAGTGCAGTTGCCCACAGACAGCCTGTTCGGACACACCAGGTGCCTCCCATGCTGCTTACTGCTGGTAAGGCTGCAAAAATGGTGTCCCGGGCTGCAGTAGGCACGGTGTCACCAGCAGGTTGAGGAAAGTGATTATTCCACTCTCCTCAGCACTGATGAGGCTGCACCTGGAGTGGTGGGTCCAGTCCTGAGCTGCCCAGTACAAGAGAGTGCAAGACATACTGGAGACAGTCCAGTGAAGGCCCACGAAGATGATGAAGGGGCTCAAGCTTCTTTCTTATGAGCAACTGCGGAGGAGTGTCTGAGGTCTACAGAGTGAATTTAAGCACTCCAGGAGTCCGTCTGGTAACTTCAGAAACATGAAACTAGATCAGAAGTCCTCAGGGCAGGACAGATGCATACCACTCACTTCTGGACAACTTCTCTAAGTTCTCTAAGCAAAAGCCATGTATTCGTGAAACCTAAAAGACAATTCCTAAAAAAACTAAAGTGACAAAGTGTTGTCATTTTGGCCTTGTAATAGTCAAATCTGGAGAATATCCTCAGCTGTGCCTCTCAGGAGATAAGCTGTAATATCCCTAAGGACATTCTTCACAGATGCTATAAAGTCTAGAATAGCACAGCTCTGCAACTATGCTTCTCCTGATCCCCTTCCTGATCCCCTTCTAATGGGTGACAGCAAGTGAGAGCAACAGAGAGATTTATGTTACCTCTTTTATCTGCATACTGCCAAGAGTCAGAATCCAGGCTTCCCAAGTGTCTCCAATAGCCTCCTACATTTTTTTCCTTTAACTACCAGGCCTCCCATACTCCATCCTTCTCAATGAACTGAGGAAAACTGTGGTAAAGAACAGAAGATGTTAAAACCACAGTTTCTCCAGCACAGTGATTCACTACCGCTGGTTAGTCATTGACATACTGTTCTTCACTTTCTCCTACACATTATTAGGAGGGGAAAAATCATTAGTAATCACTGGGTTAAATCCTCTCCATGCTATGGGGCAGCTGTTCACCGCAATTGGGTTTTGTTATAGAAAAATATTTGGAATTGTGCTTCTGAGATTTCCTTTCCCTGCTATACAGTACAACTGGCTGAAATAAAAGGTTTACTTCTAAAGGTCATTTCAAACTGTGGTAGACAGATTTCCTCTCTGAACTACGGTGCTGGCTTGACTCTGAGATATCATACTTTGCCAAGTGCACTTACAGACTCCGTCAGATTTGCAGTAGTTGAGGGAAGGCCACCTACGTATAATTTTTTTCTCTCTAACTTTGCTCATGTGGAAGATCACCATCACCTTACCGATTTAACCACATTCAGGAACTACTGCTCTTTTTAAGATGCACGTGCCACGTCACAGTTTATTTTATTTGGGATTTGCTGGCTGAATATTTTCTAGCCTTATTGATTTAGTACCCTTGAATTTTTCAGTCACTGCAGCTAGTATTTCAATACCATCAAGATAGAAAGTGCCTGTCAGGTGATGGAAGTCTAACATAGATTGCAGTCACTGGTGATTTGAATGTGGTAATGAGATGTCTGAATTTAGCGTGATAGATCACACATCTGCTGCGGAATTACCCATTCAGAATCTTCGCTCCCTCTGTCCTTGCACAACAAAGCAAAAGGAATACCCATAAGTCCACCTGTTGTTGGGAACAAATACTCAGTGATTATCTGATAGCACCGAGGCAGCACTTTCTCTGCAACTGACACGGGTATGGCACGGGTAAGAACATGGGAAGTTAGGAGGCACCTTTATCGATCGAGTACAGCTGACAGAATGACCCAGGCCTTTGATTTCGTTTACCATTACATGATCTGCTTTTGGCTCTGAGAATTTTAGGTGGTTGAATTACAAGTTCCTGTGGCAACTTGCATGTTGTGAAGGACCAAGTGCAGCAGGACAGAGAGGCCCAGAAATGGTGCTCGATATGCCCAGATTCAGAGATTGACTGAGAAGGCGCAGCTGCCCGGACATCTAGCTGTCTGCTAGTCCAGTGAGATCTTTTATTTAACATGTCATCTGCAATGTCTGATAGAGCACAACATTGCACCATCTTAAATTGAAATGGCAAAAAAATGAAGTAGTATCTTCTTCACATTAAATGACTTTCAAGAGGGTGGCAGAGATAAGGAGAAATTACAACTGGTCCATATTATTCTTAGGTTTTAATGTACTCTTTGGCAGACTGCCAAACCAAGCACTCAGAAATGCTGAACTTCATCCAGAATTCTTGATCCAACCCTATAAATCACGAGAGTTCAAATAATTAATGTGAGATCCTATTTATTTGTTTTCCTGCTTTCAAGTTGTTCAGATTCCAACTGCAATTTTCCTAGCATGGAGTCTGTAGAAGAGAAGAGCCTTGGAAAATCGCTTAAGAAACGTGACTTTTGCAAATAGACACCCGGGACTGGGACCAGCCTCCCGTGCCTGTGACAAACTGACACTGCTCCGTGATAAAATCATCACCATTTTGGCCTCTGCAGCTTCTGCTGTGAAGCAATTCCCAGAACCTTGCTGTTCGAGGCGTGAAACCTCTTAATATCCAGCCTGAACGACTCGTGCTGGGTTTACGCCAGCGCGTTCCCCTGCCAGCGCTGTCCTTGACCGTCAGCAGCGACAAGATCGCAGGCTGGATGGGCTTCAGAAAAACACCAAGTGCTGCAAGAGACGGTGGCAACAGCTGCAGGGGGGGGGGGGCAAGCCACGCTGGTGCCTACCAGCAGTAAAATATTAGTTGGAAATTAGGAGAAATTTCTCCTCAGAAAGAGCAGTCGGGCGTTGGGACGGGTTGCCCAGGGAGGTGGTGGTTCCTAACCCTGGGGGTGTCCGGGGAGAGGTTGGACGTGGTGCTTAGGGACGTGGTGGTAGGGTGGATGGTTCAGCAGAAGATCTTGTAGCTCTTTCCAAGCTTAACGATTCAAGGGCTGTAAGAAGCGGGGTGTTGGCAGCAGGCACCCCCCTGCCCCTGAGGCCTGGCGGCTGCCTCCAGCCCGGGGAGGACGGCAGCTAGGGGGAGCTCGGCCGGGCCGCCGCCGCCGTGCGCCCCGGTTCCTTTCACAGGCTCCCCGCCTCCTCCCCTCCCTCCTTCCCCCGTGATGGCGGAGGACAGCGAGTCTGCGGCCAGCCAGCAGAGCCTGGAGCTGGATGACCAGGACACCTGCGGCATAGACGGCGACAATGAGGAGGAGGCCGAGCACGCCAAGGGGTAGGGGCGCGCCGGGGGCCGGCCGGGCTCAGCTCGCCCCGACCAGGGCTGCGCGGCGGCGGCCACGGGGGCTGCCTCCCTCCCTCCTCCTTCCCTTCTTCCCTCCCTCCCGGCTGTTGTTTACGGCGATTTCCCAGGATTTCGGGGCTGTGCTTTGGGGTCTGGGGGTTTTTAGGAGGCACCCCCGGCTCGGCCGAGGAGCCCCAGGGCGAAACGTGCGCTGCAGCCCCGCGTCTGCCCCGGCCCGGGGCCCTGCCGGGCACCCCGACACGGTGCCTGCGGGTGGGTGGGTGGACGGACAGACGGACAGACGGATGGATGGATGGATGGATGGGTGGATGGACACCCCTCAGCTCCCCATTGTCCCAATCTCCCCGTCTCCGGGCCTGTGCCCGCTGCCCGGGGAGCGGGGGCAGCTCCCGGCCGGGAGGCGCCGTGTGGAGCCTGGCTGCCGTGTATCCGGCACTGCTGCAGCGTGGGGCTGTGGGGAAGGAAACGCGGATTAAAAATACGGTTTCGTTTCAGTGCGCCTTCCCCCCGCTTTTTTTGAGGATTAAAAAACACGGTGGTGAAGGAAGCGCTTTGTTGTCTCAGCTAGGAGTGGCTGGAGTAACCCGAAATAGGTTAATTCACACGCCGCTACGCAGATACCTTCCTCATGAATTTCTGATTCATTTGGGTGAGAGCGTTTCTGTAGGTGATTGATGTTTGGAGATGTAAGCTGTTTGTCGTCTCCTGCCCCTAGGATTTGCTTGGCAGCAAGCAGCACTGCATCTCAAATGTGGCAGGAAAATCCCAGAGACTTGGGGGACTGACTTCAGGAAAAGGCAGGAAAAGGAAAACTTCCGTGCCCGCCACGCTGTTGGCACGTTCATGGCACACACGTGAAAATATTTGTCAAAAATAATTGCACTAATAGCATCCTTGAATATTAAAATGGAGCAAAATAGCATTTAATTGTCATGGTGCTTTTGTTGTATTTGTTTGCACGAATGCGCTACAGTCGATGATTCCCAAATACATAAAAGTAGCACCACTGAGAGCAGGGGATGATTATTCATCGCTCTTCGCAGACGAAGACGTGCCAGGCCAGACTGTTAGCTGGGTAATGGCTGTCTAGGATTCATTCCTATTTCATTCCTACTGCAGTTTCTTCTTCTGTCAGCTCTGGTGACCGAGCTGTAGTTGCCCTGTGCAGCGCAGCCCGTCTGTGGCCCTGTGCTCTGGACACCGGGTGCAGGAGCAGCGCCCAGGCAGCGGCCGTGGAACAAAGAATTGAGCTCCTGCGTGCTCTTGGGCTGCTGCTGCGCTCCGGCTGGGGTCTCGCTGAGCTTTGTGGGACACCTGGAGCTGCAGACTGTACACTGCTCACTGCAAAGCTTGTTTTTATTAAAAGTGCCAAATGTGTTTTAATGAGTGTTTCAAAGAAGCTGCTTTATTCTTCTTTGAATTAGGAACTGAATGCTTCAAGTAATACGAAATTTCATGATGTTAGTGGCAGACTATTGCAGTAAAAAAAAGCCTCTAAGCATTAGTGTCAGTTTTCTGCAATGCTTTTGATGCATGAAGTCTAATATTGACATCTGAATTACTGTATTTTGTGTTCTTGTAGTCTGTGAGAATCTTGTTTGCTGTTGGTCTGCAATTGGTCTGCAGGCTGAAGTATTCAAACAAATTCCATCAAAGAGAAAGACAAGTCTTAACGCTACAGCAAACACGCTGTCTTAAGTCCTACTTTCAATCAGGGGAAACTAACCCGTAGTAATAGGAGCCTGTATGAGTACCCTTTTTCTCCCTGTTGTAGTATCTTCATTTTGGAGGTGGCTTTAAAGTTTCCTTTGAGTTTTTAGATTAGGTTTTATACACTTAAGCAATTTATAAGCAGTCTTACGACTTAAAACTGTGACTGTGCCAACTGGCTTGCTAAATTCTGAATGGTCTCCATTCATGCCGATCAATATTTAATCTTGTGCTATCTTTACCTGTAGTTTTTTATAAGGAGGTAGAGTATGTGTTGCATGACAGTCTCTAACAGGATTGCTTTGTCAATGAAGTTACTTTCAAACTGTTTCTTAATGTGTCCTTCTAATATTGAACACAGTAAATATGGTAAGTGTGTGTGTATATATATATATATAAATATAAGACGTTTTTGTTTTGGTGCTTGAGCACTGATTGTCTGCAGCAGCAAATACCAGTTTATAACTCTCGACTGTGCAAATGTCTTTGTCCTCTGTTTCTGGTCCTGTTTTTTAGATGCAGGATTATGTATGTTGTGTGACTCATATTGCTGTTCTCCTGTTCTGTCTGCAGTTTGCTCCTGCCTGATGCATTATGCTGTACTTGTTCTGTTTCATAATAAAGTGTTTACAAAATAGCTTAGTTAGTGTGTATGTAGAAGAATACATACTTAGTGCACCTGAACCTACCCTGCTGAGCCTGGTTTTGTAAGGCTTTTCCATTCATTCTAAGTAGCTCCTTCTGCTCTATGGCAGAAAGGCTTTGGGCAGAGAATATTTAGTAAACAGATGAGGAAAAAGTGTGACCTTTAAACAATTCTTCCCCCTGCCCCCAATGATTTACGTTGAATGTGTTAGTAGCGTACTCAATTGCAACTTTCCAAACAGCAGTGTGTGTGTGTATATATATATATATGGCTAATATATTTTTAAGGTACTGGAGGCAGTGCTTCAGTTTTAACATGCTAGATTGAAATCTTGGAGTGCAGCCTTACAAACTTGGAGGAGGCAGGGGAAACACGCAAAGCTTTGGGGAATATCTGCTGGGCTTGCTTTTAAGGCACCGCTACTAGATTTTCATGCTGAAGAAGCTTGCGCTTCCAAGTATTGAAATAAACACGAAGGAAGTCTTAGTTCAGAAGGGCTGTTAGTAATGCTAGTTTTAACAGTGGAATTTGAAGGACATATAATAAGCTTTTGGGGTCGGGACCTTCTTATTCTTTTGAAATGCTGGTGACCTGTTACAGGGGTGGGAAAGCCCTTTGCATCTAAGCCTCCATTTTCCGTATGAACCAAGGACAGCCCTAGTATAAATAATACCACGTTGAAATTTGTTGGAGCCTTGCCCACATACATGAGATCTGCTTTTTATGATCAAAAAGATCCATATAGCACCTTCAGAAATGTAGTTTTGCAACCTCACTTACTCATAGAGAGACAAAATATACTGTGAAGGAGAGAGAAACCCTAACCATGCAGTCCTATGCCTTTGCAGCTTTAAAATAAACATCAGAAATACGTGTTGGGTTTTAAATTTGAGAAATTGCTAACTTAAAATTGACACTCCATGTAATTTAAAACAGATGTTGACGTTGCAAAAAAGCTGTGTCTGCTAAAGCAGAATTTGCTGTCCAAAAAGATAATTAAAATAACACTGAAAGATCTGAAGGGGGAAGGATGGTCCCAGATCAGGAAGGAGGGAGCTGAGGCAGTGTGGCCACCTGGGCAGCGTACCTCTGAGGCTCCCCCAATTCCTCCATCTCAGCTTTCCGTACTTCTGTTCAGGGCTCCACACAGGTTGTGTCTTGGCCTGTGCATGCTCCTCAAATGCAGTAGTATCCCCAATTTTCAGTTAAAAAAAAAAAAAAAAAAAAAAAAAAGGCGCATATTGGGAGAGGCGAAAGTCTTTTTTCACATTTATGCAAAACACCAGATGTGTGTACATAAGTGGAAAGGTATGTGGGTGGGATCACGGGCTTATATTTGTAACTTGCAGACAAGATCATCAAAATGTGGGCCTGAGTAGCTTGCTGAAAGATGTACCCACGGCCTGTTTCTGTGGCGGGGTTAAACCTTTTAATCTTTTTGGGACAGAGGGAGGTCTCCTGACTCTTCTCCTGCTTCAGCTGCAGATCGATTTTCACGTTACTTCCATGCGGGCCTCGCTGCTTTCTTATTCATCAGAATGACAAAATCGTCATCGTGGATGTGGTTAAAAATACCTAAGTCTGTGTCCGTACTTAGGTACGCCTCAGTGTGTGGGCTCGGCCTCCTGTCAGTAAAACGCTCCTGGTACAAGCGTGGCTCTGCTGGGCTGGCAGATCTCCCCTGGGCCTACAGCCGAGCGTTTCTCTCAGTATAACCAGCTGTGGGCTGCGTGGCAGGCCGGGCTGGGGCAGGTGTGTTCATCTGTATGAAAATGTGTGTTTCCAGGCCTGGCTGCATGAGATAGCATCATGGGGAGCTGCGTGTCCCCTTCCTCCTTCCCCCGCGGGGTGCCCCTTGTCCCTGCACCGCTTCGGTGGTGGCGGGCTGGTTAAAAACACGATTTCATGCTTGAAGGTCAGCTTTCGTCAAGCTGCGAAAGTAATCTTTTCTAGCCTCTAATGTATTTTGTGTCAGATAGGTGTATATGAACTGACAAGGAGAACTCAGATCTTAGTCAGCACGCAAGAATGTTTAATTAAAAAGAAAAGCTTTAATAGGAGTCTCTGCTACTAATCTTGTTACCTTTGCATCTCCTTTGTGCCATCATGCCCGGCACAATTACTAAATATTGAGCAACAAACTTCCTCCCTTCCCAGCCATGCTCCCGGTTTTTAAACCTTTCAGTTCTTTTCAAGGCAGAGCGTGAGACGGAGCAAAACTACTGAGAACTTTCATTTTTGCTTTTGCCCTAAATCGCGTGGTGTCTCTGGTTGTAACTCGTGTTGGACAAGCCTGTTTGCTCAGTCGGAGTTTCTGCGCTGCCAGATCTGAGCTGCAGGCATGCCCAAAGAGCTGAAGGACGAATGGATCTCCCTTTAAGTTCTCTTTTTACTTTCTGTGGACTATAACAGCAATAAAGGACTGACATGAGCAGCGGACTGCCTATGAATTATTGCTCTGAACAGTCCCTGGGTACCCTGTCAGGCAGAAGATATAGGTGTTTATTTCGTAAGAGGCAGTGTAGAAGCTCTAACACTGAAGGTCGTAAGCCGAGGTCTGGGGTTTGGGAAGGTACCATGTGAAAAAATGGCCGGGGAAAGACAAGGGGGAGGTTATTCAAGCAAGTTTCAAACACACTTTGCTAATTTGCTTTTATTTATTTCACAGCTGGAGTCTTAAAATAAAATTAAAAAATATATATATATATGTGTTTACTGTCCCCAACTTCAAACAGATTTAGAAACATGAGCAGTAAATACCATTCATCTTTTATAACAGTTCAGTCCTGTCTTCTCTCAGCTAAAAAAATGTGCAATTCTATATGAAAAAGGCCTTGAGCTGGTCAAAGAACAAGCTAAGATGATCCTGGTAAAAGTACAGTTTAACTGGGGATAACATTAGTTCAGCTTGGCAAAGCTGCTTTTTCTCCGTAGCTGCCAAATTTTGTATTTTTATTTTTTTTATTTTTTTTTAGTCCAGTCACTTGTTATTTCACCAAACTAAACAAGCCATTGACCGCCAGGTAATCCCAGAGAGCAGAATTCCCCTGTCAGTGTGAGCAGGGCCGGCTCCTGCTGAGAGAGGAGTGAGGAGCAGCGTTTGCAGCAGCTCGGCCCTGAGTCCGATGCGGATCCATTCCCCGGGGAACACCCAGCTGGTGGCTTCACCTCTGCAGTGCACAGTGCTAGAGGGAAAGGCGAAAGTTTATGGACAGATCAAGAAAACTAAGTGGTATCCCAGTAAATGAATCTTAGCAAAGGCAAAATCACTTTCTCCAGTATTTTTGTTTCAGTTTTGCCAGAGGTGAAGAAGTCCTGGAAAAGTTAGGTTTTGTGCAATTACTTTATATATACATATATATATATATAATACATATATTATATATATATAATATATATGATATATTTTTTTATTATTATTATTTTTACGGTCTCATATTTATAACCTCTTGTCAGACATCTGGGTCTGTTCTTTGTCTAGATTCTGTGCAAGTGTCAGCTTGGTATACGGGCCTTCAAATAGATTTAGATTAGATTATTTTAAACTGAGACTTTAGAAACTGTTAATGGAGTCATCTCTGTGATTTGCCATCGTACAACAGGCAGCTTTCTGCCTGCCTCATTTAGACAACTCAACCTTTTGTTTCTGCAGTGTAAATACTCCAAATTTTCTTTTCTCCCCTGTGTGAGCATTTGGTCTACTACCACACTGTTGTCTTTTGAGTAACTCCTTGGGTCTGATCCCAGAAGGTCCCAAATTTATAACTCTTACCTCTCTGGGAGCGTGACTTAACCTGGTGTGAGTGTCACCTTCTTGTCAGGGTTGATCTTTCTTAGAGAACAGTAATGATGCCACAAAATGAGTCTTCGTTTAGTTAAATGTTTTATTAATTGCAGGCTTTTGGTTTCCAGGTTGGAAATTTGGTTATTTTCTTACTGACTGGCGCTGACTAGGTATAGATGCTAAGACACGGGGCGCTGTAGTCTTGAAAGTGAGTGTGTCCTGGCTAAAAAAAACACGGCCCTTGCAAGCGTGTCGATCTTAGTAACTTTGCTAAATTATTCTTTCTTTTGATTTCTTTTGATTTGCCAGTGCTATTTCAAAATTAAAATAAGCAATGCTTTGTTTCTTTGATTTTTATTTTATTTTATTTTTTCCACTGTAGAAATGTCCAGGCCCCCAAGCCCTAACATCTGCCCTGAGCTCGGTGCTGTGTGCACGGTGGCTGGGCACTAAGCCTCTCGCGGAGGGCTCGGTGTTAACTGAGTCATTCCCTCCGTGTTTGCCTTCCGTCTGAGAGCTGCCAACACCTCCCACACTTTGCAAACTCTAATCTAATCTTGATTCCATATCTTGATTATTTGCTAAATTAGAATCTTTTAAAGAAAAAAAGGGGGTTGCTTATCAATAGCCCAGATATGGCAGAACCTACAAGTGCAGTGTACGCTTGGTTTGGTTTGTTGTTTTTTTTTTCTTTGAGGTTGACACCATTGTACTGATCATTTTAAAGTACAAATGTTTGGATCACTTTGTGGTGTTTCTTCCAGAGATTTCACAGAGGACTTTAATCACTACTTAAATTAGAAATAAAATTCCCTGAAAGCAGAACGAGAAGAATCCAATCAAAACTGGATTCAGATGTCCCTGATGGTTGAACATCAAGGAGAATAAATATCAGGCTGTTAGTAGTTACTGAATTCCTGAGGAAGTTGCTTCCCTTGGTTCCTGCACTTCCTTGAGTTTACCTTCAAGCTCAGCTGAATTTGCATTTCTAAATCCCTTCTGTCTGGGAAATCGCACCCCAACTCGGAGCAGACTGTGTGGGGAATGGGGTGGCCAGTGTTTATGGTCACAGAGACATGGAGTTTTTACCTGTCCCTACACTGTGGAACTTAAGCAAGCGATCACTTTTGGAACTGTAAGGGAATTCTTACTCTGCTGTATACAACACCACAATGCACCTTTCTTGATTGAAGTCCTTGGCCCCATTTTCTGTGCAAAATGGTTCTTGCTAAGTACAACACTTCATTAGGCTGATGAACCTCCTGCCTTATATATGGGAATGGCCATTTCTTGTTCGAGCTGAGTAATAACATCAAGAAGAGTGTTGGCTATTAGAGTGTATCACAATTTCATGCCACTGTGTCAAAATGCCTGGTTGTGCAGGGCTCTGACTGTAAAACAACTTAGAAGGCACTTGCAGGAAGCATTTTGTCAGTGCGCTCTCAGTTCCTCCCCTCCTACACCCCCCTTCTTCCTTTGCCCTGCCTTTTCTTCAGCTTCAAACTGCTGTTAGATTTTTTCACATAACACTGATGGTTTTTCCATATTTAGTCTTTATGAATTTTAAGCTTGGTGGTATTGATTTTTCTCACTGCACATTCTCTGAATTTCTGGCAGAAGTCCTGGAGGGGATTTGGGAGCGAAGAAGAAGAAAAAGAAACAGAAGAGAAAAAAGGAGAAACCAAATTCTGGAGGCACCAAATCAGATTCTGCATCTGACTCCCAGGAGATTAAAATTCAACAGCCTTCGAAAGTGAGAGCCTTGTTCTGTTTCAGTTTGTGCCTGCTTTTCGTTTTGATTTTAATTTGTGTGTTGTTGTTTTTTTATAAAAAAGAGTGGGAAGTGCTACCTTAACACGTGTCTGAATTAGGCAACTCTGTCCTGAATAGAGGCAGAAGCAAGGTGTAAGTCCTGGTGTTGGCCAACTGTATGAAGTTAGCTGGAGAGTCCTTGTAACCACAGCATTCTGTAACAGCAGTCCGAATTCAGGCTTTGTAGAAGAGAGCCTTAATCTGCAGTGGTAATGCTTTTAAGTACAGTTTGTGTTTGACGAATCGCCTTTAGTTTAGCCACCACCTAGCATGGCTTAGTGCAGTTTCACTTGTACAGCATAATGCTATTTCGTGGCAAGCTTCAGCAGGAGGAGGGAAGGGCAAGTAAGGGCAGCTGTATATTCTACACACACACACGTCTTTACACAAAATGCAGCAATATTTATCGTGGAGATACAGGCTGACGAATCTTTTTGCCATCTGAAATGTCTCTGCTGTAAGTAAGAATGCAAATTGTGTAAGGGGATGTGCAACCTTTGTGGGCTTTGCGTGCTTTTGACTACCAGGTTCTAACTAAACGGTGAGTAATATGCCCCGATGGCTTTTTTAACACACAGCTTTCATCTCCAGAGAAATCTGAGCCTGAGAACAGAGGCTTATAACATGGTGATAGGAAAGTTCATGGACCACTGAGCATGTCGAAGTAGTTATATTGCGTTATCAGATTAATGTGGAGAAAGTTATGCTGTTGTACCAGTAGTGCTATTAATCCTGCAGGGTTTGCCAAGTATATTGGTGTTACCAACTGATTTTCAGGATGCAGTTGTGTTCTGTTTTGTCAACGTACTGATAGGTTTTGTGTTCTCCTTCTGGATCTTCTCTGTGTCACACCAAGTACTTTGAATGGGCATGCTTGCCCCAGGGGACATTTTGAAAAAGGTGGAGATCTCACATGCTTTCTGCTCTCACTACGCATTTTGACATTGTTTTTCTATAAAGTACACAGCATGAATTGCTAATGCAAGATTATTTGCATGCAACAGCCAAGTAATATCACACTCTTTTATAGATGAAGTGAGGTCAGTTTTAATATTAAGATACAGTACATTTTTTGCAGTATCTTGGGAGTTCCTTGATTTCCTGCTGACCAAATCTGTTGTTACCTCTAACTGCGTTAAAAGGAAGCTACTTCACGTTTTAGATTTCATGTGCAAGACTTTAGTTATCAGCACCTTGCAGTCTTGCACACCACTTCTCTGCTGCATTTTGCAAGTGTGGAAATTTATCCTTGTTCTAAGTTGCATACTTAACAGTGGTGCATTGAGTGAGTATTTTAGTAGCACAAGAAGTTTAGCCAGTTTGTTAGCAATGTTAGTTTTCTCTTTTGCAGGCATACAAGGGATGCTTTTATTTAAGTCGTTCTCTCAGGCTGCAGGCAACTCAACTGTGTCCTTACACGGCTTCTTCTTTTCTGTAGCTGCAAATACACCAGCACTTACTTGTTTCCCCCTTTGTTCAGTGTTCCAGGTGTACCCACTGATTAGTAGCCAAGTTTCTCTGTCTTGGACAACTTTTCTGTTTTAGGTTTTTGTAGACGGCTGATCTGCATTGGTGTGTAGAAGTGTATTTATTTTCTGCACTACTCTAGTGATACTTAGACTTTTATTCCTTGTACTATGTGAAGTGTGGGGAAAAAACATTTAGCATTTGCTTGCTGTTGGTTGAAAGGGAGGGTTGCAAAATATTTCAGAGGGAAGTGACGTTGTACGCTTTGTCTCAAGGAGAATATATACAGGATCACTCAGTGGGGCTTCTGAACTCACTGAAAAGGATTTTGAGGTGAGCTGAGTTTGTAAACTGGTGTCCCAGTCAGCAGATGAGAAAAACAGAACAGCGAGTCTCCTTTTCTTCTCCCTCTCTCATTTGTGATACTGGACTTTTTTACACTGGCATGAGTGTAACTACGGCAATAAATGCTTGTTAGCATTGTGTGCTTCAGGTGACCTGTAGGACTCTTCACCGCCCATCTCAAAAGACCTTTTGAGATCTCCCCTCATTACAAGCCTCAGGGACGTAGCTTTCCCACATTGGCACAAATAAACTTGCCAGATCTCTGATACTATGAGTGATATAGTCATAAAATAACTTTGCTTGGAAGGGACCTCAGGAGTTCTGTAGACCAACCTCCTGCGTAGATTAGATCTAATTAAATCAGGTTGCTCAGGACTAGATGGGTTTCTTAGGTCTCCAAGGCTGGACACTCCACAACCTCTGTGGGCCAGCTATTCCAGTGTTTGATCGCTGTGGTTAAAATAATAAATCCTTACATCTAAATGGAACTTTCTCTTTTTCAACTTGTGTCCATCATTTCTTGTTCTATCATTATGTGAGAGCAGGCTGTTGGCTCATGTTAGTTCTGCCCACCAGGGCCTCCCAAGTTCTCTTCAGCAAGGCTGTGTCCTGGCAAGTCAGTGCTGCCCTCTGCCATTGCACAGCCTTTTTACACTCCAGATGCAGGAATTTGCATTTGACTGTAAACTTCCTGAAGTTCCTCCCTTCAGCCCATTGAGGTTGCTAGGAATGCCAGCTCCGGAGGCCAGCACATCAGCCATTCTTCCCAACTAGGTATCATCCATGAGCTTGGAGAGAAAGCACATACCATAAACAGGACTGACCCTTGAGTTCTCAAAGTTTTCTTAAAGTTGAGTGTGATATTTCTCTTTTTCCAGTCATAAGAAACATTCACCACTTGCTTTAACCTTTCAAGCTTGATAGAGAGTGGCCTGGCAGTAACATCAGCTGGCTCACTCAGCACCCTCAAATGCATCCTGCCTATTCTTAATGGCTTGTGCACATGTGTTTTGCTGAGTGGTCCCGAACTCTCCCTACTGCTGTGGGTAATGGGAGCCTCAAAGGCTCTGCCACAAGGCAAGCCTCAGCCCTGTGGCTTACAGGGGCTTCTTGTGCTGCGTGAATTTGTTCCCTTTACACTGGAATAAACAAAATTGTGCTTCTTTTTCATTCATGTTGAAGTTCATGTAGGTATTTCTTGCTTTCCACTGAAAGAGACCAAAAGGGTTTCCTTTCGGCTTCTCAAGAAACTTCTCTTAAAAAAAACAAACAAAAAAACACTCTGTGCTAAGATCCAAGTTGCTGTGATATAGGTTACTTTTCTCAGGAAGCTGAGGAAAGGGGATTTCTGTAGATGTCCCTAACCATGTCATGTTCAGTACCAAAACACGAACTTTTACTTTACATATGCAAGTAAGATCCTTTTAGAACTTAATATCTTTTTAGATCTTCTGTTTTCTTCTTAATGTAGAAAAAATACTAGACTTTAAAAAAAATCCCAAACACAAAATAATTTGTAGTATGTCAAGAAAAATAAATCTTGCTGCCTTACTGGTAAGAGTTCAGAATTCATCTAGCAGCATTAGAAGTGTTTGTATCAGGCCAGTGGGTAACAGGCAAATTGATTTTTAGTTGAGAAAAGTATTCAATGTCACTATAACTTGGATTTTAGCATAGAGTGTGTGTTTTCTTTATGCTGCAATAGGACTGATCTAGTTTGTTGAACTACTTGAAAGCGTGTAAATATGTTAGTTCACAACTACTCACTGACGGATGGTTAAAGTACACTCATGTCAAGTTCAGCCATACTTAAGTCAGTGAAAGAAATTGCATTATGTTTAGAAGAGTACAAGTAGTCATTAAAATTAGAAAATGATGGCCTGCTTGAGCTACAGGCAGGGAGTCACTCCGTCTGTGACTGAGGGCACTGAAGGCAGCTGCCCATCCAAATGAAGCTTTAATGTCATTATTACATGCGGTTTATGGTGGATTTTCAACACACAAATCCTAGATAGAAAGCGAAATACTGAAGCAGTGATCCGTTGATACTCGGCAAAAAAAATAAACAAAAAATCTGGCTTGAAATCTCTGTCCAGAAATACTTAACATTTTCCAATCCATTTGAGACTATTCCATCAAATATATTTATTGCACTGCAAAGTCTGGGAAAGCCTGAGCATAAGCATCCTGTTAGTATGCCTCAGAACAGGACTTACCACCTGGGAGATGATTTTTAAATGAGTGACAGGGAAGGATGAAGGGAGTGAGAGAGAAATAACCCTTACATTTAGAAGTCTATTACCATGATTCCTCTGCAATTTCATATGCAGGTGAAATTCTCATTCCAGTTGTACTGAGTGAGAATGTTCAAAAGTGAGGATTTAGGAGCTTAGTTCAGAAACGTTTAGCCTGAGGTTTTATGCTTTTCAGATAACTTCTCCAGAAAGATTATTCTACCTTTAAATAGAAGGTTGGTTTATTTTAAGTCTGCTTCCATAAGCCAAAGTCTTTCGCTGTGAGTGTTGGCGTGGTTGGTGTTAATGGGAAGATGGCTAATTCTTATATATCGTACAATACAGTGTGCTACCCAGGATAAAATTTGGGAGTTTATAGAAGGTATATGCTATATAACTAGGGTTAAAAAGTGGATATTTGCAGCAACATCATAACCAAAATATTGAGCCGTACTGAATTTCAGTAATGTTTTATAGTGTATGTATAAAGGACAACTTCAAATATCTGTGTAGTATTTTAAGATTGTTAGATACCTAAGATGATCTATTTTATGCTGTTTATTCTATTTTACCATTGGGAGGGGAATATAAAAAGCGTTTTGTTATTATACTGCTGCCCTGCCTTAATGCTGCAGTATTTGTATTATAAACACCAAAGTTTGATGGTTAAATGCAAATACCACTGAAAGCTACTAAGGATTTTGTGAAGCTGCCTGTCTGTTTCCCACCTATCCTTCTGTCCTGCCACTGAAGATTATACTGAAGCTAACTGTGATGAGAAGACTTTGTGAAAGAATACGTAAGAATAAACTAAATGAACACATTTGTACAGCTTGTTCAAAATAAACATATCCAATAAGCTTCCTCTTCTGTTTGTCTCTGCGCAGAATCCAGCCATTCCAATGCAGAAACTTCAAGACATCCAGAGAGCGATGGAGCTGCTCTCTGCATGCCAAGGTCCAGCAAAGAACATTGATGAGGCTACCAAACGTAAATACCAGTTTTGGGATACGCAACCTGTACCTAAACTTAGTAAGTTGAACGGGGCCTGGGCATGTGATCCTACTGATCACTAACAGAACCTGTACGAGTTGTGTGGTACCTTCTCTAAAATGGGTATTAAGTTGAACTGCATGCAGTAGAGTTCCTTAATTTTTTGTGTTGTTTATATGGGATTCCTGATTTCTCTAGGAAAGTTCTTGCCCCTAAAGAAATATGCAACATAGCACAGTGTTAATGAATCTTACTCTGATGTTCTCTATTAAAATGGGAAATGCTGTTGCAGTAGCATTCCTTTTTATATTTTAGGTCTGAACTCTCAAACAACAGAACATGGAAGTCTTTTCCATTTCAGGGAAGATAAAAAACAAACAAACAAACAAACAAACCACAGTCAAGTGGTGATGGGAGTAAACTTTGATAATTCTCTGATATTTTTTTTCTATAGACAGATTTGTTGTCACAGAGATGGTGACTCTCCTGATGCAGGTTACAGTTTTCCTGCAGCTTTAAGTGGATAATGACACCTCTCTCATGCACGTACACTTCTACTGCTCTTTGTTCACTTGTTTCTTCCACAATGTACACTACAGTACCTTGAAGGCATACGTTCTACATCCCTTCTTTGTTCTTGGTGCCAAGTGAGGAGGTGATGTGACCTCCCCTTGCCTTCAGGTTTGGAAAAATTTTGTCAGATTACTTCTTCTGTACTGATCCGATCCCCTGTTTACACACAGTGGGTAAATTTTAGTCTGTACTGGAGAAGACAGCAGTTGACTCTCTTGTTTCTTCCAATTTTCTGCACCACCTTCTTCCTTCTTCACTATCTTTAAGTTAAGCTGTTCTAGCTCTGCAGTGCCCAACCCCCTGAGTTTGGGGACCCACAAATAAAACAGTCTCAGCACAGAAGCTGTCAGCCACAGAACAGCTGTCTGTTCTGTTCTGAAGGTTTGTCTCCATGACATTGGAGACTGGTGTAGAATAAGCAGAAATAAGGTAAAGTATAAAGCACAGGAGCACGCTGCTCTCTATTTCACAGGCACCAGTTCAAATTAATCCATTTCTGTAGCTTAATCCACAGGGATCATATTTCCCCTGACTTCCTTGCACAGAGAAGTCCAGAGCAGCATCCCTGCTGCAGTGCTTTCCACTGGATTGAACTGACCTGCCCCGGTTCTTCTCTAGACAAACATCTAATCAAACTAATGATAGTAATTGTGACAGTAGTCTTGCTTTGGTATGCATGTAAGAGCCTAGCCAAACAAAGTTGATGAATAAATCAAGAAATATTCCTACCATAACTAAGTTTTTTTCAGAGCCAGTTCAAGTGTGTGTACAGCGTTTCCAGGGCTTCAGTTCAGGGTGGTCATTATATCCTGAAGCAGCTCTCTAGAGATGAGTCTGTCCCTTGCCAGCCTAAAAGGACCAAGAGATTGGCTCTAAAAATGGTTGGTTAGGGCTCTTCAGTAGAAATACACTTTGCTGTCAGAGCAGTTGGCTGTCAGAGGTTCTGTTCAGCGATCTTTCTGAATCACTTCTTGATTTTTGTTGTTGAATCTTTCTTATTTTTATTTTTTTTTAGCTTTATCTGCTGAATGAGCGTAATGAGAAGTCTTCGCTATTTGACATGCTGGATATGTTCAGGTGGAAAAAAATCTGTTGATTCAGGAAGTAGCCGTAGGGATCTTTGCATTCAGAATCGGTCTGCCTTACAGTTAAGGTTGTTAGCAATAGATCCTTTGGTATATAATATTAGGTCAAGTCTGCCATGTAGTGGCAGCAGCGTTTAGGTGGTTGATACTTCCAGAGTTTGTGTACTGATGGCCTTCCAAACTGGACAGCGGGCCATAACTGTTTGTCAGGACTGGGCATCACCTGGGAGAAGTACGTGCTGTGTTTGGCAGGTGCTGCTCCAAAGAAGAGGAACAGTTTCTGTTCACAGCTAGTTGTTATATACTGAATCACTAGAGCTGTAAATTAAGGGAAGGGGAGAAAGCAGATTTTCATGTACAATTTCAGGAATAAATTTAATATTTCTCCAGCATCTCTTAAAATCCCTGCCTTTGCTGTGTTTCTGCTGTGTACTGCTGAGCTCGGGTCTATTCAAGTCAGCTGAAAACAGGATCCAAGCCATAGTTTGTTGGCTGTCAGTACAACACATTTCTCCTGATAAGACCTGGGATTTCATAGCTGGTTAAGTGCTGTGCATGTGCTGATAAATTGGTGCCTTGTGTTATGAAATACTGGCCATCAGTTGAGGTAGAGTAGTTCAGTGCTTGGCTATAGGTATTCTGATGAAGTAGTAGTTAGTCTGAATGCAATCTGTAAGAACTGAGCAGTAGCATAAGCTAATAATATGATTTTTTAAGCATTTCTAAAAGCCTCATGTTCCTGTCACGTAATTCTGAGAAAAAATATGGTGCGAGTTAAATGCAGTGTTTGAGAACTAATTGGGAAGCTAGCAGTGTAACTGGTTTTTGTTTCTTTCTTTGTTTCTTTTTCTCCCCTTTTGCTTTCTTCCTTCCTGAAAAGACGAAGTTATAACTTCACATGGTGCAATTGAACCAGATAAGGACAATGTCCGTCTAGAGCCATATTCTTTGCCACAGGGTTTTATGTGGGACACGTTGGATCTTAGCAATGCCGAAGTTGTAAGTAACACAGTTTTATATGTACCTTAAAATCACTGAAGTATATTCTCACTGGTGTGTGTGGATAGATCTTTGATTTTTTTTCTTCCTACGTGTGTTTTCAGCTAAAGGAATTATACACGCTGTTAAATGAGAATTACGTAGAAGATGATGATAATATGTTTAGGTTTGATTATTCACCTGAATTTCTTCTGTGGTGAGTAGAAAGTTCCACATTCTGTTCTGGCTGGAGTGCAAAGAAGATTGTTTTTATTACATCTTCTTAGGCAGTAATTTGTAATTATTTCTGTCATCAATTCTAGGGCACTACGTCCTCCGGGCTGGTTACCCCAATGGCACTGTGGTGTTAGAGTGTCTTCAAACAAAAAACTGGTAGGATTCATAAGTGCCATCCCTGCAAATATTCGTATTTATGACAGGTAAAATTCACCATTACTTTTTTATTTGTAAAAGAGTAACACTGTGAAACAAAGCTTAAAATGGCATCCATTGCCGTGGAGAACTTGTAGAGAGAAAGAGGCTCAGTGACCGTAGAGAGTAAGAAAAATCCTTTGCATATAGCAGAGATTTTTAAATGGGGTTGTGGGGTCTTTTTTTTTGGTTTGTTTGTTTGTTTTCAAAAAGTTTGTAGCATCCTTACAGTGAAAACCAGCAATAAATATTTAAGGAATTTAATTAATTTAATATAAAATATTTAACACCAGTGACAGGACCCGCGGGAACAGGGTTAAGCTGAGGCAGGGGAAATTTAGGCTGGACGTCAGGAGGGGGTTCTTCACAGAGAGGGTGGTCGCACACTGGAACAGTCTCCCCAGGGAAGTGGTCACTGCACCGAGCCTGTCTGAATTTAAGAAGAGATTGGACTGTGAACTTAGGCACATGGTCTGAACTTTTGGGTAGACCTGTGCGGTGTCAAGAGTTGGACTTGATGATCCTTAAGGGTCCCTTCCAACTCAGGATATTCTATGATTCTATGATTCTATGAATTCTCTTACTGATGGATGATACAGATGAATTGTCTATGCCATTTTATTTATTTAAAGGGTACCTAGTCAGATGACCTTCCTTGGCCAGATAGTCATATGCTGACAATCATGAAGTATTATGATACCACTTAGCATGTTCTTGGATGTCTTTCAGGATCTTAAAGTTGGTAATGGGTTAATTCTTGATAAAGCTCTGAAAGTGGAGTATCACGAACACCTTAGATGCTGCTTGTGTATTGTACAGTTTGCCACCAATGTCACGCTATCATAGATTAGTATTAGCTGCAGATGTAGTTTGTCACAGGCTGATATATTTTTACCTCAGATCCTTCTGTTACAACGTGGAAATCTTAAAGTATGCATTTAAAAATATGCAATATGCAGGGGCAGTTGTTTGTTACTGTTTTTTTTTTTTTTTCACTACTTAATCTCTTTTTTAGTGTGAAGAAAATGGTAGAAATCAATTTTCTGTGTGTCCATAAGAAACTGAGGTCTAAACGGGTAGCACCTGTACTGATTCGGGAAATAACCAGAAGAGTAAACCTGGAAGGAATTTTTCAGGCTGTTTACACTGCTGGAGTGGTACTCCCCAAACCTGTGGCTACTTGCAGGTAACCTAGGTGATGTTCATAATAATACTGGTTCCTGTAGCAGTCATTTTAATGAGCATTTGGTGTAATTGGCTGTTGTGGTTTCACACCAGTTGGTGGCTCAGCTCCGCTATGCTACCCTCTTGTCCCCCCTCCTCAAAAGGACAGGGGGAGAAAATATGATTTAAAAAGCTTGTGGGTTGAGATAAGGACAGGGAGATCACTCGCCAATTATTGTTGTGGGCAAAAGACTCAGTACAAGGGAGATTAATGTAATTTATTGCCTACTGATAGCAGACTAGAACAGTGAGAACTAAAAGCAAACTAAAAACACCTTTTCCTCCACCCACCCTCTTCTCTCCACGGGCTGCAGCTCCGGCCTGGGGCCTGCTCCTGCGGGGGCTCTCCATGGGCCGCAGCCTCCTCCAGGCCACATCCACCTGCTCCACCGGGGGCTCCTCCATGGGCTGCAGCGTGGAGATCTGCTCCATGTGGGACCCATGGGCTGCAGGGCAACAGCCTGCTCCACCAGGGGCCTCTCCACAGGCCGCAGGGGAACTGCTGCTGCATGCCTGCAGCACCTCCTGCCCTCCTGCTGCACTCACCTTGGGGACTGTAGGGCTGGTTCTCACTCCTCACTCTCCCAGCTGCTGTTGCACAGCAGTTTTTTTTTCCCTTTCTTAAATCTACTCTCACAGAGGTACAACCAACATTGCTCACTGGCTCAGCTTTAGCCAGTGGCAGGTCCCTTTTGGAGCTCTGGCTCTTACCTAGCACGTGGCAGCTTCTGGGCTCCTCTCATAAAGGCCACCACTGCAGCTCCTCAGCACCAAAACCTTGCCACATAAACCACTTACAAGAGCATAACATTAAAAGAAATTGAATGCTGTGGAGTTGAATCTAACCTAAAAGCCCAAGTGCATATGAGGTTTTCTTGGCTTCTATTTTTTCCCTCAGTGCCTTGGATAAAACATCTTAGGCTAAAATCTAATTTCGGGTTTGTTTATTGTACCTCAAATAGATTAATAGATACCTCTGTTGACCTTCTGGTGGAAGCTGTGCTAGCAATGGCAGCATTGTATACCTGTGTTTTTCAAGTGGCCTGCTTCCCAGCTGGGACACTTCCTTGTTGACCTGATTGCTTGCCAAAGATGGCAGAGGGTTTCTGGGAATTGTATGATTTTCTTTTTTGAAGTGCTTTCATCTTTCCTGAAGAAAGGAGGACTTGATCGGCATGTGATAAAGATGGGAAAACTATCATGTGGAAAACGTTGTATGTAACAAACTATAAGTTCATTTGCTTGGAGTGGATTTTATTTGTGCAGGGAGAAGTTCAGTTTCAACAGTATCCTTCTGAAAACAGAGTGCTCATTTATGAGCCTTTTGATTTGAAATTGTGTTTGTATGTAGCGACACCAAAGATCCTACAACTTTCTGTAGGTAAAGGCAGATAAAAAGCCATGCTGTGCTAGAGTAACCAGGGATGTGCTGTTGCACAATGATCTCCTAGAAGAGGCCCTTCAACAAACTGCTTAGAGACACGAGCAGAGAGGGACCTGTCTGTTAAGAAAATAAATTTTGTGATGTAAGTATGGTGAGATTGTCAGGGCTGTGGCAGGTACTGAAATGTTTCACCCTGTTCTTACTTGTTCCATAATTTGCTTGGATCCAAAATACAGTGACTGTAGGCTTGTTTAGAAGCTATTGCTTACATGTAGCTTTCCCCTTTTTAGTTTGTTTTGGTTTTGGTGGGGTTTGTTTTTTTATTTGCTCAAGCCTCTTACAGACATTGGTACAGGCTTGCTAGGAAACAAATCTGGAGAGGAGGAGCAGTGCAAGAAATTAAAGAAATGGATACAAGTAAATCTGTATTTAAAACACTACCTAATCTCATGAATTTTATTTCCAGGTATTGGCATCGATCACTGAACCCCAGAAAATTGGTGGAGGTGAAATTTTCACATTTGAGTAGAAACATGACTCTACAAAGAACAATGAAGCTCTACAGGCTTCCTGATGTAAGCAGTATGTCTTCTAGAGAATCCCCACAGTTATTGTGAGGCTCGAAATAACCTTCCATCTGTTTCTGACAGCGCAGGCTTTGGTGTGGAAAGGCTTGCAGTGCATGCAGGGCATAGGAAAATACAGTCTTTTTCACCAACCAGAAATAAGGGCCACACTAGACAGAAGAGACTATTGCTGGAAGCGTAGGTTTGTGTGTAGAGAAAATATAAATGGCTCAAAAGCCTTTAGAGAAGTAAATAAATTCAGAAACCTTGACTTCATTAATGTGTGAGATCGAGTTGAAGATGCGTATGATTATTCTAGGTTTCATTAATCTGACAGAAAATTACTGGAGTAGAAAATTAACAGCTCATGGCTTAAAATTCTTGGAGAAGTCTGATCAAAAGTTGATTGAGTATAGTGGAATTAGGTGATTGTTTTGTTTTGTTTTTCTTCAAGCTTTTTCTTGTATGTCAGAGAACATTGTTCTTCTGCAATGAGTAGGCTCAGCAAAAGCTGCCTCAGAATGTTGTGTACTGTTATTTGCATGGTCTGGCCAAAAAAAACGTTCTGGCATCGCAAGGTTAGTTAAAAATATTTTCCCATATTTGCAGCTAATAGCAAGGCTGGCAAAAAGCCTTAGGATGCATTTCCTTGACAGGGCAAGTCACTGTAAGTAGTCTGAGATGCACTATCAAAAAATCTCATTGCTGTAACAGGCTATGGAAGGCAGTCTAAGCTATATGATTGAAAGCAATTTCTTTGCAAAAGCTACCTTTCTCTTTGGAGGGATGGCAGGCAGTCCTTTGGACCAGTGCCAGATCAGTAAACCTTTTTACGTAAGCAAACCTTCCCTTTGGGATAAAAAAAAATACAGTTTTTAAAATAATACACTTTGTAATGATTTATCTGACTTTGGGGAATTATTTCTGTTGGTTATACTTAACAACAGCGCCTGCAGCATCACGGTACCGGCACATCTGAGTAACACACTAAGCACTCCTCAGTGTAAAGCCTCTGCCATGCCTTCATCTCAGCTTCTGCTGCCAGTGAGACTTGTTTCCTGTGCTGCCTGCATGCTCCCTGTGTCTGCACTTACTGCTTCTCCCTTGTGTGCAAAGCAGCAGTTTTCAGAGCTTAAGCGTTAATAACCAAATTAATTAGGTTTTAATCTTGGAGAACTAAATATAGGTTTCATCAAATCTGAAGACATTTTAAGAAGTCCAGTGGACAACTTCAAATATAGGCAAGTCCAGTACTATTTCTCGTGGAAACAATGCAGGACAAGAATAGTTGAAAGAATAGGATAAGGATCTTACGTACGGAACAAAAAAATGTAACTACAGGGAGTCATTAGAAACCAGAGCAGCTGTACCTTGATCATCTCCCTTTAGTGTAGAACCCCAATTGCAAAATAGAAACAAATTACGGAAATCTAAGAATGCACCATCTTACTCAGAAAATACAGCATTTACAGAGATGTGCAAATAGAAAATAGATGCTCCATTGTGCATTTACTTTTAGATGGGCCTTGGGAGATTCTCCATGGAAAATAAAGATATAATCTTTTTGTTAATGTCTTCTGTTTAGTTTTTGTGCTGTAAATTTTTCGAATTTATTTTTCTGTGAAAAGGTTTGAGTGCTTTTGTGAATATCTATCCTCAGTCTGAGGCTGTTATCAGTTACGTTAGACAAACTGGTTTGTTCAGGCCAAACTGTCCTAAAACAAAAGCTTTTTGAGTTCTTTACCACCACCTTAATGTCCCTCAGCACCAAACACTGTTTCTGGCATTCTGACCTCTTTTCTTAGAGTCCTTGGAATATCATTGCCACTGGGAGCTCAGCTCCCTTTAAGAGGAATTAATCAATCCTAATCATGCAAACAGTATGAACTGAATAGGTTTTCAGAAATGATAAAGGAAAGGCAGTAATTATGTTAGTAAGATATCACCCTCACTGAAGGCAGTGTTTGTGTATGTATCTATAGATAAATTAGTTTAAAAAAAAATGTTGGGAGGGTTTAAGTGTTTAATCTCTTGAGCAGTGAGGGGGTATAAAATTTGGATGGGTTTAGAATGAGGGCAGGAACATGGATGGTGTCTTTGTATGGCTTTTCTTGACTGAGCTCCAGAGCTAGGACACTCGTGGGTACGTGCCCTGTGCAGCTTGGTGTGTGGAGTGGAGAAACAAAATTTAGCCCAGTTCTGTGCACTCTTCTTCCCTTCTGGAACTAGAAATAATCATTTAGGTGTGGCCATTCTGAGTGTTGTGGGGGAATAAAGATGTTCCAGCCCAGCTGCTTTTCCTCCCTTTGTGCTCCTCTATATAGCTTTAGAAGAGAGAGGAAGGTTCAAAGGGAACAGATTAGTGTTTCATATTGCCATTCCTAGGGAGGTTATGAACAAAATACAGCATAGGAAGAGCCATGCAGACAAATCAAGTGAATACCCTTAAGGATTCAGGGCATTTAAAATACTAGAAGATGTGCTGTTGTAGAGACAAACCATAGGCTGTGCAGGAAAGGAGGAAGATTAGACCCAGCACATGGAGGTGGCAAAATGTGCCTTGATTTTTCATCTGGCTGCTGAGTTCCAGAGTGTGTGAATAAAGACCTCCTCCAGAATAACTCCCTGGGAGCAAGGAATAATCAGTTACACTAATTTCAGGCTTCCAGTAATCAAGCCACTACCTGGCTGCTCTTGCAGTTGACTTTGCTGTGATTAATGTGGTACATGCCCAAGTATGTGGCTCAGATGAAGCAGGATAAATGAGCTCTGAAAGAGAATGAGCATTCTCTCCCTCCAAGGAAATATTCAGGAAAACTAATAAAAATTGGGGAGAAAATTTTAGCCACCCTTGTTTAAACCTTAATTTCATAGGATTGGAAAGCTTTTTTTTTTTTCCCCCTCTTCTGATGTTTACAGTCAAGAGAAGTGCAGTATTTGCTGAAATATAGTAACTTTTTTAACTTCAGAAAGCTTGAAGTTACGAGGAGCTTTCTTGTTAACATAACAGCAGTTGAGCCTGTACAGAAACGTGAGTTGGCAGAAGTGAGTTTACAAGCACTAAAAATAGGTGGAGTTTTGTGTTAAAAGTTTTCTAATTAAACATTATCAGTTGACTTTGGTTTATAGCTTGACTAATTTTTGTAAACGTGAATTAGAAGTGTTCTTGTCTTCAGCTTAGCTTCTGACATGGAAGTTGCTTTATGTTTTGTTTCTGTATCTGGGCTCTAGGTAGCTTAGAAGAAGATAAGAAATAAAGACTGACCTGAAAAAAAAAAAAGGAATACAAAATGTATGAAGTCTAGGCTGTTGGCAGTAGCACCTCCTTCTCTGGAGAAATGAAGTTGTTTCAATAATGGAATATAAAGATTGAAGTGCCCCAGACTGTCTCAATAATTAGAAGAGGGGGAATTCTGATTGAAAGCAGTTTTGTAAAATAGTGTAATGAATTAGGTGGCTGGGGTAAAGTAGGCTAATAATGAATGCATTATAGCAAGTGGAATGACTCTGCAACCTGTTTCCAGCCCTTGCTGTGTGTGCAATTTTCCTTTCGACATCTTAACGTTTATTTTTCTTTGTTACAATAAGGCTACAAAGACTTCAGGTTTGAGACCAATGGAACAAAAAGATACTAAAGCAGTACAAGAATTAATCAACACTTACTTGAAGCAGTTTAATCTTGCTCCTGTGATGGATGAGGAAGAGGTGGCCCACTGGTTCCTGCCTCGGGATCATATTATTGACACTTTTGTAGTAGAGGTAAAGCACTCTCTAACTACCTCGGGAATGTAAACACGAATGCCATTTGTAAAAGTTCACATCAGCATCAAGTTTATGAAATGCAGACAGAATGAAAAACATGCTGTAGTTGGGATTTGCTGTCATGATTCCAAATTTGTTCTTTGTATTGCATTCTTGTAGTGAGGAAGTGCTTGTTTGGATGTGACAAAAGAGCAGCTCTCTTATAACAGGATATTTTATAGAAGAATTTTCAAATCTCAAAACATCACTGTCTTATAAGGTTCTTTGCTGTAATATTTCCATGTTTTAAAAACAATCTTCCCACACCATGCCCCCTGCTCCCCTTTGCTTCTCTGGAGATGTGACATGGTAGTAAGTAATGGTCTTCAAATCTGCTTTTTTTTTTTTTTTTTTTTTTTTTTTTTTAAATTAAAAAATTACGACTGATGAAAGGATTTGGTTTGAATTCAGTATAATTCCCTAAGCTGACGGATAGGTTTCTGCAGTATTCTTTAAAACCATTTTTTAGGGGCACCTGCTAATTTGTGGGAATTGTGTGGATTTTGTTGTGTTTTTTTCTGTTGTTGTTTTTTTCTCTTATAGTCTGATTCAGTAAAATATTTTTCCTACTTACTCTGCAGTGAATCTAATGTTCAATGGACTCTTCCATAGTCTAACTTAATTTAATGCCTCTCTTCCTTCCCACCTTCCCTTTCTTTTCCCCAGCTGGAAAAAGAAAGTTGGGGTTGGTTTTTGTCTTCTGTGAATTCAAGCCCAGAAACCTACGGAAGAGTCTACAAGCAGCAGAATTGGCCTGAGGGATGGGACAGTTTCTTCAGTTTCTTCAATTCTTAGCCAGCATTACCTCTTATTCTGTAATAGATATGGCGTGCAAAGCTGTGCTGCATTTATTACTTACTTTCTCTAGAACCTCTGTGGTAGCCTAACCAATAACTGAGTGTTTATTTACTAATTGACTTTTTCTTTTGTAGGGCTCAAATGGTATTTTAACAGACTTCCTGAGTTTCTACACGTTACCTTCAACAGTGATGCACCATCCTGTTCATAAAAGCCTGAAAGCTGCCTATTCCTTTTACAATATTCATACAGAGACCCCCCTCTTGGACTTAATGAATGATGCACTCATAATAGCTAAGTTGGTAAGTATTTTCTTCTTCTACTTCTAAGAATGCTTTCATGAAAGAAGTACTGGCAAGGTAAGAACTGACAGTAATTTATACATTCCATTGCGTTCTGTTTTGTTTTACTGTCTACAGCAGTGTATTTGATGAGACTTCTGTACAATATATATTGAAATATAAGATGCTGCATTTGGTTTTCCTCTTTACTTTGAGCGATGTTAGTGAATGACAAGTGCATGAAGATGAAAACATTTGTAATAGCTTGAACTGTTCAAATATCCAACAGCACACTGGCAACCTTATTCACTCAGTATCAAAAGAATGGAAAGTATCACTAAAATATTTTTCCTTTGAGTTAATAAGTTCTCTTAAAAATATTAAATAAACTGTCTTGTTACTAACTGCTGCCTGTAAAGTTACATAGACAACATCACGTTTTAAATTTTAAGCACTGCTTTGTGTGTGGAATAACACTGAGACGTGATTTAGTTAAATGGAAGGGAAGAGACTGTAAGGGTCCTTGCATAGGAATTGTAAGGGTTTAGTGCTGAATGACTAAAAGCTAACGCTCAGCCCTTAATCATCAGGCTTTCATGGGGGTGTGGTACAACACCGTGGCAATATATTCTGTGGTGGAGAGCTGTGCAGGTGTTGCACATCCCAGCACTTCCTCCGTGTCCCACAGGAGAGGGTGAGCAAGATGCTGGGTGGGTGTTTGGCTTTTGGCTGGGCTTAACCTACCACAAACCATTCTACACTTACATCCAAAGAATGTATTTGGAGGATAGAAATCCAACTCAGTAAATTGTTTCCAAGTTGCATGTTAGTTGAATGTTGAAGTTTTATTTTCTTATTACAGTATATAAAACTAGCTTAGAACCAAGTCTGGTAAAATCTTAGTGTAATTACTGGGCAAAATGCCTGACCTCCTAAGTGAAATCCCAAATTTGGAGCTATGCATTTACGTTCCATGTGTACTGCATGGGGAGAGTCGTATGATGATCCCCTCCAAACCCCATTTTGTGGTCCAAGCTGACACTGTTTCAAGGTGTAGGACAGTTCGCCTTGGGAGTGCCCTTCTGGCCTGGCAGAGGGGTGCAGCAAGTGCCTTTGAACAGCAACTTCTTACACCTCCCAGAAAAGAGTAACCTGAGCCTAACGTGTTGATGTTTAGATAGCGAGTTAAAGCTATGTCAGGGAAATTTAACATTTATTTGAATTTTCAGTGCTTAATTGCAAAGCTTCATCAGTGTGTCTGTACATACAGTGTATCCATGTTCTCCTGAGCTGAGATTACTGCTACTGTCAATGGCTAATTTGGACTATTAAAAAATTTGCTTCTTTAGATGCCAGCTGTCAGATCCTTGCCACCTTGTCTTGTTTCTGCACGTTTTTCACAGCACATTTAACTTAGCGTAGCTTCATCTGTGCACAGAATGATCTTTGTGTAAGGAACCTTACTAAATTCACTGTTTATGCTTTGTGACTTTTTCTTTTAAATAATCCTAAACTGATGAAAACTCCCTTTTTGTAACACGGGGTGCTTATTGAAAAAAAAAAAAAGCGTAATTTTTATACTGAGCAAAGAATGGTCTCGTGCTTAAGTAACTAAGCATTACTGTTTTGTAACTCTGTTATTTTTATGTTAGAATATAGAAAGTCCTCCTGGTGCTCTGCTTTCATGCTGCTAAGACTCCAAGTTCCTAGGTCAGCCTGCCTTGCAGTTAATTACAAGTAAATGGACTGTTTTATCCAGCCTCCAGACAAATTCAGCTGTTCATACATGATGCTTGTCACTGTGATGGCTTAACTGGCCTTATTTTTAAGTTGCTTATGAAGAGTTCAGAGTGGGTTGGGATTCAATGTTTGTGTTGCAGCATAGTACGCTGTGCTACAACTAAATCAGCAACGCCGCTGCATGCAGAGAGCAAATTGGCTCATTCAGAGTAGTGAATTTGGGAGGTAGAGCAAGAGAAGTTGGCAGAGAGTGCATGAATAAGGGAGGGAGCGTGACGTGTCAGATTTGATTTTTGAAGGAAATACCACTTCAGAAAAGGATTAAGGTACAAAAATGTTTATCAATAACAAACGACTGAAAGCCAGCATAAGCTGTACTTACACAGCCTCATCTGGAGTAGGCCATGTGTGTCAAAGCCCTGTATGTCACAGGGTGTAAAAAATGCATGTCCAGAAAGATAAAACAAAGGGAAGTGTTTGAGGGACTCTTCAGACCTTTTACCTTGGGATACTTTATTTGTATGTATATCTAATTAAATGGAAAGATTTATTCCCGTATATTTTTTCTTTTCCACTTAATTAGATTAGTCCCTTGGATATCGTTATGCCTCTGTGGAAAGTATTATTTGTGTGTCATTTGAAACTTCATAAGTAAAATTTTAAAAATGTTTTGCTATTGCCAGAAAGGATTTGATGTGTTCAATGCACTAGACTTAATGGAAAACAAAACATTCCTGGAAAAACTCAAGTTTGGGATTGGAGATGGAAATTTGCAGTATTATTTGTACAACTGGAGGTGTCCTGGCATGGAATCTGAAAAGGTAAGGGACTCTTAAAAAAAAGTTTCTGAACTGTGTTAGGTATAATAATGCTTTCATCTATCCTGGCCAAAATGGGAGGAGTTTAAATTTTTTTCTTTATTTTATTTTTTAATAAAAATTTTTAAAAACCTAAAAAAAAAAAAACTTCTTTTATTTTTTTTAAAGAAAAAAAAATAAAGAAAAGATCCGTGATTCAGGTGCAGAAAACCAGAAAATAATGTTTAGATTTGTTGCTGTACTTGAACTAAAAAACTGCATTTTTCTTCTTCCTTTAGGTTGGTCTTGTATTACAATGAGGACACGTGTTTCTAGAACTCTGAGGTCGTCATTTGCGTTAATTTGATCTCCATAGCTCTTGGAATGATACTGTTCAAGAGGAGTAAAAGCACAACGTCAGTGATACTGAATAGTCCATTAAACCTGAGCAATGAAGAAATCCACATGTGACCAAATTTATGCATTTTCAGATAAATCAGAAGGTCCTTGAAACTCTTTTTATTGTCCATGAAAAGAATAAAAGCACATTCATTTAAGTTTCAAAGCTTAGCTTGCACCTTGATGAGAAGAAGGTATTTTTTTTCCACTCTGTAGAAAAGACTGTTTTGTACAAACTGAACTTCAGTGGTGGATTAGGGTACAAAAATATTTGCTATTATGTGGATGAACTGCTGCATTTCTATTTATTAAGTGGTGGTGTATGTTTGTCAGTGTAACAGAATGAAGGATACAAACTTGAGTATCTTTGCTATATTTACTTCACGTGGATATCATCATTTGGGGAAAAATCATGAAGTTATGATGCGTTTGTAGCTCTATGAAAGTCCTGGATGTTTTTTGTAACTGGAGCAGTATGACAATGTACTGGTTTAACTAGTGCATTTGTTTCTCCATAAGCAACGCTGCCAAATCAATAAAAATACAGATTTGTACTTTGATCTTCAATAGATCAGTGGATTGATTTAACAGTATCGCACTGTTCAGTGCAGGTGTTACCTATGTTGCCGGAATGTTAATACATTACTGTACTTGATTTACAGTTGTGGCACAAAACCTTAGTTTTTCCTCAGTAGAGTACCATCAGCCTGTGTGTAAAACTAAGAATTTTAGTAGTGCTATCAGGATATTTATAGTTTGAATGTTTTCGATGCTTCTGCAAAATTGCACATATTCCTTTGTCTACTTTGATTTCCTATGAAGTCTGTAATTCTAATGAAAAAGTATCTTGTGTAAATACGTATTCATAAATTGTTCCTGGTAGTGTTTTTATCCTGACTTTGGAACAAGAACTTTTGCTGTGTATGTGGCTGGTAGGTGGAAGAGAAATGCTCTACCCTCAGTCCTTGGAAGCCTGTGCGCTGCGCTTCCTGAAATGTAAGAGGGCTGGTCGTCGTTGTTGGGCAAGCTGTTTTAATTCCCTCCCGAATGCTCGGCAACCAGAATGGCTTCTGAAGCACTTTATATGCGTTCCAGCGTAGCGCCGTAGTTAGGTATGATAGCAGATCTTTCACTTGGCGGGTGCTGCAGTAACGTGAGCGCCGCCAGAAGCTGCAGCAAGAAGCTGTCCTAGCTGAAAGTGCCAAATCGTGGTAGTGAAGCCTCTGTGCTGTAAGCATCTTTTGAATGTGACTTGAATATCTCATGAAATGCAAATGTCTAAGCTTTCCTTTTAAACATGCCTGTACCTAAAAACATCAATTTAGATGGAGATGAATTTGTCTGTTCTTCGTAACTGCTAGCCCTGCCCACCTCCTCGTAGCACTGGGGGTTTTCTTTCTCCCCCTTCTTTTCCTGTGTGTCAATTGTTTGTGGTTTGGTTTCTTGTTGAACAGTGAGAGGATTCTGCCCTAGAGACAGCGATAAATAGCTTGGCTTATTGCATTATAGCTCTGTGCTTAAAGCATCCGCCTTCCTTTCCACAAAGGAGGGGACTGAAGATGTTTGTCTGCCCTCCAGGCATGCTAGGGGCCTGGGGAAAACAAGGGCTTTAAAGGGGATCTTCCAGGCAGTCTGTGCAGATGGAGCTGTGAGGCCTGAGCAGAACTAAGTGCCTGAAAACGCAACCGACGGGATAGATACCTGAGGCAGCAACAGGGATTTAATCCCAGCTCCATCCAACACTTGACCTCTCACCTCCCGGAAGGCGGGACGCGGCCCTGCCTGACAGGAATTCACCTGGGAGCACGCTGAGGCACGGAGGAGGCTGACACCAGGCCTTGGTGCTTGCTGCCTCCTCGCTCCCGAGGGCAGAGCCTCGGCAATCCTCACCCAGCCGCTAGTGCTGGGGGCGACTGCGTGGCTCTGCCCCGGGGCTGAGGGACATGGTGCCCGGCAGCAGTCACAGCACAGCTCCCCCTGCTCTGGCCTTGGGTGCTAGGGGAATGACGGGCTCGTTTGCTCTGCCTTCCCTCAAAAATACAAGCGGAAGAAATGCTCGGCAGTGGTTTTTTCTTTTCTCTTTTCCAAAATCAAAAGCGGTTAGGCCACGGTGGGACCAAATGCACATGGGCAGAAGGCAGAACTGAGTTTTCTTGTTGCCCATATCTTAGGATGAGTGCACGTGAAGCAAGGAGTGTGGCCATTCTTCACTTGGGCCATATTCTGGGGAAAAAAACAATGAGTTTGAGGCGTGCAAATTTGTCTTTTTCTGACTAGCTGGATGTTAACTACAGGAAGGGGACAGAGTTGTGCTCCTGTTGAAGTGTTGCAGTGCTGTAGCTGACTAAAAAGTTACAGGGCCAGAGAGGATGAGGGATGAGGGCACATCTGAACCTAAGCTGGAGCAGCTCCTGGGCAGTCCTGTGCACAGAACTGCTACCTAGTGGCTGTTTAATCCAAAACAGTTTCTTCTGTCCCCGATAAGTGCTTCAGCCTTTTGGCTGAACCTGATCTTTTAACTCGAGTGCTTTGTGAGCCTTGGAGGTGTCCCACCTCCAAGTAACTGCCTGACCGCGTGGGTGCAGGCTGGAAGTTGTGGCCACCCGCCCTCGCTTCCTGAGCAGGGCCTTAACTAAAGGGCACTGGCGTGGGTGCTGCTGTCAGCAGCTCTGACACAGGCTCTTGGGCTGTTTCACATGTTGAACGTGCACATGCGGTAGGTTTTGAACAGCTACCAGGTAAGACCCTTCAAAAACTAATAGCTGGTTTCAAAATTGGCAAATCTGAAGGCATTTTGAAGGCTCACTCTACCACCTTTCCCACTACTCTTTTCAAACATCCTGTGTAATTTCTTTTCTTTGGTAACTTTGCAGAGGGGACACAAATCCCTTGGGAGAGCTACAGAGCTGGGCAGGCAGCAAGGTGCTTGAAAAGATGACTGCTGTGCTTTGTTCTTTACCAAAGCTAATCCTCGTGCTCTTCTTAAAGACTAAGAGCTAAATGTTACAACTAGCTAGCATGGGAATTAATTACACTAGGTTCTAGCATGCCTTCAAAATTGTATGCATCT
Source organism: Aythya fuligula (assembly GCF_009819795.1). Lineage (NCBI taxonomy): Eukaryota > Metazoa > Chordata > Aves > Anseriformes > Anatidae > Aythya > Aythya fuligula. Next base: position 22,561,589 of record NC_045560.1, read on the forward strand.
AAAAAGCCAAAGCAGATGACCTCTGTGAAGGACTATGAAGCAAGGCAAAATAAAATCACCTCTTTCCTTGCCGCCCTCAGCGAGGGAGGGCAAATTTCTGGCATTGAATGCCTTTGTTTTGTTTAAACTTCAGGGAGCATGACAACTACAGAATCATGGCTACTGCCTCCCTTCATAGTCAGTATCGTGAGCTTAAGACACTTCTATCTAAATCCAAACTCCAGATGAGCTAGCTGATAGCACTGGGAGGCTAGACTTGCAAAGCTCTGAAAACCGCAACACATAAAACCCATCTTTGCGAAACAAGATGAAACAATTAAGCTATTTTGCTCTTTTACAATACCATAGAATTCACTTTTGCTTATAACATAGAGTGCCAAATAAACTCCTGCGCTGTTGATTTTGATTGCAGTTTGAATTGCAGTACTAGTTCCTTTCCTTCCTACAAAACAGCTGTCTCATTAGGAGACTGTTCATAGACCTCAGCAGAAGGAAACTCCAAACCTTTTAGTCTTGTGTAGCAACTACAGCTGTCATCTGCTACTTTACATACAACAGGCCATGGCTGAATTTCCTGGGGAATAACTTTAGACTCCATTTAGAAACTGAGTTTAGTTTACATTTTCTCACAGGATATGTGTGTTAATAGTTTACATACAGAAGTGTGTTGTTGTTTTTTTTTCCAAATGCAGTAGTAATTTTGTTCTGTTCTATGTATGAAAATAACCTTTTTCCTTCAGCATATTGACCACCAGGTAGAGCTGGAACCCAAGCCTGCATACATGCTTGACCAAACAAAGATTCTTGTTCAGCAGAGGAAAGGATGAAAGTTCAAAAGGGAAGTCTGCCTGTGCTGTTACAGCTCTTTACTTGAAACAAGCATCGAACCAGCTTTAAGAGTTATACTGGCATGGACCTTTGTTTAAATAAACTTTCAATTTTGGTATCAATTTTTTTTGAGTAATTACACTTAATTTGAATCAGTTTTATCTGAGGCATGTTCATCTGTACAAAAATACAAAGCTTGCTTAATGCTTTACATTAATTCCAAAGCTGTGCTTATTACTCCAGGATATTCATTACCAATTTAACTTTGTGATCTCCAACTGCAAATTAAATATTTATCCCCAGACAGACTCATAAGTTTGAACAATATTCTTTATTAAAGCGGAGAGAACCTCGGGTGAATGCAACACAGATGAGTTTGTCGAATCACTTTAATTGGGAAGAACCGAAGTGAAGTCATTCATGCTGAAAAGGTTTTTTTCTTTTTGCGAGGTGGTTTCTTGATCTTATTTGGATTTGGAACAACTTTCTTGATTTTCAAAGGCTGTAAAATCACATCCGAAAGATCGCGCTGATTGCTTTCTGTACGCTTCCGCTTCTGGCTTGTGTGCTCATCCTCCACTGTCTCCTCAAGCTGCTCAGGTTCATGAATTTCTGAAGAATCTGCATTTGCCGCGGATCCTTCAGCTCTATACTGAAACCATGGCACTTCCAAAGCTGGTATCTTTGGAATTATTGCTTCTATTACATCAGTAAATTTATCAGACTGCCTTTTAAAGCCCAGTGCTAAAACGGATGTTAAGCCAAGAAGTGGTGCTATCGTTTCACTGAGTCGGGGAACCTGGCCTGCTGGGGTGTCTCGACTTGCGCTCAGCTGGATAAGGTGCGATGTGATCATGGCAGGCTTTGCAGATTTGCACACCAGCAGAAGCAGCAGCTCATTTTTTTCCAATCCTTTTGTAACTTCATTAACTCCAATCGCAAGTTGTCTTCTGATACTTATGTCAGTCCATCCTGATGCTTGTTGATTGCCTTCTGTTTCCTCTGCTGTAGGGAGCTCATTGTTGCTAGCATCACACTTTCTTTCCATCTGTTTTTTTGTACTGGAACGCTTTTTCTTCCTTGGAGCCTCTACCTTTTTAAGTCCAATTTGTTTAATGCTTTCTTCTAAAGTCTGTAATATAAAATGCATGTTATCTCCATCTATGGTTTTCCACTGAATATCAAAGGGGTTATCTAGACAAATTTTTACAGTGGTTTTCTTTGCTTTACGAAGTGATGCCGTCCCTTGCTGAATTACAGACATCCTGGGGTTCTTTTGTATTTTGCCACCCTAGCTGTGAAGGGAAGAAAAAGGTAAACAGTGTTTAAATATCGTGCTGTTTGCTGGGGACTTCATTACCAGAGCCTTCTCTTGGGAATGCAGAAGAGAAACATCACATCTCAAAATGGTACTTCCAACTGGCACCTTCTTCACACTAGCTCAGTGCTAATCCTTAACAAATCTTCCACAAGGCACAGGTTGCACCTTTTTTTCTCTTTTTTTGTTTTAAAGAGCAGGCTCTAGAGCAAGGCAACACCAGTGACAAGAAACCATTCTGAAGCTGAACCTGAACGAAAGCAGCTAGCTGTTCTGCAGATTAAGAACAGAAGTTGAAGGATCACTTCTCACCGTTGCACAGCTGCATTTTAGAGCTATTATGACGTGAAAAAAAGCTGCAAAATCACGACATGAAACAAGCTCCACATTCTTGAATTAATTTAACATTTCATAAACTTTAATTTGCCTTTTCATTCTTTAATCTTACACCTGCATACCTGCATTTAGATCATACCTGCAATCATACCTGCATTTAGTAGGTATGATAAAAGGCTGCAGAGTGTTAATTATGCTTTTGATGAAGGGAGGCTAACCTCTGCAGGCCTCCAGGAAGTTCAAAAGGGCTCTTTCACTTTTATGTCACCTAGACCACGTCTTTTTGTGAAAAATCAAACTGGTGCAAAGAATGGATAGTTGTTCTCGCTCTGATCTACCTAGTTGAGATCACGAGTCAAGACATGACAGCGGGTCTGCCTGCAGGCCCTGTTCACTCCTTAAGTCCCCAAACTCACGCTTGGGTTATTACGCCATCCTCTTGCCAAGCTACGAGGCCTTTATAGTTATACAGCCCAGCTTACACAGGAGGAGCAACTCAGGAGAAACAAAACACGACTGTATCCTTAGGTATCCTCCTTACCCCAGCAGAAATGTGTGGTGTGAGTGCCGACCTTGAGGTATTTACAAAATGCCATCTTGTCACTCACATCAATTCTCTATGTACTGGTAATAAGCTAAAACAAATAAAGGATCTTACACGTTTTGTAGCTGTGGCAGAGAGAAGAGGAAACTCTTATCATAGTAAAGTAAAAAGTAAAATAAAAATCGGTATTTTTCCTTTTAAAGCCTTTCAGTGATGACCGATGGCCTACAGGGGGTATCAAGTAAAGGCAGTATGGGAAGGAAAAAACATGGCAGATTTCACTGCCGAAAGACTGCCTTTTTCTGCTGCAAAACTGCATTTTTCCTTTCAAAATGGACGCTACGAGGACAAGGAGCGCACAGGGACGGGAATTCAAGCGCCAAGAGGGAACCCAGCGCCCTCCACGCGGTGCCAGCCTCGGGGCCCCTCGCTTCCTGCAGGGGGGGCCGGGCAAAGCGGGGCCTTCCTCCACCTACCTCCGGCCGAAAAAAAAAAACCACCCCACGTCTCCACACCGCCGCTCCGCGATCGCTCAGCGACAGCCTTCCTCCAGCTCCTGCGGTGACGAGAAAAGCAGGGGAGCAAACGCCGCTCGCTGCGCCAGCAACGCGAGGCGGCCGAGAGCGGGGCCGCCCTCCCCGCAGCCTTGGGGCCGTGCCCGAGCCCCACAGCCCCAAAACCCCGTCTCGGTTCCAGTCCTGGTCCCGGTCCCGGTTCCAGCCCGCACCTTCCGGCCCCACACGGCCCCAGCACGGCGGCAGCCCCCCGGCCCGGCTCGTCCCGCCCCGGGGTGGGCGGTGGAGCCGGCAGCGAGAGGCGGCGCCACGGGGCGGTGGCGCAGTGCTGCCTTCAGCGGGCTCCGTGGGGTTTGGGGCCGGTGTTTGGGGTGGTATTGCTGCTGCTTGAACGTGTTTTGCAAGGTGTTTTTATCGGGTAGCGATAGACGGGCTCTGTCGTGTGCGAGCTGATGAAATCGTGGCGAATTAGTGAGGATTTCGTGGTGGCTTCACCGCAGCTCTCACTGCTAGTGCATGAAGCATCGCGTGCACGCACCATGTTCTAACGCTGGTGAGGAGATGAGGCGTAAGGACAAAGCTGAAGGCTCCCCGCAGTGCCATGAACCATTAACGGGTGTCCCAGAAGCTCCTTCTGTCCCCATGTGTCCCAGCACACCGCTCCCCTCGCTAAATGGCAGCCTCATGGTGGAGGACGGAGGCCAGGGACTTGTTTTCCCTTGTGTTTTTATCTCCTCTTACTGAGATTTAATACTTTTGTTTTCTCTGCAAGCCTCGGTTTAATTTAATCCAGTCTTGATTTGAGAGGAAACACCCCTTTTACGTGAGTTTACAGAAGCTGGTGGATTAAAAAAGCTGAAGTGTATGCTATTGTGATTAAAGCCATGCCCGAGGAATGATGAGTACAAAGGTACAGAGGGATGAACATAAAGAATTAGTGAATTGATGTAATAGGTAAGTGGGGCTAGATTTTTTCCTTTACTAGGTACAACTGGAGGTTAGTTAATTTAATGTTTGTTGTTCCTTCTGTATTTAGCAGAACAAAGAAAACCCAGTTTCTGTGGGATGCGGCCTGTCAGCAGTCAAGAGACATTTGGACAACGCCCTCCCAAATACCACAGTGGGCACCAGGTCCCCACAGGGCCGGTCACCAGGTCGGGCTGCAGAGGAGAGGATGCTAACAGTGATGGTGCTGGTGTGATTCAGATCAGGCTCGCATTCATTCACCCCGAGGAAATCCCTTTTTCAAACAAGTGCCTTGGAAACCCTGCTGCAGCTCTGCTCTTGGGCTGGCGGCCTGACCCTCCGGGGTACAGATGCGAGCTCAGCCTTCCCAAGGAGACGAGCGTGGGCACCCTCGTGGGCTCAGCACGCAGCAAATCGAGCCAATATCCCTTCACCAGCCCTGATGGCAGGCCAGCTCTCCCAGCACGGCCCCCAGATGAGGCCACTCGGTGCCCAGCCCCATCACGTGCGGCCCCTGCCGCCCCGCAGGGCGCTTCGGCAGAGCTGGGAGGCAGAAGCTCTGCGTCCCCGCAGGAGAAGGAGCGAGGCTGGTCCCTGGGCATCCCCACAGCACCATGACTCTCCAGGTAAGCAATTCTGCATCCCGGCCAGACAGAAGAGGAGCAAGAGGGATGCACCGTCCGTCCGTGCAATGCCTTGTCAGAGACAGACGTGTTTCTTCACCGTAAGGATTGCTGCTGCAAAATCAAGGTTACCTTGCAGCACGTAAGCCTCTGACGGTTAAACAGTGCATTGCTTTTTGCAAGTGGAGGTTGAGACACAGGCAGCTGATTTTGAACTGTTCCTGGCTCGTGTAATTTTGCGGAGGTAGGAGACACAAATGCTCTTAGTGTGTGCGAATTGTTTTCTTTGTGTGCACATCTGACTTTGCTGGGACTGGCTTGTGCACTGAGAGGTAGGTATGTTATTTAATTTTTAGGTGCTAGCTACTTACTTACTCAGAGCTATAGAAGAAAAAGGGAAACTTCTAACACTGAATCAGTGGTTTGTGTGCGTTTGGGAAACACGAATAACATTTAAGAGAGCACGCATTTTTTTCAGGTGTGTACATCTTTGGAGTGGTACATTTTGAGATGCATTTTGGTAGGAAAGCTTCTTCCTTCTGCTTTCACTCTGACTGCATTTAAATTGTTCCCGAGGAAATTATTTTAATTGCTGGCTTTTATCATTGTACTAAAGCATGAATACTTTCCTTGTCTTGCCCATGCGCTGATGGATTAGGCTGTAATTTCTTATTAGGCTTTCTGTTATCCCTTTCACTTTAAGATTTGCAAGCCCTTTTCATCCTGCTCTCATTATAATGTCCATCTCAGCTTGGTTTGTGTGTGTGTGTGTGGCAAAGAGTGAGCAACACAACGCTCTGACCTAGATGCAGGGAGTGTATTGTCAGTAGCTCAGCAATTTTCTCCTGAGCTGCAGTTATGTGGAATGGCACAGAGGTTTCATTGTGTTGCTTTACAGCTAAGAAGTAGAATCCTGCTTAAATGGCTAAGAGCTGCCAAATCCCAAACATAACGCCACCTTTGTGTAGTGATCATTGAAATTGTAGTTTGTTTTCTTCTGCCTTGAATTCACTCTATGAAATAAATATATTTAAAGAGATCTCTAAGTTTTGCAATCTGCTAAAATATTCTGCTGAAAATAAATTAATTTTTTTCTTTGCACAAAGGAAGTCTGTGATAGTAGTCAGATAAGTCATGCGTTTAGCTTTAATGCATGTGTGTATGTTTATGTCTGCATATATATATAAGTATATACAGACTTCTGCTTTTAATTTGAGGAATTAAAGGGGAATTTTATCATTGTACAATTAAAGGAAATTACAGGCTCTTCCTAAGTATGTTGTATAAGCAAGCAAATCCTAAGCAAAATCTGTGAGTCTGTGCACAATGATTGGATTGAGGGAGATGAAGAAAAAAACATTAAAATTTCATTTCTGTGCATTTCTTGCTGCTTAAGGTATGCATTTGCATATTTTTGAAACAGTAGCTTGTGATATTTCATATAGATCCAGTTAGAATAAAAGTATATAAAGGTAAGCTTATTAACTTTATTATTTTTTTCAGTTATCTTTTGTCTGTACAAGTCTAGTGTGCTTGTAGTTCATTCTTGTGAAGTTTAGATCAGAAAATGATTCAAGGCATTTGGAAGGTTTCCACTGATGTGAGTAGTCCTTATCTCTGTCCTGACAAGGACTCGTGCACAGCAGTGCTGACAATATGAAGATGCAGATAAAACTTATTTCATCTTCAATTAATTACGGCAGCTCAGTTGTGTTTTAATATTGATACCACTTCTTCATCTCAGTGCTAAGAGAGTGTGAATGCTGCTTTTGTTTGTACGTGCGTGGATAATATGAGGAGATGTCTGTGATGGTGTGAGAGTCACTGATACATGTAGTAAAATACATCACATCTACTGGTGTCGGGATGAAGAATGAAACACTTGTTTTAGTACAGAGTGGAACAGAATAGTTCAGCTAGAAGAGACTACAAAGAGCATTGAGTCCAACTGCCCGACCACTTCAGGGTGAAAAGTCAAAGTGTATTTGTGAGGGCGTTGTCCAAATGTCTCTTGACTGCTGACAGGCACAGGGCATCAACCACTTCGCTGGGAAGCCTCTTCCAGTGTTCGACCACCCTCATGGTGAAGGAATTTTTCCTTTTATCTAGTCTGAACCTCCCCTGGCACTGCTTTGTGCCATTCCCTCGTGTTTAATAAACTTTTATCTAGAAAAGCAATCTTAAAGGTGGTGGGCCATCAAATATGTTTTCCTAAGGAAACGTAGGTCCCTTTTATGCATCCATACTGACAGTGTGAGGGAAATGCTTTGTTCCTGGGCATGTCAGAGGTGCACAGTTCCAGTCTCTTCCTTAGTTCAGTGACACATAGGTTTCAGTAATGATTTTGTTTTCCCTTGCTGAGCCCATCTCCATGATACATGCCTATTGAAAGTGTTTCTGTCAGTCATATGCAGACGCGTGTTTGTCCACTGTTAGACTACAGACCCATTTTTCTTTGGTGAAAAATTAAGAACGGGCTTAACATCAGACCTTGCTGAGGCACTTCTGGTGGCAGTAGGAAATCCCAGTACAGTGACACTACAAAAGGAGAACAAGAAGAAAAGTATTGCAAATGAAGAAAAATAAAGTTTGCAAGAAGAAAGTGTTAATATTACAAATACTAGGAATTCCTCATAGGGAGATCTTTATTATATTGCTTACAAAAGGCACATGTGAATTATGGACTATGATTAACAACTAAAGCAATGTTCCCTTCTTTTCTTTTATGACCAAAGATCAGTTTCTTTTGATCCTCTAGGGTAAGCAAATGTTTGAATGATGTATGACTCAGAATGGTTTTGTTTGCACTGAAGCTGGAAACTATCAAAGCTGTCATTTCTGGAGAAAGAATCGATTTCTCTAATGAAATTTGAGAGTAGTATCTTCTTGTTGTATGGATTTTTCTTCCATGGCATCAAGAACAAGTAGATGTAGAAGATAAGAGAATTTTCCTGTTGACCTAACGACTTATCCGAGGGCAAGTACCACTGCAGCTGGTGCTGTAGGCTTTCTCAAGTGCAATGAAATTCCAATGTCAAAGTCAATGTCATGAAAAATGTTCATTCTTATTCAATTACATTCATAAAACGTTTTTACATTTAACAATTTCCTTTTAATGTCAGCAATCTAAAGGAGTTTTAGAAGAACAGAAATTAACTTGCACTTTGTGTCAACTACTAACACTGTTTCTCATGACCTATATATTGAGATATTTCACCACCATGAAGACAGCAAAACCATCCGTTCGTTCATGAATGTACATATCTGAAGTTCTTCCTGATAAGGACTGAATCCACATCCATATGAATGCCACTGTTGCCAATTTAAAACATTAAGCCAAACTGAAATTATTTTGTTTAGCTAAATATTTGTTGTTCACACCTGCCAGAAGGTAACAACTCTTGCTCCATTGCAAAATAAGCAATAGCTTATTACTTTAAGGCAATTTCAAAATGTTGTCTGGCAGTGAGGAGACAGTTTCAAACTATGGACTGCCACCATATACAGGTTAGAAGAAAACTCTCAGTGTTAATACATTTATTAAAAGGTTACTACATACTGTGAAGGCATAGGGCTTCCTGCATGCTCTTGTATACCTCTTAACCCTCATACAATCCCAAGAAGTGTTTGCTATAAAGTGTCCTCTCCTCCTAAGTTTCTTTCCTGTGGTTGGGATCTCTCCCATTAATGAATAAAAGATGATCAGGGAAAGAATAGAATAAATCCTTAGTTTTAGTTAGTTGGTAACAACTAGATGCTTTAATGATGCTTGATGTGCTGTTGGGGAAATGTTTTCCTTATTATTCTGTATAAATCATTACATTGCTACTTTTAAACAGGACCCTCCATAGACTCGCCAAGATGTGCTTGCTTATACCAGGTAGCCTAGTTGTAAGGTGCCACCAATGGGATTTCTACTTCGTCAGGCTTCAAAGGGGAACGGTCATTAAAGTATCAATCAAGCCCCAGAGCCCTAGTCAAGAGTTTCAAGAGTTTCTACAGACAAATCTGTGTGTGTACAAATGGAGCTTCTTTTGTGTCTTGAGTAGTTTCTCCCACATGCAGCTGCTGTCATCTGCCTGTACTCACCTTTTTGCCTTGTTCTGTAGCTGTTGTTATGACATCTGGGAGTCCCAATACAACTGGAACTGAGATAATTGTTACTGTCCTTGATCGACGAGAATCAAGGGTCCTTGCTGCCATATGGTGGTCAGGATGACGCTGTCATCTGCTTCTCTGCCACAGGAGTGAGACGATGTAAAGATCAAATGAGTGTAGATGCAGTTAAATGCTGTTGAAGCAAATAATGAAAAGCAAACTACCCTTCTGGGGTCCAGCCACCTTTTAGCCATTGCATTCTGACTCATTGTAGAAACCTATAAAGCACCAGGCCTGATGGTGTTTCCTACTGGATTCTTGCATTTGCCTCGCTGATTTTGAGCAGATTTTCTTTGCCTTTTCACTTTCTTCCTAAACTGACAAGTTGTAGAAAAGTTGTTCTTCACTGGACCTTGTTGCGTGCAGTCATTCAAAGGAGGAAAAAACCTGTGGAAGCTTTGGCTTTGTGAGTTTAGGTCCATTAGTCCAACTTAATGGATGGAATTGTCTTACATTAAAGGACGTGTAAGAACAATTTATCTTCCCATTTGTTCTTAGGGAATTGATCACTGGAGCAATACTTCACACAGAATCACGGAATTTCTAGGTTGGAAGAGACCTCAAGATCATTGAGTCCAACCTCTGACCTAACGCTAACAGTCCCCACTAAACCATATCCCTAAGCTCTACATCTAAACGTCTTTTAAAGACCTCCAGGGATGGTGACTCTACCACTTCCCTGGGCAGGCTGTTCCAGTGTCTAACAACCCTTTCAGTAAAGAAGTTCTTCCTAACATCTAACCTAAAACTCCCCCTGGTGAAGGGGAGTTTTCCTTTGACAAGGAAGTCAACGTTACCACTTCTCAGAGTGAGCTTGCAAAACTCTGTTCCCAGCTATTACTTATTTCTAATGGCAAGCAAGTTGTTGGCTTTGTTTTGTTTTGTTTTGCTTTGTTTTGTTTTTCATACAGATACAGAATCGTTTATGTTGGAAAAGACCTCTAAGATTAAAATGTTCCAACCATTAACCTAGCACTGCCAAGTCTACCTCTGAAGCGTGTCCCCAAGCACCACGTTGCATACCATTTTGAATACCTCCAGGGACTGTGACTCACGTACTTCCCTGGGCAGCCTGGTGATCACTAGTGACCAGCCTCCAACTGGATTTCACTCCATTCACTACAGTTTTTTGGGCCCGGCCACGCAGCCAGATTTTCACCCAGCGAAGTGTAGGCCCATCCAAACCATGAGCAATCAGTCTCTCCAGAAGAATGCTGTGGGAAACTGTGTCAAAAGCCTCTCTGAAGTCAAGGAAGACAACATTCACAGTCTTTCCCTCATCCACTATGTGGGCCACCTTGTCGTAGAAGGAGATCAGATTTGTCAAGCAGAGTGTGGCTTTTGTGAACCCGTGCTGTCTGGGACTGATCACCGGGTTATCCTGTAGGTGCTACGTGATGGCACTCAATCTGCTTCATGAGCTTCCCCTGCACCAAGGTCAGACTGACAGGCCTGTAGTTCCCTGGTTCCACCTTCTAGCCCTTCTTGTAGGTGGGTGTCATGTTTGCTAGCCACCAGTTGACTGGGACCTCCCTGATAGCCAGGACTGCTGATAAATGATGGAAAGTGGCTAGGATCTCACTTACACCAGCTCCTTCATTACCCTTGGTTGGATCCTATCTGGCTTTATAGATTTGTGTACCTCTAAGTGGTGTAGCAAGTCACTAATCATTTCCTCTTGGTTTATGAGGGCTTCATTCTGCTCCCCATCCCTATCTACCAGCTCAGGGCAGGGTATCCAGAGAGAGCTAGTCTTGCTACTAAAGACTGAGGCAAGGAAGGCATTAAGTACCTCAGCCTGTTCTTCATCTCTTGTCACTGTGCTTACCCCCACATTCAATAAAGAATGGAGATTCTCCTTAGTCCTCCTTTTCTTGTTTATATATTTCATACAGTTCACAGATTGTTCAAGACAGTCTTGTTCTAAGTACCACATAGATAATCTCTCATCTCTAATCTGCCCAGAAGCGATATAAGTTCTGTTCTTAAAAATGGCGACACAGCCCCCAGTGGTGACGCTATAGTCGCTAGCTGGGTAGGTGGGGAAAAAGCAGCTCTGTTCTAACAGAGGATTGCCTTCCAGATATAACAAACCTCCTTTGCCAAGGAATTCTTGCTTTTCTTTTAAATTTAAGACCTTGACTCGCTAAGAACTCTCTCTATGCCAAAGGAAGGAAGAAAACACACTGGCAAACTGTAGATGTAAGCAGGCCTCAAGATCTAAATTCACAGAGTGTTGTTCTTAAAAGAATTCTGCTTTCTCCTTGTTGATTTCAAATAGCAATTGATAGTTTTACAAAAATTAGAAATTTCTCCAAATGTTGTGGCCGGGAACGTTACCCACTAGACAAACTGAATTTTCATAATAACAATAATGATAGGATAGTGGCCAGGTGTCTGTGTAAGATCACTGTGATCAGTGCCCCCAGCTACCTGTTCTTAACCTCTTTCACCTGCTGCTGGTGCCTTAAAGCAGCCAGCCACCAGCTGATGTGCCATTAAATCAATGAATGTATAGTTTGTGACTCCATGAAGGGGCCTTTCTTTGAGGAAATATGCTTGAGCATCAGTCAGTAATTAAATTCTTTTCTTTCTTTAGTTATTTTAAAACAGAAATGCCCGTCTTGTGCTTTCACTCTTAAAATAAAGAATGCTATAATGAGCGCAGGTCTTGCTTATTTTATTTCCTTCACCTGCTCCACCCAGCACAGTCATTTGCCAAGCAGAACAGCATCAATTAAGACAAATACAGGATAGGTTTTCTTACTTAGAACAAAACCAAAAAACCCTCTCCTCTAACTAGAGGAAAAAATAAGTAGCCTAAAGGAGCATGGTACAGTCAGCTGAGATACCACCAGGGTCTTGGGTATTTAAACAAAACTTCAGAATCACCTTGAAACAATTGTTGGATACAGAGCTGATTTTTTACACGTACTGTAGGCTGCTTTTAAATATATATGTAATAGTATATTCTAAGTGATATACCGTGCTTCTGCAAAGGCACATCCAACTCAGAAGATACAATAGTTACTGAAAGCAGCATATAGCATCTTTTTTACACCATAGTACATGTGACAGTACTATGTAGGAGTTTACTGCACTATAGCAGTGGCAGTAAACTGGCAGTTCAGTAGTTGCTGTGCAAAAATCTTGCTATCTGACATATCCTGGGCATGAAACAGACTACAAACTCTATGCTAATTCTAATTTGAGACTTAGGTTATAGACAGAATAGCAGCTATAGCCTTGGGTTAATGTGAGTGTGAGACACAAGAAGATGAAAGGGGTATTTCAGCCTTAAATTTATGCTTCACTTGGTGCTCTACAGTGTTTGAGAGCTGGGTATGGAAGGCTGTCCTGGCAGTAGCACTGCTTCAGTCTCCATGAGGTATGGGTGCGCTGACAGCTGGTTAGCTACTGCACTTTCATCAGAGAGGTGAAAATGAAGGAGGAAGTGTGCAGTACCTCTCAGAGGTACTGGCTCCACAGGGGAGCTCCTTCATTAGAGCCAACACAATGCCATGAGGCCAAAAGGATTTGGAGATCACTGCTGTGCTGTAAAGTTCAGTGACTGTTTTCATGCTCCCACCACGAATGCGACGGACATACACAGCTTTCATTGCACACATTACTTACATGAATGTATCCGTGTGGTGGTTTTACTCGGGTGGGCAGCCAAGCTCCACCACAACCGCTCTCTTACTCCCCCTCCTCAAAGGGAAAGAGGGGGAAAATATGATGAAAAGGGCTCAGGGGTTGAGATAAGGACAGGGAGAGCGCTCAACAGTTATCGTGGCGGGCAAAACAGACTCAGAGTAGGGAGATCAGAGAAATTTATTGCCTATTACTAACAAGCTAGAGCAGTGAGAAACTAAAAACACAAACTAAAACACCTTACCCTCCCATTCACCCTCTTCTACCTCCTTCCCCCCAGCAGCGCAGGGGAATGGGAAATTGGGGCTGCGGTCAGTCCCTGGCGCTTCATCTCTGCCGCTCCTTCACGGTCACTCTCTGCACCTGCTCCACAGGGGGGTTCCAGTTCCCTCAGCCGCTCCTCACAGGCCTTGTGCTCCAGGCCCTTCACCAGCTTTGTAGCCCTTCTCTCCTTGTGCTCCAGGCCCTCGATGTCCTTGTCTTCTCGTAGCAAAGGGCCCAAAGCTGAACGCAGCACTTGAGGTGTGGCCTCACCACAACAGAGCACAGAGGGACAGACAATCACCTCCCTGGTCCTGCTGGCTGCACTATTCCTGGTACAAGCCAGGATGTTGTTGGCCTTCTTGGCCACCTGGGCACACTGCTGGCTCATGTCCAGGTGAGCATCAGCCAGCACCCCCAGATCCTTTTCCTCTGCACAGCTTTCCAGACACTCTCCCCAGGCCTGTAGCACTGCATGGGATTGTTGTGGCCAAAGTGCAGGACCCGGCACTGAGCCATGTTGAACCTCATCCCCTTGGCCTCCACCCATCCAGTCCAGGTCCCTCTGCAGGGCCTTCCTGCCCTCCAGCAGATCGACACTTCCCCCCAGCTTGGTGCTTGCAAACATACTGAGGGAAGCCACCCCTGCAGCCCTCCACTACTAAAACCTTGCCATGTAAACCCACTACAATCCGTGACCATTCTGACACTAGACAATCTGTAATGGTTCCAAGTGGTTAGATAGAAAACTGTTGGAAAAAAGAGGTTTACTCATTTTAGCTATGCTGATCCTATTAAATAAGTAGGCCAAGTTCACCTTCTAATAATTTACAGCTTTATTAAACTTCTTTTGTGGAGAAAATACATAGACTTACTACTAAAACTATGTGAGTAATAGAGCCTATCTATTGAACTACCGTGCACGTTAAAATTAATGTTTCAAGCACACCTCTTGAGAGGCAAACTAACACTTTCTTTTTCTTGCATCAGGCTGACTTTGATGAGGCTGCAGAAGAAGTAAAAAAATTAAAAACAAGACCAACAGATGAAGAACTGAAGGAACTGTATGGATTCTACAAACAGGCTACAGTTGGAGATATTAATATTGGTATTCCTGTTACTATATATAACAGCAAATTTACACCCATACCTTGCAATCAAGCAAATGTTATATAAACCTGCATGATAATCAATAAAGGTATGCATTTATTTTGGCAGAGTGCCCAGGAATGCTAGATTTGAAAGGCAAAGCCAAATGGGAGGCATGGAACCTGAAAAAAGGTGTTAAAGCAATTAAATTTACCACACGTAATCACTTAAATAGAACTGCAAATACAAGCCAATAATTACTCCTACTTTCCTTTGCAGGTATATCAAAGGAGGATGCCATGAATGCTTATATTTCTAAAGCAAAAGCAATGGTAGAAAAATATGGGATTTAGAATACTCAGAGTAATTCCCACTACTAACTCACTCTTCAGTAGCTAATGAACTAACTCTGCTGAGAAAAATAACTGTAGTAGTCTGACAGTAAAATCTTTTAAGTGTGAACCATTGCACGGTAAAGGGTGTTTACACATATACTGTATTTTTGGACTACATCTTCTTCTAAATAAATTTGAACCTATTAAATAGATATTTCTTTAAGAATTGTGGATTTTTGTGAATGTTAAATTACATTCAGCATTTTTACAGAAGCATACAGAGAAGCTCTAAAAGTAAAACAACAACTGTCTTTTTTAGCAAATGATGTTATTGAATACAGTGAAGGGTTTGTGCATGTGTGAGATGAAAAGAAGGAAAAGATGAAAAGTTTTTACTTTTAAGACATGAAGACAATGTTTATTTTTGTAACAGAACAACTTCTTTTAAATGATTACAATAAAAATGTTCTGGAGGAACAGTTACTTTTAGGCATAACTGAATGCAATTTAACAGAAAGAATGACTTAATTATTAAGTTCTGTGGAGTTATCTTACCCCTTCTATTATTAAAATGGAGGGAAATACTCATATGTCAGAATTTTCTATACATTTAGTTATGTATTTTATCAAGAAAGTTTCATTAGAAGGCTCCAGTAGATAAAAGTGATTTCCAGGAAGACTGTGAACGGAAGTATCTCCACTGGTTACTGCAAGCCAGGCTGAAAAAGATTTAAAATATAAAAGAAATGTAAACTATTGTGGTCATTTTACATAAGTATTTCAAATTTATTATTTAATTATTTTAAATCACATATCAACTGTTTTTCTCCGCATTTCTGTATATTTCTGTTTCATTTAAGAAGGTGGTAAAAGATTCAGAAGAACTCCATTCATTTAATGATTTGTTTTATCAAGAAAATGCCTAAGTATAAGAGGAAAGCCATTTAAGTAAAGTACCTTCTGAACCATGTTCTTTTTCATCAGACCCGTTAAAGCAGGTGACATCACAAGACAAGTATTTCTTTCTTATATCACGCCAACTGTGAACACAAAAATGTTATACAATTTTCCATAGGATAACTATGTTTGGGTTTTGCCTCCACATATAAAAAAGCTTTTTCTTTCTACTCAAAAACACAACAGAAAATTTATAACATAACAGACATACTATAGATTAAATTGCACAGAACATCAGGAAAAGGACTTTCTGTATCTGTAAGAGTCTTAGCTCCTTACCTTACTGCACTTATGTCTCAAGTTTTCAAGAAAATATGACCTAGCAGTTAGGAAAAAAAAAAGAAATTCAACCTGCATTAAAAATTCTCACTGATAATAAACAATTATGTTGTCTGCTTATATCCAAGTTCTGATGTTTCAGACCCTTAGCAATGTCAGGTTGCAAGGGCCAAAATGGGTCCTTCTCTTTGCCAGGATGAGAAACCTTAACCACTCAGCTACATAAGCTGTTGTATAAGATCCACTGGAGACAGAAGTGGTATGAACACTAAAATATAAATAGAAAAACACATAAAGGAGGAAACTATGTTTACTGTTTATTTATTTATTTATTTTATATAACTAATCTAATTCAAAATCTAGAACAAATTTCAGAGACAGAAAAAAGAAAACCTGAAGTGACCAGACATAAGTACAGCTTTAAAATATAAATGTAATTCAAAATTATAAAACTTACGGATATGTGTGAAGAACTTTCTGATCTTCTTTTAAAATACATAACAAATGTTTGTTGATTTGTTCATTTTCCAGAAACTCAGGAGGAGTTCCTCCTAACATGTCTAAATATTCAAGCATGCAACTATCTTCTATTTCACGGAATTTGGTCATCAGAAAAAAATATTCACTCTGTCAGACAAAACGATTGGGTGACATATAAAATATACACCATATTAAATAATACTGAATAATACACCCTAACATACACCACATTAAATGATATTTTCACTAATAATTGCTTTAGTAAAAAAAGTATGAAGATTCTCTATTACCAATACACAATGGCTGATTAGCTTAACATTTGCAGGTATAGGGTAGGGTTAGTAGACTGGTTTTTAACTGATTATAACTGAGACAAACACTGTTTTGAGACTTCCAGACACATTTAATGTGTTTTTGTCCAAAGTTTGAATCTCACTATTGAAAGAAAATTAATAAAACATATAATGGAAAGAAAAACCTTGCAGTAGAGACAATGCCAACTAATGTAGGACTGAAGAGACCCACAGATTAGGGAAATTTTCAGGAATCATAATGTCTTCCATGAAGTACTAGCTCAATGAACAACATTGGTAAGAAACACCATGAACAGAAGAATGGAAAGAGCAAATGATGACTGAGGACAAGAGGGCTAGGAAAAAGCCAGCTCATTTGTTTTACTGAGAAAGACTAACAGAATCACCAGAAACTCAGAAGCAGAGGGAACTGAGAACAGATTACAAAGGCAACAGAGAATGAGGAGGGAAAGAAATACCTGGTCAAATGTACCGAGGGCTGGTGCAGGAGATTTATAAAATGCTAGAGTAAGACAGTTGTTTCATATGTTACAGAGCAGGAAGTGTCACTTTATGTTTTGTTTTCATTGCTTTTTTAAGCCAAAGACCAGAGTAAATAATAGCATTCAGAAAAAATAGCATTAGCTCAAGGAGACTATTCTCCCTAGGCTAAGGATAGCCACAGTAAATACTCTGCAATGTGAAATTCACAAGTGTTTTACTCATGCCATCTAATACACTGTTTTTTGTTTTGTTTTGTTGTTGTTGTTAATGAATTTATAACTTACATGTAGGCCATATGCCCCTGAGAAAAACAGATGGACCGGCTCTAGTCCATACTCCTCTTTCAAGTGTACTGCAACTGCATAACTAACATAAGATCCAAAACTGCAGCAAAAAGAGAAGTTAAAACAACATAATAAAAATTAAGTAAAAACTGGAAAGCGTGAATATAATTTGAATTTTAGTGCTAACTGGCTACCTTGAGCATTTATTGAAACTGTAACTCTAGTGGATTTTATGGTTCTATATAAATGACATATAGTGATTTAGCTAACTCACAAAAAGTACCTTCCAACACAGACTAATTTTACAAATGAGACCTTTTTTGCCCCCATTTGTTCTAGTAGTTTCCTGAATCCCAGCAAGGACAGTTATTTTGAATACTTGGGACTAAGTGATCTTCAAAATCTACACATTTGTTCACCCTATATGCTCACTTTAGAGTAAGCACTGACACAAATATTACCAATAAACAATTATAATTTATCAGTGTAAAAATAAATCACAGCACTGCCATTTTTAGAAGACATTGTGCCTGAAGTAATCAAAATATAAATAACCAGAGTCTTTGAGATTAGCAGCATGGTTTAGCATGGCTTGACAAAAGACCTTTGCAGAAGTGTATCTGCCTAGGGTTTTTGCAAACAAAGACAAGTCACTATCTACTCCTACAGTTCCTTCACCAGGGTATCTAAAACGTATACATCTTTACCTGTGACCAAAAAATGCAAATGGTTTTTCTTGCAGATCTTTTAACAAAGTACTTGTAATTTCATTAACTACTTCTGCCATGTCTTCTGGAAAAGGCTCCTTATCACGACATTCTCTTCCAGCAAGCCTTATAACAGACACTACAGAAGAGATGGAGGAAGGGAGGGAAAAGAATTACAGTCATTTCAAGAAAAAACAGTAACATCATTTTTACTAAATTTTCTAATCTATTCTGCAGAGTATACAGATTATTTAAATTAATCCTTTTTGTAGTTGATACAGTGTATTTGCTATTGCTACTGCTATATTTTAATCCTGTGATTCAAGACAGATCAGGTTTCGTTCCTTAACTGAAAAGTGTTGCCTCTCCCACTGATCAAATTTATAAATGCCTTAAGTCAGAAATCCACTTAAAATGATAACAAGGTCATGATCTCAGCTGAGGTTTTGAAACAATTTTATTGCTGTAGGCATTAATAAAAATAACGATTTCAATAAAACCAACTCTGAGGGTTGTGTAAAAAATATCATTTTAAGGGCAACATTAGAATGTTAACAAACTGTATTAGGATCATACAGTTCCCATTTTCCTCTTTGAAGGCTCTTCAGTGCTGCACACAGTAAAATGCAGAATTGTATAAACTGATGGGATTTAATAGCTATACAAAAAGGCATATCTTATCTTTTTACACCCCTTTCAAAATCAGGAGTTTTTCCTCTCAGAGTTTAGAGAAAATAAGTAACCAATAGATCAGTAAAAATGGTGATTTTCTGAGATTTCCTTGACATTGAACACACTGCTAAACTAGCATGGACATAACAGGTGAAACGTATTTTACAAGAGACAGAATAAGCCACCACATAATACCACAGACAGTAGTACAAAAATGTTCATGTCTTTTTTACTTTATTTCAGCACAATTAAAGCATCTGAAGGAGCGTGCTGCTCCCTGACTTTATTCCTCTGGCTCTGCAGTCATTCCTAGGCTATCTTCTTAGTAATGTTGTTAGAAGTATTTCTATCCACACAAAAATGCTTGATAAACTGAATTTCATTCTGTGCAGCCTCTCAACATTAAAAAACAATTCTTATGACTTCACTGTTCTTACATAAGGATATAAGGCACTGCTGATGTGTTTGGAATATGCAGTAGCATATTTTTACTGCATTGCCCTTTCTTGAATCAAACCAGCAGTTTCCAAGGCAGACAAGCATACTATAGTCCTGTGAAATTTATCTCTGAGGATGTCGCTTTTTAACTTAATTAAATATACTTTGATCCAAAGTGGTACAGAAGCTTAGTACACCCAGCATCCCAATGGAAATGTGGAATCCTAGTAGACTTCCTTTCTGAATATAATATCCACTGGAGAAAGACTGCACAGCTGTCAAGAGCATTATATTCTGCAACTGTGTATTTCAGAGACCCCAGCTTTCTTAAAGTCTTTAACTACACAAATGACCAACCTTCAATTGTGCTGCTGAAGAGTTCGCACCATCGATCAAAGAACGAACATTTACCTCCAGACCAGGGAAAGCAAATCAGCCTACAGAGAGCATTTGGCCTTTTGTGTGGACGGGAGATCAACTTATTCATTCCTAGGAGAAAAACAAACAAACAAAACAAACAAAACAACAACAACAACAAACGAAACAAGAAAACATCATATTACTCTAGAACAAGACTCTTCAGGTACAGGAAAATTAAAATGAATGAAGTAAGATTTAAAACAATGGGTTAATATTTTCTGTCATTAGAACTGCTTGTGCTATGGCAATAGACAAACAGTTATGAGATAATCTTCATGCGACTGTGGAAACCAGGTTCTGCTTTTATAAATGGTGATGGAATAGCATTGGGCAACATCTTTTGCAATATTTTCTTCTATTTGAGTCACTGATGACAAAGAACAAGCAGCAAAAGATATCAATCTGGGTTTTCAAGGTGACCCTTTAAAAACACGGGCTTTAAGAGCATACCCAAACAGAAGAGGTAGAAAACATAAAGACCACCTGGTTCGGTATTCTGTCTCTGACAGCAGTAAAAATGGATGTCCAGGGAATAGCTGGATGCAGTTTCTTCATATATGGGAAACATCTATGAATTTCTCTTCCATGCATTTATCCACTCTCCCCTTAGGTGTGGTTAACATCCACAACATCCTCTTGCAATGATCTACTACTACCCTCTGCATGAGTAAGGAGCTACTTTTCTGTATTGAACAGGACTCCTACAACTGAGTTTGATGCCCTCAGAGTAGTAAAGAAAGTGAATGGTGCATCTCTCAGCATTTGCTTCTAAGTATATTTGAGATCTTCTGTCATGTTCCAGTTCTTTTGTCAGTTATTTTTCTTGAATGAAAAGGCTTGGTTTACTTGGGTTTTCTTCGTATGGCAGTGCTTCCATACTCATGACCATGATCCTTACCCTTCTCTGGCGTCTGATTTTGTTGTATCCTTTTTGAGATGGTGTAGGTACCAGAACCACGTTCAGTTTTATCACAGCAGCTTTAGTGCTTTTGTTGCCTGACAGACAGAAGTGACAGCTGAAGCAAGGCTTATAACTACTTCTCCCTTCATACTGAGAAGAAAAATAGTATCAAATATGCCAACTGCATTGTCATTAGCACCAGACACTGTCTTCACTATCAGAAAAGGGATTCTCAACCTTTCCTTTCCTTTCCTTTCCTTTCCTTTCCTTTCCTTTCCTTTCCTTTCCTTTCCTTTCCTTTCCTTTCCTTTCCTTTCCTTTCCTTTCCTTTCCTTTCCTTTCCTTTCCTTTCCTTTCCTTTCCTTTCCTTTCCTTTCCTTTCCTTTCCTTTCCTTCATTGCTGATTAGATTTGCTGACATGAGCACTCAGGTGACAACCTACTACTTACCATGTACCAGGCTGTGTTCTGTCAAAAAACCACCACGAACAACACAAAAACCTAGTAAAAGTAAATTACTTGGAAGCAATAGAGAAACAGAATAATAAAAAAAAACCTGCAACCATTAAAATAAAATCACGTGTTCCTGTGAAAAAAACTGGAGAACTAGTATTTACTAGATAAAAATAAGCAGAAAAAATAACAAAATACATTTCAAAGGTGCTGAAAATCCTTGCAGGTATTATTTCTCCCTGTGAACATAGTTCAGTATATGCAAGGGCAGATTATTCATAAATACACGTACATATCTACATGCAGCCCTTTCTACCTGCACAAAAAGTGTGAGAAATGCAACTGGATCAGAATAGGTAGCAATTCATACCCATCTTAATGCAACCAACAGAGAAGAAAATCTACTGTGATGTTGCTGTGGCTGAAGTTTTCTTAAATCTCAGGTGTGTTTAAACTGGGAAGTGTGTCAGCATCTGTTAAGAATCACATCAAAGGAACTGCAAGAAAAGCAAGATGAACAAACTTGGAGCAAAAGTCAATAGGCAAAAGCCTGTGAGCTTTGAAATTAGTGAGGGATGGTGGAACCAGCACTGCGGAAGATGTAATTCCTTGGGTAGGTTCATTTAGTGTCAGGACCATTACTCCCAGTTACACAGTCACTTTTTCCACAAAAAGACACACACTCAAACATTTTGGAAACTTTTTAACTTGATGGAAAATTAAGAAAAATCTCAAACTGATTCTAAAGATGACACAAAAATTTCAGGCATGAGAAAGAAGCACATTTTTTCAAAGTCCTTAAGCTATTTAAAGATATATCGCCAGTCACTGAGAGCCTTTCACACTTGCCACTCATGCAGATTTTATCACCATCCAGCTTACTTTAGATGCAAAATACCTGAATAATTACGAAGGACACAAGTGCCAGGAAACGACAGCCTAAAGGTTGATCCACTTGTCAGTGCTGCGTAACAAGAAGCAAGACCCAGAACTGTTACGTCTTAGCAGATACAGGGCAAAGCCCGTCTTGCAAGTGAGGAAGGGATATGCACCCGGGTGGCACAGGTGCTTGCTTTAAGTATTTTTTCAGGTTTAAGGGGAGGAGTCTAGGTACCAGAAAAAAGGCAGGGACTGAAATACACGAGTCCCCAAAGGAGACTGGAGCACCATGTGTTAGGTGTGACGTAAAGCAATTGCAGAAGGGTGCTCCGCGTCAACCCCAGTGCTGTAAGCAGCACATGTCAGCATGCCAGTGACAGCACAGAAGCTGGAGAAGTTTTAAGAGCGGAGGCCCAAAGCCTAACTGAAGAAAAAGCCTTTATAAAGGAAAGAAGAAAACCCAGCGATTTAGAAGAACCCTGTTCGGAATAACAGCACTCACACCACTGCTGGACAGTTTTGTAGGGGGCTGAAAATGTAAATGTAGAAGACCAGTGCCTGATTTCAATAAAGCACTGCATTTGTTCAATAGGCCAGTTAAAATTTCTGCAGTCTTGAAAGAAGTGGCACATGAACAACACATCATGGTCACCATGTGATGACTTCGTATCATCTAGTACATTGTGCTGCTGGGGATCAGATGCTATCAGCAACCTAAAAAACCCCACAAACAACTGCATTTGTAGTACTAGCGATGTATGTAATGGTACATATGTACCAGTATGTACTGGTTGTTTTTGCTTGCCTTCTAAATTTCTTTTCTTGGTACCAAAGAATTAGTTTTTTGTTGTTGTTGTTGTTGTTTTTCAAATGAAAATTAATGTTTTTACAAATTAAGCAGTTTCAAGAGATGTCAGTCACAACCAGAATTATTTTTCCCATTTCCAGGGATGAAGATAAAAGAGGGCTTTACAGAACAAAATTTGCCAACTCAGTACCAGTCCAGAAGTTCCTTCTCCTTAAGGATTTCTTAGCTGCTGCTTTATGGCAATTTTCAGTCTCTTTGGACCACAGTAGTAAAACAAGTGGACCTAATAGTAACTCAGGAAGATTATAGGTGGGTAAAGCACTTACAAGATGACCATTAAGTGTGACTCTACCAGAAATGGCAATGCAAGCAAGAGTAATTTTTTATGCAGTAGTTATAACTCTGGAAACCAATCAATGTAATCTGTGTCTAAGAATAAGAACACTGCTGGGGCAGTTGCAATTCACAAATAGTAATTTAATGTGACCCATTTTGAAAAGTAAAGTGAACACATACAGGTCTCTGAAGAAACAAAGAAGCATTGTTTCTCAGTTGAAGAACTGTCATGTATGTTGCTTATTAAATGCTGGTTATTAATATTGCCCAATGTGAAATACATTGTATAACATACACTGTGAACTATTTCATTTGCTTTCTCAACTGTCAACCATCATTTGCCAATTATTATTTTTTTTAATATATAATTTATTACTTTAACAAATCTTTACTGTTTTTAGCACCTTTACTGCAACTATACATCACTTCCTTGTCACTCTGTTTCAAAGGATAAACTTAAATATTTCTCTTTTAAAAGTATACCTGGAGAGACGTGCAGTTAAGCAGTTCTCATTCTAGCTGAAGGAGAGCCATAGGAAGCCTCCTCTCCAGGAGTCTTGAGACAGACTTTTATTTCTTAATGAAATAAAAAGTATCATGCACCTCAACTTGTTTTTACTCTTAAGAATGGCCTCTGAGAATTATATAGAATAAAATATGAGTCTTGTGGATGAAATGTGGAGTGAAAAGTAAAATTTGCAGAATGGAAGACTTTAGAGATGCATTGGTAGGATCTCCTGGGGAGACTGGGACAGATGAATGCCGCCAGAGTACTAAATACTCTCACTCGAACTTCTGCTTATACCACCGGATCAGGTGCAAGACATAGCTAGTAGAGAGCTTATGAGAGAGAACATACTATTTTCTACAAATGCACAAGAAAATGACAATGGGGGAATAGAGAACTTCCAAGCCTAAAGTTGAAGTTTACAGCAGCAGCAGCAGCAGGAGATTGCATGAGAAAGACAATCAACTGTCACGAATCCAGCAACTCCTAAAAGTATTGAAGACAATATTTTAGGATGGACAGAAAGTAACTGAAGCAGAAGAAACCTATAAACAACTATGCCAGGCATCTGCTGAGCTCTGAGGGAGTTCAACTGGACCCTGAACAACTGAGGGCAATTAAAGAAATGTCAAGGCCTAAGTGAATGAACTAAGTGATCGACAGAGATAACCGAAGTGTGAAAAGGGCAGACCTGATCTGAATACATAAAAAAGTAAGGCATTAGGCTAATGTACAGTAAACATATAAAGCAACTAAAGTTACAGGGAGAGGCTTGCAACAGATGCCCAGGAGTAGTACCATACAAAGTCTCTGCTAAGATACCCCTTCCAGACATAAAAAGCTGAGCTCTTATAGAAAATGAAGAGACTGAACACCCCAGAAGGTAGCAATTCCACCAGTGCATGGAGTAAATACGCAATCTCATCACAAATCGTTAGGAAATGTCACGGGGAGACCGTTCTGGCCAAACGAAATAGTGAAGAGATTGGGATTTAGTTCACCAAAAAAAAAAAAGGATTAAATTGATTTATAATAGTTTGTATTTATCGCAGCCTAAGGACAGACATGCATCATGTGGTTTATCAAGGAAAAATGACAGATGAAAAACTGATATCCCATGATAATTTGTTGATGGGGGAGAAAAGATACATAATTAGCAATATCTATAATCGGGACGACAAATATGCGTTTGGCAAGGAAAGCACCAACCAGGACTGGATGCCAACTACCAAATGAATGCAAAACCAGGACAAAAGCAAGTCCTTGCATAGACAGAAGTAAAACAAACCAAATGTATTTGAAGACCACACAGGATGACAGGAAGAGCCATAACATTAGTGCAGCCTCAATTCACCCTGAACCTTTTGCTTCAGTAGTTCAGCAACTCTGGCACAACAAATAAAGTGGAAGTACAGCAATTTCAATAGGAATTGGAAGCAGAAGTATGACGTGGAAGAGGAAAGTTAAAATAATAACAATAACAATAACAATAACAATAACAATAACAATAACAATAACAATAATAATAATAATAATAAATAATAAAAATCTGTGTGCGTGACTTGAATACTAGCTGTAATGACTTAAGAAAATGAATTCTCTCCTAATGTCAGCATATAGTGCATGAACAACCACACAACAAATAAAAAATAAATATTGACTGGGCAGCATAGCAATTGCCACCTGCAGCTGGCTGCCAGTAGAGTTAACTAAGCACACCTTTCTTGGTTGCTGGGCTAAGCTCAGTTAGATAGTGACAGCTTACAAGTATCTCATCTTCCTTCCTTCAGGCACTGCTGTTGCACTATCCACCCACAAATAGGATCACAGAATCACAGAATCACAGAATTTCTAGGTTGGAAGAGACCTCAAGATCATTGAGTCCAACCTCTGACCTAACGCTAACAGTCCTCCACTAAACCATATCCCTAAGCTCTACATCTAAACGTCTTTTAAAGACCTCCAGGGATGGTGACTCCACCACTTCCCTGGGCAGCCTGTTCCAATGCCTAACAACCCTTTCAGTAAAGAAGTTCTTCCTAAGATCCAACCTAAAACACCCCTGGCTCAACTTAAGCCCATTCCCCCTCGTCCTGTCACCAGGCACGTGGGAGAATAGACCAACCCCCACCTCGCTACAGCCTCCTTTAAGGTATCTGTAAAGAGCGATAAGGTCACCCCTGAGCCTCCTTTTCTCCAGGCTGAACAAGCCCAGCTCCCTCAGCTGCTCCTCGTAGGACTTGTTCTCCAGCCCCTCACCAGCTTCGTCGCCCTTCTCTGCACCCGCTCAAGCACCTCGATGTCCTTCTTGTAGCGAGGGGCCCAAAACTGAACACAGTACTCGAGGTGCGGCCTCACCAGAGCTGAGCACAGGGGGACGATCACCTCCCTAGCCCTGCTGGTCACACTGTTTCTTATGCAAGCCAGGATGCTGTTGGTCTTCTTGGCCACCTGAGCACACTGCTGGCTCATATTCAGTCGACTAATGGATGCATGAGAGCAAATATGCTGAGGGGCTTCCAATAAGAACGTTGGATATTTTTCGATACCTTTCTCTGTAAAAGTGCTGTTCATTCATTCAGGTGTTACCTTTATCACCAGCTGCTGGTAGTTGTTAGTGCTCCATAGCACCACCTACAGCTTTCCCAGCATCACAAGTAGGCCTCATCATCCCACTTAATTTCCAACTCTGATATCCCTAGATCAACCGTATGGGACGAAAGGATAATTTGGTTAAAAAAAATATTTACCCAAACATTTACCCAAAAGAACAGCTCATGCTGTAGGCATGAATTCACAGATGGATAGATGTGACAAGAAGGCCATAAAGCAGACTGTGACCCCTCACGTCATCTTTGGCCTATATTTTATATTTTCCAGGGAAGATGGATAGACACCCCCTTCTTAAAAAGGCAAGAATTCAGGGATTGTAAAGTTCACTGATGTCCATGAATTGCTCATACAGACTCCTCCCTGCTCATGCATGTACCAAAGCAGGCCTCAAACTGTGACCAGCTCAACTCATTGACACAAGCAGAAATACGCTAATAAAGTACGGAAACAAAGACGAGATTCCTGTCAAAAAGTCAGTAATGGGGCGAGATTTATCAGAGACAGGATTAACTACAGTTTGGTGACAACACTATTATAACACTATTCCAAATGGAAATTGCCTTTGCTTCAAAGTTCTTATTTATTAAAACATTTTACATCTCTGTATGAATGAAGGCAAAGGAGTCTGTATTTCCTCCTTCTGTAGAGCTGGGACTCAGCTACAACTTTGTTTTGGTGAACAGCAGATAATCTACAGAAAAAAACAACTGGAGAGGGTACCAAGGCCTGGCACACCGGCCAGAGGGACCTCCAGCTGCCTATCACCATAGTTAGGATGCTTATGAAGTAGTAAAGCAGGTCCTGCTGCAACAGTGGCCACAAGTCAAGTCTAACTGATGCAAAACCTGTAGGATAAGCAAGGATAAGGAACAGTGGAACTGAGGTTTAGGGAGTAACCTAGGGAAAAGACAGGTTTTCCCTCAGTTTTATTTGCTCCTGGTAACAATGACAGAGGTAATCCTGCCCTTCACAGCTTCCCAGAGCATAGTTGTCTACCCCAATCTTTCTGTCGACCCTAACAACCACATAGCCTAGTAGTAAGAGCAGTTCATCAGGCTGAAAACTAACACTTGCCTTGCAGTTTAGTTTTCAGCTAAATTAGTCAGCTGATTCCACACAGTTTCACCATTGTCCTGTTGATACAAGGAAAGGGACAAGGATTTGTGACATTTTTTGCAAGCTTTGTTCCATTTAAACCAGCTGGAAAGATGCATGCTGTGATTACATATACAATCCCAAAGTTTGGATATAAAAGATACGTATGTGCTAACCTAATGGAGCAATTTGCCCTTAAGTATTATTTAACAACTCCTACTTAACCAGAACAAAACAAAACAAAACAAACAGAACAATAACAACGAAAGTGCAGAGTCTGTCTTACAGGTCTGCAAGACACCTTCAGCTGATTTCACTGTAATTCAGAAAAAAGTAAAAATGACACATGTAAGAACTATTGCATGAGCAGGTGATCTCCCTGTGCAAACATTCAGCTGAAACTGAATTTAAGTGAAATCTAGGCATGTCTGCTTAGGGAAATGTCTTTTTTGCAAGGTAGGAATTCTATAAAAAAAATAATGGGTTAGTTCTAAATTGTCTTTATCTTTCACCCAGATCTTTAACCTAAGATCTAATTTCGACTCTATTACACTGAAGATAGATAAGGATATATAAGAATTCCTCTGCATAATCAAGATTTTCCTGGATTGTAAAGTTTCATGAAACAAACAAACAAACAAACAAACTTTTATTAGCTATAAATTTTAAGTTAGCTACATGATATGATCAATTAATGGTAGACAAAATCTTCTTGAGAGCATTTACAGTCGAAAGAATAATTCTTTGTTATCTATTGTCAAAGAAATTGCTCAATGGGAGAAAAAAACATCTGCATTTTGTTTTAAGAAAATATTCCCTGGGGGAATGTATATTCTTTTACTCTCTTTACATTTAGAATATACTTAAAATAAAATTCAATAAAAAATATCAATAGTTGTATAAAAGACTTAAAGGGCAGTCTGATAAATCAAAGAATAATTTAGGTTGAAAGAGACCTCTAAAGATCATATAGTCCAAACTCCCAGACAAAAGAGGGCCATCTTTGAAGTCTGATTTAACTTTAAAGTTAGGTCAGGTTGCTCGGGCCATGTCTAGTTGACTTCTGGATATCTCTAAGTCTTCACAACCTCCCTGGGTAACCTTGTTCCAGTGTTTCATGCTCACAGTGAAGATACTTCTTTCCCTCTAATCCCCTGCTGCAGCTCATGTCTTCTGTTTGTCCTTTTGCAGAGTACACCCAAGTAGAGCCTGCCTCTGCCCTCTTCATACCTTTCCATTAGGTAGGTGAAGGTATTAATTAAATCTTCATTTAGCTCTCTTCTCCTAAGACAAAACCAGCTCTCTAAGCCTCTGCTTGCACATCGTCCATTGTACATCCTACACATTCTAGCCACAATCTTGGGGACCCCAGTCAGACTCTTCCTGGTATGACAATATCCTTCTTGTATGGGGGAGTCTAAAATGGACACCGATACGGTCTTGCAGTATACTAAAGACACTTTACATTACTTTTTAACCACACTTTTGAGACATAGGCTTTCAGGGCATTATGAGATTTTACATTTGCTTTACTTGTTGTTATGGCCTCACCTTGTGACAGGTGGACAAATGCAAACTGCCCTGGAATACACACGCAATAACAAAACATGTGCATTGACCAAATACTAGGACAAACATAGAGACAGATCCAACAACCCCACCCTGTGGAGAACATAAAGCCCTTAGCAGAGAAGCACTGAGTGACTGAGTGCTTGCAGCACAGGGCTGTTCTGATATTTCCCAAATGAAAATATTTTTATGGGACTCAGTCTATGAAATGAGTACTCATGAACTGCAGGAGCATGGAACACATCTGTTGGGTAGTCCAGCAGCACAGAGGCTTCTCAGGTATCTAGGTATTGTAAAACTTAGACACTAGACACATCTTATACATGCATCCATGGTTTAACTGGTTGCCTGCAGATTCTGGAAGTCAGGCAAAAAGAGATCCCACACCCAAGTGGTCTGTCTATTCATTGAATTTAGATTTAATGTAGTCTATTCAGCAGCCCATTGATAAGAATAAAATTGGACTATGGTGCCTGTGAGTCAAATGATCCACCTAGCTGGCAGGTACAGAATCCACTATCAAAGCCACTGGATTGCTTACAGCCAGGCAAGCATCTGAGACACCTGGCTGGGAACACGATGGCCCTAACAAGTCAAGGCATCAGCATGAAATCTGCAAATCCATAGTAAATGAGCAGGCGGGCTGTAGGACAGTAGGCAAAGTAGGCAATGTGGTTCTCTACTGACCTCATCTTCACAACAGAAATGTAGCTTGTGCAGCTTTGATACCAGCATGCTTTGATATCCTAAATACTGTCATCCAGTTAATTTCTTATTTCTGCAGCTGTATCACCACCTTACACATTACTACATCACATGCATGCTTGTGCACATTCAATCACATCTTTAATAAAAGTAAAAAATATGTATTTTCCAGAGTACTTCAGCTTTTTAGAAAAAAATAATAATTAAAAAAGATGTCCAACTAGAGAGAAAGCACATCTGTAACAGGCATAGTGATATCCATTACAGCATTTGTAGGACTGTGGACTAATATCCATTTAATTTTTCCTTTTCAGGTAAAATCAATGGTGTGATCTTGCAATTAGGGGGTAGAAAAACGAATAAACCATGAGACAAAATTCTGTAGGAAACCACTTCTCAGTATCTCCTGAGCTCAGGAAACTGCTGATCTTTCTTCTTGAAAAATTAAGACTATGGTAATCTTTCATTAAATCTAGACACTATGAACTAATGGAGAAAACTGTGCAGTATACTCAAATTTTTTGCTACATCGGTCTTATTTTTCCCAGCAAATTATCACTCTGAGCTACACTTTTACCAGATTATATTACAAACAGAAGGTTAACGTAGTTGTTATCATCCAAAGGCAGATGACAAAAAATACATATATGCCTCTGTTCTCCAGAAAGCTATCTACCCATCCCTTTACTAAGACTTGAAAAAATGTAGGAATGTAGAAATTTTCTTGTGGAAGACTTGCACCCATGTGCGTGCTTCAAAGATGAACACACAAAAAGGGGTAATACAACCTTCCCTACATTTCCAGCTGTCAGTTCTGATATGGCACAGCTGCATAACCTTTGTTCAAATTTTTGAGGAAATTGTTAACGTGAGAGAGAGAGGTGAGGAATTCCACAGAGTAGAACCATGACATACATGAAAGGTGAAATTGTAGATAAAGGCAAGGCTGCTAAGATGGGACAGGCAGTGGCTCAAGGATTCAAAAGGAAAGGCATTAAGACAGAAGGACAAAATCTACATTGAAAAAAAGGAAGTGGAAGATTGCAACAGCAAGCACTTGTCACAAGGGGCAATAAAAGCTGACTCTTCCATCTGACTTACAAAGACACTACAGATGACTTTCCGGGGATGTTTAGTGTACCAACGCTACTTTAGTAGGTCATTAATCTTAGCTATTTTTGTGTGTGTTAAACAACAAGTAGCTGCTTTACAGGTAACTGCACAAAGCAAAAGGTGATCGAATGAAGTAACTCAGGGGAGGGATGGCGAGACTGGCAACGTGGAAGCCACTCTGGCAGCAATGGCATATAGCAACAGGGAAGTGACCAGAAAGTGCCACTGCTGTAACTGGAAGTATGATGCATAGAAGCAAAGAAGTCAAGGAACAAAGGTCTGTTCAGATAAGCAGTGAGTGAAAACATACAGCACTGCTGAAATTTCTCTGTGTGGCAGGTTTTTAAATTGATGCTAAGGCCATGGGAAAAAAAAAAAAAAAGCAAAGAAGATGTGATCCCCATTATGTCATTTTCTGTCCTTAATCTTCTAGCTCTAGAAATGTAGAGATTTAGACAATAATCCTTCTTTTGAGCAACAACAGAAGAGCAGGATTAACCAGCAATTCAGCAGATGAACAATTTATTTTCCCTACTTTGCTTTCACAGCATCAATGCTAGATGTGTTCCTATGTAAGTACAATATTGAAGAACAATGCAAAAAAAAAAAATCTTCCTGCTTCCACCTTTACAGTCTAAATAGGGCATTAGCATGCCTTGGTGTTAAAACATGTGGATCAAAAACTTTTGGGTAGGTCCAAATTCATGTAATGTCATAGTTAAAATCCCATTTCTAAAACTAAAGACTTCAGGGTGGTATTGCAAAAGTTTGCCATTTGTGATTCTGTTTATGAAACAGCGGTCTTCTTCAATTCACAATTACTAAAGCGCCAGTGGGAAGAATGATAAGAGATGGTATCGTTACCAAGGACTGCAAAAATCATTCGTAGTGTTTTCTGCCTTTGTTATGCTTGTACAACACTAGATTTATAGCTGTGAACTGAAACCTGAATTAAACCTGAAGTCTACTTAAAAATAACTATTGCACACTACAAATCCCTTGTTAAACATTGTTTGTTTATTTATTTTACAATCAGATTATACCTCCCACCTCTTGCACAACGCAGACAGCCTGACACGCACCACCCTCTCCTGCCCGTGACGGCTAAGTCATGTCCGACAGCTTTTTATCCCTGGCTGAAAGGTCGTCCTTGAGGTCTGAGGGTCTTGGAAGCTCTTCTGAGCAACCAGGCCCACCGAAGGACAGGGGGAGAGGAGGATGTCTGTGGGTTGAGCCATAGCTCCCGGCTGCACACCTCCAGGTGTGGGTGGTGCGCGTGGGGGTGGCAGCAACCCTTCCAGCGTGCCAGGAGCCTCTGAATGCAGAAACCTGGTTAACTATGGCAAGTTGAACAGGGTAGGCCGTGTGTCGCTTGCCCAGCACCCGTGTGGCCAAGCACTCGCTCCAGAAGCAAGGACTGCTCCAAACCCCGCTCTCACCCTTGCGTTCACCTCCACTCCCTCGGTGGGGCCGCTCCCCTACCTGAGCTACCCCACATGCCTCCCAGCCACACGCCCTGCTAACAGCCTGCAGGCAACCCCATGGCCCTGCTACACCCTGTGTGCCACAAAACACCCGTGTCTGCTCCCCAGCAAAAACCCCAAAGCAAGGGGCTCGCGGGGGGGGGGGCTCCAGCTGGGAAAGGCCCCTCAGCGGATGCCCTGAAGCACGCAGACAAGGCACCCGGACCCCCCCCCCAGCCCAGCAGCAGCACTTTCCCCCTTTGTCCTTTAACTCCAGCCCTTCTGCAGGCCCCCAGCCCTTCACCTCCCTCCCTTCTTCCTTCCCTTCCCTTCCCTTCCCTTCCCTTCCCTTCCCTTCCCTTCCCTTCCCTTCCCTTCCCTTCCCTTCCCTTCCCTTCCCTTCTCCCTCCCCTCCGCCTCCGCCCCGACCTCGCCGGCCGCCCCGTCCCGTCCCACCCCGTCCCGCCCCGCTCCGCCTCCCGGGCCCGCTGGGAAGTGGGGCAAAGGTAAGGCTGCCTGAGCGCTGAGTCGGCGACAGGGACAGCGACAGGGACAGCGACAGGGACAGCGACAGCGGCAGGGACAGGGACGTGCGGGGCGAGGTGAGCGCTGCCCAGCCCGGCTGGCAGCCGGGGGGGGCCGCCGGTGGCAGCGAGCCCGGCCGGGCACGGCCTGGTGTGGGGAGGTTAACCCAAAAACCCTCCTCTCTGTCGTCCTGCTGCCGTGATGCCTCCCTGCGGGAGGGATTTGGGGAGAGGGAGCGGGGTAGGGAAATAAATCCTCTGCCTTCAGCTTCACCGAGAGCCCTGGCCTTGTGCTGCAGGCCTGCGACATGGAGAAGCAAGTGCAGGAGTCGGCCGAGGAGCGGACATTTCAGTACCAGAGCTCGCTGCCCCCGCTGCCGCTGCCTCCGCTGGACGAGTCTTTGAGCAAATACCTCGAGTCAGGTAAGGGCTGGCACTAATTTAACAGCAGCGCTAAATTAGCACAAAAGCTCTTCCTTTCAGTTTCAGAACAGGAAGCTAAGTGCCCCGAGCAAGCTGAGTAAAGCTCAGTGCCTTACACCGCTTGTCTTTTCTGAGCATGAAAGGAAATCAGATATATGGGAAGGTTGATTTCTTTGGTTTGTTTTTCCCCCCGGAGGGCTTTCTTTCTTCTTTTTATTTTATCTTTTTTAGCTGTATCAGTTGGCCTAATAAAAGGCATTCCTCGCTCTGAAAGTGTCTTTTGCATAATGACTACTTTGCTTGTCCACGACTGTGTTTACCCAGGACCTTTGTGAAAAAAAGTGATTTTGAACTTCTTTTACTTTTTTTTTTCGTCTTTTCTTGTTAACATTATTAATTATACAGCAGTAGGAGAAGCCAGAGGTAGGCATTTTTTGGTAGTTTACCTTGGAGAGGTTTCTTCCTTGAAACGTGAGCCGTCTAAAGACAATCTTTTAAGGGAAGTTTTGAAAACAAAAGTGCAAATGTGCCTAGCTCTGTGTAGGGCTAGGCTAAAGGACCCTAAGTAGGGCTGTCTGATGAGCTCTTTGTTATCATACCAGACTTTGATACGTCAGGGAGGACAAAGATACATTACCCAGTATCTTGAGGTTTCTTTCCTGTGCTTCTTTAACCCGTTTCAGAGCTCGGAGACATTGAGCTTTTCTCTCGAATGTCTGCTTTGTGTCTTACCGTCCTCCTACCTGTAATACGGGAATGGCAACAGAATAAAACCCGAAGTTCTGTCCTTAGCAGAAATATGTTACGCTGTGATTTCCCTTTCCCAAAAGACAAATCCTGAAATTCACCGAGTTCCCTTTCACCCTGTGTGTATTGGAAATGGTCCCATGTCACGTTGCAATAGTGATAGGTTTTCTTTGTTGTTTGTCATGTCATCACTATTTGATGGAGGATGTTGAAATGGTGGTTTTGGAGCAGGGAGGGGAAGGAAGTGTTTTCAGAGGGGTGCACGTGTGTCTCAACGAAATTCTTTTACTTTATTGTAATGCACAGAATCACAGAATATCCCGAGTTGGAAGGGCCCCATAAGGATCATTGAGTCCAACTCTTGGGTCCCCAAAGGGCCACTGAAAAATCAGACCATATATCTGAGAGTGTTGTCCAAAGGACAGAGGGGCTAAACTTCTTGAAATCCAGCAGGCTTAGTGCCATGACCACTGCCCTGGGGAGCCTGTCCCAGTACCTGACCACCCTCTCAGTGAAAAACCTTTTCCAAATATCTAGCCTGACCCTCCCCTGTCTTAGCTCCATGCATGTTGCTCCATGTGGATTAACTTAATTTGTGCTGTAATAGTTGTGAACATGCAGTAACAGAATTGCCCTTCAGAGCTTAGTTTTGTAAGTCCAGCTGGCTCTCTAAGTTAATAAATAACTCTCTCCTGGAGTGATGATACGTGACAGTGAACTCTTGCTTTTCTGCTTCTGATCTGTGTTTTCATAAACAGCATGAAAAAAAAAATCCAGCTGAGGAGAGATGTGATAACCAGAAGTTATTTCCTACTTGCTGTTCCTTGTACATAAGCCATTCCATAATTTTGGTTGTCGTTGATCTTTAGTCCAGTATTTGCAGAGTCTGCAGTGCACAGTTCTAGGCAGTAGCTGGGATGGATCTCGTTGCTTAAACTTTTCGTTTGTTGAGACTGTGAAGGTGAGTGAAGGAGGGGAAGTGCTTCTGAAGAAGGATTTGAAACCTCCAAATGACCCTTTACAGGTGCTCTGAACCATTCTTTGGAAACTCTTGTCCTCTGTCGCTTGCAGGAGGACCCCAAGTGCTTACCATGAGTCAGGGTGCCTGCTGGTAAGGCACACTTGTCTGTTTAAAGCCAGTCAACTGGAAAAGCTGGACAGTGTAGATCTCAGGTGGCTTATTTAGGGCTTTACACTAGCTGCCTCTGCTTTGGATTCAGAATGACTAACTTTGTTTTGAAGGTAAGACTTCAGCAGAGAAGTTGGGTAACCACTTTATTTACCCTTTCAGCTCACCCCAAGCTTTGGTTTGACTTGAGAGTATGAAAACCCGAAGGTATGGCTTTCTGGTGAAGTTCCTTAACTATGCAACTGAAGCTGGCATTCTTGAGATGCTTCTTGCTCATGGACAGAGGTGATCTAGGCAGAAACGAGGACAAGGTGTATGGGTCTTGGGAAAGTGACAAGACAGATATTTCCCTGAAGCCTATTGAGAAAGGAACTGAGGTGTACTTCCTTCTAGTGCTGTTTCTACATCTGATCAAGTTCTTTTTAAATAGGAAGAGGCCATGTAGTCATAGAATCATACAGGTTGGAAGGGTTAACCTAGACCGTATCCCTGCTGAGAGGTGGTCCAGTTGCAGCAGGTTGGTCAGGCCTTGCTGAGCTGTGTTTTGAGTACCTGCAGGGCTGGAGATTCCCCAGCCTCTCTGGGTAATCTGTGCTGGTGTTTGATCGCCCTCACAAATAAAGGAGAGGGAGGAGGAACAATTTAAAAAAAATAAAAATAAAAATAACCCCACTGTCAATTACA
The DNA here is from genome assembly GCF_009819795.1 of Aythya fuligula. Classification (NCBI taxonomy): domain Eukaryota; kingdom Metazoa; phylum Chordata; class Aves; order Anseriformes; family Anatidae; genus Aythya; species Aythya fuligula. The sequence goes on from NC_045560.1 coordinate 22,597,199, forward strand.
ACAACAAAAAAAAACCCTCATGTTTTTCTTGTCAGAAATTACCTGTATTGCAGCGTGATTCCAGTTCTCTCTTTTCCTATTCCTGTGCATCTGTGAGGAGCTGTGCTTCAACCTTGCTACACATTTCCATTCAGTTATTACAGAATATACCAAGACCTTCCTTTTGTATTCTCTTCTTAAACTGAAAAAAAAATCAATTTTCAGCCTCTTCTCATTGTCATGTCCTCCAGCCCCCTAGCCATCTTGGTCACCCCTCAAATAGCACCTGTGCTTTTCGTGTTTATCCAGAGAAATGTGAAAAACACTGGCTTGTATTATAATACTCTTGTGGAGTAGTGCAAGGAGCCCAGGATGTATCTGAAAATGGATCTTAGGTTTTCTCCTTTAGATAGGTAATGCAAAATACTGGAATTTCTTTCGTTATTAGGATAAAAATGAAATTATTTTGAAAAGGAGCGAGGAACACCTAGCCTCGGTGGAAGAGGGTTAGCAGAGGGAACACGTAAAGAAACTGGATGTGAATAACTCCGAGGGACTTGATGAGGTGCCCGTGAGTGTGAGGGAGTTGGCCTTTGTCTCTGAGAGGCCATGTCTGATAATCTTTGAAGGATCTCTGTGACTGGAGGGTGTTCCCAAGGACTGGAAATAAGCAAGCACTACCATTGTCTCTGAGAAGGAGGGTCTGGGGGACTGCAGACCCCTTCACCCTCACCTCAGTCCCTGGGAAGGTGGTGGAGCAAACAATCCTGGCAACCATTCCCAATCATTCGAAGGACAGGGAGGCGACTGGGAGTAGCCAGCATGGATTTATGAAGGGGAGAAATCAGGCTTGGCCAACCTGATACCCTTTTATGATGAGGAGACTTGTGCAATTTGGCACGCTGCTTGTATGTAGGAGTCTTGTACACAGCGTGCCTAGTACAAGTAGCTACGGCTGCTGAAGCCTAAGGCTGCAGGCTGTTGAACTTCTACCCAGTTTCAGGGAAGGAAGGCCACGGAGCTGGCTCAAACTGCAAGATAAAGACTACACTGACAGCCTCTGCGCCCACTGGCAGCTTCTAGATGCGAAGATGGGAGAAAGCAGCTCACCTAGATGTGACAGAAGGAACCCATCCAAAGCAGACCGACCTCCTGCCCTAATGTTACTGTTGGTCTGGGCTGCCAGGTGACGGGTTGGGAATGTGGAGTGTAAGGGCGTAAGTGCCTAGGGGTCCCCTTTGTTCGGGGTCCCTCCTCAGAAACACCCTGTATAGGTATTGGACTAGATGTTCTCCCAAGGTCCTTTCCAGCTTCAGCTCCACGGTTCTACGGAGAAGAAAAAAGTGGTTGAAGGCAAGCAGTTGTAATTCCAGCAAGACGTAGTTGTGAGGAAGTACGATTTTAATTCCATGAGGGTAGACAAGTATTTGGGGCCGTTGTTTCTCCCTGAAGCTAGATTAGAGATGATACAGATACTTCTTTAATTTTTAGTAATTGTGTATCCTTCCTCATTTCTTAACATTTTTAAGTAGGTCACAGGGTTAGCAGTAGCAAGACAGACAAGAAAATATCTGACCCTGTCCAGCAACCTCAAATACGAGTCAGACTTCATTGTGTCAGCCTTGAATGAGCAGACCCCCCACCCAGTTCTTTTTGCCAGTGACTTGCCAGTCTAAGTGTAAAGATAACAGAAAAATCCATTGTACACAGCATTAGTATAAACAAATAATGAGATACACCCCTATACAAACCCACGTCAGCAGTGAGTATGGCAGCTAATAACCATAAATGACACGGTGAAAAGGTTTGAAGGAGGCTTTTTGATGAAAATAATGAGTTCTGCAAATGTTTACGGAGAACTTTGGACTGTGTGGTGTGTGATCCGAGAAAAATCCAGAAGTATTTTAAAATATAAAAATTGGACAGTGTTAACTGACATCAGTAGGGAGAACGTAGGGACAGTTGAGATTTGATGAATACAGGGCTTATAAGCCATGGATGGGCATGAAAATAACGGCAAGTATCGTAGAGTTGGTGCAGTAAGGTGACAGGCATGTGTGGCTCAATGTATTAAGTTACAAAGTTCCTATAAACTTAGTTATTCGTTGAGTTCTCTGGCAGCTGATGGAGATGGGGGGCTCCATGGTATTTCCAGTTACAGTTTAAAATAGATTGGATTAATTTACCTGTTACATATTTCAGGCTTTCAGCAATTGTTGAAATCTGACATTGTATTTGTTTAAAAGTATGTACTTATGTCTTTATTAGAATACACTGATTTAATTACAGCTTTTAAAAGGTGTTTTTCCCTGAAAATATATATCTATTTATTTTTTTTTAATAACTTTGGGGTACTTTCATCCACTCCCTTGTGGACACTTTTATCTTGGAATAAATCTCAGCGCACAGTTGTCTTTAAAAACATTTCCTTTTTTACAGTGAAGCCATTTCTAAATGAAGAAGAATATCAAAGAACCGAGGATATAGTGAAAAAGTTTGAAAATGGGATTGGCAAAGAGTTGCATCAGAAATTAGTGGAAAGAGCTAAAACAAGAAGGAATTGGGTATGTATTTAGATATGTAAGAAATCATAATTCAACTTATTCCTCTGTTGTGTGTGCATGTTACTGCTGCTGCTTTGCTAGGAGAGAAGATATCAGCACCTCTCCAGAGAACGAGTGATAAGCTGGTTGCTCAGCATATGGTTTTGAGAGGCACTTAGCTGTGTTTTTTTTTGTTGTTTTTTTTTTCTTCTTAGTGTCTGCCACTTGACCAATGGATATGAGCACACTTGCTTGTATACGTGTGATTTTTTTCAGTTGGGCAGCTAAGAGAGTTCCCAAACTAATATACGAAGTTACCAGCTTTTGAATGCTGTCTTTCTGTCAGTCTCTTCTTCTGTTACCTGCTTTACCCTGCCATGGAGGGGAGGGAGGTGACTTAGAGTTTGGTCCCTCTCTTTCTTGAAGAGGAAGGGATTCAGTGGGGGCCATTCATGAGAACTTTGTAAGTCTTAACGTGACACGTGCCAGAGTGGGGATTTTCAGGTGACAGAAAACTGCGTTGTGAACTGTCCATGGCAGATCCTCACTCACACAAATCCTCTTTCCTTCCCTTCTTCATGGTGTAATGGCTGATACAGCAGCCACAGCTGGCATGTGCAAGAGTTTAAGATGGTGAATATCAGGGAAGAACTTTTCATAGTTCTACGTAATTTTACAGTTTAATAGCCTGAGAAGAGCTATAAGAGAAGAGCTAGATGTAGCATTACCCTCAACAATTAGCTTTTGAACCACTCTCCTGCCTTCTATTATACAGGAACTACTATTCAAAATACTGAAAAACAAAACGAACAAAACCCATGCGGATCAGGCAGTGATTATTAGAGAACTAATGTCTGAAAGTTATTCTGATGCTGAACATTTTTCATTTTCAGCTGGAGGACTGGTGGCTGAATGTGGCTTATCTTGATCTTCGCATAGCAACGCAAATCCATTGCAATATGGGAGGCCCTGCTCCCTTTATTGAACACTTCTGGCCATCCAAAGAAGGCACTCAGATAGAGAGAGCGTGCATCAATACATGGCACACCCTGAAATTCTGGGAGCTGTTACGAGAGTAAGACAATATTTAGAATCAATTATGTCTTCTTACTGATCTATGCGTACTCTAGTAGAGAAAATATGTTTATGTTCATTGGCACAAAGTCTGTGCAGTAGAAGATGGGCTTGTCTTACCTTGACTTACTTCCATAATTATCACCTCTCATGCTTAATTTTGGTATATTTGTTTATTGCAGAGAGAAGGTGCCTATAGAGAGATCTAGGGATGATGTTCTGGACATGAACCAATTTCGAATGCTCTTCAACACTTGCAAGGTTCCTGGAATTACCAGAGACTCAGTCTTCAACTATTTTAAGACTGGTAAACAAATACGGATTGTGGGTTAATACAAGCAAATGTTTTTGTGTTGGAGGCTAGTGGAGCAGTCATTTTAACCATCAATTACTTGCTTCTTCAAAAACTAAATCAGATACTGGGTGTTGAGTGCTTACATAAAGAAGCAAATAAGAAATCCAATCTACTAATGACTTTTTTGGTACGATGTTTAGTCCTTCCTGAATAAGGTTATAAGAAGGCTCTGCTACAAATTGTGTGTTACCAGCCTGATGCCTCTAAGAATTTTAGTGCTAGCATTAAGAATTTAAAAAGACAAATTCCATACGTTATAAATGTGGGTGTATTACATGTATTATTTGGACAGAATTGCAGCATTGCTTGTAATTGTGTCTTTTTCTCCTGAATGTTTTTCTGGAGTGTGCTCCTGTACATTCTGTTGGGATAATTCTTACATATTTTATGTCACTGCTGCCTCTTGGCTTAGTCAACTTCTTTTATTTTCAGTCTTGAAAATACTCTGTAGAGATTCTTGAAGCCATTCTCTTAAGTTCCTAACAGCTTTCTGGAGTGCTTGGTCACGAGCTGAAGTAAAAGTGTAATGTTCTTATATGTCCTCATCTAACGTATATTGTGGTGTTAGCAGCCAGCTAACTGAAAACGTAACACCCCTTTCCCACACACACATTTGGATGCCTCTGGAGGTGTTCAGGAGCGTTGCTCTAGTTAATAGTGTGAGATGTGAATTCCTGAAAGGCTCAAGAGTTCAAGAGGAAAGATGTATAGCCTTGCCCCACAGAAATTATATAAGGAAATCTCCATGCCATAGAAGGTGAAGAGAAAAACACAAAGCTGAAGGTGCATTTCATGAGGGTTATCTTAGGGTTGCAACTGAAGAATCAATTTAAATACCAAGTCCAAATGGTGGAAATTCAGTGTTATGATCACACTTAATAAACAAAGCTGTAATCTTGTGGATACGCAAGTCATCCACATTCCTTTTTTACCTGAAAATGTTGTAAGATCTTTAAATAATCTTGCTTATGTTATTTTTAATGTCATACACGACATGTGAAATCCATTTCCATGTAGGCTGTCTGTCTCCAGGTGAAACACTTAGTTCAATTAGTTGTGTGTGTGATTCATGGAATATGAATACCTCTAGGGAAGGATTTGGATCATCCAGATATGCAGGTATATAAGACAGAAGGAATCCCTATCTGGAGAGGGATCTGTTTTTCTCCTTTGGCTACAGAGGGGACTGACATAGTCTAAACACTTGTGGTAAGATTCAGATTGCAGAGTAGGACACCTAAAATTTGACAGGTAATGTCAGCTTGGAGTCAAAGACCAGACTAAGATGAAGCCAAAAGACCTTGATCAGTGGAGCCTGGAGAGCTGTTTGGTTCAGCCTGCAGCAGACACCTTACTGAGAACAGATGAAGAGCTCACTAGATTTCAGTAAGTATTGAGTAGATCTCCCCCAGCTGCAATCGGAGATCAGACACAGAATTGTAGGTATCTTAACTTCCAAACTTAATTCTGCCTCTTGCTTTAGACAGCTAAGTTTAGGAGGATGCTCCATAAAATGCCCTAATTTGTTGTCATCCCTTCTTATTTTGGTTATGTTAGATCTTAATTTCATAATCTGTGAGAATGTGGTTTGCATGAAATCATAAATTCCACATCCTTGATCAGATATGTATTGAATTGCATTAACTAATTTAGAAAGTAGAGCCACAAGGATAGCTGCATAAAAATCTAGTTGTTAAGATAAAGGCTGTTGTGGGCTTGTGTTGAGTTAAATAATTGTGGATAAAGAAACATACATTTCTTTGTCCTTGGGCAGAGTCTTGTACTATGAGAGCTGTAGCACAGTGGCTCAGTTTCAAAAAAATGTAGCCATGTTTCCTGGGATTTATCATCTGGTTTTATCACAAACTTTTCCAACTTTTTTTTAGTATTAATGCCAGGTAGACGGATAAGATACGACAGTGCTGTGCAAATGTACTTGAGCTAGTGTGGGCCAGTACCACCTGTTTTTCTGTCTAGTGTCCAAATTTGTGTGTTGGTGCCATTTTTACAGATTTGCATGTGCTGACCAGGTCTAACTCACTTCCGTGCGCATCTCTGTTCTTGAGATGTGTATCTGAAACTTGTCAAATAAACACCCTGAGAAGTGAGGGACTCAGTTCATTTCCAAATCAAATGGAAAGTGTCTTAGCAACTTGCTTACTGCATTCTGTTTCCTGCCCCTCCTCTTTGCACCCCCCACCTTTTTTTTAAACAAAACAAATGTCAGTAATTACTCTTGTTCTGGCAGAGGGTGTTCCTGCCTACAGGGTACACAAATAAATGACGTTTACTGCTAAGTAATGACAGTGACTTGAAGTCATTAATAATGGTGTAGGTATACAAGTTATGTACTTGTACAGATTTTCTCTGAGGCCTCTTAAAACTTCAACACTGCAGTTGGTCTTGGAAATTTATTCTTTTTTATGTGTTCCCCTTTTTAACTGTATGAAGTCTGCCTCATTTTGAAGAAAAATGGGGCTGTAGGACTTGCTGAATAGTTTTCCTTTATCTGTCGCTGACTTTATCCCTGGTGCTGGATTTTCATATTTTGTGCTTTGCTTTGTTTCAGCGACTGAAGGTGAATGCCCGTCCCACTTAATGGTCCAGTGTCGAGGCCGAGTGTTTACATTTGATGCCATACATGAAGGAAATATGCTGACTCCTCCAGAGATTTCCAGGTTTTCACGCTACCTTGTTTCAAATGAGCTGCCTTATTTGAGCTGCATACCAAAGATAGTTCTTTTTCTGTCCTTCTCACTCCAACAAGCTAGGGGTGAGAGAGACTACAATTTTTCCTGCAGCTGTGAACATTCAGATTCTGGTGATTAGTAGATGGCATCTTCTTACCATGAGTCATAATCTTGGTCTTTTGTAGTACACCCTTCAACATCATGCAAAAGGGCTGAATGAAGGTGTTTCAGTAGGAAACGCCATGTATGTGTCACGTTTTTTGACGTGGAATTATCAGGACTAAGTAACATCATTCCTTTCAGGATCAATTTGCACTGATAATTATCTTAGTGCTACCTCAACATTATCAAGGTTAAAGCACCGCTATCCTTTTGATAACATTTCAAACCTAATCCATCTGTGGTTAATTTTGAAAAGAGTAGAGGGGCTGGAATTCCTGCTGGTGAGTGCAGCAGTCAAAAATCCTGGTATACGTTGATTTTTTGCTAGTTACAGTGCAGTGCAGCAGCATTTCATTTACATTTCTTGTCTTTGTGCAAGACCAGGGATAGCTGACCACGTTTGTGGTTCTTTTCATACTCCTGAACTGCTGCAAAGGAACAGAGAGAAATAATTTGGTTCTTTAAATAGTAAATTTCATTGTTTCAAGCTTTTCTATGCTGCATCTCCTCTCTCCCAGTAGCATGCAGAAGTGACAGCTTTTCAAACTGACAGTAGTTCCGTCCACAAGCTTTTCTGCTCTCTCAGCTCTAACGTCACATACAGAGGTAGTTTCAGCATAAGTCCATTCTGATCAATTTTGGATCTATATACATCTACTTGCTAGAGAGGGATTGTACATTTCATTGAGGTCTTCTCCAACTTAAGTGATTCTATGATCTAGGAAGAATTTATGGCATTTGTGCATATGCTGGTTATAGAGCACAGCAGAAGGCTTTTTTTAAAAAAAAAAAAAAAAATTTCCAATTAAAATTGGCAAAAGATGGGTAACCCATTTCCTTAGGCAAGGCAAAAAATAGAGAATCTCACAAATCACTTTTTTTTTTTTAAAGTTTGGTACTTTAGGATTCAACATCTGTATTTCTGACTTACGTAGTTGTACAAGTTAGATCAAGCAAGCAACAAAGAAGTGAACAACTAGAATAGGGACAAAAACCCTAAAGCTTTTTGTTGGCAAAGTAGATCTCTGTTAATAGCTCTTCAAAGGGGCAGTGCAAGGAACCAATAGGAAGAAGTATTCTTGTGTAGCTGAGTCTCTCCATTTAGGATGCACTGCAGTTACTGTTCTGTAAATTTCAGTTTTTGTCTTGAGTGGAAGTTTTTCCATTGTGTCTCATTAGCTGCTATAAAAGGTGCAGAGCTGCAGTATTGCTGACTTGCTGCTCAGGAAAGTTTGATCTTCCCTGTTGAAGACTTAAATCCAGTTTTAAATTGATTTAAGTGCATGATTAGCACTTTAGGGTCATGGTAGTTTATATGTAAGTCTGTACTGTGCTGACAACTGCAATTGGTGTTGTCCATTAGTGACTGAAAACAAAGATTTTCAGCTGCCCTTCACACAAATCAGCTCCTTCAGACTCTTCTTAAAATTCATATTAGCTTGTGAATGTGGAACAAAAGTTACACCTTGACAGAAAAAAAGAGAAGATAAAAAGATAAAAAGGATGCTTTTCATACATCTTTGTATGTTCCTTGTTAACTTTAGTTTTTTGAAATCTTCTTATAGGCAACTTACATATATCCAGAAAAGATGCCATAGTGAACCAGCTGGACCAGGAGTGGCAGCCTTGACAAGCAATGAAAGGACAAAATGGGCAGAGGTTGGAATCTTTCGACAGTTTTTTCCTCATTAAAAAAAAACCAAATGTGACCACTGGAAATACTTCATTTCACTTAGCTCTGCCATTTCCTGCTTTCTAGATACGTGAATATTTAATTGGTCTTGATCCAAAGAACCTAGCTCATCTTGAAAAGATTCAGAAAAGTGTGTTCACCATCTGCCTGGATGATTCTAGTCCCCATGCAACTCCTGAGAACTACACTGAGGTAGCTAAAGATTTTTGGTAGTTCTTATCTGCTCTTATTTGTATAATTTTTTTCTGCATATGTGCGTGTTCTTTCTGTGGTAAAGTAGCACCTTGCTTCTTTATAACTGAGAGAACGAAGCAGATCAATGTGCAGATAATGTTTCTTGTTGATCCACAGGAATAATTAAATAGTTTGAATTGTTAGGACACTGTAAGTGAGAATAGAGGAAATAGACCTTTGTAGTCGTTTTGCTCTCCATGCTTCAGGGTCCTTAGAAACATAGTCATCAACATGTTACCACTTTTAATTGTTTCATCTTTAGTTTGATGAAAACAGTTTGTTTCGGCTGACAGAGACTGGCAGCGTACTTCGTATTTCTGAAAACCCACAGTGTATAATTTTTGCTTTAGGTTACGAGGCTGGGAGTAGTAGGTGATCCAACTGTGCGCTGGGGAGATAAATCCTACAATTGCATTTTCTTTTCCAATGGAACCAGCAGTGCATTCTGTGATGTAAGTTGAAAAAAAAAAAAATTCCCCTTATAAACCTTTCAAGTATTCACTTAGTAAGTTTTCCCTTTTGGAATTTTAAATGTTTAACATGTTCCTTTTTAGTTTAGCATGTTCCTTTTTAGTTTAGCCTGGTTTTCCAGGCAGCTTGTCTGGCAAGTTTCCAAAAGCAGTCTGCTTTTACAGTGTTACGCTGCTTTTACATGTTACACCATACCTGATTTAAAAATATGAGCTCTGAAATCCTAATCTTATTTCTGTCTTTAACACTCCCTCATTAGTTTCAGAAGTAAATTGCATGAGAAGGCTGAAAATGAATTCTTTATGTTGAACAAGTGTGTTCTTAAACTCAGATTGTTTTAATTCTTAAATGACAGTTCTTAAGTGGCCAGAAAGGTCTACAACCTGCTTGCAGTCTGCTTCTCTCCCGCTGTGCTATGCTGTGCCTATCTAGATGCAGAGCAATCAAAACAGCAGGTGGACTTACGTTAGTTCTATAAGTATTGCAGAAGAACTAGAAAAACAAGCTAAACCCTCTGTTGTAAAGTTGTTAGTCTGTGGGGAAAGTAAGTGGGGTAGGGGAAAAAAAAAAACAATTTGATCCTCTTGCAGTCATGCAAGTAATGCAATATCTTGTCCTGTATGATTCCAGCATTCTCCTTTTGATGCCATGGCTTTAATTACCATGTTAGTGTATACCGATCGCAAGATTATTGAGAATGAGGGAAAATGGAAGGTATGTATACTTTAATCTTTCAAATGTATTAGTTAGTGTCAATTTTTTTTTTTTAACGTGTAACATTTTCTGTTTTCTCTCTCTCTTTTTTTTTCTGTCTGCCTTTTCCCAGGGATCAGATAAAGTGAGGGATCTTCCATGGCCAGAGGAACTTGTATTCACAGTGGACCAAAAGGTTATTAATGAAATTGGACGTACTAAAGAAATATATTACGAAAAGGTGAAATTTCTTTCTGCTTCTCCTAATTGTCATTGATTTTTTTCATTGTGTTTGTGTGGTTTTAGCTGTTCTTTGTGCCAGAGAACAGGGGTAAATGTGTAATGAATTGATGAATCAGGGGATTTAAAACCATGGTTGAATTTGTACCACGTTTGTTTTGTGTTGAATATGTTTCATTTGAAGTGGACCAAGTTGTAATATTTGAAATGACTTTTTTTTTTTTTTTTTTTTTTTTTTTCCCTCCTGTGGATCAACAGGTATCTCAACTGGAGATAGTGAGTTATGCCTTCACATCCTTTGGCAAAGCATTGATTAGGAAGAAGAAACTTCATCCTGATACGTTCGTGCAGCTTGCCCTTCAGCTGGCTTATTACAAATGTCACGGACGGTAAGAAAAGCTCATTACCCAGATTATGAATGAAAAACAGAGCATTGAATAAAGGTGTGGATCTGGAGGTGTAACGCAGTGGCCTTGCAGTGCCCATGTATAACTTGCTATAGGGATAAAAGAATGAAGAAGCAAGGTTTTGCTTTGTTTTGTTTGCTTTGAAGATCAAATAAGGCCTTGTTTTGCACCACTGAAATTCAAGGGACTTCTGCTCTTAGCTTTGGAAGAATTGTCTTGTTCCCCCCACAGGGATCGTGTGCATACATATTATGGAACGGAGGGCAGACAAAAGTCCATGAAAACATGAGTTTGGACTATACAAAGTAAATAACAGGGCAAATTTGAAACTTGCAGTGGGTCAGGATTCCTTAATGCCAAACAGTTGCTCAGATGGAGAAGAAATCTTTATCTGTAGCAGCTTGACAGCCATCAGTAAAATCGTTAGCCTTCCAAACCTGTAAAAGGACTCTCAAAGTTCAGTGTCTGTTTCCTTCAGCACTGTTAGATGTGGAAGTTTGGGTGGTAGTAATAGAGACACGGACCCTCCAGAAGCTTGGCTCAGCAGTTTTGTGCATGTCATTTTGTTTTGGATTCTTGGTAAAAGACACCATTCTTCCTGGTACTGGTGATCCCAAATTTCTCTTTGCTAGCTAGCCATGATTATGGCTTGGATGAATCATTACTGACCCAGCAAGTATTGCTTGCTTCAGAAAAAAAGAGGGTTTCATCATGCGACTATGATGTTTAGTCACTGGAGGTGCTTGTCCTATCAGACAGGCTAGATCTTGGTTTGCTAAACACTGGAATAAATTGTCTGACTAAAATAGCTTGTTGAGTCTGTTTTAAACACACTATTATGTTGCATTTCAATTGTATAAATGGTAGAATATGGTACAACTGGGGAAACTCCTGAGAAAAGCTAGATGAGTGTCAGTATGCAAGAGATAAGGATTTGAGCCTTTCCCTTATAAACATTGAGCGTTGGAAAACGCTGCGTATGTCAGGTGTGTCTCTAAATTTTTGAGCTTTTGTGTGGTGTTAGATGGTTTCTTTGATGGAAATATATAGTGAAACTGAACACTGCATAAATTCAGCTTTGTTAAACTAGTACAGTACATCTTTAATCAGCAGAAAATAGCCATGACAACCCAGCCTTTCAAGAAGTGATTACAGCATTGGCGCTTTTTCAGTCGTCTGTCTCGTAACAGCTTGCAGAGCTCCTTTGTGGCTCCTTCTCAGATACACATGCACACACACGCAAATTAGGGGCTTGCTGATGGCTGTAACTGGGCTGGATATGTAGGATACTTCGCAGAATGTTTTTTTTTTTCTTGGAGAGAGCACAGTTTCGTTAAGCTGATGAGATATTCTTCCCTCATTTTTCTTCTCAGCCCGGGCTGCTGTTATGAGACTGCAATGACCAGGCGCTTCTATCACGGCCGCACAGAGACCATGAGACCGTGCACTGTGGAAGCAGTGGAGTGGTGCAAATCCATGCTGGATCCTTCTGCCAGTGTAAATACAGAAATCCTACTTTTAATCATAATGCATTTAGAAGGCGTGTCATTTGAACTACTTAAAATTCACTTTCCTACTGTCTCATTAATGGGAGTTGGCTTCTTTCCAGTAAGACAAATTGCAAGTGTTGGGTTGCTTGAGGTCTTGCTGCAGTTGCTGTGACTGAGGTGAGCCGTCATGCGTGGGTTTGGTTTGATTTTTTTTCTATTTTTTTTTTCGTTTTTTTTTTTTCTATTTACACTTGGTTTTCAAGTCTGTCTTGAGTTACATTCACACTGATTTTCATGCCTGAGAAAGTAACTGGCTCAGAACCGATGTGTTCTGCCATGGAGTGGTTCTGTTGTTTTAATTTTAAAGTGAAAGAGGGAAATGTTAATCTAATCATTGAGTCCAAGAGTGAGGTTGAAATCTGCTTGTGTCCTAGTGGCGACAGGGATGTATTCCAGAGTTTGCCTCTGAATAGCTTAGCCAGTGACCTTTCCTTTTCCCAGCAACTGCCCTTTAGTGCATGGCTGGCGAGGGATTTCATGCCTTTCTTGCCAAGTGAAAGCTGTACAAAAGTTCCTTCTGTTGTCCTCACTGCACATTGCTCAGCCTGAGAAATGAAGGAAGGAGAAGATTTGGAACACAGGGCTACACATCTCTAAGGAAGTTCAGGGGTTATATATTGTTAATGGCTCTGAGAAACACACAGGAGTATAGCTGCCAGGAAGTATGTGTGATGGATGATTAGTCCTGGAGAGTGGATTTTCCTGGTCTTCGCTATCTTCTTGTGGCATATGCTGCAGCTTTAAAACTTAGCTTTTGTGCTGTTATTTACATCTGCTTTCCTATTGCAAGTATGGGCTCCTGTTACTTCCCTGCTATTCAGTTAGCTTCTAACCGAGTATCAGGCGTTTATGGATAATACACAGAGAGGTTTGTTACATCCAGCACTAACAGTAGCCTTCTCCTCTTTCTTTTTGTCATCATCTCCAAATGTCTTCCCAGTGCTGTTTTTTTATGATAATCTCTTAGGGGGCTTTAACAGCATTTAACCTGCTCAATGGCATTGAAATAAACATGCTTAGAAGGCTACTCTTAAGGTACTTGAAAATACCCGAAGTTGGGCACTTTGGAAGAAAATCCATTTGAGTTACATTTTCTTCTTCCCCTTGTGAGCTTAGCAGCTTGGGTTTTATCCAAATAGAGTGGCTACTGGCAGTGGGTCACATTCTGTGCTGCAGCCTCTCACGTACTGAGTACAAAGATAGAAGGTGCTCCTTGAGTAGTTAAAGAGCTAGCAGGACCTAAGTACAAGCCAGGATGTGTGTGTTTTAATTAGAGTAAAGAGGCAGGATGCACTTTTTTTTTTTTCTGCTTTCTCTTCACAGTTTTTTTTCTTTTTTTCTTTTTTCTTGTCTTGGAAAATGATGCTCATATAAATGCAGCCAAACCTGCTAAAAGCTCGTTGGCTTTCTAAGTAAGTGGTAGAAGATTTTTGGTTTTGATTGCTCTAGTTGACAGTGGCTACTTTGCATTCTTTCAGCTTGTTTGGAAAAGAGCATGAGGCTTAGCATGTTAGTCAGTGCAAAAGTGACCTGGATAACAGAACACAGATACAGGGAACAAATGAGCAAGTTCTCATGAAAAAGGAATTTGGATTTGGGAGAAAGAGTTTGAGAAGTTTAAGAATATGGGTGAGTCACAAGGTTCTAACGTACCTTTCAATTCCTACATTTTCTTCTATCTAAAATTGCTAGAAGTTGTGAAAGGGAAAAACTTGCTGATCAGTGCTTTGTAATGTGTTACTTGTGTATGTTGTTTTTTTAACCTGTTTCCCCTTACTTTAAACAGAGTTACGAACGCCTACAGCTGATGCATGCAGCGTTTGCAAAGCACAATAAGCTGAGGAAAGAATGTGAGAATGGAAGAGGTACTCTTGGATCCAAAGTTATTTCTTTCCTTGTGGGTGGAAAGGGAACATTTCTGTGTGCTACTGTATCTTCTGTCTTCTTGTTCTCAATAAAACTCCCCCTCAACATTTTATATGTAAGTAATTTTGGGAAGAGGAACTAAAACCAACTCCTTGTACCCTTCCTTGCACCCTAAAGACTTGTCCACTTTAAATGTCAATTAATTTTTTCTGCCAGTGGGCCAATTTCAGTGTATCGAACTCTTCTTCCTTGCTGAAACAGAAGTTTTCTTGGGTTTTGTTTTCTGCAGGGTACGTGCTGGGTTTGTATTACTTAGCTTATTTGCATTTGCGTTCAGTGTTGCGAGCTGGAGGTGTTGAAGGCCTCTTCCCAAATATCATTACCAAAATATACCCAAGCATTACCAAATATTTGGGAAGCAGTTTTGTGTGCCACAGTTTGAATTTTTTATTTTTATTTTTTGCTAGACTGCGTCAATTTTTGTCCCTTGGCTGCTATTTGAGCTTCAGCTATCCAGAATAGAAAAAGCAGGGAATGCTGCTGTTAATGATGCAGTTTGTGCGTTTCTTTGACAGGATTTGACCGTCATCTCCTGGGTCTCCTGCTCATAGCCCAGGAGCAAGGGCTCCCAGTGCCAGAGCTTTATGTGGATCCTGCCTTCACAGCCAGGTAACCAGGGGCTTGTCCTGTGGGGAAGTGGTAACAAAGTCCCTTGGGAACTGAAGACAGAGGTTGTTACATTGACCTCAGGCCTGATGATTTTCTCAACTCTAGGACAAAATAACTTTTTTTTTTTTTTTTTTTTTGTTAAATTGACTTTGAAATTAACTTTAAAAATGCTGTTTTTGTTTTGTGGTGTTTTACAGTGGAGGAGGTGGGAATTTCATTCTTTCAACTAGCCTGACTGGCTACACCAGATTCAGTGGATGTGCACTCCCTATGGTAGACCATGGCTACGGCTTTTTCTATGCAATCCGAGATGACCGGTGAGGATGTCATTTCAGTTTGGGCCTTCATTCTTTCTCTGTATCACAAAAGGAAAGATAGCTAACAAGTAGAGGAAGGGAAGGAAGGAGAAGAGGAAACATGGTTGAACATGTCAGAAAAGGTTGAAGTGAGGTAAAGAAGAATAGAGGCATTAATGTTCTGGGAAAGCATGTGTGGGAGGAAGGACAGATGGTGGAGGTGACACGAGCACCGAGATGCTGACACTGAGCAGAAAGGAAAGAGTTGGGAAGGTGAAAGGGGGAACAACAGAAGTTAACCTTTAAAATAAGATTTAAAATAAGCTTTCTCCTTAGAGATCATTAAATGTAACACATGCAAAGGTGTTTTTAAAAAGTAGTTATTGACTGACAGACCAGATGGAGCACAGCTGAACACACTGTCCATCATTTTTTGACAGTGATGCACACACCTCTTGATTCAACAAAGAAGAAGCTAAAGTATTTGGCTTCACTTCTCATAAAATGGTAGAATTTGGAAAGATCTAGCTTCAGCTCCTTAGTCTTAAGGACAAAAATTACCCCTTGTTCACCAAATCAAATAAATTACTTTGATTATCGTGTGCTGAGATAACCTGCTATTTTGTGATTCAGGTGTAGTTTGATGACTAGTTTCTAATGCTAAATAAAGACTTCACTGTAGATTGGATTCAGTTTAAGAATACAAAACAATTATACTTTCCCCTGTAGCTCTGTTAACATAAATAGATAAAGATTAGTTAAATAGACAAAAAGTACTTTACAATTCACAGAAACTAGTTTATTCCTTCTCTGCGTTTTCAAACGTAGGCAGAAAAGTTATGTCAGAGTGTATGTAGAAATGGGTATTTAAATCAGAATACCTAGTTTCAAGATCTGTAAACATTGTCACTTTTACTGAAGGCTATGGGGGTTTGAATCCTTAAATTTTCTGTATGTTGAGATGGTGTGTTTATTTGCTAATTTTTGCTTCAGAGCTTGTGGATAATTTGATTTTTGAGGCAAATTCATATGACTTATTTTAGACCATGATAATTAAGAGTGATAACTTCATTGTTTTCTATATTGCCAGGATTGTTGTTAACTGTTCTTCCTGGAAATCATGCCCAGAGACCAACGCAGAAGTGCTGTGCAGAACTGTATTCCAGTGTTTTCAGGACATACTGCAGTTAACAATCACAACTCAGTTATAAGGTTGATAATGATATGAAAGAGTTAGCAGGTTATATGCAGAACTTGTAAATGAAACACTACTCAAGAGAACTGTTAGATCATTACAAGTCTTAGCTTGAATACGTGTGAAATCTACCTGTGTTCATGGGATTTACTGTGGTACCAGTACCCATTTGAAAGTAATGTAGCCATTTGCAACAGCAATGCAAGTAGTAGTACTTGATCCGTGTCAAACTATGCAATATTAAAATATGCCTCAACAATGCAAACGTACTTGGGAGACATGGTGTTGGAAATGGAGAATTTATGGGAGATTTGTATTTATGATCTTAGTAGTAACACATAGAATACTTTGTAGTCTAATGATACTGTTTATGCCCGTGGAGCACTTACCTGTGTACTTCAGAGTAACCACACTCTCCTCTTTAGTGACCGTGCTGCCTATTCATAGTGGTTTATGAAATAGAAGGGCTGCCTTCATCAGGCTGTACTGTTTTGTAAGGTATCTTTCACTTTTACTACCTGGATTAGATCAAATAAAGGTTGTATTCGTGTATGGGGATGTTCATGCTTCATTTATAATATAAGAGCACTGCAATATGAAGTATTTTGAAAAAGCCTTCAAGAAAGTAGTATATTAATTCCAAATTTCTCAGAGTTTACGTCTTCTAGTGAGCTGTGAATTTCTCTGCTGCTTTATACTAGTAATACCCAGTAACAGTAAGCACTGAATGCAGTTTGATGAGACTCTCAGGATTTTAAGACTTTTGATTCCTGTCTTTGAGCAGCTTTGTATTTTCCTCTCCTTAAATAAAATTCTTCCAAAAATCATTTTTTTTAAATTGATTTATTTTTAAGTTGATACTTGATCGGTGTTGACTTTGTGAAAAAGATGATCTTTGGGGAACAGATGCTGAACGTGAAATTGAGGTTCTAAAGTACCTGCTGTTTGCTTTCTTCTCCAGTTTTTGGAGTTTTGGGATAAGTTGTTTTACTGCAATAACTAATCCTCAGCTAGTACTGAAACAGTCCCCTTGCCCTCTAGGAACTCTGTAGCATATTTTTTTTCCACAGTAGCAAGAACAGTCTCCATTTTTATTTGTTTGTTGTAAGGAGTAAAGCATCTTGATTTGAAGATTTCCCTACTAAGTTTATGCTCTGTGCTTTAGTCCTACCTGGTCCCTGAAGTGTTTATAAACAAGTGTTTAAGCACTTGTTTATTTGTTTGTTTTTTCAAGTATGCGTTGATTTGGGAAAACATATCAATGGGGAAGGAGCACAGTGGAGTAGGGACCCTAAGTTCAGCTCAAGCTGGTTAAGCTGTGCAGTCTCGCTGTCATTGACCAGGCACTGTTCAAAGCAGGAGCCTGCAGAAAGTGCCCGCACCCATTACTACACTGGTGAGCTGGGAACAGGAGCCAATTTCCAGCACTGATGGGTCAGAGTCAGCTGCCAGTCTCAACAGGCTTCCTTTTTCCACTGCTGTGGTTTGTATGTGCATTTGTTCAGAAACAATCATACCTGGTACAGCACTTTGGGACACATCTCTGTTAAGGAATACATTGCTACCTTAGGCCTGTGAGTGCCAACATGGTTTTTGCATGATGAAGAGCTATTCTTTTTAGTCTCCTTTTCTGAAAAGTTTTTGGTCACCTGTTGTCATATATCTCACTGCCATAGTTGTCACTTGCTTGAGGTTTAGAAAGAATGCAACGTTAGAATATGTAGTTGCAACGACCCTGTAAAGACAGCACCTGAAATCTGAACAGAATCATTTTCTCATCCCTTTTTCACTAACACATATTTAAAAGCCTCCTGCCACTGGGCCAGACGCTGCGCTTTTCCCTCCCCACAAAAACAATGCCCAGTTCAGTGCTCCTGCCCTGAAAACTGAAGGGTTTGAACCTCTTCTCACAGATAACTAGTGATAAGACTAGAGGGAATGGCTTCAAGTTGTGCCAGGGGAGGGTCAGGTGGGAAATGAGGAGACATTTCTGCTCAGAAAGAGCAGTCAGGCATTGGGACGGGTTGCCCAGGGAGGTGGTGGAGTCACCGTCCCTGGGGGTGTTCAAGAAGAGGTTGGACGTGGTGCTTGGGGACATGGTTTAGTGGGTGATAGCGGTGGTAAGGGATGGTTGGGCTAGATGATCTAGGTGGTCTTTTCCAACCTTAATGATTTTGTGATTCTAGGTCAGCAGACTGATTTCTATGATTCTATGAAACCCTCTCCCTGCTTTTGTACACGCTTCCATTCACTGCATGCCCCCCAGCTCTGCACAGAGCTGGGTGCTGCAGCGGTGCTCCTCTCTGCGCCCTGAGACAGAATCTGCACCCTGAGGCCTTTGCTGTGCAGTTTGGGAAGGCAGTCGGGCTTTTTCGTAATGGCCACATAGTTTTAAATTTGAGTAGCTATAAATTTTTGTGCTGGTGGCAGAATATTCAAAGAGCATTAGGTTCTTAAATAACGGAGGTACATTTGTTTTAATAGTTGTGGGATTTAAGGAAGCTATTTACAGAATTTTACCAAAACCAGAAGTACTGAAGTACCCGTAAAAGGCTCAAAGTATTGAACCAGCCATACAGCTACACTCAGCAAGAGCTGCTGCCCTTTATCATACAACACATGGCCTACTTTGAACGTTGACCAGAGAATAGTAGATGCCTTTTTCAGCCAGGAGCTGCTGATGAGTCCCTTGCTCTACGACCTTGCCGTTCTGGATCACGGCAATCTTGTCAGCATTCTGGATGGTGGACAGGCGGTGAGCTATCACGATGCAGGTGCGACCTTCCCTGGCTTTATCCAGCGCTTCCTGGACAATCTGCACAATGAACAAGCAAACGCAAGACAGTATACCAAAGGCTGGGACAACTTCTGAGCTTCCAAATTTGAAAGTACCCTGCAGTGAAAAGCTTATACCTGTTGACTGTTCAGTCCCACTGTTTGTACATGTAGGGTGGGGGGCAGGACACAGACCGTATATTTTTATATTAGAAACTTAAATATTTTTGCTGGAGGTTGATAATACACATTAGAAGTGACCTTTAGAAGTGACACGTTTTCAGGTTTCTTTTCAGTTTTTCCCTGCAACCTGCCTTGTATCATAGTTCCATGCTTATGTTCTTTGTGCAATTGGTCTGTGCTTGAAATGCAGGTGATATCCTGCTAAAAGCTGCAAGTGGAAAGGCAGGGCAGGCTGTGTGGGGGGAGCTTCTGCTGCCCTGCCCTGAGGCCCTCTATTACTTGGCATGCTGGAAGTCCTCCAACTGCAGGGCCACAGCCTCTGCGTCACTTCCCAAAGGAGGCTCGTTACAGCCAGCCAAAAAGCCTCTGTTACTCCATAAGGAACATTTTGGCTTCTTATGAAAATAAAGAAGAAATGCAAATACTTATTTTCATAAAAACCTTCTATTTCCCATTTGGGGTTTTAATGTGTGGGTGAAGACATCCCAGTCAATGCACGACCAGCCATTGCAATCCCAGTTCCCATTTGCAAAGCCAAGGTACCTTTTCGCTTTCTGTATCCAGAGCAGAGGTAGCCTCATCTAGCAGCAGGATTTGGGGCTGCCGTACAAGAGCTCGGGCAATAGCAATGCGTTGCTTCTGACCACCGGAGAGCTGGGTTCCTTTGTCTCCCACACGTGTGCTGTATTTCTACATACGGAAAAGCAGTGTAAGCGTAAACCTAGATTTGGATCAGGATCTGTGAAGCGTGACATTTCAGCTGCATTTCCACCTAGGTATGATTCTGGGGCAGCACAACTGACTCACAAGTGATTTTCCAAGTGGGTGAGGACCCTCCAGAGAATCACAGAATGGTTGAGGTTGGAAGGGACCTCTGGAGATCACCTGGTCCAACCCTGCTAAGGGCATGATCCCCTAGAGCACAATGCCCAGGGCTGCCTGCAGTAGCTGAGCTGAGAAGCACATTTCCCAGTGTATTTAGCTGCAGAGGAAACCCAGTGATGCTGAGCAGTGTCATTTGGTTTTGGGTGAGGGACTGCAGTGCAGAGAAGGAGAATGGCAGGCATGGGGTGAGACAGCAAGGCTGTGACATTGCAAACCCAACAGCCTAAGCTCAGCACCCAACAGCCTAGGCAGTCAGCTCCTCTTTCTGTTCTCCATAAGAAAGAAATAGCCTGAGAGACACTGTCAGTGATAACCAAATCCAAGTTCTAAGTTTTCAAGGAACTAATTTGAACTAGTCAAATTCAAAATCCCACCTGCCTCACACCCTTAAAACTAACACAAATTTACTCAAGAAATTTGATTCCAACTCTGCATTCCCCTGTTGGACTTCTTGACTGCCTACTATATAAGCAAATATACATCTTGTGTCTGAGAGATAAGATTTTGCATGAAAAACTCACTTACCTCCTAAGTCTGTGGAAGTATATTATCTCAGAAATATTAGTCTTGGCCTGTGTTTTTGACAAAAGTAAGCTGACAAACTGGTGTTAGCTTGAGCTGATCTATTCAAAGAGCAGCTAAGGAGCTCCTTTGCCTAACAGTAGGTACAAACAGGGGAGGCAAGAGAAGAAAGCAGTAACAAGGCTGTGTCTTTCTGACTGTTTCTGCTAACCAGCTGCATGTGTGACTTCATACACCTGGCAAACGAGGTGACTGTTGAAAAAAGGGGGGCAGGAACAGAGCTCTGTGGCCTGCCTTAGTGTTTTCCTGTTGCTTTCACTTAAATCCAGGAAAGCACCCATCCTCCTTTCAGTACTTTTTGCATGTGTTTTTCTCCCGAACTACTTGCTTCGGTACCAGTACCAACTAGGTTATTATTTTAACAGAGACTACTCCCAAAGAGATGAAGACCCCTCCTTCCCTTTCAGGCATCAGTGGCACTAGAACTGAGTAAATGCCTTAAGCCACTGGCACTGCCTAGTTCTCCATCTGTTCCTCAGGTCTTCTAAGGATAAAAATATTAATAATAATTTGAATGTCAAATTCAGTAAGTCAGGGAAAAACTAAATACTTTACCATGCATTTCCTTAGAAAAACATGAATACTCTGTCAATTTTTTTTTCCTCTCAGTTGAAAGTTGGAAATGAAGGCCTGATTACCTTTGGTAGTGATTCAATGAAGGAATGAATATTGGCTTCTTTTGCTGCTCTAACAATTTCCTCCTGTGGCACCTCCCGGCTGTTATCTCCATATGCGATGTTTTCAGCAATAGTGCAGTCAAACAGGATCGGCTCTTGGGAGACGATGCCGATCTGAGCTCTCAGCCACTGGATATTTAGCGTCTTTGCATTTTGGCCATCCAGGAGCTAAAATGTCAGAAATAAGATAAAGTACCATGATTGCAATAATATACATACATACATATATATTATCTAGCAACATTAAAGCCTTTAGCTGTCAGGGCAGTGAGGACATTTCATGCCCTGCCTGTTAGTTTATGCATTTACAGGTGGCAGCAGAGATGAGCAGATAAGTGTTAAACCTATTTACAGGTGCAATCAATAAAATATCATCTGAAATCTTTATAAACCTAGAAAAACTCCAGGTGTGAAACCATTTTATTGCACCCTACTTGTTTATCACCCTAAATAGAATAGCTGATACAGCTCACTCTAAGGTTGGGAATGAAGGGATGGGTGGGACAGATAAACGAATGACCCAATGTGAGTTTTCGAGATGGTTTCATGAACCTTGAAAGCAAACTGCCAGTAGCAGATTGAACTGCATTTTACCAGCAGCGCTACTTCCAGGGTAGCTCCAGCTATCAAGAGGTTTGCTACATGTATGCATTTCTACTCTGATCTTCAGTGAATAGCCCTAGCTTTCCTCATGTCCTCTGTGCAGAGAGGCTTTGGGATGAACTTTCATTAGTATGAAAGTCGTAAGCAACGACGTGCTTTACACTCTACTGTGTTTCACAGTACAGAGTGTAAATCTTTAGATTTAAAAGTTCCAAATCTTGTTGATAGCATTGATACATCATAGAAGTGAACAGAAATGAGGTGAGAGAGCCTGCTTATGCACTTTACACATATAATAGGCACGAACCCTTAAAAATGTGCATTTGTAACCGCTGGACTTTGTTCTAATAACTTGAAACAGCATGGGAAATTTAGGAATTTTAATTTCCTTCTATGTTCACCATGGTTGCATAGACAATACTGAAAACCTGTGTGTTTCTGCCTTTAATTAAAAAAAAATCAAAAATCACATTAAGAACACTGGCAAAAGGGAGTAGTTATACTAGCAAATACTTAGTGAGCTCATTTAGAAGAAAAAGTCTCAAATAAAATATATCAGTAAAATTCATTATGCATGTATCATGGAAATGCAGCTTATACTTTTATATGGAACACTTACCATTTCTCCACTGAGTGGATCATAAAATCTCTCAAGCAGCTGAACAACAGTGCTCTTACCACAACCACTGCTACCAACAAGAGCCAGAGTTTGTCCTTTTTCTACTTCAATGTTTAAGCCTTGGAGCACTTTGACCTCCGGTCGGGCTGGGTAGTTAAATGCCACATCTTTGAATGTTATGTTTCCACCAAATATTTTCTGGTTGAAATGGTAGAATTAGATCAAATTGTTAGGATAATGTAACAGATCATAAAAGACTAAGAAAAAGACTAAGTAAAAGAGAATAGTTCCAATGGAACAAACTTCTTTTTTTCATGGTAATTACTAGACAGTGAGACACTATTGTGAAAACACAAATTTCCTCCTGAATATTCTATGCTGCAAGCAGATTCCAATTAAAATTCTATTCCATAAACACAAATTCTGACAGCTTCTCTTACACAATCTGTTAAACAAGATTACATTTTCAAAAGCGGCAATAACTCTAGGTGACTAACTTCTATCTGCTTTGTAAGGACCTCATTCACATTCTTTTTATATTCTT
Source organism: Aythya fuligula (assembly GCF_009819795.1). Classification (NCBI taxonomy): domain Eukaryota; kingdom Metazoa; phylum Chordata; class Aves; order Anseriformes; family Anatidae; genus Aythya; species Aythya fuligula. The sequence goes on from NC_045560.1 coordinate 22,620,184, forward strand.
TGCTGATTTTTTTTTGTTTTCATCTTTAAAAATACTGAAAATTATCTATTATTTTTGATCTGCACACAGAATCAATCCTTCCACTTAAAGTTTTTTTCTAACTAATTTACTATAAAATTAATATTTGTAATACGGACATAACCTACACAAGAAGAAATATAGTTTTTATGTATGAGTATATATAAAATGAAAATACAGACAGATGTAATTGACCAATCAATACTGCAGCTCAAATTTATGATATTTATTAAGGCTACATAGCTAGATATTTTTTATACATATACATATGTAAGCATATATATATATGTATATACATAACTATATATATATGTATATACATAACTTTGTGTTTATATATATATACATGATAGCTGTTTGGAACTTTCTGTCCTCTTTGTTATATGAAAGGCCAGACACCCCCCATTACCCCCATATGTTCATATACATTGTTGGTTACCAAAGTATGTGACAATCTATTATGGAAAACTTGCAAATAAGTTAGGCCTCAAAAAATTCTGGTTAAATTTTAGAGACCTAGTTAAATCTTCAAGATCCATTCTCAGGTAGCTTCACACAGGAAAGGCTTGAAAACTCGTCTCTGTTGCATTAATCCAATTTTCACTGGGTCTTGTTTCACCCAGAGGCAGGTGAGGCTGAGAGGATGGCAGAAGACATAGCAAAACTTAAATACCAATTTAGTTGGATGAGTCAGATGTGAATGGGCTCAGACTGTAGCATCTCAGTAGCTATGATATGAGTGAGTGAAAAAAAAAAAAAAAAGAAAACACAGGCTTGAAATAAATTAGTGGTGCATGATATACTGTGGATGACACTGTGGTTACTTACAGGCTTCTCTCCTTCCTCACTGTAACTGTCTATGGAGGGTACTCTTTCAAACAGCATAAACAAGTAAGCAGCTGACATCTTGGCTTTGGCATAGTTTGGAGTCAAAGAAGTGCTTTGTCCTAATGCCATTGCACCAAATACAATAGCTGAAAAAACTCTAGAAAAATAAAAAGGAGAAAACTATGTTGATACTGATATAGCACAGACACAGAAAGCTTGTATGGCCAGAGGAGGGGCTTCAGATAAATAACTACTCATTAAAAAAGTTGAGGGAGGGTAAAAACTGTCTACTGAAAACTCTGTGACATTTTTCCCTCACTGAGAAAATCCTTTTTTTTTTTTTTTTCTTTTCTATTTTTTTTTTCTTTTCTGAGGTCTATGGAGAAATTTGTCATTCAATATTTTCTTCAAGGGTCACAATCAAAACCTTGAGTTCAGGAGCAAATGGAAGGTAAGAAAGAGGGAGCAAAGGATGCAAGCATGAAATTTGGGGTAAGCAGGTACACAACGAGGCATTCACATGAGTGCATAGGGAAAGGGAAGCTAATGCTAGTACTTCAGAAAGTGTTGGTGTAATCAGCATAACATGAAGGTTTAGCTTCAGCTGTAATTTTTGCCAGGTAAGAATGTGGTAATTGCTAAACCAAAGCATGGGAGGTGACTATTGACAAATATGGACAGGGATTTCAGCTGCAGGGAGTCAAGCAGAAGACTTGGTTAGATGCTGGAGATAAGGAGGGAGCAAAAGGAAGGCTGGAAAAGTGCCAGTTGATAGGAACAATAACATCAATTCACTGTTAACACTTGAAGGAGCTTTTCCAGCTCTACCTGGGCATTTACCAGAATGGGTGGTTGCTGATCTTTCTCCTGCTCTCTACCTTTCTTGCCCCAGGGCTCATAATTTCCTCACTTCCATTTCACTCGTTACTTGCTCCTTCTAATCTTCTAATCTTGTCTACCTACACCCCCTACAGCTAAGCCATGTGATTCTGCTGTGAAAGAAACCTTATTGGTCATGAAAACAAGGGACAGTTTTGCTTTGCCTAACTTCATTTTGCTTTCTTTTTACCCTGATTGCAAGAAAAATCGTATGTAGGTAGCTAAATGTAGTCTGAAATTATCACATTTTGGATTTGTAGCAACATGAAGAAGGAGGGGTAGCATAAGAATGAAGTACTGGGTTGTTTTCTTCAGTTCTATATGCGATGATTTCAAGATACCTATAGCAAAATCAAACGCATTTTTCCATATGGAACCTAAAAGAAACTAAAGAGGATATACTTACAAAAGCACATCTTTAAACAGCATATGTCCATTTTTTACTAGATATGCAGCAAACCTAAAACATGCAGCATAAATAAAGTACATAATAGCTTGTGAAAACGCAAAAGTAAATCCAAAGATATGTGCCTTCTTTACAGAGTTTCTGTAACAGAAAAAATATTATCACAATCTTATTGTACATGCAGTTGTAACCAAGAATGTAACTATCCAATAGTAAAAGTATCCTATAAGTCAGAGGAATCCTCAAGTCTCTTTACCAGTTTATAGTAAAATAATCTCCAGCTCTTTGTAAGATCCTAACCCAAAACACTATAATTCCTGTATGCTTCAGTTTTCTGTCTGTCTGCAAAAACTCATGTAAGAATATTGGGACAGAAGATGAAATTACTCTAAATGTTTTGAGCACGTATAATTTGTATTGTTTTCAATTCACGCATTCATTAAAATTATTTTAAAAATTATAATTCAGGTGCAATTTAAAGATTCACCTAAATAACAAATGAGGAAAATCACCAAGAACTTCAGAATTTCTACAGAGCAGAAACTACTTCAATAGAACAAATCTTTGTGTTTTACCATTCATTGAACCAAACCAAATCTTTAAATCAGTCATTACATTCATGAGGTTTCACTTGATCTGCAATGGTATTTTGATAAAATAACAGAGTGAACAGAGAGATAAACTGTTGTGCGGGTTCCCTCTTCCATTCGGGTTCCCTCCTTGGGAAAATCCCACTGATTTGAACAGGAATCTTACCTAAACATAAGGACAAACCCTGACTTTTGGTTTGTTAAAAAAATATAGATGTATTTCCTCAGAAGGAAGGCCTCATGTTTATAAGAATTAATAAAGACTTCCATCTCAAGAATTAGAGCAGCTAATAGTGATAGTATTGAAAGAAAGTAGGCTTTGAAAGAAATTATCATTTAATCAAAGACCATTAGCTTGAAGAGAAAGATAATTTGTATTTTCTATGTTAAAACTGAGCTTGGAATTAAATATTTTACAATGTACTGAAAGAAGATAAATTGTTTTTCAGTTGATTGGTGTTAATTTTTTTAAAAGGTACATTTTAATAACCTCTTTTTAAAAAGCTTTTTTTTTTTTTTTTACCTGTATGGCACTTGCAAATTTTGCACATACATAAACTCAAATTTTCTTTCCTGAGTCAAAGCAACAACAGTGCGAATGTTTTCTATGGCTTCAGAAGCAATCTGTATTGGAGAATACATGTTCATTGGCAGAAAAACAAGATTACATGGAAATTTTTAAACATAATCTGATAAACAGAACTGGGAATGGCTGCAATAGAAGTGACAGAATATGTCTACAATACTGTTGAAAGTGTGGTTGCAACATATGTAGATACACTGCTGTTAAATATAATCCAATTACCATGGATTATAACAGTAAAGTTGAGTCAGTGTACTTTTTAGCACAGTCCAGCAACAGTTTTTTTTTTGTTTGTTTTGTTTTTTGTTTTTTCCAGTGAGCTGGTTCAACCTGTAACAAGGATGATGCTGCCATGCAGCTATCATTGCTGTTGGTGCCCAGTCAGGCCAAACTGAACAAGCCTGCCTCACCTGAAAATGTATTTGGGGCTGCAGCCTGAACGTATCACCACCTTTTCAAAAGCAGCTAATTTGGGGCTCACCCTGGAAGGAATAATCTTTCCCAGGGTTCATTCTCTGCATATGTTTGAGTACCAGATGATTTTCAAAACTCCTAAAGGAGAAAATCAAAACTACTGCATGTTCATAAAAATGTAGAAAGATTTTTTTTTTTTTCTGGTCCATATGGCAGCTTAGCATCTAATTCTTATTTATTTTATATCTTTGAAAATCTTTCCATTTTGCCACAGTAAAAAAAAAAAAAAAAAAAAAAAAAAAGTGGGTAGAAATTTTCCAAAGTGATTAATGATGCTGGGTACCCAATCTTGACTGAAAACTAGAGGAAGGATAGGTCTTGATTTTCTTAATGTTCCCCTAGTACTAAGGGGATTCACTTGTAGACAATTACTATCATCAGAATTTTCTCATACCAGCAATTGATTTAGGCTTGGTCAACAATCCAGAAAATCAAAACTCAGAAGATAAAGCATCTTGGAAAGAGGTTTTATAAAGTACATTCATAGAGCACTATACTTATTACAGTTCATGATTTAGTTCTGATGTACTGATTTCACAGGGCACAAAAAAACAAACCAAACCAAAAAACAAAGAAACAAACGTAAAACCAAAACCATTCCTCCTCTCTAGAAATTTATCAAGGACCTGGAACTTAAGCTCATTTTTTGTTATGTATTATCACCAGTGTAAGATTTGTACACTGTCAAACCCAATTGCCTTTACAGAATAACTTTCAATAATATCTGGCCACTCCAAGCTGTGTGCTCTTGGTTTGTATAAAGGGAGCTAACTGGCTCCATTATACGTGCACAAATAACTCTGCTGCTGCTGAGGAAGGAAGAAATGAATATTGTTTCTGTACTATCTACCAATAAGAGTAGTTTATTTCTATCTCTCATCTGGAGGTGGCATTTCCTCATTGGCTCTTTGCCAGGAAGAGACCCTTGTCTAAAGAGCAACGTAGATTTTTAACCTAAAGCTAAAATAGATGCCTGGGACCTGTTTTCCTTCATGTTGATATATTGAGAGTGAAATATTTTGCTGAATTGCTATGGAAATAAATATGTTTTATTTTTTTTCCAGAAGCTGTAGAGCTGGAAAATAAAAAAATATTTAAACTAACATGGTCTGCCAAAACCAGATTTTCAGGTCATCACATAACAATCATCTAACTCTTCTTACAAATAATTTCCAAAGCAGTTGACATGAAATAATGATAAGCAGCTGAAATCAACTTGACTATGAGATAACTTTAAAATATTACAGTGCGTAAGAATGTGTAATGTTACTTGTTTGGCAAAACTTTATTCATAATCAGTGACACCATTTTGAATTTCTTCTTGATTATCCTATCGCATAAAGAAGACTTTTTTTTTCCAATGCATATATAGGGATATGGTTTAGTGGGGACTGTTAGTGTTAGGTCAGAGGTTGGACTCGATCTTGAGGTCTCTTCCAACCTAGAAATTCTGTGATTCTGTGATTCTTTTAAAAATAAACCTCTTTTAGCTTCTTATTTTAAAGTGTAGCAGAATACCTCCAAGCTTGTGAATCATCAGCCTTTACTGTAAAGGTAAATACTAGCTTGGAAGCAAACATGGCTTTCTATCTTCAACTCAGGAAGAAAAAGAAAAGCAGTTCTTTACACAAGAGCTAAACTGCAATTTAATCATAATTATGCACTTAGCAGACCGTTCCTTCTACATCACTACTTCTACATAATAATAATAAGTGATTAGACAATCTGTAAGTCAGAAACACAAGTTAAGTTACATGAGTGATTGAAATAATTAAATTACATGGAAATACCTAACACATCTACATGTAAATAGTAACTGTCTCCCTTACAAAGACTAACCCCATCTTTTCTTTATGTCTGTATAATAATAATAGTTTTATAGATAGGTAAAATGAAATTTTGCTCAGCCAATTTAAATATGCTTTAAGGCTGAGAAGGTTTATTGTTTTCTCAATAGAACCCATATTGAACTTGCTTTTCTTCAAAGCAAAAACATATGGTGCTGGATTGTTTCTTTATTTCTTTAACAGCTCACAGGGGTTTCCAAGTTTTACTTTCAGCTCCTGCATTACCCTGTCTTCCATGTTCCCACTTGCCATATACTGTAATTTGTAGTACAAGTTCAACTGGAATACATATTTATATGCCCTTGAAATCAACATTCTTTTTAAAGAAATTTTCAGAAAAAAAAATATTTTGATTACAATCAAAATATAAAATAATTACCAGCCTGCTTTTTAGCTGTGCGTATAATTACATCGTGAACTAGAGAAAAGTTAGGAAACTGGAACATACGGCTAACTGATGCTGAAAATTGCTATTGACGTTCTATATCTCTTTTCAGATCATAAAATGATTGCACTGGATTCAAAGGAGTATTGTGAAACAACTCATTTATTAAATTCAGGTTGCATTTAACATTAAACTCACTTTTTCAGTTTTCAGCTTCATATTTTCTGTATCAACTTTTCATCAGAATAACAACGCAGACTGAGTTTGAGGAGTATATTCTTGACCCAACACCAATATCCCTATTAAGCAGCACTGTGTAGTACAACATAAAAATAGTTTTAAATGCCACTGAACTCACCTTTCCTGCAGCTGCCAGTTCCTTTTTATCCTTTTTTGCATGTCCAGTAAGCATCTTCATTTGAACCATTCCTGTTACAGCAATAACTGGCACAATGGCTAATAGCAGAAGAGTCAACTGCCAGCCATAGGTCAATGACAAAATGATCCCAGTTCCAAGATTCGCTACATTTTGAGCAATTAATGCCAGTCTGGAACCTGTAGCCTGGAAAAGAATGAAACCATTGTAATACATGGATTTATTTGAAAACTAGGGAAAATATTTGTCACATAGATATTTATGATTTATTCACCACCTGAATATATATTATATATTATATAATATTTAGACCATTTGGTCTAAATATTCTGCAAAATGGAATCTTATCTCTTGAAAAACTGCTCAACTCTCCAGATCATTCCCACAAGCCTTTTGTATCTACCCTACTCTACCTCCTTGCTTTCAGGTTTTGCTCCAGAAAAAAACAATGATATTTCATAAGCCTCTTATATAAATATATATACACACATGTAGAACTATGACCATATTTTATCTTTTTTAACTCTAAACATATGAACAAACACAATGATGCAATGAGAACAACCTTCATTTTGAGGCATGTTCTTATGCATTTCGTTGAGCTAGAGCATTTATCATAAAAACACAATGCTGTCTAGACATCTAAGAAGGCTGAATAAATGACTTTAAATAAATGGATGCCTTGGATGGCTCTTTTATACTGGTGATACCAGGACTTAGCAGTAATGTGAACTAAAGCTTTACTACATGACTATACTTCAAATGTATATATATATTTTCTACTATTATGATAACTTTTGTGTGATGCCAAACACACAAAAGCACTTTAAAATAAATAACAGTTCCACATGACTGTGTGCAGGATTTCTATCTACTAAATACTGTCTGTAACTGACTCCATATTAATCAGCCATGAAAAATGCCAGTGCATATTACTTACTTCTTTCACTTGTGAGGCATCATTAGCAAGTCTTGTAAGTAATTCTCCAGTGCTATTTTTAGGTTCATCAAACCAGCTGATCTCCTGCAATATGAAATACATTTATTATGATCTTAAAAACTTAACTAACCTCATTAGGCTACTTAAGAGAATTTAATCACTTTGGATTATGACTAGGTGACACATGATAGGATGTTCTAGCTCTTTAGGTGTAACCATAAATAAATTAGACCTATAGGTTCTGTAAGGTCATGGGATCACAAAACTCAAAGCTAGCCTCTACTAATAATCTGTATATGCTGTTTGCGATAACATAAACATCACCACATTGTTTCATATTAAACACAGTTTACAAGATATCTTTGCTTGTGAGTTCAACATATTTTTGATGATTGGATGTTCACTAAACAGCAATATGAAGGAATGTGCCATTTTGAGAACAGTTACTTGGATGTGTAACAGACATCTATGAAGACTACTGATTAAAAATATAATTTCTCCTGTTAGGTAAAAATACATCTAAATTCTCTGTCAGTTATGAGCACTGTGAAATCTGTAAATCTGCTATGAATTGTTTTGAATGACTGAGTACTGCTGGAAAATCTCTGTGGTGTCTGAAAAGACTTACACAAAATGATATGTGGTACTGGGAGATAGACTATCCCAAGACTCTCTCTTCCTAATGTGGAAGAAACTATTTTCAGGGAAAAAATCTTGTCAGTAATACACTTTTGTATCTTAACAGCAATCAAGATTAATTGGTCAGAGGGATCAGTGACTCTAAAGCACTTGAAAACTAAAATTTCTTACTTGAACACAAAGCATTTATCTTATTTAAATACAGAAAGCAAATATAAAATATTCACTCTAACATTCTTCTAGATTTGCCAAACATCAAACTCCAAAATCATTATAATGAAATGTCAGTATTTGTATTACATTATATGTACATGATTCTTAGCAACTGTAGGGTGTTTTTGTGCACCAACTGTTCATAAAGTTACTGTAAGAGCTTTCATATTTCCTGCAAGTAGTGTTTAAATGCATAACCATTAGGCATTAACAAACATGCTATATTTTTATTTCCTGGGATTTTTTTTTTTTTTTTTTTTTTTTTTTTGTGGCAGAAGTATTATCTTTAAGCATGGTAAAGTAAACATTGTTCTTAAATACAGTAAGAAAAAAAAAAAGATGTAAAATAAATAGTTTCAATCTGGCTGTAGGCTCACATAGACAGATGGTTGCTTTGCCATTATATGACATGGAGCATGTGCCACATGTATCGGTGCTAATAGATAAAATCCTCCCAGGTCCCACTGCTCTACTGCCTGATATTTGAAAATTATGCCAGGTAGATGCTATTTTCACACCAGAGTGAGGACAATAAACATAATAAGATTACTTGATTCTTCATCATGAAAACCTCTCTGTTCCTATTCAGACCCTTCCTCCTGGGATCTGTTCAGATTCAGCATGGTCTTACAGACTGCACTTTCTATTGGGCTAGTAAGAAAAAAAACAATAATAATCTCCTGAGGCTTAATTTCCAATGACATATCTCACTCTTTGGAGGTGGCCTATTATCCCTTCCTGTATAAATGGGAAAGTAGGGGCATCTGATTTCACCCCCAGTGAAAAGTGCTAATGAATGCTGTTGCTGCTCGGGTTGGCTCCGGGAACTTCTCAAGGAGGTAATGACTTTCTGTCGAGACCAGGAAAGACCTCACTCAGCTGAACAGGCTGAAGAAGCAGTGGGATTGCATGTTTGGAAATATCTTTGATCCCAGACTTGCAGATGTAGCAGACTAGAATGGCTGGGATATGCTGCTTTCTGTAGTAAGTGAAAGGCAAAGGAGTAATATGCCTAGGCTCATATTGTTCTGCTTTCTACTACATCAGGGATCACATGCCCACCTACAGCTGGGAGTAAAACATAATAGAAATCCATGGAAGGCTTAAATTTATACTGTGGATTGATAATATCAATCCACAAAAAAGTATCATATCAAAAAAGTACCAACATTTCCTTAAAATACTTGGTGAATTTATCAAGATTACTCAGGACATAAAGCAACTGGTTAAGCATAGCAGTGACAGCAAAAGAGGGGTAAATATACCTGAGTTAATTCTGGATGTGCTGACCTGCAACCTGGCAGTGATGGAGTTTCTGTTTGTACATTAAAGGCACTACAGAAGACTACGTTCACTAGGCAGCTTGCCACTGCACTAGATCAAGGAAGCAGCTCATGCCAACCATGGAAAGCTGGTGACGAGGCTGGTTATGTACACAGCTAGGGTCCTTGTGTATCGGACTCGCATGGCAAGGTTTTGGGAGTGAGGGGGCTTCTGTGAGAAGAGCCCAGAAGCTGTCCCAAGTTAGAAAACAGCCAGATCTCCAAAAGGGACCTGCTGCTGTCCAAAACTGAGCTGGTAAAAACTGAGTTGGTTGTGCCTCTGGGAAAATAGGTTTAAGAAAGGGGAAAAACAACAAGAACAACAAAACTGCTGCACAACAGCAGCTGGGAGAGTGAGAAGTGAGAAGCAGCCCTGCAGCCCCCAAGGTCAGTGCAGCAGGAGGGCAGGAGGTGCTCCAGGCATGCAGCATAAGTTTCCCTGCGGCCTGTGGAGAGGCCCCTGGGGGTGCAGGCCATCCCCCTGCAGCCCATGGGTCCCACATGGAGCAGATCTCCACGCTGCAGCCCGTGGAGGAGCCCCTGGTGGAGCAGGTGGATGTGGCCTGGAGGAGGCTGTGGCCCATGGAGAGCCCCCACAGCAGCAGGCCCCGGGCCGGAGCTGCAGCCCGTGGAGAGCAGCCCACGCAGGAGCAGGGGGTGTGGGGGGAGCTGCCACCCATGGGGGACTCGTGCTGGAGCAGTTTGCTCCCGGGGGATGGACCCCATGGTACGGAGCCACGTGGGAGCAGTTCTTGAAGAGCTGCTGCCTGTGGGCAGCCCCCTCAAGATCAGTTTGGGAAGGGTGATTTCAGGCTGTTTATTTTAAAGGGTTTAATTCTGCTGCTGAATGTACTTTCAGTGGTACAAAGTCCTGTTTTTACCCTAGACTACTACCATGCCCATTTTTGGTTCTGTGACTGCTGGGTAGGATAAGCCACCAATTTAGTGAGTGCAGCTAGTCAGATATCCAGGTGTTATTGCCTTCATTAGTAATTGTTTGCAGATCCTAGCTTGCAGCATATCTGAAGGCAGATCTGAGTTTCTGATTTGACCTCTTAGAGTACAGCCTACTTTCTCTGTGCCTCAGCACAAAATTGTTTTTATTATCCTAAATACGCTAAATAAACACTACCATCACCTTTAAGCTTTCTTAGCCTAGTGTTAAGATGGCCTTTATTAGTTACATCAATTAAAAGGTTTTAAAATATCTACTTGGACCTGCTATAAAGATTTAATCCAGCCAGTTTCTGAACTGAGTTAAAGAAATCATTGCGAGATCTTTACGGATAGAATCATAGCATGACTGCTTAAATAAACATTTATGGCATGTAAACAAACAAGCATTTCTAAAGCTTTAGAAAGCTAAATATAGAACAGTTATACCTGTCTCAGAATTGCTCTAAATGTCATGGATCGGAGCCTCATTGTAAGGATTTCTCCAGCTTTGCCAAATGTGAAACCCTGTTTGAGGGGGAAAAAAACAAACAAACATATTTTTTATGACTAATTACAGTTTTTGTCTTTATAAGATAATAAGTGACTATCTGCATGTAATATTAAAAAGAATGTCACTAAAAAAAAAATACACTAGCAACAAGTGAGCTACAATTTTAAAGTCAAAATATTTTAAAGCTAGCTTTGGAACCTATAATGATAGAGGTAGAGCACAGAATGCAGCATTGTAGTGTCCTTTTTTTTTTTTTTTTTTTTTTTTTTTTAAGAAACAACTATGTATCACATAGTAGTCTTCAAGCCCCACCAAACAATGATTTAATTGCAGGAACTTTTTACCACACCTGTTCTCAAACTGGAGCTGTCCACTTTACAGTAAACAGGCTCAGCATTATAACCAGTAAGACCCTACACTTGTTTTAGATACTGCACAGACACCAGGGATTTCCCTCTTGGAGTCACAAAGCTGTAGTTCTACTGGTTATTTTCTGTGGGAGGTCTCTGAAACTGTAGATACTCACTGACATTGGCACACAACTCGGTGTGCACAGAGCTGTGCTGGTGAATCTGCCTCTCCTAGGCCAGGGCCATGCAGGATCAGACCACACAGGAATGAGACAGGGGACACAGGCAGACACATTTTAGTGCGTTAGTATCCAGAACAGCTACGCCGCCAACGTTTTGTTTTTTTTTCAGGGCATCATAAAGGTGGCAATTATGAGTTTGATTTTGCCTGAATGGAGGGCAAGTGCTACTGTGTCAAGGGCATCAGGACAGAAGGTGGAAGGATGATGTTCAGACTTGTGCAGGTTATTAGACAAGAACAGCCCAAGCAGCTGAGCAACAACTAAAGGGATTTGTGCATGTAAATGAGATGTTCTTCAATTCACATAAAAAATGACCTGAACATGGCAGTTTCCCCACAGTATATGCAATTCCAGGCATTGGCAAACACCCATACCCATGAGAACAATTACATGTAAATGTAAATTTAGAAACTGTTTCAGAAAATGTAGTCAAAAGTAGTTGATCCTGTACCAATTGTAGAATCATAGAATAGCCCGAGTTAGAAGGGACTGAAGTAATCGAGTCCAACTCCTGGCACCACACAGGTCTACCCAAAATTCTGGACCATGTGACTAATTGCACCGTCCAAATGCTTCTTAAATTCTGACAGACTTGGTGCAGTGACTAATAGATGGGTGCACCACCAATAGATGGGTACACTTCTAAAGAGGCAATTTGAATTATTATTTAACTTTCTTGGTATAAAGATGTGAGTACTCTTAAGTTAAGCATATGATGTGGTCTTTCCCAGATACTTTTGGTATGTTTTCTCAGAAATCCAAGGTGTTGAGTGCAGTTCTTGCAGGTGAGGTTGGTTGTTTCAGTTCAACCAGCTCAGATACTGACAGACCTGTTGCATGGAGCACAGAGCAGGTGCCGAGGAAACCATTTGCTCAAGATAGAAGTGTTGCCCAAAGCCTGATCTGGGTCTGTGCTGTTGAAGTTACTATCTGTACTGTCAGTACTGTCTATACTACAGAGGCTGTGATACAGGGTAGGCCTTCAAGCCAAACTTTCCTTTGCTGTGGAGATGGGGATCAGCCTACACTACAGAACACATTTGAAACCTCTTACAACATTTTGAACACATCTGGTAGTGAAAGTTCATCCTCATTTTTCTCATGTACTGTTTGGCACTAAGGCACTGAGAGTTTGACACAGTTGAGATATATTGTATCAAATACCATGAACAATTATGGTAACAAAAACTTACCTGTAGAAAAAACGTGACAAAAGAAATTAGTCCAAAACCTAAAAAGAGTAGTGCATACATGCCATTTGTCTCCCTGATAGCAGCCTTTCCTTTTTCTACAAACATCTATGAAAGAAAATTTTGAAAATTAATTTTATTTACTGAAGTTCTGGTTCAATAATTTCCCCTGTTATCTTGTTTTATGCAGTATGTGTGTGTAAAGGGAAAAGAAGTCAATTTCTTGATGAACTAAGTTTTTTTTTTTTTGAAGATTATAGATCTGAAGTGATTTTCCATGTTCTTGCAATTGAAAGCTAAATTTTTATTTTGCTATGATAAAATAGTAACATATGTCAGTGAACAAACCAACATCAGTCAATTATTATTGGAATTTACAGCTACAGAAGGCTGAAGCCCATCTTAAAATTTTAAAAGACCATTTCTGTAGTCACTGGCTGAAGGTTACTGCATGTTAACAACTAGTTAGTGAGACAGAAATATGGAAGTTATTCTTAATGATGTATTACCAAATCAATAATTTTTTAGGCTAAGACTCACAGATAAACATTTCTATTGTTTGTTTTATATATTTTAACAACAACAACAACAAAAAAAATAGGAGTACATTATTCATTGTATGGAGACCTTGCTCAGTTAGGGAAATAGTTTTAATCTGAAGCTTGTATACTCTTATTTACCTCAACAGTGAGTAAATTAATATTAAAGGTGCAGTATGCTGAAGCAATCCTTATACCTTTATATATGATAATACATAGTTCATGGAGAAAGGGGCTCGTAGAGTTCTGGTTTCACCAGGTTTGCAGAGCAATAAAGATAATTCTCCCAAGTCTAGATAAAACATATTTGTTTTATAAAGAAGTCTGAGGTCTCCAACATTTCTAAGTCCTTTAAATAGCCTCAAAAAAAAATAAAAAAAAATCTATAGGTCTTTGAGGATTTTGTACAGTGTTTGCTGTTGTCTAGCATTTGTATATTTTGGATGTTGAGTAACTGTCATTATGGTTTATTTATGAGTTTGTTATCTATTGTTTGCTCAGAATGACACTAGTTTATCATGTTTTTATACCTTGGTCCATAGCAAAAAAAAAATAATCTACAATTCAATTACTTAGATTTTCTGATCATGATTTGTTATACATACTATCATGCATGTAAATATTTTTAAAAGCTTTAAGAATGAATTAATGTTTTGGAAAGAAAGGACCTTAATTCTATTTTTCCTCTCTATATACATGTATATCTTCTGCAATTTGTTGTGTCCATTAGTGACAATTACTGAAAGACCACAACTGCACAGAATGCTCCCCTTCCCTCAGGGCTGTTTCCTGCTACTACTTGCATTAAAAAACAAAGCATAACACCAGCATAATACCCTTTTCCCAAACAGTTCTTTGGAATGTAACGCCTCACAAACAAGTACAAAAAAAAAAATTAAGATAGGCCATTTCAATATCTTTGTGTAATATAGTGCAGCTAAAACAGTTCCAACAGAAAATGTTTAAAATTCCTACCAGTGCAAGTGCCTTGTGCTTGACAACGTAACTTTATTTTTTAACAGCATAAATTTAAGCTTACAGAAAGTCTCTCTGTAATGAAAAGTCTACCTTACATCCGTTTCATCTTGTTGCTTTTGCATTGCTTTGTCACACTGTACCTTCTCAAATGTTATGGTGAGCACAGCACAAAGATCACCTTCCATGGCTACACTGCTCATGTGAATGGGGTCAATTATAGTGCCTTCTTAAAAGGGGATAAGGATAAAGCAATTTCAGAGAGGTCACAGGGGAACCTCTCCTCACTTCATCATTGGCAAGCTGATCAGCTCAAAAACAGAGATGTGAAATTTGCATAGCTGTTTTGTGAGACTTAGAGCAGAAATTCAGCAAGGACTTTCACCCATTTCTTACCTTTGCAGGGCAAATTGAATAAAAATGTAGCATTTCACGGGTTCATCATAAAACAATTCAGCATTTATAAAAGCCATAAACAGTGACAAAAGATAGAGCATACAAGCAAGGTTATTAATTGTTTTATACTTACCCCTATAACATCTGCAATTATGACTGAAAATACGGGTTGTAAGGCCCCATTGATAATTGCACATAGAGTTCCAACAACAAAGTAAGGCCATTCAGTTTTATTCAATGCCATAATTTTAAAAAATGGCACTGGAGGTATGTTTTTATCCTAAAATAAAAGGATTCCATCAGGATAAATATAATACATTAATGGAGGAAAATGAAGGACAGGTATAATCTTTGTAATCTGTTCGCTATCCCATATTCTATGTTGGGAAACCTCAAACTATCTGATCTTTAAAAAACATATTAATTAACTGCAGAAATTCTTATTGTTACTCAGTACCCAATATTAATCATAAAAAAGAAGGAAAAAAAAATCAATGGAGGCTGTATAAGCTCTCTCACTTCTTCCAACAATTTGAGCCTTTCCCAGGAAGGATTAGTCACAAATTCTGCTTACCCTTTGTGAGACTATGCAGAAAAAGAAATTGGGAATTTAGACCACTTTTTCCATTTGATGGTATTAAATGTTTGTGAGTGAATTGCTCCTTACTCATCATTAAACATGATGTCTTTCATTTTTAGTTCATTAGCCAAATTGATAACTCTCAATTTTTGGTAACTTATTTGCTAATACAGACACATTTTAGGCAACCCATATCAAGATACTTAGACAAAAATGATAATTATTCTCTATTTGGGATGTTGTTACAGTTTTATGACTAATTACCAATTTCTGGTTTTGTTACATTATTAAATGAATTAACTTGCCACATAGGCTGTTCCCATACTCAAGAAATCTTGTTTCATTATATTACTCAGTTAAACTATTTTGAGTACCACAACAAAATTCATTTTGGTTTCAAGGGAAAAGAATTTTCCATAGAATCCTTTTTCACACAGAATCACAGAATCACAGAATTTCTAGGTTGGAAGAGACCTCAAGATCATCGAGTCCAACCTCTGACCTAACACTAACAGTCCCCACTAAACCATATCCCTAAGCTCTACATCTAAACGTCTTTTTTTTGTGTGTTATTTTGTCATTTTACGAGTCTTTAACCAGACATGTAGGCTCTCTTCATACATTACGATAAAAAGTTACTCCCTGTTTAGTGGAATCAGGTTCCTTTCTTGTCCCATTAGTTATGGAAAACACATGCAAATAAGAATACAGAGAGACTCACAAGCTGAACAGCTTTTACATCAAGTTCATCATTCTGTATTCTGAACCTTATGCTTTTCCGAGTGGACTGTCTTTTCTGTCCAGTCAGTACTGATCCATTCAGTGTCTTTTCTGAGACACTGGGTACATTACCTTCTTCCTGTAACTGATCTTCAGTTCCTGCTGTCTGAAATGAAACACAGCATGAGACTAAAAATCATTTTTGGCCACATTAATGATGAACAGTTCTAAATAAAAACAACAATTTCTTGTAAGTAAATGGAATATTGAAAAGAACTGAGTAATTAAAAAAAGCCATAAGCAAGTACTGAAGTTTCATTAATACTTCTCTATACTCAGTGAAAAAAAAAAAAAAGAACATTAACACATGAAAGGAGAAAAATTTTAGCCATAGAGATTTTTTTGCATTTGTTGTCATGTTAAACTGTTCTGACAACATATAGGAGAGTTACATTAGGCATAACTGAAAAAAAACACACATGTGGAAAAGCCTTTTTAAAATATAAAAATATGAAAAAGCAGAAGAAAGATTGAGAGATAATGAAAATATCCAAGGTAGACCCTGTCTGTATAACACAACTTCAGGAGCCTGAGTCACTAAGATGCTAGTGATTTGGAAAAGTACTTGTATAAGAGTTTGCATTTTCACAATAAGGGTGGCGAGGCGGTTGGGTGGTGGGTGTGGAGTTTCCATCCTTGGAGGTATTCCAGACCCGAAGAAAATGGCCCTGACAACTTGCTTAGACTTCAGAGCCCTCCCTACATTTAGAGGGAGTTGGACTAGACGAACCACCAATGTCCCTTAACCTGATTTATTTTATAATTCTCTGATTTGGAAAATGAATCTGAGAATTTATCAGACCCAGAAGCGCATTTTTACCACGATCTTCATTTTCACCTTCTCACATACTTTATTTTCAATGTCACACATGAAAGAGAAAGAAATTTTGGTCATAATTCCTGTAATTCACAGGTTTGAATTAAAATCATACGTTTCACTTTTGCTTCTTTTTCCTGTTTTGAAGTTTAATACTCTTCAGAGAATAGTGTTTTTTGTTTTGTTTTGTTTTGTTTTCTTCTCTAGACTTACTCCACTGAGAAAACACCGCAAAGCTTTTGGGAGCAATTCAATCCAGCCAAGTCAATAGCACACAGTATGATGCAAGCTGTGAAACAAAAATAATAATGAAAAACCTACCTGCATATTAACAAGTTTGTAGTAAACTCCCTTCTGTTCCATTAATTCATCATGTGTCCCTTGTTCTGTGATGACACCATTTTCAAAAGCAGCTATAAGATCTGCATTTCGAACTGTTGACAAACGGTGAGCAATCACAAGTATAGTGCGTCCCTTCCTGATCTGCAGAAAGCATAATGGTGGCTTCACATTAGCGTTATCAGGTACATTTAGTATTTCCCATCTTCATACTAGGGTTCAAGAAAATATTTTAACTGAAAAAAAAATTGCCATGGAAATGGCATTGAAGTAAAGATCAGAATTTTCAATTGAGAAATGCTGAATTTCAGCATACTTTTCAGTTCCTCTGAGATAAACTAAAGCAAAAATGTAATTTCAGTGAAATACTGGAAACCATATTTTATTTGAGAATATAAATTAAAGTACTCTGGCTTTGCATGTCAGACTGTCCATTTATAAACATAAATATATGAACTTTCTAAACTGCCCACTCAATATGCTTTCAGGTTACATATCCAGCTTTTACTAAAAAAAGACTACCATTAAGCATGTCAGTGACAATTCTGTTTCAGAGCATTTCACAAGTATTAAAAAATTATCACTTACACAGCAATTTTGCTTGCTCTAAATTACTTGTTTGACTAAATTGAAAATATTTCTCTAAAATTGTACTTAAGAATATGATTTCTTCTATTGCCATGTCATTTTTACACCTTTTGAACTACTCACTAATAGTAAAATAAATCCCACAGGTATCCAATTTGACACAACAAAGATGTTTTTCCGAGCACATTTTAACACTGTGCTGTGGGATAAATTGGTATTAATAGCTAATAACCCAACAAGTGAATCCGAGCTTTATATTATTTAGTTTAAAAATTATCTGCTATGATAGTGTTTTAAAACTGTTTTACAATTAAGAAATAAAGGTGAAAACTTTTTTGTGTGTGGAGTATTCTTGAAAGCACTTCCAACTAAATCTGACATCTTAATATTGCTACGAGACCTGGAAGTTACATCCATTTAAACTATCCTATAAGAAATGGTACACATTTTCTTGGTAGTCCGAAAGCTTCATTATTTCTGCGATTATGTTTAATGGTTAAAAACACATCAACATGTGGAATAAAAGCAAGCTAATAGCCTTAATCAAAAAAAGGAGAATCCTCCACCCACAGAACAGTAAACAGATTCAGCAGAGGCTTAGTGAAGCCTGTAGGGAACAGCAGTCTACTCTAGATCTGATGTAAGCCTTCTGTAGTGGTATGTGCCCAGCACAGAGAGAGAAAAAGAACACAGAAGGAAGACAAATGAATACTGGGCACACAACAGCTTAGCTTTGTCTTGCTTAACATCAGCAATCTCAGAACTAGTCTAGTCTGAGCAAGTCTTTCTGTTATGCTCTGCCAGACACATCAACAGGGAGTTTCATCTCATCATATGACATTTTAAAGATAGGTTGGAGAGGTTGGAGGCTAAGTAACTTGTTTAAACTAGCTGTATAAGTTTTATATTGCAGCAGTCGTCTTGATCGGCTGTTCTCTGCCCTCCTGTCTCTGGGATTCACTTTATAGGCCATGGGCTGGCAAAAAGTCCCTGAGCACTTGTGGTGGTTTTACCCAGCTGGGCAGCCAAGCTCCACAACTGCTTTCTCACTCCCCTCTTCAAAAGAATAGCGGGGAAGAAGAAAGTATGCTGGACAGTAAAGAACTGCTCACAGGTTGAGGTAAGGATAATTTAATTAAAGAGAAATGGAAGAGGGGAAAATAAAAAATAAAAATCAAAAAACAAAAGCACGCAAAGACCACATGGAAACACAGAGAGAAGGAAAAAATGTTCACTTCTTCCCATCAACTAGCGATGTTCAGCCACATGCTGGGAAGCAGGCCCTCAATATGCATAGTGGTTGTCTGGAAGGACAGACGTCTTCATAATGAGAGCGCCCCCTCTCCTTCCCCTTTCCCACCTTTTACTGCTGAGTGTGACACCATATGGTATGGGATATCCATTTGGTTGGTGCCTAGCTGCCCTGCTGATGTTCCCTCCCCACTTCTTGCCCACGCCCAGACTGCTGGCTTTTGGAGAAGGGTTGGAGGGAGTCTTGGTGCAGTGCCAGTGCAGTAGACAAAACACTGGTGTGATACCACTGCTGTTCTAGTAACAAGTGCAGAGCACTTGTATGGGCCACTACAGAGAAAGATAACTCCAGCCCAGGCAGACCCTGTACAGCACGCCAGGTATCATCATTTCACAGAGCATAGTGAATTACCAGAAATGAGGATAAGCAGACAGAGAGCCTAACTCACTGAAACTGGTGTTAAGTGTCCAAGCAAAAATTAACAGACTAAAATAAGTCTGCAGATGAGAATGTGGATTCTGTTGTCTGACTCTCCCAGACACAGCCCTGCACAGTGGGTAAAGAGCATATGGAGATAAAATGCTTTCTGAAGATCTTGTCCATGGATAAACTGTGATCCATGCTGAAAATGTTTATGCAATGATGGTAATTTGTCTTTACACAGAGGATGGTAAGCTTAGATGCATAATGAGAAAAAGAAACAGAGGAATAAAAAAAAGCAAAACCAAAAACATTGTGGTTGATTCAGCCTGAGGAATAGGTGGAACTATTTTGTAAACAGTTCACACAGTTGCTTAGAGCAGACAACAAGAAATACAGGGTTGGCTATTTTAAATTTATTATTATTATTATTATTTTTTCATTTCTCTAGGTATTATAGAAGCCAGGTCTAGACAGCAGCCAACACATAGAAGCCTCTCATGAAGATACAGTCAAGCTGGTTTTGAATTACTTTGCTAGATATTAATAACAACATAGCCCATTCCTGCTCAGGAATATTCTGCTTAGTCTGCACTGAGCTCTTTACTGCTCCAAAGACTAAAGCTTGTTTGGGAAAGCCTGCTGCAGTGCAGTCCTACCCATTATGTCACTAACTCCCTGGGCAATTATAAACCACTTCCCAGTCTTTGAATGAGCATAAATTATTTGCAAATTCAGGCAATTACCTTACACTTTTTAGGAGTCTCTATTTCTTGCAGCTCTTTAAACAAACGAGCAGTACTGACCTTGTCAAGTGCTGCCTGCACAACTGATTCACTCTCAGTATCCAAAGCTGACGTTGCCTCATCAAGCAGAAGAATTTTAGGATTGCGAACCAGAGCTCGGGCAATTGCTATTCTTTGCTTCTGGCCTCCGCTCAGCTGTGCCCCTCTTTCTCCAACCATGGTTTCAAACTTCTACAAGACAACCACACACGGTTGAACAACAGTCAGTGGCATGGTCCTTTCACCATGCAATGTAGGCAATGTAGGCAAAAGGCAATGTAAAGAAAGGGCACATCTCCCTTAGTAACCCCTGTATGTCAAAACTAACATTCTTCTCAAAAGTTATGAGGAAGCTCTGCATAGCTCTGCATATTCACAGCTCTGGGAACAGCTTCCTCAGCTAAGGAGAATCCCTCCTAAGGAACTCTTTGGTGTGAGTAGGTTGAAGGGAAATTATTTCAGCAGGACAGCAGCTTGCTTACCTTGGGTAGCTTCATGATGAAATCATAAGCGTTAGCTTCCTTGGTAGCTTTCTCAATTTCTTCCATGGTGACATCCTCTTGGCCATAGCGAATATTTTCTGCAATGGTAGTAGCAAAGAGCACGGGCTCCTGATTCACCACACCAATAATCTCCCGCAGATATCTTACATTCAAGGTCTTAATATCCTGCCCATCAATGGTAATCTAAAGAAAGGAAGTGGACACAACCCATTTACTAAGCGTTCTGGTCAAGGACTCTCTCTCCCCAGGCTGGCACATGGCTTTTGATGGGAGACTTGACTATGTCATTTGATCAAGGGCAATGAGACCAGAAGCTGACTTTGAACAACTGTGACACACAGAGCAGTCATCTGGCTTGAGGTGTCTTACCGTGCCTTCCTTGGGATCATAAAATCTCTGGATGAGCTGAACAGTTGTACTTTTCCCACAGCCACTGCCACCAACCAGGGCTACTGTCTGGCCACAGTTGACCTTGAGATTCAAGCCTTTAAGTATCTGTGTGCATAAGAAAGTTTGACCAAAGCATAGCAGCATGTAAAAATGTCAGCATAAATTTGAAGAAACTCTAAAGACTACAGTAAAATATCCTTCATGTTTACAGAATAGCCTGGTACATTCCTTTATTTGGCAGTTTAAGTCAGGTTTTATTGCACTGATACATCAATATATTTGTTATATCTTTGTGTATGTAGTAGTACCCCTATTTATCAAGTCGTTACCCTTCCTAGAACATTTATCATAAAAGCTAGTAGAGGAATTACAATATAGGGCACTTGGGTGAACCCAGGGTTATTATTTTGTTTTCCTGTCAGTTTTTGTATCTGCCATGAAATTTCTGTATTATAACTCATTTCAAGTAAAAATAAAATAAAATAAAAAAATGCTCTACCTACATACATGAAAGATCAGCACATTGATGATATAGTTAGGTATTACCCCAATATATATCATTACTATGGGTATGGCCAAACACTGTAATTATAATTTAAGAATGCTGTAATTCTTTCTTATTTTGGCACGACATTGCTGTTCTGTTAGTGCCAGCAATGCTGATAAAACCCTTATATGTCTGCAGTCATAACGTTTGCTGCACAGTGGTGATTTTTCAGTTTTGAATACATTCACATGGTGTTTAAAATAATAGCAGCTCCCACCAACAGAATTCTTAACTTTCCTATTATCAAGAGATTGGAACTAGTATTGAAAAGTTAAATAATTTTGTAAAATATCTCTGAAGTAGGTAATGCCATAGGGTTAAAATATTGATTATCAGAAATTCTGGGAAATTTTCTAAGAGACCGCTAGGTAAGAAAGGGGGAAAACTGCATTTGAAGTTGTGGAAGGAGTGGCTTGTAGTTTGTGGAGTTTCACTGTACTGTGAAGAGATTGTTCTTTCTGCTCCTCTCTTCAAAATGCAGCATTTCACACCAATTGCAAAAGTGATGGTCTGCTTTTCATGCAGATGTACTCACTCAGAGAGGTGGCAAAAGCACCAACAATCACTGAAGCTATAGAGCTTACATTGCTGTTGGCCTATGGTAGCTTTTCTTTGTAGCTTTCTGTAGAAGTTCAAGAGTCAGAGAGACATCTATAAACCCCTTTGTAATGGGGAACTTCTGTCTTGGATATTTCTTTTTCAGTTACCAATGAAAAAGAACTCATAGTTTTGTATTCACATATTTGCATAGCACTTCATATTATTTCACGCAGAAGTAATCCAGTAGGAAGCTCTCAGGAGGGAGTTCTTAATTTAAAAGAAGAGGGAGAGTTGAAATTTTATTAATTTTGAGCTAAAATGTATCTGTGACAACAAGAAGTCTGGCAATGTCATTGCACACAAAGATTTGCTCAGTGTCTTGGGCAAGTTTTGAAGCCCCTTTTGGTGAATGGTTTCTGCAGCTATCTACTGGGATAAATTCCTACCCATTGATATCACACACATCTGCACAAGTTTAGGAATGCACAGTGAGGTCTGTTAGGCACTACACTCTTAGACCCTACTATAGTCAGTAGGCTGTATGCAACAGTGTTTTCACTAATGCAATATGTTTCCTTGCATCTTCTGGTTTGTTCATCATTCTCATTCTCCTTTGTTGTGCAATGTCCTTCACCCTTCATCCCCATGATTAAAGATCTAAAAAGGTGACCTCTGTAATAGAGGAAGAAGTAAAAAACCCAGCCCTTCTCTAATACTAGATTACTATTCTCATGGAATTCTGTATCAAAATGTTTGTCTTCACTGTCTTTGTATTGATTCTAATGGCAACTAATATAAGTACCAAATTATTTCAATTATCTCTTCAGTAACTTGCAAGCTGCAATATTTTTTGTTTCTTTCAAAGCTGCCTAAGGAAGCCCTATTCTTCTCTGTCTTCACAGTCTACCTGAACAAGATGGGAACAAATCCCTTTTTAGAGATCAGTGAAAATAGACTTCCTTCACACTGGAATAGAGACTTATTTTCCAAGACATTCTTAATAAATGTATTTTCAGAAATTGTTCAGACCTCTTCTATCCCCAGATAATTGCATCAAGACATACCTTAGTGAAAGCTCTCAAACAAAACTCTCTGGTGGGGCAGTTTTTGCATTGTAAATGCAAGAAAATAAGTGTTAGATCTGCTGCCAATTTTTCAGATAAATACTTCTAACTGACTTACAGTGTGAACAATCTGGAAGATCAGTATACCATTATTACATTTTTACTGCATTAAACTAAGCATTCGTATGATTAATGTTTTTCATTGTATTTATGAATTATATTTATTATTATAGTTTCGAATTATTAGGGCATCCAAGCTTTAGTGCAAGTTTCATATAGCCATACTTTATTTATTTATAAAACAAACAAACAAGAAAAGGTGCTCTTAATTAAGTTAACTACACTGCTCTGGCTAAAACAGATATTGGTTCTAGATAAGAATTTTCCTTATTTCTAGGAGTCTTATTTTCTTAATTATAACAACTGGTTTTCCCTGAGACAATCAGGTTATCGTAAGTGGAATCTGAATCGCGTCCATGTGTAATACCTGAATATCTGGCCTAGCAGGATAATTGAAGTAAACATTTTTGAATTCCAAAGTCCCTTTAACATGGTCCAGTTTATAGCCAGCATTGGATGAACTGTCAATTTGAGGTTCCTGTGCAGAATAACAGGGCAAGAAAAGGGAAAACAACAAAAACATTTAGATTTCTAATGACATTTTAGCATGATACAGGGCTGTGAAATCTTTGATGTCAATGTTACCATACAACAAGGCATACATAGCAAGCCTCATTACAACGCAGCAGAGCAAAAATAACTACTTAACAAATGCAAGAAGCTGCCAGTGCAGGTCTTTGGCAAATCTGTCTGCTCTACTCTGTGCACATGTGGCCTCACCTTGAGTACTGCATGCAGTTGGGCACTACAATATACGGAGGACATAAAACTATTAAAGTGTCCAAAGGAGGGCTATAAAGATGGTGAAGGGTTTGGAGGGGAAGACATATGAGGAGCAGCTGAAGTCTCTTGGTTTGTTTAGCCCAGAGAAGAGGGGACTGAGAGGAGGCCTCATGGTGGCCTGCAGCTCCCTCAGGAGGGGAGCAGAGGGGCAGGCGCTGAGCTCTGCTCTCTGGGGACAGCGACAGGACCCGAGGGAACAGCATGGAGCTGGGACAGGGGAGGGTCAGGCTGGGGTTAGGAAAAGGTTCTGCACCCAGAGGGTGGTCAGGCACTGGGACGGGATCCCCAGGGCAGTGGTCACAGCACCAAACCTGCCAGAATTCAAGAAGCATTTGGACAACACTCTCAGATACACGGTTTGGTTTCTGTGTGGCCCTGTGTGGAGTCAGGAGTTGGACTTGATGATCCTTGTGGGACCCTTCCAACTCAGGATATTCTGTGGTTCTAGGAGATAGTAGCTGTAGCAGTATTAAAATGGATAGGGAACTACGTTTTTGTGCATTTAATTTTATTGCAGCACAGAACAGTTCAGAATCAGGCGTATGTCTGCACTAATATGCAAAGGCATAGATGCAATTTATATTGACAACAGAGGACTAATTTTAAAATAGCATTGCTGTAACTATGATACTCTAACATCAAAATGAGTGTAGCCCCTTGCAGCCACTGAAGTCTGTAACAGACATCTGGTAACTAACTCTTACAGTTCAAATTAATCCTTTTCAGTCAGGGTGCCCTTGTCACTGTTATCTTAGTTAGTTACTTGAGTTAGCATGGATATAATTTATTTTTCTTCTTTAACTTGGTTTTCTGAACTACCAGGTTAAAAAAATAACAGGCAGAAATTTACATCTTGGACATTTAAAAGTTCACATCACAGTATTTAGATGCTTGTCCTGCATCTAAGACTGTTATGTAGAATTTTTAGATGTTAAGATATTGCATC
Organism: Aythya fuligula; assembly: GCF_009819795.1. Taxonomy (NCBI): domain Eukaryota; kingdom Metazoa; phylum Chordata; class Aves; order Anseriformes; family Anatidae; genus Aythya; species Aythya fuligula. The sequence continues at coordinate 22,645,277 of NC_045560.1, forward strand.
CACAATTGTTTGGGATTGATAATTTTGTATTCAGAAAAGAAGTCATATGTTCAATATTTTCAAATGATAGCCATGGCAAAGATACTCACATTGTCTATAATACTGAAGATTGCATAGGCAGCTCCTCTTGCATTAGCAAATGCCTCCATGCTTGGTGCACTAGATCCAACCCCAAAAGCTCCAAGTAATATAGAAAAAAAGATCTAACAACAAAACAAAACATACAAAAACAAACAAACAAACAAACAAAAACACATAATACACAGATGGAATTCTTTTAGATAGCTTCATTTATCTGAGAATATTTGCTATCCTTCCTTCAAGTAGATTCATGCAATATGAAGAAGTCTAAAATCAAAACTGCAATTAAAAAGTGGTAATCATTTAAACAAAACGTAAACATTTATAGGAAAAAAAGAATTTTCAAGATCACTCTAAAATTTTCCTGTTTCACAACTGGCCCATAAAGAGACTATTGTGAGTTTCTGATGGCTGGGGTTCTTCCTGAGAGTGACAATAAGATGTTTCCAATTCCACCCGAGGAAAAACTGGCCAACAATTACTTCTATGGTTAAACACACACACACACAAAATCTTTCTACCTTCATATGACATAAAAACATGGGTAATCTAACCCAAAAGTTAAAGACATAGTATTCCACTCCAATGTACTACCAGCAAGAATAGAAACAAAGATCTGAGGAAACTGGAGATTTCTTCATGTGAAACTAAAATTGTTTGCCACATCAAAAGCAGACTCTAATTTTTCAGCCTTGGGCTTGACATTTTGTTTCTCTGAACACATACTTATTGTTTCTCTGAACACATGCAACTGTACCACTCATTTCAGATGTTGGGAATAAATGTCCATTTGCATTTTATCTTAATCAGATCTAAGTATTAAGCAAACCTTGCATTACAGTGGGAGTTCTTAGTTACCCAGAGGAAGTGACAGTGAGAATGGATTTCTGCAAGGACCAGCAACAACCCTTTTTCTTCAGTCAGGTACTGCTTACATTAAAGCAAAGCTCTTTTCCAACTGTTTTCTGCAGGGTATTGGTAGTACAAACTCACCTGCCTGACTTTGCCCTGAGGTGGGCAAAACGAATTTACACACTTGGTCACAAGTGAAAACAATTAAATGAGCTGCTCCTCTTAGGTTTAAGCACATGGCACCTGACTGTAGTGGAGTGGATGGCTTCAAGAGATGCTGACATAGCAGAGATATAAACTTGTTAGCAGGAAGGTGGTGACTGGGATTACAACTTCCAACCACATTATCATATTCCGAGGTTTCCAACATAAGGTCCACCTTGACACCAGTGAAGATAATGACTTCAGGTCAGCCAACTGGGACCAAGACAGCATTTAATTTGTTATAAAACAAATTGTACCTGAAGCCTGGTCTATGTCTCCTGATTGGAACCTCCTGGCATAGACTCTGGATCCTAGAAATCAAACCTCAATCCCCTAGCAAAGACTCAGTGGGACTGAATACAAAAATAACAACTTCTAATTATTATTGATCCAAGCTAGCTTTTAACAAGGGACTTTCATGTGAGCGGTATTTATGTTGCTACCCAATTTACAGAAATAATCCATGACATTCAAAGCTATATATATATATATATATATATATATATATATATATATATATGTATATTTAATTTTATTTTGTTAACAGAGCTGAGAAAGTGAAAAATGCAGTTTGGAAACTAACTTCAACCTGACTCAAAATTTAAATAAGATTACACAGAATCAGCTCAATGCTCTTCATAAACCTTGTTCAGCTACTGGTGAATACTTACGGTAAAGACATTTCCGATTGTATAGTCATCAGAGAGTATTAAAGTGGTTCCATACCAGAAAGCCAATGCATATGATGCATATATCAGAAAGAAAGCAACGCCTATGGAAATATTGGCTGAAATAACTTTTTTGATACCGATGCGTTTGGCTTCTTCTAAATCTTTTTGGTATCTAAAAGAAAAGGCACAAAAAACAGACCATATAGGAAATTACTCTTCTTTATTTTTCTATGTATATTCATAAATTCTTCAAAGTAAATGTCCAAGTTATGCAAAATATTTTAGTAATCAAATCCTAAGAAAGACCTTGCTGTGAGTAGAGGAAAATGTATTGACTGTCCTTCATGTTGTGACAGATTGAGTTGATCTGCTCAGCCTGGACCATGTCCTAGATGACTGTAAAATGCTGTGGCAAAATGCTAAGCATCTGTAAACCTGTGATTTCTGGAATATTCCAAAGGCCAGCAAATATTTCCGATATCACAAGGAATATTGTTGCGTAAGTGTTGCAGTAAAGAAAGGAGAACTATATCTTACAGAATTAGATACATGATGTTGGGGATAAAGGTAAGAGAAGCAAATGAACTGCACTTTCATTAAATAAATGACAACAAATTTAAAGAATGGAGATGATCAGTGAAATGGAAAACTTATATTGTATAGGAAAATCAAAATAACTTTAATGGCCTAGCAAAATGACACGTGAGAGAGTTCATGATTTATTTCTATTATTAATACAGGAGAGTTAACCCATGGGAAGGAGCAACTAAAGCAAAAGTGCAGTGCTAGTACAGGAACAAACTAATAGATAGGAATTATGTGTACACTTTGATGGAAAGGGATGTTCAACCTTCAAACAGCCAGGTAGTAGAATAGCTTCTCTGCCTGCTGCAACAGAGTTAAGAAGACTGCTTGGTTTTAAAATGGATCTTTTATGCTTATTAGCAGGGGGAAGAAATGATACATTTGTTTACTACAGTAGCAGGCCCTGGTCTCTGTAACTTAGAAGGTCTTGTTTCTGGAAAGACATACATCACATTTGGTGCACCTCAATGTTGTAGGTGTCTGCCAAATGCTACAGTTACTAGAAATGAGCTTTTTTTAAACCATTGGTATGTTATGTATAAGATTTCCAGAATATGGAAAGGTCTACCCTTCTCTCTCTCTAAAAGTTGTAGAAGCACTATGAGATGACAGAGCATCATCAATTTGTTATTTTTTTCTGATTCTCTTTATTCCTTTCTTGTTGATTTATTGTTTCTTTTAGCAGCCACTAGCCCAGGATGAGATGGGCTTAGGAGATGCAGAATCTCAAGTACAAGATGAGTGAATGTGATAGAATTAATTTCCAATTTATAAAGATCTTTTTCACTGTCATAGGGTAGAATATTTTGCATTCATTAAGCATGTCACCATTATAATCTCCAGTCTACTGTTACACTGATGGAAAAAAAATGTGATATATATATCAGGATGCATAGCAGAAAAGTGTCTGACAAAGTGTTTTAAGGATGAGCAGGAAAAACAGTTGATGAGAGCTACAAGGGTGATAAACAGCACTGGGTAACCAAAGAAAGATGCTGTAGTGAACTGGGAAGCAAGGCATAGATGCCCAAAGAGCTTCCTTTAGCTGCCTGACTGTGAAACAGTGGTGGCTGGAACATAAAGGAGAAGCAAGGGATGGTGTGTTTTCTTTGAATGATACAAACATTACTGAACTTTGAATCTGAAAACTCCTGCCAGCTTTTGTGGTCATGATGATTAACTTTAGATAAAAGATCAAAAAGATGGCAAGAATGATGTTCTGTGGTCCAATATAAATAAATACATAACCTTTGTGTTATACTTGTCTTTTCTTGCCACATGCCTGATTTTTTTTGCTTTCAATTTTCACTAGGTGTATGAAGCCTGAAATACGACATACACAGAGATGCATGCACTCTCTTCCCAAAAAGTATCTGATGATGCTTTATGAAACTAATGCAAAATGAAAAAATAAAATTCAGCAGCAAAGACAAAAAATAAAAATCTCTTCAGTCACTATTATAAAAACAGCCAACAAATGGAATTTTTTTTTCTCACCTTTCAGTTTCTTTCCTCTGTCCTCCAAATGCTACCACAGTTTGAATTGCTGCCAGAACTTCCTCTGCAACAGCTCCTGCTTTTGCATATGCAGTCAGTTCTTTGTTAGTGAATGCAGAAATTATCTGTGTGGAAGAAAAATCATTTAACTTTCCTGTTCAAACAAAAACAGAACCAGCACAATCACTGTACTGATTTATTTGAATACCATTTTTTTTTTTTAAACTGAATTTCCTATCTACTTTTTATATTTTGAAAGACTTATAGAAGATTGCACATTTTAAATAGAGTTGTGATTTTCATCTTAAGTCTAAGGGCAAGGCTGCCCAGTGTCACTGTAATTCAATAGCCAGGTGTTACTTAACACCCTAATAACTCTTTCAAGGTAAACAAAGGCAATTACAGTTCTATAGAAGAAGTCTATTTCTCTCTCAGAATGGTCTGAGTTTACATCTCACGTGCTTTCAGTTGTTGTAAGTTGAGCAAGTGGCAAAGAGATCTGGAGCAGAGGTCATGGTCTGCTGGCTGCCTGACAATGTCTGCTCATGCCCATATTCTAACCCCAGAGGCAATGACCTCCTCACCTTGGGGTCAGAGCCTATGGACAGCCGTTACCCCAGGAAATCTGACTACTGCAGGCTCATTCCAGAACGTACCTGAGATGACCTCAGCTGTGCAATCTTACCTCATTTGTGTATTTATTGATCTTTACTGACAGTACTTGGATATTTTGGTGAAGTAGTCATGAAGACCAAGTGAAGAAGGCAAAGGTACTGCTTATTTACCCTTTCATACGAGGGCATACTTAAACAAAGTTTACAGTAGTATAGCAGTACCCATGGAGGAAGCAATGTACTTTTTCAACTACACCAGTGCCATGAGACACAACTTTCTGCATGTAGGCAAGGTCAAAGTTCACTAAGACCCAGAATACATTTTTTAAGTCTTCAAATACCAAGTGGAGTTATGGAAATTATAGCCTACCAGTTTATTGAAAATTCACACTTTTTGCCTACCTTTGCCCAGATAGCTGAAGAGAAGCCCAGAACTGGACTGAATGCCAAGATCACAAGTGTTAATTTCCAGCCTTTTGTAAAACCAACTATAAATCCAGTGAAAAATGTAGCCACTGACTGAAAGAACATCCCTATTTTTTCCCCTATTCCTTCATTGATCTTGGAGATGTCACTGGAAAAAAACAAATGATATCCAAACGAGTAAGAAAGCATGGAAACCACAGCCATGAATTCTTTAGATACACCCACTTCGTCAGTATTTCTTTATGTTTCTAACACCTGAAGTTTAACATAGCTTCAAGTTTGCAGCCACGGAGCACTTGGGGCAGTATTCTCCAACATCTCTGTTTCTCAGGATCCATATAAATGACTGTATAGCTTATAGAGGAGTTTAATGAGGTGAAATATCATTCTTTTGATGGAAGTATTACAACTGATTTGTGATAGAACAAATAGTTAGCAACTAACTGTTATTTAATACTTACTCTACAATTCTAGAGTTCAATTCGCCCACATCATTTACATCAAACCATCCAATCTCCTGTCTCATTACAGCATGAAAAAATTCGTGTCTGATTCTTTTTATTTGCCTGCCAGCAGCTAGTGTCCAGAATGAAACTTGAATGTAGGCAGCAAAAAGAACACAAGCTCCTATTCCAGAATAATAATACGCATATCTGAAAGGAAACAAAAAGGAGATTTACAGCTGAGTTATACTGCAAACAGGACTCAGAATCACACAGAATCACAGAATTGTCTAGGTTAGAAGAGACCTCAAGATCATCATGTCCAACCTCTGACCTAACACTAACAAGTCCTCCACTAAACCATATCACTAAGTTCAACATCTAAATGTCTTTTAAAGACCTCCAGGGATGGTGACTCCACCACTTCCCTGGGCAGCCTGTTCCAATGCCTAACAACCCTCTTGGTAAAGTTCTTCTTAATATCCAACCTAAAACACTCCTGGTGCAACTTTAGCCCGTTCCCCCTTGTCCTGTCACCAGGCACATGGGAGAACAGACCAACCCCCACCTCACTACAGCCTCCTTTAATGTACTTCTAGAGGGCGAGTACGCCAGTCCAAGCCACAACTCCTAGAGATAGCTTATAATTCAGTTCCTTATATGAGCATTCAAAAGAACACAGAAGGCTCTTACAACTACCTGCTATTTCTCTTATATTTAATGAATATTTTAAAAGTTATTTCAGAGTCAAATGTCAGGTTTTATATACTACTTATCTATTATACCACTTTCAAAAATTAACACAAAGATTTTAATTTAAAAATTAATGGCTCAAAGTCCACAAAAACAAAGATAATAAAAACAGGTTTAGAATGACATATTTACTCTTAAAAACACTTCCCACAATGAATGAAAATTAACAGTGGGATTTTAAAGATGCTTAAGCAATGTAAAAACAAAAGTTACTGTTGGGGATATCCACTTTCATTTAATTAAGTCAGGATTTGACTTCATTACTGAATTTTAATCGTTTGTATGCTATTATCATTTAATTGCTTTGTTTAATCTTATTTGAGAAATTTTAGCTTGATTTTAAAATGTGTGTGCATTTCTAAGGAAAAATAATGAAATTAACGTCTAGATACCATTTATGTAATCAAAACTAAATAAGGCTCCACATGTACAAAAAAAAAAAAAAAGAAAAAAGAAAAAGAAGAATAAAATAAAGAGGAAAGCTATCCTATGTACTTTGTTACAAATGATTGCCAAAGATGTTTTATTTGTGATTGCAATTAAAATTAATTGTGAATGCAATTAAAATATTATCATATTTAAACCGAAAAATATTAGTAATAAATTAATAAAATAAATAAATTAGTAATAAAGAGCTTAATGAGTGCTGAATGTTCTTAATCATTGCCAGCATAATAAAAGAAGCTACAAAAAACAGCAAAACTGGGAGGAAGAAAACAGGTTCTGACATTTGTTTGAATGCGTAATTTATGACAACACACAAGAGATTTTAATTCTGGTCCAGAATCCCTATGAACTGTGGTTATTTCACAATATCATTGGTAAAAATTAAACAGAAAATAAAAATACATTACATTGTGAATTACTTGCTTAATGGTAATTGTTGAGAAAGTTACGTCTTAGATTTTGCCAGATTTTTTGCATAACAAATATGGCCATATTTATGTTTAGATTCCAGTACCAGAATTTAGCCTCTTTTTTTTTTTTTTTTTTTTTTTTTTTTTTTTAAATCAACAATTCCTAATTCTTATCCTGCATAGTGGGGTTCTTGTTTGTGCAACAAGAGTAGAATTTACTGTCTGTGATTACATACTGCCTTCAAGGAGCAGGCCGTCACAGCTTATTTTTCAAAACAAACACCCTTCCTTGAGGTTGAACAAAAAGATTTATTTTCCCCCTTTGGAAAGAGACATGACTAAACAGGAGCTGGGGTTTTAAAAAAAAATAGAAAACTGAAGCAGAAGGAAAACCCAAATAGGGCAAAAAATTAAGAAAGAAGAGGTAGGGCATAAGGGCTGAGAGGGAAGGTGATGACCACAACCTCCCCAGCTGTTAGCCTGGAAGTTGCACAGAGAATGACACAATGAGGTCCTACAGCCCCTACTTGCAAATCATTGGTGCTTGACACCTTAGAAGACTGTGAAAAACACCATTGGACTAACACGAAACAGCTTGTCAATAAGTTTACTCAGACCACCTGTTGCATCGCAATCCTTATTTGAATTCTATCCAATAAAAAACCATTAAAAATACATGAGCAAAGTACTTGACCTAGTTTATATGTTTGTGTTATGAGCTCTGAAAATTTATTGGGCATTATATAAAAAGTATTTCTTTTACCAATTTCAAGTTTGTTGTCTTTTATCTGATAGCCGCAAAGTGAATGAAAACTTTACTATTACCTGGTCAATTCTTCCTCCAACTCTCCAAGCAGAGCATAAGAAAAAAAATCTGTAGAAAAATTCACTGATGTATGGTTTAAAAAAGAAAAAAATTCTGCAGAAAAAAAAAAAAAAGAGAGAAAAGCATATTAGTTATTTTTATTAAAAGACATGATAATAAATTCTTTCCATAAAATCTTATCATCACCATGCTGAAGATTAAGAGCTGTCAGCTACCTAGCACCTGACTATGACAGAAGTTTAAGATATTCAGCACATTACAAAGTATTTTCTGAAGCCAGAAGTGAAAATTCTCCCTCTAACATTAGAAACAGAGAATAAATAAATAAATAAATAAAATAAAACAACTCCCCCCCCCCCTCAAAAACAAACAAACAAACAAACAAACACCAAAACCCTAGCTAAATTCAGCTACTGTACAGTAGCCTAAATTCCACATTGGAACTGCAGTATTTTCTCTTGAATGTGTACTGATTTTAAGAATACTTATATAAATATTACACTGTATCCATAAAGCTCACCTTCTTAATAGTGCTCTGAAGTATTTTACAAATGTAGGTTCATAAATAACTAATGTTCAGAAAAATAACGAATATGGAATAAGGTATTTCCAATTGTCTAGGGTAAGCTTTTTTTTTTTTTTTCCTTTCAATTAATTCTTGTTGCCAGAGGTTAAAGATGTAATTAACTTGTATAGTGGATTGTCTACATGTGAAGCTAATCAGGACACGCAGTTCTGCAACATGCATTTGGCACTTCAATCTCAGAATAAATGTCAGAATAAATTTGGTAACAAGGCCTTTATTTACATATTTTAGCTTACATATTTCTTCAAGAACTGCTTCTGATTTCAAAGCATAGCATTACACATTTTCTGCCTTCTCTTTTTCTTTAGTCTTTCATCCATTTATTCAGTTCCTCAACTCCAACTGTAATACTTCAAAGTCTTTCCTTTAAAACTGATATAGCAGTTAATTAGCAGACTGTGTGGAACAGCCCAGAAAACTGGTTGGAGGAAATGTGGTACTGGTCAAAATTACAGCCCTGTTGATTCTCACAGTAGGAAGTGATCCAGTGATGCATCTGACCCACAGGGTACAGGCAAACGTCTTTCCTGGGAACCCTCAACAGCCTGAGGTGAGCTCCTAGTCTGTCCTTTCTTTTTCCCAAATATACCTCACTTATTGTTGTACAAAAGCCATATTTCACCAACACCAGCTAGGAGTATTTACCTGGATAAGTCATGTTTTCTGAAGTAATAAAACTATCTGTCATGTCACCAAAGACGATCATCATAATGGGGAGTCCTGCTCCATGGAGTATTGCCATGGTAGTACCCAGCACCATGAGGAATTTGTCCCGCCAGTCAGAGTATCGAAACTGAAAGTGGAAAAAGAACTGTGCTATAAACTTCTCTAATTACAGCAAATGCATGAGAGTGACAACATAGTGTTAACAATGCAGTTAAGAAGCTGTAGTAATACAGCACCTTGTTCCTGTCCCCATACTCCAAATGAGAAAGAAGAGAAAGAGAAAAATATGCAAAAATGTCTTGTTGCATATTTATGAATCCTCAGGTAAAACCGCAACTGCGTAGAAGAGAGAATGTGTTCAGCATCTTACAGCTCTTAAGTGGAACCCATGCCAGTATGCCCGGTCTGGAGTACTACTGGGAGATGCTTGCTTGTGGTGTGTCTGGCCTTGCTGCCAGAAAATAGGCAAGAGTGCTCTGACCAGGCAGCAGATGTGATTCCCAGTGGTACCCAACCCAAGAAGAAGAAAAGGATCAAATCTTTTTTCTCCCTCAACCTGTAGTGATGGTCTGAAAAGATATGGCTGTGAAATAATCCCTTAATTTAAGCAGTGCTCTTTGGTGTATAGGCAAGGTCCACAAGGTGCACCTTTGGCTGGGTGCTCCTTGAAGGAGGTTTTTACTGCAGTGGTTGACTGAATGGAGTTGCTGTAGTCCTTCAGGTGAGACAGAGCAGATTAGTGCTTCTCTGAGGAGATGCAGGAGTTACCAGTGTGTTTTGTTTTTCTCTTATGCATTTTTACCAATAGTTTCCTTAGGTTTTCAGAGAATATGGGAAAAGGTGGCATCCCTGCTGAATGCAGAGAGTGTGGTGCTCATTGTCATCACTCTTGCATCGTACAAATGTAGTTTTCTCTTGCTTTCTCTGTGGACAGAAGTGTTGCTGTGGACAGAAGTCCAGCTTTAAATGCTGGAATTATCCTTCAGGAAGTCGTTTTCCACAGGCATTTGAGGGACTTGGGAAATCATTCTACTTACAAAAGAAAAATTTCTTCCCTAAATCTACCTCAGATTCTGCTAGATGCAAATTTCACTTAATACTGAATAAATCCTAAATCTACTAATAGGTAAGCTAACAATGAAATTGAGTTAGCCTGTTAAATCTTATTACCGTTATCAGTGAGAGTGAAGTACTGCAGGTGTTGCCCTGTCACTTCCTTTCAAACAGCTTGTGCATTTTCATTTGAAATTTTCAAGAGGGCAGGTAATAATTATCTAAGGAAAGCTGTAATAATAGAAATTCCTATGGTATGTAATGAAAACTTTTTAAAATGATTGTGGTCAAGCTGAGAACCTGATTGGAACAGGTGCCTAGGGAGGCTGTGGAATTGCATCTGCTGGAGATTTTCCAAACTTGCCTGGACAAGGCCTTGATCAACCTGTTCTTTGATGTTAAGACTGTCTTGGAGAATGACAATGGGCCAGATGACTTTCTGAGGTCCTTTCAGGATTGAATTTGCCTATGATTGTTCTAACTATATAAAATGCAAATACACTGTGGCCTGCATATAAAAGAAGATATTACAGAAATTAAAACTGTATGCTTCTGAATCACCTGTTTAAAAATGAATGCAATTGTATCATAAAATCTGCTGTTGCTTGCTGGATATAAATGTAGATTTGGGGGGGTGGAATAGCTGAGAAAAGACTTGTTAGTAGTTAGGATAATACTGATAAGTTAGAATCAACTGCAAGAAGAATGACTTGAACATAGAAGCTAAGATTTCCTTGTTTCTGAAGATTCCTTTAAAAAAGTATTCCATTAAACAGCTATGCCACTTTATTACAGAAATTTTGCAGATATTTTTTCTGGCATGTGCACTCTTATGCTAGGAGCTTTCCTTTTTTTTTTTTTCTCTGTCTCCAGCTCATCACATTTCATGTTACAGCCCCTCCCCATTTGTCTACAAATACTGCTGTGTCAGCACCTGTTGGATGTAGGTGTAATAGTAAAAATTTTCAGCATTGAGAGGATTTAAGCCAGCTTACTCCATCTCCTGTGTATGTTTTTTCTTCAAGATGTATGCTGTTTAGTTTAGCACTGCAACATGAGCAGAAACACGTACACAAAAATAACAAATTTTAAACATTATGGTAGACTGGGATAAGTAAACATACAACATGGAACTTACCACTGTTAATGGACTGACCATATTCAGTTTCTCAGGTTTCTTCTTGTCCTCGCTGCTAAAAAAATCATGATTGTATTTTAAGTAGGAAGAGCAATGAAAACATCAAAGTAAGCCTCATGAATGCTACTGCAACCATTGTTTCTTAATTGTGTTCAGAAGTATGGAGAGAGGTAGAGGAATGTAAAGAACTTTCAATGTTCTCTCAGTACTTTTCTCTGAACGCTATCAAAAACACTTTTAAAAAGACTTCAGATTTGGTATTATACTAATATAATGCTATATAATATAGTATACTATACTATACAGTGTCTATTGATGAACTTGATGATGAGCTTTAAAATGTCTTTGGCCTAGAAACCATCAAAAAGGAAGCATGAGAATGCTCTTATCTAAATAAACTGAGTTTCGCCCACCAACATCTTGTGTTCTCCAAATAAAACTTAGCTCATACAGCTTATTTTAAGGTTGTAGATAAAATCTCAAACTCTTTCCCCTGTTTTGCAATGGGGATTTTCCTGACTCTACAAAGTTCAATGTCAGATCAAATACTAGGTTATCTTCTGCTATCATTGGTGCAAGTTATTTTAAAGGATATGAAGCACTGTGACAGTCAACTGTTTTATAAACTCTTAACAATCCTAATTGGGATGAGTCACTCTTTCCAGTTCTACCACACTCACAAGTCTTTTTTTGGTGGCTGGAAGTCCCATGCAAAGCATCCTAAACCTTCCCCTACAAGGTACATGGGAATTAAGTGTCTTTTACTATATAACGTGGGAAACAGTAAATTACTATGCAGGTCTTTAAATCATGGAATCTATTTTCCACCATGACCCATAACTTTTTTGAAATGAATGCATGGGATAGAGGGGAGAGCATGCAGGACATCTGACTCAATTTGGACCCAGATTCTAGTAAAAAGTTACACTAATTTCAGAGAGCTTGGAGAAGCATGCAACTGAACTGTCCTTTAATTACATTAACTTCAGTTCTATTCGTATTTTGGCTCAGCCTTTCAATGAAACAGAATAGATACTGCTGCCACTATTTATTTATTTATTTTTGGCAATAGAAGCAGGCAAATTTTCAATAACCTCAATTGAAAATCTTAATCATAACATCAATGGAGAAGCAAAGCTTTCTACTCCTCAAACAGACTTCACATGACCTCATGGATTCAGCTGGATTTACCTGTTAATAATTTATCTATACTTAGATATGGTTAAATTTCTTTATCTACATTTAGATATAGATACTGATGTATTTTTACGTCTATGTTTATCTACATTCTCTAAAAAGAACTATGGATATCAAAGACTTTTCCAAAGAAGGAAAATTGTGGTCATGCTTGTGTTCTTCATCAATAAAATTTAAGCCTATGCATGTAGAGGTAAAACATTGGTAGAATATTTTGAAAACAACTGCTATACTTACCATTTACCTTCAGATCCATAATCCTGATATGATACAGCAATATTATCATCCCTTCTGTTTATGTAAGGCTTTGTTTCATCTTTAGAACCCATTTTAAATCTGTATAAGAAACAAAGCATCTCAGGAAAAAACTGTCAGTAATACTTATTTGGGAGAATGTAAAGCAAACAAACTAAAAGCCTACATCCTAATGTGCTGTTTGAAACTAGCCTGTCTTCAGATTTTAGGCAGGACCCCAGTGATGTCCTCTGCATAACCCTTGGGAGTATATCATTTCAAAGTTTCTGCAGTTTTCCATAATACAAAATAAACAGTAAAATGCATTTTAACGTAGAATGAAATGTCACTGGAATTTTTTTGCTCATTTTAAAAATATTCACTATTGGACATTGATAATCTGTCTCAGACAAAATAAATGCACTGACTTACCAGGAGAGCAGATCTTAATCTGTTTGCACCTGTTCTGGAAGGTTATTCAGCAGAAGGTAGGACTATTTTGATTAGGACTGTGCACTGAGGTTGGACTTTGCTCATTCCATGTTAAACTGTAGTGAGGAAAAGCTTTCCATAACTGGTGCATGCCAGCCTTTTGCAGCACCCTTGGAGTCTGCAAGGGAATAGGTGCACACCTGGCTCCAGAAATAGGGTGCTCAACAATGAATGACTTTGAAAAGCCTGTTGTATCATTGTCACTCCCGAAAGCATCTCAGGAAGTCTTCTCTGAAATCCTTCAAAGATGTCTCTATGTTAATGTGTTAATCATTTCTTCTAAGGTGTCCAAGTAATCAGGCTGACTGTGGAGAAGCACATTTCCTGGAGCAATCTGGGCATCAAGTTGGGCACCAAATCCTACCTTACACACTTTGAGAGGAGGTGCTTTTGGTATTACTGTTCAGCCTTCTGTGATCAAACTGAATGAGACTCTGAGGATACCAGTTATATCTTGCTATCCTGAGCCAAGAAGATGGAATTTGCAGAAAATCATATGCTTTCCTTAATGAAAGATGCTCATATGACTCTTTAGTCCTACTCTTATAACAGGCAGTAGATAATGCACAAAAGTTTTATAATATGATATCAACTAGGTTATATTTTATCTCTCCATTTTGCTCACCTCAAAGTTTTATGGAAGATCATTTTCATATCCAGAAAATCGGTGTTGTCTTCTGAAAGTTTGATAGTAGTCATTGAGAAGGGATAGAAGAGCTTAAATGGCCACCTCGGTCATAGCGACCATGAAGTGGTTGAGTTCAAAATTTACGGTGACAGAAGGAAAAGTGCCACCAAAACCTCATCCCTAGATATGCGGAAAGCGGACTTCAGGCTGCTCAGGGAACTAGTCAGCAAGGTCCCCTGGGAAACTGCTCTTGAAGGCCTCGATGTCCACCAGTGCTGGTCATTCTTTAAGCGATGCCTCCTAGAAGCACAAGATCAGGCAATTCCTAAATATCGCAAGTCAGGCAGGCGGGGCAGGAAGCCGGCGTGGCTGACCAGGAACATTCTAATGGAGATTAGGCGGAAACAGAGAGTGTTTCGCTACTGGAAGGAGGGCCAGGTGTCATGGAAAGAATACAGGGATGCTGTTTGTGTTTGTAGGGAGAAAGTTCGTGTGGCCAAAGCACACCTAGAGTTGAAGCTGGCTGTGTCTGTGAGAGAAAATAAAAAGTTTTTTTTTAGATATGTGAACGGAAAAAGGAGAACTAAAGAATACATAGGGCCGCTCCTTGATAGGGAAGGTCTCCTCACAGACAATGACATAGGCAAAGCAGAGACACTTAACGCCTTCTTTGCCTCTGTCTTCAGTGCCAATGATGGGCTTCGGGACCCAGGGTGCCCTGAGCTGGAGGACCAGGATGGTGGGGATGACAAACTTCCAACCGACCCTGAACGTGTGCGGGATTTGCTACTCCACCTGGATCCCTACAAGTCCATGGGTCTGGATGGGATTCATCCCCGGTGCTGAAAGAGCTGGCAGACGTCATCGCGGAACCTCTCTCAATTATTTTTCCACGATCCTGGGAATTTGGAGAGGTCCCAGTAGACTGGAAGCTGGCAAATGTTGTGCCGATTTTCAAGAAGGGTCAGAAAGAAGACCCTAGCAATTACAGGCCTGTCAGTCTCACGTCAGTGCCTGGTAAAATCATGGAGAAGATGGTTCTTGAACTTATTGAGGTGCACCTGGGGGACAAAGCAGTCATTGGTCCCAGCCAGCATGGGTTTGTGAAGGGTAGGTCCTGCCTAACTAACCTGATTTCCTTTTATGATAAGATCACCCGTATGGTGGACCAAGGGAAACCAGCTGATGTGACTTTTTTGGACTTCAGCAAGGCTTTTGACACAGTTTCCCATAGGATTCTACTGGACAAAATGTCCACCATACAGCTAAATAAAAACATCATACGATGGGTGAGCAATTGGCTAACGGGCAGGGCCCAAAGGGTTATGGTAAATGGCGCTGCGTCAGGCTGGCGGGCGGTCACCAGTGGGGTCCCTCAAGGCTCCATTTTAGGGCTGGTACTTTTCAATATTTTTATAAATGATCTGGATGTAGGAATAGAAGGTATTTTGAGCAAGTTTGCTGATGACACCAAACTTGGAGGAGTTGTGGACTTGAATGAGGGTGGAAAGGCCTTGCAGAGGGATCTGGATAGGTTGGAGAGCTGGGCGATCACCAACCGCATGAAGTTCAATAAGAGCAAGTGCAGGGTCCTGCACCTGGGACGGGGAGACCCTGGCTGCACGTACAGACTGGGCGACGAGACGCTGAAGAGCAGCCTAGAAGAGAGGGATCTGGGGGTCGTGGTAGACAGCAAGTTGAATATGAGCCAGCAGTGTGCCCTGGCAGCCAGGAGGGCCAACTGTGTCCTGGGGTGCATCAAGCACGGCATCGCTAGTAGGTCAAGGGAGGTGATTGTCCCGCTCTACTCTGCGCTGGTGCGGCCTCACCTCGAGTACTGTGTGCAGTTCTGGGCACCACAGTATAAAAAGGACATGAAACTGTTGGAGAGTGTCCAGAGGAGGGCTACGAAGATGGTGAAAGGCCTGGAGGGGAAGACGTACGAAGAACGGCTGAGGTCACTGGGCCTGTTCAGCCTGGAGAAGAGGAGGCTGAGGGGAGACCTCATCACAGTCTACAACTTCCTCGTAAGGGGGTGTCGAGAGGCAGGAGACCTTTTCTCCATTAACACCAGTGACAGGACCCGCAGGGACGGGGTTAAGCTGAGGCTGGACGTCAGGAGGGGGTTCTTCACAGAGAGGGTGGTTGCACACTGGAACAGGCTCCCCAGGGAAGTGGTCACTGCACCGAGCCTGTCTGAATTTAAGAAGAGATTGGACTGTGCACTTAGTCACATGGTCTGAACTTTTGGGTAGACCTGTGCGGTGTCAAGAGTTGGACTTGATGATCCTTAAGGGTCCCTTCCAACTCAGGATATTCTATGATTCTATGATTCGATGAAAATATCACTCCATCCTGCCTGCGTAGCTTCTTCTTTCTTAACTATGTTTTCCTAGAGGTACCACCAGTGTGGCTGAGGGACTCAGCTGTGTCCTTCATGGGGCAGCCCTGGCCTCTTCTCACAGAGGCTACCTCCACTATGAGAACCTTGCCTTGCAAACCCAATACATGGTGGCTACCCATTACTGTAGCTGTTAATTACCTTGTATTGCTTTTATTTCTGTTGTGGGGCAGGGTTAACATCCACAGTATTACTGTCTATGCAGGTATTGCCAATGGGGTGTACCCCATTACATTCAGGGGAAGGAAATGGTCCCATAGCTATGTGTGATCCCTAGTGCAGAAGCCCAGTGTTTGTATGGCATGTTGTAAATGTGCATCGCATAGCCTGAGGCACTTGTACTGCTTGAGGGCTGGGTGGGTGAGTTCATGAAACTGCTACAAAAAAGATTGCTCTTACAGCTCACACTCAGCCTGGTGATGCCCATCACCTCTCCACAACGCTGAGCCCAATGCTGTAATTCTACCAGAAGCATCGTGTGCTCTCTGACACATGCTGTACAGCTGTGTGGAGACACACCTCAGCAGCTTGCTTACCTGGGTTGAAATGACGTGCATGTGGGGATTGCCAAGGCAGCTGTGGAGGTAGCAGCTGAAAGGAACATCTATCTCTTCATGTGCTGTTGCAGCTGAAAGGAACATCTATCTCTTCATGTGCTGTTGCAGGTACCTTCTGCAATATCTGGGGGCAAGACTCTGGAGCAGTTTTGGAAGGCTTGTGCTTCTTTCTAGGTTCTCCAAGGCAGGACCCAATGATAAGAAACCTGCTGGGGAAATGGTGCAGTACTTCACAAAAAGGTCATTGAAGTCTTTGTAGTAGCATACAGCTGCTGCCTCTCCCTCCAAGTGCCATTGCTATCCCTGGTCTCCAAGGACACCCTCCTCAGTTTCTTAATTTTTTTCATGACATTGCTCATTAGTGATCTGATAGAAGCAGCATGTGTGCAACGTCAAGATGCAGACAGTGATTTATCCATCCGCTTGAGAAACTCATGGTCCTTTCATGGTGCCAATTCACTAGGAATATGATTTCCAAATGGTTCTGGGCTGCTTCTCTCTAAACTTCTAGAGAAATGGAAGGGGAACTGTCAACATGGTGGAAGTAGGGACATGAAGCAGAAAAAAATTGGAAAAAGCCCATCAAATAATAAATAAATAATAATAATAATAAGCAGCCAATGGGTGGAGAAAAGGCAACACAAGATGGGCAGCTAAATAAATAGAAGAAAACCTCTCCGTTCCTGTAATACTCAGAAATATTTTTAATATATGGGAAGACTTTTTTGTAACCTTCTTCCTTATTTTAGCATATTTTATAACAAATGAGATTGAATTAGAAAGAATTAAATGAAAGGTCTTCACCTCTAATAGTAGTTCAGATAGATAAACATTATCTACCATCGATTATCTTCAGTAGGACTGCATACGAGTTAAATGTCTACTGCCTTAGTTTAACACTGCCCTAGGTCTTAAGAACACTGACCTTAGTAGATGTGATAGTAATGATGTTAGGACTATAAATTGATACTATTCCTTTGGGCAGAATAGAGAGCGGGAATTCTAGACAATAAGCAAAAGCTCATAAAAATATTGTTCTTTGGGTTCAATACTAATGGTATTTAGTTGAACAAAACATTTATGAAGAAGAAAAGAAAAAGACAATCTAAGAGAAAATGCAATTTAGCTTAGCTATTGTCTGAGCAAATGAGGCCATCATGTGGCAAATTAAAGATATGGCTACAGAGAGAAAAATTGATTAATAGTTTTGGTAATAATCAATAAAATTTACACCTTGCATTATGAACTCAAAGGAAGCTGGTGTGAAAGTTCAAACACAGAAAGTCCTCCTATCTTTCCTTTTTCTCATGAGGAATTCGATCTTCTAGAAATTCTTTATAAATTAAAGATTCTTAGATAGAAAGCACAGGCATTTTTTCTAACAACTTAAATCTCATAGATAAGAATGGAAGAATGAGAGTTAGAATATATAATCATACCTTCAAGGGAAAAAATTAAAATGTTTTCAAATCACAACCAAGTGAGCAACTAAGTTCCTAATGATTTATCAAGATCATGAGGAAACTGCAGAAAATGAAATTATAAACATCTGCAAAACTAGATTATTGTATGCTTTATTGAATCTACCTTTAACAAGATAAACCTTGAAATATTAGCATCCTGAACTACCAGATCAAATATACATGAAGAGTTGTTTCTGATGTGGCAGTTATGTTAGTAACTTTCATCTGTAATTATTCTTCTATTACATTGAAGAATAGACACACACATAGAGATAAATTATCTGTGGAGCTACCCAACAGAAATTCCGAGTTTAGTTTGTGGTTGGAGAAACATGCTGTAGTTTCATAATGCATTCTTTTATCAGGCCCTTTGTAAGTGTGCATAAATTTTGTTTGTTTGTTTGTTTTTTTTTTTTGGACAACAGGAAAATGATGTATTATTACATGTTGTGCATCACTATGAAGTACAGTATGTCAAGGAATGATGTAAAAATTTGTACAAGAAGCACATTGGTTAATCCAAAACAAAAGCTTTAAAAGATGTGATATATGTACAAGAAAAGGTCAGAAAAAAAATCATATTGGAGAAAGGCAAGAGTGCCTAGAAAGAAAAAAGCACAATATTGCTGTTGACCGAACTAGCCTCTCAGAGTCCTAGCAGAAAATAGACAGTAGGTAAAACTGACCACTTAATTAATAACACCTATCCTTAGCTTAATCCTTTCTCAGTTCTGCCTTGATATTATATATGTATGTATATATATTGCTATAAACCAAGCTGACCTTATTAAGGACATCTGAAGAGTAGGAGGGACCTAGGATTAGACAGATCTAATGTCAGACAGATCTCCATTCTCTTTCCGTCAACATTGCTTTATTTTAACATTTTATATATTCTGAATTTATTTTTTTTTCTTAGATTACACATTAATCTTGTTATTCTCTTACCCTGTTTTCACAAGTGATTTATTTAAGAACCAAATCAGAGTCACATGGAAGGAAAACTTTCCTCTTGAATGATGCAAGAATGATATTAGAACAAATGTTTGATGTATTAAAAACATATTTAACATATTTTTCTCCTTTACTAACCAAATGAATGATGATATAATTTCTACCCATAAACATTTAAAGTAAATCTATGAAAATGCAGATTGTAAGCACATTATATATGGTCTTTAATTTTAAGTTACCAAAAAACATCAATGACTTCAAAAACTTGGGGATTTTAAAAGAGCCCCATTCAATTTCTAGTATTTCTGTAAAAAAAATGACTGTCTTTGGGGAATACAAAGATGGAGTCAGGGTTTACAGATCTACTTTTATGAAGCATAATGTACTGCAGAATCTAAGAAGCCTATTTTAATACAGCAGTCATTCAAGATGTGACTCATTTTCTCTAAACTATGGCAGTGTAATTATGATAATGTCCTTTTATGTGAAGAGAAGTGGATTTGTTGATCTGGCCTGCTAGTGATAGCAGCCCTAGAATGGGATGAACTGTGCCCTGGGCTACATTGACCAGACCTTTGTTAAACATGCAGAAAGGTGGCTTGCTTAGAGAAATTAGCTTAGGCATGAATGTTCACTTTTAGTTGGATGCAGTTCCGTCTTACTCCTCTACAGCAAAAGTATTACAGTACTGACCTCCTTAGTGAATGGAGTACAGCTAACAACTAGAATGAAACATACATCAGAATAAGCATACAAGATAAAAGGAAATGTACTCACTTTATGACAGCAGAGATTTCTAAAGATAGTTGTCCTTGTCTGTTCTGCTCTTTTCCTTCCTGTTCTCTACTTTTGATATCTACAGGAATCAATATCTACATGGAATTCACAGCAAATTGCTTGAAGTGATTGCTTGTCCTGATTCTCACTTTCTGCTTTCAGTTTGCTATATTAGAATAAGTAGAATAAAAGATACCATCCTGTCTTAGAAATACAGAATGAATGCATGACTAAACTGAATAGTTCTGGACCCTTTATCTGGAAGAAAGACTGGGTACTTGCCAATAGCAGTTATTTAGACTGTCTATAGGTACATTTCTAATGTGGGTTTTTCTGCCCAAGAGTTGCTAGTCAGAGCATTTTTACCTTCCCCTCCTGAAAGTAGTTCTCTTCTTTCCTTTCAGTGATGAAGTCTGTGAAGTAGGTTGGATTTTGAGGGAAGGGAATCAGAGGATGAGTTATAAATATACATATAGACAATACATCTTGAGGAACAGATTAGCTGTATGTCTATTTGTAATGAGTGATTACAAGGAAAACTCACTAAAAATATTTCAAGATCTTTGGTGTTTTGCAGATATAAATGCTATCAGAAAGCTTGTTCTCATAGACAAGTATAGCAGCAAAAAATAGACAACCACGCTCAAGGAATTTGCTCATAACAACGGAGAATTTTTTCCATTAAAGCCAGATTGCCTGGGAGTCAGCATCAGGATGGAACATTATTGAACATCCCATTGATGTGGAATAGTTAGGGAAGAACTCTGAGGAAATGTCTGTGGTGGTTATTCCCTGTTACGCAGCTGAACTCCACCACAACCATGCTCTCACTCTTCCTCCTCAAAAGGAAAATATGATGGAAAAGGCTCAAAGGTTGAGATAAGGACAGGGAGATCACTCAACAATTATAAGCATAGGCAAAACAAACCTGGCATAAGGAGATTAATGTAATGTACTGCCTATTGCTAACAGACTAGAGCAGTTAGAACTAAAGACAAACTAAAAACACCTTCTTTCCCCTCCCTCCTCACCCCGAGCAGCGTAAGGGGAATGGTGCAGTCAGTCCCTGATGCTTTGTCTCCACCGCTCCTTCATGGTCACTCTCTGCCCCTGCTGCACGTGGGGTCCCTCCCATGGATGCTGTCCTTCCTGAACTGATTTTGCAGGGGCTGCCCACAGGCAGCAGCTCTTCAAGAACTGCTCCCACATGGCTCCGTACCACAGGGTCCATCCCCCAGGAGCAAACTGCTCCAGCACGGGTCCCCCATGGGTGGCAGCTCCCCCCCATACCTCCGGCTCCTGTGTAGGCTGCTCTCCATGGGCTGCAACTCCTGCCCGGGGCCTGCTCCTGCGGGGGCTCTCCATGGGCCGCAGCCTCCTCCAGGCCACATCCACCTGCTCCACCACTGGGGGACTGCAGCATGGAGATCTGCTCCATGTGGGACCCATGGGCTGCAGGGGGACAGCCTGCTCCACCAGGGGCCTCTCCACAGGCCTCAGAGGAACTTGTACTGCATGCCTGGAGCACCTCCTGTCCTCCTTCTGCACTGGCCTTGGTGTCCTCAGGGCTGTTTCTCATTCCTTGGTGTCCCAGCTGCTGTTGCACAGCATTTATTTTATTTTATTTTATTTTATTTTATTTTATTTTATTTTATTTTATTTTATTTTATTTTATTTTATTTTATTTTATTTTATTTTATTTTATTTTATTTTATTTTATTTTATTTTATTTTATGTTATTTTATTTTTTCCCCTTTCTTAAATCTACTCTCACAGAGGTATAACCAGCATCACTCACCGGCTCAACTCTGGTGAGTGCCAGGTCCCTTTTGGAGCTGGCTGAAACTGGCATGGGGCAGCTTCTGGATTCTTCTCACAGAAGCCACCCCTCCAACCCCCTTGCTACCCAAACCTGAATATGTAATCACAATACCAATGTCTGATGATGAGCCCTGTGGAGATCCAGAACTGCGTTACCATCTTTGTTGGAAGCCAAGATGGAACATGGTCTATGGCATTGGTGAGCATACTCCTTCAGAATTTTACAAGGTGAGGAAGAACCTTGGAGCACATTTATGCTCTTTCTCTATATCAGAAATGATAGAAGGGTTTAGTAGCAAGGTATTTATTGCATGAAGTACAGCCAATTGCCCTTGTAGGGGTTAAGTGTGTTCATGAATGTTGCACAATATGGTACTAGTACTCAACACACAGAATGCAGTAGGAAAAGCCACCTAGACCTAAAACAGTTTATTTTGGGAGCACTCTTTTGAATACCAGCAGGAGGCCTGTCAGACTGTTGAACTTACTTGCTTCATTTTTCCAACAATCAGTGGCACGTGCTTGAAAAGTTATTAGGATTGCAGAGGAGGTGTCAATGTTGATAATTCTCTGAAGTTTTGCTCCAAAGCTAACAAGGTAAGAGGCAGAAAGATGATGCAAGGAATGCATGAAAAAAGACTTCCACATTATGTTCTTCCAGAAAAGTAACTAGTGTAGGTGTTTGCAACTGTTGCAAACACTCAACAGAACCTAGACAGGTGAAGAAAGGCGTATTACTTCAGAATAATGATATATATATATGAGGGTGTCAAGAGACTCTTAGATCACTCCAGGGGGTATCCTATCAACATGTACAAATACCTGAAGGGAGAAGCGAAAAAGACAGTCAGGTTCTTTTCAGTGGTTGCTGGTGCCAGGAGAGGAGTCAATGGACACAAACTGAAATACAGGAGGTTCTCTCTCAACATCAGGAAACACTTTACTGTGCATGTGACTGAGCACTGGCACAGGTTGCCCAGAGAGATTTCCAGAAGATGCCCTGGGCAACCCGCTCTGGGTGACCCTGCATGAGCAGGGGTTGTACTAAATAATGTCTAGAGGTTTCTTCCAACCTTAACTGTTCTGTGATTCCTAATCCAAATATGCAAAATCTTATCATCAAAAAATCAAAACCCACAAATAACTAGTTTTTGTTTGTTTGTTTGTTTTAAATAAGTATTTAATCCAATTATATTTTTGCTCGAATCCTCAAATTATAATGCTAAGGATTATCAATTCCCTTCTTGCAACTGCAAGTGTAACTTACTACTGTTGTAGTACAGACCAAGAGTCTCATGGTTCTCTCATCCATGGTTCCCACTCATGGATGAGAACCTTATTGTTTCAGGTAATAGGAAACAAAATTGTTCATCAAATTGGAGTTCATTCATACAGGCACACAAGAAAACAGGTAAGTGATTCAAGATTAATACAATGAAACTGCATTAATCAGCATTCTGGAGAGTGTTATTAGTACATTGATCAGCTTAATTGTATCAGCAGTTTGTGTGCATAAGTATCTACGTGTAGATAGACAAATCATACTTAAAAATCTCAGGGAATCAGAAATTGCTGTGACGGAAGCATGAAAGACTGATTAATCAGGCCAGTTTTAAACTTTAAAACAAAACTTTACTGCAGTTATTCATTAACAATACACATTGCTAATGGTTAGTTCTTAATAATTATTAATTGCTGTTACTACATATTAAAAACAGTTAGACCTTAATAGTCATATCCTAAATTAGCAATTAATATACAATGTCACAGAGCTGATGCTGTGTAATTATAATTTCTTATCTTCTGCTTTTTTTCTGTATTATATTTAAAGCAGTCCTTTCCCAGCTCTTAAAGTCATAATTCTTCAATGACTAGTAACTGACCATCAGTGAGGTACTTATAGTTCTGGGACCTTTGTTTTCAACCTGTGCTCATATTTTCAAGACTTTTGCAGTCATCCATCCCAGACTACAGCTCCACATCATAACAAGAAACATCTGGCATCAAGCTTCAGCTGACCTTCAAGATCTCATAAATTGATAATGAGCCTAATAGGACAGAACTGGAGTCCTACACAGTCAGCATAAGGCACAGTGAGGATAAGGCTGAAGGCTTGTTCCTAGCAGTAGCAATATGGTTTCTAATGAGTACAAACATGATTACATACTGTATACCAGACCTGCCTGAATACCTAGATTAGCTAGAGTTCAAAGCAAGCTAATAATTAAATTTGGCTCAGCATGCTTCTACTTTTATAGGTGTAATAGGTCTCTGCTTTGGCCAGGTAGTAAAGCAGTTTGCATAATGAAAGCTGGTAAGGAGAAACTAGTACAAATTCACTTATTATTTGTTGTTTTCATAGGATTTATAAAAGGTGCTTTGTTTTGGAGGAAGAAGTATCAAGACTGGCTAGTAATACTAATGTAGTGTTGAAATAATTACAGTGACACTTCAGAGATAAGCACTGCCTTTAATTTACATGTTGCACGACCCACTTTGAACATTGACCAGAGAATAGTAGATGCCTTTTTCAGCCAGGAGCTGCTGATGAGTCCCTTGCTCTACGACCTTGCCGTTCTGGATCACGGCAATCTTGTCAGCATTCTGGATGGTGGACAGGCGGTGAGCTATCACGATGCAGGTGCGACCTTCCCTGGCTTTATCCAGCGCTTCCTGGACAATCTGCACAATGAACAAACCAAAAGGTTAATTACTCAAGCAGTTGTAGTACTTAAACTGCTGTACTGAGAGAAAGGGGGTATCTGTGGGTTTAGCTTCTTGTTTTAGATTCAGTCTGTATTGGCAAGTAGTCAAAACTGTTATAACAAATGATATCGTGATAGCTAAGACAACAACGTGCCACCAAGCACGTTATTGATATGCATGGTGGGAGAAGAAGAGAAAACAGTCATAGATTGTTCAGGGAGGTTCTGACTGGATATAAGAAAACATTTACTGCAAGGATGGTTATGTATTGTAATAGGGACCCAAGAGAGCATGTTGAATCTCTTTGGAGGTTTTCAAGGACCTTCTTGGACACAGCAATAAGCCACCTGTTTTGAATTCAGTATAGACCCTTGTGTGAAGAGGAGGTTTGACCTCCAGAGATCCCTTCCATGACTGATTAATTATATACGGGAATTAAGTCAGCAATTGGTTTCTGGCAGTATCCTCAAACTCTTCAGTTTCTGAAATTTGTTTCTCCTGGTTCAATTTTGACTACCATTTCCAATTGAAGCCTAAAGAATTACAGGCAGAGAAATGTTTTCTTCACTGCTACTTCAATCTGCTTACTGCCATAAAGTTATGAAGAGAATGGTATTTTGTGAGGAGTAGGACCTTTATATTGTTTATCAGTAGTATACATATGTGATTTACATAAAATAACATATTTCCAGCTTTGGGCTTTGATCTGTGGGAATGAAAACAATAATCACAATACAAATGTGTTTAGATTCCATTCCCACCCCACAACCAAGTTACCTTTTCACTTTCTGTGTCCAAGGCAGATGTAGCTTCATCCAGTAGCAGAATTTGGGGCTTACGCACAAGAGCTCGGGCAATAGCGATGCGTTGTTTCTGACCACCAGAAAGCTGAGTTCCCTTGTCTCCTACACGGGTATTGTATTTCTAGAAACAATACATAAAGTTCAGTATATGAATGCAAATCAATCTCAAATTTATTCAAGCATATTGACCCTGCCAACAGCCATCTATAAACTGTGTACTCCCTGACAACATCTCTCTGAAACAAGATGACCAAAACAGCTATCCACCACATATCTACAGATTGTTCGCTAGGAGACTTCTTAAAGCAATGACACCTGCAATGTTGGAGAGCAACACTATTCTCAGTCAGGAGATAGGACACCAGAAAGTCTATGACTGGGGATAAAACCTGACCTTAAACACTCCTAACCAGTTATTCTAAACCATACTTATTCATCCTGAAAAAATAATAATGTATAAGATGTATCAGTTAAAGGGCAAATTATGTGCTTTATATAGACATAGATATTTATACACTATAACTATATATGTGTACTATGGCTTTGGACAGTTATATTTTTAATTTAGATATCTCAGGGTGGATTGGTCAAGCCTCTGGACAAACTCATGTAGGTCATAGTCTGTGGTATTTTACATATTTTGTTGTAGAAAGCACCAAAATTTTATGAGACAGCATTATATATCACAAAATTTCTTTACACAGTTTTGGAAACAGCAGATCTGATAAGAGTCATTAGAAACTAAAAACGATCGGCAAAAAAAAGAAAAGAGTTTTCACTGCTGTATTTTTTTTTCAAGCAAAGCAAAAAGCACCTTGGTGACTTGAAGTTAAGCTGCACATATATTACTTTATACAGCTTGCAATTAAGCTGGCAAACTCCTTGCTTTGGGAAGTTTTGGAAACTACAACTTGACATACATTAAAAAATGATTTGTCAGACTTATAGAAGAAAAATCAGTTGAAAACCATTAAATAATAAAACATCTTCTGTCGTAGGAAGTTCCCAAGTCATGGTTTAGGTAAAGTTAGATAAAAATTCAGGGTAAATGTCATTAAATGTTTAGCCTTTTGTATACTTATTTGTAGATATATCTTGACGGTAACTGTCTGGGACTAAAGTCTGTGCACAAGAGACATTTGAAACAGAATATTCATTCTTACATGTGTTGGTAAGATGTATATGAAATACCTTCTTAGTCATTTTTGAATTGTAAGAATATTAGAAATGTAAATTCTGACTATGTATAACTGTAAGAAACACATATGATTAATCTGATTTGCATAAGAATCTTTGTCAGTCTAGCTGCATCTTCTGCATATACTTAAGATAAAAAGGAGCTTAAAAAGAAATTATTGACTTAAAAAAAGCAAGAAAATAAACAACAGACTTCCAGCTCTCGATTAGCTATAATTAAGCTGTTTGGTTGTTTTTCTGATATCTTAAAAGTTCAGCTCTCCACCTGACAATGGAGTCTCCCAGAAAAAAAAGAAAAAAAAAAAAAAAAAGAAAAAAGTATGGTAAATATGATTAAAAAAGATAAGATCAGGGAATCTCAGAGAATTATTGCATCTCAGGAAATCACAAATGGATGCAATTTTTCTTCACCACAGGTCCTCTCCAGTTCTGAGTAGGAGAAAAAAAGTATAACTTACATCTGGCAGAGAGTCAATGAAAGAATGAATATTGGCTTCTTTTGCTGCGCTAACAATTTCCTCACGTGGTACTTCCCGACTGTTATCTCCATATGCGATGTTTTCAGCAATAGTGCAGTCAAACAGGATTGGCTCTTGGGAGACGATACCAATGTGAGATCTAAGCCACTGGATATTTACTGTCTTTGCATTTTTGTCATCAAACACCTGAGAAATCAAACATTTTAAATTTCAATCACATGGACATATGCGTATTTGAGACTGCACATTCACACACACACAAATTGTGCAATTGCAGCTCTTTCCTTATAGATACCAGATTGAGAGCCCACATAATTCCTTCCCCTCCTTCTCCTCAAGGAGATCCTCAATTTTTCTAATGACTGTTATATACAGGAGATTATAGTCCCTTCTGCTTTCTCAGTTCTTTTCTTTGCTTCAAGATTTCATCAGGATTTTGAAGACAGCAAAAGATAGAATATGCTGGGGCTGCTTCAAAGAACTTTGAATAAAGTTCTTTCATTTCTTCCTTCCATGGAAAAAAACTTTCTTTTATTTTGCATATATGTTCCCAATAAAGGAACAGATGGGCAGTAGTATTCCATTTAAAAAAAAAAAAAAAAAAAAAAAAAGGACTTGGATTCATTCATTCGTACATTTCTAAACTGAGTATGCATACAATCCTAAATTTAACGGTGATGTGATGCCTGACAGTGGAGTAATTTACTGCTGGAGATGTCCTGAAGATGTCGTTTGCTGCCTTTTTTTTTTTCTTGACAACTCTGCAGCCCTTCTGCTAAATTTTGCTACTCAGTTATCATTGTCTGTTAGATAAACACCAACACACACACACACACACACATATATATATATATTTTTTTTTTAACTGAGTAGATCAGTTTCGTAAATATACCATTCTTATCAATCTGACCACAAATGTACCAGGAGACCCAGTATCTCTGAGCACATTAACATCAAAGAGAAGCTGGCAATAAGTGATAGTGTAAAATGGAAAAGTAATTGCAAAGTTGCCATATGAGTAGTGCAGGAAACTAGACAAATTTCAAATCAAAACTATTAAAAACATTTATGAACATCTAGCACTTGGTAAGTGGTTATACTCTGAAAGATACTTCTGACAAGTAAAAATGATGGTAAAAGTGATTTTCATCAATGTTCACTGTTTTAGGAAAGAACACAGATGGAAAATTCTATTACTATATTATACAGTAGTAGTTATACATATTTAATAACCTTTAAAGTGTTTTAACATAGTGCTTTAAAACCTTAGGTAATTCATTCTGAATTCAAAGCATTATTTCCACTGCCATTATTAGGCTGTGGATTGGGCATATTTTTACCACAGAGATTTTATTTCATTAATTCAATATAAAGTGGGTAATTGGGACTTTTTTCATTATATCACATCATCACATTTATACAAAAGAACCCAAACAATGTCTTTAGCATTAAAAATATTTTTAGAAGGACTCAAAGTATCTGTTATACTTTATCACATCACATAAAATAAACATACCTTCACTTAACATATTGACATATTTTCACAAAAATACTTACAATTTCTCCACTGAGTGGATCATAAAATCTCTCAAGCAGCTGAACAACAGTGCTCTTTCCACATCCACTGCTACCAACAAGAGCAAGTGTTTGTCCTTTTTCTACTTTTAGATTCAAACCTTGGAGGATTCTGACCTCTGGTCTGTTTGGGTAGTTAAATTTCACATCTTTGATCGTTGTGTTTCCCCCAAATGTTTCCTATAATTGAAACAGTATCACTGTTAGATCTTTAAGAAAATTTTACAGATGGCAAATAATTCAAATAGAATTGTAGAAGTCATCTTTTTTTTTTTTTTTTTTCTTCCCACTGAAATCTGTAGGGTTTTGCATTTGCTGCAATGCTGACTATAGCTCTGTGGTCTGAATCTTTATGAAAATATAAAATCAAAGTATAGCACTGAATTATTTTTGAAAATGCTTGTAATTCTGCTGGTTGAATTCCAGATGAGTTGTAACTTAAGACCAGATTTTCAAAACAAGTAACCTTTAAGACAGTGTGGGGTAATAACTGGTCTCACAATAGAGAACTGGGCCCATGTTGTGTTTGGGTAAAGTGTCAAGAACACACTGAGATAAGGAGGCAGTCAGAAGGAGAAGGAAAATAAGTTTAAAGAAGAGTCCATAGTGTCAATAAATAATATTGTCCATTACACATTGCTTACTTACAGGCTTTTCTCCTTCCTCACTGTAACTGTCTATTAAGGGTACTCTTTCAAATAGCACAAACAAGTGGGCTGCTGATATCTTGGCTTTGGCATAGTCTGGCGCAAAAGAGCTGCTTTGTCCGAGTGCCATTGCACCAAATACAACAGCTGAAAACACTCTGTAAAAGAAATAAGAAACAAAGCTTAATAGACAATGGAGAAAGAAACAATGGAAATGGGACTGCAGTCAACTTTTTCTTTTACTGGAGAAAAAGGAGGTTAAATTTAAAAAGAATAAAGTAGTAACCACCTATTATAACTTTAATTACTCATTTAGTTCTAGAAGTTTGTTTTTACCCTCTTTTAATGAAGCGAGATAAGCAAGCTTCCATTCAAAATTCAGTGTTTTCTTTACTTATTAACACTAATTTATTTAATTATTAATACTAGTTAACTATTGAATCTCAACTGGGACAAGGAGGAAAGTGGTCAATGAACAGCAACATTGGTATAATTCTACTATTGCTGTGGTTTCCCTCTACAGTTCAATGACCCTTGGGAGACAGTGATTCGTTTTTAAAGTATCAAGTGACAATGTGCTTTGTAATACACTGTCACTGCATTTAAGTAAAGAAGAAGAAAAATCTGCCTATTTTCTCATAGCATAGGTTCTTGAGATCTTTATGTAGCAAACAAAAATCTTTGAACTGACAGAAAAAATATTGCAAAAGAGATACTTACAAAAATACACTATTAGGTTTCATGTGTCCATTTACCACTAGATAGGCACCAAACCGGAAACAGCCAGCATAGGTAAAAAACATCATTGCTTGGGAAAGGGCAAAACAAAATCCAAATATATGTGCCTTCTTCACAGAATTTCTGTAAGAAAGAATGCATATTTTCATAAAAATGTGCAATTGTACTAAAGTCTTAGTATGCAAAAAAAACAGTGAATTGACTTCAGATGGTGCTGCCTTGAACGAAACTGCACTCTTGCTTAAATAGTGTAATCTCCTATTAGACTGCGTCCAAGTTAGTTTTGTTTCCAGAATTTTATTTACTTCCAAGAACAGTTGGGAATATTGGTGTAAAAAAAGGTGACACCTTAGCTGCTATGACTATTACCTTACCATCTCATAGTTTGAGTGTTAAAACACTTTACAGTTCAGACCATTACTACTGCATTACATAAAAAAAAAAAAAAAAAAAAAAAGTAAAGATCAGAATTGTTAGCTCACCTTCATCTAAAGCCAAATTTTTGTGATGTTTTTTCTTTACTTGCAATTTTAGGTTAACTATGTAACAAAGGTGTTGAACCTTTTGCAATATTATATACTTGCAAATCTGTTTCTTTTCAATTTAAGCAGTTAAAATTCCTCTCTCAGGTAAGATTAAGCCTGCATGTATGATGCAGAAATGAGATTTTGGATGATAAAACTATGCCTTTATCTAAAATAAGGCAGAGAGAAAATTTTTGATTAATATAAATTTTTACCAGTTAAAAGAAATAAAAGATTTTAATTATATTGATACCATTCCTAGGTCTCAACTGTATGTTTCCTTCTGGAGAAGAAAATAAATAAATAGATAAATAAATAAAAATTAAAAAAAATAAAAAAGCAAAACAAAAAAACAGGAGCCAGATTCACAGGTATGCTTTTTTGATAGAGAGGCTGTTGTGACTTCTCCTTTATATAGCTTATTTGTGCATTCATCTGAGATAACAGAAGACCTAAGCTCAGTTTTTATAAAATACAAATGCTTTCACCAATCAGTGGTTAAACATGCACTGAAACTTTAACTGAAAAACATGTCCTGTTTCCTGAAGAAAAAGTTGACGATACTTAGTACAACAACATTAAGATGAATGTCTTGGAGAAATCCCATAAATGTAAATCCTGAGAATGGTTAGGTACTGTCCTGCAATTTGTTGGATATAGGTTGAATATCTTCTTTCACAGGTTGTTAGATAAACCTCAATTATTATGGCAGGTGTATTAGAAACATCCCTTCTTGTTTGTCTCCTATCACATATGCTGTCACTTCCTTCACTTTTCTCATGGCTATGTGAGAATTAAACATTTTAACATTTCATCATAGAACAAATAAAAGTTTAGTTGACGATATCTTTTTTTTGTTTGTTTGTTTCATTTTAAGACTTTTTAATTTTATCTTAGTTCAAGGAGTTTTTGGTTTTTTTTTAGTCACAAACCAGTAAGTAATTATTTAAATGTTTTCAATCCTATTCAAGCTTTCAGAAGTGGCATAATGAAATACTCAATTTGCATAGAAAGATTTTAATTAAATACCTGAAACTTCTTAGGTTGGAGGTTGGATTAGATGACTTCCAAAGTTTACTTAAAACTAATTTTTTTTTTCAAACCAAGTGATATTTCTGTAGAAGATACCAATATTACCACAGAAAATTAATTAATCAAAGTACACAAACTACTATGTTTTCTAGTGACAGCCTTTGTTAATAAAAAATCAAAATCTTGTCAGTAACTTTAAGGTGAGAATACCCTAAATAAATAACTCTAACAAAAATTGCTAGTACAAGTAAATATTTGTAATTTATTCTATAATTAAAATATAGTTAGCATTCTTTACTTTACTTCTTTCTTTTTATACCTGTAAGGTACATGCAAATGTTCTCCATACATATATTCAAATTTTCTTTCTCTGGTCAAACTAACAACAGTTCGAATATTTTCTATGGCTTCTGTGGCAATCTGCAATAGAAACACAAATGTTTTAACTGGAAGTTAAGATCATGTTGTGGTTCCTTATTGTAATTTAATAGAAGTCTACTAGAGTATAGTTTGATAATTTTTATAATTGTTATTAAAATCATTGACCTTTCATATCAAAAGTAATTTTTTACTTTTTTATTTTTATGTTGGCGAGATTTTCAGATGATACTCAGGATTTTCTGATAAGATTACTCTAGTGTTCTCCAAACAGGTGGTGAAACCTGCTGGACACCAGTGACAATTATGGATATTAGATGAGAAAAATGGCAGTTTAACATTCAACTTTGAGTCCACTAAATGTGGACTGTATTATATGAATGTCTGGGTTATTTATATGTCAAGGGCTTAACTTAGATCTCAGCAGTAAATATTTGATCTCATCAATAACATCTTCTTTAAACTTTCAGATTCTTCAGACTTGAGTCATTTGCACACACAAAGGTATCTAGAAACTTTTCAAGGCAATGGACACCTAGATGGGAGCAATTGAATTAAGGCCTTTATGTAATCTCTTGCGTCTATGTAGGTGCCCATAAAGTCTTCTTCAATGGCCACACAGTGAGGCTAGAAAGCTGTATGGTCAATTCAGTCCAAATGCATGTAGTAGAAGACAATTCTTAGAAACGGACAGTAGGAAACATCTGGAATAAACACATCTTAGACACCAGAGCTAGTGCTCTATTTACCTCTGCTTGAAACAATGGGCTTGAGTCCATGACCCACATACTGCCTCCAGTGCAATGGTGTGTTGGGCATTCCAGGCAGCCTCAACTGCTATTGCTGAGAGGGCAAGGATTCTCACACATACTGTATTATATCTGACAATCCTATATGGATAGAAGTCTTCAGTACCCTAACCTAATGCATCTCAAATGGTGTTAAACACCTAGGTTCTATTCAGTTGCCCAGCAGCCTCATTTCTAAGGATGGATAGGATGGTCTGATAGGTAGCAGATCTCTCTCATTTGTGTAAATATTATACAAATTCACAGCAAGTGATTTTCAGCACTGAATTTCTATTTATGCTTGGGGTTTCCCCACTGGCGTAGTGAGGCCCCTGATTCTTTGCAACTCAATATCTGAGACCATGGGATTTTTTTTTATTTTTTTATTTTTTTCCCTAACAGACTGATAATATTTTTAACATCTTAAAACTTCAAGCTCAATAGTAACATTATTTTATATTGAATTTTAGAAAGCATAGATATGCATTTATTCTGTATGTTACTGTTACTACATTTGCTGCATTATATGGCTTACATTTTTCATAAAGCTCTTTGAGAACCAGTACTTTGAAACACTGTGTTTCTCTGGAGCTAGTTCCCTGAACCCCGTCCATTTCCAGGTTGTGCCTGCAATGTTCTTGTTCTGTGCAAAGATTTCTAAACAGAGGACTCATGCCAAAAGCAGGATGGAAGCTTCAGGGTGAAGCATAAGCACTTCTAAAAAGTTATTGTATTGTAACAGAATGAAATTTTGTTCTGAAAAGTGATTCTGTATATTATGCCTCATAGGACACTGGATTTATCTTATGTCACCATACAGTTCAGATGCCTGCAGTTTAAAGCAGGAGAGCAAATAACCTCAGTACCCCACTACTTATATCTAATATAAATCAAAATACAGACCTGGAAGCATTTTTTTTTCCCCATGAACTATTACCACAGACTTTAAAACTGCAGTACTATTATCTTTGTCCTAAAATATAAGGATATAATTGTCTGATAGCCTCAGGATACTACATGTATAACTTGTGTTTGACAATTTGCTATAAAAAATTTATTGATTTGAATGTAATACACAATGCTAATGATAACAAAGAAATGAAATAGATTTTATTCTTCTTAGTTATATTGTCTCATCAAGATTCAAAGGAGTAGTCATGTAGTATTCTTAGTAACACAAGTTTAGCAAGATTTTTCAGAAAGCAAATTGTCCAGGTAAAACCCTGTTTTCACTGAAGAAAACTGATTTTATATATTCTTGTAATTGAACAAAATGCCTGTGGTCTAGTGCTTGCTTGCCCTGAGAGGGAAAACTCATACACTGCTAAGAAAACTAAGTATTTTCTCAAGCACTGACAAAAATCATTAGTTTTTGTACCACCTGTGCTAATGTTTTCACAGTCTGGTAAATGAGGAAATTCTCCAGGACTGATTTCAAGAATTATCAATCTTTTTCCTGTCATATCTTAAAACAAACAAATAAATAAATAAATAAATGCACAACAATTAGAAAGAAGAAGCAGAAGAAAAAGGAAAGGAAATGCATTCTTTGGCTTATACTTAAAAGCCCATGTCCATCATTACACAGAATTTCCTGTTGATTTGGAGGGCCAAAGACGTTTCTGAACAACTTAACTGACAGACATGATGGAGGGAAATAAAATAAATTCAGTAAATAGGAGTTACTAGGGGGATTCAGATCCAGGTTAAGACACCTGTCTTTAAGTGTCTAAGCCACCAATTCACATAGCCTCTTTCTCCAGGATCATTAATTGAAGTGGGTAGGAGCAAAATTCAGTCGCCCACATGTAGGTGTATTTTGCCATCAAAGATGCTCTAGGATACCCAGAACATTTGGGAAAGCTGTAGCAGACATGACACAGAACACAGAGTAGACCCATATGCTTCTGAAATGGCAGCTGGAGGTCTCTGATACCCTGGCATCTCCAATAACTGTGGGAACATTATACTGCTAGCATGTCTGCAGACACATACATTTAATCTGAAGATTAATACCATATGCCTGTCCTTAGATAAATGACTCTTCTCAACAACTTTTGAAAACAGTAAGACATACAAAGGAAGATTACAAAAGTTTTACCTTGAAGAAAGTAAATACCAGGGAAGCGATGAAATAGTTGTTCTGTCCCAAAAGGATTTTTGGAATGAAGTGACATTAAACGCCTTCCTCTAATTTCTTAAACAAAAGCCTAGCTTTCTTGTTTTTCAACTTTCATCTTCCTCTTCCATTCAAGAAACAAATGTATAGCAGACAGATTCAGAAACCAGTGGATATACACATATTATCCCTGCAAGCATTAGTAAGAGGAAAGAAAACAAAGAAAATAAAAAGAGCAGTATAATATAGATAAGACAGATGACATGCTGAAAACAGGAGGCAAGAAAATGAAAAGAAAAAAAGAATGTCAAAATGAAGAGTGCTGCAAAATAAGGAAAACAGGAGACGATCACGACAGGAAAAAGAATGTTCCTGAGCAGTGCTTAGCATATTCTGGGGTTTATCAATTACAAAAATAACTATCAGTTAATTATATAAGCCTTCACTTATTATTGAAGAGCTGTTATGTTCTGTTGGCCTACTAGTGTAACTATAGAATCTGGCCATCTCTGGAAGTTACATATTATGATATCTTTTGTATTTGGAAGCAATATATCCATTATCAGTGGCTTGGTAAACATGACTGATATTACACAAAAATAGATAAAATTCACTAGACCCACCTTTCCTGCAGCTTCCAGCTCTACTTTATCTTTTTTAGCATGCCCAGCCAACATCTTCATTTCGATCATTCCTGCCACTGCGATGATTGGCACCACCGCTAAAAGTAACAGGGTCAGTTGCCAGCCATAAACTAATGATATAATAATTCCAGTTCCCAGGTTAGCTATGTTTTGGGCAATTAATGCTAATCGGACACCAGTTGCCTAGGGAAAGAAAAAAAGACATTTTTTTTGCTAAAATATCAACATCTCAGATCATGAAAACATTTACATCCATATCATTTCTGATTTTCTAAAAAATATTTAGAAATTCTTAATGCAGTTTTGCATTTTTTTTGAGATGGGATTTTCTTAAATTATTTTGTAAAATATTATCTGGTTCACAATTACTTTTTCCTCTCCCCATATTCTGATTACTTAAATTTTCACTGCAATTTCTAAAGTCAGTTTATAAAGTTAAATAGACTTTAAGCATGTCAGATGTTTATATTTACAGCTAAACATTAAAATGTGTCACATTTCACAGATCATGAAGACAGCTTATATATCATAACACAGAGACCAATGAAGAAGAAAATTAAATGTTTAATTGATATTGTGCAAATAATATCAGAGATAGAACACTTCAGAAAAAAAAGCAATTAACTTCATCTAGACAAAAAGGAAAAAAAAAATACAGTCTTGTAATTTAAGCATGTATGCACAGTTCATTCAGTGCTCTTTAGCATTGTATTATACAATGATTTCTGAAAGTCCACAAATTAATTCTAAAGAATCTCCAAGTTTATTGCTATTATGTCTATTATTTTTATATATATATAAGGAATCTGTACAATTAAAAAAAATTAGAGGTCTGATATAAACAGAGCAACAAACTTATATGAATATTTTGGGTAAAGTAATTCCTGGTGAATTTGTTTAATAATGAACATCACAATACAGCACAGTATTCCCGAAAGAAGTTTTGCTCAGATATTGTTTTGTAACCATATATTACTTACACTGTTGTAAGTAATCACCCATCAATGCATTCCATACCAGCTATCATATAATCACTAATAGCAGATTTTTTTTGTTGTCAAAGTCAAGACTGTGAACCAACCAGTCAAATCCCTGCTCCAACCTTACTACGTACTAAATCAAATATTAAATTTCAAACCAAAATTTTACTTACACCTTTCACTTGTGAGGCATCATTGGCAAGTCTTGTAGTTAATGCTCCAGTGCTGTTTTTAGAATCATCAAACCAGGCCATGTCCTACAATAAGAAGCATTTTTCTTAGGACCAGATTTTATGTATTTAATGTAAACCTGAAAGTAAAACTGAGACCTAGCTAATTCAGTGCCAGAAGACCATGTATGTCTGCCTGGTGCATCACTTCTGTATACCTGGTGCATCATTTCTGCATATTTAAGTCTAAATCCTTCATTGTATAATTAATATGCTAGGAAGAAGTGTATATTTTTGGATGATCTGATGAATAAAGGATGAATGATTCTGCCATTGCTGAGAAGGAAGGAGCGCCACCTGTGAAATTCCCCAAACCAAAATAGACCTTCCTGGACAGCTATTGAAACTGCACCTTCCAGGGGGAGATGACTCTTAAATCACATTCCTTCACAACTGCGAAGCTCTTTGGAGATGGATTAAATGGAAAGTATTTTAAAGGTAAAAACTCCTGATTCATTGTCTTGTTTCTCCCATACTGAAACTCTATCTGATCTAAGCCATTTGATTGGGCATTAGTTACACAGCTAATAACATATTCACGAGACCAAACATTTGATTTATACTGTAATCATAGAATGACTGGAGAGAAAAGGCACCAAGAAAGGAGAGCAAGCATCTGAACACATGGAATTTGGCTGGTGTTAATGTTAAGCCATAACGACTTGGCTGTGAGGCTGAGGCTTTGCAAGGAGAACATAAAAAGACTCTTAAATCAATATAAGAACTTTCTTTACAGATACTTTACTGAACCCCATGTGACTAACAATATTGATTTCAAAACTAGAAAAAAAATCTTCTTTGTAGACAAGTCATAACATGGTAGAATAGAATAGAATACAGATATTCTAGAGATGTACAACTAACTATTATTAAAATACTGCAAATTAAAATATTTGTCTTTACCTGTCTAAGCATTGCTTTAAATGCAATGAATCGAAGTCTCATTGTAAGAATTTCTCCAGCTTTGCCAAATGTGAAACCCTGTTTGAGAAGAATTATAGTGCTTAGCATACAATTAGATTGTTTGTATTTATTCAATATTTTAGATACATTGTCTCTACAATATCAAAATACAAATTATTGCAGTTATGATCACACAAAACATAAAATTAGGTTTAACATTCATAAAATCCAATTGGTTCACAGTACAGATGTTCAATTATTATATTTCTCAATGAAATAAGGCAGCCTAGCAATATTTCTCAGCATGCTTGAAGAAAAAGATCACTAATGAACCTTTTGACTACATTTTTATCACAGTTGACCTAAGTGAGATTTAAACAGGTGGCTTTCAGGTTAAAGACTTTATAGGGAAATCTGGGTTCACTGAGGTCAATGGCAGATTTCCCATTGACTCCAATGGAATTACGGTTTCTTTCCTGGGATCCTAATACAACCTGACATAACTATTGGTAGTAACACATAACAAATGCTTTATAATGAATTGAACATATGTTTAACTATTAACATCAAACAATTTAACAAGATAAACAAAGAAATATGCTGCTTACAGTTTTGGAAGATACATGAGTGGCTGGGAGCAGCTCAGCAGAAAGGGACCTGGGGGTGCCGGTGGCAGCAGGCACAGTGAGAGCCAGCAGCATGCCCTGGCAGCCAGGAGGGCAAACCCCATTTTTGGGGTGCCCTTAGCACAGCACAGCCAGCCGGCCAGAAGAGGTGATCCTCCCTCCCGCTGCATTTGAGTGCTGGTGCTGCCCCACCTCGACTGCTGTGTGCGGGTCTGGGCTCCACCACAGAAAAGGATGTTCAGGGACCTGACAGCACCCAGAGTGGGGTACTGAGGCTGTACAAGGGCTGGAAGGCCTGTGAACAGGAGAGGCTGGGGACACCTGGGCTGTCTGGTGTGACGAGGAGGCCGAGAAGCTGCCTGCCAAGGAGGGGAGGCACAAAGAGAGGTGCCAGCCCCTGCTCCTTGGTTGTGATGGACATGCACCATCAGAAGTTCAGACTAGATATACATTTATGCTACTCTTACAAGTAAACTTTATCATCTCACTGTGCAGAATAATTTATAAATTATACAAAATTAAACATATCCAGAAATTATAGTGCAACATATAATAAAGCTAAAAATATAATAATATAAATTTATGTGATAAATATAACAAATCTAGAACAATTATAATAAAGCTAAAATAAAATATAAGTACATACCTGAAAAAAGAAAGTAAAAAAGGAAATGATCCCAAGTGCTAAAAACAGCAGTGAATATAAGTTGCTCTTTTCTCTCAAATACGTCTTATCAGTTTGTGAAAAAATCTATAAAATAATATTTGAAATATCATTTTTAAACAACTAATAATCTAAAATATTCCCATACTTCTCATAACTATTTTTGATATTTATTTATATACATTGAAAAATTGAGTATATGTTGCAAATTATTGGAGGTATCAGAAGAAAAAATCAGTTTGTAACAAGATTTTTAGGATTTTGTAAACATATAGTTCTTAAGATTTTTTGTAACAGTGCTTCATCCACTCCTCAGTTTCATAATTCAGTGGTTGTTTAAGACCTAGGTTTATTAGAAACAAGTTTTATGTGCCATGTTTTATAAGTTTTATATTTTATAAGTTTTATATACTTTATTTGAACTTACCCCTATAATTTCTGAAAATATGACTGAAAATGCGGGTTGTAAAGCTCCATTGATAATTGCACAGATAGTTCCAGCTACAAAGTATGGCCACTCAGTTTTGTTCAAACTCATAATTTTCAAAAATGAAGCTGGACGTAGTTCTTCATCCTAAAGAATGGTTAGGAAATATATATGTATGTGTTTGGAGAAATATGGCAAAAAGAACTATTAATATTTGATTTCCTACTCCCAGGATACATTCAGGAAAAACTAAAATATATACTTTTTAATAACAAATAATTAACTCATTAAACATTTATTTTTATAATCTTTATATTACAAACAAAGAGCTGTTAAAACATATCTGTGATTCTTGTCATAACATTTTAGCTTAATTATGTAATTTTTATTGATCAGTACTCTTGGTAATGTTTAGTTGTGACTGAACATATTCATAGCATATTCCTGTGTGTAATTCATAACTAGTCTAATTCCAGTAATTGTCCATTGAGCAATTTATAACTGATGGCAAAGTATTTGCTGCAGGTATGAACAAAATCCTCTGATATTCCAGATCTGTTGCAAGAGTTGTATGATAGTGCAAATGTTTTGTTTCTAATCTAAAAATGAATGTTTAACCCATATATACTATGTCTGTATGCTGTACAGATATATATATTTTTGATTTATAGCAAAGTGATTTTCAAGAATAAATGTATCCTAGCTATAGATTTTAAAAGTCCCATTTTATTTGTACATGGGTACATTTGTACATATTGTTCATGGTGAGATAACAAAAGTTAGAAAGTTAGGAATACTACCGGTCAAAAGCTATTTAAAATTAGAAAAAATCTAATTTGTTTCACTAGAAGCTAGAAAATGCTTCTTTCTTCTTGTACCTTTCTAGAGCAGCATCATGAATATTCTTTAATAGGAAGAAACTAAAGTTCACTAACAGCTCTGCAAAGATACTTACAGGTGAATTATTTTTCATATCAGCATCATCATTCTTTTCTCCTGTTTTTTTCATGCTTCCGCGAGTTGATCGTCTTCTCAGACCTTTCATTAAGGATTCTTCCTGTTCCAGTTCAGACTCACTTTTTTTGACACTGACTGCATTCTCACCTTTTTCCAATGATGTATCTTCAGCTTCTATTGTCTGAAACAGGGAAAAACATAACACTGAGATTAATTGTGGATATAGTACTTTGAACTTTCAAAATTATGAGGAAATCAAAGTAAAGGTAACCAAAATCACAATTCACTGGAAAGAGATAGGGGCAGAACAATGCATAATGCTATGAGCAAATATGAAAAATTGTATTTTATTAAGTAGATATCAATCTTCAGAGCTGGATTCATATATGGGTATCAAACCTGTCAAGGAAATATTTACACTAGGTGGAGGGCAGAGAAGTAGAAGTATGAATTAATTCCTAACAGGGTTTTAAATTGTGTGAACCATTTACACCCATCTCAGTATCTTTTTGAGAATTCTCAGGGGAGAATTCTCACTGTTTATCCATGAAGTGAGAAAAAGTGATTCCTCTCCAGTGCAGAACACTGCAAACAATTCTTGACTTTAAATGTAATAGTTCACAATGGTACAAGTTGAAAAGAGATTTTGACTGAAAAATTTGAACATCTAGAAAAAAGCTTTACTTTTGGTGGTAGTTTTGCCAGTGTCTTTGGCAAAATGAACAAATATCTACCAACTACTGAGGGTAATAATGGCAATTAGATTAAAATTTGCCTTCAGCTTGTATTACTTTCTTTTTCCTATTTTCCTTATTGTTTTTCATGGTAATAATAAAAAATACTTTTTTGTTGTTTTTCTTTTCCTCTCCATTCTCTTCTCTGATTCCTTAATTATTGTGTTGTGTTGGGTTTTATTGTGAAAGTTATAGAAATTGCTTTTTTTTTTTTTTTTTTTATTTTACATTTTCTGATTTTTCCCTTTATCACAGTTACCTGAATACAAAATTACTTTAAATCTAAGGTGACCAAGTGCATTCTCATTTTATGAAGAAGTGTTTTAATTGGCCTAGTTCACCCTTTTCAGGGTGATACTCAGGTATCACTTAGATACCTCTTTCAGTTTCCTTAATGGATGTGATGGTTATACAATAAAACACCATTGGCACAGAAGGCTATGGCAAAGCTCAGGTATAACCTAATTATCACAGCTGATATTGGGATGTACAAAAAGTACTTTTTATTCGCTTATTAACCAATACATTTCTGATATTTATGTTTGATTTTTAATTTCTAATAGTTTGTTTCTGACTACCTAACTATAAGTGTATATATTTTTCATTCGTCATAACCTGGATTGCTTTTCTTCTATTCCTATTCCTAAATTTTTTGTTTCTTTGTTTGTTGTTTGTTTATTATTTTTTTAAAGAACCTCATTGTGAAGAATTATAATCAAACACCTTAAATATGCATGCTGTATTTCTCTGGTAATCAACTACTGTGCTCTACCTTGTATAATAAATCAGTGATGTTAGCTGCCTAATAGGAGAATATAGAAAAATATTTTAAGTTCAAATCACTAAAGGATTAAAAACTTACTATCCTGGGTTGAAATATGTCTGCTATCAAATCTTGTGGTTTTCTCTGTCAAATATTTACTTGCACCTAACAAAATAGGCTGCAGAATTCCCAGTATTTCTGAGAGCATACAATGGAACACACACACACACACACATAAAAAATGAAGGCAAAAGCAAGTGGGAAAGAAAGTACCTGCATGTTAACAAGTTTATAGTAGATTCCTTTTCTTTCAATTAGTTTAAAATGATTCCCTTCTTCTGTGATAACTCCACTTTCAAACACAGCTATAAGATCTGCATTTCGGACTGTTGACAAGCGATGAGCTACTACAATCGTGGTACGTCCTTCCCTTGCCTAGAAATAACATTTTTCATGAATATTTTTAAGTATATTCAAACATTGTTCATCTTCATGTTAGGGTCCCAAAAATTCTCAATCCAGAAAATATTTGCCAAAATCAAGTTTACCTATGGACAGGGAAGTGGTAGAGTCACCATCCCTGGAAGTCTTTAAAAGTTTAGATGTAGAGCTTAGGGATATGGTTTAGTGGGTACTGTTAGTGTTAGGTCAGAGGTTGGGCTCGATGATCGTGAGGTCTCTTCCAACCTAGAAATTCTGTGATTCTGTGATTCTATTGTGCTATAAGGGTCTCTATTTCTTGAAGTTCTTTCAATAAATATCACATTTGGCTCCTCCTCACTTTATTTCATAGCAATACCGGCCACTTCCCAGTCTTTGAATGAGCATAAATTATTTGCAAATTCAGGCAATTACCTTACACTTTTTAGAAGTCATTTCTTCATATTTCTTGCAGCTCTTTAAACAAACGAGCAGTACTGACCTTGTCAAGTGCTGCCTGCACAACTGATTCACTCTCAGTATCCAAAGCTGACGTTGCCTCATCAAGCAGAAGAATTTTAGGATTGCGAACCAGAGCTCGGGCAATTGCTATTCTTTGCTTCTGGCCTCCGCTCAGCTGTGCCCCTCTTTCTCCAACCATGGTTTCAAACTTCTACAAGACAACCACACACGGTTGAACAACAGTCAGTGGCACGGTCCTTTCACCACAGAAAGGCAACGTAAAGAAAGGGCACATCTCCCTTAGTAACCCCTGTATGTCAAAACTAACATTCTTCTCAAAAGTTATGAGGAAGCTCTGCATAGCTCTGCATATTCACAGCTCTGGGAACAGCTTCCTCAGCTAAGGAGAATCCCTCCTAAGGAACTCTTTGGTGTGAGTAGGTTGAAGGGAAATTATTTCAGCAGGACAGCAGCTTGCTTACCTTGGGTAGCTTCATGATGAAATCATAAGCGTTAGCTTCCTTGGTAGCTTTCTCAATTTCTTCCATGGTGACATCCTCTCGGCCATAGCGAATATTTTCTGCAATGGTAGTAGCAAAGAGCACGGGCTCCTGATTCACCACACCAATAATCTCCCGCAGATATCTTACATTCAAGGTCTTAATATCCTGCCCATCAATGGTAATCTAAAGGAAGGAAGCAGACATGACCCATTTACTAAGTGTTCTGGTTAAGGACTCTCTCTCCCCAGGCTGGCACATGGCTTTTGATGGGAGACTTGACCATGTCATTTGATCAAGGGCAACGAGACCGGAAGCTGACTTTGAAGAACTGTGACACACAGAGCAGTCATCTGGCTTGAGGTGTCTTACCGTGCCTTCTTTGGGATCATAAAATCTCTGGATGAGCTGAACAGTTGTACTTTTCCCACAGCCACTGCCACCAACCAGGGCTACTGTCTGGCCACAGTTGACCTTGAGATTCAAGCCTTTCAGAATCTGTATGTATAAGAATAAGAATGGTTGCCAAAAGTTTATATATATGTATATATATATATATTAGGTTATATACACATAAGATTATATATAAATATATATATTTGTACTAGTCACCATAAAATATATTATTTCACAGCCATGGAAGATACATTTTGCTTTTCTTGGGACTTGTAGAAAGGA
This sequence comes from Aythya fuligula, assembly GCF_009819795.1. Taxonomy (NCBI): domain Eukaryota; kingdom Metazoa; phylum Chordata; class Aves; order Anseriformes; family Anatidae; genus Aythya; species Aythya fuligula. The sequence continues at coordinate 22,689,027 of NC_045560.1, forward strand.
TATACATAACTCTTTGGTGGAATTGCTATTTAATATTATTTTTAAGAACATAACCTGTATTGGACTGTGTAGTGGGACTGGAGAACAGATACACATCATCCATGTGAAATGTTTACTTATTTTTACCCATGTTTCTGCTTAACCTGTTCACCTGAGTAGTGTGAGTATACAATAATGGGAGAAAAAAAGGAATAAAGTATAAATAAAAACATTTTGTATAGACAACATGTAAAGGAGTCTTTCACTACTTTATACAACTTATTTGGCTGGAATCAATTATTGAAAAGGAGAAAAGTGTATTTATGCTAATTAGTGTTCTAGAAGGACTAAGCTACAATGAATTATGCAAACATGAATGACAGCATCCACATCTGGGCTAAATTTATTTCTCCATTCTGAATGTACAACCATGCGTTGATGCATTCAAATAGTGCCTCAAATGTACTTCCCAATGCATTGCAGCCCTGTGTCGTCATCAGCATCTCTTTCTTCATAGATTCCTACTCTCAGCACTACCACTGCCTCTTCACCCTTAGTACCAATCTGTGTGCTTCACAAGTGAAATATATCTCACTCTTTGGGGACAAGAGACACATGCAAATAACTTTTATTATGTCTTTGCTATAGTATTTCTAGATGAAAACAAAAAGTCTTGCATAATTATTAATAGTTTAAAAAGTATGAAACTTACTCAATCTTCTGGTCATAATGCTATGAAGCATTTAGTCTATAGACCTTGCATGGAACTCAAGCAAACCTAATGTAAGTAGCAACAGAAGTTGTTCTAAAATGTGTGGGTTACTACCAATTTCAATGTACACTGATTTCTGTGATCAGAACTTTTTTCCTATACCAAAATAATATCCACAATTGAATCCTTTTAGACTATTTCTATCAACTTAAAGCAAACAAAGAAGAGAGAGTAAGGACAGCAAATAAACCTGTCCAATGAGATAGGAAGTAACTTGCAGTCTTCATGCCTGTCAGTTATTTTGCTGTACTTAATCTTGTTGCAAAGAAGAGTTAACTTTAACATCAGGTAGGTAAAATTTAGGCAGAAATGAACTCCTCTGAGTTATTTGACCTCCTAATTTTCCTTTTCTTTACTATAATTTATGCAATACTTTCTAATTGGTATAGCTTTAGCTTCATATAATTATAATGTCTGAAATGAGAGGGGAGAAATGTCTTTGTTCATATCATACCTGTATAAACTTAGAAAATAACCTACTGAGATCAAGTAGTTTGATCTCTACTGAGATCAAGTTTCTTCATACTTTTATATGAAGAAAAATCAACTACTTCATTAACTTTTCTGATAGAAGGAAAAGCCGAAGTCTTTTTCAAACATTTATGAGTAAAATGGCTTATAAAGAAAACTATGTCTTTCCTTTTGGCCTATCAAAACTAAGATCCCTTTAGTTAGTCAGTGATTTTCCTTCAAGGTGGGGAAATAAATAATTATATAGTGCAAAGGCACTCTTTATTAAAGTATTTTCAGAAATCGTTCAAATCTCTTCGACCTTCGCTGCATTAAGACTCTGGTTTTATGACAACACTTTAAAAAAGCAAACTTTTTTTTTTTTTAATTATTATTTTTTTCTGTCTAGACAGAGAAATGCAAATTCTGATCTCCAGATCACATATAACAAGTCCTTCCGGGATCTGCTTGTCCTTTGTCATTACTTTTATGCATAAACATATTATTATGCATAAACACTTGGATTAGATGTATAAAGTATGACTATTATAGCAATAAATTTTGAAGGTTTATCACATAGTCACACTGACTATAGCTTTATTCAGAAAAGTACATTTAGCTAAGGTACAAATAATTCCAAGTTAAACAGTTGTGATGACAAAGCAGTTATACATGATTTAGAGAGTCAACCTGGTGTTGTTACATTTGCAAGAAAATGTTATTTATATGATTTCCCCCCTCCCACCCCCCCCATGTGATATGTAATAAATATCAAGTTTCATGTACAATACCTGAACATCTGGTCTGGATGGGTAACTGAAGTGAACATTTTGGAACTCCAAGTTCCCTTTAATGTGGTCTGGTTTGTAGCCAGTCTCTGAATAACTATCAATTTGAGGTTCCTGTGTGAAATAAAACATGCAGAGAAAAAAAAAAATTAAAAATTACTTCCTAATAACTTTTTTGTTTCATAAAGAAGTCTTAGAGTGCACCATTATTCTGTAGAGATATAATATAAATATAATAAATATAGATCGAATTTTAAATTTATTTAGAGAGCAAGGCTTCTGAAACATGTAAGTTGCATGGTTTGCTGCCTCATTACTATATTTCTGGTATGTTAATGCAAAATACTTTTATAATTTCTCCTTTTAACACTTTGTGTGAATTTAATATATTGTCTTTAAAAACGTACACACAACTAGCTGTAATCTGAGATGCATTCCACTGCCTGATTAACCTGAACAGATCACTTCCAATGAGCTGTTCAGACTCTGTTCATTTGGAGCTTTGCCTTTCTGCTCTAAACATTTTGTGAGAAAGAACTGATTCACTGACCGTTAAGTAAAAATCATTAAGCAGAAACAGAGTGCTTAATTACTTCTGTTTGCATTATCATCAAGGGTAGGTCTAGAATTTGAAGTATGTACAAATAATACAAAACATGTAATTCCATTTTATACAATTTCATTAGCTCGTAAAATAACAGCATCCCTGATTTCAGACTCTCCTGTCAATTAAAGTAGGTTACCAGGTTACCTGCTAGTGTTTTATAAATTTGCTGACATTCATGCTGCTGGTGGTGCCTTTGACCCTATGCCCTGCATCAACTGTAATCACATCTCTATATGTCACCATAGATGTGACCTTCATGATAAAAACATTACAGGGTACTTCCAACACTAAGAGATCCAGTGATCCAATACTATTATCTCTGAAGCAAGAAACAATGACTAAAAGACAAAGAGGGACTGACTAATAACTATACATTCTGTCTGCTTTTATGCATATATTTATGCTTCTGAGAAAATAAATGAACTTTTTAGCATTGCCAAAATTGGATAAAATTAGAAGTTAACTATTGCAGTAAATTACTAATTATGCAGCAGCAGTAAAATTAGACTTTTTATTTATTGACAATTGAACAAATATATTCTCAATGATTTAGATATGGGAAAGTTCCATTTTCCACCTTTGTTACACAGAATCTAATTAAAAAATATGTTGATTTTCCTTCCAGTCTTAAATAGGCCTCCAATATATATATCAGGTTAAAATTTGATGCTGTGATCAATTCTATGTTATTTTATCCACATTGATATTGAAATATGTTTTCAAAACATCAGATAGATATTTGAATTAGATCTTATTTTACTCAATCTTATTTACTTTTACTAATTTCATATCCATAAACATTACCTGCACTTTAAAAAGAATGGTCTCTGAGCAAGGCCAAAGATACTTACATTGTCTATGATATTAAATACTGCATAGGCTGCTCCTCTTGCACTAGCAAATGCCTCTATGCTTGGAGCAGTCTGTCCAATACTGAAAGCTCCAATCAATACAGAGAAAAAGACCTGAAAGAAATGTTTATGGTGACATATATCAAGTCCTATTTAAGCAGAGAATTATGTTTATTTATTTATGGTAGGTAACTTTGGGTCAGAGGTTCCATGCCTGTTATGGAAGTTTAAGTAGTCTAGAATTAAAGGAAAAATGAAAGGTTCTTTCTTAAACAGAGAATAAGATTAAGAAAAGGACTTCTTAAGAGCCAGCTGTATTCCTGCATGATGTGAATGCTGCAAACAACCTCATAAGGACAGAAAAGATGACTGAGAATGAAACCTGCAAATTCTATGCAAAAAAAAAAAAAAAAGACACAATGTCTCAGGATTTATTGTACTAATACATTCTTTGACAAAAGATATTCCAAAGATAATTAATTTTTAATTGATCACATGAATTAAAAAAAAAAAAAGAAAGAAAAAAAAAAAAAAAGAAAAAAAAAAGCATCCACCTATTAACTGAAGCATTTACTTAGGACATGTTAAATTTCCTATATCTTGACAAAATTATAGATTCAGAAACCTTTTCAAAATTATTTTAAGATCTGAGGAAGGGTTCCCTCAAACATTGAAATATTTCCATGGACATTTTGATGTGTGTTTTCGGATCAAGTTTTCACATTTGCTCAAGAAGATTTCTCTAATAGTTGTGTGAAATTAGCTACAAGTCCTTCTAATATGCATACTTTTTACAAAACTGCTTTCTTCTTTATCAGATCTGTGTCAGTAATACATCACAAAAATACTAATTCCAGTTTTAATCCCAGCTTTTACTGCATTTGTTTATATTTAACATTAGGATGATCTGCTATACTTTTTTGCTGAACAAATGTATGGTAAAAGTGCAGCCTGTAGGTTCTGCTGTTTTTAACTATAGCATTTTTTATTCATATTACTTACGAGATTGCAGCGCTATTTTCCAAGAGTCATAACCTCTTATACCCTTGGATGCCCTCATGATACAGTGCAAGACTTGCAACATACACGCTCTAATTCATGTTTTATAAACTCCAGTTTGATGAATTGCAAAATAGACAACATATAATTGCAAAGACTTTGAACGGAAAACAGCTACACACAAGAGCATGAGTAATTGTCTGAACCTGACTAAGGTGTTCTGTATGCCTGCCTGCCCTTTAAAAAACAGGCCTCATACTGCAAAAGTTCAAAAGAGACAGAATCACACATCAGAGACAATTTTTGCAAATTTGAGTGATTCATAAATAAAGAAAAATCAGGTAGCTTTAATGGGATGTAAAAATACACATATTCTGACTGGTTTCATCATGGTTAAAAAATACATTTTTTACCACATTTCTTTGATATCTCATATGAAAGTAGAATGGTTGTCACATATAGAGAAGAATTTAAGTTATGATATATGAGTTACACTTTTCTTCCTCTGGTTAGGTAGTGACATATTTTCTAGTCACAAATATATTTTCCTTCCCCTTGCTTTTTAAAAATATTGAAAAGAGATTCCTGGGTTGTATGGAGCAAAATATATTAAAAAAATGGATTAATAAATGGATCTATTTAGAACACATAATATTTTTTTTTAAGTTTATGTCATTTTGCATCCTGAAAACATATTCAGTCCTTCAAATCTGAAAATAAATATCAACTAGGAAGGGTACTGTACTTCAAGTTGTGACTGAACTGCTTCTATATCAGTATGAACTTATGGAAGTCAGAAAGATGTAGAAACAGACGAAAATAATCTTTATTTTATTTGGCTTGATGTAGATTTTGAAAATCTATAGCAAAAAAAGTGTGTAGACATTTTTGGTTATAAACTTTTTTGTTAAAAAGAAAAGAAGGTACTTTGCCAATTTGGCAAACCATCCTGAATGACCCTAATTAAGTTCTGAAAATGCACTTCAGAGTATTATTTTTCAATATGATTGGGAAGTTACTGATAAATACTTACAGTGAGAACCTTGCCTATAGTGTAATCATCATTTAAGATCAAGGTAGTTCCATACCAGAAGGCCAGTGCATATGATGCATATATCAGTAAGAAAGCAACACCCATAGAAATATTGGCTGTAATAGCCTTTTTTATTCCAATGCGTTTAGCATCTTCTAAATTTTTATGATACCTGAAGAAAGGCAAAAGTTAAAGATACACTTAGACTTGTACCATGGCACACAGCACCAAAAACTATGGATGAATTAGTCAAAGAACATTACTTAAGTACTACAAGATAATACGATATATAAACCTAAGAACGTACAAAGGTAAACCTGATAAGGTATAAGGCAGTAAGGCATAGGGATAACTTAAGGTAATTTCCAAAAATGTGAACATCAGTTGAGCTGGCAGACAGAAAGCAAAACAAAAAAACAAACAAACAAACAAAAAAAAACCAACAGTGTATTGTAATTCAGGAAAGGGCATATGAGTTCCTTGAAATAACCTGAGGTTGAGTGAACTTTGACTGTGAACCATCCGTGACAAGTTTTGAGATTATCTTTTTTAGCTTAAGATAAAAGACTAAGATATAGCACAATAATTATGTTTTATAGTATAGCAAAAATAAAAATATTGTTTAGCAGAACCCTCACAACTACTGAGTAATCAGATAACCAAAGATATCATCATCTCTTCTCACGGCACAGCCTTTTCTGTCTAAAACTGCCACTTACTATTTGAAGTGGCAGTTTATGCACTTTCCAGAGTAGAGATATCAACCTGATTTGTCAATTTCTTAAAAAAAAACAAAACACCTTAATTGCTATTCAACACATCTTGTTGAAACAACAAGATATCTTGATCTTGTAAAAACTAGTAACAGACAATTTCCAGCCCCATTACCTAGCAAGCACAATGTATACCTCTTTGGGCACACTTTCAGCAGTGAAGATGCAAGAAAATTTGAAACCATCTGAAGTGAGTCCTTTAGAATCAGCTGATGAAAGCAAGAGTTGCTCTTACCTTTTAATTTCTTTTTCTTGTCCTCCAAAAGCTATTACAGTACGGATTGCACCCAGAACTTCCTCTGCCACAGCTCCTGCTTTTGCATATGCAGCTTGCTCTTTGTCAGTGAATGCAGAAAGAACCTAATGCAGGATCAAATATTTGGACTTGAGAAAAACAGAATGAATTCAAGCACTTTATGATAAAAGCCATTGTTACATTCTTACAACATGAAGACTTTTGGTTGTATTATGTATAAGTGCAGGAGTGTTTGATATTAAAATTTTTAATTATACAAAGTATTCAATCAAATAATTTAGCACTACCCATTCTCAACATCTACAGGCTGGATTTTGCACTCTGCTTTCACCCAAGAGCAGGAGATCAGACGAACACTTACACTGAGCTGGTGGGCTCACCTACTCATCTCTGGCTGCCTTAACCAGAAGGCTCAAGACTTACATTAATTGACCACAGTCTGTGAACACTCTCAGCTAGTACGTGGCACATGCCCTTCTGCTCCTGCCTCTTCCCTAACACACTCACCCAAGACAGAAAAAGCTTATATAATCTTTGAAATGTAGGGGAAGTGAAATACTAGAAAAACTGAAGGCTTTCAAACTGCAAATGTAAGACACTCCAATCCCACTGTACTTCTCTCATGCAAGTCTGCCTAAAATTTCTTAACAAAGCTGCCAATTACTCTGAAAAGAAACTGTGTCTGAAACCAAAGCTTGGTCTAACTTCTTTGATTATTTTTCAGGAGGTGTAATTATTTCTTTCATCGGAATTGAATGTGAATGAAGTTTTAAATAGTTACAGATAAGCGTTCTGCTGGTATATGTTGTTTCCTTTTCCACATAAAATATGCTATATTGACCTAAACAGCTTCATATTAAAGTAAGTCTGCCCAATTCACTGGAATTATAAAATTGAAACTACTTGAGGGCATTTATATACAGTGCACCTCACAGCTTATGTACATTGATGTTCTCTAAAGCCATCATAATTTCCTAAGCAATACATTCCAACTGTAAGAATTGCAGGTTTCTAGATTCATTTCATTATTTTTCATTTATATAAAACCTGACATTGAATGCATAGCAGCCTACCTTTGCCCAGAGGGCTGCTGAAAGTCCTAGGACAGGACTGACTGCAAGTATTACAAGGGTTAATTTCCATCCTCTTATGAGGCCAACAATAAATCCTGTCACAAATGTTGTTACTGATTGGACAAGCAATCCAATTTTATCACCTATTCCTTCGTTAATCTTGGAGACATCACTGAAAAACAAATTACATCCAGACAGGAAGGTAAATGTAGGAAGCACAGAAAGCTTTTCAGTTTTGTTACATGGGCATCTGTGTAGATAGTCTTTATTAGTCTGTAATACTCTGTGTAGATAGTCTTTACTTCCAATAGTTTCTCTAAAGATAGAGCAGTATATAATATGGTCACAGAAAAATTCATATTTCTTGTGAAAATGTAACGCTATATATCTGTTGGCTTCTGAAAATTTTGAAATTCTTTGCACTGCAAAGGTTCTCTTACTTTATCACAATTCCAAATTTTCGATATTTGGGAGGAACAAATATTTGGCAGGAACAGCTAAATCTTTTCATGTAAACAAGGAGAAAGAAATAGCTTGTCAAGCAGTTCAAGATGTTGAATGACCACTGCTGCAGTCAGTCATCACTGTGCTCAGCTCCCAGTATGCACAGAACTGAACCATGTCTTCTTTTCATCAGGTTAATCTCATACTGTTAGGCTTTAGTCATCCTCAGAGTTCACAAGGGAACTTATCTCAATGCTTCTCTGATAACCTTATGGCAGTGCAGCATCAGAATTATCATAAATTCAGTCTCTTTCCATGAGATAACTTGCATGAGATTCACAATGAAGTAAATGAAATTTAAAAATAAAAAGTATTGCAATCTGTATGTATTTAATGAGATAAAATAACATTGCAGAAGGTATAGTGCACTTACTCAATGAGACGAGTGTTCAGTTCTCCCACATCATTTACATCAAACCATCCAATTTCCTGTCTCATAATTGCATGAAAAAATTTTTCTCTAATTTTTTTTATTTGTCGGCCTGCTGCTAGGGTCCAAAATGAAGTTTGGATATAAGCAGCAACAAGAACACCAGCTGCTATAGCAGAATAGTAATATGCATATCTGCAAGAAAAAAAATAAAAATAAAAACTACCTTGCTAGTCTGTATTTAACTGTATGCCCGCTTCTCTTTCAGATTTGAGTTAGAGTTTATATGTTTCTATTGTAGTTTTCACTTCATTGTAAAACTTCCCAAGTTTTTTTCTGAGTACTATTTAATATATTATTATATTAATAATATATTATTATTACTTTAATATATAATATAATATTATGGTAATATATTATTATTATTTAATATGTTATTATAACTTTACAGCAACATAATAAACTAAATGATGCTCTTGTTAGACAGAAATTACTTTTTCTTCTTGTCAGTGTATCTGTTTTCTTAGAAGTTTATTTTAGAACCGTATTTGAGATACAATATCCTTTTTGCTTAAACAAGTCATGTAATTTCCAAAAATATCACAGCATTTGTGTTTTAACACATGGAGGCATAATCATATATATCTGTATGTCATATTCACAGACACATATAATACAACATGCTTGTCTACATAAATATACATATATGCATGCATGTTATAAATACTTCCCAGTTGGGGAATACAATGTGACTATTTATACATCTATTTCAATTAAATGCCACTAGATCAAAAATTATTTTGCTCCCTATTATTCTCATAACTGATATTTTATTTCTAATTAAATTCATCTCTGTGTCATAAGCAGGGTGTCATGTGAAAATCAAGAAGTGTATGAACCACTGTATTTCTCAAGCTGAAACTGATTTTAAGCCACAGTTTTAAACTGTTCAAACAGAATCAAATCAGATTTGATTTCAGTCAGAACTGGTATCAGAACCAGTTAATGGTGAAATTAAACCCGAATGAAAACAGGATAACAATAAAAATAATAATAATAATTATTTAAAAAAAAAAAAAAAAAAAAGCTTTAAGACCCTTAGGAGCTTCACTCACAAGAAGTAAGTTAAGTCATACCAATTCTTTAGAAGCATGAAATTTGGCAGGAGTAAGCTACAGAAATCTGTGATCTAAGCTGCAGAATTCTGCTCAAGAAAGGAGAAAAGGGTTTTATAGATGAAACTTTTCATATTTTAATCCAACATTTTCAGTGACTGATATATTGTACAGTTTAGTCATGGACTTTGGAACTGTGATCATTATGAAATGAACTGTATCTAAACTGATTAATAAAATCAGTTAATGTCTAACTGAAGATTGGTTAGTTGAATATCGACCTTGATTATATTCAGATCCATTTAAAACCTACACAGAAACTACCAAACTAAAAACAAGGACACTGCTTCAAAACCCTGTAGTAAGTACTTTAGACAATTACTTTATGGTGTTATGTCACTTCAAAAAATGGTTTTATGTGTGGACTTTGTTTCATGACAAATTGTAAGAGAGGGGACTGGTATCTTTACAACATTCCATGCTAGTGAAATACATTCTGTAACTTCACTGCTGAAACTTAACAGAGAATAAATGCTCACTGCATTGTAAATTAACTGTTCTTTTTCTTTTGAGAAGTGGATTCTAGCAAACTCTTATCTGAGTAACAAACATAACCAAGACTACACATAGTTGAATACAACTGAGTAAGATCTTTGTACGAACAGTTTTTATTATTACTTTACCCACTGGCAGGCATTCTCAGAGAAACAGGGAGTGGGCACGAACAGCTTCTTCAAACTGGGAACACACTAAATTAAGGCTCTATCCAGAAAGTTTAGAAACTTGATAAAAGAAAACCTATTCCTGTACTGTTAGTACATCCCTTATTCTACAATTCACTTCCGAAGAGAAGTTCAGGCTGCTCTGTAAACACTCTACATCTTGCTCTCAGACTTAATGTCTATAAGACAAGGTGACATGCAGGATGCTAAGAACAGATCTCCCTCACATCTGTTAGGGCCATGAGAACAGGCAGTTTTCAACATTTAGATAATATTCACAATTACACTTTCTTTTGGTTAGCTTTTCTGTTTTGCTGTACTTTTTGTTCCTTTGTTCTGTTGTGAGTCCTAGACAACAGCATGCTGAGGATGATAGGAGGGTTTCTGTTCTTTTTGATATGACATGACTTGAGGTCAGAGATTAAGTTTTTTTCATTACTATTGCCTTGAAGACCATATTGGTATTCCTGTGATCTCAGGTGTTTTTCAATACCTAATGAGGAACAAACTTCAATCTGAAGAAAAAGTTGAAGTGGTACAAGAAAATGCACATAAACTTTAGACAACCTGCATAAACCTAGTCCATGAATAGCAGCCAGTGAAGCCCCCTAACAAAACACATCTATTGGTAGATGATGTTCCTTTTTGTCTATGCATCTGCAATATTACTCTCTTATGTAACAGAATCACTACTGACAGCTCTCAAATTCTAGATTTAAAATTGCATTTAATCTAACTGTATTTTTGTGTAGGCCAGGTATTTAAACTGAACTTGATGCTTTGGCAGGAAACTAATAACTATCTGACAATTTTAATTCTGCTTTTTATCAGTGAATGAACATAGCTCAACAAATTGATGGATGATAATCAATATAATTTTTCTGCGTAACATGTACTGCTTATAAATTCAGAGGAAGGAAAAGAGGAAGGAAGAAAATATTGATGGCACTGAGACACAGAACACCCCTGTAAAGGGGGTGAAATGGATGAGAGTAAAAGATTACAGGGAAGTTGTTGGGAATGACTGGGAATGTTCAAGAATCTTCCCAGTGAATTCAATAATCTCAAATACAAATCTTTATTTACATACATTATTCAAGTAACCATTGTTTTTATGTTGTTTAAAGTATGCAAAATATCTATGGGAGAAGAATGGCTCGACAGCAAATTTGTGCCTACACTTAAAGCAACAACAAAAAAACAAATATCAATTTCTAATTACCTTGTCATATTTTCTTCCAGCTTGCCAAAAATTTCTGGAGGGGGAGTCACTCCAGTAAGGTCTCCTTAAAAAAAGTAAATACTTTTAATAGAGCAAGTTTTAACAAATTTATTTTCCTGCATGCTGTTCACCAAATTTTGAGTTGGTATGTCTCCTTTTGATTCTAGTAGATTTGAATGAGAGGAGGTGTGCAATTAGTTCAGGCTTCTACGTATTCAAAAACAATGATTATACTAATAGAAGGTTAGTCCTGACTCCGTTGCCTACAAGACTGCATCAGTATAACTTGAGCTTAAAAGATCTTCTTGAACATTCATTACATGCTTGGTTTGTGTTTGTTTTTTCTTTCTTTCTGAAAACAGAGTGCATTTCTATAATACCAAAAACAATTAAAAATGCAAGTCTAAATATTCACCTCACACTGGTAATTGTGGGTAGCTTAATTCTTTATGAAAACATTGTCTATAAAGTAGGTGCTGGCACTAAAATTTTTCTCCCCCACACCAGAAGTTAATGACAAATGTTTTGAGACTATAGCTGCAGCATTTTGCAATTGCAAAAATCTGATCAATTTATTGTACTTGGAAAGCAGTAGATCACAAATTACTTGTACTGATAAGGACAGTATGTCCATGTCTCTGTCTTGCAGAATAATAAGAGTAAAAATGGATGCAGTACAGAAGATAGTCACATGCATTACTTTTCTGTATCACCATGGACATTTATTTAAATGGTTGATAACTTTTTACATAATATTCCAGGCAACGAGTCTGTTCACAAGTTTAACATCTAATGTTTGGTTTCAAAGGACAACCTAATCTGGTGTAAGTGTCAATTCTCCCTCTTATATCTTCAGTGTTTGCCTGCCAGTCTGTGTTTGATTTTTTACTTCTAATTTAGCAAATGAGGGGATTCAACCAATTGAGCCATGAGAAAATTAGTACTTTTATTTTTAGTAGCAAGTTTTCTGGTGGGTCTACTTACTGATCCGATTCACCTTGTGAGCTATAATTGACCTTAATCCCATTGTGAGCAAGGGAAGCAACAGGAGCTCATACTGAGAGGAGCAGAAACTGAAAGCCAGCTTCTTTCTCTTTATCATAGCCACAGTTAAACATGATTTGTTAAATGTATATTTTAATAGATTATTTGAAAAAATAATCTACTAAGGGAGAAACTAAGAACAAGGAGAAAAAAATCAGAATATATCTCTATTACAGTATAAACAACAGTTACTAATTTACACCACAGTATGTTAGCAAGTTGGGTTTGATGACACCAATGTCTCAAGTCAAGATGCTCAAATCTCTCTGGCTGTCTTCTAAATATAAAACATCGCTCTCTCCATATTCTTACCTGTGTTTCCAGCAGTAACAAAGCTATCAGTCATATCACCAAAAATTATCATTGCAATAGGAAGACTGGTTCCATGGGCTATTGCCATTAGAGTGCCAAATATCATTAGTGATTTGTCTGTGCAACTGGAGTATCGAAACTGTGAATGAGAAGAGAAATTCAAGTTCATTGTGGTACTAGAATGTTATGTTTACAAAGCCAAGAAAAAGCTATCAATTTTATACCTGGTTGTTATAAATCTATAACTTTGTCTAATTTGCAATTAGATTTATTAAACGACTTAAATGTAGAGAAATACATTATTCTAATATAAACACTTTTATACTATAAACTCTCCAAACTAGAGAACAGTAGCATTTAAATTTATCAGTATCTGCATATGGGTAAGAAAGGTCATATGAAAACAAGACAATTTGCCTTCTCAAATTTTGCACTTTAAAGTTCAAATTATATGAAATTTTAATACCATTGTGATAATTAAGGCAATAATTAATTTTACTGCAAATTCATTATTATACAGTTAGAAGAATTATTCCTAATGTACTTCAGATGTTATCAAAACTTACTGAAATCCTAAATAACTCTTGCCATTTAACTCAATAAAGTTTATGCTCTTCTCTTAGAAAGCCATTGGATAGATTCTGCGCTGTAAATACAAGTTTTACTGTTGTAAATTACAGTGTTTTTGCAATGCAATTGTACAAGTACAAGCTAGTATAGCAAAACAGAAGAATCAGGTCATTGGCCACCACCTTGCACTGTAGTTTTATTACTATTAATTCCCATATCATTGCTGTGCATTATGCACACTAAACCTACAAAACATACAATATTTCAGATTTACTAAAGAAAATCTAGGATTTACTTTGATTAAATATTAACAGATTACCTTATTTTAAAATGTACAGAAAATTAAAAAAATCTGTAATTTAAAGTGCTTTTTAGTTTTTAATTCCATGGTATTACCCTTTACTGCTGACACAGGTGACTGAAAAATGAGTAATGGACTGATAAGTGTGATTAGAACCTGACTCAGGTAATTTAGAGGATAGGATGACACTAGTAATCTCAGGTATAATTATGCCCTTTTCATTGCGTTGAAAAAAGCAACTAAGCACATAGAAATCCTGATTTATCACAAAAATTAATCTAACATAGGTGTACTTAGCATGATAACTTACTAAGAGAAGGCTTCTAAAAATCCATATCAATAATAAAACTGTTTCTTAAAAAAAAAAAAATACATTCACAAAAAAATCTGCTAGGTTGCCAAAACATATCCAATATTCTGTACTATCCATGTATTTGGAAGAGATCAGAAAATATATGCAGTTCTCTATCATTATTTTAAGCATTTAAAATGTGACACTTTGAAATGTGACACTTTTTTGCATGCACGTAACTATATGTACACATATAGATAGCTTGAATCTTACCAGTGTAAATGGGCTGACCATTTTAGGCTTTTCCTCTTTCTTCTTCTTTCCCTTCCTTAAGGGATATGATAGTTTTAGTACATTTAGAAATTGACAATATTTCAAAAAATAAGAGTGCATTATGTTAATGAAGTTAAGTTAAAAAAAATATATGAAATTAATTTATGGGAAAGAATTGTGTGTAAAATTAATATGATTTATTAGGCATTATTGGGATTTTTGTATTTAAACCTCTAAATAGCACCTGATAAATAGCATCAGCTCCCAACTGCTATAAATTTAAATCAAGCTCTTCACAGGTCTCTTATGTCAAGGGTACAACAACCCCATCAGGGACCAGTGATTCCACTATCTCAAGTTGTGAATTAAAGCACTACATAGCTTTCAAAACAAAAAAGAGGAAGATAGCTTATAGAATCAGATTTTCTCACATGGGAATGGAAAATTAATAAAATATTCAAGGTACTTAAAATATTGATTCCCTGCCATACAAATAATTTTACTATAATTTTTAGCTGATGACCTCATTGTATCCATGTCTATTCTGATATAATTTATACCATATTCTGAATTTCCTTTTCAATAAAATGTAGTAAATCCTGTGGACACTTAATCTTTAATAGAAAAAGAACTTTCTCCATCCTTCTGTACAAAATGAATGTGCCAATGAATCATAAGCTGATAAAAAGCTTTCTTTTACTAGGCTTTCCCACTAAAATAAAGTAAATTAAAATATGAAATTCAATAAAATACAAAATAAGATAATGTAATCTTATATGCTTCAATAAAGAACAAATTTACAATGTCTAAGAATATTTACTGTTTGCCTTCTTGTTCTTGACCCTGGCTGGATGTAGTGTTCTCATGACTATTTCCATCTTCAGTACTCTTCTGCTTCCTTTCATCTTCAGAATGCATTTTAAATTTATTTAGGGTAGTTCTCTGTAAAATAATACTTGACTGAGAAATATACAACTATTATGTCAAGGACGGTAATCTCAATGACCGCTTGTTTGACAGAAAAAATATACATATTAAAAACAATAAAGTTATTAACGTCACTCTTTGTAAGTGAATCATAGCAAAAGGCAAGTATAAAGTTGTTGAAACAAACCCAAATATTTTGTGTTTGCTTACAAATGTCTACATTTTGTGTTTCTACCTGTTTGATAGCCACAGGCCTTCTTATTTAGAATTTTCCAATTTTAGTTATTTGTGAATTTTATAAAATACCTCTGATTTAAAAATAAAAGCATTGACTTACCGTGCAGGTTGTTCTCAGTTTGCTTCTAGTTCTCTGAAAGATTATTCAGAAATCAGCTGTATTAATATGGTTAGGACATGCAACATGATTGGACTTTGCTCTTCTTATGTAAAACAGGGATGATGAACAACTTTCTCTCTCTCTCTCTCTCTTTTTTTTTTTTTTTTTCTGACTCTCATTGCCTCACCTACTCTGGGGTGTAAAGTGTACGCACTTTGGACTCTGCTTCCCTTCCCTATAGGGAATATTTAACAAATAAAAGGTTTAAATAAATGGTTGTTTCCTTTTCATCTGTGAAAATAGATCTGAATAGTAATTTTTATCCACCAGGAAAAGTTATTTGCCTAATTATGCCCCTTTAAGCCTCCCTGGAATCCCTCCTTACCTTTTCAGAGACAGTGTGGAATGCTCCAGGTAACAGTAACGCTTAAGGACAAATCCATTCTCGAGCACCTACTGAGAATGAAAGTATGAGAGTATTACAAAATACTCTTTTGTTTCTTTCCACTTCTTCTAATTCTAATCCAGAAAATAACAACCCATTTATCCTGCAATAAAAACAGGAGTTTACCATAGTCACAGAATCCCAGTGTTTGAGGTGGGAAGGGACCTCCTGAGGCCATCTGGTCCAACCCACTGCTCAAGCAGGGACACCTGGAACAGGCTGTCCAGGACCATGTCCAGGTGGCTGTGGAGATCTCTGGAGACAGAGACCCCTGGACAACCTGTGGCTCAATCACCTGCACAGTAAAGTACTTCGTGGTGTCGAGAGAGAACTTTCTGTGCTTCAGTTTGTGTCCATTGACTCCTGTCCTGGCACTGGGCATCCCTGAAAAGAGCCAGTCTCTTTCTTTTTTTGCATTCTCTCCCTTCAGGTATGTCGACAAGTCGGTAGGATACACCCTGAAGTGACTCTTGACATGTCTTGTTATCTCATTATATGTCTTGTTAGCGACTTAGGATAGTGTGCATCCTTTCTTGTTTAATTGCAGAACAACAAGAGACTTGTTAGACAAGACTCAGTTTAAAAGTTGCTTTGAAATAACTATGGTCAGCAGAAGTTTGCTTACATGTAGGTAATATCCTTCTGATTTTTAATGCATGTCCATGAAATGGACCATTTATAGTACCAGGAAATGTTTATCAGTGAGGTGTTTACTGGTGTCTGCAGGCACTACTTCACTGAAAATGATAACAAACATTTAAAAGAAATTTAAATCTTTTAAAATATATTAATTGTACTACTATTAAAATCTTTTAATATTTTAATATTTTTATATTAATATTTTTTAATATTTAAAAATTTTTTTTTACTATTTAAGTCTTTTAAAATATATTAATTGCACTACTATTGTTTTGATGTTTATAGCAAAATAGACATGTTCAATACATGTTCATGTATGTGTGAAAATTATGAAAAGTCAAATTAAATCCCTGTCCTAGAAAACAGGTAAATTTATAAGAATTTCTCTGTAGATTTTGTATCACTCTGCTTGAACAAAACTTACTTAATCTGCTAACATAATTTTTGTTCCTTTTAGTCATTTATAACTGTAACCTCAAAATTTTGAATAAACTGG
Organism: Aythya fuligula; assembly: GCF_009819795.1. Taxonomy (NCBI): domain Eukaryota; kingdom Metazoa; phylum Chordata; class Aves; order Anseriformes; family Anatidae; genus Aythya; species Aythya fuligula. Next base: position 22,706,177 of record NC_045560.1, read on the forward strand.
GTACTTTTATAATGTTTTGGAATACAAAGAATCTTATCAGAGTGAGGATTACTTCAGAAAAAAATATAAAAAACATCCATATATCAATAAAAATATACATATATAATAAAAATATATATATATATCAATAAAAACATATATTGAAAAGGTTTACTCAATCCTCTCTTTATTAAGGCAGTAACCAATTTCCATTTACCTGACATAGTTTTACAACTCCCTGATTATTTTCACTAATCTTTCTTTAGAAATTTGAGCATAAGAACTTCGGGGTTTTTTGAAAGATGACCATCAGGTCCATTGAAATATTCTGGGGAGGCCATAACACAGAAGCCTGAGGCATAATTAATTCCCTCCTCCTTCTTGATAAAAATGTGGGGTTTGAATCATCTCTCCTCGTCACACCACTGCAATGACAGATCGTACTGTAACAATAAACTATAATAAGCCTTAAATCTTTCTCTAAGTCATTGTTTTCCCAGGCCATTCACAAGTCTTGAAAGTAGGGCCCCTGTTCTTCACAAAAGTATTTAAGTTGTATTTCACATGATTATAACAATTTTTGGACCACAGTTGGTTGGGGAACACAGATCATTCTGTATTGTAATTCACTATTAGTTATTCCAGATTATTTCCATGAATATAGTTACCTAAATTTACTTATCTAAGCCCATTCTGTATATTAAAATGTCTAATATTTTATGAATAAAATGATCATCAATATTCTTCTGGAACAGCAAAAAATATATATTTGAAAATAAGGGGTGTCTTGTTCTTTGCTGAAGTTTCAACTACTCATGCTTCCAGAAAATAACTTGTTTTGAGAGAATCTCATCTCACAGATCATACCATGCTTTTTGTTGTTGTCTGTTTTTGTTTTTATCTGATGATGGCCAGCAAATGGAATGACCAATTAACATATGATATTGGAGTAAATGACACAGAAACGTTAATCTGAATTTGACATGTGAGTTTTGACTCACATGTCACATTGTGACATGATGACACCTTCAAAGACTTTTTAACAATATCAATAAAAACTAAATTTTTTAATGGTTTTCAATAAAAATAGTAAACAAGAAAATAATCTGAAACAAGTAATTCAAAGTATTTATGCATTATAATCAGAGAAAGGACACGCATTACTTTTTCTTTTATTTCCCTTAAAAATGAAGAGTTCGATTTTCTATTAAGCTCCAGGTAGGTGAAATGCTGGAGAGGGCCCCAGGAATTCTGTAATGATTCTAGGATATTCAACCCTGGAATAAGTTAGAAAAACTGTGAACAAGCTCTGATTTATTGTACTCAGGAAATTCGTGTTCCATTTTAGCAGCCTTTCTCCTGTTAATCAGTGCTGGAGAAGACTACTACTTCGTACAGGAACTGTAGAGGAATTTTGCCAACTTGGCCCCTGTTCTATCAACCAGCTTTGTTCTGTATGAAGACAATTATCACACAGTCGGGAAATTACAATTTTGTGCTCCCTGAACTGTTTCACATACGCAACCACAAGACACTTCCTATAGCAATAGCTTGGCATCTTATTTGTCCTGGACTAACCACGAGGCCACATTAAATTACTGTAAGAATTAATCTTCTATTTCTGTTGTTGTTGTTGTTGTTTTTTAAATGCTCTGAAAAGTATGTTTTAATGTTATTACAAAGCTCCCCTTTTATTGTCTGGTTTATCTAGTAAGAGGAGCTGCCATGAACTAAAGTAATGTCATGAACTTCCTATTAGCAATGTGCCAGTTTTCCGCTTTACAAACTCAGTCTGGCTTCTGAAAACTTCAATCATATTTGGCTTCAAATACTATTTGAATTCTATTTGGCTTCAAATCAACAACAGAAAACTTACATAAGGCTGCAACTTCCTTTGAGAGAGATTTCCTACATACAGAAAACAACTTTCTTGGTGCTTATTTCTCACTGAAGTTATTAAATATGACTTGATGATACATTAGTGTGTTAGGAGATAATATTTTTCATAATAATTGTTTGCAGTATAGTCTCATTTAAAATAGGAGTCTTCCTACTTTTGTAACATGAGAAAAGTATATTTAATTGAAGTTATATTTATATTAGTCTAAGTTTCAGTAAGATTTCATAGAGTATTTAAAACAGGATTAAAAAGCTACATCTTCATAGAACACGAGAAGAGATATTTTTTCACCCTCAGCACATCTGGAAGAACAAGCGACTTTTGAATCTGGAAAAATGAGATGTGTAAGTCAAAGAAATGACAACTAGTACAGAACGTTAATGTAGGCATTCAAGAGTGTTTAGGACTTTGCTTCAGCAGTTACCGTTTTTAATATGCTATATGAAAAATGATGGAAAAACAATAATAAAAGGGACTTTTTGTGCAGGTGGAAAACATTTTCCCTGTTGAAGTTGAATTAAATAGATACACCGGTAACATTCTAACAGTACTATCAATCAAGGACTTTAACTGAACTTTTATCTCTCCCTCACTGAACCACTTTGATTGGATGTCTTCTCCAATGCACAAAGGGCTGAATACACACAATGTAAAAGTGTATAGCAGTTATTGATTTGTTACTACATACAAAAGACAACTCAAATTAATGAACTACTAAACCAAGTGTTAATATTATCAATGCCCTGAATAAGAAACAGAAAAAGTCTTTGCTGGCCAAGAAGTGCTTGGTGAAATGGGGTAATTTCACTGCCCCAGAAAAGATCCTGAAGCTTTTTGCTTCAGATTTTATTCCTTTTTGTGATGATGTTTTCCCTCTTGAATCCTTGAATTACTGCCTATCTCCATCTCAAAAATCTTACCTTTATGATTTTGTCTTTCTTATCTTGATTTTGTCTTTCTTATCTTGAAGAATTCCACCCTGTTATCTTTTTTTGCAGCTCTATCTGCAGTTTCCTCAGACGTCTAAGAGATGGTTATGCAGCTGTGCTTTGGATCACAGGTAGCTGAACACCTGTGGAAGAGAAATAGGAGGTTACAAAATCAAGTCATTACATATAAAATATATAATAGTACTAATATTATGTCCTATACAGAACCCAAAGCTATTCATATTGACTTACTCCCTTCTACAATACTACCTAAAACTGCATTTAATAAATATTGCATTCTATTCCATACAATTTGTGAAATGTTTGGATTTGCACAGGAAATTATGACAATAACATAGCAGCTAACCCTGTTGTTCAGTTTCTCTCTGTGAGCACAGAATTCCAAAGTTTTATTTACTCATCTGTTCTATAATTACAGTTCATCATGCACCTTATAAATCACAAAAATGAGGAGCAAAAGAGACCTCAGAATGGCATCCTTTCCATTCTCCTTCCTCCAGATCAGATCAACTATTCCAACTGTCATTCTTGACAGACACTTCAATTCTGTCACTCTATTGGTAGTTTCTAAAAACAAGCATGGAGACTTTTCAAAAACATCCAACATCTGAAGAGTTAGAAAATTTTTGTGATGTTTAACCTAAATTTCTATTGATATATGTTAGACTTGTCACCCTTTTCCTAACCACAGCAAATATGAAGAATAATTTAGTTCATTCTGCTGCATAGTACCTTTAGAATTTTAATACTGCTTTCATAAGTGTTGTCTGTCCACTCTAGACAACAAACAAAAAAAATCCATTTCCTATAACTCTTCCTGTATCTCTTGATATATCCTCTCCCTATATTTCTTGATAGTTTGTTTTATTGTTTTTGACATTGCTGTCCTCTGGACTCAAACTCTTTTTTTTTTTGAAGAAAGGATTGGGAGACTTCCCTATTTCTTGCAAGTTTTCATTAAACACCTATCAAAATTATGAGGAGGCTTTCTTTGCATTAGGAGCAATGGCTCAGGCTTGTATTCACACCAAAAAGGTGTGTTTTTGTTGTTGTTCTTGCTGTTTTTCATGGGTATTCCTACAAACTTTCATCACAGTTTCTTTCTTCATTTCTCCAGGAATAAAAGTTGTAAACAGAAAAATCTTTATTTCAAACATAGGGAAATATTTTTAATTTCTACAACTAATTTGACTTTGTGCTACAAAGTAGTTACTTATTTTATTTAACCTTGCACTTTGAATTTTGTTACTGTAGTGAAATGATGAAAAATAATTGCTTCTTTCAGTTAGTCTTGTGAGGGATGAATTAAGGCACTATGACAGTGAAGCAAATGAACTTATACTGTAAGAAAAATGTGGTCCTATAGGCAATTGCATTCAGTTATACCATATACACACTGGTTCACAATCTCCAAATCTTTTAAAAAGTTGTACCCACAGACAGTAGGGTTAATGCTTCCTGTTACCAACTACTACTGCTTCCAGAGTCATACTGCCACAGTTCTTTACCCTTTGCATGCCGTGACTGTCACACAACTCTGACAATGATTTGGGTAGATTCTTCAGGAAGATGCCAATTATGATATCAAGATGTGCCTGCATGTGATCACTTTGCAGTAAATAGTGCTAAATTATTAACCATAATGGTGCTAAATTATTAACACTGAGGAATTAACTCATCAGGTCTTCATCATATTTAAGTATATGATATTTCTGTATATAAGAATAATATAATATAAGAATATAATTTATTTTTGTATAGAATATATAAGAATATAATGTGTTTCTTATATAATATGAGATTTCTGTATATTGTGACCAGATACATTTGGGCTACAATTACTGAGGAGGCAATTATCCATAGTCATTCTATTGACCCAAACTAGATGCTTCACTGTCCAGTTAATTTATCTGCATCTTATCTCAGCTTCCCATTTTCCTCATTCCATGAGGGTTCATTAATCTTAATTGCCATGAATTTATTTCCTAAAGTCCTATCAGATGGCTAATTGGAACTCCTTATCTTTCCTCCTCTCAGGCATAAGCTCCTGGTTTGCTTGCAGCTTTAAGCCGTCTTTAGTCCAGGATCTGTCAACAGCTGATACTGGTGGCAGATAGAATGGAAAAAGGGGGTCAGGAAGAAGCAAGCACATTGACATTGATCCTAAAGAAGATACATTTATCTGATTTTACTCACTACAACTGCTAGACTCCCTGCAGACTGGTTGTTTTCCAGGTATCTTTTTCATTTTCTGCTTCTATTTCCTATACAATATTATATAAGAGATAGTATTTCTTATGCATAAAGAAATACATGTTATGGAGTGTGGCTCATCTTTGATACTGAAAAATGTTTTCTTCACAGAGACACAAAAATGCCCAAGACTCATAACTTACTCTGGTTTCTACTCTGCTTGAATTATGATAAATCTATTCCCATACTACAGACAGATCATCTCTTTTGTAGGCCATAGTTCTTCAAGTCATTTGTGAGCACTATTCAGGTTTCCTCATTAGAGGGCAGCTGCATAGCATCTAGATGTCAGTTTGTGATAGCTGATCTGGTTTATCCTATATGTTTCATATGTTTTAGATGACAGAGAAGTTGTCTCCCTAAGACAGTAAATATTAATTCACACCTCTCTTAGTTAAAAAATAAAATGAAAGGCAGTCCTAGAAAAACTCCTAAAAATCATTTATTTACTGTCTTGTCTTCACAGCAACCACCTCAGGTGTTTAATAAGCAACTATCTTAGGGTACTACATATAGAGGTTAATGTAATTTCATTAATACCTATACAATATTAATATTATTATTTTATTTAAACATTTCCTAAACTATTTTCTTACCTATTAAAAATACCATTTTCATGGTTTTGATTTTTTTGTTTGTTTGTTTGGTTGGTTGGTTTGGTTTGTGTTTTTATTTTATTTTATTTTATTTTATTTTATTTTATTTTATTTTATTTTATTTTATTTTATTTTATTTTTTTCCAGTTGAATTTCACTCCAGTTCTGACAAGATGGCACATCGCAAATTCAGTCTGTACAAGGCATTCTGATTCCAACATGGTTTATTGCTCTACTCCTAAATATTATCCATATCAAAAGCCACCCATTTCCCATGCATTTCTCACTGATACTTTATTAAACTTCTGCCCTACAAATCATTACTTTTTTTTTCTTAATCATTTATTACTTATCTCAAAGTAATGAAATAAGTAATAATTTTTTATATTTTGTATAAAAGCAACATATCATATTAAACCACAACATGTTCAGTAAAATTAACAGAAGTGATAAGTATGGCCAAACTCACAGAGAAATAGTGGCAAGATGCCCAGTAAACAGCATAAAGAAACGATTCAAAGTAAAGAACAGATATGAAGTATTTAACTAATCAGTAAGTCTTGGGGGTCTTCCCCAGGGCTTTATCCCCTTCCCTGTGAGAACTGTGAAATCATAAGATGATTTCTGGTCTACTTCCTAGACAGAACAGGAGATGGAGACCCCAGGGCAGAGCCAGAAGGACTGGGGGGATGGCTCCACAAACAGTTGGTGTTCACAGAAGCCTCGAGGCTTAGGATGGTGTTTCAGCACCATCAGAAGCACTTGAAGGAATGTAGCCATCCCTGCTCGTGTCCCATTACCTCACCCTTTGCTCTGTACACTTCCTGCTCTCTGACTCAACCCTGACTCACCCACTCTCTGCCTAGTTTATATTCTACTTGCACACGGTGACATGACACTGGGTGAAGGTCATGACATTAGAAGTAATTCCTTGATTTCCTTTTATAGCCAGACACAAATAATGAATGATTAACAGCTCTTCCTGACTAAAAAAAGATGTTCAGAGCAGCCCTGTTTTCTATTACCACCATTCATGGAAAGCAAGTGATTTGTTCAGTACCCAGCAATGCTTCGGGCAGCAACTCTTAGCTCATTTGAGGACCTTTGCCAAACTGAGATATCAGCTATGGTAAGAGGAGGCCTCTATTCCTCGCCTTCAGTCTGTCTGTGCCTGGCACACTAGGAATGTTGTTCCAGTAGAAATCAGACATCCTAAGGCCCATGATCCTCAGGATTCATGGGCTCCACCTGTGGCAAGCTATTAGTGAATGCTGTACAGATTCCTCAGAGGGAGAAACCTCTAAGGGACCTTGTATAGTCAATACTACGAAACAGAACTGCATTAACCTTAAAGAATTCAGAAAGTGAATGTTTTAAACTACTTTACATTTAGTAAGTATCTTGGCATTCAGTAGCATGCAAACAAAGCCTTTTGTCTAACCACTAGAGAAAATAATCTCATAGTGATTCCATGTTACATGGCATTTGCAGTAGATATTACAGCATTCTGCATGGTGCCCAGGAATAGTTTTATTGCTAGGTTATTCCAGCCCAAGGAGATGATAGATGATTTCTGCAGGCATCACTCACAGCTGGTGAGCAGTTCATGAAGAAGTCCAATGTGCTGGCAGATAAAAGCAGGTGTGTCTAGAACAGGGCCTGGTCCTATAGCCACCACTGATTCCACGGTGCTGTGTGCACAGTGGAAGAGAACACATCTGCCTGGGTCATTTGTGAAACATCTTGCCAACATGTTGGCAAATCTGCCTACTATTGTGTGTGACAGGACCGGGGAGAATTTCTGACACACCAACTTAATTGTCCAAATCTAACATGTGTGTGAAACCATATGTTTACAAGTAAAAAAATATATATATTTCGAAATGGTTACTGTGGTACTTCATCTTGGTGCAAATACATGTGTGACTAACTCTTCCTGAACACTGTTATGGTGGGTCACTTCACAGGACAGAATTACCACCTATTTTCACGTTTCAGGTAGAGTGAACTGTTTAAGGTCTCTCAGAGAAAGTACGCGTACAAGCTTCTATAAGGCCTAAATATGAAAATAAGCCTATAGCATCATGACTGCCTGAATGGTCTTTTCATGCACTGGGGGTTAGACTAGGCAAGGACACTTAATGTGTTACAGAGTTCATCTTGTTTCACTGACCTCTGGTACACACTCAGTCAATTTCCTCTGGTTCACAGGAGCTTTAAGATAGGAAAGCAGAATGATGACTATTCCAAGTTTTCATAGTAAAATGTTCCCCATAAACATTTTAACCCTGGGAATGGGTCAAAGCTATCCCATCTTCTTTAACGGGCCACAACTATGGCAGTGATCAAAACATGTTTGTTCAAGCATGATACTAACAGCAGTGTTTCATCCTGCCAATGGTAAATTAAGTAAGGTGATCTCCTCCCAGTGGATCACATGGATAGAGATAAGGGACTTGATTGTCATGCCATAAAATATGAGTCACAGAAGTGTTAAACAATGATAAGAGATAAAAGAAAGCAACAATGACACTCTTCACTGAGGAAAATTGTCTTTCTTCTTAATATATATTTATATGAATGCATGTATTTTATAATTTATGAATATATATATCTAAAAAGTGGTGAACAATAGAAAAAATAAATGTGTATATATATCTTCAGTGCCAACAAAATATGAGTAGAAATAACAAGTAACGTTATAAAAACCCTCTCTTGTGAATCAACTTTGATTTGGATGATGATAAAGGTAGTCAGACTTTTGTCTCTCTTTAGATCTGGGTATATAATACTAGCCTAATGACTTTTAAGAGTAGGTCCTCGCAGTTCTTGATATCTAGGTTTGCCTTACAGTTCTGCAGTGAGCCCTTTATTAAGTTGAAGACAGGTCCAGAAAGGTATTCTGTACAGATGGATTTCTGCACACACTGAGAGTCCTTTTACTCAGTCAGCCAGGACACAGCTGTCCATTATTCAGAGCAATATACATAATGAATGTGCTAACATTTCTCTATCCAGCATTAATAACAATAATATATTGAAAACTCAGTCCCCAACTTTTCTCCTGAAAATTCATGTTACTATGAAAGCAAAATAGGCTTCTGTGAACCAGTTGCAGAATTGGAACAAAACCAGTAGTAAAAACAGACTCCCACACTGTCTAATCCTGCTTGGTTGTGTTGCTCCTAAAACTTGGGATAAGATAACAATAACAATTTACCTGACTGCAGCACAAACAAGAGTAATTGTTTAAACCCTGAGGGAACTAAATTCAGAAACTTGCATAATGTGGCTTGTGGAACTTGAGAATTAGCCGGTCTTAACTAGTAAACACTGCACACCCCTAAAAAGTGCTGCATCAGAGTGGAATGTGATCATCTGCTACATGGCAGGAAGAACCTCCTGCAAGAAATGTAGTAGGTGAATGTCTCAGAATAGACATTCTGAGTATCTGAGCACTGAAAGGAGGTTTGGCTAGTATATTATTCCACCTTGAATGACACTATAACATTGTAAAGTCCTATGCATTCTGGAAAAAATATTAGAATTGGTATATGGACATCTACCTTGGACTGTATCCTTGGAGATAACAGAATCACAGTACCTTTAAAGAAGCAGTCGTACAAAGGTTAAGCCAGCAAGAATAATGCTGGGACGTGTGAATTAGTTTTTTTTTTTGTACTTAGGAACATGGTTTATTGGGTAATAATGGTGATAGGGGGATGATTGGACGAGATGATCTTGGAAGTCTTTCCCAACCTTAATGATTCTATCAGTCTATAATGGAAGGAGCTGCAAATTTGGCAATGGGCAAATGGGCAAGGTGATGGAGAGAAGGAATGCAAGGAAAGCTCAGTTCTGTGGACCTGAAGCAGGTTTGTACATACTGTAATTTTCAGAAATATGGTACTTTGGAAACAGAGCCTCCATTTAAAAGTAAAGTTCAAATGAAACAGAAAAGCAAAACCAGATGCCATTATGGAATTAGCTCTCTTTGTACAAAAAAAGATGCATAAGAGCAACTGCAAAACAGAACAAAATAAAAACTTCCTTTACGGAGCACCAGTGGGACTGCAGGAGAGCAACAAGGTGAAACTGGAGAAAAAGAGGCAAAGATACAAGACAACAGGATAGAATCCATAAATTCTTTGATGGTTTGCTTTGCCAAACTAAAGAAGAAAGATGAGGAGGAAGAACAAAACTACAGAACATGATGAATGTTTCTCACTGCATCTTCTCCCCCTTTCAGCAACAAAGACTAGGGACAGTCTGCTGTCTACCCATGCCCTGCAGATATTGCAATATTGCCAATGGGAATGGCCAATTACTACATTAGTGCTGGATGGTCATGGAAAGAACCCTAACTACCACTATAGTAGTGATGTTCATTGATACCATAGTAAGAAACACTTTTGTAATAAAATTAGTTTCAACTTCAACTCAGAGAAGGGGGAAAATGATAAATGTTGTTTCATATGCATGAAAGGATGTTCAAGCACCTGTAATTGAGATTTCTGCCTGCAGTGAAATAGCTGCCAAGTTCAGGAGTACAAGAGTTCTTTCTGAGGATAGGAATGGGAGTATCCCTCTTGTAAGCAGCAGGGAATTATTGGCAGTGCCTCGCTGAAACAAAATGCGTTAGCTACAGATTTTGCTACGGATGTTTCTAGAATTGGTACTGACCAGTGGGAGGTAAGGGTGGAGTGATTCCTGCAAGTCACTGATGCTTTGTTATTAAGAATCCGGAGGAAGTAAAAACAGTAGATATTTGGGTAACAGAATTTCCTCAAGTTTTGTATGTCTGTAAATTAAAATGTGGAAAAATAGAAGTTGTGTATTAACTGAAGGTCCAGATCCTTCTTCACAATGAAAAAAATATCAACACCCACAAGGAACAGAGGAAGGGCTCCAGCCCACCATCTACAGCTTACTGGAAACTAAGGTGCTAATGCAAAGACCTAAATTTTTAACTCTGCATTTAGCCCAGTGTCAAAAGCAGAGGAAAAAAAAAAAAAAAAAAAAAAAAAAAAAAAAAAAAAAAAAAAAAAAAAAAGCCTAACAGTGGATTTTAAATACTTAAATAAAGCACTAAGAAGAATATCTCAGTGACATTTCATTACTGACTTGGCCAATGTTTTCTTTGCAATTCCACTAGCTGATCAAAGCTGGTAAAAATAAGCATGTACCTGGAAAGAAAAGCAACATTGTTTTATTCAAGTACTGCAAGACTTTCAGATCAATATATTGAATGTGGATGAAATTATCGTTAAAATGTGTTACACCGTATCATAGATGGATATGTTGGTACATGGAAAAAACTGAAGTGAAAGTAGAGGAAACTACATAAGAGGCAGGCAGCATTATTCAAAACCCAGGCTGTAAAGTTAATCATCAAAAACTCACAAAACTCAGTTGGTACAATCTGAGGTGAAATATTCAAGAATAGTATTAGATCAGGAAAGGAGGACAACAGTGGGATTATTAAAGGGTAGAACTCCTCGTGAGAGTCCCCACCCCCACAGGAATTAGTGTAGTAGACTGAGTTTCAGAATTGGTTAAGTTCTCATGAGAACATCTTTACATTTGCAGAAATCAGTAAGCCACTAATCAAACTAGTGAAGAAATATCACAAACGAGAACAGAAGGAAGAACAGCAGAGCAAAACCACACCAGTTCAGAGCCTGGCTGTGGGCTACATGCATTACTGTAAGCTGTTTCATATTCAGCTAACCGCTACTGATCTAGATCTCAGGACCCCACTATTTCAAGAACACAAAGCAATAAGAAGAAAGATACAGCCTTTGTTTTGTAAGTCTTAAGATCAGTGGGAAATAAATTTACTCTATATGAAAAGACAAGTTTAGCACTGACATAGGCACATGAGCTTACGGAATATATCTCTAGGTGCTGTTTTGCAGTAGTACCTATCATAGCTGCCCTGCTAACGTACATAATCACTGGAAAAGTACAAACCGGACATGTATCAAACCTGAGGTTAGCTAGATAGACACTGGCTTTCATAAACTAAGAACTTTCTGTAGAAGACAACAAGGTTTTAGCACCAACTCTATATGGTCTGTTAACCAGTGGGAGAGTGTAAAGTGCCGTTTACTCCTTATGTGTTGCTTACCTGTCAAGTGCTTTCAGATAAAAGCTCTGTTGCTGACTTTGTGCCACAGAATATTCAGCATGGTTCATGGATGGGTCCGGTTTTTATTGGAAACTTGGAAAATCCTTTATAAGATATGCAGCAACTCATAAAATACAGTGGCTTCCTTCTGCAGAGTAGCTCTGCAGAAGCAGCGGAGCTAATGAGCTATGTTAACAATGTTAAAAGAGAAATCTAAAGGAAATGACCTAGCTTTGTACGTAGTTTCAGACTGGGTATATCCAGCTTTAACTATTTGGCTACCAATTTAGAACAAAAATTACCTACAAACACAGGATTTTAATCTGGGAGTCTACCAGATTAAATCACAGCCTGACCACAGTTCCAAAACAAAAACAAACCAACCAAACAAACAAACAAAAAAGAAAGAAAAAATAAAAGGAGAGGAAGAAAAATGTGGAGCTCACATAAAAGCATACCAAAAGGAAAAATATAGACGTAGAGAAGTTGGTGTATGTAGTAAAGCAGATGCCCTTCCTAAGGTTGTGGTCATCCCAATAGGTATAAACTTTGAAGAAACAGCAATTTTGAAAACAAAACAAATAAAATAGTAAGAAGTAAGTTATCAAAGATGTAGCCACTTTAAAAGATGCAGATGAGGGAATTGAGGGGCGATCACCCCTAGAAGCTAGGAGATGGGTGAAGCACAGAGGGGGGCCATACCTTCTAAAAACGACCAGTGTGGTATGGGCAGATAACAAACACTTGCAGATGGAGAACATTATATACACTTCAGGCGGATTTATTTCAATAAGGGCATGAACAAAATCATCTAGGGGCAGCTCAGATGCAAAAGAGGGTGGTAGAAGATGGCTGGCTGGCCTAACATTAAAACAGATGAGCACACAATTGCTTAACTTTTGCAATGGTGAATCCTCCACTTTTCCTCCACTTGGAGGAAAAAGAAAAATACCACTAAAATATTTGAGAATTCAAGAACCACATGCTAAGATACAAATTGAGTACAGTAGACCACAGCTCAATCAAAGCTTAAGTCTCAGCTTAATCCCACCTACTATGCAAAATGGTATTAAATACTGTTTGCTAGTACTAGATCCACTGACAAAATGGACTTGAGACAGCACCAGTACAGAAAACTATTGCAAAGCCTACCACAGTGCAGGTATCTAATATTTTCCAGATGGGATTTAAACCAATAAATTGCTTTGGAGCAAGGAATGTATTTCCCAGGGAAAAATTCCTGAAGGAATTACGTGGAGGCTTAGGAATAAAACAAAGGTTCCAGATTTGCTGAGAACTCCTTATTCAAGGTGAGCTGAATGAACCAATGGAACTATAAAAATAGTATTAAGCCAAATGGAGAAAAGTTACAGAAAAGTTTGGGATACTGCATCACCTTGGCATTTTAATGGCCTGTGAGCCATAACAACTTCTCACAAGTTCACGTGATTTAGAAGTATGCCTGGGAGGAAAAAAAAAATGAATTGAATGGCAGCCTAATGTTTTAAGTGAGGAACGGATACAGACCCTAAGCAAACATTGGAAAGAGGTTAATGTTGTTATAGCAACTCAACTGGGAAGAAACACTCAACGCATGGATAAACAAACAGGGACAAACCACTACTCTGCAGAATGGCAAGTAGGATGGAAAATAACGTTCCATATTTATGGAACATTATATTATACAATGTAAACAGTAAATGGGATAGACCAGCTCCAATTATAAATAAAGCAGGACCTTAAGCATATGACATAAAACTCCAGAACAGAAAAATACCTATATAGTTCCAGGTTTAATGTTATTATGGAGAGGTGAATGAGTTAATGAAAAGGAATGATGTTATATTATAAATGCTGCTATTAAAATTTAACAGTAAGGTGTATGTGACGTCTCACCAAAGTCATTATCAGTGGAAAGTCTATTAAAAGAAGCATAAATTAATTGCTAGTCTATGTCTCAGTGTGGTTTATGTTTTTGATTTTATTATTTATTTTATTAGATTAAAAAATGTGAATATTTATGTTACATGGGAACAGTAGGAACACTGCTTTTTATTGATAGCAGACCATAACTCTAGTGACAATGGAAATGTTTCTTTTTTCCTTTTTCTTTTTTGTTTTTTTTTTTTTGCTTTTTCTCCCCCTCCCCTCTTTTCCCCCTTTTCTCTCTCTCTTTTTTTTTTTTTTTTCCCCCTTTTCCTTTTTTTCTTTTTTCTTCTTTTAATCAGAGACCATAAGACCTTTGGACACACATCTCCACTACTTTAAAATTATGGGAGGTAAGTGTGAAACTAGTCACAGAATCTAATTCATATGAATTCAGATTGTGAATTCACTAATTCACAGAATCTATGCTCTGTGAAGTCAAGAATAATCTTATGAGGTTAACAGATGTCTCTGATTTTAAGAGATCATATTATGGGTGGATGAAGCAAGATACAAATTTAACTTGGAAATTTTATTTCAACTTACTTGGCTGGAAATCAAAATAACCTGCAGTAATTGTGTTGGAACCTGAACAACCACACCAAATGAAATATGAGTGAAAAACACCAGAGATGGTTAAACCAACTACGAAAGTCAAAGCAGAAACTGGAACAAAGAAACAAACAAACAAACAAAAGTCAGAAGTGTCAGTCATAGACTTTTGTTACTCATGTTGCTTTAATTTTTAAACCAAAGATTCTACTCCATTTATTAAAGGGACATTTGTAGCACTGACCCAGAAACAGATCCCATATACTTGAGTGCAACATTCCAAGAGGGATGACAGATACCATTTAGGAGAGAGTAGAAGCTGAGACTCAAATTTTAGACTCCTTTAATGTAGAAACTGTCGTGGTTTAACCTAGCCGGCAGCTAAACACCACGCAGCCGTTCGCTCACCCTCCCCCTCCCTCTCTGGGACGGGGGAGAGAAATGGAAAGTGAAGCCCGTAAGTTGAGATAAAGACAGTTTAATAAGACAGGAAAATAATAATAACAACAATAATAATAACAATAATAATAATACAATGGTGATAATAGGAAAGTAATAATAATATGTACAAACAAGTGATGCACAATGCAATTGCTCACCACCCGCTGACCGATGCCCAGCCTAACCCTGAGCAGTCCGGCCCCCTCCCCTGGCTAGTCACCCCTATATATTGTTTAGCATGACGTCAGATGGTATGGAATACCCCTTTGGCTAGTTTGGGTCACCTGTCCTGGGTCTGTCCCCTCCCAGCTCTTACTGCACCCCCAGCCTGCCTGTTGGCAGGACAGAGCAAGAAGCTGAGATGTCCTTGGCTTGGTATAAGCACTGCTCTGTAACAATTAAAACATCGGGGTGTTATCAGCACTCTTCTCATCCCAAGCCAAAACACAGCATTCCACCAGCTACTAGGAAGAAAATTTTGTTCTAACTGAAACCAGGACAAAACTTTGCCTAGTAAGTTATCAAACATGGGGCATATTATATGCAATATTCAAAAAACATGAAGTCATATAATCTTGACAGTTATTTACCTGAGTTACTAGTGTCATATGGGAATCTAAATGTGGATAGCATTAGCAAAAATATTAGCGTTATAGAAGAAAAAGTACTGGAATTGGAAAGTGAAAGTGGTATTAACATTGTTTTCAGCTTATACTTGGACTCAACCATCAGTTACAGAAACTACTAATAGCACAGTAGATTCTGGGAGCAGTAATCACCAACACACAAGTTATGGGAAAACCAGCGCATGGGGTGGCCTAAGTTTTAACCACTGAAATGCGATTGAACTGTAATTTTAGGAGAAGTGAAGATACTATACAGGAGACAGAGATGGTTACAAGGCAGAATAGCTATTGTCTGAAGTGATACTTCATTCAGTTCATTAGAAGCTAAGTATCATTAGTGACAGCATAGTAATAAATTTGGAAAGGTACTGTAAGAAATGGGGTTGTAGACATTAAGGCTTATCCTACTGGAATGTGGTCTGATGGTATCCCAACTCCCCTCAAATAAAAACAGAATATTACTCCTGCAATAGCAATCACTACTTGTATGTGGAGCCAATTAGCAACAATTCTAGGGTCTATGATAACAGATATATATGGATACCTGCTGTTTTTGTTTGTTTGTTTGTTTTTCTGCATTTTAATAGAAATAGCCAGAAAACAGAGCTCCATGTAGAAAAATAAGTGTGCAACATTTCTCATCTATCCAATCTAAGCATTTGCAATGCTTACCCATATCACACACCAACCAGGGTTCAGCCAGAATTGTAACACTCAGAACGCTACCAACTTGGGATTAACTTGAAAACATTATAACAAAAACATCAGAGAATCACAGCAAATAGTGCAGGAAGCTTAAAAAAAATCACAATAATGAATAGGCACCAGGCAGGAAAAGGTCATGTTATTTTAGAGAATCAACAGCCACCAAGATCAGGAAAGGACACAGAAACCCTGACCATGCCATGACATTTTTAGAAGATAGTCAAGTAGAGGTACAAGAATCAGGTGTTATTTTAAGTGTTAATCATTATCTTCTTTAACTGATTTTCTTTTTGTTACAGGCATTGAGTTTCTATCCCATCATTGACAGGAACATTAACTAAAAGGATAGAGACTTGTGATACAGCTTCACAAGGGAGATACAGAAAAACATTTGTAAGTCATTAAATCAGGAAAATAAGACAGCAAAAGTTCTAATTCTAAAAATAACTTAACCTATAGTGGTAGTAGATGAGATCCTCTGCTTGTTTGGAGGAGCAAAAGAGTAAGGAATATAAAGATATCAGAGATCAGCAAGGAAGAAAAGGGAGAAAAGAGTCATCCACTTCACTTCTGTCCTTACTGAAAAGCTCTCAGGTCTGCTCACTTCAACATCAGTGATTCAGGCCTTCAAGAAGCACAGCATTCAATACAGCATACACACATTCAGTTGCAACAAGGTGTATAATGTTCCTGGATGTACAGGGAGAATATCAAGATTTGAACTGCACACCTGTGAGAAAAAAAAAAAAAAAAAAAAAAAAAAAAAAAAAAAAAAAAGATCTTAAGTTTAATTTGTATTGTTTATTGCCTTATCAAATAAGGCCACCAAGTGGCAATGTAAATATTTAAGACACAAAAGGAAAAGTGCAATACCTTATAATAACTTTAGAATGTGCATGAAGAATAATCACAACAAGTGAACACTGATTAAACTTTATTTTATGTGCCCTGACATAAAGTAGTGATCACATTTACAATCTGTAAGTGTAGCTTTCAAAAGCTGTCTTTCAGTGTTTAAGCCATGATGCCTTCAAATACCACATTCCTATTCATTTCAGGCAAGCAACCTAAAACTAAATTGCAGCAAGTTTTAGAACTCATAGGTTTAAATTTACATCCCCCCCATCCTGAGTCAGAAACACACTTCATACTTCAGTGGCTGAAGTGATTGTTTTTTCTTGGCCAATTCTACTCTGATTGTGTTGTTTAGTAGAATTCAGGTCTTGTTTTTATTCTCCTTCTGTTCATGACTGTCACCCAAGTATGCTCTACAGAGACATACGGTATTCCAGTTTCCTCAGCTCCTTCTACCCATTCCACAGAAATCAGTATCAGTAGGATGCCAGAAAAAGAAGGCAAGTGGAAGTCCATCTTCTAAAACACCTTCAAGCCTATCTTTTAAGGGATCTTGTACAAACTTCTTGCATGACTTAAGAATAAGCAATAATGATGAAGAATAAGATCCATCTACAAATAATCTGACAAATTTACTGATTCTGAGAATTCACATAGGAAATAGTGAGCTGCAAAAGCATGACTAGAATTACAAATGGTACCTAGCAGGTTTCAGTACAATAATAAAATATATATGGCATTACAAGCAATTTGTTTTCCTTCTTTTAGCTGAAGAAATCTGATTTGATATCTTGCTATCAAGTCCATTTTCTCCTACTGCAAATAACAGTACCGACAACTTGTGGATTAACCCCAGTAGGCAGCTAAGTCCTGCTTCTGCACTACCCTTTGCAGTGGCATGGGGAAAGAGAATTGAACAGGCAAAAAAAATAAAAATAAAAATAAAATAGTTGTGGCAAAGACCATTTAATAAGTGAAGCAAAGCAGTGCATGCAAGCAAAACAAAATAAAGCATTTATTCACCACTTCCCATCGGCAGGCAGACTCTCAGCCATTTCCAGGAAAGTCAGGCTTCATCACCTAACGGCTACTTGGAAGACAGGCTCCATAACCACAAATGTCTCCCCTGCTTCAACCTCGCCCTGAGATTTTATTGCTGAGCATAACGTCACGTAGAGTGCTACATCCCTTTGGTCAAATCGGGTCAGCTGTGGAGCTGTGTCCCCTCCCACCTCCTTGCCCACCCACAGCCTACTTGCTGGGGGCAGCGTGAGAAACCGGTGAAGGCCTTGATGCTCTGTAAACACAGTCAGCAATAGCTAAAACACTGATATGTTACCGACACTGTTTTGGTCACAAATCCAAAACACAGCCTACAGGCTGCTATGAAGAAAATTAACTCTGTCCCAGCCAGGCCCAGTAAACAGCTCTATAGCATGTTTGTTAGAGCAGAACTGAACTTTGTAAATATTTAAGTTGTCCAGAACTGAAGTTCTAAACTTGCAAAGCATGCTGAAGACACAACCTCGCTGAGAATGAAATAAAGTCTGACTTATCTTTCAGTGTGTTTATGCCATCAGAAAATAATTCCAGTGAATTAATTTTGTCAAGTTTGAGTGGAGAACACATCAGCACCTTTTTGATGGTAAATATCCTTAATAGAACTTTTGCCATTTCAGTTACACAAACAATCTACTCATAAGGCATCTTTGTATTGTCTGAAACCCAGTAAATCTGGAGAAACACTTTTGAACCTTTTAAAGATGTAATAAAGACATTGCTGTCCATAAATCTAAATGGATGTTAACTATTTTATGTGCCTCACTGCTGCTATATCAGAGCTGCTGTACTGATATAACAACACTTCAGTAATACAGTTTGTGAATGATTAGTAACAATAAGTAATGCAGTCCAACGTCACATGGTTAAAATGAAAAAAGTGTTAGTTCCCAATGTTTTTGTCTTGTTGCTAATATACTTTTCAGAATAACTCTTTACTCATGCCCATGCTTTATGGAAACTGACTTCTAGGAGAAGTCACATATGCTGGGCTCACACATGACTGTTACGTTACTAATGTTTTAAGGCTAATAACAGCATTAGAGGCAACCACTTGAATTCTGTACGTCACCTCACACAGATGTAGTGTTGTCATTCATATGGTGCATTCATGGTATGCATTTTATATTCAGAAAATTTAGAGCTGGAAGTACTCTTTATTAAAAAAAAATATAGGAATAGTTCTATGACAATTATCAGATATGAAACAAAATGGTTTCAGCTAGAAGTGACTGATGGAGATAATTTTTTCCTGCTCAGAGCAGCGTGAACTTTGAAATTAGACAGGGGCATTCAAATTCATCATCTGGATAAGTTTTGAGTATCTTCAGGCCAAAATTCTACCACCTCTTTGATCAATCTGTTCCAATGTTTGAATGTCTTAGCTGTCAATATTTTTTCCTAGGATGGAAAATAATATAAGCAGCTTCCTTGTTGCAGCTTACAACAATTGCCCTTTGACCATTTGTTATGCACATCTCAGAAGCCCCTAACTGTTTCCTCTATCCTCCTGTTCTCCAATTAAGTAGCTGAAGACAGTAAGGTTTTCCCTTAGCCCATTTTCTTAAGCAAAAAAAAAAAAAAAAAAAAAAAAAAAGCTCTCACACACTCTTCATATCTCTTCATACAGCATGTGCTTTAGCACCTTAATCATCTTGGTGGCCTCCACTATATCAGCGTCTTCCCTACACAGAGGAACCCAACTAGACACTATTTTGGAGGCAGTCCACTATGTACCTCCCCTATGTACCCCTGGGTAACCCACTCTAGGTGTTCTGCTTGGGCAGGAGGCTTGGACCAAACCTCCACAGGTCCTTTCCAACCTTATCCCTTCTGTGACAGGGAACAGAGGGGACTAATTGCTATACATCCATTACTACCAGCCCACTATGTTTAACCTTCATCACCAAAGACACTCTTGCTGACTTACATTCAGCTTGCTCACTAGGGTCCCGGGGTTCTTTCCTGCAGAGCTGCAGCACAGCTCCGAGCCAGCACCCAACCAGTAACCACGCACTGTGATATTTCACCCCAGACTAAAAACCACAGCCTGTAATTATGAGGTTTAACTTAATTTGCCTCAATCTGGCAGTTTGCAGCAGACACCCACCTTCACATCACCTTTGTTGGTATCTCCTCTGACGTTTACTCATAAACTGTCAACCAACTTTTCCCCCTTTTCACCAAAGCTAAGCCAATGAGCAATGCTGGTTGCTCCTCAGTGTTAACGTATTTAAGGATTTTCTATAAAAAGCATGGAGCAGCTGTGAGGGGAGTGAGAAAAAAAAATAATGGTAAAACAGTTCTGCAGACACCAAGGTCCATGAAGGAGAGGGAAGAAGTTCTCCTGCAGCTCATGGAGAAGACCATGGTAAAGCAGTGATTCCCTGCAGCCCATGATGAACCATATTGGAGCAGATATCCACACCACAACCTGTGGAAGACCCAGTGGTAGAACAGGTAGGCATGGCCTGAAGGAAGCTGCAAGCTAACAGAGAGCCCAGGCTCCTAGCAGGAACTGTAGCCTATGGAGAGGAGCTCTTGGTAGATCAGTTCCTGAGGAATTGCAGCCTGTGGGAAGGACCCATGTTGGTTGTTTGTAAAGGACTGTATCTCATGGGAGGGACCCCATGCTGGAGCAGAGGAAGAACATGAGGAGGAGAAAGCAGCAGAGAGAACACATTCTGGACTAACTGAAATGCCCATTCCCCAGCGCTGCTTCGTAGGAGGAGGTAGAAGAATTGTGAATGAAGTTGAGCCTGGAAAGAAGGGGGATGGAGGAAGGTGTTTTTAGTTCTCACTATCCTATTTTTATTAATTGGCAACAAATTAATCTTTGCAAAGCCAAGGCTGTTTTCCTATGATAGTAATCAGTGAGCTATCTCCCTGTCCTTATATCAATCCACTTTTCTTGCGAACGTTTATTTACTTGAGCTTATTTACTTCACATTATTGAAATCTAAATCTTGGTCCAACAGATAGACATGATTTCATCTGATCTCTCTTTCGAGTTAAAATAAAAAGTTGCAGTTTATGGAAAGAAGGAAGAATGGAGAAGATACTGTTGCTTTTGATGTAATGGAGAAGATACTGTTGCTTTTGATGTATGTAGAGAAACTCTTTTGTTCCTTTTTTGTAAACTACTTGTAAATATCCAGTATGTTTATCATAAGGCCAAGAATAACTAGCCTTGCAGCTGAAGTCCCTCATCTGCAGTGACGAAATCTTCAGTTTTAGCCTCAGCATGAACTTAATCAAAAGATTGCTCAAGCTGAGTGAATCTTTTAATAGAAGCTACAAAGGCAATGGGTCTCAAAGACAGAGAAGCAGAAAGAAACCTGAAGGCAGGCGCTTCATTTCTGAGAGCCAACAAGTAATGCATTCATCATTTTCCTTTGATTGTCTGAAAGGGAACGAGTAAAGAACAATAATTTGTTTCAGTCTTGTTCTAGTAGACCCATTTCACCCAAAATATTTGCTACTCTTGCTCTCAGAGTAGCCAAGTGTATTCTCCTTCAGGTTACCCTGTGACCCCACTTCTTTTATGCTGTTTCTGCAGATGGGAGGAAGAGAGGCATAAAGCACAATTACGAAAAACCTCATAGTGTGTTTTAATTATAATATTTGTGACAAGAACAATCTACACAAAGAAGCTGCTTTACCTTGGAGAAAGCAGAACAATTTACCTTTTTAATAAAGTTGAATGAAAATAAAGATTAGTTCAAACTAATTTAGCATATCAAGTAACCCACGATGATCGTTTGTTGATTCAACTGGAAATCTTGATAAAAGATAACAACTTGTTTCTGAAGATCTGATGGAAAAGAAAAAAATGTTTTTGTATTACTAGACATAACATGGTCATCTACATAGAAAAAGAAAAAAAAAAAAAAACCTTCTTAAAGTTCTTACCTCAATTCTTCTTTGAGTAACTTAATCAGCAGCCAATAACAGAACGGTTTTAACGGTTTTATTTGATGACATCGCTAAGAAATAGCTTTATATCTACAAGTGATGTTCTCTGAAGAAACCAGTGTCCAGCATGGACTAACATCACAGTAAGTAGATTATATTATTTATATATATATATATATTATATATATATAATGAATAGGAATGGATAGCTTAGACCTGAACAGACACATTTAGGAGTGTGGTGTGCATAACTGAGTAGAATAAGAAGTGCTGCAACTTATATTACCATTCAACTTTATTGTGCATAAAGATTTTTTATTTTTTTTTTCCTGAATCGAAAGGCTGCTTTCCCCCAGGAAGGAAAGACAACATTACCATAGACAATCTGCCATTTCCTTAACTAACCATCCAGACACGTCCCCTCCTCCACACCCCACAAAGCACCATTCTCGCTGATAGCTTTCCCTTCAGAGGGGCTGTGCTGTCCGGCTCACTGACCCAAGCCCCATTTCGCTCTCCCTCCCTCACGCAGCCCAACACAAAGCCGCAGCCCTATGCCCAGAGCCCTCCCAAGGCCGGCCAGGACCAACACCTTTGCTTCGGGCAGAGACAAGCACCCACACTTTGCTTGCGGAGCACATCCCCGCCTCACTCCCTGTGCCCTTTAACAACCAGCCATGCCACAGAGCGCTACCTGACAGCCCGGAGCCCACCCCACCCCACACAGCGCCTCGCTGGGAAGAGCCAAGAAGCGAGGGAACCCCCAAAAACCAGCCCTGAGCCTCAGCCAGGTGCCGTGCGGGCTGACACAAAGGCTCAGGGCCGCGGCGGAGCAGCAGCTCCCCTCAGGGGAGAGGAGGAGACGGGGAGCGGGCGGCCCCGCCTCGCCCTCAGGCGCGGAGCCCCGGCCCGGCGGCCCCGCCATTGGCTGGCGGCGGCGGCGCTCTGCGGCTGCTGCGCCTCCCGCCCGCCGTGGCTGCCCGGCTGCCGGCCGCGGGGGGGGCCGAGCCGACCCCGGCCCCGACCCCAGCCCCAGCCCCGACCCCAACCCCGCTGCGGGGACCCCGCCGCCGCCTCCTCCTCCTCGCCGCCCGGCCCGCCGCCTGCCTCGGGGCGCTGCTGCGGCGCGGAGACGGCGGCGCGGGGGTCTCCTCCTCCACCATCACCACCACCACCTCCTCCTCCTCCTCCTCCTCCACCTCCGGCGGTGGCGGCGGTGCCGGCATCCCCCGTGCCGCCAGGCCGGGAACAAAGGCTCGGCGGCGGCCGCCCGAAATGGCGTCCCTCGGCTTAGGGGGGCTGAGCGCCGCCGCCCGCAGGAAGAGCGTCCCGTCCCGCAACGCCGCGGTGGAGCGGCGGAACTTGATCACGGTCTGCAGGTGAGAGACCCCGGCCGAGACCCCGGCCCCTGCCCCTGCCTCCAGCACCACGCAGGTGCCTGGCGAGCTCCGGCCGAGCGGGGCGGCCCCGCAGCCTCCGCCCTGACTCAGCGCCTCGGCGAGGAGGGGCTGGGTTGGGTTCCAGCCGCCGGGCCTCTTTTTTTTAATTTTTTTATTTTTATTTTTTTATTATTATTATTATTTAAAAATAAAAGGGTTTGGAGCCGCGCTGAGGGCGTGCGGGGCTGGAGGGGGAGCCCTGGGATGCTCGGGGGAGCGGCCAGGTGTGCGCCCCCACCGCCGGAGGAGGAGGAGGCGGCGCCCGGGGGCTGTTTGCAGCCCCCAAATCCGGAGCAGGGGATCCGCAGTACGGAGCCAGACCGGCTCCGTTAACAAATAATCGCTTAGCCTCTCGGTGCTGGGGTTGCACAAGCTCAGGGATGCTTCCCGAGGTTTCCCGTGTAAGGGTTTTCCGTGCTCTCCGTGCTGGGTTGCAGGCGGCGTTTGCAAGCCGGCCGCTGGCATCGCTGCAAACTTTTAGACTCACGGGTGTGCTGGTGGCATCGGTGCGTTTCTTTCAGCTGCTGCATTCTCCAGGTGTCAAAAAGTCCGAGTATTTCCCGGAGAAGGTCTTCAATAGTCTTATGGGAGATACGATGTAATTTTAATTCTTGCGAATTTTAAGTGCATCACAAAATCTAGGACATAATGTTGTGTCCTCACCGCTTAATGCTGCAGCAATACTTTTAAAAAAGGCTTGGGACACCCTCTCTCCTTTTTTTTTTTTTTTTTTTTTCTTTTATTGTACACCATTTAATGGATTTTATGAAGCATACCTGTCATCCATCTACCCAAAGGAATCTGTCCAGTGTTCCTCCAAATCCTAGTATCTGACTTTCAGAGTAGCATCTGTAATATATATATATATATACACACATATTTATATTCAAACTTGTTGAAGCAGATTAAACAGAAGAAATAAAAGTTTTCACTTTTCTCAGCAGTAGCTCTGCTGTTGCTGCAGATATTGCCAGTCCCCGGGCTTGGGAAAAGAGCAGTTTTATCAAGAAATAACACAATTCTGCAGCATGTAATCAATTCTTTTTAAAAGAGCATCTTGTGTTCTGCAGAGCTTGCTGCTTTATTCTGCCACATCAATTGAGAAAAATTCTTCTGTGTTCTGTGCTGTTACATTTTTTGAGCTTATTTCATGTAGGTGTTGTGGTGTTGTAACATAGTTTCTGAGAGTCTTGGAAATCTGAGGGCTTTCACTCAAATACATATGAAACAATGAATTGCAGCAGAAAGCACTCAAAATTGGCATATTGAATTATTTTCTGTAAAACAATCTAACATTGCTATATCTTCACAAAACCTAAGACTCCTAGCTTGTCAAGGCAACTTAAATTTCGAAAGAGTGATGAGAAAAAAAAAGTTGTTTTTTTTTTTTTTTTTTTTTATGGATTGCATACATTTTTACATTTTTATTCTTCTGCCAGTTTGGGTGAAAGTGTTTCTAATATTTCTTGCCTTGTTGCCATTATGGAAAAATATTATTTGTTAGGAGTAGCCAAAGTAGTAGCAAACCTGCAAAAATAATTGTCACAAGTTTTTGACCAGAAAGGACTATGAGAAATTCCTGGTAAAAATAGCTCCAATTAATTGATTCAAATTTGGATGATACTGCTTGCTACCCTGTGAAAGTGATTACAAGGAAGATATTCTTCCGAAGTACCATCAGCTAATAGTCTCTAATAATTTAATGAACTATTTTGTCAAAGCTTCGGTTTAGCAGGTTTTTGTTTGATAGACCAGGCTTTAGGTTTTTAGTACTTTCTTACAGTGATGATATCTAACTCTTCATGCAGATGTAGGTAGGTTCTGAAACTTACAATTTTGGAAGGAAGAGATGGTTTCTACTAAGATGTTGGGTGCCAGTGTAGCCACAGGAAGCAATGATAGCTTCCCTAAACTAATTGTATGAGAAAATAGGTGGTGGTGGTTGTGTAACTGAACAGTGGTGATTTAAATCGCAATAATTTTAGTGTTCGTTGTTGTTGTTGTATGTTTGTTTGTTTAAATAAGCATTATGTTTTCTAAACTGTTCCTGCCTTTCTTCTCCAAACTTTGATGCCTTCCATTTCCCATTAATCTGGGGAACTTCCCAATAAGCAGGGATTTTGAGGTTGATCTTTTGTTTTAATCTATTCCTCTCAAAGGTTCATAGGTCAAAGGTACACATGAATACAGAACCACCAAAAAAAGCAGAGAGAGGCCTTGGAAGTGAGGGTCCTAGCTTGAATGCAGAATGCTGAGACAGAATGGAACAACTAGCAGGAAACATTATTTTAAAATAGTGATTGCAGTGATATGCATCGAAGCTGTTGCATCTCAGTGACGCTGAACTGAAGTGTCTGGTTTCACATACAAGCCGTGTTGCATGGGGTGTTCATTTATCATCCTGGGGATTAATCTACTTTAATAGTTTGTTCTTTACAGTGACATGTTTTACATTGATTCCCAAATTACAAACTAAATACATTTGAAAAGATCTCTTTTTCAAATCTAGATCTAATTCACCTGAAAACTGAGAGGATCAGAATCTGACAGTGACAAGTGACAAATTCAGATAGCAGGCAAATTTTCCGCCTACATCCTTTTCTGATTAGAAATTTGTTGCTGCTTTGTAAGTCTTCAAAAGTGTAGTACAAGTTTGGAAAAAACACCTCTGACCTGGGATATATCCAGAAAAAGTTTGGCTTTGATTTGGAGTTATCCAAGGGATTTCGGAGACCTTCTGGTGCATCTTGAAAAACGGCGGAGGAACCTACCCAGAAAGGATTTATAGAAATCTTTCTTACTCAAGGATGTTTCTCTCCCACCTAAGAGATCAGGAGCTCTTGTTAAGGTTGGAGAACACTGTTGTTTCTGCATCTGTGGTTCGGCTCAAGCAGGACTGTATTTATGACAGAGACAAATATCTAAGGAACGGAAAACATCGGGGATCACACGTTGTCTAGGAACACTGGTATTGGAGTCCCTCCAATGGCAATTACTGTGTGTGGGATGAATAAAGCACAGCTAAACAAAAACAAAAAGCCCAGACCCTGTTGTTGCAGTGGAGCAATGGGTTTGGGGAATAAATCACTCCTCTGATACCACAATCCACCAACAAGTTCTTCTTAGGGCATTGCAAATTTGTTCTCATGCCACTATATTTTTTTCATGTTGTTCTGGTGCAATTTCTCTGTTAGTCTCTGTGATGTACATTGCCTGTTGCTGCAGAATATGAGGTCGGGATCCACAAAGGGAAGCAAGAAAGCTTCTTGCCATGAGCCTCTGACTCTGTGCCTGCTCAGACACGGTTTCCTAATAGCTGATGTGTTTCCAGTGTTGAACACTGGAAATAACGAGGCATCTTTCATGAGTGAGTAAATTGCTTACTCCAAAGACATTTCCAGTCAACCAGATCTTGGGTGGTAGCACTGTTACTTTCCTGCTCTGTGGAAATTGGGCGTCCGCACTCGGGCTCCCTGTCAGTTCTCCGAGTAGCCAACTTCAGCCCAACTCGCCGTAGCTATACAGGGCTGTTGAAATTGGTGGTGAAAGCGTAGAGCAGAGAGATGGAAAATAATACTCCTACGGAGGGCATGGTGGTGGTAATAGGAGCACTTGAAAAGATGGCCATTAATGCTGATGAGCTGTTAGACTCTCTTTTCTAATCAGACCCTAGCTGTGGAGCAGCTTGGAGGAAGCAGTCATTACTGCCATTAGAGTAATCAATAGCAGTAGTATTGACTAGATATAAACTTACTGGTGGGCACGCTTGTCTCTCACTTACTTAAAATTGGTTGAAAACGTGGAGGAGTTCAAAAGTGAGTCAAAACTCGGCACTGCAAAAGCAGCTTCCTCCCACAGCTTCCCCCTCCTAACCCTGCCTGGCCCAAGGCACTGAAACCACAGGAGAAACCTGCGGGAAGGGTCGTGTGGGGAGTCTTTACTCAGAAGTTTACTTAGGGATAACATTGGATTGAAACTCCTGAGGTATATATGTCAATTCAGTTTGAGTGTAATCGAGGATGGTTTCATTTAGTAAAGAAGCGTCAGGAGGCCGCGCTGGCTCCACCAGGGATGCTTTGACAGCAGAGAGAGTTTGGAAACCGTACGGCTGGCTGAGGAAGGCTCTCTCCTGGCCTGCACAGGATGCTGCTTCTGCAGCTGTGCCGTGGTTGGTGGTGAGATGCTGTGAGCTGTGTTGTTTTTTTTTTTTTCTGGATGTGGCTGTATTTAAGAGGCACTCTGCTCCCAGGTACGAAGAACTGGGATCAGCTGGCGGTGGGGAAGTGGCACAGCTGGGAGCTGTGTGCTCAGCACAGGGCACAGGGTGAGAGCTTCCTGAGGTGCCTCTGTCTAAGTTCAGGTGTGCTGAAACCACGGCCTCAGGCTCTAGCAGGGATCCATTCATCCAGATACAGCTTGCTGCAAGAAAAAACAACACATGATAAATACCTCCACAAAGCATTACTTTTGGAGTTGAGGACATACCAAACTTGCCTGAAAGCTGAAGAACAAAGGAGCAGAAAGTAAAACCTGATTATGATAAAATGTGGAAGACTAGAGAAATGCACATTGTTGCTGTGTTTCTTGGGGTTTAAATTATCCTCTTCCGAATAACAATAAAGATGTGTACGTGCAGGTGCAACTAAACACACAAACCACAGACTAAATGACTGGTTATGTCTTGTCTGCTTTTGAGAGTGGCTTGATAGAGCCTTTCCAAATTCAAGTATTGGATCATTTAAATTGATAGCTTTGCTGGCTTAACAAAGTAATGTGATGCTGAATAGGGATTACTCCATTCTCAGGGAAATCAGCCTGTCCAAGCTAATGCGCAGAGATAACAGTGCATGAAAATTCATTGTTTTATAATATGTTTGGATTATTCTTGCATTAGGGTAAAATTACAGTGCTCTCAGAACAGCGCTTATACTTCTGATTCTTGGGCATGGATTTTAGGAATGAAAGGAGTACTGAGGGAAACGTCAAGCAAAAATCATGATGTTTAGCATTACCAAGAAATTGATGTTGGAAGCCTGTGAGTGCTTCTTTTTCTCCAGCTTTATTCAAGTATTTTAGAGGAGAGGAAAATAATTAGAAAATACAATTAGCTCACTTTTACCTAGAAAATATGGTGTGTTTTTCTTTCTGTTTTTAATGCTTTATGCTGAAAACCAGTGGTGGTAATTGTATTTCCAGGCAATTTCTTGGCTTGGTTGTGTCTGCATTGCTCTGACTGAACTGGCAATCAAAGGGGGGGGGTTTCTGGTTCTTTGTTCATTTGTTTTATACAAACTACTGTCCCAGTATGGAGGACCAATATCTGTCTATATAATTTCTGATTGTCCTTTGCTTTTACTGTAGGTTTTCAGTCAAGACTCTGATTGACCGCTCCTGCTTTGAGACTATAGATGACACTTCCCCTGAATTTAATAATTTTGCAGCCATTCTGGAACAGATTCTAAGTCATCGACTGAAAGGTATGTTAATAAACTTTGTTACTGGTGATGCTTTTTCTGTGAGAGTTTGTGTATGTGAAACTAGTTCATAGAAACTCCTTGATGCTGAATGAAAGCGTTGGCTTTCTTTTGTGTCTGCCCCTTTGCTGTTGCCTTCCTGATGGTGTACATTACTGTGGAAAAGTCAAGGAAGCAGTTTTTGTCAGGCGTGTTTGTGATGTTCATGTTGGAAGCCTTCTCGGCTGGTAATTAAGCAAGTGGATGTTGCCATGGTGCTGAGCTGTCTGCTTTTGTGCTTTATGATAAGTCAGTGTTCTGGGACTGAAAGACGACTGTGGCATTTTTTGCTTTAACTGAAGGTATAGAGGCCCTCTCTGTGGTGCTGCTCCCTTGTCTTTCTCCCTTCCTTGCTTTTGTTGCTTGCTTTTCCAGGTACTGTGTTTAGGTCATTTCATTTCACCTTCCCCCTACAGTGAAGCTGGCTTTTTTTTTTTTTGCTACTGGAATGTAATGGATCTGGATTAAATTGCTTTTGAGAAAGGTCAGTTGTTGATTCTCCTCTTGTGTCAGAGTCAGATGGTCTACTTCAAGAAAACGTCTGTTTGCATTTTCTGATTGTTCTAGAGGAAGCTGCTTTGCTGAAAGGACAGAGTGTGCCTTAGCAGTAACAGTCACTAGAAAAAGACTTTGGAAGCTTCTCCTCATTTCTCAGTTCTGTGTACGGTTTCTGAAATTACTTGAGGATTATAAAGGACATCATCTAAATATAGCTGTGTAATATGACAATCCACTACTTTTCATACTTTTGCTTTTTAATATTCAAAACTAAGTTTTGTGAACAATATTGTGTGTAGGCTGACATTTGAGTAGCACAATTACTACCTGCTGTTGTTCTGTCAGAGGAGGGGAAAAAAATCACGAAGTGGGGTAGGAACACAGTGTTTGTCACATGGTGACAAAGATTATTGGAGCGATTATGGGTATTTAGCAACCTGACACTGCAGAAAGATTAGACTGTTCTCCCCCCCTCCACTGTGATGTTTGAGTAAAAATCATTACGAATTTTAATTTTGTTTTTATTTATTTTTTTTTTTCCCAGTGTTCTTTTGCTTCACAACTTATTATTTGGGATGGGTGGAACAGAGAAACTGTGATGAGTTGGTAAATCAGTTACAGCAAACTGAATTTGCAAGAAAAAAAAAATCAAATAACAAATTGAGAAAATCAAAAAAGCTAAAGTTCTCCCCTTGTAATTACCAAGGAACTTTACAGAGTTAAACAAAAATATGGAAAAAGGCAGCAACTTGTGTGTCATGCTGCAAATGGGGAATATAATAAGCTATATCACTGCGAGTAATTATTTTATTCTTTTAAAACTTGAAAGGGAAATTGAGATAATGTACTGTGACATTTCAGAATTTAAGAGTATTTAATATTATGCAACACAGGGCTTGAAAGAAATTGTATTTTATTGATGGAAGTGACTAACATGTTTTGAATGCATACTTAGTGTCAGTGGGAGCGTGCTAAAAGCAGACTGGTGATTGCAGCGGGTTGTGTAAAATGTTGTAAGGCAGGCTGAACATAGGTGGTAAGTTTGTGGTACCATAAGTGGCTCCATCGTATCACAGGATCATCTCATGGCAGTACTGTTAAACAGATGGGCTAGATTTGAGAGTTTGAGTGTATAGAGATTACCTTTCGTAAAGCCACGGCAAATAACAATTCTTAATCTTTGATTTCTGTCAGCAATATGAACACCATTTTCAAATTGAGTTTTTGTAGGTAACTGTGCTGCTGTTGCCAGCTCAGAATAGCAAAAGGTTCAGGAAACAACATTCCTGGGAGTTTTGGTTTTTCTTTTCTTCTCCCGTGTTCAGTTTATTACACAATGTTTATTTTCTCTAGAAAAGTGACCCCATGTGAACCTAAATGAGGTTCAACAAGTCTTAAGGGCAAGGTGCTGCACCTCGGCTGGGGCAATCCCAGACACAGATTGGGAGAAGAGCTCATTGAGAGCAGCCCTGCAGAGGAGTTGGAGGCTCTGGTGAATGAAAAGCTCGACATGAGCCAGCGGTGTGTACTTGCAGCCCAGAAGGCCAACTGTGTCCTGGGCTTCATCAAAAGAGTGGCCAGCAGGGGAGGGAGGTGATTGTACCCCTCGGCCTTTCTGAGGCCCCACTTGGAGTGCTTGGTCCAGGTCTGGGGCCCCCAGCACAAGAAAGATGTGGAGCTGTTAGAACGGCTTCAGGGGAGGGCCATGAAGTTTACCAGAGGGCTGGAGCACGTCTCCTATGAGGAGAGGTATGAAGACAGGCTGAGAGAGCTGGGGATGTTCAGCCTGGAGAAGGGAAGGCTCCAGGGAGACCTCATTGTGGCCTTTCAGTACTTGAAGGGGACTTATAAAAAAGATGGAGAGTGACTCTTTGCTCGATCAGATAATGATAGGACAAGGGGGAATGGGTTTAAACTAAAAGAGGGTAGATTTAGATTAGATATGAGGAAGGAATTGTTCACTCAGAGGGCGGTGAGGCCCTGGCACAGGCTGCCCAGAGAAGCTGTGGATGCCCCATCCCTGGAGGTGTTCAAGGCCAGGCTAGATGGGGCTTTGGGCAACCTGATCTGGTGGGAGGTGTCCCTGCCCATGGCAGGGGGTTGGGGCTGGGTGATCTTTAACATCCCTTCCAACCCAAACCATTCTGTGATTCTGTTATTTCACTGTCAATTTGTGCTTAACTAAATGTTTATATTTCTGTTAAGCTAATCTTAGTGTTACCTGCCACTGTAAAAAATCTTGTTGACCTCTTTCCCCCTGACTTCATGCCCCCACCCTTTCCCTGGTATTTGCTTTTGTCCCAACCAAACAGGCAGAAAAACAGTGACTTTCCCCATGAGCACGCTGTAACCGAAGTGCTCTTTTTCTTAAAAGTGGCTTAGATGTGGGCGTTTGCTTAGTAATAAAATGAGGTTAGCATAACTCTATCAGCTCACACAATGGAGATGGGTGACTGCTGCTTGAATGCAGCTATCTGTTCATGTGCCACAGCAGACCTGGTGCATGTGACACCGAAACAGTACCATAAAAGATAACACAGCATGCTGTGGTTGAAACATTGGCCACCTCTGTACACCAGTGGTGAAAGAAGCAGTCAGAAATAGACCACTTGTTAGAAAAGCAGTCTGGCTCACAGCCTGTTTTCGAGTTACCCCAAGGAAGATCGTGTGGGTTAACAAGCGTTAATTGTCTTTGCAGGGATTGGAAGCCATTGGCTGCCCTCTGCTCCAGAAAGTGGAAAGAGAATTATCCCTGTACTGCGTGATGCTGGGTGTGCGGTACTTTCCCCCTAGGAGTGCTGGATTTATTGTGAATGCAGAGTAGGTCCAATATCATAATGAGAAGGATATAAGGTGTGTGTCCTTCAAGCCTGCTGGCAAGATATGATACTACTGCAGAGAACAATTGAAAATCTTGAAAAGGTAGAGAGGAGGAGTGACAGGCAGAAGACGAGACTCTCAGGTTCCTTGTCTGGAATAAGAATGTGCGTGGTTTCATAATGCAGCAGACTAGAGGTTTTCTGGGTGGATACACAAGATTTTAAGGTGTCTAAACCAAGTAAGAGCTATAGTTCTGAATGGGGATTTTAGAAATTTGTGTACAAACTTATGTGTATTTAATAATCTTTACTGCAAGGTGCCATAATTTCAGGAGCCTTTTTTTTTTTTTTTTTTTTTTTTTCCCCAGATAGTTTGGAATTTTTTCTTTCTTATTTTTTCAGTACAGTGGAAATGTAGCCGTATCTTTTATTTGTCTTACTGGCTTTCTGTATTCACTGCTGGCCACGGATTTGCCAAGTATCTTTCTGTAAGTGTCCTTTTTATCAAGTCAGCTGAGTGAATATAATTAGTGCAGATACGATAGGGGCATAGGAAATCGTTCAGCAACAGTACTTGGGATTTGATCACAGATATATCCTAGCTAATTTAAAACTCGAGGCCAATTCAAAGTGGTGTATGTCATCTTTACTGTATTACAATATTGTATGCTTTTCTGCCTTTTTCTATCATTTTAAATTAGTTTTAACTGAGGTGGCAAGGAGGAACTACAAAAACTATTGTAGATTTTTTTGGTCATCATCTCTAACATATTTCTGAAAACTTTCCTATGTATGTATTTGTTGACTTACTGCGTTTTCATTTTAATATCCTTTACAACAAATGTGTTTATATCCAAACTGCTAGCCAGTATGCATGGCTAGAAATAGTTTTAATATAAACTAGGTCCTGGCACTGACAGCATACATAGTACTTCTTGCTTGTGACTCCTGTGAGCATCCTTGTCATCTGTACGCTTATTTTGCACTTACCACCATAATGACACAAAAATGTGCTGTACTTTGCTATTTTGATGCTTTCATAGCTTCACGTGCCTTTTATCCTGTATGTGCGTGTAAAAGGTATTATAAAAATGTCAAAAAGTTTCTGCTAGAGTTGTCCACAGAAGCTGCTTATCTCTGTCTTTGATCTACGTTATCCGTAATTTGTAGTGACTGGAGTTTGTTTTCTTTTCTTTTCTTTTGGAAAACTTATTATGAGTAGTAAGCCCCTAAGGTGGTCAGTGCTGCTTGAGTGGAAAGATAAATGTAATAGTTATCTTCCCTTCCCCATTATACAAAATGTTTGAGAAAATGCATTATCAGTAGTCTGGTAACAGTGATGGTAAATGGCCATATAGGAGTGATGGTGCTGGTAAATAAAATGTTATCCAGTTTTAATGCTATCTTCTTCATAGTAAGCTGAACTATTACATAATTTATTTCTAAAGCAGTAACAGACTTTTCTGTCACTTCTTATCCCTTCCGATATGGTTTTTATTTTACTTATTTTTTAGTTTCAGAAAAAAAAATCACTCGTTGCTAACTGCTATTTAATAGAGCCTCATTTTCTTTAAGCAGTGAGTATTAATGTAATTTGTACTGATCAGAATTCCCCGAATTCTAGTAAAGGTTTAAAAGCATAAGCAGGGGTTACAGAGGGATAGAGCATGAATTATGTCTGCAGAAGAGAGCTTGGGCTTGCAGGCCGAGGTGATGTAGTGGAGGTGAAAATGATACATTATAGAGGTACCGAAGGCCCTACTGTTGTGAAATAGATGAAATCTAAGCATATGGCTGCGATGGCCCTTTATTTGGTGTGATAACATTATGTTAATGCGTTCTAAGCAGAATAGCTTTTGTTACTAGATTTAATATTTATGCACACGTAGTGACCCTATTACTATTTTTGGCTAGAAAAAAATAGCAGGGCTCTTGTGCACTCTGTGGTTTAGCTCGTTCTTTCTCCTGTGTGGAGAACATAATCTTAAATGAATTGTAATTGTCTTGGAGAGCTGTTTTATAAACTACTGTAAATTTTCAGTGATTCATTCTGGAGGCCCAAAATAAAGCGTATGTACAGTGGAAATTCCTCAGAGGAATAGCATGCCACTTTGTTACTAATAAGTTGTGTCAAAACTTACCATTTGCAGAACAGATACATCTTCTGCAAACTACATAATGGTGTGGGGAAGTTAGGAGAGAGCCTACCTGTACCTTAGGACATCCTGATTGTTACTGCTTTGCAACGGGGGAACTTTTTCTAAATCTGAAGTTGGACCCTGAATGAGTAGGAATCAAACTGCATTAATGGCTTATTTATTTGAGAAGAATTTATTGGGAGTGAGAAAAGATCTGCACCAGCTAGTGTTTGTTGTGGATATTTGTATTCAGTTTCCAGACTGGAGCAAGAAATGGGTTGGTATGAATAGGTGTGCAAGAGTATTTAAAAACGATGTGAAACAAAAAAATAATCATTTTTTCAAAATTTCACAATTTTCAAAATTGTGTTTCTGTTTGCTTTGTATTTGTATAATATATAATTTCTACAACCTAGAATCAAATTAATTAGAACAATGTTTGATGTTGAATATACAGCTTCCATGCTGACCTAACAGTTTTGTCTGGCTGACAACACCAGTGCTGCCTTTCCTGTTGGAAGAGCTGTGAGCCTCTGAATCTTTTGATGATCTGTAAACTTCATGGTGAAGGCCGCATACTCTTTGTACTCTGGCCCCCCAGGAAACTTCTTCCTTGAGAAGAACTTGGGCAGAATATGTGTTATATGCTGAAACCAGCTTTCAATTTTTTTAGGACCCTTTAAAACCTAGATCTGGTTTTAGCATTTTCATTTCTCATTCTTGAGAGTTCTCACGGCTGTGTACATTAAGTTCATGAATTAAAGATTAAATAGAATCTCATCCTCTGAAAGTGTTTGAAATTGTAGGAAATATACAGATTATTATCTTGTTTAGCAGTTCTTAAAATATATGCTCGCTATTCTCTGACAGTCTTTTCCACAACGTTTTTTTGGTGTATGGAATGGTTAAGGATGGTTTGCTCAAGACAGTGTTAATTACCAGAGTGTGGGCAACACCGCACTTACAGGGAGAAAATGGTGAAATACACAAGTCCTTGGTTCAGAAAAGGCCTAAGAACAGTTCCTGCTGAAGTCTGGAACCCATCAGCTTGTGCAGAGCTGGCTGTGAGATTGTAGCCCGCTGTTATGCCAGAATGTAGCATAATTATGCCCAGCTTGCTTTGTCGATCAGTGTAAGCCAAGTAAGTGCTGTGTGCTGGTACGTATCTCTATTAAAAAGGTATTTTGGGGTTTGACTTCAGAAAACTGTGGAGGAAAATTGTCTGTTTTTCGCAGAATATACTCTGTCTGTGAAAAAGCATTGTATGATATGCTGCCTTTAGTAGCTGGGACTGGAATTAGTGATGTGAAGTCATCTTCACGCCTCAGTTGCATTTAATTTTGCAGTATAAGCCCCAGGGCAGAAATGTTTCTGGTATGATAAATAATATTAAAAATACCAGTAGCTTTTGTTGTTAAAACACTGTTGAATTGTTGCTGTCCACTACACTTGACATTTCAAAAAGAGGAAGTTCATAAGATCAGTTACCTTACAGGAATGCTTTTGTTTTAATCCTCAGAGCTAAGATCTGAAGCTACTGCAGCTACAGCACGTTGAGATTTCGTTTTTTCCTTCTGGCATGTTGAGTTTCTATATATTAATTTCATCTTCTCTCTCTTTTTTTTTTTTTTTTTTTTTTTTTTTAACGTTCTTTATCAAGCTTTGTATTTATCAAATAAATCCATGTGGCAAAGTAAGCAGATGGGCCACACAGTCAAGTTGCCTG
Organism: Aythya fuligula; assembly: GCF_009819795.1. Taxonomy (NCBI): domain Eukaryota; kingdom Metazoa; phylum Chordata; class Aves; order Anseriformes; family Anatidae; genus Aythya; species Aythya fuligula. The sequence continues at coordinate 22,742,197 of NC_045560.1, forward strand.
CACCCTCGGGGGGGAAGCAAAAGCAAAACACTTGAATTTCTTAAGATCACAGGGGGCAGATATTTGACACTACTCCATCTATACTTGAAGCAAAGACAAGTCACATTAGATGGAGATATCCTCAGCATCTCTTTTGGCATTTTATTTTCAGCATGTAAGATTTGCAGTATTGGTCTAATGTATTCTGTCTTGAAATCTGAGCTTTCTAACAAGCAAAAGAACTACCAGTCTTTCTGATAAACTAGTAAAGCTTCAGAAGTACAACTCAGGACGTGAAATAAAATTAGCTTTAAAAATAAGATTTTATTTTATACAAAGAAAAGGTTTTGTATGTATGCAATAATGGCAGTCACCAGAGGGTATTCATCTTTTTTTTTTTTTTTTTTTTAACATATTTCTTTGTAACTGTGTGCTATTAAATTTGGAAAATGAGGTTTCTCTGTTGCCTCTGCAATGAAATTTATTTTGTGTGCGGTAGTTTTCTAATGGTAAAACATCCCAAGCTGAAAAAATATAATAATAAATGGTTTTAATTAAAGATCTGGAAGAGATGTTGATTTGCTGAATTCATTTTGTTTAACTTCCCAAGGAGTATTCTGTGTGTAATCTAAAAGTAAATTGTGAATGCAAAACTTTTTTGGTCATTCATCTATTTCTCCTTCACTGAAAGCACATTATGAAAAATTCCAACTTTGCTCCTAAAATAAAGGTAACACCACAACAGCAAAGACTGGTCATTTTGTGTGCATGTATGTATGTATATAAAGAACAAAATGCTGTTTACTTCTTGCAAAGAAGTACAGAGTATGATTCACAAATCATATTTTTGAGTTACGACTGTGTGCTCTGTTGTGACTAAAGAGTCCCAAGTAGTACTCTTGAGTGTTACTATAGCATACTAACAAGAAAAAAACAAACAAACAACAAAATACAGGCAGGTACACAAAAGTCCCAAACTTCTCTTTGACATCGTTTTCAAATTAGGGTAAGCTGCATAATGCAAGTTGCTTTTTTCACCTGTGCAGACGGTTTTCAGGAATTTGTAAACTTGCTGGTATAAAATACAGTCATTGCAGGCATTGTGTAGGAAACACAGGGAGGTATTTTATTTATATTCATCTCCAATAACCAGGGAGGGAGGTTCATAAATGTTTACCTATCTTGTATTTTGGTTTAAGGTCAAATCACCTGGTTCGGCTATGAAAGTCCTCGTAGTTTTTGGGACTACATTCGAGTAGCTTGCCGAAAAGTCTCTCACAATTGCATCTGCAGTATTGAGAACATGGAAAATGTCGGTTCTTCTAGAGCTAAGGTAGGGGAGAAAAAAGCCAAATTGACTTACTTCTATGACTTCTATTGACTCTTTCTTCTATGTAAAGGTAGCTGACGCTTCTGTACCCAGGAAAAAGAACACACATGACTAGAATTGACCCATTGCATTTTTCATTGTTTGAAATAATTGTTTTTGATATCTACCTAGTAAATATTTATTTAAAAGAAAGAAAAAAATCTTTGAATATGTTTCCTTTTAAATTTGTGTTATTCAGTAGAATAAATCTCAAATTCTCAATTCATTAAGTATGTTGTATCATAAAATGATTGCCTTCATATATTTTAGCATATGCCATTTTTTGGAAAATGCATTATGTTGCGAGAAATTAAGTTCACATGGGCATACCTGCAAAGTATAGTTTAACATTGTATAGATGATTTTTTTGTTTTTCTAACCTAGATATCATTAATTTGTATGCACTTTATGCACTAATAGAAAAGGTGGGATCAGCTCTGGAGGTTTTTTCGTCTGACTGTGTAGGAAGCCTTAAATGGGTTCGAATTTATTTGGTAATAAAGATCCATTGTTTTAAAGGCTCTGTATATAAATGACATCACAATTTCTGATTGTAGGTACCATAAAATTGTTAAAGAATTAATATGTTCATATGTTCATTAATATGTAATATGTTCATATGCATGTGAACCAAATGTCCTCTCAGTAAATTTTAGTAGCTGAGATAGCATAGACCAACATCTTGAATAAATGTTGTTTGATGTTGGACAGAGATGACGAGTATTTTTTAGTAGATTGAAATGCTTTTCAGTAGCTTGCATTTCTGTCTTTACCAAACAAGGCCGAAGTACAAATAGTATAAAAAGGATGTACAAGTTAATGTGTTGTTTTTTTTTTTTTTTTTTCCTAACTTTACTGGAAGTAGTTGTTTTAACATGTATCCAAACTGTGTTTCATGGCTGTTTTAAAAATATTTTAGTTCCAGATTTTGATTGTACTCTAGATTGTTCACAAAAACTTTGTGGTGTATATATATTTTTTTTTCAGGTGTGTGATTGTGGTTAACACAGTTCAAGTTATAGTTAGTAACAGAACCACAACTTCCATCAATGAAAGATGATGATGCTTATATCAAACAGCCCCATGAATCTAGTACATCTTCAGCTACTCTGATGATCCATACTATCATGGAACAGCTTATTTGCTATGTCTGTTGCTACTCTCTTCTTTTGTATAGACTCAGTTTTAAATTTTATACATTAAAATAATATCTATGTATTTATATCGGCAATTTGTCTGAAGAATTTTTGAAATGCTAGAGCCTCTAAGACCAAAAGCTATTGACTGGCTTTCCTACCTTGAATATTATGTCCTATTCCTAGCACTCAGTTCACTGGAGTTGATTAAATTGATTAAATCAGGCAGTTTATGTTGAGATCCAGAAAATCAGCTAATTTGGAAAACTTATCTCCAGACATTTTCTGCAGTGACTCACATCCTACAATCATAGCCTATATTTGAGATTCATTTTAAAAGTTTTTCTGAATTCCAAAATTTAATCCCATAAATAGGGATATTTAAATTCAGTAGATAATAAGATGCAAGGCTGCTTTCTGAAATATTCTTATACATAAATTAAACTTTTCTTTTACTCTGTGGAAAACTCCATGCCAAATAATAAACAACAAAAAAGCTAATTTATGCAACGAGTGTGGAGAGCAGCGTTAAATTTTTTAAAGGTGTGCGTGGGAAGAATTTTGGATGTCCGTATCTGAAAAGGCTGAAGGCATGTTGACACAGGTACTGGTGGCATGCATCGTTTTTACCTGTCCAGAGGTGTTTCTGCTTCAGTCTGGAAGCTGTTAGTGTTTGCTCATGCCAGCTAGTGCTGCTTTCACTGCAGCTGTGTAGGTTAGTGGTTGGCTAAGCAGCATCCTCAGGGCTCGGCTGTGTGTGTTCTAAATAGCTGCAACATAAAGGCAGCTATCCAGGGAAACATCCTTTTAATTTTAGTGTAATTGACTAAAGCTTTTGCTGCGTTGCTGGTATTTATAAAGTACTATATATTTGCTATTTAGCGTCTGCCTATCTCATTAGAAATTTAATTTGATCTACGTCTATATAAACTGCAAGTAGGATTATAATCTAATATGGGTAGTTTTGGTGGAATGCTTATAGTGATATTCAGCTAGATGTCAATAAGCACCAAATGTATTAAATGGAAAGGTTACTTTAGCTATTTGTAGTTTTATAGGGGCTACAGGAAGCATTCCTGGTGTTCGCAAATTAACAAACAGGACTGAGGCAGACATTAGAAATGCATTGTAAACTGTAAGCCTGTCCACTAGACCTGCTAGGTATAAACATAGTGCAGCATTCAAATTTATTTTTATAGCTACTGTTCCTTGAATTGAAACTTAACTGAATTAAGTTTTGCTTTTGGATTACAAGTTTTTTAGGCCTCTTGGGTTTGTTTAGTCCATTCTTTTATATTATGTGCACATTCTATAATGATATCTATATTGGGAAAAATATAATTTATGCAAATTAGATTACATAAAAATATGTCACTGAGTTATGAAGTCTCACTTTTTTAATTGATCCCACAAATATTTGAATGAATGCAGTGAATTAGTTCTTAGTTAAATCACCTTTAGTTGGGTTACTGCTGCTTTACAGTGGAACTGATAGGATGCTTCTAATACCATGGTCTTCAAAACAAAAAGCTTTCTGCCCTGGTGGTCTGATACCACCTATGCACTTAAAATTTTGAAAAAAAAAAAAATAAATAAATAAAATAAATTGAACATTTGAAAAGTATGTAATTTAAGCAAAATCGTTTTTTTCCCTCCAAATTTTGGTGAACGTTATTTCACAATGTTTGTTTGTAAGAATGCTTTTTTGTTTGTTTGTTTATTTTCATTATTATTCTAATGAAGAACAACAATTTCTGTTTAGTGGTAATTTTGAAAATCACAATAATGTCATCCAAGTAAATCAATTTCATTCATTTTCAGATGCAAAATTAACTATTTCATTTTATAATAACTAAATGTTTGATACCTGTTTTGTTTTTTTTTTCTTGTAGGGTCGAGCCTGGATCAGAGTAGCACTTATGGAAAAACATTTGTCTGAATATATATCCACAGCTCTGAGAGACTTCAAAACAACCAGGTCTCTAAGACTAATTTTGCAGTATTTTAGCAGTTGTTGCTGAAGTGAGGGACTTGGGTTTGGAAGTGAATTACTCTACTTGATTTGTGTAGGAAAGGATGTAACTAGCTGAATAGATTTAACTAGTAAAAGATATCTGGACTTAGCATCGATTGATAAGATTTTAGCATGGGTAAAACTGCAAAAATTGCAAATTCCTTTGTGATTTAAAAAATGTGGAAATTTGTCTGGAATTCTTCAAAGGTCAAAAGAGAAGAGATCTTCTCTAAAGAAGAAACTAATTCTGAAACTGTTGTTCAATAGGGATTGAATCATAAAACTGTAGAATAGTTTGTGTTGTAAGGGACCTTAAAGGTCATCCAATTCCAACCCCCCATGCCATGGGCAGGGACCCCTCCCATTAAATCAGTCTGCCTAAAGCCCAATCCAACCTGGCCTTGAATATTTCCAGGGTTGGGGCAACCAGAACTGCTTCCCTCCCTGCACAGCCTGCTCCAACCCTCTCAGTGAAGAAATTTTTCCTAACATCCAACCTAAACCTCTCCTGGCACAACTTAGGGCCAAGTCTTACCACTTGGTGCCTGGGAGAAGAGGCAAATCCCCACCTTGTTATAGCCTCCCTTGAGGTAATTGTAGAGCATGATAAGGTCTCCCCTGAGCCTCCTTTTTTTCCAGGCTAAATAACCCTGGCACCCTCAGCTGTTCCTTATAAGACTTGTTCTCTAGACTCTTCACCAGCTTCGTTGCCCTTCTCTGGACACACCCGAGCACCTCAGTGTCCCTCTTGTAGTGAGAGGCCCAAACCTGAACATGGTATTCAAGGTGTGGCCTCACCAGAGCCGAGCACAGAGGGACAATTTTGTTCCTTTCAAAATTAAATAATGTTGACAGAAAGCTGTAGAGACAGAGTAAAAATATTTGTTAGACTCAGAAGAACTTCGCTTGGAGAAGAAGGGAGAATTCCAGGAAACTTTTGAAAAATCCAGAACAGAACTAGAGATCAGGCTTAGGTTGGATTCTTGATGTAAAATGAAAAATATATAGCAAATTTTTTCTGTACTATTTGACGGTAGAAGCTGTTATGGACAAGAATATGTTTTGCAATTGAAAATGTTCTCACAGGTTTGGACTGGTACTAGAGAGTGTATTGATTTATTATATGATGCTTTATTCTGTAATAAGGGTGTCTAATAGATTTGTGATGAAGTCATCTAAATATGAGTAACTCTTGCCTGTGTTGTAGTACCTTATGTTGAACTCAGTTTTAGACGAACTGAAAGGATTACTTAATAAGATTTTTTTTTTCTGTAAGGACTTCTGTTCACTTAGAATGTTATTTCTGTTTATAGTACTATTTTCCCACAGATCTCAATATGTTTTGCCAATATTAAGATGACTTTGAAACACAGCTAGGTAAACATCCCATTTTATGAAAGTTTCCAGTCCTGTCATCTTTATTTTATCCAGATTTGCTTGCATTTGCAGTAGACAAGAAGCTGATAACGCAAAGATTTCTGGTAAAGAAAGTTACTCGTGTGGCCTCAAACTGAAGAGTCACTTGGGTTTTTGAGGGGGAGATGAGGAGGAAGAGGAGGGTCACAAACTATATAGTTAAGTAGTACATTCTTTGTGCCTGTTTGCTAGTGCAGTTTGTTTGCTAGTGGATAAGAGTGATCTTATTTTATTAGGGGTTTCAAATTAATTTATATAAACATATTGATATTGCATATACTTGAATGTTTTTTCAATGGTATAGATTTAGGAAACAATCTTTCTTGCAATCCAAATGTAATAAGTGCAGATTTTGTTTTGAAGTATTATTGAAAATATGTCTAATAGAATTAGTAATTACACTTCCAGGTCTTGGAGGTATGAATTTCAGATCCACTAGCAATAATGGACACACTCACGTTCCCATGTGTCATTTCAGATACCTAATAAGTGGCCTGATTTTTCTGGTGATGCTTTGCACAATTTATTTAGCATTTTAAGTTATTTATTGTGCTGTGTGTATATTTAATAACTATATATATATATTATACATATTTTGTGTATGTAGAATAAGGTGAATCTATCACCCTGCTAGCTCTATTTGAATCCTGCTGTTTTGTTTGGCTGTGTGATTTTAGGCCTAGTCCTTTAATGAAGCAGCTCATTATTAATGTAGGATCTTCATTTTACACTTGGTACGGGGTTGGACTAAGCATGGATATTATTTTTCAATTATTTTTCTAACTAATTGGTCAACAGAAAGTGTTACGTTAAAGCAGACAGTTTTCTGTTGTGAGATGCCAACTATAGCAGTGAGCAAAGATCTGTGAGTTTTCTAAGGGGGCTTTAAGTTTTGGCTGGATTACTGTTGCTGATTTAAGAAACTGTAAAGCTAACATCTGCATTTTGTTCTTTTAAGTATGCCTTGTATTTTTTTTTTGTTTGTTTGACTGCTTCCCAGGCACCATTTCACAAGATACAGTGAGGACAGTACAGAGTAGTACCTGGCAGTGATTTTATAAGTGGCAGTGAAAAGGTTTGTAGTTGCTTGTCCTGGGAGCATTGTTTCTAACTCGTGAATTAAGAGATGGCTTGTGAAGTCCATCTAGCACAGTATTCTGTCACAACTAGTTGCCAGTTTAGCCTCTTGTTACGTTTCCTGAAGTCAAGGGTTAGGGAACTGAGTCTGTACGTCATACAGATGACAGTCCTGAAACTGGTTTTATCTTCTCAGAGGAAGTCTCTCAGATTTCTTGCTTCCACTGTAAACATCCGTGTTCTTGGACATCTTGTTTCCGTGCTGCAAATGGATGCCTGTTATGAAACCACAAAAAAGGGAATTCTGGTTGTATGCATTTATAATGAAGTCCCAACATTTTGGAGCTATGCCCCCAAATGTCTTTTCTGGATGTTTGCCATATGACCAACTTAAGCTATTACTGAGCCATTTGGTTGCTTTCATGCGGTTTTTAAGCAGATGGAGCTTTTGGTGGGGCAGTGTTGCTGCCATTATTTGTCAGAAAGATAGGTTGTCATCAATAACCTGGCACCTGTTTGCAATCATGGATTGCCAGAATGTATAGGTGGACAGTGCATCTCAGTTTCAGGTAAGTGACCTCTCATCCTTGCATTTAGCGCTGAACAACATGCAGTTCCCCTCTTTTCAGGTGTAACGTACAGATATTTGCTGACCTTTCTTCCTCTGCTGCTACCAAGAATTTTTAAAAAGGAAGTCAAATTTGTGTGTTACTTTGCTAAATGGATCAAATGCCTTTTTTACCCATTTACAGGTTGTTATCACAAAGACATGTGTGGCAATAGTGGGTCCTATTTACATGGAACATTTATGTCTGAAGTAGCTTCTTTGGTAGCTGCGAGGAGAAAATTGAAATAATTAGAACTTTTTATTGTTGTTCTTACCATGAAATACTTTCTTTGAATGTACACAGTGCAACTTCTTTCAGCAATAAAGATTGTCTTCATTTGCTTTGCCTTTTGTCCATCTACTATTTCTTAGGCCTAATATTACGAATTCTTTTTTCTTCCGTCTGTATTGTTAGGTACTCTAAGATTACGGTGTTCTATGTTATGCAGTCTATTTGTTTGCTTTGTTTGAAATGAAATATGAGTGCCCCTAGGGTTCACATGGGTTGTTTTTATTTAAACTGGATTTCTCAGCTTTCTGTTAACTATGAAAGCCATCATTATTTGAGACAAAGTGGTGTTAATAGAAGTAATTTCTTTTTTCTTGAAGGAGATTTTATGAGGATGGAGCAATTGTTCTTGGTGAGGAAGCAAATATGCTTGCTGGCATGTTGTTGGGACTCAATGCAATTGATTTCAGGTATTGTATTCATGTGCTTTGTGATATCGCGCTCATGGAAAGTACTTATAAATCAATGCATTATAGAAAACATTGTTAGATTCCCTTGATAGTTTGAGAGACCAAACTGAGGAGGAGGGAGAGAGAGAGATCATGAAAGGCTCTTCTGGTTAAGAACTAAATTGTGACATAGCTTATATAGTTGAATGATTACATGGTCTTTCTTTCAGTTATCAAAATCCTGAAAGCAATCAGAAGTGTAATTACAGAAGATAGATCAAATCTACTAAGTGAAGCTTACAGACAACTGAATCTTTTATTTTTAAGATGTACTTAATCTCACCGTTTTCCTTACATGATTGTGCACTGGTATTGATAGCATTGTAATTGCATGTAGAAAGGGTGTAGCATATTTTAAAAGCTTAACTTGCAAACCCCTGTTTAATTTGTATTGTAATTAACTGCAGTCAAACTACAAATGTCATCATATTACCTGATTTACCTTTGCAATCTAGCTAGATTTTTGTGTGCTTTGTTATGCAATTAACTCTTTTTTTTTTTTTTTTTTTTTTTTTTTTTTTGTGGCGGGGGGGGGAAGGGGAGGAAGGTGAAAGCACACACTAGATGATATTGATTAAAAAGAAAAAAAAAGGGAAGGGAAGAAAAAAATCATAATAATAATATGAGCCTGAAATGTAAGGTATGAAGACTAGAGTGCCTATGAGAAGTTCTAACCTGACTGGTGTAAAGGCTTTTTAATATGTGTGGTTGGGTCCACACAGACACAACAAAAGCCACTAGGAGAAGGTTTCATAATATAGCATAGGGGAAAGGATAGTTTTAGTTACTTGTCAGTACGATGTTTTTACCCTGCAGCAGCACTGATCCTTGTCACAAATCACTTTAAGAGATAAACTATCAGAAAGTAATGTATAGTGTCACTGGGTGCACTGAGAGATTGACTCTGCAGCTGAAGGGCCTGTAGAGATGTATTCCTGCCTGTGTATCCTTATACCAGTATGGGGGTTTGTTGGACCCCTCTGTGAACCAGCTTAAATTGGTACAGAGTACAAACATACCCAGTCAGACAGGATAGCTTTTTGTTGTTAGCTGGTTTGCTTCACAATGCATCCTTTTAGTGGCAGAGATGATGGGACCGTAAAGCATGAAGTAGAGAAGTAAAAAAGGGATTGAGAAATGTCTTTTCTTTCTGGTGGCAGTGAGGCTTTAGTTCAGCTGTAGTTCAGCTGTCTATGAAACTGAAAGTGGATGCTAAATTGGAAAAACAATTAAAAAAAAAAAAAAAAAAAATCAGGCCTTGCTGGCTGAACTACCTCATCACAGAACCAGATAAGTGCCAATACCGTGGTAAGGAGAAGGGGATGTCTGGTTGGGGTTTAAAAGGTCAAAAATAACCACAACAACACAAAGCCAAAACAGGGTGTGTGTATGTGAAAAAAACAGGATAGTTTCTCTTGCCAGCATTTAGTCGTTAGATTGGATTAACTGCATCATCAGACATATGTTGTGGGGGAACAGAAGTGTGCTGCAGAATGATAAGAGAGCTGGCCTTGCGTACAGCAAAATCAAAACTTAGCAGATTTCATTAGTTTAAGTTTACAATATGTAAAATTAAAATGTTTTTATGTTAGCATTATACTTGGAAGGAGTATAGCTATACGTGAATAAGAAGTGTAGCAAGACTAGATCTGCAGTATGTAAAGCCTGCCATAAATAATAATGAATCGACGATGCTTGTCTCCCTTGAGCCTCAGCAGTACAGCATATTTGTATGAAAGCCTGGTTGTGTGAGTGTGCTCATCCTTCTTTTATCCTCTGATATCTTGTGCGAGCACATTTAGTAGGTATCTGTTAATAGCATTCAGAGTAATGACTGGTTCTCACTGGAGACATATTTGTCAGTGCAGATTGTAGGAGCCAACAAATATTCCGGGGAAAAATTAGGAACCTAGACCTACAGGAGCACATTTATAGTGCCATGTGTAATTCATAATATTGTGGTTTAAATGGCTGAGAAGCTATAGCCATTCTTTGCATATTGCAAAGGGTTTGTTTTTTTTTTTTGTATTTTTTTTTTTTTCAGTTCAGAAAGTCTTATAAATATTGGCTGCCTTATCTATGTGGAACTGGGCTGTGAGGCAGTGGCACAGGCTGCCCAGAGAAGCTGTGGATGCCCCATCCCTGGAGGTGTTCAAGGCCAGGCTGGATGGGGCTTTGGGCAACCTGGTCTGGTGGGAGGGGATTGGAATTGGGTGACCTTTAAGGTCTCTTCCAGCCCAAACCATTCTATGATTCTATGTAGCGTGGAAAACACTTTAGGAATGGAGATGGGGAAAACACATGTGAGGACAGAGTCTATTCTTTTTTCTCTTTTCTTTTATCGGAAAATAAAAACCTTTCAGATATTATTCCCAGATACCACGTGAGTGACCGCATTATCCAAAATGGCACTTTTCAATTAAGCTAGCAAAAGCTGTCTTACTAGAATGTATTTTTTGATGACAAAGAAAGGAGGAGGGTGTAATATGGGCTTTGTGGAAGCATAATTAATTTTCTCACTTCTTTGATAATTAAATATGATTCAAATACAATCTTTTAGTTTTGGTACAAAAAGAATACAGTGCAGATGAGAGCTTTACAGAGCTACAGTAATATAAGAACATTTTGTGAATGTTAATTTCATTAATGTTCATCATCGTACAGCAACCCGACACCAGAAGGTAACTGAAAAGAGGAAGTCTGAACTATTTTTGAGAACTGATTTTTTTGACTTAAAATTAGAAGAGTGGTTACGTAAGCATTCTGCTAGCATTTTAAGTGAGCTTTAATACAGATAACTCCAAACTCATATGTAGCCCTTCTGTTTCTCTTGTTTCAGGTAAATTTCCTTTTTGTCTTTTTCCCTCACAGTCCATCTGTATATTCAGAATAACAGCAAATATTTTAAAACTGGGGTCTATGCCACTTACCCTGATCTATTCCCTGATTCTGTGGGATTTCTTTTTATTGGGTTTTTCGTTATCCTATGATACTGAACAGCCTAGCTCAGTTGAGCAGGATTTCACTGTTAAATCCTTAGGCCTTTCATATTACGAAAAAGTGAATAAAAAAATCAAGTTTCTTGTTGGTAAGATGGAACTTTCATTGTCATTTAATTTTCTTGATAATAATCTTACCATTGTTTCTCTGTTTTATTAGTTTTTGTCTGAAGGGGGAGGGATTGGATGGCAACTTTCCAGCTGTCATAGATTACACACCCTATCTAAAGTTCACCCAAAGGTACTTTTTATCTTTAATCTGCCTTCTTTTTTTAATATCAGTGTCAAAATTTTACATTGTACTGGGCTTCTTAATTCTCATTTCACATTCAAAATAATATCCTTATATAAATATAAACCTGTGATTAAAGTATTAATGACAAATTGTATGGTTCAGTTAAAGCGGAATTGCATCACATCAGGAATTCTTTATGTCATGTCAGTAATGGAATTTGCAGAAGAAGGAAGTAGAGCCCAAATTACAATGAAAGTTTCTCTTCGTTGCATGGAAGTATAGAGCAAAAGCTTCGATGGACCATGATCTGAGCCAGAAAAGAGCAGGGTCAGTGGCTTGTCCTTAATTGGATTGCTTAGGCTTAAATTGTTGAGCTCTCTGCTTGACCTTGTAAATGAAGTCTAATGTGTAGATTCACATGTGCATCATGCATGGTAAAAACAAATCTTCAAAATGCACATCTAAAGCGAATAACTTCTTCTGTTACTCTTTAGAATAAATAATTTGATAAAATATTAACATCCTATTATAACTTTTAAGCAATTCATAGAGTAGCAGAAATCTGACTACTGGAAAAGATCAAGTAGTAAATGTTGTTGATGTAGTGGAAAGCATAGTTATAAAGGAAGATTTTAGATAGGTATTGGGATAAATTAAAATGCTCATCTTTGAGGCAGATGTCTGAGTATTCTGGCATATGTTGATTCTGGATGGAGATATTTTAACGCTGAATCTGCATACTGTCTAGGGACATACTTATGTTCTGTGAAATAACTGGCACGTGGTCTTCACTATAATCACAACTCTCATTTAAATTTATCATTATTTAATATAATGACAACCATTTTTTTATTCTGCATTTTAGAAACAAATACAACTTATGTTCAGATGCTACTGTTTGCCCTAAAATTGTGAAGAAAAGATTAAGTCACCACTTACTTAGGTAGCTTATGGTAGTGCATTGACCTTTTATATTCCAGGAAAGTATCCTACATACAATTGTTTGACTTGGCTAAGACAACAGGATGAGACTTGAAAAAGATCACAAGTATGTTTTTTAGGTGACTTTATAAATCAGAGCTTGAAGCATAAGTTGTATTTGGTGGTTTAGCCTTTACCAACATTACCATTGTTACTGGTTTACAAAGCTTCAAATATCTTTAGGAGCTATGGTGCTTTAATTTCAAGTTGTATTTGCATCTTAACAAATACAGGTTTTCACTTGGCTAATAAATATGATCCTCCAGTTCTGACAGCATCAGCAGTGATGAAGAAGAGCTAAGAACACTGGGCAGTAGTGGCAGTGAAGGCAGTACTCCAGAGAACATTGGTCCTCCTTTCCTCACGGATGAAAACAGTTGGTACAACAAATGCAAAAGGGTAGAACAGAAGTATCGGCTTGCATTGGAACAGAAGGTAAAAGATGAGTTTTGTGTTGGGATGGTAGAGCCAAAGATGGTCACCAACCAACTGGCAAAATACCATTTAAGTAAAGGCAGACAAAATAAATTAAATATTATTTAGCTTCATGTAAATTGCCTCCAATATTATGATTCTCAGAATATCTGAAGTAATAATTGCACTAAGTGTCTTTGCTCCCCGATTAGAAGGAAGAGAAATTGGGGAAGGGGGGAACAGAAAAATAATAAATAATTCAGAGGTCAGATCACAGAGTATGATGTAGAAGCTTTATCTCCTTTTTCCAATCTCAGAGTTACAGACAGTGTATCTCTGAAGCTGTTAGGTTGCAAACTTGAAGTGAACATAACTGTCCACATTGTTTATTGCTGTACAAAGACTCCCAATGGAAGGCTTTTATGATGGTAATAACATTAAACTTCAACGTTTAGCCTAACAGTAAACAAAGTAATCTATCTAGGAATGAAAAGCAAAGCTATCTTCTCAGTAATACTGAGATAGGTTTTGAAAACATCAGTATAAGTCTTAAACATATAGTTTAAGACTTGCTTCAAGCTGGAATGGGAAAGGAAAGAAAGAAAGTTTGGTTTTGATTGGAATAGTTTATGTGATATATCGAATGTCATCATAGAAAGCAAAGGTAGGCTCTCCCTCTACCCTTCAAAAGACTCTAAGTTGAAGGGAAATTGTAATGTATGTCCAAACTTTTTATTATTTCAGTATAAAGTAAAATGCTTGTCAGTATATTGCAATAGCATATTAAAACTACAGAGATCTGTATTAGCTAATGGCAGGGGCAGACTTCATAGACACTGAAAAATAGTGCACAGACAAAGAAAAGAGGGGAAAAGTAAAATAGAAATGGAAGAGAAGAGAAATGGTAGACAAATAGTGCTTTAAAATAACTTTATTAATATTTTTAGTATTTTTTTCCTAGTATCAGAATTTGACTTCCATGAAACTCCCAACACAATAAAACCGTATGACAGGCTGAAGCTGCATAAGGATGCTTAGAGGTGTAATTATTTCCCTCAGTTTAGGAAATTAGAATCAGAAGATTATCTCTCTGCCTTTCTAGTTTCTACTGTATGGGGCGGTGGGGGGGGGGGGGGAACGGGGGACACAGATGGCATCTAGAATGGATCTTATAGCAATTGTGACTCAGTGCATTAACTGTGGTAAACACTGATCAAAGTCAGAAACTATTCATGGTTATTGTGCTATCGCCACCCCAACAGTCCATGCAGCTCAGGAGCATAACCAAGACAGCATTTCATCCATGCTTCCAGACAAAAACATAGGATCAGTTCGAACACATGTACACACAAACACACGAAGACTGTAAAATATTTTGTTTTAACGAGTGTCATTAGCTTTGGGGAAGCATTTAAGGGAACAAAATAGTTGGATTTTTTTTGATGGGGGTGGGGGAGGAAGGGTACATCCAGCTTGTTCAAAGAATGAAGGATATCCTATCAAAATTGTGACAAACATCTCCAGAAATGGCAGCGAAGCATGGTGTCCAAACCCACTAGCCAGCATCACAAAGTAGCTTTCCTTCTTACAAAAAGCACAAATATCTTCTGTGGCTATAGTAGCAAATGGAGGTTTTGGGTTTTGGTTTTCAAGTCTAAGATCCAGAAGCATTTCTATTCTGTGGAAAGTTGTTCTTATGTGCTGATCTAATACTGTGTATTTCAAATTTTTGAGCCATTATTGCTATGTTATTCTTCACAGCATTCCCTTAATGAACTACCAGCTAATATAGTCAACTAATGTGGTGGTGAATTCAAGTCATCTTTGTTACAGCTATGAAAACTTTGGAGCAAGCAATGCAGTTTTCAAAACAATAGCTACGCTGACAGCTGTTGGCACTTTCTTAATGGTTGTAATTGTTAAGGGTGCCTACAGGAGATCTGTAACAAGAAAAGAAATGTTAACTGAATAGACAGAAAATTTTTCCATTACCTAATCTTCATTTGGGATCTGCCTGCCAAATTTTTCTTCACTTCAACTATATTACCTCTGTTCTATGGTAACATCCCCTTCTGGTGGCAGTAAGTTGCTCACAATGCAGTGAGTACCAATAATTACTGCCAACTAATCAAAGGCAGAGTTTTCTTTTAAACAAGAGGGCCTTTCTCACATCTGTGTTAGAAAATTCAGTGTTTATGACAAGAAGACCAAGTTGAGAATAATGTATTTTTAGTGACTGGTGTAGTGAATCTGATACATCCTTCTTTCCTCATCCTTCACACAATCATAAATTTCATTTTGGAGTCTGAAGTGTATGTACTACAGTTGTTAATACCACAGTTGAATCACTTTTATTAGGGCCACAATATGATAAGTGATTGGATAAAGGTACCTGTATCCTCTGAATTGTATGAATTGTAGGATAGGGTCAGATATTGTTTTAGGAAGGTAAATCCTAACATTGCTTTATTGGATCAACAGTGCTGTGCTGGTTTGGACCAAGGATCCGTCTGTCCTACTATCCTATTTTGGGTACTTGCCCAAAGTAGATGTGGAGGGAAGAATAAAAGCAAAGCAAACATATCTATATATTTTTTTTCCTCCAGTACTCTCTTGGCTAACCTGTATCAGCTCAAGAACTTCTTGAAGCTGATATTATATGTCTGTTGAATAACCTATGAGGAGTCCCTGTTCCAAATATTTGTCAAATATCCCCTTGACCTCTTGCAGGTTTTTAGCATCCAAAAATTTTTTTATTTTTTTTTTTTGGCAAAGTGCTATGCATATCCACCATCTGTTGTGTGAAAAGCCACCTCCTTTTCTGTCTTTTGAATTTGGTCCCTGGTACCTTCATTTCATGGTGCCTAGCTCTTGTATTTTAAAAAATTACCAACAGTCAGTTCCTTCTTGCCCTCTCAATGCCACCCTAGAGATTGTCTTTTCCAAGTTGTCTTTTGTCCAGATTAATGAGTCATTGTTTACACATTTGTTAATTATCTGCAAGTTATCTTTTGCCTATTTTGGCATTGTATAAGCTGCTCCTTTTTGTGTCGTAAACTCAGAAATTCTTTGTGTACTGTTTATACTGGAATTTTGTATACTTTGGTGGGATGATGCATCTTCATGTCATTATAGATAACAGGTATTTACTGTTCATAGTATTTTGTTACGGATACTGATGTTTCTCATGTAAAATCTCTTTCTTAAACATTTGATGTTTCTGGGAGGCAGAAAATTTGCTTATGTCCTAACGTATCATTAAGTACTTTCAAAGCACTACTTAGAGCTCTGGGGAGTAGCTAAAAAGTCACAATAACAGTAATGCTTGATGGGACAGAATTAGGCACTCTAAGACGCTCTCAAGATTCCTTGGAACTTGCAGTGAAACCAAAATAACTTCCTATCCCATGCAGTTCTATCCACTCTATATTCATACGTAATGTAAGAATCACAGAGTAGTTGGATGCTGTGGTCAGAAGGCACCTCAGGAGATTGCCTAGTCCAGCCCCACTGCTCTAAGAAAAGTAAATGAGCAGATTGCTTGGGGTCTTGTTCAGTCAGGCTGTGAAGTAGTCTGAGTCTCAGTGACAAAAAGTCCCAAGCCTGGTTAGACAACATATTTCAGTGTTCATTTAAACTTTTTTTTTTTTTTCCTGTTTAAATGAAGTTTCACATTTTTCAGTTTGTCTTCTCTTCATCAGATAGTGCTGAGAAGTCTGATGTTGCCCTCTTTACACCCTCCCATTAAATATTGATACACAGTGGTGGGATTGCCTCCCTGAGCAGTCTTGGCTCTTTCTGCCTCCTCTCATACAAGAGGTGCTCCAACACCTTTATCCTCTTCATGGTGATAATTACTATCTTACTAGTGCTTTCCTGGCCAGCAAACATGATACCTGTGTACTTAATATAACAGGACACCTGTTCCAAGTCCTTTTGAAAACTACTTTGTTTCTTCATATTCACACCTGTGAAAGCATATGTTTTCCTGCAAGCTTCAAGGAATGTGCAAAATGTTATGGACTATAGACTAATTGTATCCAGCTGTGGCTAGGAAGGGCCAGTAAGAAGTTACTTGTATCTGAAGTTCTCAGACTGTGATTGTAAAGAAAATGAAATACCTTCGTAGTATTGTAAGCAGGTAAGTTACACTCTTAGTGACAATCCTGCTATCACAGCTGCTGTTAAATACTTGCATTGTGGATTTTTGTAAATGATGAATTAGTTGGAGTATGATTAGTACTGCCTCGTATCTTTTATAGTATCAGCTGGGAAACTGATATAATGCACGTGCATGTTCCAGCTATATGCGTCCAATGTTTCTAGAGGTGGTCTTTATCAGTTTTCCTACCTTATAGTTTCCTGTAGACAAATCTTCACATCAATAACTTTCTTCTCTGTCATTTTAATATGTAATGTCATACTGCACCTTCCTGTTCTAAGAAAGAGGTTTTCACGTAAACTGTTTTTTTCTGATAATAATACTGGATCCTTTTCATTAACTATATGGATACATATAGCTACATTCTTCTCTCGTCTTTCTTGCACAATATCTATCATCTTGCATCTGTTAAGTCGTTGAGTCCTGATCTTTTTCTTGTGCTAGTGATTGCTTTATGTTTCTGGAAAATGAACTAATGTTTCATACGAGTGGCATTCCTCTATTGTAGTTTCATCCGTTTTTCTATTCCAAGTGTGGAATATAGGTAAATACAGGATTTTCTCAGTACCTATTAGGAAACATCTTACTAATCATAAGCCATTTTACTAGTCAGTTTAAAAAAGAATAAATAAAATAGAATTGTATACTTTTTAAACCAGAAAACGTGAACATACTTAAAGAAAACTTTGCTGGTTGTTAAGTCTTTCTAATACTTTTATTTCCAGGGTTACCTTGAAGAACTGGTACGGCTCAGAGAAAACCAGCTATCCGAATCTGTCTCACAAAATAAACTGCTGTTACAAAGAATTGAAGATATGGATCTAGCCCATAAAATGGAGAAGGAACAGCTGGAATATATCATTGTGGAACTGCAAGACCAGTTGTAAGTTAGTATGACAGAGAAACATTGTTAAAGCAGTATTACTTTATTTAATTTATTTAAATATACAATATGAAGAACTTCTGGTCCTGCGGAAATGAGTCAAACTCCTTATAGAAATCGGTTTGTTGTAGCTTTTGTGTTCCTGACAAATCTTTTATTCAGAAATCCTTCCCCTGAAAATAATGCAGCAGTGTAAGACAGAGTAATTCTAAGCTTTTTTCTGCAAATCTGAAGTTGTTTAGAGTAAGCTTCCTTAAATTTTTGACATTTTTCTCTAAAATCTTCTTCATATTTTATTACTTTCAGATTTAATATTACTCTTTTAAAAAAAAAAAACTTTTTTAAAATGTAGGGAAGCAAGAGAGGACAAAACTATTTATTTTCTTTCTTTGTACAGGTTCTATTTTATCTGTGTGTGTCTTAGACACAGTAGGAGTTCATCCTATAACCCTAAAAATATTCAATTTGATGAAAGTTTTCTACTTACCTTAATCTTTAAAGCAACGTGAAAGACTAAAACAACAGGAAAAGGCTTAAATCTTTTAATATCATAATTGACTTTTAATACGGTAAATATTTGAGTGTCTTATGTCCTTAGGTAATTTATCCTCATAGCTCTGTCTGTTGTGTAAGACGGTACCATCGTTTTTCAGAGGCACTCTGGCATTGTTTAAAGATCCACTTAGATGGACAACTCACTGTGAGGTGATAAATTGCCACAACAGTATACAACTGCAGTAACTATATTCTGTTCTGTTCATGACAAACACAAGCTAAATAAGTTTATCTTAGATTTGGGGCAATTTTTATGTCCGAGCCCTGAAGTAAAATGGAAGTGAGATGTGCCCTTTGACATAATGCAGAATGAGGAGAATATAAAGACGCTTTAGGATATGCAGGTTCCCTCTCCCTAGGGTCTCACAGAAGGGTCTGTTCTGTGCAGCAAAACATGCTTCTGGCTTGTAAACAAAGTTCCCCCTGACTCCATATTGTGGGAAGTCATTTTTTGCCAGTGCTTGAAATGGTTCTGTGAAAATCCCCAGGAATACAGCATTTGCATTATATTTATGCCACAATTCCAAAAACAAAGGGGAAAAATAATAATAATAAAAAAAAATCCCCTGAGTAGTACTTTGTTCTTCCTGATTGTATGTTCACTTTTGAGAGATACTTGTTCCAGAGTTCTTTAATGAACTTACTGATATAGCTAATGACTCTTTATATACTTTTTGGCCTGCCTTAGTATTTTGGGGTAAGGGTGAAGTAGGGAAAATGTTAGTGGGAGTGGAAAGTGAGTTCCTGATATTTGGAAACTTGGAGCATTCAGACCTGCTGTCCATTGAGCTGTATGAAATTTGACTGTTGCAAAGATCTCTAATCTTTGGGGTTTAATTTTATTTGTTGGCTTTCTTAATGTAAAGGCTTAAATTGTGGAAAAGTTCTGTTGTATCTTGACAGTGTGTTCTTGTATAGCTGTTTGTGAGACCCTGCAGTCAGGATCCTGGACTATGCTAGATAACTGGAGAGAGAGGTATGAGCAGGGACTGCCTGTCACATAAACTCTTCTTGAAGTGTGTTAGGAGCCCATAATTCCTAATGTGGGATAGGGAAGGGAAGGAATACTTCTAACAGCTTTTTAATGGTGAACACCAGACGTAATTAGCATCTTTTAATTGTTCTTTTTTACTTGTGGGTGTTTTTTTTTGTTTGTTTGTTTTCCCTGACCAAGGATGAAGTGCTGACCTGGCAACTGAATGTTCTATCACTAATGTGTCTGTAATGAGGCATGAGTATTGGCCAATTGCTTTTTATGGTCCAGCTGTTTTAGAACAGTGTTCACGGAATTCCATACCGACTGTTTTGCTCTCGTGCCATTTTTAGCATTTTGCATTTGTGAATGTATTCTATAATCTTTCTGGATTTTTTTTTTTTTTTTACCGGCAGCTAAGAGAAAGTTTGGGATTGTAATTCTGTCTGAGGCATATCACATTAATGTTTGTACAAATACTTTGAGATCCGATTTAGGATCGTTTTCTGTGTAATGGAAACTATTATAAAATAAACATTCTATATTTTGTTTTTAATGTTGCTGTTCTCTTCCACTGGCTGTTGTTGCTAAGGTAAAAGGTTCTACTGCTTCAAATTTTGTTTGTTTGTTGATGTTTCCAAAATTGTATTTCAAAGGCATGCAAGTCAAAATATTTTACCTATTTTCTCAATGAATTAATGGATTTGGGCAGAATCTGAGTCTGTTTAGGTCTGCTTCCAAAAATAAAAGTAGAGGGGAATGGAGGTTTGACTTTCTTGGCAGTACAGATTGTTATTGTTGCTGACTTGGAAATGAGATAACACTAGTGGTCAACAAGACCTTAGGTTATAAACTAGATTACCCACATAGAACCTTTTCCATATTCATATTTAATAACGCAATTTGATATAAAGCACAGAATGTATACAGAAATGGGAACAACTCATTATTTTTGTCTTAGAGCTGCTATGAAAAACTTAATGATCTACAGTTTCAGTATTCTTAACTTTGGCTCTCAAGCTTGAGTATCCAAACTACAATAAACAGTTTTTAATCTAGTTAAAAGCTATTTCATGAATCTCACAAATACCTTTTTTTTTTTTTTTTTTTTTTTTTTAAATAGTGAGGCTGAAAATTTGTCAAATTAGTTATTCACAGGAGAGAAAAATAATAATGTATCTCAACTTAATTGGATTTCTTAATAATATGCCCAGCCATCTGAGGGTTGGATGTCTCTCTTCGGCAAACTGATGGCAAACCGGGTTAGACCATGAAACTGCAATAGACCACCTGATTATCAGTCAGGCATATTTAAACAAATGCACAGCTGATCAAGAAGAACAGTTCTTGCTCTTTTACCATGCTCAGTATCCGCAAATGAAATGATTGCCTGGTGATTGTCAGTTGTAGTAAGGGCAATGGAGGCATATTCTGGCTTTAATCTGCTTCCTTGAGAAATGTTTGCTGTCACTGTTGCAGTGAGGGCATTAATTTTATGGTTCTGTTACTTCTAAAGGTTTCCAAAGCAAAGGAAAGATGTGGTTTTGAAGATACTTGCAGTCATGTATAAATAGTAATTGGACCATTTGGTTTGGGATTCGGTAGAGCTTACAGAAGCTGTACTTGTGACCCAACTTGCATCTTAGTGCCCAAGCTGTTGGGCACTATCATATATATAACTACTAATCTATACTGCTACATCCTACTGTTGGGTCTGGTCCTCTCGCTGTTCATTTTACGGCCCAGTAAACAGTGCACTCTATGTATGTGGTGGCTGGTTACACCAATTTGAAACAACCCAAGTCTGGCTGCACCTGGGGCTCAGTGTCAGAGACCAGTGCTTTTGGCTCTACTAGTCTACAAAAACAGTATTCCTTACAGGGGGGGTGGAGAAGTTATTAAAGGAATTGCTTAAAATTAACTGCTCCCAGGAGGACAGCCAAGAGAAGCCCATGATCCTTGGAGTTTTTAACTGAAGAAAATAGTTTGGTTTTCACAGCAGTCAAAACACAATGGGAAAGAGAAATCAAATCATCAAGGAACTGGATCCTGGGGTATTCAAAATGACAAGGGCAGCCATTTCTCCTTCTAAGATCCTGCAGAGAAGCGTTGGATGCATCTTGGAGGAGTAGTCTCCAAACTTTTTTTGATCATCTGTCCCATCAGTCAGAGGAGTGACTGGGGAAAATATGAAATGGCCCATAACAGTCTTGCATTATAACTCTTCATCTCAGCTTACCAGGCTTTTTCTTTCTCCCCTTGAGTGATTCTTGGTCTTTCTTTTAGCTTACACACTTAGCTGTACCTAAGTCAAAATTTCTCTGCTGATCTTTTGCAAATTTAAGGTTTTAAGTTGAGATTCTGTATCTGAAATTGATATTTATATGTTAAATATTGATACATGATTACAAGAGGGATTCCATCAATTTCCTGAATAGTGACTCATCTCCTGGATAGTGACTCACTGATGTTATGAAAGCTAATCACTTTACCAGAAAAAAAAAATAATTTAAATGCTAAGGAAAAAGGAAAGCATTGTAAACAAAGGTAAAACTCAACATTAAATGCTTCAAAACATATATCTTTTTCTGCTGTGATTTTGTTGTAATAATGAGAGTAATTTGTGTAATTTTTACTAATACTGATTTTCTTCTAATGTATTTTTCGGGTTTTTAGGCCAGTATGCCTGGTGTAAGATGGTATGACGTCTTTCTCCCCATGGGTGCAAAATACGTACATACATAAATGAAAAAAAAAAAAAATATATATATATATATATATCATTTATCCCATATATTGAGAATATATTTCTTAGCTTTGTCAGTTGCTTTATTGTTTTATAGCTCTCTGTTTATCTCCTCCTGCTGTTTCTCCCCACATCACTGTTTTGTTCTGGTGCTTTGTGGAGGAGTACATGCAGGGAAGGAAACTCAAGGAAACTCCTCTGTGATTGGAGTTCTGTCTTTGGTTATGGCACAAATAAGACTCAAATTAAATTGTAGTGATGCTCATGTATCACATTGTATTAAGCATGTCTGTATAATTAAGAACTTCTTATATGATTTAGCAGATCTTGAAGTTAGATTTATTTAATTTGTCTGGCTGTTACTTTGGAAATAGTCAGTTTTTTTTCAAGGCCCAAATAATGCTTGTACTGCGTTCTTAAGATTTTAATCTACCTGTCTGATAGACTCAGCGATGCAGTTCCTATCTGGATAATATCAATGTCTTTGTAGAGGCTGTAAATGGCAGTTTAGTTGCAACCCTGAGAGACTGTTTGCAACATTGACACTGAAATTAGAGCAAATGGTCTGTGCATGTTTCCACTTCTGAGCGGTGCACAGCCTGCTGCTTACGCTTCGCTGTCTTCCAGGTATTGACTGCTGGAGTACACTGTGTTCACATATATTTTTCAGCACTGCATCGAGCTCAGGCTAAGATATCCTCCCAGCCTTTCAGAAAAATACATTAGCTCATTCTCAGCAGCACCTGAGCACAGTCATAATTGTTCTGAGAGCAGCATGCCAGAGTAAATTCATGCCTGCTGAAGTAAATTCATGACTGGCAAAATGAGCTTCTCTTTGTTTGAAATGCACTGTGTCCTAACAGATCTATTTTGGAGTTAGATTAACTGCAGATTAGAGGAAGATGTATTCTTTGCAGCAGCAATGATTCACTTCCAAAGACAGTTCATGCCCTAGTTAGAAACTCGCTTATGACAGTAGTATTGGTGCTTTTTGTCCATTTGTAAGGTTTGGTTTGGAGCTACTTGAGTGCCTTCAGAGTGCTGCCACAAATACTTGGCCCAGGAGCAGGCAGGGGAAGGGCACACCTTGGGGGGGGCACAAGGTTGTAGAGGTTGTAGGCTATAACCTTTCTGTCAAGGACAAAGCAGAGAGAAGCTCATCCAAGGAGGTAGAAACAGAAGAGTCTGAGCAAAAGGTTTGAAATCCTAACCTGCAGTTTGTGTTCCCTCATGAGTAAAACTATAAATGTGGGTTGCCTGCTTTTGTAATCTTCCCTCAAAAGCTACATCATCTAGAGAAACAGGAAAATTGGGGCATTTCTTTAGCTATCTAACCTTTGTTTTCAGATAGTCCTCTTGTAAAGCTTTTTTTTTTAAAAAAAATATATATATAAAATATTGGCTCAACTTCATAAGTATAGTAAATCCAGTTTGTTAGAACTAGAATATTAAAATTTATTGTTTGATCTATTTGGTGAATTTCTTTACTAGAACATCAAAACATCAAAATTGAGTGTTAATTCATCTTTCCTTTTAAAGCCTTCATGGATCCTCACTGTCAAACCAGAGTTCACGTTAGGCACACAGTTATTTATCATGCTGTCCTGTCTCCCGTAGGTTTGCAGCATCAGTTTTAAAACTTCATTATCGCAGTCTGGTCTGTTCTCAGCTCCTTGTTTTCTCAATCAGTACTTTTTTTTTTTTTTTTTTTTTTTAACTTGTGAAACATATCTTAGAAAAATATTGCATATTCTGACAGATGGCGTAACTGTTTAGTGTACGCAGTGGTTTTGATTTTGTTTCTGAGGAATTCTTTCCTTTGAAGTTTGCTGCATTATTGTATAAATGCCTTCTGTGTTTCACAAAGGCGTGGATAGGCAGCAAGAGAAGTCCTGTTTCCAGTGAGGCAGATCTGCCAAGACATGGGAGTGTTCTTTTTGCTTGAAAGTGTAACGAGGAAAAGGTCTACAGCTGGGTGCAGTATGTAGATTTCCTGCAATACAGAGCAACGGAGTAAAGAAACACGCAGAATTAAACAAAATTGCAGCCAAGACTTGGACCTGAGGGAAGACACAGTATTCTTACAACCCGGAGGGCCTGGGGGGGTTTGTTATGCTGCAGGAAACCCAAACTTTCTGGATTGATAGCAGCCTGAAGAAGAGGACTTAGTACGCAAGATGCAGTTGAGAGATTTCTTTTTAAATTCTCATATTTTAAGTCTGATTCTGAACTTTTAAGTAGTGGCTTGAAAAGGTTTATTTTAAAATATATATAAAAGCCTTTTATAAAAGGCTTTTATGTTACTGGTGTCATCAGGGACAAGCAGTGGTCATGTATCTGCAGCAAAATGCTGGCTGATTCTAAGGTGGAAAATACTGTGTTTCTAGGAGTCTTTTCTCTCTTCTCTCTATTTTTTTTCCTTATTTTTCTTAGTAGATTTGAGAATCTTTCATTTGAGGACTTTCATTGGACAATTTTGCATACTTATTTCCATTCTAATGGCTTTTTAATAATAATTAAAAAAAAAAGCCATTCTATATTTTTAATAATAAAAAAAACACCTTTGTTGTATTGCTAATATGGAATATTAAAATCTATCTTTATAGTGGCATCCTTTCTCTTTTCTTCCATAGCTATGCTTCCACGGATAAAGGCATAGTAACTAAAGTGGCACAGCAAGAAAGCTTTAAGTTAGCAGGACATTAGTACTGTATGCTTTCCAAATTCCAGAATGTTTATCCAATGGAGAATTTAAAGTAAGGCCTTTCCAATTAGGAATGAAAAATATTGGCCCTTTGAGGACTTCAAGGCTAATGATCCATATTCCCAGTAGGGAAGCATATTGTATGGATTATGGATTTCCATCCTCAGTTAATGTTACCTGAAATGTGGCAGAAAAAGAATATTTTCTTTGGCATTGCAATGCTAAAAAACCT
Organism: Aythya fuligula; assembly: GCF_009819795.1. Classification (NCBI taxonomy): domain Eukaryota; kingdom Metazoa; phylum Chordata; class Aves; order Anseriformes; family Anatidae; genus Aythya; species Aythya fuligula. The sequence continues at coordinate 22,767,417 of NC_045560.1, forward strand.
GTACAAGAAGTATAAATTTATTCATTTCAATTCCATTCCAAATTTAACTCCAGAATTGTCTCATGTCTAGAATAGGTGAACCTGAGACTTGGATTTCATAAAAGGATTTTTGAAATTTGATGTTTGCACTGTGAACAGAGTGGATAGATATCAACTAAAAATAGGGTAAGCCAGTTGTAATATGTAATCAGCAACTCGTTGAATGCAAAAATGGAGACTGAATTTGATCTTCATCTGCTCTACCCATTTAGATAAATAGACTTGAATTGCTATTTGCTTCTGAGATTCCGAATTTTTCTTGCTTCATTTCTTTGCTCTTGTATTCATTTACTAGAGGTTTGCTCCTTGATACTTATAGGAAAAAATAGTAAACAAGAAGAGTTGAACATTTTTTTTCATATATATTCTTCTAATGTATAAAACACAAACCACATGAAGTTTAACACCCAATTAAGACAGACTTTAAATGTCGAATAGTAAAAATAGACACGTTTTTTGTGCACGTAGAATAGTGCTAGGTTAGTATGGTAAGTATTCTATTTTCAGAGATGAAAGATGTGAGATATCAGTGATACTTTGTCATTGATATATAGTGTCAATCTATTTTAATATTGCTTAGACAGATTAAAATATTTAAATTACCTTAGATTAGAATTTATTTTGGCTATTTTTTATCTGATTAAATCAATATAAATTATGTTTATTCCAGTAAAAAGGAATAGGAAAATACATTGTATAATTTCAGAACAAGATTTAAAGTTTTTATAAAATGAAAATAGTTTGAGTAGATGAAAACAGACTTAACCAGTGTGCATACACATGCAGTCACAGAAATGTATTTTTTCTTTTAAAGGATGATAATTAAAAAAAAAAAACTTAGAAAGCAATATATTTTTCATTCTTTGATATTTAGTTATAAGGCTTTGTGTCAGGATTTTTTTAGTGTTTTGTTAAACTAAAACATGAGAAGTGATTTCTTGAAAGGCTTAAAATAAATTAAAAAAAAAATGCTTGAAGTCATAATCAAGTAAGTATGTATTTTGTTAACTGATTTGTTGACCAAGAGGCTTTTACTAGCTGCCTTTCTTTTTGGGTGGCAAGTGGCTGAGATTTAGTTTGGCCTTTATTATGTTTGTCCTTAAGGTTTACTTATGCAGCCACTTAACATAATTTTTTCCTTATTTTGATACCCAAATTATGAACCAGATAACGCCTGGAAAATATTTTTATTTGCTTCCTTTTTCTTTCCTTCCCATTTCTTTGTTTTAAATGTCCTGTGTTCAGAGCTTTTACATTTTGTTTTGCTTTGCTTCCCATTCTCCTTGGGAATGCAAGATTTTTATCTTGCATTCTTCTCATTCTGTAATTGCCTTAGACTCTGAAGCTACATTGTTTTTTCCTTTTCTTTTTTTTCCAAACCAACATGGTTTTCTGTCCTTCACATTAAAAGAAGAGTCATTAAGAGTCAATATCCATACTCACTTTTTTTTTTTTTTTTTTAAAGTTAGACCCATGACATTCTAATGGAGTTTATATGCTAGTTTTGCCAAGTAGTTTTCTATAGAGATCTATCTTATGTTGGATGTAACTGTTTTACAGTTGATTTTCTGCTTCTACTGAATGCAAAGGAAACATGTTAAAATAGCAACAGATTATTGACAAGACTACTGTTCTGGTGCAGTTTTCCAGATCTGTTCTGATTTTAGTTTTGGTTGGTTTTGGTTTGTTTGTTTGTTTTTTCCCCCTGCCTGCTACTCCTTTAGAAGTGTCCTTTTAGAAGAGATTCAGCTATGGACAGATAGTTTGTCTTTATGTAGCTGCTGTGGAAAAATCCTTACTATCCATTGAATAACAAACTCCATTTGAGGGATTATTTACTAAAGGCAAATTTGATAATCTGTCTAAAACAAAACAACCCCCCCCCTGTTTTTTCTAGGAGTTCTTTCAGTTCATCTGCCGGAAAAAAAGTTGAAGAACAGAATTAAAAGCTCTCTCTCTTTTTTTTTTTTTTTTGTTTTGTTTTGTTTTGTTTTTTAAATGATTTGGTTGCTAGTCAGGTTCATTTGTTTTATTTTCTGTATTTTTTTTTTGCCTTCAGTCAGGACTTGATATCCAGGAAAGTTGGTTGGAATTTGCCCGTTATCCTCCTCCAGAGGAATTGGGCTTGGTTATTTGTCCAAGAAGAGGAGATGTCCATACTGCACTCCTGTAGTATGTTAATGAGCACATGCAAATTGAACTGTAGTGTGTTTGTATCCATTCTGGATGATGTCTGTATTCTGAAATAAAATCTCCATTGTAATTAGATTAGAAATCAAGAGTCAAGCTGCAGCTGTAAAGCTCAAGGAGATGAAAAGATGCATAAAATTGATGATGGTAATTTTGTTGCTGGAGGATATGTTTCAAGACCTCTAGGGGATATGAAAGGAGGACTAAAAAGGTTGCTGAAGAAGCATCAAGGGAATCTCTTCTGTGGCACACCTCAGTACCATTGCTGTTAACACGAAGATCTGTTGGCCAGTCAGAAACAGTAAGAAAACTGGTGTGGTAGGACATGCCTGCTTTTTTTTCACTGCAGCGGCTGCCATTAGAAAGTCTGCTGGGAGCTCTGGCATCAAATTTGGGGAATACTGTGCCTGTGCACAGGGCACACACCTGAGAGAGGTGATATGTTACAGCATCAAAATCCACTGGTAAGTAACTCATTTTCATACCTGCTGATCTAATTTCTCAAAGTCCAATGATATACCAGTCCAGACACCTCACTGTCTTGCTAAACTACTGACAGTTTGAGAGTTCCCTTTTGTTTTAGAGTTGCTCTTGCAGATTTCAGTTATATCCATGTATGCTATCAATTTGAGTTTGCATTCCATATTTCCTGTCCTAAATAATGGTTTTAAAGCTTGTTCTTTCTTATTCAAATGTTTTTATTTTTATTTTTAAGCTTTTATTTTCACTTTTACTTTTCACTACTCAGGTAGTTCTTGAACTGGAGCATTCATCTGATATAATTCCCTTTCTTAGGGAATTAGTCTGTTTGGTTTATTTCCTGTCTCCATCTGCTGGTAGGAGGGCAAATTGCCAACTGGACTGGCATTTTCTGGATTTGGAGAAATTAAACTTGCAGGTAAGAAATTACTGGTTTTTCGTAGGTATAACTGGAAATTGAACTACCTTTTTTATTAAACAACAAAATCTATGTAAATGGGTCTTCCAGAGACAATGTCTTCCAATGACATAAACCCAGGGCTAATTAGAAACAGTATTTAGCTGAAGTGAGACCAGAGAAATGGTTGTCAAGATGAGGCTTTTCTATATTAGCTTTATTTGCACTTGAAATTATTATTTTTTTAATCTATTTTTAAATTCCCAGAGATAAATATCATTACAGGATAGTAAGTAAGTAAAGATAATCACGTTTTTATATCATTTGCGTTTTGTACACAGGAACCCTGTGTGCAGACTGTATCCTGTTCCCGTCTCTCCCCTATAAATGAACAAAATGAATCAGGTCACATTTTAAGTTACAGAAGTTTTAGACGTGTTAATTCAGAGGAACAATTTCGTATCTTTCTGAGAAGGAGCTGAGCTGCCAAAAGCAATGCTAGTGCAAGTAGAACTATGGAATTAGCTCATTAATTAAATTTTAAAGGTTACTTTAAAAGAAAAACAAAAACAAAAAAAAACAATTGTTTTTGTGATCCTTTTTTGGAATAGCTCCTGAACGATTGTACCAGAACAACTGAAAGGGCAACAGACTGTAGATCAGTAATTTGTTTATTGCATTTTGTTATTGTGCATGTACTGTACGTAATGGTATTCTGCTTGTCCTTAATAAATCATCTCAAAAATGTAAGTCATGAAATAACCATCCTTCTCCACTAGTATTCACTTGTTCTGTCTTTGTAAGGTACTCTCCAGAATACTTGCTTGCTGATTTCTTCTACTTTGATTATCTTGAGGTCTGTAATAAGATTTCACTGCTCTCACTTTTCCTTACTCCTTAAATGCACAATTTAAGCACTGCAAGTCAAAAGCATGTGGAGATGGTTCTATGAGCATCTGCACAAACCTGATGTTAATATTCTGGCTGTTCCTGTTACTCACTGGATGAAAGCAAGTTTATTGGATGAAGGACTAGGTTTTTTACTTACCATCTTTCAGTACAAAAATAGCAGTTCAGTAATCACTTCCAAAAAATTAGAAATGTCTTCTCTCTGCCTGCCATTTTTTTAAATGTTTTTCAGAACTTTAAACACAATATGAAGGTATTTCATAAAAATATTTGTTGTGATAAAAACTGCTTAGGGCAAAAACGTTGAGAGCAGGAGAAAAATAATTATTTTGTATCTTTAGGTCCCAAAAGACAGCTTCTGCTACTTCTTTGACAACATGATTGTAAAGGGATGGAAATGATTGCAGGTAGATATCACACTGAATGTGGGAAATAAGTTCAGAAGCATTCAGCCAAGATTTTTTTTTTTCATTTCTAGTTTAGATGATGTATCATAAATAAGTTTAAGCCCTCTCCTTTGTTTTGAGTCCATTTTTACACATTCTCTCTACTCTGCATAAAACTTTCTGCACTCTACAGTCTCACCAGGATGCCCTGCCCTGTTAAACCATATCTCACACGCTGCCTTTCTTCCATTCAAACGGAGTCATGCTGCTTTTACCCCTGTGTTAAATGGCTTAGTTTATCTTATCCAGGCCTTATATGGCATCATCCTGAAATCATCACAGCTATAAAACCACTATGAATAGAATGATATTTTATCAAATTATATATAAAATTAAAGCTGTATAGTTTGATCTTTAATATTATTCTTTGGTTTGGATGGTTTAGGGATTTTGTTCCATTTAAGTGATGCTTTTTATGACAAGTCTGTGCTTGGAGTCTTGCTTGCTTGGTCTACAGCTGCTTTTCAGCGGGTACTTCTTGCCAGTGTTTCATTCTTCAGAGCTGAGGTGGTAGAATAAAATCTGTTCGTACATAGGCCTTTCCAGTTTAGTATGTTTTACTGCAGACCTGCTTTCATCATTTTATGCAGAAGATTGCATGTATCACTTTGCCACAGATTTGAGATATTTTCCAATCGAGACCCAGAGATTTCCTGTGTGTGTGTGTAAATTAAAAAAAATGCTAAATTTGCATTTTATTCTTGAATGTTTTGTGAAATTTAGAAATGTCACCAATATCCCTGTTTGCCTTTTGTACCTGTCCACCAATTCTTTGTTTCTTATTTTTGTTTTGAGTCTTTATTCTATTTTTTTTTTTCTCAGAAACTTTTTATATAGATAACTTATTTTGCTATACTGGCAGATATATAAGTTTCAATAGTAATATTCTTCTTTTGGTTATACAGTCTGACATTATGCATGTGGAGAAATGCTCTAATCTTCATTGCACTCATTATGATTATTAAGAAAAGTCCTACTTGAGCTGTTAAAGTATTGCAACCTAGAGCTGATCAGCACTAGTTACAATGCTGGCATTCTGGCGAATAGAGTTCTACTGTAGAAATTAATTCTGCCTTGGATAAAATAAATCATTGCCTTTTGAGGCTTCTTCCAGAATGCCTCTTTGGACCAATCATTAGAGTAGGGGAGCACTCAATAGTATAGAGGATCATTTTTCACATTGAGTGTTTGGAAATTCACATGCTTATTTTCACTAAAATGTGATCATATTTGCTTCCTTTTTAGCTTGTGTGGTAAACCTTTTGTCTCCATTTCTTCCCCTTTTTGAAAGTTTGTGGCAGTATCACTACTGATTTATGATGACTGGGAGTTTGAGAATGATGTAAACTGTGCAATTTCATACTTTGACTCTGAAAATAAGTCTGGTTATTGTATGTGAATTGATAGTGCCTTTGTTTATCATGAAAGAATAGCTGTTTGCGAACTGTGCCATTCACAAATGCTTGCTGCAGTTAAATCTTGTGATGTTTTAAGAATGACTGCAAGAGGACAAACAGCTAAATAATTTGCAAAGCTGAAAGAATAGGTAGGAACTCCTAGCACCTGCTATGAGCATTTTCTCAAATTTCCTATTATCTTTATTGCTATTTCATAAAAGCTGAATACTGTGTTTGGACTGATTTTATATATTCAAAGATATTTTTATATAAAAAATAATATGAGAAGAGTTACTTCTGTATCCTATGTAGTGCCTGTTTTCCTTGCTTAGCGTGGTGGAGAACTTTAAGTTGTGAACTCCCAGTACTGTCTTCAAATGTTATTGCTCTAAAATCCTCGGAAGAGTTTAGTTAGGCATTTATTCAGAACTTTTTTCCATGCAGCAAGGATGAAATTTCAGGTTACAGTAGCATGAGGATTTGTGGAGCAAGCCTTGATATAGAAACTCATGTAAAATACCGAAATTCTACTGTTAGCAACTTGTCTGCAGATGTGTAGTTTTTTATCCTCCTCACTCACTGTATTTATTTCTTAGTAACCTAGCATAGCTGCTGAGTTGTGTGGTGATAATGTACAGGAGTTGCCCAGATGGGAATTTACATATACTTGTATGAGTTTGCATTTAGTTACTGTGTGCATTGTTGCTAATATACACTGGGTGTCCTGTTAGGAAACCTCACTGAAAGCATGCAAGCCCTCCTGGGTCAGGAGGTCGTGCAGCCCAGGTATCTAACCTCATAGTGACTTGCCAGGTCAGTGATTCAGCTTCCTCAGGCCAGCAAGCCTTTTAACAGACCTGTTTAATGTTCAAGGTACCCCCGGGGATTAGGGAAACACCACAGGGAAGTAACACAAAAGATATTTGAAATTATGGAGAGCTTCAAGCTATGAAAGTGTTTGCTTCATACACACCTCAGAGAGCAGAAACTTGAGGGAGATCCCAGGGTAGAATAGCTGATGTACAAAAATCTTGCACAAAAGCTGGGGGAATTCACAGAACCATAGAATGGCTCGGGTTGGAAGGGACCTTAAAGATCATCCAGTTTCAAACCCCTGCCATAGGCAGGGATGCTGCCCACTCGATCAGGTTGCCCAGGGCCTTGTCCAACCTGGTCTTGAACACCTCCAGGAATGGATGAGGCATCCACAATTTCATTTTGAGATGGAATTCTTCTTGAGAAAAGTTTCCTGAAAATAGTTTTGTTCACTCTGGTGCTTCAATGCTTTCTCTTGCAACACTGCCATGTAACTGTCTCCTCTCTCAAACTCAGCTACTAGAAATTGCTTACTGAACTCATTACTGTCTTACCTTGCTTTGTGGGGAATTTTGTCTTTTGGGTGGGATTATGTGTCCTTGTTGAGGTTCCTGTCTAAACAGTTCAGGTATCATGAGAATTAAAAACTGCATTGTAAAAATAGACCTGCTGAAAATAATACTTGTTAATTCATATGGACATGTGTCTGCCATCAATAGTTCTTCAATTCACTGTGCAGTTTGGTGTTTCAGATAACAGCACGGCATTTGGCTTTGAACTCCAGAGTACATTCAGTATGGAGATACTGCAACATTAGCTATTTGCTTCAGGCCACAGGTTTTAAAACTAGCAAAGCAGCATGTACTGTTGCCTAGTTTTCATAGATTTTAGAATTTATGTGTAAATTAGAAATAAAAATAATATTGCTTAAATTAAACAACAGCACAAGAGTAGGCTGGAGGTTGCCTTTTACTACTGGAAAAAGGCTAATGTCGTCTTGGAACCTGAATAACCATTATACTCTCCTAGTTTCTATATTGTTTTTGGTAGATGATTTCTGATGTTAGCATATTAGCTTCCTTGTTTCTAGAACTTTAGAAAACTGATCTGCTTCATAAGGCTAAGAAGCAAAACTGATTTGAATTGTAAGGTACCTCCACTAACGTGTTTTCAGTAATGGAGAAATACACTTTACTAAAAACTGTAAGGTGATAAAACGCAGAATAACTTCGTGTCTTGTTTTGCCTGGAAGCATGTAATGGAATTAACACATCTGGGTTTTAGTTCATTCCCCCAAAACACTTATTTCAGGGTGAGGAGGAGGCAGGTTGCACTTCAAAGCCCACAGAATTGGGAGGAAAAAGGGAATTATGTTCCAGTAGTTGGTCTGTTAATTACCATTATGCAGACAGAAAGCATCTTTAAAATGATGCTGTTTTTTTAATGCTTTTGCAGGAAGAATGTTATTTTACCTTTTCCTGTTCTTAAGTTGCTTCCCCAGGAAAAGTGAACCCGCTTATGATGGTTTATGAAAATTGCAGTCTGTCAGTCACTTGAAGTAGAGTATTGACTTGGATGGGACTACTTGTTTTGTTTTTCTTTTTGTACCTTAAAGAATTGTTTTTAATAGACTCAAATTTACTGTTTTTTATATTCACAGGACTGTACTAAAGAATAATGACTTGAGATCAAGACAAGAATTAACTACTCACCTCACCAATCAGTGGCCTTCCCCAGGAGCTCTGGATGTCAATGCTGTTGCCTTGGACACTCTACTCTATAGAAAGCACAATCAACAATGGGATGAGTAAGTTGAATATTTAGATTCACCTTTAAAGGAACAGAAAAACTCAAAATTATGTATTTCCCATAGCATACTCTTAAATGTATTCTATTTGAAATATCTGTTAGAAAAATTCTGTGTTTCTCACTTAACATGAAAATTTCCTTCCTTTGGATTAGGGGAAAAAAAAAAAAAGTTTTCACACAAAAAAATAAATAAATAAAAAATAAACAACAATCTTTTGGGAAACAAAAAACAGAGACTGATTAAGTGAAGAAAGATTAATATTTTTTTTATTAGTTATTTCTCTAAAAAAAATCGTTTCGTGGAAAATATTTCTAGTGGGATCTTTAAATGTGTTATTATTTAAACTTATTACTTGTTTTACAGAAAAAGTTTTCAAAGTCTGGACCAACTTTCAGCAGATGTTAGTCTTTCTCAAACCTCTCTGGATCCAGGCCACTCACAGGATGGAAAGCAGGATGGAATAAACTTGTTAAATGAAGGTACAGAGCTATGCCAGTGGGTTCATTTTCTTTTATTCTTCGTGGTTCTGATCTTCAGACCCCATGAGGTGAATTTTCAGTCTGGGAAAGAGATTGAAGTGCATCTTTTCTCTGGTGTTACGCTTTTTTTTTTTTCTGTTTCTCTAAGTACTATATTTCAATTAATTCATTTCTTCAAGATTCCCTCTCATTCCCAAACAGGACTTTGCGGTGCGTTCAAGGCTAGGCTAAGCCTGTCTTCCTTATGTGATAGATACATCACATAACCTGAGAAAGGCATCTTCATGCTATAACTAAATCAAACCTTAATCCCACTCCTGTTTTTTAAAAGAAAATTTAAAGGCACTAGATTTGCAAGTACCACTGTCATTCTTACATCTTGCTTTCAACATTAATTTGTGGTAATCTGTGGAGATGCAGCCTGATAATGCGTATGGTTTTGAAAACAAAACCAAAAAACATGATATGGGCTGTGCTAGAACATAAATGTAATATGCCGCCCCCTTCAAAATCTGTATGCTTATCAAAGTTTAACTGCTCCATCTTGTGGACAACTGTGAAGAGCAGAAAAATTTGGGAAGACTTCTGAAATAGTAGTATTTTGAGTACAGAACAGAAAATAGCATAAGCATTTTTCTTTATCTTATCAAATAGTTACCTTTTTAAGCTGCTTGCTTTTAAACTCAAGTTTAAGATGATTTATTTTATTCTGCAGATGAGACAGGAAGGTGAAATAGGGAGATATTGATAATCAATTTATTTATTTTGTGCCAGCTCAGCTAATAAATTACAACTTAAATGGCTATTCTGAGAAGGAAGGAATTGTCTGGTACACACATACCTTTTAAGCATGTTTCTTGTTAACTGTCAAGTGTGTTTGGATGACAGGGTAGATGCTTGCACTGCCACTCTTACACTGCAGGGCTTTTTCCAGTGTCAGGAGTGTAATTCACATCAAATTACGAAGAACAAAAACATTTTGTTTTGTGAAAAAACTACATTCTGATTCCAGATAATTCTGCGCTTTTCCAGGGATTCAAAATAAGATCTCTAGTACTGATACTGTATTAGTAATATCATTTCCATTTATAATGTACTCAATTAAAGCCAATTCTTGAATTAGTAATTTCTATTCACTATGTAGACTGACCAGCCCAGCCTGTAATGCAAATCTCTGTTCTGCATGGATAGGGAAGGTATAAATAACATCTCTTCCTTAACCGCATTTCTGATGAATGCATGTGCTGAAGCAGGAACTTGTAACAGTTTAGATGAAAGTATTTTATTTTTTTTTCCTATTCCCTTTTTGTTTGTGGTCAGATCATCTTGTGCTGTAATGATTAGATTAATCTGTGTTTTCCTTAACAGGGAAGGAGGACACTCCATCGTTGCTTGGCCTTTGTGGCTCTCTTACTTCAGTAGCAAGCTACAAATCTCTAACAAGTCTGAAATCAAGTGAATATCTTGCGAGTCCCACAACAGAGATGACGAGTCCAGGTTTAACACCATCTTGAGATGCACACGAACAGGAAGAGCTTTGTGTTATATGCATTTGGTTTATGTTCTATAATACGACTTGCAGTGAGACTGCTAGTTCTAAGTTAAAAATAAGCTGCTTTATTTATTTTTTTTTCACAGTTACCAATTTAATTCACAAATTCTCTTTTCATTCAAGTTTTTTTTTTTTTTTTTTCCTGCCAGAGGACTTTTTCAGATTTTCTGCTTTAGTCTTGAATTATTTAAAACTCTCAGTCAGGTACAGGGCATATAATCTGACACTTTTGGCTGATTTTTAAAATGAAGCAGTTGGAAATCAGTCCCCTACTTAACTGCCATGACCTTTGTTTCTCCTTGCAGTGGTTAACAGCCTGGCCCTACTATAGCCATAGTGCTTCTCTGCAGTGCTTTAAATATTAACTCTTGCAGAAAACACAGGGAATCCTTAATGCCAGTCTTTGTAGGCAAATATTTTACTTAAAAATTCATCTTTTCATCTGTGTATGTTGCATAGGACCTCAAATAGCGTATTTAACCTGCCAAGAGCTCTTCTCAAGTTGATTCAATGTTAGATTTTGCATTCTTATTAGCATCATGGCACTTACAAGATGTCTGAATCGCACTGAAGAATCACACTGAAACACTCTTAGTAATTCTTAAAGTTGCATGAGAATAACAAATACAAGTTGATCATCTAAATCAATCATACTTAGTAATTTGTAAATATTGAGGAAACTTGCTAAATTTCAAGCTTTTGAGTGACCTGGCTTACAAATAATACTCTATGAGGAATTTTTTGGCTTACTGGCCTTGCTAGAAAGAGAGGGACTAAGGATGGTGGGGTTAGCACCTTGGGAAATTTGGATCATACATTTATCGGCAAGATCCCAAGGAGACTGAAAAAGGGGAAACAAAGACAATGTAATGGTATTCTCATGTTAAAGGTTTTTCTCATTCCTGTAGTAGTGCAATAGGTATTTTCCTTGATTAGGTAATACAGCAAATCTTATTTAAGTCCGTTTTCTCAAATGATTTGCCATTTATTTAAATTACAGATACAAAAAGCCTGCAACATTTTTTAAGTGAAAGTAACTTTCCAGATTACCCGACGGTTTTGAAGTTTGCAAATTAATTTTTGAATTGCAAACTATATTCTTAATTCTTTGTAAGATACAATGGATCCTTTATCTAAGAATTTTGCTAATCAAGGTAATGCTTCTCAATATGATTAGTAACTTTTTAAAAGAAACTTAAGCGCATGTAAGTATGTTGTATTTATAAGTGCTAGGGAAAATGCTTTTTTTGTGCCAAAGAAGTTTCATAAATTGTTTACATGAGTAGCTGCAATACAAGACAGATTTTTAATTGCTTACTCTCGGATGTTTACAGTATGTCACTACATTCTGTATGGTTTTAGTTGATTTGCCTCTTGTAATGGTACCTTGGCACTACTACAACAGTCTGGTCTTCTTAGAATGGGCTTGAAAGAGAGAATTCATTCTTACTGTTACCAAAACTGCAGGAAACATACAGCCTCTGTAAGTGTGGGGCTTCATTTCTCTGGAACTCAAGGCACTGTTGGATTTAACTGCATGAGGTTCAAGATGCTTTGTCTCAACTGTAGTTCTACAGTGCTGGAGGTTACTGCATCCATGATGGGTAAGCGAATGCAGAGGCCATTTTAATGGAAAAGTTTAAAGCAGCTTAGAAAATTCCACAGGCCTTGTCTTTCAAGCCCTTGTGAACCCACTCAGTTAATTTCTCTGTAATAAACTTTATTAAGTCCTTTCATACACTGTCAGAATGTACATTACTTCATGTAACTGTTCTTTGGTTATTGCATTAAGTACATGTTCTCTCATGGCAGTTGAGTAACATTATTAAATACTAATTTGTAAGTTAGAGTTGCATTTTTTACTACAAGTACAATGAGGGAATGTGGATTCCAGAAGTTAACATACTACATCAAGGTGTAGTGATTTAATCAGTCTTGTTTGCTGTTAAACACTTCTCCCACTTCATCAGTATTTTGGAGGGGGCTATTATCATGATCTTTAGTCATGTTAGCTGATGGCTCTTTTCTTGGAGCTACTGGTGTGAAATTCATGTGTCATTTAACTGAAGTCTTTTATGTAGTCTGACACCACTGTGAGTTTCTGGGTGTCGCTTTGTGCATGGGAAATCAGTTGTGTGTGTCTTTCTCAGTTCTAAACATGAATCATTTTTCAGAAAAAAAAGAAGAAAAAAAAAAAGAAAAAATGCCAAAACCGTATGTTTTGTTGCCTTGATGTTCCATAAATGTTGCATGTAAATTAAACATTTTGTATCATCGCTAATTACTAGTTTTTGTCTCTGTTTTAATCAAACAAAATAAGACCATTGGCAAACTACAGTACTAGTGGGCTTGCAGCAAATTCTCTTTCTGGAAAACAGGGAGACTTTGTTGCTGTGTGGTCCAAAATCTGCTGTTACTGCTTTCTTTCTCTTCTACTAGAAACTCAAAATAAGGCCTAAAAGTACTTTGGAAATCACAATAGCGTAACAGTGTCAAACTCTCCTAGGGCAGTACCTCTTGTCTGCATCATATGCTGTAAACTTTGTACCTAATATCTTTACTACTAAAGTGTTTTTCAGCGTGTGCTGAATTTTCATGAAGGCCAAACACCCACTGGGATACTTTATTCATAACTGAGTAAGACTGACACCTATTTATTCAGTAAAGCACATAGAAATATGCAAAAAGTAAATAAAATAAATATCAAGCACTTATACTGAAAGTGCATTGAAGAAAGGAGGGGGGCATTGAGGAGGCAAGAAGTTCTGATTCCATAAGTGCCTACTCACAAGGGAGAGGCTGCAACAGTTCATGTGCTGTGTGTGCTATGCACCCTAGCCAGAGCTGGGAAACTGCCTTCAGGTGGATGTACACTTGAATGAAACAGGTGTTGAACCACATGTGTTTTTACCAGCAAACTTGGTCTTCAAAACCAGGTGAGCCCAGGCAAATGGCATATTGGGGAACGGAGCCTGCCTCTGTCTTAAATCTTTGTGAAATGTGCAAGCTATCACAGGTCACAAATGCGAGGGAGTATTCCTCCCCAACACCTGTACAGGCAGCTGGCTTCAGTGCCTGCATGTGCTTCAATTTCCTAGGTTGTGCACACACTACAAATATCATCTTAAACTAAAAGGTCAATGCAGCACCTGTCAGCATATTCACCATGCTCTCTGGGTTTCTAATAGGCACTGTGTATTTTTTTCCAATTTGACCTAAAGCATTTTCTGTTTTAAATGAATCTGAGAAGACTGCAAAGTATGCATTTACACAAAATACAGAGCTTCAAATAAACATACACAAAATTAAACACGTATTAACCAAGAATAAGTGAGCATTTATTGAATTCATTCTGTATCGACCTTCTTACAGCAGGATAACCAATTCATACAATGGAAGCCTAAATATTTTATAAACGCTGTTTTAAGTATCCAGCAAAATATTTAATCAGATTGAAAATTAACAGTGGCAGTTGTTAATCCTGTCCACAATGATGAAGAGTGTTTTTTCCCCTTTTAACTATCAATGAGGAACTGTCACAACACCTCTTTTTTCTTTGCTCTAGTGCAAAAGAAGTCACAGCATCTTCAATGACAGTTTCCAGATCATGTATTTTTCTTAGTCTTAAGGGGAGGGGGGGGCGGGGGGAAGTGAACAAAGTTGCATTTAGGTACTAAATGTAGTGGCAGAAAGATGCCTTGACCGATTCAGATTTGGCACAAGTTTCACCATATGTTTTTACTTCTCACAGTTGGATGAAGGAGAATGAGAATTAAGGATGTTGGTTTGATTTTTCATTTAAATGACTAAAGAAAGACTTCCCGTATTCATATGTGCTGATCATTATGGCACAGGCAGGAGCAACTTTAAACAGCCGTGGACCAACACCTGCCCAGAAAAGAAAGTATTCATTCTCATTTGTTTTCAGTCGATCACTAGTACGATTTAGGGGTCATAATGTATTGATTCCAGAGTATAGCACTGTAGAACTGGGATTCTGCGTGTCTGCATTCTTCAACATACCAACATTACTGACAGAGGCATTACCACTGTCAGAATACTCCGACCTCACCTCTGCCATCCTGTGTGGCCTGCCTGACGCAGGTGCATCATTTCTCTGCCCTTTCTGTCTCCCCACAGAGGTGGAGCAGCCTGACCTGAGGGCTGCTTTGCTCTTGTGCAGATGAGGTGGCCCCAGGGGCAGACTCTGTGCCCTCCCACAAGCAGCAGTGCAAACCTGCTGCTTGTGTGGGGCAGGCAGAGGCTACTGACCTATCAGGTAGGACAAAAAAAGGTTCAAGAAGCCCTGCATCCTGAAATGGGGGAAGACAGGCACAAAATTCTCTGTGGGTATGCATGTGTTGCTTTATATACACTATCTATTTCATAACTGACAGTGTTCAAAGAGAAGGAAACATATTTTGTGCATGTTAACATCTAACAATGATGTGTTAATTAAAATGCTATCTCGTCTGTTTTTTTTTTTGTTGTTGTTGTTGTTGTTTGTTTGTTTTGTTTTTTAGAAAGATGTCAAAAGTTTTTACCAGCAAATAATCCAGCAATCCCATTTTTAGCGACAATTTTCCTCATAACTGCCCAGGTTGATGCACTCTGTGGAACTCAACATAGTACAACAAAACAATGAATTAAATAACACATAGAATCAAACAGAAAAATATTTTTAAAAATCGGAGACAGTCAATTCAGTATGTAGTATTATCAGAGACAGTATTCAGTATGTAGTGATTAGGTTTAGTTTATCTTATGTTAATTTTATCCATACTATTTATACAGGATCTTAAATTCATACAGTATAATTATTCCTATAATATTCAAATCAAAATAGCATGACATCAAAAAAAATGTACTAATGCCTAGGGTAAAATACACAAACAGAGACAATATCCCTTTCTAGAGTAACTGACAGTGCTAAGAAAAGTTACCTTGGTTTCACATGAGTCAGTCCCTCTCTATGTCCCTTTATACATGCAGCTAGAAGAGCATTGTCATCCAGATTTTTAAATATGGTTTTTAAACAGTTTACATTTTACGGTAAACTGAATCTAAAGATAAGTTTTGAGAATTAACATAATAAGAATATATCATAAGAATGAGTATAATAATTAAGCCTAGGACACTACATTTTACATCTAAGTTTACAAAAATAAAATCCCTAAAAAATGTTGAGTTTAAGAAAGTATAAGTCTATAAGAGGTGGATTGCAGTCCCTTGTAGAGCTAATTTAGATACCATAAGCTACATAACTGCAGCAATACCACTGCATTGTAGACGTATGCAACTGTTTTAAACGGATTATTATATTTTTTTTTTTGCTATTTCACTCTGCACATGCTTTTTTCATTGATCTGTAATATAAAAGTAGCAAAGGTTCTTTTTTGTTGTTGTTGTTTTGTTGTTGTTTTTTCCCTGGCTGAAAGTTAAAATGATTTCATAGAATGCTGCAAAATGTTTTTGCAGCCATAAAGAAACAATATGTAGATGCATAGTCAGCATCCAACTCTAACAACTGGACTTGGAAAGAACTTAACCAGTACAAATCATAGCTAACCACACTGTGATTTAAAACGTATATCTGGTTAATATCAGCCTAATAAATATTTGACAGCTTCCTGTGATTCAAAGTGATATTACCAATGAATTCTTATGTTCATCAGCACAAGGGAAAAACTGAAACCCAGTAACAATTTATTTATTTTTTATTGGTCTTTGATAATTCTGCAAAAGAAACGTCTTTCAAGAAGTACACCAGAAACAAATAATTTACCCAAGAGAATGAAACCTTATGTTAAAATGTGAACAGTAAGTTTTCATGACATCTTTCTGAACCAGGGCCTTTAAATTAGTTTCTAAGCAGAAACTAATGTTTGGTTACTCAGTCTTTTTAAAGTTATTTAATCTTAAAGCCACGATCTAATGCATTTTCACATTATTGGAAGGTCCTCTGTTTCAGGTCCCAAATAATGGAAAAAAAAAAAGTTTTTAGATACAACTTGCTTGAATTGCTAGAAAATGTAGTGATGCTCTACTAAACACATTAAAAAAATTCTTTAGAGCTGCTGGAGTAGTCACTAAAACGCTCTCAAAATTAATTTATTTGAAATCACACAAAAAGAAGGTAAAAAATACAGAACCTGAGCAGAGAACTTTCTCTCTGTAGTTTAATTAAAGAATATTGTTCTGAAATAAACTGCTCATAAGAGTTCCAGTACTATTTTTATTTTCTATTACTGACTGATAGCGAATCTGAAAATATTTTTTCAATTATTTTAATCTACTCAAAACACTTTTTCAATAGAGCACTGATGATATGATTTTTTTTTTTTAAATGAAGATTTTCCCTATTTATAAATAACTTGCTTAAATGTATACAAATTTGCAGTTGGTCTGACTAACTATGATAGTTCTAGATTTTTGTGTGTGTATTTTATACCATCATATACATATACATTATATATACATGGTACTCTATTTGCACCTTCTTCCTACTCTCTGTCATTGATAAGATACTGTATTTATCCTAGGAGATAAAAATTATCCTATAAGGTGTAAAAATTTGGAAAAGAAAAAAGGCCTAGTAACAGAATTTTTAAATAAACATTAGAAGAGAAATACTTAAAATTCCTACCAAAAATCCATATACCTAAATATTATGTTTTATTTTTTAATTCTTTACCATTGCTAAGAGAACCAGCTTCATTGAATGTATCGAACACAAGTATTATTATTAAACAGTTCTACAGAAATTGCTGAGCAATTTGAACTAAAGAGAATTATGGGTGTTCAACAACAAACATGGCTGAAGACAGTCTGAGAAAGCTGTGTAACAACGTAATTAACAGCACCTTACTTTTTAAGGTCTCACTCTCCCAAAGTTCAGTCTGCCTATGTGTTTTCACTACATCAAATGGCAGAGTTATGACAGCTGCAATCTATTAAGAAAAAATATATAGTTTTTAACATTATATCACCAGCAATTGAAATTTAATTAAAATTACATTAAACCATACACATGTTAAAACTAGATTTATTATTCCTAGCACTTGATATTATTGAAGTCTTGTATCTCAGAACATTATAAATTATTCAGATATACCTAATCAACTTGAATGCCAGGCCATGTGTGTTTAAACACCAAAACAAACGTAGTTTCTGAGAGAACCATGCAAAACCATACCAACTATAAATAGCTTATCAGCAACAATAATAAGAGTAGAACTAGAAACAAAAAGACATACTTACAGAGCCAGATGCTGCCCCAGAAGTAAAAGCAATAAAAAATGTTGGTTCGTGTGCACCAAGATTCTTGCACATCATCTTCTTGAAGCGTTCGTAATTATACCAGTACATTGCTATGGTTATAAAACAAATGAACAAACAAACAAACAAACCTTGCATTACAGCACATTGGTATCTCAAACACAGAAATTCAGTACAATTCTTTTACTGACTGAAGATGCAAGAATTCTACTGTGACAACAGGAACAAAGAGAAACAAAAGCTGAAAACAAACTAAAAGTGTTCTCTGTTACAATCCATTGATAGCTCCCCCAGCTCCCATTATGGGATTCCCTTTGGAATATACACATATTCCAAATTTCTTCATATAATTCAAATTACCCTGATCATTTTGTCATTCCCATAAAGTAACTCCTACCTTAATACAATCTAACACGAGCACTGCAAAACTCATATAACATTTTTTTTGTAAATGTGATTTAGTATGAATCAACAAGTAAGTTTTTGATTATTTCCTATGTATTCAGGGATATTTTACACATTTCATAGATCTCTCTAATTCTACAAAAACGTGTTTCATACAAGATGAAAGGTTCCTCAGGGCTGTCTCATACTCTTGAGACACAGAGTATAGCATTTCATTTGGCACAAGCAGGAAATAAGTTTTTGCTCTCTGGAATCACTAAGGGGAGGCTTGCCTTTGAAAGTCCTCACAGAGGCATTCTGAGGCGCAACTTCTAGGAAGAACATCTGTTTCTGTTCTGATGAAATAAACTACACTCTTTCTACTTTGAGTTTCAGTTAGAATGCAGATGCTACTGAGCTGATTCCTGGTTGCAGTTGGTTAAATAAATGCTACAAATGACAGTTGCAGTTGAAAGGTGGCTGTGCCTCGTTCAGCACTGAGTTCTGTAGGTGGTGGCAGCAGAGATATATCAAAGTGTTTCCTTGCTGTGGAAACCACAAGCCTCCAAAGTTTTGCAAAAGCAAACATAAGTGGTATCTCAGAAGGGTTTGAGGAAAACCTGCTAGTGAAATGTATGTAACCCTAATTTAGTATAAATTGTCAAAATCCAAGCCTTTGAGCACTTGCAAGATTCCCTTCCCTGCATACCTTTCACATTTATGTTCTCTGCAACATTGCTTGATGAATGACTAAACTATTATCATTAACCCAATTCTTGTGCTTATGGACATCCACAGCTTAAGTCTTATTTAGTCAGCTAGCTGTCCAGGGAACCTTCTTGAAACATATCATTCACACTCGGGCTAGAACACAGTGGGGTTCTAATCATGCTGTGCTGTTGGTATGGTCATTCTGTGCTACCTGAGTGTTCTCAAAGAGCAGCTTCTTTCTTAATACAAATTGTTACACTGGCTTGAATTCCTCTAGAAAAAGCTAACTTGAGCAAACTGCAGCAAAGGCACAGACTGTGCTGTAAAAACACCAGGAGCCTGCTGTTGGTATATCACTCAAAGAAAAGTGCTATGACTGAAGGTAGTGGGGGAGCACACCTTGACTGCATAGAGAGTACTTATAAGGAAAAAAAATGATTAGAAAATAGGTTTTGAAATGGCATTAATCAAGATTAAACACCCATAGTTTTATGTCATCAGAGTTTTGTGGCATTTAATGTTGGCATTAAAACAAAATCCATTTTCCTTCACTCATGCACCAAATTGCCTGCTCATTCCTGGCTCTTTAATGACAATCCTTAACTTAAAAGGCAGTAGCTGCATGCTAACATATGCCTCTGCCTCTCCAGCATCCCACTAGGGCCTATGTAGGATTGGGCACAGACAAGTGCCTGCTGGCTTTAAGTGAATGCCAGAGCAGCATGGAGATTGACTTAAAATCAGTGGAGAGGTTTTGGAGTGCTGGAAGGACAGCAGGCATGGATGTAAGAATCTGTAAAGAACACACACACATCACTGTAGTGCTCTTTCCATTCTGTTAAAAGTAATAAAGGCTGACTGGCTCCTGCCATGTTGATACAGACAAAAATCAGTAAGAGAACAAGAGTGTCTACCTGAATTCAGACAACAGGAATCAGATGAAAATTTTTAGAGCTGCCTTCTGAAGCTTAGCAGAAGAGCCTAAAGGAATGATGCACTTGGCAGACAGGGAAAACAAGTAAATTACAAATAAATATTGAACAGGAAGCCCCTTAAGCAAAAGCTTCAGATGCATTCTGAATTCTGTTATCTAAGCGTTAGAGAAAGCATGTTGCCACAGGTTCAGAAGCCTCCCCTATGACAAAAGGCTAAATTAAGTCCCATTGAGGACCACCATCCTTAAGCAGGAAATACAGTCTAAGCTCATTTTTCAAACTCCTACAGATCACAAAGCAAAAGAAAACAGGGTATTATTCATTCTGAAAACAAAACAGCTGAAATAACAGTTAAATGAGTTAACAGAACTAAGTTAAGTGTCCTTTTTAATTAAGTAATCATCCCCACTCATCATGCAGTTGCTTTGTTCACAGCCAATTTAAAATTTTCTCAAGGTCTGCATCTAAATGTACTCTAATCCCGTAGGAGTTCAAACCAATGAGTGCTCCACCAGACTGTTTAGAAGCACCAATTAAATTAGACTTTGGATTATTTTATGAATGAGATAAGAGAACAAAGAAGAACAAAGATACCAGGACAAATCCTTCAAGGGTTTTCTGCCTCCAAAAATGGGTTTGAAGCATTTTTTGGGGGGCCAACACAAAGTGTTCAAAGTTGTTATTCCTGATACTTCCCGAGGAACAGAAAACAACTGATGCTTGATGATCCACAAGTGTTCTGACAGGGAAGGGTTCTCACCGCTGACATTAACAGCTGGGAACACTGTCCTTAAGCAGTCTTGTCCAGTTACCTCTGTAGGTCCAGAGACAGCAGAGCTTTAACAATATGGGAGAAACTACCATTTCCCCCGTTACAGTTATCTTAAAGAATAGAATAAGACTAGCTATGCTCTGGATCAGACTTTTTCTTTTAGGCTTTCAGCTTTGAAGCTTCACTAACAAGTTGTGCTCTAGCTTCATCTTCTTTTGGAGCAGTTACACGAACTATTTCATCTTGGTAACAAAAATGTCTGAGGACACTAGTGTGTCACCCTGTATTTGTACATGTTTTCAGGATCAAGGATCAGAACACATAGATGCAGCATGTCCCTCTATAAGGAAATAGCTACTATACCTACAATAGAAAAAAAACCCTACTGAAAGTCTTCAAAAGTGTTCATTACATAAGCTAAAGATGAGAAAAAAGAGTCTGAATATGGATAAAAAGCAAGTAACAAAGAACCCTATCTGGCATTCACAAACACACACACACACACAAAAAAAAAAAAAAAAAAAAGAAAAAGCACTCAAATGATAACAAGTAAATCTCAGTCCTTCTTAAAGATAACCATTAAAATTACATAAAAAATAGAAAGAGTCTTAAAGTAATCATGAATAGATATGTCTTACACAACACAATATTGCACCTGAAATAAACCCCACCTGAGAAAGGCACGTCTCTCAGAACAGTAGAACTCCAGCCTCTCCACAGGGAAAGCCACCCATCTCTCGCCACTTTACTACTGATGCACATGTGCAGTTGCTTGTAAGACAACTTCCGATACTGCATTCTAGTTCTGATCAGCTCCAGGGGGCTCACTACAGTAACTGAACCGACTGAAAATGAGAGAAATGTGAGCTGTTTAAAAACTGAGATTTACTATTAATATTCCATGAACATTAAAAAGTCAAGTTTCACATTGCTTTAAATATTCGATTCATAGAATCATAGAATTATTTGGATTGTAAGGGACCTTAAAGATCACCCAGTTCCAGCCCCCTGCCATGCGCAGGGACACCTCCCAGCAGACCAGGTTGCCCAAAGCCCCATCCAGCCTGGCCTTCAACACCTCCAGGGATGGGGCATCCACAGCTTCTCTTGGCAGCCTGTGCCAGGGTCTCACCACCCTCCGAGTGAAGAATTTCTTCTTTATATCTAATCTAAGCCTATCTTCTTTTAGTTCAAAGCCATTACGCCTTGTCCTGTCACTCCATTCCCTGACGAAGAAATCCTCCCCATCTTTCCTGTAGGCCCCCTTTAGGTACTGGCAGGCCATTGTAAGGTCTCCCTGGAGCTTTCTCTTCTCATGTTGAGCTTCTCAGCCACCAACACCCCCAGGTCCTTCTCTTCAGGGCAGCTCTCAATCCATTCTCCACCCAGCCTGTATTTGTGCTTGGGATTGCCCTGGCCCAGGTGCAGAACCTTGCACTTGGCCTTGTTGAACCTCATGAGGTTCGCACAGGCCCAAGCCTGCAAAGGTCCCCAGCATAACAGTTGTTATTCTACCATTCGCTCTCACAGCTGTCACAAGTAGAATATGGAACTACACCTTCAGAGGTTTCTAAGAAAGCTCCAAAAGACCCAAGCTACTTTTACAATAGATGGGGAAAAGGATAAACAAAAGTAAGAAAATATAAAAGCAAATACAGTAAAAATAAAACCAGTACAAGCCCAATTGTCATTTTGGGCTGTTAAAAAGAAACAGAAAAATAAAAGAGCGTACAGATATTTTATTTCATTTTTTTGCTTTAAACAGATGGGTACTTACATCTGCTTAAGGAACCTGCAACTATTGGAATGTGGTCATTATCCTTTCCTAGTCTAGACTTCAGAGCTTCACTCAGTTGGTCATAGCAGGTGAAATAGATCACTGTGGTAGGAAGTGCCATTATTCTAAAATAAAAGAGAAGGAATTTAAATTAATACAAAGAAAGCAGGAGCTTAAAGTCAGCCATCTTGTGTGGATATTTTGCTGAAAAAAAGAAATCAAATTTTTAGCTGTGAGCTGTTATGTATAAAGAAAAAGCATTAATTACATAGCTTTGATTCACTGCCTCTAGTTCACAGTTTCAAAATCACAAATTTCCTAGTTTTCCTAGTTTTCTAGTTTTTCACATTATTAGGAAAAAAATAAATAAAATGATGGTGGATTATCTGCCAAAATGTATTTCATGTCAGCTTCAGAACTGTTTCAATAAAGGAATGGAATTGAAAGATCTGAATAAGAAGCAAACAAACCTTATGGACCTCACTAATCTTACATTTTTATTCATTTAACAAGTGGAAGACTGTTTTCTCTATCTTAATCAACAATTATGATTTAATAAGAAGTGTGCCAGTGTGTTCCACTAGGTTCTGTGACTAGGAATGGGATGACTCTTAAGTAACATTCAGTGTTTTACAAGATGCAATTTTAATACACGTTACATTTGACCACTTTCTTGGATCACTCATGGAGGAAGACGTAATTATAGAGGTCTTAGTTACTATCTGTACCAGGTTAATATAATAATAAAAGACAAATCAGATTGAGGCTGTTTGTCCTAAAAAGAAGGTCATGTGGAGACTTGATAATATTTAAATACGTAAATTGCTCTTGTAGAGAGAAAAGTACTTTACATGGCAAAGTTGGACAGAAAACAAACAAACGAACAAGAAACCAATATCGTTATTTGCAAGAAGATTCAAGGTAGATGTTTTAAAAAAATGTAAATATGGGTAATGAGGTACAAGACTGGAGTGTCTGTGGAAACAGCTGTGTTGCTTATTGCAGGTCATCAGTAACAATCTAGGACAGCAAATATCTGTCAAAGTCTAACATTCTCTGATGATCATGTTTGATCCTGTGATTTGCTAATGCTGTCAAGGGGATAGTTACAGTAAGGTTACCACTTCTAAAAGGCAGAATGAAAAGACTGATGTCCCTGTTTAAGTACTGGGAATACATCAAAGAGGTTTCCAGGAGAAATTTCAAGAACTGGCAGAAATTATACTGTCTCCAGATGTTTACCAAAGTTTTAAAATCACTTATTTTTCTAAAAATGAAGTAAACTTTGACAGCACAATCCATAAATTTTTATCAATAATAAAAATAAAATTCGACTTACAGTGTTGGTGGAAGTCCACTCCACAGTGATTTAATTCCTTCTATTTTAATAATTTTTACAAATGCATCCTAAAAAATATAACCAGGCAAAGAATAATAATTAGCTGCAAAGCTTTTATTAAAAATATGTTTCTAAAATTGCTTATCATTCTAGGATCAAAATTTTGTAATTTCTTGTGCTAGCTATCAAATTTAATTATACAAATGGTACCACTGAAGTGAACAGAAATATTTGTGCTTGAAATTATGAACTTCCTTCAAATTTTACTGGGCCAAAGCAGAAAGTTTTTGTCTGTTACTGACAGCCCTGTGAATAAGCTGTTTTCAGAACAAATACAGCACAGCAACAATATATGGAAACTCCCCCAAACCAGTCAACTAAAATATTTTTTCAGTAAATAACAAAATTTCTAGGTATGAAATAGAAATTCACTTTTCCTGATTCTTCAACACTTGCTTTCTCTGACAAGGCGACAAAATATTTTCAAAATATACATGCTATACAATACACCTGGAAGCTTACAACTATTATCACAGCTGTCCCATGCATTTCCCAATCCACTGACAGCAGAGAATCACTGGACTTTGAAGGACATTCAAATAAAATCATCTTCAAAAGACAAACTTCCAAATATTAGGATAACTAATATTCTTAAACTTTTTTTGGGGAAGAAACTGAGATTTGATGGAGTTATGCCCTTATTACAAGGCCTCAGAAGATACAGAGCTGACAGGCCACAAAACAACTTTGAATTGGACTCAAAGGAAGAAAAAGGCAAAGAGCTTTAGAGGACACAGCTTTGATGGACAGGTCAGCTGAGCATGGTGAAAACAGAGACAATTTATCAAGCCTGACTTGAAAAAATGGAGCTTTGAGATACCCCAAATGTCTTAACACAATTTGACAAAAAAAGACATTTTAGAGAAAGAAAAATTCAGAAAAAGGTATACTAGGATCTTGTTTTCTCTCTGTTTATTCTGTATCTGTTAGTATCAAACATATGCTAAATATTAACATATGTATAAATAATTATTATAAATATATAAAATGTATATATACACAAATATAAGTAAATCATAAATAAAATATAAATAAAATATAAATAAATATAATTATAAATGGAGAATCAACAAATAGACAATCCAGAAAGTTACAAATAGAAGATTGGAGAAAAAATGCAACTAAATCCAGTGCCTGTGCACCCTATTTATATACCTTAATACTTGTATGGGCAAATACAGCAGAACATTTTTATAGTTCTAGCGTTGGCAAATGACAATGTCCACAACATTTTTTTTTTACTGCATAATTGGTCAGGTCTTGTTATTTACTTTTCTTGTTGTTGTTGTTGCTGTTATTTACTTTTTTTTTTTTTTTTTTTTTTTTTTAATGAAAGGAAGTCCAGTGATATGACAGTCATTCTTCATGAATTACCTTTTCATAACAAAACTGGGCATATAATAATGTCAGTGAGAAAACTAAGCGGTTTTCTAAAAATTATACAGTAAAGTTAATTGAAAGCTTCAGGCAAGTTATTAATTAAAAAAAAAATAACACCGTAAAACCATTCAAGTAGACATTTCACGAACATTTCATTCTTCTCAAATATTTAATTCTGAAAAATCCTTGATCCCTAATTTAATTGCATAGTCAAACAAAATGTTGATTAATGAGGCAGCATCGACATCACTGACATCAGTTCTGTTTCAGGTGTCTGGGTAAGTCCTAGTCTTACAAGTTACATTGGGTCCAGAACCTAACACATGAACTTAACTTTAAAAAACTATCTGCATCATTCATTCATTTCAAGAGCATACTGGGAAGTCTACAGACAGAAGAGACATAAACAGGTAGAGACAATCAGTACCTGCAATCAACAACTATCAGCAATATAGTTCAAATGGGGAAAATAAAACTTTAGAGACAGTACTGGGTGAGGAATGCTGTGCAGCTGCTCTCTTTTTTGTCTTATGAAAGGAATTTGTATTTTCATGAAGGTATCATTAATCGCTATCTAAACTACGCAGTGTAACTGCATGAATACCCTCTCAAATGATAAAAGGTTCTACTAGAACTTAAAATAAATAAATAAATTTACAGTATGCCATTTAGAAAATGTTTACAATGTGCAATTTAATATAAAAATGAATTGTTCTTACCAATGTCCCTTTGAAATGCCCATTTTTCTTATACCAGCCTTTGCTGTCCCCACTCTCACAAACACATATATGATCCATAAGGCCACTGGAGTATACAAAACACTTTCCTAATGAAATGGTGTATAAGAATATAGTTAATAATTGTAAGATTGTTCTCACTTAGCAGCAGTTCCAAACTGGATACAGTAGCAAGATAGATTTATTTCTGGTTAGACAAACAGGAACAAAATAACTTTGGAAAGGCAATGTCAATGACCTAGGTAAAGGAAAGGAGAAAACAAATGTACTTCTCAGAGTGCCAGACTAAATGGAACTGCTCGCACTTGCAGAAGGAGACAAGTTTATGTTACACTACCATCTGCTGAAGTGCAGCAACAGTGACATCCAAATATTCAGTGCAAATATTCATCTCAACATACAACATGGAACTTCCACAGAAGTCATCTCCTTTCCTTTTTAATGTCATTTATTAATTACAATTAAATAGTAGGAATCATTGGCATATCCTTGATTACACAATGTATTAATCTATCAAGAACCTAGGCGACAAGTG
The DNA here is from genome assembly GCF_009819795.1 of Aythya fuligula. NCBI lineage: Eukaryota > Metazoa > Chordata > Aves > Anseriformes > Anatidae > Aythya > Aythya fuligula. Next base: position 22,793,840 of record NC_045560.1, read on the forward strand.
ACTGTGGTAAGACTCACTACTCTTTTTCAAATCTCTTTGGATTCTGGAGGAGAGGAACTTTGATATAGCATCATGATCATATAAGCCTTCTGATGAAATATGACTTATTTAGTAATAGATTTTTTTTTTCCTCAATTGAGTAATAATCGTACATTTCTTCCACAATGAGAATATTGAGGAAGAGAGAAAATATAGCCTATTTTAAATGATATATATTTATGAGATTTTTTCCACTATCACTGTTTTGCCACTTTCAGTGACACATATTTTCTTTAACAAGTTTAGTATTTATTTATTATTTTTTTTCCTCCACTGACTCTGAAGAAACAAATGCAACTACTGGAAACAAATAAAGCCATTCTGCTGCTTAGCATTTTTATAATTATCAGGTAAGTGTAACAGCAAAGATTGAAGAGTGTCCTCAATTACAGCACGTTTTAATTTACCTTTGGGGAATGGATTGCTTTGGGCTTGCAGTCGAGTTTTGACAACATCAAGAGGAGTTACTAAAATGAAACAAAGGAGCCATTTAGAAACCTTGTATACTCTGAAAAGAAGCTATAGAGGCCTCATCATGAACTTCTACAAAAACAAAACAAAACAAACAAACAAACAAAAAAAAAACTGTTTTACAAGGAAATAAGCCAGAAACAAACAAACAAACAAACAAAATCTACGTATATATCCTGTGTTTGCAAGTGACTAAATAAATCTTTTCTAGTTTGCTAACAGTTGCACTGACAACAAATTTTAGAGATACAAAAAGCTCTTCGAAAAGCCATTGTGTCATCTTGTATGAAAGTGTTAAAAGTTGTGCTATTACGCTCTACCGGTAATGATTTGTAAATGGTATACCACAAGGCATGTAAGATAAGGTTTTGGCCTCAAGCATATTATTCTGTCATTATACCATAAGTCATATGCCAGTTATACCATAAGATGGTAGGAAAAAATATTACAACATTTTATTTATTTTTATTTATTTTTTTACAGTAAAATATTTCAGCACTTTTCATATGTTTATTCTTTTCTGTTAAACTGATTTTAATAGCAATGTTCAAAGGAAAAACGTTAAATTTGTGATTCTCTTTCCTCTGTCTAGAGGAGATCCAAAACTTTAGAGCTATTGAAAAGTAAATGAAGCTTTAGTGAACATTTTATCGATTTCCCTCCAGAACTTGATCTTTTTACAGGCAGAGATATTGAACACTGTGGTGTCAGCTGGACCACTCTTCAGCCTCTCCTGATTACATTGACTCACGGCTACCTATGTACAAGCAGCTAGTGCCACCTGAGTCTGTAAGGTATCCAAAATATCAATAGCATTGACATATATAACACAGGATCTACAACTTTATTAAGCAGCCGCTGGAGGCTAGGTCAAATACTCTAGCATCTGTTTTATTTGCCTAGAATCACTGGACACGTGGTATAATGACAGAATAAAAAGAGTATGAATTTGACAAGGTCCTAGGTAAAATACTATTTCATAAAAATTTGGAAGATTTGGGGTGGGGGTATCCAGATTATCCAGAATTTTGAAATACTATCAAAAAGCTATCTTTAAAACTGCTTAGGGAAAGCAAACAATAAAATACTTTAACAGTATAGGACACCACAGCAAATAAATTGATCTTACTACTGAAGTGGTAACATGAAGAGGACCTTTCACAGTGGCATGTCTTGCAGGATTCATTTTGTACTGTAAACCTTCATTTAAAATCTATTTTTAAACAGCAGAAAGTACGGAAAACTTTCAGAAGGCAGGCAATAAATTACCACACCAAAAGACATAGAATTAAAGAGTTAAAATTGCTGTTATTTTCAGTAGTGGTTAACAATTACCAAGGACAGGAAAGATTTCAGTTAACCACCATGTTTTTTAAAATACAAAAGAATTATGAGAAAACTATCTAAAACCACCCTTATTAAACATGTTAGCAGAAGTTTATAAACCACATATATGCAGACATCTTGCTGAATTGAACTGAAGAGTGATCACTTTGCAAAGATTCTCTCTGTGGCAAGCTTAATAAGCCTTACCAAATAATGATGTAATTATAGCTCCACAACAAGAAGCTATTGCTTGCTGAATACTGGTTGTTTTACTGAAGTTACTATTACTCATTTCAGACATGGCTTTATCCTTGGAGAAGAAAAACCTGTCAAGGAACAGAAAAATATGTTGCAAGACTTTGTTCAAAACTTGCAGAAGAATCAAGGGAAAAAATATTTTTAATTTCCATTAATATATTGCACATAAGCAGTAATAACCTAAATATTAGTTTTCTACCTGTACACAAGGATCTCCAAGAGTACTTGCATGATGCTTTTCATACAATCCAAGTTTTCTAAATTACAGTAAATCTTCCCAAACCTTTTTACATGAAATGCGATGTTTAGACTGTTTGTAAACTACATTAAATAGTTAGTACGTATTACCTCTTGCTGCAACAAAGGAGTTAGGATCTTGCAAATTATCTGCAAAGAGACAAATGCCCAGCCTGTGGCCCACAAACTGTAGCACAGCAGAATAATTCATCTAGCCCTCCTCTTGCTTCTGTCGTTCCTGTCAGAAAATCCAGAGAGGTCTCCTGGTGATCCAAGCTGCAGCCCGCTGCTGGTGACTTCCTGGCAAACTGCTCACACAATAAACAGGGACTAACTAGCGTTAATGAGCATTAATGGTGTCTTTGAACAGTAATTCCTTGGACAAATCCTGCCGTATAGCTGCATAGTCAAGGTACGGCTGCACACCTTTGAAATGTACACATGGGATCTAAAAATATGCTTATATATATCATACATAAATATATGTGTGTATATATATATATATATAAAATATATATTTTTAGAATCTGTAACTAGCCAGGACAGGAAAATAAAATCATAAAAATAATAAAAACAACCCCCAAAACCACACAATAAACCAATTTTCTGGACAAAAAAAAAAAATAAAAAAAAAATCAGAAATAGAGGAATATCTTTAAAAATGCACACATACTAAGCGCAGTTGTGACTTTGTTAGTATGCACTGATCTATCTTTTTATTTGCTCCATGGGAACGTAATGTTTAGTTGCTTTTGCTAAGTTTAAGAGGGAAGGTGGGAAGATTAAGCTGCACGTAACGACTCGTCTCCCTGGTGAACTAACGCGCTACTTTGCGGACGGTTGCCTTTTCCAACGTGCTTTTCGCTTTATTTTAAGACCACTTTGAAGACGAGCGAGTGGGGCTGGGACCTCTGAGGGAAGCAAAGCTGCCAGTCACCAACACCCTGAGCCCCTCAGATCCCCCCATACCCGGGCCGCCATTTTCCACCCTCCTCCCACCCCCCCAGCGCCCCGCCCTCCCCTCACCCTGGGCCCCGCCCCCGCTCCCTTCCCGCTCTCCCCTCACCTCGCGTCACGCGGGGCGACCGTTGGCGGCGCGCGGCCGGCAGCGGGGCCGTGAGGGGACGGGGCCGGACCCCAACGGCTGCCGAGGGGCCCCGGGGCTGGGGCCGGGGCCGGGGCCGGGGCCGGGGCCGGGGCCGGGGCCGGGGCCGGGGCCGGGGCCATACCGGCGGCGCTGCCCCCGCGGTCTCCTCACGGGGCGGCGGAGGAGGATGTGACCCCGCCGCACGATGAAGCCCGGCACCGCCAGAGCAGCGCGGGCCCGTAAGTGGCCGGGGGGGGGGCGGCTGGGGAGGGCCGGGGGCGCTCGGCGGGCACCTGAGGCCCGGCCGGGGGAGCCGGTGCTGGGCCGGGACCTCTCGGCCCTGTGAGGCTGGCGGTGAGTGAGCCTCTGGTGGCCTTGGGTGGCCGTGGCCAGCTGGAGGGACGCTCCCGGAATGCATCGCTTTAGCACGCTCGCGCTCACACGCTTAAGTTTTTTTTTCTTTGTTTGTTTGTTCTTTTTCTTTTTTTTTTTTTTTTTTTGCATAATGTTGGGAATTAAGCGCAAAAACAGCCTAGCTGGGGAGGTGAAGGCGCTAGCAGAAGCTAGGCCGCCGCCCTGAAACCAGCTCCACCCGGGCACAGCCTTGCTGGTATCAGGGCCGTGCACGAGAGGGGCCTCGGGCACCTCAGGGCCACAGAGTTAAGATGCAGGCACTTTGCGAGGGAAATTATTAAAACGTCAGTCTTAATTAAAATTGCTAACTAACTCCACGTTTTTGCTTATCCCTAGTAATTTTAATACAAGTTTTCCAATAAAAATTACAATATTCAGTGCGTTAAGTTTTCAGCTCTGCTCTGGGTGTTGCTCGCGTGTGCAGGGTAGAACACCACATCTGATCCCTATGGAATTTCGCTTGCGCTCAGCTCATCTCTGACCCAACATTTCAGCCGTCTTTTTTGTTTAGCTTCTAAATCAGTTGCACTGTCTGGAGTCTCCATGCTTCCTGTTTCTCTTGGTCTCCTGGATTTGCTTTTGGTCTCCCAGATTTTACTAAACTGACTGTTATTACTGCTTCATTTCTGCATGTTCGTAACCATTACTTAGAGAACATAGCAGCACCAGTTGTTGTTCTGCTCCCTCTCTCTGCTGGAGACACTTTCAGGGAGGGAGAGAATGAGTAGCAGAGGGGCTGTTCTCCCTGTGGGCTTTTTGCCTCCAGAAGATGTCTCATCACTTCCTGCAGCAACCCTCTGTCCATTTTGAACTTCTCCAAAGGAGAAGTAATGAGTAGGGCGTTGGGCAGTGAGGAAGAAACCATCATGTAAAACCAGTGATAAGCCAGTCTTGGATGATCGCCTCTCCATCACAGGTTGTAAATCGGTTCATATAATGGATGTGTGTAGGACCAGAGAGTGCAATCACTTTCCCCTAATAATATTATTTTAGTTTCCAGCTGTGTTTAGTTGCAGGAATTTCATGAATTACAGTTCACTTTTATGTATTTAGGATCCCTCAGAAAGTATTCCTCTTCTATCTATTTGTGCAGCCTTCCTTCAGAATCACATCTTGGTACTGACAGTGTCCTTTGGCAGCAGGCTGTGCAGGCTTGCCCCGTTGCATAGACTGTCAATTCCTCTTTTCCGTTTTGTATCTGACTACTAGTTTTGTTTTGTGCCCCATAGCTCTTGTACTGGAATAAGCTATTTAACCATTATTTCTATGCTCTTTCTGATTTTGTATATCTGTGCTATATTTCCCCCAATTCACTCTTCTTCAGACTGACAAAGTCTTAATGTACAGTCTTTCCTCATACTTATGCTTTTTCTCCCTAACTTGGTGTTACAATGACCCCCCTTTTTTACCTCTTAGAACTGCATGTGGTATTTAAGTTGTGGGTGATTCATCAGTTAAAACTGGCATAATAAAATTGTCCATTTTATTTTGTTTCTTATCGAGGCTTGGGTGGAAGGCTCTGTGTTGAGCTTCAGGAAAGATCATCAGCACAGTTTAATAGCTGTATGTGGTCTCTTAGTTTTAAAATAAAATTTGCTAAGGCAGAAAGTCAAAGCTAAAATGATTCTGAACTTTAAGCATAGTCTGCCTGCATCTCAGTTGGGTGCTCAAAAATTAGATAAATAGTAGGATCTAGCTCTTGTACTTCTGATGTTTCCGTGACTTTTGACCTAGTCTTGTTCTAATGCATCTATATGAATCTTTTTTCTTTTTTTTTCTCCAGATGAGATAGTGGGAGAGGCCTGTTCTTTTCCTCTAAAATGATGTTCTTGTGATCATCAGTACAAGTAGTATATATACTGTGGTACAGAGATAGAAAATGCTTGCCAAACTGGATGAGAAAATTGGTGGCACTGTATACCAACTGAAATAAAAAAGTCCTTTTTAAGATGTGATTTTAGGGAAAAACTTATAAGGGCTATACGTGTGTCAAAACAATGTAAATAATAACACGTTTAACATTTAGTTTTTTTTTTTTTTTTTAAAGTGTCCTGTATTGCGTGGATACTTGCCTTGTCCATTTCTGTAATTTAGGAATTTTTCTTTTTAAAAAGAAATACAATTCTATTTAAATTCCCTTTTCTTTTGGCAGCAGATGGAATGCAAGCAAAAACAGAAAAGACAAAATCTGCTTTGAAGAATGCGAAAAAAGATGTAGGAAAACCAGAGAAACTGAAATATAAACCACTCACCGGGAAGGTGTTTTACCTCGATATTCCATCAAATGTGATCTCTGAAAAAATAGGGAAGGACCTCAAAGAACTAGGAGGGGTAAGTTCATGTGCAGACCTTTTATGAAGCAAAAAGCATCCTGGATGACTTTTCTTTATTATTGAATTTTAATGTTACATTTAATGTGACAGGATTTTATTTTTTTTAGCGCTTTCCTTAATGTTGAAATGTTTAATATGGACAGCTTATCAACAAGTTGGGCTTTTTGTTGCTAGAAGCTGTTCTGCTAGCTTTAGCAAAAGTTTATTATACAGGTTTGATTTCAGTTGATGATTCATTTGTTTAGAAGTTTATTAAATAAATGTACTTAAAGTTTACTAAAAGTCTAAAGTTTCATTGTCTGAGGTGAAATGTTTCTTTAACTTCTGACTTTTGGCACATGTTTACACGTTATAAATCAAGCTTTTCAGCTGAACCTAAATAGAATAGAGGAAGTGTTTTGCATACGTTTTAAAGAAGTCTTAACATAGTTTTCTTGATGGTCCTGGTGTTCTTTTAGCTTGGTACAAGTTATTTGTTAGGTTTGTCTCTTTAGTTGGATTCCTTGATGGAACTTTGTAAGCATTTGATCAATTTATACGTAAGACAGCATTTTCCAAAGTTTCTAATACATTTTATATTTAGAGGCTACTTAGCCAAAAATGGAGTGGTGAGGTTGGTTTTGCTTATTTTCAAGTAAGTACAAGCAGAGCTTTATAAAAGCTGGGCTGAAATAGCTGTCACCTAAGAGAGAGGAGATATCTACCCTTCTTGGCATTCAGAGCAGGCTGTGGAAAAAGAACTGAAGAAAGCTTTTGTGTGGTTGCTGGGCCCAAAAGCATTTAGAGGGAAACATTGGGATTTGGGAGATTGGCTGGTGGCAGGAACATCAGCTCCCGAGTATCAAGGTTGCAATGTGAGCTGAAAACAAGAGCAGAGTGAGAGGATATTCTAAGGACAGGACCAAAATTGTGTGCGATGAGGTAAGAAGTAGGTGGTGCTTGTGTGTTCTTTTTGTTTTATTTTTTTGTTAAAGGCATTTATTTGCATTCAGATAACAAGGAGTATGTCAAGGACAGCCTGGGACTTTTGTAACAAAAAGATTTGTATAGATAACTGCACTTACATTCTGGGATTTAACCCTAGTGTTTTTGGGTACCCATCCTTCTGCTGTGAGCACAGAGCTGTGAAAGCCACAGCTTTAGGAACAAAACTTTTTTCAGCTCATTCTGGTGACATTCTTACAAGAGTGGCAAGGAGCAAAAGGGGGAAATTTAAACGCTCTGTAATGTCAACTAGCAGTCACTTGCTGAGTTGATCAGCTCTGATGCTGGCATGTTTCACAGCAGAGCCATGGATCGCGGTGTACGGGTGAATTTCCTGAACTGGGGAAACCCTAGGGTAGCAGAGAGACCTGCCACGAGCCCCCAGCTCTGGTGAGAGCAGCTGACCAGGCTTGGCATGCACAGGAACAACTCCCACGCCTAGAAAAAACAACCCTTAAGGAGTGCTAGAGACCAGGAGTGCTGTGAAGAGGACATAGCACATCAGCCAGGGCATGGCAAGGCAGGTTGTGCAGCAGGTTGTGCAGGAGGGTGCCTTTGGAAAGCAGGCTGTTCTCTTCTGGGAACCAAAAGGAGGCACCATTTTACTGAAACAAAATGGTGTCCATCTGTTGCAACTGCTAGGCTGAAGGTAAAAACCAGATGGAAGGACTACAATCTCCCTTTGGGGACACCAATGCACAGACAGAACTGCCCTGAGCCTGAGCTGCATGGAGCCTCCAGCATCTGAAAGTTCCCCTAGGGTGGGAAGTCAGCAGTGGGTGCAAGTGTGCCCATCTGGATGAATTCTTTGAGCAAGTAGCTGTGTTAGAAGAGGAGCTTAACAGGCAGCGCAGCATCCGGGCACTGACGTGAGAGATGGATGTGTGGCATCGTGTGCTGTCACAGGCTGAGCGACAGCCGTGCCCTTCGTCTGTGCAAGGGGGAGGTAAGCTTGCTGCTAACCCTGAGCTGATGGACTCACTGCCAAAGGAAACTGGACCCTTGCCTCCCCTCACAGGAGGCAGAGGAATCTTCCTCTTGCCTCTACGTAACAGATACAGTGCTCTGGGGCTGGAGAATGAAGAGTGTGAGTAACGGGCAACACCCAGGAAAGGCCAGCTGTGCAAAGAACCAGAGCCACCAGAAAAGCAAGTAAGGTGTTAGTAATTGGAGGTTCCTTGCTGAGAGGAACCAAAGAACCTGTTTGGTGTTCAGTCTCTCTAGGGAAGTTTGCTGCTCACTAAGAGCTCAAATTTGTGATACCACAGAGGGGCTGCCAAGATGATCGTTAAAAGGTCTCTTACAACCCAAACCATTCTGATTCCATGATTCTAATTTGTGTTGTGTTAAAATGGCAGTAGTAATGAGTTTAAATGGTAGCAACCTGGTGTTTAGCTGCTGTAACCCCTGCCCTGGCAGTGGTTCATCTGTGGGCTAGTAAGTTTCCACATGACAGAATTTGAGAGGCAACTGGTATTTTACTTTCCCTTGAAAGATGTGAGTTTTTATTCCCTTTTTTTCTTTGTATACAGTTTAGCTTTTTTTTTTTCCTCTTATTCTATAAGCTACAACTTATCTGTGCCTCATCATACCTATGCCAAAGCAGATGAAAATGCTTCTGGGATGGGAACTTGTGGCAATTAGTCATGGAATACTTTCATAGTTGGGTTTTTGCGTCTTTAGTGTTTGATCTAAATAGGCTTTTCGGTAAATACTTTCCTTACAGAGCTTGTTAATGAACGCTTTTAAATACTCATATTCAAATCACAAATTCTGTAAGCATCTTGTTAAGCATCGTTTTACCTAATTCTCTCTTTTGTATGGAAAACATGCTTTGATTTAAACAAGTACAGGATGTCATAGTAACACACAAGCAATGCAATCACTTAGCCCGCTGTAAAGTTGGATATTCTGAATTAGTTTAAGAGAGTCACGGCAATAAAAGTATTAAAATGTCCTTTAACCACGATAGAAAAAGGACTTGCTTAAATTGTTAGCTCTTCTGAGTGTTGTTTTGCTAATACTTTTTTGAACCTAAAGGAGTGCTGAGCAGTTGTATGAAATTAACAGTTGTAAATCAGCGTGCTGTCTGAAAGCACAGGCAAAAAATTGCAATAATATGATTTCTAGTTACATGCATATCTTTACATTTAGCATTAAACCAGAGCACATTATCTTTTTTGTATTTAGAACAGAATTATAAGAATTCATATGTAAACAAGGTTACAGGTCAGAGGTTGAAAATAAAGTTTTTTTTATTATTATTATTATTATTATTATTCGGAGGAATATATGCCTACATTTTCAGATTTAGGCCCAGTGCTCTCAAGATCAACAACCTGATTCTTTGTAGTTTGTGTGGGGTGCACTGAAAAGTCTCCCTGTATATCTCCCTCTCAGTATGTCCCATTTCTGTAAACAGTATGTAGAGCAGAATTAGAAGGCAGAGGCTTGCTGTGTCTGCAATTTGTGCTTCCCACACTGATTATTAGTAGAGAAGATAAAAAGATTTTAAGCTACATAAACTGTCAAGAAATAATTAGCCAAATAAAATTGTTAATTGCACAGTGATAGATAATGAAAGATAGAGCAAAACAGGAGAGAATAAGCATGGAAAAAATACACGTCTTGCTGAGAATGAAAATACTATGAAGCTACTCAAGACTTCTACGTTTCTGAGGAGGGTTATGAATACTGTAGGTGTGCAACATGGTAATTTATCCTGAAATTATCATTCTGTAGGTCCTAAAAGTCATTGAATTATATCTCTTTGCAAACTGTCAATTACATTTGCATATTCATGTCTTTGAATGTAGTTGAACACTCTGCAATTTCTGTTAAATAAAATTATGTAAAATGTTCTTTTCCTTGAATTATTCTGTAATTTCTCAGTACAGTGTTTGAATTCTTCATTTGGGAAGTATTACAGCTAGATAGTTCAAGGATAGGTAATAATTGAAACAAAGCATTTTTTTTTATTGAGATTACAAAATCAGAAAATTTAAATTGGAATTTGTGACTTGTAAGGTGCTACTGCAGCTCAATTGTAGTTGTATAAATCTTTAGAAAATATCTTCCTGTTAATTTAGTGGGTTTTTAGCTTACTATTAGCTTTATTTTCTAATTTATTAGATTTATCTGGAAACTTTGTCATTTTTTAATGTATGCAAAGCAAGGAGTTACTGATTTATTATCCTGAAATAATGGCTTGTTTTATTTCTTTATATTTAGAGAGTGGAGAGTTTTCTCAGCAAAGATATCAGCTATCTGGTATCTAATAAAAAGGAGGCAAAATTTGCACCAACTCTCGGTCAGATTTCTCCAGTTCCTACCCCAGAATCTGCATGCAATGGAGGAAATAGTTCACCTCATCCTAGCAACCGAAAAGATCGACGTGATGGAAGTTCATTTAAGACAATAGATACAGTAAGTTTCTTAGTAATAATGCTACAAATCAAGAACAATTCATGAGATACACTTAGATTTTTTTCCCATTTTGTTTCCGGAAGATTGTTACAGTTCCTTGGATGGATACCTTTTTGGCTTTTGCTTTTAAGCAGTTCAAACATAATTTTAAACCACTTGAGGCAATCTTGTTAAGCTTTAAACTAAACTCAAGCTAATTAAGCAAATTTTCAGAGATTGAAATTGAAAACAGTTGTCTTTTCTGCAAACAACACTAAAATCTGTTCAAATATATTATGACTGAATTATAATTAAACATTGCCATCGTTATGTTTAACAACTGAATCAGTATGTCCAGGCTTGTGATGATATCTAATTTTTCTTTTTTTTTTTTTTTTTTTTTAGCAATGTAGCCTATTAATGTTTGCTGAGATATTGCTGTTTCAAATATCTGCAGAAGTAGTCTTTGATAGAGTTCAAGGATATAATTAAAATTGAACATTGTGAATTGTCAGGGTTTTTTGAGTTATTTCTTAGAGAATCGTGTTAATTGCAACAGTATCTGACTTTCTGCTGCTTTACATGAAGCTTGTTATGCAGGCAAGTCTCGCATCCTTTCGAAGTACTGTACTGTATCCATAGTCTTGTTTAGAAAAATGACTGGGGGGCAATCTATGGGCTGGTCTTCGCTGCACTAGGTGGATGTAGTCACCTCATCTTCCTAACACAGTATGTAGTACATCTTCTTTTGTACTGGTGGTAAAAGAGATAGGGAGAAGACTGAGGCTATGATTACATTCATGGCTTTAGCTAAATTTGGCACAACTCCAGCTGATGATACCTCATTTTCTGTCCTTCCCCCACCACACACCTGCTTGTATCAACCCCAACCTTGTAAGAAAAATGCAAATTCATGAAAAATAGCTGTACAGTAAACAAGAGAAGATTACTATAGTTACATTTTTGTTAAGGAATATGTATTTTAACTTGCCTTACCTTTTTGATTTTTGAAATGAATTCTAACTTGCTACAAATGTATTTCTGTTGTAATATAGGTACGTATGAGCAGAGGAAAATCCTTAGTTGAAAAAGCAATTAGAGAGCAGGTAAGTGGAGTAATTCTCAAGTCTGTATTCAATAAATGTTGGTCTTGCTGTTCTGGAAAACAAGCACTAGTAAGAGTGATAGTCCTGTAAGACAGAGATCTCTCATGGAATGTTCAAGCAGAAGTCAAGGGTCAAGGCATTGTTCTCAGCAAAATAGTCAAGTTGTGTTTTCTGGATGCTTCCTGAAGAATTTAAAGCCTACAGAATCTTATGACTAGTATAAGTTACCAAGATAGCTAACATAGCTCGCATTTTTTAAGGAGTGCTAGTGAAATTGAAGTAAATATACAATTTCATGTTCAAATCCTAGCTATTTAAAAATATGACGGTAGAGAACGCTCTTGGCTTTGTGAAAGGTTAAGTATAATCCTTTAATGGTGAAGTGCAGTGATGTGGAGATGGAAAAGTCAGTTTAGGAAAGTGCTCTTTTCGCAAGAAGCAAATAAAGTGTCTAAAATTTGATCTCAGCTTTATTATGACAGTTCATATTACAAGTTGTATATTTATTACAGTTATTGTATATATTCTACTGTGTATAGCTTAAAATTATTAATGTTTTTTGTCTGTAGGAATTAATTCCCTCTGGTAGTATATTGTCCAATGCTTTGAGTTGGGGAGTGAAGATCCTTCATATTGATGGTAAATATTTTTGTTTGATAAAACTTGAACTTACAACATTGACTTGGCTAATCCTTTTGTTGAATTCAAAATATTACAAATGACAAATAACTTAAAATATACAAAAACAAACTCAGCTAAATATTCTCCCTCTTTTTGCCAGATGTTAAGCATTACATTGAACAAAAGAAGAAAGAGCTCTACCTAATTAAAAGCACAGGCAGTTCTTTGAAAGATGTGGTAAGTGAGTTTTTGCTATTTGTGAAAGTTTATTCGATTAAATGAAAAAACACAAGCATATTAAAATCTGTAAGCATCGCGGTATGTAGTATTTATTTTAACGAAGTCTTGCTCATGCTGTACATTTCAGCATTCAAAAATAAATTCCATAATAGCATTACATAGTGTGTAGATGTTTGTTCTTGAGATAGTTATCTAACAAACAAAAATACTGAAAAACTTGAGATTTCTCTTCTCCCCGCTTTAGAAATAGTAAAAAAAAAATGAACCTTGGTTTTATTCTAACATAGGTTGTGGTTACATTGCCTTGTATAATTTTCACTGTGAAACAGTGATTAGAACTTCACTTTTGATTTTGATTTTTTTTCCCTTTCCTTTGGATTGATTTGTTTTGAAAAATCACAGTTGTGTTTTCCTGAAGGAGCTGTCTCTAGGCAATCTGTCAGTTGCTCAACTGCTGTTTTTCCTTCCTAGTCTTTTGAAGAACTAGTATAAACCATCTTCAAGCTATTCTGCCAATATTCTGCCATTGGCATGTGAAAATCCTGATTTCTCCAACCTGTAGCGTATAATATGCTTAGACATTGAAACTGTTTTAGCTGTTTGCAATCCATCTGCAGTTGCTTTGTAATTTAAATTACGCATGTGAAGTTGTACAATTATCTGTTCCAGGCAGGGGTCTGTAATAAAAAAAAATGGAAATGTGCTACGTGCATTCCAAAACAACATAACACATATTAGCTAATTATTGAGGCCACGTGAAATCCTCTACTAAATCATTTGTCTTGGTTTTCATAGATAGTGCAGTGATATTTGTATGTTTTTGCAAGTAGTACAAAATAAATTGTGTACCTTTGCCAGAATCAATTATGGTTAGAAGCTGATGCTTGAATTTAGACATCAATCTTTTCTGAAAGCAAAATACTCTAATTTTAGTCTTCATTGCTAATAAAATTATCTGTTTTTAATCCATTTAAATAAGGATTATTTTGTTTGGAGAATGTTACTATCTACAGCTTTGGTAACTTTTTACAGATTGTAGTTAATTAGCATTTGTAAACTATGGAAAAACCTTATCCACATTTAAGAATTTGTTTTCAATTATGGTAAGTATTTTGGGGGAGGAAAGAGTAAATTTCCCTGAGTGGGGTCTTTTTTGTGCCTTTTACTTTGTTTTAGAAAAATGTTCTCTGAATGAGAACATTCATTTTTGCAGTGTAGAGTTAAATATTTCTTTAGGAAATACGACTATTTCCAAAGTCCTAATCAGACTGATCTCTGCAGAATTTATCACCCATGTGTATCACAGGTCATGATTAACATAGGAAGACCCTCATAAGTTAACAATAAACTACAGCTAGATTTTGAGATAAGATACAAAATAAGTTTCACAGGAATTTTATACTTCCTTTCTCCTTTTTTTTTTTTTTCCAATAGGCAAAACAAGTTACTACCCAAAAGTCAAGAAGTAAGTATTTTGGTATATGTAGAGGTTTTCATGGAACTGCTGAATGCTTAAAAATGTAGTAGTTATTATCAGATAAGTGTAAAGTTGTTTTCTAACTTGTAGCTCTAAAAAAAGCTTGCAGAAAAACTTCTTAAAATTCAGGAGTTTGTCAAAATATGTACATAATAAGTTCTAAAATAAATAATGCCTTCTTATCAGTTCAGGTAATATTCTGAGTAATATTCTGAATGAAGAAAACTATTTATCTTCATTTCCTTCCCCCTCCTCCCTGAGCAGGTAGACTGAAAAATCCATTTGTGAAGGTGGAGGATAGGAGTTGGTAAGTCTTCTGTGTTCTTTCAATAACACGATTCTCAAACTGAGTAATTCAGAAACCCTTAGGAAGTATGTCTTAAGGAAGCGGCCTTCAGATTTCAGCATTCTTGGACTTGCTGACTTTAAATGCCAGACATAATGTCTTACAATAAGACAAACTTTTCATCTCTGCATGCTCTGTGAATCTGTGTTTAGCCACTGAATGAGATAAGAGATAGTAGGGAATGTTTGCAATAGGTAATGGCTGTGGAAAGTTAATGTGTAGCTTCAGCTTGTAGATCACGAGAGTGGGTTCTTCTGGTTTATTTTCTGCCAAGGGTCAGATGAACGAAAAGGAAGGAGCCTGGAAACTTCGACCCTCAACATTTTATCTTACTTTTTTTAGATCCAAATTATGTAGCCTAAAAGGCTAATAAAACTTTCAATATTAAATTCCAATCCTGCAATCTCAACTCCATAAAATTCATCTTGAGAGACTGTAAAGAAAGTTGTTATACGTAAAACCATTCCTTGAAATTAGGCTGAATTTCCTGTTCAATGATTTATTTAAAAAACAAACAAACCCCAGTTAATCTAATTTCAATATCTGTAGTGGCATGAGGTCTTGTACTTTCAGACTTTTAAATTTTCATGTCTTTCTGGTCCTGTAATTGATCAGACCTGGTGGTTTAACTTCTCAGTAAGGAAAGAGGTTGTCAGAAGTTGAGAGAAGAATGAAATATAACAAAGTGCAGTTCTGCAAAGTATGTTTTGTATCTTTGCATTCTTAACTGACTTCTGCTTTATGTTTACAAGCTCTGGATTTTTTGACACTTTCCTGAATTGGGGGTGGGGATATGGGGTGTGGATTCTAAGCCTAGTCTTAAATTATAATCTGTTAAGAGGTTAAGAATAGGTACGAGAGAAATGAGGATAGTTTGGGAGAGTTGGACAAAACACAAAACACATTTTCAAGTACAGAGAAATTTATATAAAAATGTGTGAGTTTCAATTCCATTATGAACCCTCTAACTTGTAGTAAAACCTCAAACACTTCTAAATGTTTATGCAACATAATGTTATTAAATGTTTGTGCTTTTTAGATGGTTATGCAACATAAATAATAGTTCAGAAGTTGAAGATACTGAGCTGTCTTTATTTCATTTTCTGGATTAGCTGAGTTTCCTTCTGCTTGGGTAGTTTATGGAAGTAACATGGGGGGAAGGGGGGAATTACACCTAACTTGAATGTCAGCACTGCAGCTAAATAATTCGGTTTGTTTAAATGTTTTTATTCTACTCAGAGTGCTAGTGTATACTTACTAGTTCTGGTATGTTCCTAAGTGTGATTCTATTCAAATTCTGCTGTGCAAATCTCCACAGTCCATAGACATAACAGCCATACTGGTGGAATGGGCAAGACAGTTACAGAAACTTGACTGTTTTGAAAAAGTATCAGGATTGGAAGGAATTACTTACTCTAGGGTATTCACCTGATGTACGTTTTGCATACATCATATTTGAAAGAGAAACGCTTTTTCAAAGATGTTTAATCTTTCTGTAGTTTGTAATATAAACTGTTGTTTTTTGATGGTTCTAACGCATCTGTTTTGTCTCAATACAGCCTCTACCGCCCATTTTATCTGCAGTTACCTACTTTTCCAGTTCTGAACTACTGTGTTCCAAAACCTTATAGTCCATTTGAGGTGGATAAGAAGCTGCCTTCTGGTCAAAAACAAACTCAATCTAAACAAAGGTTTGTTAAGAATTCATTATTGATAGAGAGGGAGATTGTTTTAAAATAATTTTTTTCTAAAATAATTCTTCTGCTTCTTACTTTTGTGATATTTAATACTAATATCCACATCTTGACTGTTGTATTTGCTGCACTGTAACTTTTGCTGTCTGTCTGTCTTTCTGTACCCTCTTTATCCTGTCTTTAGTCCTTTTTTTGGACATACAGATGCATACGTCCAAAAATGCAGCGTTCTCCTATCATTGTGGGTCAGCATAAGATAATTTTTTCCTTTCTGCCACTGGTTTCTTCTTTGTCCTCATCTTGGATGCCATCCAGTAAGTATTTTCCAGGAAGTGAATTTCTTAGGACTTCCTTTGATATCTGTCAGTAACAAGCTAAAAAGTAGGCACTCAATTTTTAAAAAAAAATGTGATATTCAGTTATAGTACAGAATTGTTGCTAAAGAGTGCACCTGCTTTATTCTTCTCTTTTCTGTTTTTCTGAAGCATTTGCTAACGTGATGTAAATAGTTTGAAGGGAAATAAAGTTTTTTTGTTTTTTTTTTTTTTAAATTAGGTGAATGAGAATGAACATTAGTTTAAGAGAAAAGTATAGAATTCAGCTCGTATTTGAGACTCATTAATATATCTTTTCTGTTAACAGAAACAAAATAAATAGTGACAAGGACTGTGGAACTCCTGTTCAGCTCCCTCAGAAGGACAAAAAAAGGAAAGGATATTGTGAATGTTGCGGAAAGAAGTATGAAGATCTGCAAACTGTATGTGAAACAAGTATACGCTTTCAAACATTCTTAAAACAAATGTTTGATAGTTCCCACTTGCTAGTTTAATGTATGTTTTTATCTTAAAAGATGTGTTCAGTACATCTTCTAAAAAGCAGCAAGTAGTTTTTTTTCTTCTTTGCAAGTTTCAGTTCTTCATTACTGCCTCTAGGTAGCTGAAGGCTCTAATTGTTCCTGTCTGAGACATGCTGGCAATAAGAGCACCCACTTAATGGATGAAGGGAGTGTGGTGGATGCTGTTTTTCTGGATTTTAGGAAGGCTTTTGATGTTGTTCCTCAAAATATCCTTGGGGATCCTATGGAGCCCCTCCTATATGGGAGACTGCATCTGCCTGGCAGCTGGCTGCTGGTTGTCAGCAAGAGCCAACAGTGTGCCCTGGCAGCCCAGAGGGTGTTACTGTAGCCTGGGTGCTCTAAACACAACATAGCCAGCCACTTAAAAGAGGTGAAGATCCCACTGTATTTAGTGTTGGCATAGAATATTGTTGACAATTCTGGGCTCCACAATTTAAGAGGGATATTAAAATACATGAAAGCATCTAGAGAAGGGCAAGACAGCTGGTAAAAGGAAGGCATGCCCTGTCGCTGGGGACACTGGGTTCCTCAAGCTTGGAGAAAAGGAGGTTTAGGGGTAACCTCACTGCTCTCTACAGCTTCCTGAGGAGGGGAAGCAGAGAGGGAGGTGCCAGTCTCTTTTCCCTGGCATCTAGTGACAAAATGGGTGGGAATGGCTCAAAGCTGCATCAGGGGAGGTTCAAACTAGACATTAGGAAAAACTTCTTTACTGAAAGAGTAATTAGACAATGGAACAGACTTCCCAGAAAGGTGGTTGATGCCTCATGGCTGTCCGTGTTGAAGAGATATTTGGATAATGCTCTTAATGATATAACGTTGGGTTAGCCCCAAAGTAGTCTGATGGTTGGACTCAATGATCTTTATAGTATAGGTCCCTTCAAAATGGAACTACTCTGTTCTAGTGATAATCAATCATCAATATTTATTTATTTCTCCTTATCATAGTGTTGCTTTGTATGTGCATATCATTAGTATATTTGTTTCATGATTTTTCCTTAATTCCAGCATCTTGAAAGTGAACAGCACCGCAATTTTGCACTAAGCACACAGTACCAAGTTGTTGATGATATAATCTCCAAGTTTGTTTATGAGTTTGTTGAATACAAAGATGACACAAAGAAAGTTAAAAGGTAAGCTGTATGTCTTAAATTTTAAATTAAGAAATTGAACATAAAGGTACTTTATAAAATTAGTATAAAAAAAATGGTATAAAATTCTGAATCTAGTATGGAAAAAAACATGTTTCAGTCTGATACACATCACTTACATTTGCAATGCAGTAGGTACCTGGCAAATCAGTTCTTTAAAGCAGAAATTAGAGGGGGAAAAAAATTAAAGTACAAATGGTATCACGGGAATATGAGGTTAGAATGACATGCTGAAAGTTGTCCCATCTATCCTTAACCTTCAAAAAAGCAAGATATCAAGTATTCTAAAAATACACCTGACAGGACAGCAATGTCTGGACATCTTGCTCTAAAAACTTTCTGATGCTCTTAGTAACCCGAAGATCAGCAAATTATAACCTCCTCAGTCAGGCTGTTCTCCTTACCAGTGGAAGGATTTTTTGTAGTCTAGTCAAGATGTTCCTATCTATAATCTAAGGCTCTTAGCTTCTGTTGTGCTGGACAACAGAAAGTGGATTTTCCTCTCGTCACTGTAACTGTTATTACATATATTAATGCTTGAAAATGAACCATCTTTGTACTTCCTTTGCTCTATATAAAAGTGACCTTTATTTCTATAGAAATTAGAACGTATTAGACCATATGTTCTGTAACTCATTAAATGTTTTTATTAGTTGTATTTATTTACCATGTAGCTAAAAATGTAAAACTTAATAAGATCATCTACATATTGGTATTTAAAAAACAAAAAAGGCAACTAGAAGCAGGTGTGCATGCCTGCCCACCCACACCTACACCCTCAAATTTTTTCCTCAAATGTTTAAGTGGGAGAGAAAGTATGGACTGTAAACAGCAGTATCCTTGTTACTTGAAGCAGTGACTCAAATCAAGATTTGTTTTGTAAATGAGTCAGAGATAAGGAAATAACTTTCTTATTACTTCAAAAAGAATTGAAGAAATAAAGTGAAATCAAAAGAAATGTACATAGTCAAACTCATAGCCTAATGAAAGCAAGCCCTTTTTCCTTTTGTGATTTGAAAACATTCAGGGTGTTTAGGTTTGAATTATTAGGGAAAAGCATAAGTAATTATACTAAGCTTGTGTGTATCTATCACAGAATACTTACAAATATGTATAGTCGTTATGTTATGTTAATCAACTTTTGGTCTTAGTAGCATCACAACTAATATTTACTGAAATACTAGACCACTTTGTAATTTTAAAATGATTTCGTAAGATGTAGAAATCAATAGGAAAATGTCAAATTCAAATACAAAGCACTTTGGTCCTGTAGAAATAGTGTTGCTACCATAACTTGCTTTTAGATTAAACAAAAATTATGTAAGTTTGGTTCCTTGTCTTGAGCTGTTTACGTATTGAATTATGTTTCTCACATTTCTGTCAATGATTTGATTGTTAATCATTGTAAACAATTTATTTGTAGGACAAAATGTAGTACAGGATATTTTTCTCCTATTGTTGGAAAGATAACCAGACCAGATGAGCTGAAAGAACGACTAAAAAAGCAACGCATTTCATTGAAAAGTTACTCATGGAAAGATACTACAATACGGGCACTCAAACTGGATTGCCAACCTACAGAAATACAACCAAATTCTGTGCCAATGCCTACCCCAGTTGCTGGATCTCTTTGTTCAATTCTTTATTGTCATCTGTCACAACCTTCAGAAGTAAAAAGTAGATTCAGAAATAACAATGAAAATATTAAAACTGATTGCTCCTGTGTCACAAACTTAAGAGACACTGTTACATCATCAAATTTCATACAGCTACTTCCTCAGAAAGGTGACAAATCCTACATGGAGAACTTGTCTCAAACTTTTGAGCCATTTAGTAAAGAAATGTTTGAGCCAGAAGTAAATAAAAGGAATTTACAGTGTTTTCAGGAAGACGTGTGTACTGTGTGTTCTCATACTCAAGTTACAGATTTTGGTGAAAAAGACAGAAACTTTCCACAGACAAAACGAAAATTGAATAATATGGTAGTCCTACCAGCAAAGTGTTTGAAAAAAACAGATGCCAATCCTGCATTTGTCAAGAAACATCGTGATTTATGTGATAATCATCAACAGATGCAGCACAACGTCGTTCTGGAGGCTGAGGTATCTGAGACTGCGATAGACAAAGAACTTAATGAATTGGCTGCCAGCGCTGCAGACAGTTCACCATCTGGAAAGCTGCACAGAAAAGTAAAGCTTTACTTAGGAAGAAATAAAAGAGAAAACCGGAAACAGAATATGGAGTTATGTGTAAAGTACACAGATGGATTGTGTGTTCCTGAAGAGAAGAAGAGCGCTTGTAGCTCACCAGTGCAAGCCCTACTGGAACTATTTCAGACAAGTGAAATAAACTCTGAATTTGGAGGTTTTTCAGTTTACACTGACAACAGGGATTCAACTGGCATAAAAGATATATGGGAAGGGCAGAACACAAACGTTGTTTGTTCATTATTCTCCTCTTCGTCCTCATCCCCATTTGTTGGATTTTAATGCTGCTTTATTTAATACAATGATTTTCAAATAAATTGCAAATTTAAGATTTTATCCATAGGAAATTTGTTGTGCTATATATTATGTACAGATGTTTTCATTTTTTTTAATGCAAAAACTTCTGTATGTGTAAATATGAATAAAACTAAAGAAAGGTCTTTTCTTAAAAGGTACTTGCTGCTTTATTACTACAGCTAGTAAAGGGTTCTGAGCACTGAATTTATGATTAAATTAATTGCTATGCAAAACCAATAAGTATGTTAGCTTTTTGGATAGTGGAATTTTCTAAAGTCATTGAATAAGCACACTTACATGATACATTCTAAATATTCACATTACTTACAGTAGAACATCCATATATAAGTAAGGTCTATCATTTATGGACCACGATGATCTGTGGAGATTTGGTTGCTTGCCCTCCTGTTCTTTCTGCTGTTACTTTACTGGAGAAAGCCAGGAAAAAAAAAGTCACCTGCTTTCCTAATAGTTCTGCTGAAGTTGTCTTAAGGAGTCTATGTAATTGCAAAGAAATAGGATTAGGAAAGCATGTATTGTATTCTTTAGCTACTCTGCCATCATTTATTTTTAAACTAAAACTACACATATTGTATATTTCAGGCCGTGGAAAGCAGTAGACGTGTGGCTTAATTTTTCTTTTTTAAAAACAACAGAAGCATCAAAAAGCAGCAGTAAAAACATCCAATAGCTTTCTGATTGTTTCTGATTGTTTTGGGCCCTTGGTTTGACTTTTCTTTCAGAATAGCCAGCCTGTCTGACTAGCCTACTAGAAAGCAGAGGGAAAGACATAAGTGAAAACTGGGGAAACTTTTTTAATACTTTGAATCTTTACCAGAGCTGATCTCTCAGGATTTCCAGATCAGTGCAAGGCATGAATATTGAATTACAGTGGGGGTGATCATGAAGCTTTACAAATGTGAACCTTTGAAGCCTCAAGGTTAGTATGGTCTAAGATATAAACCAGCAGAAATTACTCTCATTAATTTTTGCATAAAAGCTCAAAAACAGGTAATTTACCCATTTAATATTCTCAAACTTACTCTCTGTGTTCTTATGGTTAGTGTGTTCAGCAGTTGCTTACAGTTGCTTGCCCCCTGGTACATGACATTTGTGATGAGAAGTCTGTAAAGCTTTGCAGTGTGCAGAGAGGGCTGAGGAAAATAATGTAAAAATACTTTCCTTTTAAAAAGCATCTAAATCTAAGGCTTTATGTTTAAAGTAGCTGTTTAGGGCAGTCCTTATTTGACTGTTCATACAACTGCCTGTACAGTTGGGTGAGAACTGCTTCTGGTCTCACAAGCTTACTGGTCAGTTCTGGCTTGATTCATTGTTTCTTCTCATCTAGATTCACAAAAGATTCAAGCACATCAAAGAGATTCAGCATGTTGTGTCTGATTTTCATGTGTTCATCTTTTAAGTATTTTTTCCCCTTAAATTTAAGAAGAATTATATTACAATTTGAAAAAATAATGAAATACTGAAAGCTAGTTACTGGAATGTTTGTCTCAGACTTCCAAGTCTGAAGAGAAATGTATATTTTTCAAAATGTGTGGCAGGGCTTCTGAGAAATGTCAAAACACTACAGGTACACTTAAGTCACTAGAATAAAGGTTCAACGTTGGAAGTATGTTTTATCTGTAAGTACATCTTTGTAATTATTATGCACATAATTACAGTTTGGGTTCTTTCTTAATAGCTATACCAATTTCTAATGTCACTTCATTTTTGGATAGTCTGTCTTGCTATCTGTGAATGTGAGAAGCTGAGGTAGGTAATTTTTCTATTCTATTCAAAAACAACTGTTAATATTCTAAATGAGTGTCAAGTTGGCGACTTTAATGTGTCCTTTTCATAGGTGTGGCAAGCACATTTCTGGGGAAGATTTTAGCATAATCTTTGAAACGTTAAAACAATGTATGCATGTGCACAGGGTTACTAAAAGCTTGCACGAACAATACGCTGGTTTGATACATCAGTGTAAGGATGAGTGGTGACTGATCTGTTGTCTGGTACCTACTTTTTGTTTCATTACTGAGAGAGAAATCTTTTCCATTAAAAACTTAAAATGGAAACTGTAGCTACACAATGTAAAATTGGGATGATAAGACCAAATGATATGTAGATGCTGAAAGCTGCTTTTATAAATCATTAGAAGGAAAGTGCTGTTTTACTTTCCTTACACCTGATTTGGTATCTTTGCAGTGGATGTCCAACTACTGCCTATGACCACTCCACGGTATGTGGTCATTAGCAACAAAAATATTTATTTTCAGGTAAAAAAAAGTGATTGAGAGGACAGAGTTCCCAAGGATCCGGGCTACGTGTGTTTGTCTGTGTGCATATGAATGCACATAGAGTTGATCACAGGACTATGGGGTGAAAATAGGGGTTGATGACTGCAAAACCACACACCTATGTGGTGTTCTGCAATAACTTCTGAGTTGTATGCATTCAGGTAAGCCCCTAGAGGGCTGTGTTCTTAAATGGAGCTCAGTAATGTGCTACAAGGATTCAGGTTCTGTTGGTTTCCATTTTTTATTCTTTCTTTTCAAAATAACTTTTTTTTTTTTTTTTTTCTTCAGTACTGTTCTAACATCTTCCACCAGGAGTGGGGTTCCTGGCTCCCATGACTGTTGGCAAAGCATCTTACTGCTCTTGACCATGACTGGGGAGCAGAACTTGAGCAAGTTGAAGGCCATCTGTCCTAAGCTTAGACAAAAGTAACTGATTTTCAAGAGCAGCTTGCCAAAACATGTCTATGCTGGCTGGAACAAAGTGGTCAGGAGGATGCTATGTGTGGTTCACACCCAGCACCAGGCTTTTTCAGGTAACTAGAGATTACAAAGTCAGGACTGACAGGCTGTCCTTTTCTAAGTTTGAGGCCACCGTCCAGCATGGTAGAGACGTCTCCCCCATCTTCCTTGTGCCATTCTAAGGCCATGCCGATGAAACCGTTGGCTACAGACCTTGGGAAGGAAGGCCATCCTGTAAAAGGGGAGCCACTGTCAACATCCCCTCTTGTTACTGTGTTTCCAAAGGTGGTAGCAGGATCTTCCAGCAGCAGATCTATGCTCAACACCAAACCGCAGAGGGCTTGAAACAAAGTGGCAGCTGGGTGTCTGGAAAGCCAGCCTTCTGCTCCTGAGTGGGGTTGAAGTTAGTATACATTTAATTAATTGTTGCACAGCACCAGGTTGCTTTCCCTACACCACCTGTATGTCATTTCTTTGTGTTCCTGTCCATCGCCATCCTGAGCAACCTTTCTGGTGTCCCTGGCTTTCTCTGAACCTTGCACCGTCCTTCCCGGGGAATGGCTGGTTGGGTGCTCCAGATGAGGCTGTGCCATCAGTTAAACTTCAAAAGGGATTCTGTGTGATTTGCTCTATATTTAGCTTACAATGGCATATGCTTCCTGCTTTGAAGTAATGTCCACGCCCTGAACTAAATAACCACTAGAGCCAAATGGTCTAACGTGCGTTAGTCCAAAACACCCCTGCTGCAAATGCACGATCGTGCACAGTCCCAGTGCACAGATGGGTGTAATTGGACACGTGGCTGCTACACGGCAGCACTGAGAGGTTCAATACCATGTATTCTGAATGCAAGTGAGCTACTCACGTGGAAGCATTTAGGGCAGCGTGCTTATGGTAACAGCTAGCCAGATGCATGGGGACGATCACAAAGTATTCAAAGAATTGTGTTGTATTAGGAAAAAAAGCCTTAGGTGTTTGTTTTTGTATATATGTATAAACTTAATCACAATTGAATATTGACTGCTGAGAACATGTTCCTTAAAATGTGCCCTAGATTTCAGTTACAATCTGAGTGCATCTCATTTGTTGTGGAAAGGAGAGAAGTAACACTTAGATGTTAAATTCAATTGTTAAATTATGACACACAATTAATTATGGCTCAAAAATAGTCTTTAGAATATGTACAGTAAATCAAAAGCTGAACATTTACCTATAATTCACTTTTATTTTAAACACTTTTTCTGCTTTCTCCCTGTCCTTTGAAACATTGCTGTGTTTTTCAAGCCTCATTCTTCTGCAGTTGTGCTATAGACAGCCAGATAGAACATGCACGTTGGGTCTGGCAAGTGGTGAAGACACATCTTAATGTAGGGTAGAGCTGTTATTGCTCTTTTAAAAAAGAGTTGGCATGAATTTCTAGTGTAATAAAATTCCATAGAATGTTAACTGGTAAGACGGTGAAAACTGGAAAATGGCTTTCATTTGTGAATAACCATTCCTGTGCTGGAAGAAGAAAAGTGTCTGCACCCCACTCAAAGAGCTGGTAGCTGAGAGGTGGACTGCCTGCCACAGTCCTGGGCAACCTCAAGGAGCTTCCAGCGAGGTAGGAAGAAGTGCAGAGTAATGTTCTCTGCCTGGAAGCCAGTGAAAAAAAAATAAATCAATAAATGAAAATATTATTTCTCATAAGGGTTAGGTATATTAAACCATCAATTTCTAATCACCCATTTCTAATCAGCTGTGTACAAAAAGAGGGGGGGACATCTGCCATGCAGATGAGGATTTCCTTCAATACAATTTAGATCTTTCAATGTAATATGGGAAATCTCCACTAGCCGTTTATTTGAGCCTTCTCTTTTGAGTTAATCTTTGGTATTTATCCTGGGAGTGTTTTCTTGGCCAAAATGGTACAGAGATGTAAACAACAGAGGTTTGCAGGGAGAGGGCCGTAAATTTTTTCAGATCTGCTTTGGTTAATCATATACGCTTCTAGCATCCATACTTTTAAAATGCATTTACCCTTATATTGGTTGCATTTCCAAAACAATTCTAAAATTTGTTCTTAAAATTAATGAAAGGTTAGACTGAGATAGGGTTGTCATTACTAAAAAAAGAGCTTTATTTGTGAAGCTGCTTCCCATCCCCTTAACCTACAGACCAGAAAAAAAACCCGCAGTCACTACCTTGAAGCAACCGTGCCTGGGCTGGTGTTGCCCTGGTAAACTTTCCCTGTGTGCCATCTAGGGATTTACAACTTTATATATATATATATATATATATATATATATATATTTTATATATATATATATATATTATAATGTATGTATGTATTATTGTAACATCATATTATAGTAGCAAAATTCCTCCCTCTAAAGAACAAGTTTTCATTTTCTTTACCCACCCCACCCTCGGTCCTTTTGATACCCTGCAGCAGAGTTTCGTAAGCTAATTGTGTGCTGTTTGAACAAGTATGTGAGGACTTAATGGATACTTTGAGGTAATATTTTGTTTTTCCTCGACTCTATGACTACAGTGTAAGCACGTCAGCACAAAACTTTATGGCTGGTGGCTGCTCAAAGCTGCTACGTCTTTCCAGACGCAGTGTTGTGCCCTGTTGTATCTCTCTTACAGGCAGGAGGTGACCTCTACAAGCTAGAGGTGTTTTTCTATTGGGGAAACAAGTTGTGAGGCAGTGACTTTACTTCTTCTCAGTAAATGCTTCCTTGAATGAGACAGCCTGTGGCAGGAGGATGGGACCTCCAGCCAAACCAGGCAGGGAGCACTGACCCTCTCCAAGGGAACACTCCTGGGAGTGAGACCAGAGGTATCAAAGCCTGACCTAGTGCTGCTGTGCAAAACGGATTGAGTATGAGGAAAAGGAACTTATTTTTTATCGCCTCCCAGAGCATAGTGAGCAGTAGCTTTCGCAGCACCAGTTGCTGTGGTTCCAGCTCCATGACAACCCTACAGCTCCCACACAGCCATGCCTTGGGCACCGTGGCCCCGTGCTCTCTGCTGGCCAGCCCTGTGCTGTGCCCACTGCCCTATTTCTGTGCCATTTTGATTGTCAGGCATTGCCAGCCTTTTTCCACTCAGAAAACGGTGCAAGGAGGGCTACCCTAAGGCAATTCCTACTCAGTTAGCTAGGTTAAGGGTAGGGGAGGTGTGTGGTGGTGCCCAGCGGTCTGGTTTCTTCCCAGTAGGTGGGAGCATAGAATTGGGGTGCAGATGGAGTGAGGAGACCCCTTGGGTGTGGGGGAGCTGTCACTGAGGGGGCTCTGTGAGGCTTTGGGCTCTTGAGAGCAGGCTGCAGCCTGAAGGAGATCCCCGCGTTGGGGTCCCTCCGACCTCTGTCAGCGTTAGCCTGGCGGGGTGGGCAGAAGGGAAAATTAAGGAGGAAAAATGGAAAATTAAGGAGGAAAAATGGAAATTTAAGGAGGAAAAATAGGTCGTAGGGAAGGAAAGGGAGGTTTACGCCGGGAAGGTGTGCTCGAGTGAGGAGGTGAGAAAGGGGCGGGGGGCACCGGCAGCTCCGCGGGGCCTCCCCGGGGCCGGGGGCTGCCGGCGTGGATCCCCCCTCCCCTATCGCTCCCCTCCGCAGCGCCTCCATTTCCCAGCGCTTCCCTCAGCGGAGCGGGCTGCGGGGAGCAGCCTCGCCGCCTTCCCTTCTCTTCCTTTCCCTTCCCTTCCCTCCGCCGGGGGCTCGGCGGGGCGGAGCTCGGCAGCCCCGGTTCCCCCCCCTCCACCCTCCGCGGTCCCCTCCCGGCCCGGTGCAGGCGCGGCAGCCGGCGACACCCGGCGGCGAGGAGCGGCGCCATGCGGGCCGCCGCCTGCCTGCTCTCCCTGGCGCTCTGCGCCCTGCCCGCCGCCCCAGGTGAGCAGGGGGGACCCCGGGGGCGGGCGGGCGGGCAGGAGGGGGGGGTGCCGAGCCCGTAACCCTGACCACTGCTGCCTCTCCCTGCTCAGCAGGCTCCGGGCCGGCGGCTGCGGGGCGGCGGCGGGGCGAGAACCGCTTCGCCGAGCGCCAGAGCATCAGGCCCCTGCGGCTGCTCGCCGGAGAGGGCGGCGGCGGGGCGCGGAGGCCGGCGCTGAGTACGCGGGTGCGGAGCGGCGCGGTGCGGAGCCAGGTAGGAGCCAGCCGCCGGGATGCTGATCCCAGAGCCCGGAGGGATGAGCGGTCCCCGGGTGTTGTTTTAAGCCGTCCCCTTCCCCTCGGGCCGGAGGAAAGTTGCGGCCCCTTTGCGGCAGCGGAGCGGGGATGCTGCGGGCGGGCAGCGGGCGGGCGGCGAGCAGCAGCCACCTGGGTGCGGGTTGGGGATGGGAAGGGGAGCCCCCGAAACGCCGGAGGTGAACTCAGTGCAGGGATCTGCCTCGCGTGTTGCCACCCAAACGGGGAACGATTTGAGATTTCAGCCTCACACAGGCCAGCCGCTGCGGGTTTTATTGCATTAAATGCGGCGGTTTTAGTCCCGGTCGCCGAGCATCGTGTTTGAGGTGCTCCGTGAACGCTGAGTCTACAGGGAAAAACGTTGAGCGCGTTCTGTTATGGATGAAGCCCAGAAAAACCCTGTGCGTTTGAGGTAACTGCTGATATGCAGGATGAGTAGCAGGCCTCTGTTCCCTCCCTGGCTCCTGTCAATTTTAGAAACAAAAATAGCTGAAAAAATGCTCTCAGATGTATTTATTTATTTAATTAATTATCCTTAAAGCATAAGCACAGACAGCTTTTAATTTTTGTGTAGTTAAATAACAAAGTCTCATCCTAGCCTATTTATTTGCCTCCCGATGTTACTGCCTGTGTGTAGAGATTTTGCAGACACGATGGCCATATTTGCAGCACAGTAAGGTAGGATTCTCAAAGTTCCAAAATGTCTGCTTTATTTCAAAAGGGA
The DNA here is from genome assembly GCF_009819795.1 of Aythya fuligula. Classification (NCBI taxonomy): domain Eukaryota; kingdom Metazoa; phylum Chordata; class Aves; order Anseriformes; family Anatidae; genus Aythya; species Aythya fuligula. The sequence continues at coordinate 22,822,034 of NC_045560.1, forward strand.
AAATTATCCTCTCAGCGTTTTGGGATGCCTTGAAGACCCTTGGACGTTCACAAATTCAAATGCAGTGTGGCATGTCTGCTAGAGGGGCTACGGTTGGATCAAGTAGCAGGAGCCACGTACTGGTCCCACAGACCAAACTGTTAATTTATGGGTGTCATTTGCTTGGATGTCTCAAACTTTATTCACCAAGCCTTAGGCTCATAAATTTTTTTTCAAGTCATCCATGTTTCATTAAGTCATTAGCCAGCAGTAGCATTACTCCCACCAGAAAACAACTAAATTTAGTGGGCTAAAAATGGTTAAATGCATCGGTTTCACAACAGTCTCCAGGCTAAATTGAAGTTAAACATGTGAAGCTCAGTGTCCAGCTACAACTTTTCCTCCGGATCAAGAAGTTTCCCTCTGCTACTTAAAACACTCTTGGCCTCTCCCATGGTGTCTAATGTCTGTGACCCCACTGAAGGATGCAGTAGCTGGCAGGGATGTGAAGGAAGAAAATTATGAAGCGGAAGCTGGCCAGAACAAGTGGAGCAGCACCGGTTTGCTGTGCTTCTCGCACAGGGCACGGTTACATCTTAATTGCAGGATGCTGCATCCCTCGCCCGGAGATCTGAGTCAGCTTGGCAGCAATGGACAGCAGTATGGCTGCACGAGCTTCAACGGAGCTCTTGTAGAAGGTGTTTTTGCAGTAGTGCTGTTAGCTGTTGCAGTTGAGTAATTTAATATCCTGGCTCTTAAAATCTAGCATCCCATAAGGGTGTTTATACCCTTACCTCTGCCAGAATGCGTATCAAAGCTGCAGACTAACTGAGCTAACGCTTGCTTTTGGGTGGCTGGTACAAGTCACACAAAGCAAAAAGATAAAGAGTGCTGGATTTTACTTGCAGGTGAAAAAACACCCTTGCCTGCACAGTGGTGTTAGCAGGCTAAGGTCAGTGACACGGTGAGGGACTCTCAGCCAGTACATTTTCCATGTGCATTAGTTTGTTTTGTGTTTAATTAAGCTTTGACTGCCTCCAGACCCCATTCTATCCATTGCTAGTAGTCTTTGGACAGATGCATATCAAAGTTAGACAAACTGGTCTCAAACCAAGAGTTAAAGCAGAAGCAGATGACCTTGTGGCTTAGTTTAAGAAGGATGCATCTTGGAGGAGGTTAAAACATTTGGGCAGGACCTGGGATGGCTGAAGGACAAGCAGCTGTGTCTAGAAAAGCAGATACCTGATGGGATGGTGCAGTCAGAGGACCAGACAGAAACTAGCTGTTGAATTAATGTAAAACAATGTAATTGTGTTATGAATTGGATAAAGATAAAAGGAGAGAGAGATTAGTTAAGCTGGAGAGAGGGAAGTTGCATTAAATCGGATTGGATCCCTTTAATTCTTGGATGAAAGCTTTAGCTTCAGAAAGGGCAGAAGTTGTACAAGAGGGATGCGAGCCTGGGTCTGGGATTGAACAAAGGGAAATTAGGATGGTGGCTCAGGGGAAGGCAGAAGCAAGGGGATGAAAGAAGAGAACCAAGCCGATACTTTATGGATATTTCCAGAGTTTCTGTTTATGGAGAGAGAGATTTGGTAAGTCCCAGTTTTACTGTCTTGGTGTTACTGCAGCATGCCCCCCCTTCACTAGCTGAATTAACCAGTCACTTATGAAGAGAGAAATCAGCAAACACGAACCAGTGACACTGCATATTCACCACCTTCTTTGGAGTGGGAGGGAAGGGAACACCACAGCCTGCCTGGAGCTGGGGGAAGGGATAGGAGCAGGCAGGAGGGTTTCCACTTGGCAGGGAATCTGAGGGTACCTCCTGTAGCCACTTGACGTTCAAGAGGCAGTGGGAAAGCAGGAGGGGAATACAAGGTTTGTGCAAACTTCTCCCCAGCTTTCTGAACCAGAGGGCAGAAGCAGCAGCAGGTTCCTTGCCCGTGGACAAGCTTTGCTTGATGGGCTTTGGAAGATTTTTCCCTTCCCTTGGCATTTTTTGCAGGTTTGTCTGTGCAGCTAGTTAGAATTACTCCTTTTGTAAGCTAACGTCATGCAGATGGCTGTTTCTGGCACATTGTTTAGCAGGACCCTACGCTCTGCTTTACACCTATACTGCATCAGACTGTGATCTGCCTTGCTCCTGAGAGCTAAGCGGGGCAGGGAATGGACCCCACTTATACTGAGGCAGTCTGGAAAATGGTTTGGTAGGTGAACACAGGATCCCCTGCTCTGCCTAAGCCCCCATCAGGAAGGGCTGTGCTGCAGAGTGGCAAAGCTTGCTTTGAGTTATGCAGTGTTTTTGCCAGGACTGATCCTTAGTTCTTTGGTCCTTCATTTGTGCTTGGTCTTTCATAGATCACTGTCTTCTTGTTGGATTCAGGCTGCCTTTCTTGAGGGCCTTTTCTGGTCTTAAAGCGTTCTTTTTTTTTTTTTTTTTTTTTTTTTCTAAATGGAGGTGGTAACATTTCCCTGAGGAGCTGGTAACATTCCCCAATGAAACTGGTCTCCATATGCCTGTCTGAAGCTGCATACTCTGTTCTTGGTGGAGTAGCTACACACCAGAGGCCTGTGTGGTCCTTCAGAGGGACCTGGATAGGTTGGAGAGTTGGGTGGAGAGGAGCCTCATGAGGTTCAACAAGGGCAAGTGCAAGGTCCTGCACCTGGGGAGGAACAACCCCAGGCATGTGTACAGGTTGGGGGCTGACCTGCTGGAGAGCAGCTCTGCAGAGAGAGACCTGGAGGTCCTGGTGTACAATAAGTTAACCATGAGCCAGCAAGTAGGGAAGGGAAGTAATGTTGGAAGGGAAGTAATGCTTGGCAGATTTCTAAAAATCTGTTTTTTTTTTTGTTTTTTTTTTTTTTTTTTTTCCCCAACATTTGTTGAGGTATTTCTCTAGTGACCTTTTTTGTTTTGTTTGTTTGTTTTGGGTTTTCTGGTCCATTGCCATCACTGTATCTATTGAGTGACTTCTCAACATGCATGCTTTTTTATTCAAGAAAACGGTTTATGTAGTCAACCTAGAAACCCAGAATACAATTGTTTAAGAAACAAAATCAGCATGCTTACAGTCATAGTTGTCCAAGATTGCCAGACCTCAGAGCACAATGCAAGGGAAATGTTGTAGGCTATTATATATTCCTGTCATTGACATTTGAACACATGCTGTATAGTGAGCATTGGAGTATCCACCAGACTTTGGGATCTTGCTTTTAATTCTACCATGGAATAGTGTCACTACAATACATTCCTGTATTTCAATTCCTCTCTTCCCCAAAGGGGGCCTATTAGCAGCTGCACAGCACTTAATCTAAAGAGTAATCAAGGTAAAATATATCTGAGAATGTGGGAATATTGATGTTATCATTAAAGCACTCCAGGATCATAGCAATGAACATGTACTTTTCTGTTGGATAAATAAGCCTATTAGAAAATAAATGTCCTGTATAGCATGGGCATTCAGTGAAGGCTAAGCCTAGATTCTTGTCTTTAAGACAAGGAAAGTTCATATAATAGAAAATATGAGGAACCCTTTAATTGTGTGGCTTGACCAATATTTTGGTAGTGTTAAGAAGCACAGTTTCTTAATTCTTTCTTTTAGCTGGCAGTGTGTAGGCATGTTCTTCATTGAATTGTGGGTGTAAGTAAGCATTCCTCCCCATTGCTTGCATTTGTTCTTCTACCTGTAAGGGAGAGCAAAACAAAACACCAGGTCTGCTGTTACAAACGTGAGTTTGCCCTCTACATCAGCACTCTCTTTAGAGGGCCATTTTCTGCGGATCAAATGTTCCGGTTGTGAAGATGCAATTCATTTTCCAGCTGGAGATTAGAGTGCCAGACAGCTACACTGCCTTCAGCCAACAGACGCCTTCTCTCAACCCTAAGGCTGACTTAATAGTCAGCCTTATGGCTCCTGGCTGGAGACTGCAGCCTCCCTGTGACCATGCCACAACGTTGGCTCTGGGAAGGTCTCTGCATGTGCCTTGCAATCGATAGTACACCAGTAAGCTCCTCCTGCACTTAACTGGGTAACTGGTTTTGTCTGATCCTTGTCTCTTGTGGTGCTCCCTACCTGGTGTTTCCATCACGCATGGGATGTGGTACTGGCCCTTGGGCTGAGGAGAAGGTTACTTCCAGTGTTTGGAGCAGAGTTTGGGATCAGCCAAGTGGAGAAGATGGCCACTCACTGCCAGCAGAGAAGGTCCCAGTCCTCCTCGCAGCCAGCACTTTGTGGCCGCAATAACGGGTCTGCATGCACAGACTGAGGGACAGCTTTGTTCATCTTGGGGCTTGCACGGAACTCACCTCTTTCTGATATATCTAGGTGTTGATAGGGAAATTTGGAAGATTTTCTATTATTTTCAGTGGGAACAAGGCCCTGACTCAGTGACCTGCTATGGGTATAGATTAACTCACCTTTGTTGGCTATGCAAAACATTCATAGTAGGGCAACTTCTGTTTCTCAGCCTGTTTTTTGCTTGCTTGTTGCCAGTTGTCATGAAGGTACACTGAAATCCTTCGGAGTGAGTAAAAGGCCTGACTTGCAGCCTGGCACGAAGAAGCCACAGGACTGGATTGTGCCTTGGGACAGAGCTGAGCATGGTTTGTGGTCCAGAGTGAGTCAGTAGTTTGCAGCAAGGTATTTATTTGTCTTCCGCTGTCTGCATTTCTGGATTGTTTGAGACCAAATTACACAATTCCATAAATTGATTGGGAAGCATGGCTTACAAATTTCTTAAATAACTTCTTACCACTAATAATCAATTGCAGAGAAGCTCTGCTCTGTCATGCTGAGCTCAGGTGGCTCTGCTTACCCTTTGAATTAAAATCTTTCATCGTTTTTTTAGGTGTTGCCCAGTCTTTGCTACTGGCTTCTCTGACTTGTTGGCCTTTCACTTTACTCTTGGAACATGATATTCCTATTCTTTGCAGGTGCTCCTGAAACTGCTAACTTTATTTGAAACATTCTTGCTTTCTGTTCCAGTGCTGTCAACTTCTGTTGATATTACAATTTCCTGTGTTTGGTAGCTCAAACAATTAGTAATCTGTGGTTAAAAATGAGTTCTGACTGCTGAGGGGTTTCTAAAACAACTCTGGATTTTAGGACTGATGGATGATGACTGTTGGAAAGAGAACTGTCATGAGAAATTGCCCAATTTTAAAAATTATTTTCTGCTCACTTAATCAAATGACTGCTGTCTCTTGAAGAAACTTAGGCACAATTTTCAATCAACCTACCACAAAACCAAAGGGAGAGGAGGATAAACTGGGACAGAGGCTGTAGTGAGCAAAAAGAACATACATTTGGTTTGCTGCCAGATCTGGTTTTCTTCATGCCTCTGCTTCTTCTCCCACTTCCCTTAAGGTTTATAAGGCATTTGGCAAAATGTGTGTAATAAATACTTCATTGTGTCTTCAAAATGTGCAGTTCTGCAATATTTGTGTAAGAATAAGATACTTCACCAACCTAGCAATAATCTGTTTTCATGAATATGTGAATAACAGTTAAAGTACCAATACTCTTAATGCAGGTCCTGCTTTCATGAAGAGGAAAAAAACTGCTGAAAGGCAATTTTTGATATAGATTGTCGCATGCTGCAAGGGCATTGAAAGTGCCCTTTGATTTCTGTTGTAAGAGGGACTTTTAGTTTGACTTTTTGATAAAATGTACATATTTATAGCAGGTGTTTTGGCATTTTATAAGCAAAGAATATTTCACATTTCTAAATCATTCCTCTTTGCAAGCTCATTTCAGTAAAGTCCATACTTGATAATGAGATTTCTTATGACAATGAATGAATATGCCCAAAATGCATTCAGCAAAAAACCTTCTGTTAGCTGCTGTTTCAGTGTTTGTGTTGCAGAAACACTATATCAGGACTCAGATTTTGAGGGGTGATTAAAAAACATAAGTATCTTCGAACAGCCTAATGTGGGGAAAAGGGCAGCAGGGGAAATATTTGTTTTGTGGCATTGCCTCTTGTTTGTACAATAGCAGAGCTGAGAAGAGAGATTCCAAAAGCTTAATCTCATAAAACAGGCTTATATACAGTCACGAAGGATCTTAAAGGCTCAGAAGTAACAATCCTTATAGAAAGTATTTTTCCCCAAATTTGCTTGTTGCCATGATCAACGTAATAGCTACATGCTTAAGATCAGAGTATGACAGAACAATCCTTTCCAGCTCAGGTGATCAATATCTGTATTTACCCCTGATCTATGTCAGTGCACCTGAGTGCAGGGTCAGGCTGAATATTCTTTCTCCCACTGTTTCACTGAGGGCACCTGTTCTGGGACCCTTGCAATTAATGATCTCCTATAACGTATTCACGATGCAGAAGAGTGTTGCATCCAAACAGCATCAGGATGAATATTGCTGAGGAGGAACTACATAGGAAGTTAACATTCACTCTAAACTGTTAGGCACAAGAGCATTATGGATATATATATGTGTATATATATATATATGTGTATAACACTGTCATGGCAGGTGTCATTTTATATTTTGCTACTTCAGGTCTCCTTTGAAGTCTTCTCAGCAACTATCCAGGCCTTTAAGGGACTCAAGACTAATGACATTTCTTGGGCCTGTTAAAACACTGTTTCAATTACCCTGTCAAACACTGCTTAAAGTTCAATTGAACTCTATAAAACCTTCACGAGTTTCTAAAGTTCAGCTTTCTAAAGTGTGGGCTCCTTTGGCTAGTGCTGTCTCAGTGCTGGACCCCCTCTGATCAGCCCCACTGAGGTGTGTGATCCTTCCGCTTTCTGCAGCCACCACCTGCCAGGTTTCTCTCTCTGGACGATAGGGATCTTTGGCTCCCATGGATCCAAGCTGCTGCTTCTCTTTGGTAGATTGCCCTCCTCCTTCAGGGGAGGGAGCTCACAGAGTTGTGATCGGATGCTCTGGTGGCCAGCCCATGCCCACGTCTGTTCACTGGGCCTGGATAATGATGGATGTGGAGGCTGAAGGCCAGTGCCAGAAGAGGGCCGAGCCCACCCGTCTTTGACACAAGACTATGGGATCTTCCTGCTCCACTTGTCCCTCTTATTTTTCTACTGGTATGTTTTAGGTTTTTGTTCCTTAGACATCCTCTTCAAGTATTGTATTTTCTAGTAACAGTACAGTTATTTGTGTTTGTATTAACCAAAACAGTTGTCTTTTGCATCTCCAGAAATAACTATGACCCCCCATCCCGGCTCTCTTCTCTACTCCTTTAAATTCTTTTAAACTGCTTTAAGTTTGTGATGATTGTCTGTGGAAAACTTAAAGACAAGGAAGCCTTCTGAGCTTTTTTTTTCTCCCACAAATTTTATTGAGTGAATGTTGAGCAGCAAAGGTTGCTGAAGAGCTACATGTGAGTGTTGAGCATATGGACAACCTGTGGGGTGCAATTCCATGAGTGGGGTTGGCTGGTTGGCTAAGTTCAAGTGGAAAGTTAATGTCACCTGAGACTAAAGACTTGACAAAGGTTATGTAGAAAACAAACAAAGTGACAAATGATGTAAAGACATTTAACCATTGAGTCAGTAAGAGTTCAACTTCAAACCTGGATTCAGTTAAAGAAAGGTTAAGAGCACAGCTTTGCTGCTGGGCATTTGCCATTTGACAGTGAAATTTGGTGATTCCTCTGGTAATCTGACCTGCTCTCATTTGTCTGCCGACACATGTGGATGAGACTCGCTGTAAGGGAGACAATAAGGATACACTGATAAAGATAGCTCATTAGTTGGTGTTGTCTTTTCAAATCTTGTACAAAAAATTCCCCTCCCCCCCCTTTTTTTTTTTTTGGTAATTGAAATAAATGTGCCCAGACCAGAAAACTGTAGCAAGTGACCATGCTTTAGAAAAAGCTTATTTTCAGAGTGTAATATTAAAATAAGGTTTAGAAAAAAGAAAAAAAAAAAAAAAAGTGTGGGTAAATGCTTTTTAATGGTACCTTGATAATAAAAGTTGGATGTATGTGGGTGTGTAGGTTATAGCCCTGAATTACAGCTCAAAAGTTGCCCAGAAGAACAGCAGTATATAAGAACACGTTCTGTTCCAGAAATGTCTCTCTCCTTAGGGTATTTCAGCCCCTCAAATTCTATGAGAATGAAAAAAATCCATCAGCTATTTCAGAAAATGTATACAGTGAAAATGTTGATTCATTGTGATCTCGTAGGCTGTATCAAGAGGAAAATGAGTTTGAATTGTGCTTTTCTGGCATTTTTCAACTTTAAACAGGACTTTGATACTTGAATGTAGAGGGTGAGTCATATTTAAAAATTATTATCCATGGAGTTGAGCAATATATTGGTATGCCTAGAGTCTGCAAGTTTAATCAAGCTCTTCTTAGCTTACTGTGCTGACAAAATGTTGGTAAACTTTCTGCTGTTGCCAGAGAACTGTTTATGTGAGAAGTTTTTTGGCCATGTTCGTAGGCACAAGGTGTCGAAGAGTGCTTGTTACTCACAGTGGGAAGACCTAATCTATTGGTAATCTTGCTTCTGTTTACAAACTAAATGTAAGACCAATTGAAAATGTTTGGAATATGTGACTGTGTTGCTGAATAATATTTCGGTGTACAAAGAAGCAAAGTTATCTTGCGTTATTTTCATTACTTTTGAGTGCTATATGTGTAATGCAAAGGCAGCATTAATGGAGTGTTTCTGCAACTTTGTCTTTCATCTGGTAATGAAACTCTGTTCCTTCATTTCTGAAGTCTACAAGAGTCGCTAAAAAGGGTGTCTTCTTCTCAACATTTTTGATTCCTTCTAGAACTTGGAAAACTAGAAATTACCTCAAAGCACCATCTGCTTCAGTGAACGAAAAGTCCAAATGCCTTCACTCCTTCAGCCAGTTAGATTCATTGAACTTTCCTTCTTGCCTAAATGGTGTCCTTGAGACAATGCAGCCCTTTCTACAGCTGAATGACAGCTGAATGACACAGTGATTCAGATGGGTTCATCCTCAAGTGTTCCCTTTGGCGCATGCGTTGCATCCCTTGTTTTGTATTCTCTCCCTCTGCAGATTCATTGTGCTTAATTTGTTTACCTCTCAGGCTGCAGCTGTGCATGAGTAGCTGCTCATTTGAGGTCTGTCCACTTGAAACTGCCAGATGTCCATAGGAGAGGGTCTTGTAGGGAAATTTCATGTAAGAAAGATTTTCCTTGTCTGAGTCCTTTCCCTCTGACCTCATACTTCTTCATGTGGAAATAGGTTCACCATCTAGATACACGATCTAGATACACAATGCCTGTAGCATCTCTTTGTTTTGCTTTTCATTTTACCTATGAGTCTCCAAAATCTACAATTGCTGTGGAGAGCAATGAAGACTGCAGAGTCCTCATGTTGCAGGATGAGTCTCTATTTGCTCTCTGTCCGTCTTGGTGTAGAATTGTGATCTTCCATGGTCATCAAAGTTTTGTATGAATTATGGCAGGAAAACATTTTGAACTTTGAGTTTTTGTTCACAACTTTCATTTGTTTCCTTCTTGCAATCCAGTACTTTATTAATCATCCTCATAATAACCTATTTTATCATGCTTTTCCTAGCCACTAATCTTTGATGAAGAACCTTAAACACATGAGGTTAATAGTCACTGATTTTCCACTTTTGCCCCAACTTATTTAAGACCTCTGGCACATTAATTAAATGTGACTTTATACAAGAATTTTTGTTGCTTCCCTTTAAGAAAAATAAAACTAAAAGAGTATGCCTTCCCAAATGTTCTTGCAGTTCTTCCTTTCACTGAGATATGAAGGCTTTCACAACAACAGAAGTTATATTAATTAGTCTCATAGGAAATCAAAGGTTATAAGTAAAATTATCTTAAAGTCAAATTAATGTAATCATAAAACATAGTGGATATAAGATCCATCTCCATGTTGTTTTCTGGGGCCTGAAAATAGTGTTAGATTGCCTTTTGGGAAGCAGAATCTTGCTCATTCACTTACTTAAATTTGTCCTTTTAGATCTGTAAGATCAAATGGTACATTGTGCTAGATTTGCTAGCAGTGACAACCCAGTAGTTTTCTTGTCTTCATTGCCTGATTATTCAACCTTGGGTGAGCAAGGAAGAGAAGTTTTCAGGAGAAAAACATTTATTTATTTATTTATTTATTTATTTATTTATTTTATCGTGTTGTAAGTCAGTTTGTTGTAACTGTTCAAAGATGCCTATGTTTCTGGAATGCCAGGTGACTGTATAGGATGAGATGCATGAGCAGGTATAGCTGAGTGAGTCCAGCAGAGCTCAGCGTTGCGTATCTGCAGGACTTCTAAAGGATGCCTTCAGCTGCCCAGGTGTTGGATTTGCAGGAATGGTATCTGCCTGATAAATTGCACAGGCTTGTGTTAAGGACTGCTTCTTTTTGGTGCTGCTCCCCTCATCCATCTCACTAGGGATTTTACTGTAGTATGTGCAGACAGCCTCTGACTGCAAAACTGCAAATAAATAATAAAAGAAATTTATTTTTCTTTTTTACTACTGAGAAGAATAATTACTGGCATTTTAGAAATACAAGTAGTCCTTGCTTCTGACTCTGATCTCATTGAGCTGGGGATGTTCAGCCTGAAAAAGAGAAGGCTCCGGGGTGACCTTGTTCTAGACTGTCAATACTTAAAGAGGGGTTATAAAAGAGATGAAGAGCAACATTTTCTTTGGTCAGATAATGGTAGCACAAGGAGAAGTGGTTTTAAACTAAAATAGGGAAGATTTAGATTAGAGGTTACGAGGAAATTCTCAACAATGAGCATAGTGAGGCAGTGGCACAGGCTGCCCAGAGAAGCTGTGGATGCCCCATCCCTGGAGGTGTTCAAGGCCAGGCTGGATGGGGCTTTGGGCAACCTGGTCTGGTGGGAGGTGTCCCTGCCCATGGCAGGGGGTTGGAACTGGGTGATCTTTAAGGTCCCTGCCAACCCAAACCATTCTATAATATGATATGTTGTTTATGTGGAGAAAAGCTATTTTAGGTCATGTATACATCTTTGCTGGGATCTTCCTCTGGTGAGAGCTGGCAAAACGCCACTGACACGAACTGGAGGATGGCACTGTGCTCTGGCAGTGGGGTTTAACTCTCCCTCTGCCTCTCCCTCATTTGGCACAGATGGGATCCAGGGTTCAGAAATGAACATGGACCTCCACAAAGCTTTTTATTTTTTATGTTTTATTTCTAGCTTTTCCTCAGAATAAATTACTTATTTATTAATTGTACCCCAAAGAGGCAGCTGTAAAAGGCTTTTCATCAAACCATGATGCTGTTCTGATGCTGTTCTGCAGTTTCTTCATGAAATAACTTCAAAAACTTCAGTCATTTATTTGTTTAGTTTTTATTAAAGAAAACCACATAAATATTTAGATTTATACCATGGATAAAAAGAGTGAGCATACATAAAGAATGACAAATAATGGTGATTAATATAGTAAATGATTGCCTATAAATATTTTGAGAAAGCTGAGGAAAGTAAACCAGAAATGTTGCAGTTCTTTAATATGCTGTGATATGTGAATCCAGTTCAGTGACCCTTTCAATTAAAATTACATATTCACAAATGGTAGCAGAGAGGGTCTAAGATTTATTTTTATTTTTTTTTGTCCAATGTATTTTTAAAAAGTGATTCTTTGGATCTGAAACATTTATTTTTTACTTGACCTAGGCTTATTTTTGATTTTTCCCTGAGTAATTTTTTCCTTCCTCCTGGTGCAAGTAGAAAATTAAGTTTTTGAACAAACTTATTATTTTCTGTGCACCAACAATATACTGTGTAACTCTGGATTTTTTACAACACAACTGAGGCTGAAAAATATTCATTTATACATGTACATGTGTTAATTAGCCCTATATAGCATACATGTAGTTGTAATAACTGTTTTCAAAGCCAATTATCACTTTTTAGGTAAATCTATGTTAAAAGATCACTATATTTTTCACTTAATTTCAATCATATATTTCTTTTGATTTCCCATGGACCTACTCGTGTCCTTACTTGAATTTAAGAAACAGACATTTCACACACACTTAAAGGATTGTTAACAAGCTGAGATTTTTCTTCTCCTATTAGATGGAGGAAGGCAAATTAAATTAACATCTAAGGGAGCTATTATTTTGCAAATACTGTCTGCTATAAAACCTCATTGTTCTTACAAGCTCTGGATTACAGGTTTTAGCTTTTGCCTTGCTATAGCATTCTGTATTACTTTCTCTTGATTCTCTTGATGCTTTTCTTTTGAGTGTACAAATTTGATCAGAATCTTTTAATTACTAACTGCAGTGCTATAGATAGTAGTAAATACAAAATTCCTTACATCAAAGGACAAGCATATAAATTGTTTATCCTCTCTTTCAAATAAAAAGAACACTCTTCTCTTTTGGTGGAAATTATTGTTATCTCTTCCAGCAAAACTTAAAAAAAAAAAATCTGTGCTTTATGCAGGATACTTCAGAAATAAGAAGGATATAATATCAGGAATTGCACATTTTATCACAATATATTTTTAATTCTTTTTCCTCCTTTTAATGGAGAAAAACATTAGTCATTATGTTACCATGCCAGTTTCAACATCCAAGTAATTATAATGAATGTGAGAACATTTCTAAAATATTTCCTTTCAAAATTCCTGTTAATTTGATTGTTCAAAAAGTGCGTAGCTTGTAAACACTTCACTGATGATTAAAATATTTGCTGTATTTGAAATAAAAGTCTTCCAAACATTTTAGTTTGATAGTTACCTATGGAGCTCTACTGCAGTGAGGATCACCACTGACCCTCAATGAGGTAGAATCACAGAATAATCGAAGTTGGAAAAGACCTCCAAGATCATCTGGTCCAACCATCACCCTACTACCAACGTCACCCACTAAACCATGTCCCTAAGCACCACGTCCAACCTTTCCTTGAACACCCCCAGGGATGGTGACTCCACCACCTCCCTGGGCATCCCATCCCAATGCCTGTCTGCTCTATCTGAGCAGAAATGTCTCCTCATTTCCAACCTAAATCTTCCCTGGCACAACTTGAGCCATTCCCCCTAGTCCTATCATTAGTTACCTGTGAGAAGAGGCCTACCCCCAGCTCCCCAAAGCTTCCTTTCAGGTAGTTGTAGAGAGCAATAAGGTCTCCCCTGAGCCTCCTCTTCTCCAGACTAAACAACCCCAGTTCCCTCAGCTGCTCCTCACAAGACTTGTGCTCCAGGCCCTTCACCAGCTTTGTAGCCCTTCTCTGGACACACTCCAGGGCCTTTTTGTAGTGAGGGGCCCAAAACTGAGCAAAGTGCTCCAGGTGAAACTTTGCTTACTTTAGTTGCAGTTTGTGTATGTACGTTTCCTCTGGAGATGCTCATTCTTCAGGGCCAGTTTCTGCAGAAAGCTGATAAACAACAAGGTTACTGGAGGGACTATGTTAGAAATTGTCATTATTTTGTTGTGTTGCTTTGGAGCAATAAACATTCCTACATGGGACTGATTGCCCATCTCTTCTACTACTACAGTGATCCCTAAAGCACAGAGTATGTGATTTAAAATAATTGGAATCACATCCCTCTTGGTTTGGCAGTAAGGCTTACGTGCCACTTTTATTTTTTTAGTGTTCAAGCTTTTAATATTTGTTGGAGATAATGTATCTTTGTGCTTAGTTATTTGAAATAATCGTTTCCACTCCATTTACTTTTGATTTCTTTTGGACTTTTATGGAAATTCTTAAGCTTTGCGATCTTTGACAGAGCTAGCTCTCACATAGTTGAATTAGATGCATACATGTAAGATGCTTCATGTTTTCTGTAGGGGACCTTGTGGGGTGTTACACTTTATGTACAACTCAAAATTGCATCTGAAAATACTGCAACTATTTTGAGAGTAGTTATTGATATTTTCCTTCTTCAGTTGCATGACATTAACACTTTAGGACTTTTTGATTGTTTTGGGTGCACAGACACTGCACTTTTCCATTTTATTGTTGGATTCTTCTTTCCTGGCTCTTGTTCATATTCTGCATTTAGTGCATCTCTCCAAGTCTCCAAGAACTCCCCTTAAATGACTAGGTTGTCAGATGCTGATGTGTCACATCCATGGATGTTGAAAAGCCTTGAATTTTCTGAGGAAGTTCCGTGGTTTGAAAACTGAATGAAATAATTGTCTTGCTTCAGTGGTTTAGAGAAGCCTTTAAAGGTATCTTTCTCATTATTCTGCTCAAATGAGGTGACAGAGACAGCATAAATGTACCCTAATATTCTTTCTTTGGGTTCTTTTATTCACATATTTGTGAACCAAAGATTCCATTCCCGCTGGCCATTTAACCTATTCACTGAGCAGGTGTATAGATGTACTTAAAAATATTGTAGCATCATGATGTTTTAAAGTCCATTTATATATTTTGTACCTCTTAACCAGATATTCAGAAGAACTGTTATCCCAGAAAATGTACTGGCTATTACTCGTAAGGTGCAGTTTTTTGTTATGCTGAATGCAGTCTGTTAGCTGTCATTGAATGAGGGAAATCCATCTTCCTCTTCATTTGCTGGCTGCATGTCCCCTCCAGCTTCTTTCCATCATGTCTAGGCACGATATGACTTTATATTTTATTTGGATCAGCTTATTTGTCCCGCAGAAAACTGATCCCCTCCAAGTAACGATTAATTTTTTGACACTGATCGGACTTTCTGGGCAATCACAAGCCAAAAAGGGGGAGCGGAGGGGATCAGGATTTCAGTTGTAGCCCGAAGCATGCAGGATTGGAGCCAGGTTTGAAGGGTTCTTTGAATCTGTAGACTGCAGTTTCTGGAAAGGGCTGAATTTGTTTCGGTATCCAAAATGTGCATCTTTGCATCTCAGTAGGTTTGAGATACACTTGAGTTGTGCTTGATTGCATGTGATTGTAAACTTCATGGTGAGTTTCTTGGGTTTGCACCACTTGTTTTGGGGGTAGCTACATCTGTGTAATGTTTTTCAGCCTAATTTATTAATACACATTTTATCCCATAAATCCACATTAACGGCTTCTGTCAGGGAATAGCTGTGGTCCAGGGTCACCCCAGAAATACATTAGCCTTGTAATTATTTGTCTTAGAGACATGTTCAGAGGAGGAAACTTCCCAGAACAAATCAATACGATGCAGTATACCTAGCAGTGTAAAAACAAACAAACAAATAGAAAAGCCATCAACCATCAAAAATCCCTATGCTCTTACAGCTATATTCTTATTACTGTGAAATTAGTGTATGCAGATACACTTTTTATGACAAAGGCTACACTTACTATACGTAGATTTAGAAATATTAGTTATGCTTTTTCTATTCTCTCCTGTTTTGGTACAAGCATATGGTCATATAGGAGATTTGGTTATACTGCATACGTATATCTAATGATGGCACATGTAGCTATGATGTTAGCAAACAGAAATAATAAAGTTCTGTGGAATGTTCTTTGCATTTAATAAGGTAACGATGAAAAGCGAGCAGCTGTGCTGGCATTATTCCTTTGACCAGAAGGTGGTTGTTGCTGTGCAGATAGGTAAATGAAGGTTACCTAAGGTTGGCAAGCATGCTGCAGTGGAACATGTGAATAACTAAACTGGTATTGGCCCCTGCTGTGTTATACAGTCCTTGGCCTGTCATATCCTGTTTATGAGCAGCAGCCTAAAAATTCAAATCTAGCAAGAGAAGGAGGAATTTGAAAACCATATTCAAAGCAAATTCTGCTGCCTGAGAGTTGGAAGAGAAATGCCAATGCTAACGTGACAGTCTGTTGACAGTTCTTTTTGCTGTGTTTGTGGTTAAGCCAGCTGTGGCAGGCCAGGGGCAACAAAGTGATGGTCCTAATGGGGAGCCTGTATGTGCTGAGGGTGTCTACCACAGCCCCATAGCTGCCTCATGGGTCATTTGGGACTAGCTTGAATCCCTTACTTCTAATTAAGAGATTGAAAAACCAGTGATGTGAAGAAATTACTCCCCCTCCCCCTCCCCCTTCCTTCTTTTTTTTTTTTTCTTTTTTTTTTTTCTTTTTTTTTTTTCTTTTTTTTTTCTTTTTTTTTCCTTTTTTTTTCTTTTTTTCTTTCTTTTTTTTTTTTTTTTTTTACCCAATAGAAATTAAACTTAATATTGATTGTAATTCATCGCTGAAATTAGCTACTTGGATAAGGTAAGCTATGTGTTACTATATTCGGTTACTTGGTCAAAGATTGCACATTTGTTCAAAAGAGATGCTCTTAAATCACCCAGGAATTACAAAACTGCTTAGTGAAGTACTGTGTCCTGTGTTACAAAGCAGGTTAGATCAAATAGGGATAGCTGAAATTATATCCGACTGAATTTTATCTACTAAGAGTTCTTCTAAGAACCTTTAAAGTTAATACTGCATCCTTCCAACTCATTATTTAAATACTGTGAGTTTTCATGATATAATTTTTTATGCACATTCAGTGCAGTGGCACAGCCACTTTGATGTTTTTATAGATGGCATGCAACCTAAGCATCCTCTAATAAGAAAAGCCTTCTTGACTTTTTTTCTTTTTAGGAATCAACTGTTTGTAAATACATATTCATGGTTGTTATCCTTTTTTCATTATTAGTGCTCATGTTTCTGTATGTAGCAATCATGAGAAAATTCAACTGCAGGGCAACTCAAATATATAATAATAAAAAAGTCATGATTCCCTCAACTTTCCATGCCTTTGTTGCTGTTCTTTTCAAGGGAAGCTGGTATTCTTAAGTCTTCTGGATTTAATGCCTATTGAAAGCCTGCCAGCAGTTTTAGAGAGAGTGAATTTGATGATTCACATTATCCCATCCTGTCCTGTGTTTCCCAGAGTTTTCAACAAATCATTTGTTACAGTTGTACTGTCCTCTGTTGTACTTATTTGGAGAAGTGTGGTAGGGAGTTGTAAGTGTTTTTTCAGTGTTTCTTTTAGATCCCTCTGTCTACATGCTTCAAATCTTAATGGGCAGGTTTCAATGGAAAGAAAATAAAAAACAAAGTTGAAACTGCTCCAAAATGCCTGAAAGTAGCTTTTCGTATTAATTAGTTAAATAACATCACTGGTCAGTTTCTTGGGAGTTTTCAGGTCTAGAAACAAATATTGCATTTGCATGGGATAGCTGAGTGTTTTCTTTCACAACTACTAGAATAAATATTCTCTTTCTGGACGATGGTGAGTTACAAAGTACTCTTAAGTTTGTTGGCTATAGAGTGAATGAAAGCAATTAATTCAGGGGAAATGTACGGCAAAGAGAAAGGAGTAAAGACAGAGATGTTTCTCTAGCACCCAGTTTTGTTTGGTTTTAATGATTGCTCATGAGGTTGGAATTTTGGCAACATTTTGGGGGAGATGGACTAAAGTTGAGTGAGCCAGAGCTCCATAGAAAACACACTTATCCAGAGTTTATCCCAATGCTATCACCTCTCTATATGGCTCCAGTAGGAGTCTCTCAGAAATATCAGCTTCTTTCAGATAATGTTGGTAAGGCTTGTGCATGCCCTGGCCTGACTGAACTGGTCACATTTCAGCTATCTCCACAGGTCTGTGCCCAGAGCCAGGCTGGTGAATGAGGAGTACCTTTGCCAGAGGCAGTTTGCCATTTGTGTTTGCTCAGGGTTTTGCCCAGGGTGGGAGTTCAAAGAAAAGAGACATTTCTTATGGTGTTGGTAGGGGCGTAATTAAGGCAGAGCCTCCTAGGTCACAGGTTGTGGTGTTGGGAATTCTTGAACGAGCCTCAAAGATTCAGCAAACAGATCTTTTATTCACTCTAATAGACTATGATGTCTATTTCAGTGTGGTTTCATTTGGTTAATGGCATGTTGTCGCTTAGTACATCCAAATAAAGTACTGTATGTATGTTTTGTTGTAGATGAATTCTAATTCCTGTCTTTTCCATTTTGCAGTCTACACACATTGCTCGAGCCAGCTTCCAGGTTGATGCTTTTGGGTCGTCTTTCATCCTGGATGTAACGCTAAACCAGTAAGTGATGACTCTGTCTTACTCTGTGGTTGTTCAAGACCGGTGCCAGTGAAATGTCACTTTTCTATGGAGGCTTTAGAGGCTGTATTATAGCACAGATGCTATATTTAGGTATTGAGTTCATTTGTAGTAGTGTATTTTAAGTTCTTTTATTGTTTTCTCAAGTTCCATTGTAGACTTTGATGTTCCCATTGTTACTAAGTACCAGCTATTTCAGTGTAGCTAACATTTGAGTTGTACAATTTCATCTGCAATCTTTCAATTTATCATAAAGGCAAATTACTGTACTCATGCAGAGCCTCGATGGATATTAAAACATAAAGTTGCTGAAAACTGGTAGCTGTTAGCATTTTAATAACCAAGTGTAAGGTAGTGGAAATAGAGCAATTGTGCTATAGCTAATCCTCAGAAAAGAGCAGGATGGATGGTGGAGAGTGAAGTTTCTCCAGATGCATTTACAGTCTTTTGGGAACAGAGAGTCATTATAAGGCAGTGGCACACTGTGAACTTCAGACTGCGAGGAAAGACTGAACAATAGTGAGCTTAAAATGAAATCTGGTATTTTGCTCTGGACAACGAGTTTTCAAACAGCTGTTTTAAAATAGGACTTGCTTGACTTTCCTTCTCCAAAGCAAAAAGAGAATAAGTAATATAGTAAGTGGAAATGCTTGGTTAAGTAATTTACCTCCTTATAATAGCATGTAATGTTGTGTGGTTCAGTGTAAGAGGCAAACTGCTTAATTGCTACAGGTTTCTCTGTTATAAAGATGAACTGTTCAGGCTGCAATAGAAGTCAATTTCATTTCCTTTTCTTTTCACTTGTAAACACATTTTAAACAGTGGCAACCTCTTTATATGCACTGACACAAGTTAAAATCCACATGTGAATTCCTGCTGGTTGCAGAAGGGAGAGGGAATCTATGCACTGTGAGAAGGGGAGGGAAACATGCTGATTTAGAAGTGTGGTTTTTACAACAAATTTTAAAAGGTTTCTACAAGAAGAATTTCCTGTTGAGAAGGACCAAGTCCACAACAGTGAAGTGTCTGTTGGAAATAGTAATTTTGTTATATGCGATGTATATTATATGAGAGCAGGTTGCATAATTTTTTATTTTTTTTTTTAGTGGCAGGTTAGTGGTGCATTCACAGTTAGTTTCTGAAAGGTCAGCATTTTCCTTTGGGCTGAATTTCAGGTCATCATAATAAAAGTAAATATATTTACTGGTGGTGCATGAAAAGACTAGTTTGGGATGTGATTTTCATGAACTACAACAGTTCCCTCTAGGTGGAGTTTTTGATTACAGACTTGTACATGTGTGCATGCATAAACGCACAAACATGTGTATTTAAAATTTGATTTTTGAGGGGATTCTATTTTTACGTCGTTCTTTTGTCTTCAATGACATTAGACCAGTATTTCTATCAGAGACTGTCAAAACCTGCCCTTAGTGTTCTTGAGTGCCAGAATCCAACTTAAATATGAACTTTCCCTTTGAAACAAGTCTTTTTATAATGTGAAAACAAAATCATTTTGCAAAATTCAAAATCATTTTGCAAAGTGCAAAATGAATACAAGAAGGCTGTAAGGCAATTAAGATGTTTGGCTTCTATCGTGATATTTAAATCATCATTTAGGCTACTTCTAAACTAGAAGATCATCTGCAGATCATCAAATAAAAGGAGAGCCAAGAATACCAGAGCAACATTTAAAATATATTCTTAATTATTATTCCTGTGAACAAATCTGCTTTGTTCTGAAGGCTGTATATATTTTTATTCTCTTGTAATTCTTACTTTCTATATTATATTCTGTATTTTCTAAGGGTTCTGAGAGGAAAACACTTTTTTTTTTTTTTTTTTTTTTTTGAGGAATGTTTTTCAAATTTGGCTCATGATAGCTTTATAATTGAAAAGTAGTTGAGTGCTTGAAAGGAGCTAAGTTCAAGATTTTAGTTTTTTCCTCTGGAAAAAATACTGGCTTAGTGTTTATAACAAAACATCTGCTAATATCAAAACCATGCTGAAGCTGTGATCTGTGGTAAAATTATCTCTTATGCTTAATATACACTTGAGGAAAGTTAAAGGAGATATGGGGGATGGAGAGGGGGAAAAAGTCTTTTAAAATGCTTGGGTTGTCAGAAAGGAAAGACTTCCCCTGCTTTTGTCAGTCTCCCTTCTTGTAGTTTGCCTGTTTGTCTTGGTGCATGTGGTGGCTCTATGTCTGAATTTGTTTGAGCATCATCTTTAGTTATGGTGTAAATTGTGGATAGTCACAATGAAGTGTTAATTCTTCCATATGGTTCCCTAGATGTTGGTAGGAAAAAAAATCAAAATTAAAATTACAGTAGTAAACAAAGACCTTTTTAATTAAAAAAAAAAAAAATCAGAAACTGAAGTATACCCCTGCTTCTTACTGCCTGTGTGCAAGTAGATTTTCTTAGTTTGGTGTTTTCTTTGTGTGTGTAATTTTCTCTCTTCTCTTCAATTCCATCATTTATATCTGACAATCAGTTTCTCTGTTTCCTCTGCTGTATTTGCCCATGCTTTGCTATACATCCTCCTGCTATGAATCCTTTGGTATTTCAGATTCTATGGTCTTTGTATATTTTCCATCTATTTTCTTACTCAATTCTCTAAAGATTCACACACTGCTTTCTATTCATTCCCCCCACCCTCAACAGTTGTCCCCTCTGCCATTGTCATAGATACCACAAAACTTCCTTGTTTTTCTAGCAGCCTTTTCCTTGGCAACTTTTTGTACATTGACAGTTGAGGCTGGCAGAGATTTTTGTGGTCTCCTACTTTTCTGTCTTCCCCTATTGCGTGATACCCTATGCTTTATCTCTTCACGGCACCAGAGGTAATGATAAAATAGAATTTGTGTGTTGGTTGAAGCAACTTTCCTTTCCTTGTCCCTTCCTCTCTCTGTTCTCATGACACTACTCTTTAACAAAAGGCTGATCTAAAGCTGCAGAGACACAGGAGGAGATCAAAAAGCATCACTTAATGTTGACATTTCAGCCAACAGGAAAACTGAGGCCCAGGATGGGAGTGTGCACCAGTCCTGGATGCAAGTAAGAGGAAGGAAAAACAGTTTTCCAAGTGGCATTACAGTGTGGTAGTCTAATTTAACTTAGACTTTAATTAATTTAACTAAAAAGAAATTTGTATGCTTTCTTCTTGGTCATTTTGGATCTCAACCAGTTTTAAATGTGTATTTGTTCACATGGAACTGAAATATTACCTTGAATAGTAATAAAAACTACTACTACTGCTAAAAATCTGATAATCACAGTGTATTTTCCATTTTTGCAGTGGTGGTATTCCACATATATCATTCTTCTTCCTCCCTCCCCCTGAGTTGTGGTAGTGTCTCTATAATAGGCTTTTTCAAGATAGTGTTTCTTTTTCAACTTCTTTTTTGCCTGTTCAGATGGCTGAAGTATTTACAAAGGAGCTTTCAGATCGAATCAGCTGTATATTTAAAAGGTTCAATCCCTTAGGCAAAGGTTAGGAAAGCCTTAGTTGCACCACATTTTTATGAATCCATTGCCTCAGTGTCCTTATGCATACAGAATTGTGTATAATGGAGCTGTTTTCTGGGGCCATCTTCGTTAATGCTTTCTTCAGCATTAGCGCATCTTGGAGCTGACCTCTGGCCTGTTCAGGCTGGTGCTGCTTGCAGGCTCCCCTCCTGAACACATCCAGATCTGGCCATCAACCCAGAGCTGTGCATGACCTTCATAGCAATGGAGTGTGCTTAGTTATTTATTTTTTAATTCCTTCCCATTGACGTTTTTAATGCCATGAATCATGTGTGGCTCAGCAAATGGCTATTCCCTTTTTCACACAGAATACTACTTCTTAAATGTAGCCACGTGACCATTTCACACCTTGGGTTGTAATTACGTGATCAAACAGCAGAGCTTGACAGAAAATGTAGCGTGTTTCTGAACACCTCAGTGAAACACTTCTAGTGCTGTGAAACACTTGTGTCTGTTGGAGGAGGCCTGGGCCAGGGCACATCCAGCTACTGATGGTGCAGCAGAGATCTGGTGGCAGAATAGCTCAAAGCAAGCTGTGATCATGGTGCTGGAGTGGAGTAGAGTACTCTACAAGTTTGTTAATCAGCAAAACTTCAGTATCTGTGTTTGGTGGACAGGCCCTGACACAGGGTGACCACACTGAGTTTGCTTTGTGGTAACCATTTCAGTCAAAACATTAGGTCCTGGTCCCTTACTGCTACAGCAGCATCCTTCATTTGAGGGCTCTTTTGTCACACAACTTTTTGAAAGAGTGAACCAGTCAAAAGTGTGAGGTTCTCGTGTTCATGGTGCTGGGAAAGTGCTCTGAAGGACTATGAGCTTGAATAAGGACTGCTCTGCCCTCCCTACTGACTGTAGTTTTGGTGGAGCACACTTACCACCTGCTTTCTCTTCTTGCAATGAGAATGTAATTCTTCTGATCCATGTGTTAGTGGAAAATAATCTCCAAAGAAATAGTTGACTGGACAAGATGAGTTTGGCACCACTACTCTCTGTAGGAAGTGTATGCACTTTTCTTCTCCCAGCATCCCGGTGGAACACCAACAGTCAAGAGTCATGACAATGACATCCAGAAATGACAGATCTCAAATTCAGGAAGTTTACCAAGGCCTGAAAATACTTCATTTTCCATGTGGAAAACAAATGCCTTTTTCTACTAGCTTATCAAAAGCTAGGCAAAACCAAAGAAGCTCATTCAGAAAATACTGGTAGGTATTTCATATATCCTGGTCCTCAGTTAAATTATTTCTGGTTAATGATACTAGAAGGTTCCTGGCACTTCAGGAATTAATTATTCTGCCTTGCCACTGAATGGTTTTTGCAGCTTCTGCTGAGAAGGATGCAGACTTTCCTCATTGCTTGTGTGGAATTTTTATTAGGAATGTCTCTTAACTGGGGTTTTGTAAACCTTAGAGAATCAGATCAGAAACTTCATAAAAAGATTCCCAAGACTGAAGCAAAATAAAAGGCAGCTTGACAGACAAGTGCCAGCTTTTTTCATGAGACAAACTGCTGAAACTTTCTTTGCCAGTAATTTCTCTTGGCAAATGGTCTCTAACACTAATATCAATGTGTCATGTAAGCTGTAAATGAAAAACATATTCCTAAATTTGCTCTAAATTGTAAACATTTGTATGTGTGGAATTCAAAAGGATTAGCTTCCTGACATGATTTTAAAAATTGCAATTAAACTGTTTCTGACTCTTACCATTTCTGGTAAGCCTTTCTCCCAGGTTCCCCCCATGGGTCTTACTCTCCTCTGATCATCTGGTGTTCTTGCAGCAAATGCAGGTGGCTGTTTGTGGTAAGTGATGGCTAGATCAAATGTGAGGAGGAGCAGATCTTCTTTTAAGCTGTTTTGGGTCTCCCTGAAGTCCAGCCCAACCTCTATTAGATATTTTAATGAATGCCTTTGCTGCGCATAGTCCCAACTCTTCTTACTGGCAGCTGGAATTTACTGGGATCTAGGGAATTTAAGCTATGCTCACTTCTCTTATTTGTGCCCTATGTGTGCCAGCTCAGGAGACTCACTTTGGTGTGATAACCTTTTGCTAATTGATTCTTACTTAAAATAATGCCTTTTTATTGCCATATGAAAGTGCCCTTACAGTGTAACTGTATTATTTAGTATCAATTTATAGGTAGCACAATGTAGACCAGGTTCAGGTCTTTTGAATGAGGTACTGATTGATGTTCTGAAGTATTCCGAAATTATTTGTTTGACGTGATTCAAGTGCACTGTGATCAGAAACCCAGCTACCAAGCAGGATTGTTCTTTCGCAATCCCATGTTGAAAAGTCATTTATCTTTCCCCCAACCTGTAGTGGAAAAATTAGTATGGTCACAATTGCAAACCCAATATAAGGAACGCTTTCTCCCTGATCTTGTTGCTTAATTTCAAAGGTTGATTTTGTTCCCTGTGAGACTGTTATTCTGCAACTCCATTTGCAATAGCATGTTTTGCTAATGCATACTCTGTATAAATTGGTTTTCAATGACTTATAATTTTCTTTTTCTTTTTTATCTTTAATGAGAAATGTCAGTTCTACAACAAACATTCTAATTTTGTTTGGGCTAAAAGACAAGGAAAGGTGAGAGAAAATTCAAAATGGTTTCTGAGGCTAGGGAGAGTGACTGGGATTATGCAGTTAGATCTGTGTAGCATCTTAATAAAGGATTGCCATCTTTTTGTTGTTGTTGTAGTTCCAGGCATATTTTGAAGAAGTATGGGAATGAATAGTTTGTCAAAATAGAAGTTGTCTTATGAGTATTAATGGTTGTTATTTATTACCCTCAGAGATAAAGGTTTCAATATCATTTTTAGACTGATAAAGCAGTGAGTTTTTCTCCCACCTTGGTATCTATAGCAAACCAGCCTTCTTTTTATTACAGTAAATAGATTGAGCTCCTAGATCTTTGAGAGAAAGTCATCTTTGAAGTCTGTTAATCATTTCCATACCTCTTCCCTGATCTCCAGTTTTTGCTGGGTTGCTGCTCATCTTTGCTGAGTTGTAGACTGCATTTTGTCAGTGTCACATGTAAAGGTAGCCCACGCTTCCCATTTCTATCTGATTTGTACCTCTTTATTTGTATAGCAAACACACAAATTGTTTTTACTTCTCTGCCAAAGTGGGAGGTCCCATTCAGTTGTTTATTTATGTAGTTGCCCAGATTTTCCAACTAGTTTTTTTCTTTCTTTCTTTCTTTTTTTTCCTCCTTTTTCTTTTATTATGATTATAAAAAACTTCATGCTTCCAAACATTGAACTTGTTATTTGGTAAATATGGACTATGTTCTTTGATCTTACTGCATCAATACCTTTACTGTTATTGAATTCGTAATCCCGTATAAGAAATTGCTTCTGATAACTCTTATTTTATTTTTCATATTATACATTCCTTTTAAATTATAATTTTTTTTTGTTTTGATTATTCCCGTCACTGTCAAAATATATGAATATATATACATACATACATATATATATATATATATATATGTATATATTTTTTTTCCCTCAGCCTCTACCCCTAGATGTTTGGAGATACATGTATGACATGTGAGCCCACTGCTAATTTGCTTTTTCAGATTACCACAGTAGAAACTGTGTTTAGAAATTGGCACAAAATGATTTTTCCTTGGGTGGATCCTGAATACTGGTTGCACAGGTGTATCAAGGACTTTGGCAATTACACAAGGTATAGCTGTGAAGAACTTGCAATTTTGTAGCTGTATGATTTTCTCTATTTGAGGAGCAATACAGCTGCTGTTTCCTTTTAGTTAGACTTCAAATGTTAGTTTCTTAGAAGCTAATGCAAAGCCACAGTGCAGCCCTCAGGGAAAGGGAGGAAGAGAGAGAACAGCGTGTGCACATGTAACAACGTGCATATATATAGTGCCTGTGTGTGTATGTTGTGCTGAATGAGATGGATGTCCTCTAGTTCACTGATTTAAATTTATCCTGTCATCATGGTGTTATTTGCCAATAATACTCTGAGATCTCTCTCTGAAATAAATACGGATGTTTCCATTGGCCTCGAGGATGTGTAGATGTCCCCATTTTTTTGTTTTGTTTTTGTAACAAGTGAATATTAGTCTTGAAAACCTAGCTTTGCTACAGAGAAGAAATTTTTGGTAATGATTTTAGTGGAACAGGGATTCCACTGTCAATGTGATGCACCCATCTTTTAGAACAATTCTCTCTTTATTGGTAAATGCTACTGAAATCAACACAAGTTTGCTACTGCTTTCAGTTTCTTTGAGACTTGGAAAGTTAATGTGATGTCTGTGAAATGCTTGCAAGTGCTTATTTGGCATTCTGGTTAATATGAAAACATAAAAATATAAATTGTTTCATTTATCTGTTGCTTCCAAGTGTGTCACTGTAAGGTAGTCTGAAGCACCTGCAAGAGAATTCCCCTGATGTCTCTGAAATACCAGCTCAATGGCTTGTGACTTCTAAGAAAAATAGTGTTTAAAAACATTTCTACATGTACACAAGATCTGTGCATCCCCTCATATGTACTTTCTTAATTCATTATAAAACACTTCTGAAGAGGTCAGCCTTTTTTTTTTTTTTTTTTTTTCCTCTCAATAGATTTGATAAAGAGTATTTTACCGCATTATTGTAATTGAATATATTAGAAACAATATTTATTGGTTTATATTAGTCTTTAAAACATATGGGATTATCAGCACTGAGTACATTGTCTTTCCATGGTGTGATTTTATTATTATTTTGTCACAGA
Source organism: Aythya fuligula (assembly GCF_009819795.1). Lineage (NCBI taxonomy): Eukaryota > Metazoa > Chordata > Aves > Anseriformes > Anatidae > Aythya > Aythya fuligula. Next base: position 22,848,242 of record NC_045560.1, read on the forward strand.
AATAATTATATAAAATATTAGCATATATTTATGTATTACTGTGCATTTGCAAGTGTGTATGTGTGTAGAAAGAAACTGATTGATTATTCTGGAGAGAGGTTATCATTTTATTGTTATAACATTTTTCTTTCTTGATACTTCTTAGATTACTAGATAATTTAGGAGCTACATATTTTATACACACATACACAGATCTCTCGTATGTACAGATTAATTGTGCTGTATTTAGCATCTTTAAAGTAAAAAGGCTTAAGCTGGGGAACGAATCAAATTGCATGTTTCAGTGTCTATGAATTTATCTTCTAAGTGTTAAGTATCTCCAAGGGGCAGTAACTTTATCAGTCAAACAACCTCTTGCCATTATGAAATCCTGTAAAAGAAAAATTAATTGTATTTTGTATTTAGCTTTTACGAAGCGACTCAGATCGTCTATGTATTTCTGGATTTACTGCTGAAATATGATCATATCGTCATATGTTAATATTAGTTTGAGCACCAGAGTTTTTGCTTGATTTTTTTTTTTTTTCTTATGGTTTAACAGCTAGTATAAGATTTGTGTGTACGAATGCAAGTCTTCTATTTTCACAGCCACATGAGTTGGTCTCATAAATGCTGTTATCTTTCATGTACTATGTCACTTCAATTCTCAGACCATTGTGGCTATAAAGCTGCTACTGTCCTATGTATTGTTATTTATAAATATTGATCAGAGTAAGACATATGAAGACAATAGTAAATATGAAAATGCATGAATTGCAATGTGAATAGCAAGTATTTTCTGTGCTGTCATTTAGAGCATCTCCTTCATGAGTCAGCAGCCTTTCCTGCTGATACGGTTCCCTTCACATGCCTTGCCTTGTGTTGTCCAGTGCTCTGTCCTGCTTTTTCCTTTCTTCTTGAGAACTGCTTTGGCATCGTGACCTTTTGTGTGTGTGCATTAAAAATAGAAACTAATTCAGTAATAGAAACAGTGAAAGCGCTGTGGACCTTTTAGCTTGGGGCTCAAATAATAGCCTCAACTAAGCAGTGAAATGCATTGAAATCCCCGTTTCTAGACAAGGAATTGAGTGATACACAGAGCCAGGAATAAAGATACGGATAATGAAAATTAGAAATTCTTAGGTTTAGGTGGAGTTGAAGGACCTGAATGATACTGTCAGTGTTGCAAAAGCACAACATTTAATTCTGGGATATTTTTACACAAGGAATAAGAAAATCAGCCCTTTTCTACTCAGGACAGTGGTTCTGCTTATGAAATGTGTTTTTAGTTTAAAGACTGAATCAACTGGCAGTATTAAAATGCTATTTTATTAACATGTGGTGCATCTTACCAGGCAAATAACAACGCTGGATTTGTGAACGCAAGCTCTACTGGCTTATCAGAGCAATGGATTCTGGTGCTTTCTGTGTGGTGCCTGTTGCAGAGATAAAATGCTACCTATGACGTCTATGGCCATTTGTTTCTGTGTTTCTGTGGAATTTATATCACTTTTTTTTTTTTTTTTAATCATGTTCTGCTAGCAAGATTCAAACCCAGTGTGCTTACATGGGCTCACACAGTGGCTGGAAACAGGCTCCTTTTGGCAGACTTTCTGTGTGGTGTTTTGTCTTTAATGTAATTGTTTCATTTGGTTGGGACCTGCCTGGGAGTAAAACCTCATTTACAGAGGAGTGTGCCATCTCATTTAACATGGGAAGTTTGTTTCCTTGAAGAAAACAACAAACTAAACAAATTCTGCACCTTCATGGGCACTGCTCTGGTCCTGGGTGCGTTAGCGTGAGCAACATGCCCAGCACAACCACCCCTCCCTCAGGGACACTTCCCTCCTCCTTCAAAACATGCACAAAAGGCAGGTTTTGAATCCTGAAGAACCGATTAGCAAGTGCACACCTGGTAGGGAACTGGTGATGTTGCCTGTGGTGCTCTGTAGGTCAGGTTTGGCTTGGCTATGGCCTGACTTTCCCTCAGCTCAAACGCTTGCACTCTTCTGATACTTTCCGGGCCTTCAGACTGTGCAGTCTGGGATTCTGTGTCACTGCCATGCTTCTGTGATGCCTCCCTTTTATTTTTCAGTTATATGATGATCAACTTTTCCTTTTAAATAACCTGATTTGAACAGAACTCGCTATGTCTCTAAAATTCTTCAGACACGTTCTTGCTTCCTATTCAGTTTTACTTCATTGTCCAAGTTCCATTATGAAATAGTTACAGATGAATCCAGCAATGAAAGATACCTTATTTATATTGCTCATCAAATAGGGCAATAAAATTTAGGTTTTACAGAAATAGAGAGCAATTTGCATTGCACAAATATATTAAGAAGCATTTTAATGAAATGAACCATCAGACAATCCTGATAGAAACACTGAGCCATTTGGCTGTTTTATGGTCCACTATTGAGAAATTATTTTAAAATTCCTTTTCGGTTTCAAGTGTTTTGACCAATGAGTGTGGAATCTGGTTGTATTACCATAAAATACAAATAAATTAATGTGCACCAGCAAATAACTCTTTATCAATTGACTGAAGGACTGGATGCATGGTAATAGTTCTCTTTCTTAAAAAAAAATAATGTTAGAAAGTATTTATCATGTGTCCTCATTCTGTTCCATTTACTTTATTTCTTCCATCCCAAAGGAAATAAAATGCTGTCATTTGGTGTGATAAACAGCTAGATGAAGGAAGAGAATCAGTTTGTACTTTTATTAAAGATGACCTACAAAATGATATTTCTTCTAAATTGGGCTTTTGCCCTTTTTTGAGACGTAAAAGGTGAATTGAAAGATTTTTTTTTTCTTCTTTCCATTCTTTGAAGAAATAAAAGTACTTAAAATTCAGATTTTTAATAGCCAAATTTATTTTTATTCAGCGTTGCCAACCTCATGTCAAATATCCTTGTTCTTGCTGGAGGCTATTGGGAGGGGTATAAATATACAGGAACAGTTTGGTATAAGTGGAAAACCTGGAGGTGGGTGTCTCAGGGGCTCTCCTTGGGTTCTTGAGTCAGTTCAGAATTGTGTTGCTTTGCCCTGAATTGCCAGCTTCAGTAGAAGCTGCTTTGGAGAAAGAATATATTATGCTCCACAAGAAACATTTTGTAGGTCTGGGATCTGGCTCACATACACATACATCCATCTGTATGGTACAAGGCAATGGTCATTCTCAGCAGAAGCTAATGTTCTCAGCCACATTGGAAATGTGTATGTTTATATAGTTAGGTTTCTTTTGGCAGGAAATTTTTTTTTTTTTTAATTCAAAAAAAAAAAAAAAAGATTTGCACAATCTATAGCAAAGAGCTCATTGTACCTGTTTCACCTCTTAGTATAACTTCATGTGCTTATGTGAAACTTCTTTTTAATAGCACCCTTATCCTTCCTAGATCATTTTTATAATTCATCCCCTAAAGTAAAAGCCCTTCTGAGGACATACTAAAGACTGGCCTAAATACCAAAAATGTGAGATTTGTTACAGAAGAACAAAACGAAAGTATTCATATCCAAAGGGCATGACAGAGATTAAGCCCCTGGTTGCATGTTATCACATAAACTGTAGTGACAGTTCTGAGACTCCAAACCATTGTAAAGATTACTTAATACATCATTTAAAAATCCTCCTGGTCTTTTTGAAGGCTGTGTATTTTTGGTATCCATTATTCTGCCTAAGCCAGCCAGCCAAAAAAGCACATCTTAAAGTTTGACCCTCTACACAGCAGCTCAGTTACAGCAAAGCTGTGCCTTTTCTCATTGTAAATGTGGCACTCATTGTGGCACCCATTCAGCCTCCCTTTCACAGAGACAGCCTTGGCGGCGGCACTAAAATTATAATTGTCTCTCTGCTTATTATTGCTTCTGTAATGAATCACACTTCCCATTTGGTCTGTCAAATTCAGATAGTCAATGAGGTTATGTTGAGAGAAAAGGGGGAAAAAAAAGGTGGAGTTACTCATGTTTTCAGAGCAAGGAGTAAGGAAATACAGATAAATCCTCACTGCCTAAAGAGATTGATATTTCTAAATATCACTGAGGGAACAAAAAGTTTTTTGATATGTTGCCTCAGGTTTTAGCATCACCTCTGTTTCTTACTTAATTATAAGAAACAAATTTCTCCCACTGACTTTGGAGAGAGGAATCCAGCTGAAGACATCAGATTTTCAGTGTGTTTCTGCCTATGCAAAGTAGCCACACAGATCACAGGGGAAACTTCCTAGAAATGAGCCAAGGAATACATTTGGTTTATTGTACTTCACTCCGGTAGGTTGCACATCAGTAACTAGAAATTGTGAAACATGAAGCTGAAGAGAAACTGCAAAAATCAAGCTGAATATGGTGTTGGAAAGAAGCTGCTAAATCTAGCTAGAGAGATTAATAGTAATAGATTTCCAGTGTTAATGAAAAACGGTGGCTGGAGTTTTTAATTTATATTTTCACAGCCTTCGCTTTGGTACAAAGTGAGAGGGTTTCTTTTGTCTTTCTCATTTTGTAAGAATTGTTAAATCTTATATTACAATGTATTTGCTGGGTGAGCTTGCTGATCTTTAGCCTGTACTAATCCATAATCATTCCTTGATCTTAATTTCTTTTGGTATAAGAGGATGTATTTATTTTTGGTACTTTGCCATAAAATCCCTGCTAATGGATTTCTGGTGTGCTAGAAATTTTGCAATAGGAACAGATACAATGGTGTTCTGATGGCCTGCAAATATACGATGTGCTGCCACTTAAATTAGGCAGCTACGCTGTACTCATGCTTGGCTCTTCCCTTTGTCTGTCTCCGTAGATAGACTGTGGAAACATAAAGGATGCAGTTCATCACTTCTTACTGAATATGTTTATTTTCAGTGTTTGGCAGCATGACCAAGGTAATTTTGCAGCTGAGAATCACACCATACTGGGAGCTGAACTAATGAATTTCTGCTGTTCTCTTGATGACCAGGTTCTTGCATGTGTTTTTGTGAGTTTTGAGCTGTGAAAATCATTTTAGTTCACTTCAGTCCTGCTCCATCTGAACAGCAGAAATGAAGCACTTTAGGCCCAAACATACAGGTTTGCTGGCTGATGCTATTTTTGCACTTACCATTAAATTTTGGTTTAAATTAGCCAGCTAAGATCTTAACCACATTTGAATGTAGATCTACAGACACCGCATGCTGGATTTCATGTAGTAAGTTGGAGCTTTTCAGTAATAATTCTTTCATTTATCCCACACGTTCACAGTTGGTTGTTTCACAAGTACAAAAGCTTGAACATGACTTGTGGGTTTATTTGAAGGACAAAAGATGAGCCTTTCTTTATGATTAAGTTTCTCATAAATGATGGGACATTTCAGGTTGAGACTGTGTGTGGTTTATCCCCAAAAGACTGTCAGATAAAGCTATTGGTACCGGCTTTCAAGGACAGACTGCAGAAGAGGGTCTGTGGTAGATGCCTGAAAATAAGCAGTTGATGCTGAGGCAGGGAGAGATGATATCACTTTAATCTTTTCCACTATTGATGCCAACAAAAATATTGTAAGATAAACTTCTGCTGCTAATCATATATCTTTTGGGTTTGGTGCTGTATTATCTCAGTGATCGGGCACTTAATATGGTCTTTCAACTGGTCTCATCCTCCTGAGGGTCTGAAGGGTCTTTCTGAACACAGTACAAAATAGTGCTGGGACATCATTGTCTTCTGCCCTACGTGTGGAGTATTGCACCACCTCAAGCAATTTTTTCTCCTGCCTAGTGATTGGCAAATTGCTTTGGGTTGTTGTTGGGATGAGAAAAGAACATTTGTGCTTGTAAGGAAGGAAAGGATAGCATGGCTCATATCCGTGCCTTCCTCCTGGAGAAACCAAGCCACTAAACAGGTAGGATCATAGAATCACAGAATATCCTGAGGTGGAAGGGACCTACAAGGATCATTGAGTCCAACTCTTGCACAAAGTTGGTCCTAATGCACAAGACCACCCCAAAATAAATCTGAGAGCATTGTCCAAATACTTCTTGAACTCTGGCAGGTCTGGGGCTGTGACCACTGCCCTGGGGAGCCTCTTCCATTGCTCCCTTCTGTCCCACCCCTTGTCCCTGCAGAAGCATAGTTGGGCCAGAATGGGCTGGATAAGACCTCAGAGAATTGTAAAGTGCACAGCACTAAACTAGTGTCCTGTAGACCTCTGTTTTACTTACAGCTAGTGACTTTGGTATTGTGTACATTGAGAATTTGGATATTGCATGTAACAGTGGTGCGGAAGAAAGCAGGGAAGAAAGCTTACGTTCTATAGCTTTATTTAGTCATTTGAATTGCTGAATCTTTCTGGGATTTACACTTTAAAATGTAATTTCACTTTAAAATGTAATTTGCATTTTTAGAATGTGTTTCAAAAAATCCTCATTCTCTTGTGTACATATAGTAGCATATAGCACAAAAGAGTCTTATCTTAATAATAAAATTGCCAGTAAGCCAGTGCATAAATATCCCAATACCTGTGCAGGGCTAAATGGTGTGTAATAGCTCAAAGGCTTCAGAAAGAGATTTCACTGAGGCTCCCTTGCTAGATGATCTGTTAACTTTGTAAACGTAACTTTTATTTCTTTGTAAACTTACTCAGTCTCTTATCCTGGATTAAAATGTAGTACCAAGAGTTTGTCATTAACTTCCTGAAAAGATTTATCTCATCTTCCTTTTTCCTTAAAATCTCATGTAACCATTCACTGAAATGAAATCTTAATAGAAAGGATGGACAAGGTAGAAAACTTCACTGCATGTCTTCTTAAGCTGTAATGCAAACTAATTTTGAAGAATACCTATATTGACTTTTTGGACTTTGAACAGAAAACGATCTTCAATCAAAGGAAAAAAAATAGAGCAAACTTTAGGTAGTCTATTGGCATATGTTTATCTCTGAATCATTGTGATATTCTTCTTGTTGGTCCATTCTGTAAAGCTGATGGATTAGACCAATATGGTTTGACTACTAGCTATTTGTATAATTCAGCCGGAAATAGGTAGAGACTGTCAGAGAATCCAAACAAACATGTTGTCTGAAAGCTCTTCACAAGTAGCACAACGAATTGTATTAGTAACTTCAGTAACTTCTTTATGCTTTTTTAAAATAAATAAGTGTGTACACAAACACACATGCACACTTACCTATATGCATATATACAGGTCTATTTGTGCTCTCCCTCTCTCCTTATAGATCTATCTGCATTTAAGACTTTGAGTAATTCTTGCATGGTTACTGCTTCTAGCAGCAGTGTGCAAAGGCTGTTTACAATGGAATCGTCTAAACATTGTCTGAGCGTACAGACATTAGTATGATATAGGTAATGCATATTTTGGACTTGGCTTCTTATATGGGAGATATACTTGACTATCTACATCCTAGAAGATTTTTTTTTTTCAAAGTTTTGCTTACTTTTTCTGTCTCATTCCTCCCCAGACAAGCAGACTGTGCAAGAGAGGCATTTTGCTGGCACTTGAAGCGATTGAGATCTTAACTACTTTTATTTTATTTCTCTTGCAGATAAATTCTAAAGGGTGGCTTTTTTTTTTTTTTTTTTTTTTTTTTTTTTTTTTTTTTTTAAGCAAATACTCTGCTTTTATTTTGGTTTCAGTTCTTGCACCTTGATAATCATGCAGATAATTCCCAAGGGCAACTCACATTTCTCACGAAAACAAACATGAGAAAAACAAGGCAATTACTGCTTGGTCCTTGCCAAGCCTGTCATAAGAAAAGATTTGGCTTTAACTAATTTGGTTTAAGACAATATGGCTGAGATTGTTTAAAAATAATAATAATAAAAAATCTCTCTGCACCTCTTTCTGTCATGGACAAATTAATTTAAAGCAACAACATACAGAGAACATAACAACACTTTACAGCACCAGCAGTATATAAAAGTATTTAAGCTGACCATCAAAGAGGAAGAAATGTGAACAGAGCAAAGGAAGTCCACCATGGTGCTACTGAATTGACAGCACGGGACACGTGGGTGGCTGGGAATGAGTGAGTAATGAGTATTCTCCATCCTGTTGGCCCACTTGTCCTTCAATATCTCTGCACACAAGTCTCCTTGTGAATTCAGACAGCTAACAGATGTATTAATACTCTAGTGTTGTGTCAGCTGTGTCACTCCAGCAGAAAAAGGAGAAGATGCTAATGGAATTGCACATGGGCTGTAGCAAACTAAATTATGCTCCCACAGTTGGACAACTGCTGCCTTTCAGTTCTGCTTTATCCAAACCTAATAACTGGTTTTCATTTATGCATTTCATATTTTCCATGTTTAGACTTGTGTATAGCATAAAATAAATGTTATATGTCAAATTTTGCCCTTGGATGAGCATTGGTAGTTCTGGTTGACTTCAGCAGGAGCTGCAGGCAAACATCCTAAAAAAAGAATTTGGCCTCCGATCTAAAATCCATTTTTTGCTGCATCCTGTATTCCAGGAATGTGTATCTCCCTTCTTTTCCAAGTGCAGCAGTTACCAGCATTGTTAACCGGTCTCTTTCAGTTGTCCTTGGAAAGCCAAACAGAAGGAGCTAAATATTTCACAGGGCTAAGAGGCCAATGTTTGAGCACCACTGAGACCTCAGCCCCTGCTTTCTCAGCCACCACCTAACTAAAGCATTTATGATTTTGTAAGTGTGCATGGAAAATTAACACCCCCACCATCCATAGAGTGATCTGTTCACTCTATCCATCTGTAGAAACTGTTATATCTGTGCTTACTGGGATAGTGTTAATAGTGTGACAGTGTAAGTGTTTTCTGTAATTTTTAAGCAGCATTTTTATGCATTGTTAATGTATTGGAATTATGTAGCCACATTTTCCATGGGGTTTGTGCATGTCGCTAACAACCTCAGCTGTGGATTACTGTTATTACTTAAGGAAGAGGCAGAATACCAAGATGGGGGAGGCAGCTCTCTGTAACAGAGCAGGCAGAGGAGTGTATCAGAAATGAAGAATCCTTTCCCCTCCTTAGCCCATATGGCCAACAAAATTTTCCAACTCACTGCAAAGAAGCCATGAGACAAAGGAATTTAAATTAGCTAGGCAAAGAGTAGTGCAGAGGCGGGGAATAATCAATATACAGAGAACACCTGGAGAAGCTAAAAGCTGCATTAGGTATTTTCCCAACAGATTTCGATAATAATTTCATGCTGTTGTAAAGCAGGATTGCTGGCTTGCTGGTAAACTGGGTACCCTGCTGTCAGTAAACTGAAACTTGTGAAAGCACAGAAACATTTCTTTCTCAAGTCACATTTCCCCATTTAGCAGGAGAATTCCCAGTACCTAACACAGGACTTTGCCACCCCAGCTGGGTTCTCTCAGCAGTTGGCTGCAGAATTTGCTTTTCAGGCATGATGGTTGTTTAGTATGTACAGCAAAATCAAAAACTTTCCAAAAACCCAGTGTTTGGAGCATTGTCCTGGGATGTGAAACACTGATTTGAGTATTTTTTTCTGCAAATCAGCCTAAACAGGGATGTTTAAAACAGGTCTACTACCTGCCTTGTTTCCTTAGGTGTTCATTAGTGCTTTTAGCTTGTGCTGTGAGTTGATGCTGAGTAGATGCTAAAATGAAGTAGAGAAATGCCTCAGTAATCTGTGGCAGCTCTTCAGGGATGAGGCTGGTGTCAATGTCAGTCTGAAGAACAAGGAGGATTCACTAGTATAGTAACAAAGAAAAATTGTATTAAATTGGAGAGTGAGTAGATAGACTTCTATTTATGAATTGCAGTGTTTTTTCTTTCTTTGTTCTTCCTTACAGATACCTCAGATAGGCATTGAAATAATTGCCATTTATTCAGTCTCTAACCTTTTTTTAGTAATTTACAAATAGGTGGCCACATTCCCAATTTCTATAATCATTGGATAATAATGTGAATTATTTTAATATAATACCGGGTTTTGTTTTAATGGTATTTGTGAATGTCACGGTTTGTACTTTCCTTGACCCTCGGTATAATCATCAATGAGATATTAATTTGTCTCATGAAAATTTATCTGAAATTTTTCTATGTTAAGAAATGTTTTAAAACAGAAGATTCTTTTTTTTTTTTTTTTTTTTTTTTTTTTTGTGAGGATCCACTGGAGATGTGTCTCTTTAATGCAAGATTGAATAACCTGTTCAATCACCTTTGTATAAAGGTACTTTTCTCCCTTAATACTGATTTAATATCTTTAAGGTTATCATTTCTGTAAACACATAATATTTTGGTATTTAAAAAAAAAGTTCTTGAAGTTTTATAAAAAATTTAAAAGTTTATTTTTTTTTATGCAAAAAACACATGGAATTTAAATATGAAAAAACAGCATTAAAATAATGGCTAACACTTATTTGCCTTGTTGTCTTAGTGTGTTTTGTGGGAATGCACTGTTTCTATCTTCTCTACACAAGAATGTTTTCTCAAGTCTCAGAGCAAAGCAACATTTAATGCTCCTTTTTAGTGTCTCCACTGCAGAGATCATTATCAACACTACCTTATTCTTCAACTTCAGCAACCCCAAAATCAATTTGCAGGTACCGTGTGGTATCTGCTGCACTAAAGGGTTATAGCACTCTGTAGAGATATTACTTCTGTACCACTCTGCTAAAATGCTGCAGATCATATTTCTGTATTTGAAAAGTGGAGATTTCAAGGTGACCTTCTAGGTATATTTATACACAAATATATATATATTTTTTCTGCTCTCTTGTGTACTTGGACACTGTTAAATTTAGAAGCTCCACTGCTTTTTCACTGCGTACTCTTGCACTAGTTTTGCTGCCTCCCACAACTTGGGGACTGCTTCTATATAAAAGGGGATGACTCTATAACAAGTAGATGATTTATCTAACAAATCACCCATCACTTCAGGGTGATAGTCGCCATGCTTGAAAGCTGGTGTTAGGACTCTCTAGGACTCTCCTCAGAACATAAATGTCAAGTCATTATCTTAGCAGCACCCTCAGCAGTATAATTCTAATCACCCTCTCAAATTGTAATTTGACAGTTATTTGTCATATTTATTTGGTTTTGCTGGTATTTCAGGGTTATCCAGCAGGATGCAAATGAGTCCATATTTTGGGATCCCTAGTGTAAAAGCTGCCCTTTCCTCTTCCATGGTGTTTGCCAACCTTTTCATCCTCCTCCTTCAACTCTTTCTCTCTCGTGTGTTAGAAGCTACTTCTGCCAAAATAAGCATACCAGGTCCTACCCCAAAATGGGCTGCTCTGGGAGTTGGGAGGGAAGGAAGGCAGAGAGTAGAGCCCTCCACCAACCCAGGTCCTGGCATATGAACTTGCTGGCTTATAAAGCACTCTTTTATTCTGGATTTCAGCTCTGTGCATGTGTTTTGCATCAGGCATGGACATCATTGTTTTTTGCTGGGTGCTCACTTTATCCTGCTTAATGAGACTGAGTGGGTAGCCTTGTACTCAACATATTTTACTTGCGGAAGGGAATTTGCAATCAGATTTTTTTTTCTTGGTTGACACTCAGAGCTACAGTGCTTGTTCACTCAGTCACTCTGTGATTTTTCGGCTCAGAAGGTCTTTCGGCTTAACATGAGTGATGCTTCTGCTACTGGCAGTGGGAACCAAAGCTATAACACCCATGCTTGTTTCTCAGGTTTTCTGTCCCTACCTGTGAGTCTTACGTAACAGAAACAGATGAAAGCACCACAGTAATATGTTTACATAAAATCAATAATATCTGACCCATCTGAATGGTGTGGCCACCCTCTCTCTCCCCATTTAAGTTGTGTCCTGGAAATCCATTTTAACTTCACAAGAGAACCAGGGTTGAACTCATTATGTTCTTCGGTGGTGCTGTGGATAACAGGGTGTAGAGACAGGAGACAAGTTTGGGAATATTTTATGTAACCATACCTTTGAAACCCCTGGCTACATCCTGTAGAGACTGGTCTGAATTCAGGGGAAATTAATCTGCTCAAGCACACACATCCTCTTTGCCTTTCTGCTTCAGGCCAGCAAAGCTGCTGGCACAAAATTATGCAATACCCAGCTTGCTTGTCCCAGCCTGATATTTTGATGTCACATCTCCACTACCATCAGTTTAAACTTTCAGAAATACATTCCAGACTTGGGCTTCGGTATGTGGTAGGTCTTTGCTGTGGCAATGAACCATGGCTGCTTTTACATGAGTTACAGAAACTAATGTAGAGCTAAGCATTTATTAAGAGCCTTAACAGTCAAATTATCTTTTAGCAGTTCGTTTTAAATAATAGTGCAGCTAAAATGGATGCACTGAAATGGTGCCACATCTACGTGTTTCTGAGTTATGTTCACCCATCTGTGGTCACCATGTGTCCTCACTCCATGTCCTGAGGTCCTTGTCAGGCGGTGGACGTTAATGGTCGTGATTTCTTTCTCAGCAGTCTTGGGTCCATGTAGTGTTATTGTTATCTGCCACCTAATCACTGGACAGCTGGCTGTTAGAGCTAAAAACAAGTTAAAATGAGCTCGAGGCCAGCCGCAGCCTGCCATGTGGGGAGGCCTTGCAGGCTGCTTGGTTGTACAGGGCCTGAGGCCTCGTGCTAGCAATGGTCATGCGCTGCCTACATTGCCCATCAGGTACCAGGTGTTGCTGTATACCTGGCAGAAGGACTACCTATGTCATATTGAATTTTGAGACAGGTAGACAACTTGCCCTATTTTTTACTGGGTAAACTCCCTCTTCCTTTTTTATTTTTTATTTTTCCCTCCTTTCTTCCGTGGGAGCAAACATTCACAGCCATCACGTAATACAGTGTCTAAATGCAGTACCTAGCTAAACTTATGGAAAAATGCTTAGGACTGAAATCAACATATGTATGCTACAGCTAGTTTCTCTTGCAGTGTGAAAAACTCTTCTGGTTCTGATGTATACACTGTCATTACATGAGGATTGCTTTTTCCTTGTGTCGAAGCTCAGCGGCATCCCTTTCATAAACAAGAGGTTGTTAAGTGCTTCCAGGCCTGTGCTCGCCTGGACTTCAGTTTACACATGAAACGAGTCAGGATCATTGCTGATTTTATATTGGTCTTGGATACTTCTAATTCCTTCCTGATGTTATGGGCAGAAGAGTGTAAGGTGTGCACTTAATAGGTGAAAGCAGATCATGGGGGTTGACCACAGAATCTCCAAACCCCAAAGCTGTAGCTATTTATGTCCCAGGACCTACAGTGGTAGTAATTTGCTGTGTGAGCAGTGCATGCAGACTTGCAATATGCACCCTCAGGAATGAGATACATTCAGATACTTTGATGGTGAAAATGGGTGGGCATATGTCAAAGACAGCTACTAAATTGAAATGAAAACGGGAGAAGTCTGTGATGTCTTGCATGCTGAAACAATCTGTAAGGGAAGTGCTGTGGCTTTCAGCTCAGTGCTTTTCCCATTTTCCCTTGGTGGGTTAGAGCTATTTTTAAACCCAGTATCTTTTAAATAATGCATAAGTTAACAATAGAGACTTATAGTACTGGAAAAAAACACGAATGAGCTTAAAACAACCCAGAAAATCCTAACCAGACTGCTTCCAGGAGGGTCTCTGAGAGGAACAGAGCACATTTGTCTGTTCAGTTTCCAGACATCTTTTGTAAAATTCCATTTTTAGAGCGAATCTCCTGTCTTTGAACTGAGATCTTTCATTTACAAAGCACCTTCCCAATCAAAACAACTGAATAAATACTATGATGAAAGAAGTACCTCACTTTGTGGGTTGGGTGTTTTCACACAGCGCAGCCCAATGTAGCTGTGCAAGTACCTTATATCTGTGGATGTCAGGAGACGGAGGATCAGGAAAACCCTTCTCCTCTGGGAATGGTATGCATGAATGATTCGGTGGAGCTGTGTGAGTGCAACTTGTCCTGCTCTTCCAAGCAGCACCAGATACACATGTGCTCAATCACTATCCTGTGAATGGGGAGCTGAGCAGCCACAGCTCTTGTAGGCATGTGAAAACATAAGACCTGAAGCACTAAATGGCTACCCCAGGAAAGATGGTGCCCGGGGTAGTTAAGTCCAAGGAGCTTGTGCAGAGGGTTTGCAGTGGCCGTGCTGTGTCTGTGGGGCTGGCACACATCCATGGAGAAAGATGAAGGGAAAGTAGTGGCTGGGAATGTCGTCACCGCCAGACCAATTTATCTGGCCCCAGTTGCTTTGAGAAAAAATGTTTCAGGGACTGAGCTGCTGGCAGATTAATTGTCCTGGCAGCTCACAGATTTGTAACCTCTGTGGTCATGAGGCCAGTGTAAGCAACAGAAGCCTCTGCTTGTGTGTGAACTGTGCCAGGAGGCAGGAACTGCAGAACTGATTTCAGTTCTTCTTAAGTGTTAACCTCAAAGTATTTCTGAGCCTGAGCTGGAGGGCTGCAGCCCAGTCTGCCCAGCAGTGACACAAGCAGGGAGTTTAGAGATGGGGCAAGACACTGAAATTAAGAATGTACCAGGGGCTTCTGGTCTGCAGCATTCTTCATGTCATCTAGATCTACTTTTGCTAATGAGATCTCTAACAGGGAGAACGTCTGTTTTCAGTGATCTTTTTGCCTCTGTTTCCTAAAAGGTGTACTGTAATGATCTTATGGGGAAAGGAGAAAGGAGCAGAGTATTTATGGATCTAGCATCAATCTTGTAATTTTATTCCCTTTCACTCATGTCAAATGCCTTTATAGCATCATGTAGACAGTAATAAATATTCAAGTCAGTGAAAAGATATAACACATTTTTTTTCAAGTACATTTGGAAATAATTTGCACTTTAGTTGTCTGAAAAATTGCAGTTCTGTGCTGGTTTTCAGACACATTAATACTTTCAGAGATATTTTGGATGAAATGGTTAGCTAATTGGACCTGTTTCATGGTAAGAATTCTCTTTTTGTCTCTCTTTAAATTTCAAGAATCTGTAATATAAAACATATTTACTGTTGGTTGTCCTTGGAAAAGAAAAGTAATTAACAAACGTCTGTCATTGAGTCATGATGACTTACAGGGTTTAGAGAAATTAAAGGTCTACCAGTATGTTAGTTGTAGTTCAGTAATTGATAGAAGTGAGAAAAATAATCACCAACCTGAAATCAACACAGAGAATGCTTTTAAGAATAATATTTGTAACACCTTCTTGTGTCAACATATTTTTTAAAATGGATTTTTGGGCTGATGATTGACAGCAGTGATTATTTTTGATACGTGGTTAATCTGAAAAATGAAACATAAAGTGAAGTGTGTAGCGCATGCATTTTTACAGGATTATTGCTCATGGTTTGCTGTCAAGGGGATAAAGTTTTAGAAAGAATCTGGGGAGAGAGATTGCAGAACATGGTGTTTGGTTTGCATATTAATGATGGTGAATAAGGGCTGGAGTTAAATATCCATGACTCCAGTACAGTGCACCTTGTAGATGTTGTGAAGATTCCATGTGGAGAAGGGATTGATTTGACTTCATCCTGCAAAATATATAGTACTTTGTTGTTGTAGGATTCCACGTATGCATCTTCTTCAAGTATTTGTCCACATATGCTACTGCATGTGCATGTGCACTTCAAAAAGTCAGTGTAGATGGGTTGTGCCTTTTAAAATCCCACAGGGTGCACATGTGTCTTGTCTTTCCTTATGTTGCAAGCCTAAGGACATAAAAGATGGTGCATGCTTCCCCCTGTGCCTCTCATTCAGTTTTGGCGGATGACCATGTTTCTGGATGCCCATATGGTCTGCAGCTGTTCCAGAGCCTCTTCTTTCCTTCCTGTTTCCCTGCCCCTTTTCTCCTCGCATTGGAGTCTTTCACAGAGTTGCACCATCCTTTTCTCCATCTTCAAGCTTGTCGCTGCTGATGAAGTGGCACTTGGTGGTCTTCTGAACTCCATCCTATGGCCTGGATACAGAAGGGATGCTCCATGTTGGCTTTCCCAGGTTGCCTGGCTTCAAGTGGCATTAACAGTTGTTTAGATGAACTGTATCTCTGGGTCATGGATTGTTTGTAAGATTTTATTCATTTTCTAACCCAGAAATATGCTTTAGACCAAACACCAAGTTAACCCTGAGGACAAATCCTTCCCCTCAGTCTCTAGTCTGAGTGCAGGACTGTGCACTAAAGCTATAATGGAGTGCATCCCTTCATTCTCAGAGAGGTCTTTGTCTGGTGGGCTTTTTTCCCAAGAAAGAAAACCATCCCCAGGATTGCCAGGAAGTCTTCCCTCACTCTCTTTTTGCTTCCCAATCCTTGCGATGTTGCAAGCTCATGGCAGCAGTGTCCATTTTCAGGAAGCTCCCTTCTCAGGACACGGTCTGAAGTTGATATGGATGAAAACTACGTATTTAAGCAGAGAACACTGAGGATGATTTTACGCCCTGCTTAAGCCTGTGTTCCATCCCTAACTAATCTGCTAGGATAAGTTTCGTGTGGCATCTTGCACTTACAGTTCTGGCTTCTTCAGTGGTGCTGTTTGGTTATGATTAGTGAGCTGGGGGGATTTCTTTCATATGTTCTTTCTGTATATGCATAAACATGGTTTAAAAAGTTTTTTTTTTTTTTTTTTTTTTTTTTTTTTTGACTGTAGGTTAAAATATAGCCTGCTATTGGTATATTTATTTATTTTTTTTAAATGGAAAGCTTTCTAGTCTGTGAAGATCTCAGAGGCTCAAATCTACCTCAGAGTCCTAGCCTAGACCTCTGGTCAGGTCATGGCAGAAATCTTCTGTCTGCAGGACAAATGTTTAAAAGTCTCAGTCGTTTCCGCTGAATTTCTGTCTCATTGGTTCTGGAGTTTTGTGAACCGTGCTGTGAACTTCTAAAGTAGGCTTGCCAGTGATAACCTGTGTTCTCATCAAAACTAGAATAAATAATTATGTAAAGATATGATGGTTTTCTACTGGAAAAATAATGTGTATGTTTGCCAAAATCTTATCTAACTTATCAGCTTTTCTGGGGAAAAAATAAAAAAGTGTTTGGGATTTCTTTGGCCATAGTTTCTTTTTTCCTTGCTGGATGAAAAACAGTAACGGAAAGGAAAACAAAAACATGTTTTAAAATACTGAAAAAGCTTTTGAAGTCTTGCCTCAAAAATACCAAACCATAATTTAGAACATTTTAAACAATTTCTCAGATTTTAATTCAGCAACCTAGTATATCTGTGTGCTCACTATTCTTCGGTTGTATTCTTTTTTTGCAAGCTTTCCTTTTCCTTCCTGAAAAACATATTGCATTCTGTGTTTCATTCGTTATCTGGCATGTTGTTACTACTCAGTCACTGACTTTCCTTCAGTCATAGTGTAGGGTTCTTTGATGCACAGCTCTGAAAAACTAGAATTTGAGACAAGAGTGTTATTGTTCTTTTGGAAGTGATATTTTGCAAGTCTGGGATAGTAACTCACGATTTTTTTCCGTGTCCTTTTATAAACCCATATCAATAGTACTGCTAAAATACGCATTTGTATCCTGAGTAAATCGCTGGGGCTCAACTGGCCAAGTAGCAAAGAATAATTGCTTATTTTGACTTGTTTTCCGATGCTTTACAACAAGTTGCTCATTCAGGCAAGATGAATAAGATTCTATTTTAATGTGTTTCTCTTATTTAAGTATCTTTGAAGATTAAAAAAGGGATTGCTTGGGGAAGAAAACCCATTCGGAAAAAAATGTTAATATGTTTTCTCATTTGACTAAGGGGTCTGGTATTTGTGTGTTGTATTACTACTAGTGAACTGAACTTGTAGTGGTAAAAGTGTAAAGCATGTGTGCTATTTATGGTCCATGTACAGCACCACAAAGGCGGTGACAAAGGTGGTAGCAAAGCAGAACTTTCTGTGCTTTTGTTGGAAGGTACTTTTTGTGTTTTAAAATACACAGAGAGAAGAAATGAAAAGGACTGGAAAAGACAAAATTATGATATTTAGAAATGCAGTCTGAACAGAATTACAGCAACATACATTGGGCAAAAGTCTTTAAATACTTAGACTGTGTTAAGATCAGGAAGAGGCAGAGCAGAGACCAGGTAGCCTAGGAAGCTTCCTTTGGCTTCAGGGCATATGTGGTTCAGGGGGGTGGTGGAAGAGGAGGAGAGAGTGTGGTGTCTGTCCCCTGGGACACCTACCATGTTTGCCTAGTGCTCACATCCTTTGAAATTTTAGTCTGTCTATACCTCTCGTCACCTTCTAGAGGTGACAGAGTGATCTCTCTACTTTTTTTTTGGAATAAATGTCACCTTCCATTTCATTTTCTGTGAATGGAGGATAAAACACATACATGAATTCAGGCACGCACACCTGTCTATTTCTATAGACGCGTTCTTGTAATGTGAAATTAAGCTGGCATGCATGGTGTCTCATTTCAGGGGGCTTACTTCTTTTGGGGTCTGAGTGCCCTCGACTCCCACTCACTGAAATGGGAATTAGGCACCTTCACTTTGTGCAAATTCAAATTGTGAGGACTGATGTGTGAACTTTATGTCTGAACAATACCATAATACCAAGTGTAAGAAAACTTTCTCTAGCAGATTACAGTATCTGGAATATCAGTTCCTGCTTTTCAGTTACCTCATTCTAAGTTGAAAACGTTTCCTCTGTTCACCTTGTCCTTAATGTGTGCTTCCTGCTGTTATATATTAATTCTGCAAATGCATTATTTAACTAACGAGCATTTTAGGCTGTGAGCTGTTAAAAAGTGAAATAGTTTATCAACGGATGCTTGAGCTAAGGAGAACACGCTTAATCTTATTTTTAGTTTAAGTAAGTGTTAATTTTCTACTATCTGGAGATATGGATTAAGACAATGTAGAGAACGTATCATGGCATTTCAGGAGTTTGCTAGTGCTTCCGATGCTAAATGGAGTTCTGTTTAATGTGATTTAAAACCAAGCATTTCAATACAAAATACAAAGCCATACATATGTGGGTAGTTTCTATGTTACTCTTCCTGGCTTCCTCAATGAAAAGCTGCAGGGTGTGTTGTACCAAGATGAAACAAGCTTTGCAAATGCTGGAACTTGCCATGAGAAATTTGTCTGTAGGCCAGAGACTGTGTATCTCCATGAGGAGAAAGTCAGTTGTGTTTAGAAAAGGGCTATGCTCTGTTATTCTTTGCTCTGTTAAACTTTGCTTCCCTTTAAAATATTTCATATGAAAACGTAAGATAGGTCAGTAGATTTTAATGACAGCAGGCACTTCTTGTAAGGCAGAAATGGTCTTTGCTCTGCTATTATAACCCAAAATACTCAGCTGTTGTGCAAAGCCCAAACTTCTCTTGCAATGATGACACAGATGTTGGAAGAGCTAGTTTCCATCTGTTCTGCAGTGTCACCCACCTGCCATTTGGGTTAAACCATTGATTCCCACAAAGTAAGTTTCTATGAAACTCAGGTATCTCTCTGGGGTTCCCATCCACGTATTTGTTCTCCTGTTTTGAATGTTTTAATGCTTACATATCTTTCTCCTCAAATTTCCAAATGAGATAAAAACAAACAAACAAACAAACAAACAAAAAACACAAATATCTCCAAAAAACCCAATATCTCCATATTGTGTTGTTTAACAGAAATGGATTGATTTTTAAAAGTTTTATGTATTAATACCCTCTGCTTTACTAACAAATACAATAAATACTCAGCAGCTCAAAATATGTTGTGTATAGGTTCTGGAGAGAAAATGGCAATTTGGGAACAAAGTGGAAAGATAATTTACAGCAGGTTCTTTGCTTTAAAACAAAGCCTGTTACATCAAAGCTATACAAACATTTTCTGGCTAGTTTCTTCTTTGCTTTCTTTGCTCCAATGAATCCATTACACAGCAGAATGGAAATGATGAAGTTGTTGATGCCAACCCCAGAGTCTGAAGGGCAGTGACGAGTGTACACTTAGTACAGAAACAAGCAAATCAGGGCTGTGAATCTGAGTGTACAGGGCTGTGCAGGTCTTTCACAATAAGTGTTTTAAAAAGAAAAATCGTGTAATCTGTTACATTTCTGATTAAAGCTTCAGTTTGGAAAAGTTATATATATACAAATATATATATATACATGAATATATATATGTATTTTGGTAAAAAGACATTTGTTGAAAAACCAGCACTAAGAGAGAACATGTTTGCAGGGTGTCAGAGGTGTCTCAGACATCTTCTATCTGTTGTTATGCTCTCGTTCTCTGGTTGCTGTGGAGCAAAGTTGCGTGCATCTCCACACAACACTGGTCTGTAAGCAAAACAAATGTAAATGGACAAACACATTTATTCCCATTAAGGCTTTCCTTAAATTTAGGGACTTTACTTTTGAATTACCTTTTCTATAAGGCTATAAATGTTTCTAATTTTGCCAGCCAATGTTTGAGGTTGCATCACCTCCCCCCAAACACTGTTAGCTATGTGCACAACCAATTAGCTTGTAAGGAAATCAACACTGCACATGTCTTTATGATTTAAGAAACAGCTGCATATATTTTTCTAACTTTCCTTTTAATACTCATCTCCTAATATTAAGGTACAATGCTGCAGAATTCAGTCATATCAGCAGTCTTAAGCAGAAGTACTGAAACTATTCCTGTGGGGAAAAAAGAAAAATAAATAAATAAACAACAAAAAACAACACACATTGCAGGATTGATTAATTACTATTAATTAATTACTAGTATTAATTACTAGTATGTTTGTAAATATGTCTGTCTGGTTTTGTGAGGGAAAAATAGTCTGTATTAGATATCTATGCATGTAACTCTTGTAACGTAAAAACAACCTCCTTGGAGGTTGTTTTGCTTTACATTTAGCTCAGAATTACATGCTACGAGATTGTGTGGAGCTTTTGGATGCGTTCTCCTGTTCTGCAAGCCACATTAGCCTCCCTGATGCTCGCATGTCAAAAGCATTGCACTGCAGAACCTGAGTCTTGAATTCAGATTTTACTGTAAGTAATTCATGTCGTGTTAGAAGGATTATTTTTGGAAACATAAATAATTTAAAGAACTGAGCAAGACTCTAGAAATACGTTGTAAGGAGGATAATAATGGTATCCTTATACATTTCCATGCTAAAGAGGAAAATACAATCTTGAACGTGTGCTCATTAGTGTGAGACACAGGCACAAACAGTGGTGCCATTATCTAAATTAGTGTTTGCAAAACTAAACATGATGTTGCTTAAAAACTGATGAGCGCTGCTGTGAATGAGAGGCTCTTGAACTCTCAGCTGAGGCCCTGGTGTGTCCTCCCGGGGATGTTCCACCACCTGATTTTAGGATGGTGAACACATGTCACAGAGGGGGATCCCATAGGGACCAGCCTCCCAGCTCCCCATGGCTCAGCAGCATGGAGCAGGGAGGGAGATGATGCAGTGGATTTCCTTGTTTCTTTAAAATGTCCATTTATACCTTTGCTCAGCTGTCGAGGTTCCTCAGGGACACCAGGTTAACTCAGGATGAGGCCAAGTGAGGAGGTGGGGTGCCTCCCTGTTTAAAACAGTGTCAGCAAATTACTGAGACGCCAAGCAAAGATGACAGGAGATTTGAAAGTAGTTTTTCTTGTAGAAATGCTTGGTCAAATTCAAACTCATCATTCACTGAAGCAGAACTTTAATTATAAGCAGCTCCATGCTCAGATGCGGATCACAGCTAGAGCCACCTGCATGTGACTGCAGCCCTGGCTGGTTGAATGCCTTTACAGACGCTGGGCTTGCTCTCAGCCACAGACCCCATTAATCAGCCTGCTGTGCTTTGCATCTCATTTCTGGATGCACAACCGGACCCTTGCGTGGGCAGCCTGTGCCACGTTTGGGCAGAAGGACAGGAGTGCAAGGGAGGTGGTGGCACACAGGAGTGATGCTGAGCTCTCTGTTCCCTGTCCCTTTGCCCAACATCAGTGGGCTTTCTGCAGTCAGAGGCCTTGTGAAGAAGTGCTGTGTAGACAGAGCCATTCAGGGTATTTGTGTCAAAGATTGAGGGAATATGTTGTATTGTGTGCTCTTTAGGGTGGGATTTCTGCCCTTTCAAGGCTTCTTACTGTACTGCTATGTAGCACTTAAAAGTGTCTGCAGCTGCTCTGCACTTTTGGACATTCACATTTTATGAACAAGGATCTGGCTATACAGTCACTTGGTGAAAATTAACTCTAAACAGACTTACCTTTTCATCCTAGTTACATTCAGCTGTTCAGAGTGACATGGACATAGAGCTCTTAGAGGAAAACAAGGCATGTGGCAGAACAGCCAAATATGTCCCTGCTCACTTGTGCACCTGGTAGAGCTGCTTTCATGGTTGTACCTTGTAACTCTTCCTGTAAGATGTGCTTTGCAATGCTGCTGTAGTGCTTTGCTGCACCACATTCAAAACATAACTGCTTGGTGCCAGATAGTTGACAAATTGCAGGAAATACCATTTGTTGAGTCTACCAGAGCTGAGATGGCAGGTGCTCAGCCTGACCTACAGAAAACACGACAATCCTGGAAAAAAGTCCTAGAAAGGGTAAGTAAATTCTGGATGGGGAAAAGATGGAGGTTGTTAGTCCTTTGAAAAGTGACAACTAGAGTTGGCAGGCTCGTGTATGAAGAAACCTTTTTGTCCAGAAGAGGACACTTGTCTCTACCTCATAAAGCTGTTCTGATTTTATTAATGGATATGTAAGGCATGTCCATCTGCAACTCTGAGAGGCCACAGGAAGAGACAAAACATTCATAAGGATTTGCATCATAACAAAAGGAAGACTTTGAGTCTTTGACACCATTAACCCCCTTCAGGGAAGTCAGTGGCAAGTGTTCTGGAGGTGTAAGGGCAATGGTTCAAATTTAAGACTGCTTGGGAAGAATGCTGCTTGGGCCAAAGACCAATCTGCGCTGACCCTGCCAGTTTTTCGATCCTAGGATACATCACTTCTGCTGCTCAGGTGGCAGAGAGAGAAGTTGCAGGTGGTTTATTTTTGAGCACGGCTGAATAAAATATGTCAAATTCAGAAAATGTCTGTTAACACGTTAGCCACATCAGTGAGCATGAAGGAGAAAGCAATTTGGTTTGTGATCTGAGTCAAGAGAGCTAGCATGTAGTCTGCTATTTTCTAATTGTATGAATTTAAAACTAGATTTCTCTAAACAGAATTCTGCAGACAAAGCAATGGATTGCTTCTGATTTAGGACAGGATAGAAATGGAAGATGAGAATAAAGGGGTAGGAAAAGGAATGATTGAAATAAGGGATGGAAAAAGATGGAGGAGCAAGAGAAGACAAATAAGTAAATTGGATTTATAATGCATAGTGAATTGCTGACAGATGCCTCCCAGGCATGTAGAATATATAAGCTGCATAAATGTATATGCCTATGTAGTTTATACAGGATCTCAGATATGCATATGTATATAAGAAATGGATGGCAGCAGCAGAGCATCAGTCAAATAATTTCTACCAACCTTATAGGAATGAACCAGCTATAAATCTTAATATTTTTTGTTTATAACTTTTTTTTTTTTTTTTTTAACTGATCCTTGCACCTTTTTAGGTGGATGTATGCAAGCTGTTAATGATGCTGGTGATTTCATACTGTGGTGTTTGTTTTTTTTTTTACTACTTACAAACCAGCCATGGTTATGGCACATACCAGTGTCACCAGCCTTAATTTAGGATTTGTTTGTCTTTGAGAAAGAGTATGAAGGTGGAGAATTTGGTAAATAGAGGAGTGAAACTGGTGCTGGGGTAGAAGGGATGTGATATGTATCATTAAAAAAGTGTATAATATGTGAACCCTGCAGGTGTTTTGGTGTAGGATTGTCAGTATGAGTTGAGCTGTAGTCTAATCAATGCACCAGTAGGTGAAAAACAGTCAGTGCTGCATTTTCAGAAACAGATCTTCCTGGTGTGTGCACGTGGGGCTGTGGACCAGTCTCTGCAGTGGAGGCAGCTGGCAGAGTGCTGCTGACTGCTGTTGCTCCATGCAGCTGTTGTAGGGTACGCAATGTGATTAGGAACCAGGTATTTAAAAGCAAGCTTGTGCTGATATGTGGAAAACAGCTTGCATCAAATAAGCACTTTTTTTTTTTTTTTTTTTTTTTTTTTGTCTGAGTTTCATTAAATGTCTTTGGATAGAAATGTAATTTTAAAATATCATATTACTGAATTCATTTTATCCTAAAGGATCAGTGACAGCGATTAAGCATGAAAGAAATGAAACTGCGTCATGCCATGCCCATCTGTCCTGGTATTGGCGATGGGGATGCTGTGAAAGAAAGAGCACATGGGCTTGTCCACTTTCTGGGTCCTTTCCACCACCCCCTCCCAATATTGGTGGCTGTTTGATGAATTATGCCAGGAGGAGAGTCCTGCATATGCCTTTTAGTATCTGTTTCTGAAACTGTTGTCTGTGACTTTCTCTAACTCCTTTTGGGGATAACTTTGGATGCCATCTGCCAGTGCAACCTCCTGTGGAAGCATGATCACAACCTGTTGTGTGATATAGCACCATCAATGATCTGTTTTAAATTGGTCTACTAATTTCTTCAAGTGTTTCCTTATTCTAGTGATGTGAATTAGGTGACTGACATCTTTGAGTTAATTTTCTCTATGGCTCATATAATATTGTCAACCTTTATCTTATTGCCATCACCCTCAGCTCTCTTCTCCAAATTGAAGTGCCTTTTGAGTTTAGAGAGGATGATTTACTTGTAGGTAACAAACAGGGAGGCAAAGTATCCTGCTGGGTCATCAGCAATGCCAGAGTTGTCTGGCAAGCCAGACAAATCCTACTTGGAGCAGCATTAGGAAATGGATTTTTTCTCTCTCTCTAAAGCTAGCTGTCCTCCTGCATTGTACATGCTAAATGAAGATTGATGACTGTAAGCATGGGGAGCTGTGATAATTCCTTGGATGGTGGTTAAGTGATTGGTGTTGTCTCAGGATCTGGCTCCTGAGGGCTCAATAATTAAGGGACTCCTGTTCCTCCATTCTTCATTCATTTTTAAGATGAGTGATGAATTTTATTCTACAAAGTTTTGTGCCATTTGTCATGTGTGGATGTTCTGGGAGATTTTCCTGTTAATGCAGACTGCTTCTCCAAGAGACTGCTTTTGTTGTCTCTCCTCCTATGCATTTAGATTTGTTTTGCATGGTTTCAGACTGAAATTCCACCTCACCCACAAATGCAGTATGAGACCTTTGACTTCTGATCCAGATAATGTTCTGTGCTGTTAAAATGCACCTTCTTTATCAAAAGAGAGAGATTACAGTGCTAGAGCAGGTTCCTATAATTTTAGTTTCTTGCTCTTTAATTTGCCTACCATTGTAGATATTTTTTGTAGATATTTTTCACATCAAGAATATTTTTTCCTTAGCCCCTCTACCAGTAACAGGCTTTTTTTCAATGTCTTTTTAGTTTCAAGCCCATTTCCATCTTCTTGAAGTTCTAGCAGGTTATCCCCATCAGAATAAATTTTAGAAACTAGTTTCCAAATTGAAGGTTTTCCATCTTTTCAATTAAAGCTATTTTCAGGGAAGCCCTCTTCTGAGGGTCATTCAGGTTTGTTTTGTTAACAAAAGAAAAAGTAGGGGTAACCATTTTTTTTTCTAATCTCCTTTCTGAAGCATCTCAGGTACTTGCACAGTTGATGCATTTATTAGGTTAACAATAAAAACAAACATCTCCATATTTTTTCAATTCAAATATGTGTGCTAATACTTTCTAATTATATGAAAAGACAAACTGCTCAGTGGATATTCTTCTTGGTGATTACTACATAAACATTTATTGGGGCATGAGTGACATTTCAAATTTTAGGATAAAATGCAAATTCTAATAGCAAGTAACCACAAACTTAATAGGTGATTGTCCTAAGCACGTCTGGAAAAAATGGCAGCACAGCAGGGGAATGTTTTGCTGTCATGAAGGATGCACATTTTTGGATGGATGTGTTTTGTGTTATTGCCAAACTATAAATGCAGCCCTGAGAGATACTGACTCCTTTGCAGGTCTTCCTTGGCATCATGCAGAAGTGGGAAGCAGCAGCAACGCTTGTGCAAAGGTGCAAAGGGTGATGGGCTGGGGAACAGTGGAGGAGCAGGGGCATAGAGAGAGGACCTACATCCTAGAATCCTAGAATCATTGAGGTTGGAAAAGACCTCCAAGATCATCTGGTCCAACCATCCACCTACTACCAACGTCACCCACTAAACCACGTCCCCAAGCACCACGTCCAACCTTTCCTTGAACACCCTCAGGGACGGCGACTCCACCATCTCCTTGGGCAACCCATCCCAATGCCTGACTGCTCTATCTGAGAAGAAATGTCTCCTCATATCCAACCTCAACCTCCCTGGCCCAACTTGAGGCCATTCCCTCTAGTCCTGAGATAGGTACGGTGATGAGAAGTTTGGAAGGAGATGACAGGATGGGCAGGAACTTGAGCAGAGCATAGCTTGTCCCCTTTGTAATCCTATTTTATGGAGCTGAATTGTTTTCTTTTTTTTTTTCTCTCTCTCTGTTTTTTTTTTTTTTTTTTTTTTTTTTTTTTTTTTTTTTTTTCTGTAATCAGTTGCTATCTGTCTGTTGCCAAAATAAAATAGTCTGTGAATGAAGTAGGGCAACGTGGCACTTTGCTGGAGAGTCCCAGTTTGTCCATCACTAGGTTGGGAAAAGCAGGTGGTGGTGCCTGGGCCCTTTGGCAGGGATTTCCTGCATGGCCCTGGAGAAGTGTCTTCCAAAGTGGTGCCAGCACCTCCCGGTCTACGGACTGTCTGTCGTTCTTCAGGTGCCACTTGAGCAGGACACCTGGGATCAGCTCCAAAGAACACCAAGAGCAGCTGGGTTGTCCAAAATCCAGTGAGTGTCGGGCAGGACATGTTTGAAATGTGTTATGAAGAAAAAAATACTGTATTTCTACAATAAAAGATTCTGCGATGTTTCAAAGTGGGCACCTAAAGCAAACAGATGCTTTGCAACTTTTTAGTGTAGAGGAAAATGCTAGCACCTGATCTCCCCAGGGCAGTATTTAGAGATTTCAGTATTTGTGTTCTGTAAAGACTTTAAGAGAACGTTATAGAAATGCCCATGAGTACAGGAATAATTCAGGTTTTTGCTCCAAGGCAAAATGACATATACAATAACTAAAATTTGAGGGCAAATCTTGAAGAAAGCAACAAATATTTAGTGACTGCCATTAACTAAATGATGCAGGTGTTCTATGCAAAATGTATGTGCTTGTGTTTCACAGCACAGAGTCATGTTGGGGCTACACTGAGGTGGCTGATATGTTTTATAACAGCTGAGCATTTAGTTTTGCAGATCTTCTCCTTTAATATAGTGTTTATGTACAGTACACAAATATGAATGAAGACTTGGGTTGAAATGTGCTTGAAATCACAACAGAAATTACCTGGGAAGTGTAATTTTCCATAGAGTATAAACAAAGAGGCATATTAAACATGAGGCATATTAAACATTAAACTTCCCTGGTAGATTTGTGTAAAAATGTGTGAAAATGTGTAGCCTGTGCCTCTTGTGTGCTTGCCTCTTCCCTTTATTATGAATTTACAATCTTCTCAAATACTAAAATTAACTATGATTTTCCTGCCTTTAAAGAAATAAGCATATGAGCAGAATGGCATTGAGGAAACTGTCTTTCCTTTGTAGTAGTGGTATGAACACAGTCTAAAAATATCTACTCGTTTTAGTAGGACTCCTGAAATTTCTGTTGGAAAAGAAAAAAATGCAATTGCCTGAAGATATACTGGTGTAAATTATTCATCAGCAAAAGCAGAGTGAGGGCTTATTGACACTTGCATTGCCATCACGACCGTAAGGAAAACTAGGTAAAGAGCAGAGCAAGTGAACCTTAACCTCAACTCTGGTTGTAAAAAGAGAATCTTAAAGCTAGAAAAATCCTATTTTGTCTTTCTGCCTGACAAGTTTATTGCAAGCAGCTGTCATCTACTCTTTATTCTTGTTTAAGTTTCTAGTCTATCATTATGGGATCTTGAGTAGCAGTGTCTCCCCTGGGAGATATGGAGGGGTGCAGCTTCCTTGCTGGGGCAGTGGGTGAAGTCTCCCTGTGCCCTGAAAGAGAAGACTATAATCACCTTTCCTTCATTACCAGCAGGCTGAATTAACTGCTGTATTGAATTTGTGTCCCTTGCAGTGCTTGTGCCACAAAATATGTTCAAATACTTTATTTAGTTAAAAATAACTTCATAACATATTTTAGCAATTAAAATAACTTATTTTATCAATTTCAATCATATGTGTCAATAAGTACTAATACTGATGCAAGAAATAGTAACATTAATAATTTCATTGCATTTAAAATCCAATTAAAAATGGAATCTGAAATTAATAGTGAATTCAGAGCTGCTCTTAGTGTGTGTTATTATTCTTACTTTGTTGGGGTATGGACCTATATTCAGTTTTCATTAAAAAATAGTGAAAAGAAATGTAGTGAAATATGATGAGTCAGTAAATGATTAATTTGTCAGTAAATTGATTAATTAATAAGTATGTCTCTTCCTAGCTGTAGAACTTAAAGTATAAACTCTTATACTTTTTCCTGGAAAATATAAGCAGTAGCTGTTCATCATTATGTGCCACATCTTACAGTAAGAAATTTCTCATAAGATTGCCCATTCAATCATTTAGGAGATCAGACTTTGAATTGCACAGGCTGAAAAGGATGGGTCAAAAAGTCCATGGCATAGTAACTGCAGATGGACACCACAAAATACATTCTGGCAGTGAGAGCTGGATGCAACAACAGTTCATGTTGATAAGGCTTGTCCAGGATATGTCCGTGCCAGCCTGAGCCTTAGAGCCACCACCGTGGCTTTATGAGTTTTCCTCAGTTTTTGTTGGGTCCCTCTCTCCAGCAATAGGAACCATGTGTGTAATAGAAATTGAGTGAAACTCACCAAGAGTGTCTTCAATCTGCTTAAATCTTTTCCCAGTGAGAAACGAAGCCAACCCAGTAAAACAAACCCACGCAGTTCATGAGCCAGGTACTGGGGCTGTAAAGCTTCCTGTCTGATGCTGGGGGTGGAGGCCCTGTGCGGGGCTGCAGCCTTGCTCTGCACTTTGGTGTCTCCAGGAGGATGCCGGGCAGTTAATGTAGTGTCCTGCAGGCAAATTGGCTGTTAATGGATAAAGGGATTAAGTGCATTTTTAAGTCAAATGGAATTAGAGGTCTTAGAGAGAAGTCCCATAAAGGAAGAATTTGAGCAAATGTTATTATTTGGAAAAAACTTCATCAGAGATTCATGCTTTGCATCATTGTTATTGAAATGTGAAATTAAGCTCCAGGAAAGGATTGAGATTGGTACAACTCAGCATTTGTGTATAATCCCTTGAGGACATTTATAAGTTTGCAATTTCTTTTTAGAGAAAGTCTTTAGTAGTCAGTAAAAGTAGAAATGTTACAAAATTACTTCTTTCTCCCTTACTTGTTAGCAGCAAGAACAGAAAAGCACAGTGAGAATATATACATATATGTATTTTTTAAGAGAAGCTTCAGTTTGTGCAGGCATGAACCGGCACTGCTTTTCTCAATTGTTTTTTTTTTTTTTTTTTTTCTTTCTTTTTTTTTTTTTTTCCAGTCATCACATAGGCAAAGTGAAATCTAAGAGAAGCTAACTAATGTTGGTGCACATTTGGCAAATTTAACAGCTACAATGATTACATTAACTACCCACATGAACAGAAATTCAGGAATTCTTTTGAGGGGAAGTTTTTCCCTGTATGAAAGTGTTAGAGCCGTGGCTACTGAAGCAGATACATTTGTGCGGTATGGACACAGCTAATGCCCCCTGAAGTGCAGGGGAAGATCATGAATGAGCAGAGAGAAGGTGTTTGGGTCGTCCTGAGGATAAAGGAGAATTAACATGCACTAGCTAGTCAGATACAGAAATCTGCCAGCCAACTGGTTTTCTTGAGTTTATCATGCTGTTTTTTTTTTGGCTCTCTCTTTTGTTGTTGTTGTTGTTGTTGTTGTTGTCTCATTGCTGATAGTGAAATTGTATTAGGACCATAGTGTAATGCCAGGTAATGCACCTAGTCCCTCTTACTCTTACTGACTGGCAGGCAGAAACATCCCTTCTGTTCCCTCTCATCTGCTTTTCCACTTTCTTAGTCCTTGTTTCATAATAATAATCAACCTGCCTTCTAAACAATCAACCTGCTCTTCTAAAAAATTACCTTCCATAGTCATTCCTTACATATCTATGAGTCTTGCTAATAAAAGGAGTTTTTCAGCACTTTTCTGCAAGCAACATACTGGGTAGTTTCCCATCTTTTACAACAATATTTTATATAAGTGCTAAACTTCCCCTTAGACAACTGAGTTATAATTTAGACCTTTCTAATTTGCTTGGTAAAGGATGTACACAACTCAGGGAAAATATTTCGTTTGAGTGCTCGTTGCTTTTACTGCAGCCCTCTTGAGTAGGAGGCTCCCTTCTGACAGCTTGTCCTGCAACACGGGTTATCACTAATTGTGCAGTTGATATGGTATCTTTCTCTTATCAATGTCTCCATCATTTCCCTGAACCCATTATTTTCTCCTGAATGTCTCCATTTGTCTGTTTACACTTTCCTACCAGAGTTCGACCCATCTAGACCTTTCTGCTGATTTCAGCTAAAACTCTATCTTACTTTTCAGTAATGCATCTCAGCTCTGATCTCTCATTTGATGTCCTTTTCTGACACCATATGTAATCTGAAATTTCAGGTGTACATAACCGAGAGTTGCGGAGATAGAAATCAGAGTGAACAGACAGAAAAAATGATAAAGAATTCCCCAGATGTCTCATAAGACACAGCAGCAGTATCAGATATCACGAAGGCAGTCAATCCTCTCAATTATAACACTGATGTGCCAACAAAGTTGTATTTTAGTACTGTGATTTTTAACTCTCTTTATTTCTACCTTTCTTAAGTTTGTAATTCTTCCTGTGGTCTCTAAAGAGCTCCCCATCATTTCTGCTCTGCCCTTCCTCCCCCATAAATTTTAGGCACTCCATCTTCATAGTCTCTTAAATATGGAGAGTTAATTTTTGTTCAGAAGCTGGCAATTGCCTTTTTCATCCATTCTGTATTCAAATACAAACCTGTTGCCTTTTCCAAAGTCTTTTATGGCCTCTTTCTTCTTCTTTCAAGTTGAAAGAAGATTCAAGTTCTCAATTGTTTTTTTTATTTCTTTAAATACTGCTTTTTCTATTTCTTTAAATACTCACTTTTTCTGTCCTCTATTCTCTTGCCACCACATTTTTTTTTCCCTCTTTTTTCGTCTGCCTGGAACAGCCTCTTTCTGCTGGCCAACTTCTATATTTCCAAAGTTCATCTGTTTTTCTGGAATTTTGGTCCTGGCTTTGGCTTCGTAAGCCTTGTATCCAAATGTCATAGTTAATTCAAGTTAATTCAAAGTAGAATTTAAGCACGTGTATATGTGTGGTCATGGATAAGGATACTTTCCTTAATTGGGGCCATTCTCTTTAAGAACATCCCCCAGGCTGCCTCCTCTTGTGTACTGTTATTGTGACAATTTTAGAGAGTTGGAAGAGAATGGAGGAGCTTGCTCTTTTTTTTGTTGTTGTTGTTGTTCTGGCCCTCATGCTGTTGGGTCTGTGTGATTGATGTGGTTGTGACTTAGGATGATGCTCCAAAAATGCTGTTGCTGTAAACAAAACTAGTTACACTGCTTGTGTACATTTTTAAAATATCAGAATTCTAAAAGCAGAATTGCTATTATTCTATTATTAGCATAACTGTTTTTTTTTTTCCTTGTAAAAGGCACGGATCACATGTGCTTCTTTCCTGTGAAATGTTTTATTTTTAGATCTTAACATATGCAGGTTTTGCCTTTCCTTTTCAAAGAATTTGTCTCAATGCTTCAGTATATGCATCTGAAAATCTCATTCTGTAGTATTTGTAGTATTTTCTTTTGTAGTGTAGATGTTTTTTTCACAATATTCTATGTCCCTAGTATTTCTAAGATTATTATTATTATTTTTTAACATTCTCACATGCAGATTTTCTTTACAATTGATGCAAAAACTAATACCTAAACTGACAGAGATGGCTTTTAGGATAGATTGGCAGGCAAGTTAACCTATTCTGATTTCATCTCTACCATAGGAAAGCGTTGCATGATTCTCTGTTGAAATGCACATTATTTTATTGCTGAATGCTCATTGTCTTATGTTGCTTAAACAATATTCATTGTATTTTAGTCAAGTGTTTACCTATAGCATTTTTGTTTGTTTTGAGGTAGTGGCTTTCACCGAAATTATACAGTTACACACTTCACTGTTACTGGAGACAAAACATTACCACATATGAGGTGATTTCATGAGAGAAGCATATCTTTTGGCATAAATTTCTAAGATTGTGTATAATTATTAGATTGTGTCTTAGTTTGCAATAGCACAGATTGCACTGTTGGATCTGAGAGTGTTGTGTTTTTTTCATGATACTTTCCATGTAGTGAGTCATAATAACAATAAAATAGCATAGCATGGCATAATTTGTGGCTTTTCCTACTAGTAACATATTCCTGCATGTATCCTGTCTGCCATGTTTTTTAGGGTATGTTTTAAAAATATCTTAAAATTCAGACCTGACATCTGTCTGTAAGCTCTGGGCTTTATTCCCCGGATCTGTGCTGATCGGTGACCTGATGGTATTTCCCCTCCAGCCTGGCTCATTTTGGGAACCAAGGCACTCGTGATGAACCTTGAGAAGAGGGAGGCTGCCAGTGGGTCCCCTGCCAGCCTTTTGTCCCTCCTTTTACTTCTGCCCCAAAGTAGGCTGTGCATGAGGATGAAATGGACCTCTTTAGGTATCAAGGTCTTGGCCTACTTTGAAACTAAAGACTGCTTGAATGGCCTGTGTATGTCCATCCAAGGCATGGTGGCTGGGACATGAGCTTTGACTGCTGGTGACCCTGGAGCTGGACACTGGGGGACCCTACACAGACCTGAGGAGAAATGGGACCCTGCTGGGACACAGGCAGAGCAGCCCAGGCCAGAGGGGCCAGCTGTCCTGGCACAGTAGCCTAAGTCAAATGTTGAGGCAGAAGCTTCTCCAGAGCACTTTTCCAGGACTCAAAGACTCTCCAAGTCAGACACAACTTTTGTGTTTAGCTGCCCTCAGTTGCTTCCATTGACTTGTCCATTTCGACCTTGAACCAGTACAGACTTCATGGCTTCCTGTGGCAAGAGGCTCCACTTTGTAACTAGGGACTGTACTTAAAAAAGGTCTCCTTTCACTAGGTTTGAACTTGCTGACCTCTTCTGTTGCCTCCTCATTCTTGCATTGCACAAGGCAGAGAACAATCACTGTTTGTTTTTTCATGCTGAACATGATTTCCAGATCTTCAAGAACATAACACATGATCCTCAAGAACATAAAAACATTGATAGCAATATCTTTAAAAATATATATATATTTAACATTCACTTCTGAGAGTGAATGTAATCCAAACGATTGTAATCAGTAACTCAAGCAACAGCATCTCTATGTTCCTCAATAATGGGTCACTCACCAGCAGCTCTTTAGTTTCAATAGAGGTGTATGGGCCTGGCCAGAATTAAGGGGGTCTTGGAGGGCAAATCTGGGGGCAGCCGTCTGTGCCAGTACTGCAGTAGCTAAAGGAGTCACTCACCCTTTCTTCCTCCCCTATTTACAGCTGCTCAGATGCTTTCCCTCCCCTGCATAAGCTCTGGAGCTCATCATACTTCTTCACAAGGGACACGAATTACCTAGCGCAGCAAAAACATGGGGTTGTTGAATCCTCCCAAGTGCTCTTTGATGAATGCCAGTACTGACACCAAGAGTATTTTGATGAGTGTTAGTTCTGACACCAAGCACTTTGATGAGTGCTTGTGCTGACACAAGGTGGGTTCAAGGCTTGCTGATGAGGGGGCCTGGGGACTTCCTACTCTCAAGCAGCAGCCAGCTGTGAACTCACCCAACTGTGACTGATGGACCCCACCTCCATGGACAGTTATCCCATGGATGCTCCCATTCAGAACTTTATTAGCATCCCTCTTTTTGTTGCCTCTGTTGCTTGCACTTGGATATGAAGCCTTTATTTTAACAGCCACTCTCCATTTACTCATTGATATTCTAAGTCCATTTAAGTTTGTGCCAGCCTTTTCTAGAGCTTAATTAGCTACCTTTACACATCAGTTTATAAATCCTGGAGCATTTGGATCCCCTCACAATCCAAGTTTTTGGTAGACTTCAGCAGCTTTCCATTCCCCAGTTACCCCAGGAGCCTCTATTTGCTTCCAGGTAACTGAGCTTTCTGAACAAAGTTGTCCAGGACCTGCCCACAGTATTTGGAAGAATCAGTAATATTAATCTTACCTCGCTTTGACTGGAAATACGTCTTCTTTCATGTATTCTGGGATGACAGTTGTGTTTTTCAGGAAGACATCCTATTGATCTGGCAAATCATTTTGCCAGAGACAAGTGCGGTCACGTCTCTCTTCCTTTATAAACCAGGCCCTCCAAAAC
This sequence comes from Aythya fuligula, assembly GCF_009819795.1. Classification (NCBI taxonomy): domain Eukaryota; kingdom Metazoa; phylum Chordata; class Aves; order Anseriformes; family Anatidae; genus Aythya; species Aythya fuligula. The sequence continues at coordinate 22,882,654 of NC_045560.1, forward strand.
AACGTAATATAAATTCCCTCTAGCCCTTAAGTGCATAAATTTGCTGTTTGTTCAATTGAATTTGATCCTACCTCTAATATCCAGTCCCAAACACCATCCAACTCTTTCCTGTGGGAGTTTTTTTCAGTCATGTTCTTCTTTCCAACTTGGCGTTATCAGCATGTTTCATTAGAGCTCTCCTGATTTTTGTGCCCAGGTTATTATTGTTCTTTTCCCTCCCTCAGCAGATTGGTTCACCCCAGGTGTATTTTTTGTTTGAAAGAGCAACATGCAAATTTGCCTCTTTTGTAGAGAAAGTTTGTGCTCATAGCCTCATGTTCCACAGGGATGTGTCCCTATGGGACTATGGGACTTCCCCTCCCCCTACCCCCTGGTGTCATCCTTTCTTTACCACTTTCTATTTTCCAGTTCAGTCACCTCTTATGTGGGAGAATATCAGGTCATTATGTAAACTTCATCTAGGTAAAATCGTGAATATTCTGAAAGTTTTCAGTGGAATTCTGATGTAGAAGATTTGTTTGCCTAGAAAATAATTTATGAGGGAGAGGATCTGACTGGTGTAGCATGAAGCGTCTTGGTAAATACCATGTGCATTTTGCTTATATACATTTGCCTCAGGTCTAATTATTTTTTTCACTTTATTACTCCAAAGCCTTGTGTACTTTTGTTGCTGGGTTTGTTGTTTCCCAGCTAATTTTCTTCTGGTGTCATGAAAGCCGCAGGGCTCCCTGAGAGAACGGGCCCAAAGGAGCGGGTGCCGTGCAGGACAGCCTGGCACCAGCCGCCCACCTTAGCACTTACCGCTGAGCTCAGCTGGCTGTGAGCCTGTGCTGCTGTGCATCTGTGGCTGGTGGCTTCATCTACCCATTTTGTGTGATCCTGCCTACACTTTTAGGAGGCTTTTTGGTCATTTTATTGTTGGGCTGTTGTGTCCTTGGGAGTCTGCTGGAGGCAGCTGCCATTTTTCCTCAGATGCAGCCTGCTGTAATAGTGACTGCAAATGGTTTCTCATCCTTCTCTGTTTTTTTTCTTTTTCCCTCCCCCATTTAATTTCCTTACTATTCTCTTTAAGCAGCAAGTAGAAAAGTCTCTTGAATTAAAACCATTGTCAGGTGCTGGTTTTGAACATTCCATAAAGGAAAATACCCTCAATTTCCTCTTCCTGCCTACTGCTATTAAAAATCAATGTATACCATGCACTGTGTTACTCCATTGGAGGTGGTTGTTTCCGTGATTTTTAAGAACATTTTAGGAGGAGTATCCTGCAGTTTTTGCCCTTTTCAAATGTAAATGTTTAATCAGTGCTTGCTGAGAGACTGTGCAAGAACACATTCATGAGGTTTATGGTTCTTTTTTCTTATTCTTGCAGTGATCTGCTGTCTTCTGAATATCTTGAGAGGCATATCGAGCAAGGTGGAAAGGCAGTGGAAGTTAAAGTAAGAATTTCCTTTTAATGCGTTGCCTTTTTTATTTGCTTTGCCCTTGATGTTAATGTAAACTCACTTATTTTCTTAGGAGAGAAAACTGTTTTTTTTTTTTTCAGGCATTTTGTTTGCCTCTTCTGAGGCAAGCACATTTCACGTCTTCTAAGTTCTCAGCTTTTTAAAATAAGCAAAAATTAGTACATTAATGTTTATATCAAAATGTTATCCATGAAAAATGAATACGTGGTAGTTCTTTTTGCTAGTAAATATACTTTACTTCTGATACCTCTTGAAGAAAATTCCTCTATTTTGTTAACTAACATTTTCTCACTGTACTAATGAAAAACCTGGGTTTGTTGTTTGTAATGAGTTTCTTCATAATTTTGGGACTAGCAAGATTTATTGTGTAGAATTTTCTAATGGCTGCTCACTGTCTGAAATTGTGGGTTTCTTTCTCTGGACATTTGTGGATGATGGCTATAAAGTCCTGTTGCTTGCAGTTGTCTTCTACATGCTGTCCCACTGCCTTTGCAAGAATGCTTTTGTTATCTGAATACAACATGGGAGAATTTCCCCAAGGATCTTCTAATTGTTATGACAGCACTATGTAGAAGCAAGATATAAAATTGCTTTAGATTACATAAAATGCATATGAAAGTAATACATACTGAGCATAATTAAAGCTCTTTGAATTTGCCTATCAAGCCAATTTAATTTGAAGTTTACATTTTATTTAGAAAACTTTTTTTTTTTTTTTTTTTCACTGACTCTAAGATCAGGTAAGTACCCTGAAACAAATTAGCTAACCTTTATAATGAGAAAGCAGAAGTGAAATCAGACAAAATGTCTAAATCCTTTAGACACTGAATATCTGAATATATATTTCCTTTGGTTTGTCCCTTGCTAATGTTTGTAAGCCTGTAATCTGCTTACTTTTTGTCTCTGATAATAGCCTGAATACATTTTCAGACTGAGGCACACACATACATGTTCCATTAATTTACAAAGAATCATTTTTCAGAAAGTTGTGCTCAGCAATCAAGAAGTCTTGACTCACATTCAGAATATGAGTCAAAGCAGAAATAAAGGTAATAGCTGGTATTTATACGAACAGAACAATCCATTTGTCTGCACTAAAGTATATGTGAAAGTTAGCAAAGTTAAACTTTCCAAGTGCCATCACTGAATTAGGACAAATCTGCTTCTGAGGATTCAAGCAAGGCAATATTTGAAATCAGTGGCTCCTCTCATTGAAGTACCATTTAGTTGCATGGGGAAGGGACGCAGGGTCAAGCCTTTCAGGGAAAGGTCATAAAAGTTTTCTGGGCAAAGCACCTCCCAGTCTCCGGGGTCCCAGAGATTGTCTCCCCTTCAATTAGCCACTTGGCAGGGTCACCACCTAACTTCAGCTTTTAACCACCTCCCTTAGTGCTACTAAACCTTATTTTAATACATTTAATTAAATGGGGGGTCGGTTTAATTAAAGGGGATCGTTTCCAATTGGTGTCACATTTCCTCCTACCTGTGCTCTGCCTGTGCCTTCTGCGCTGTGGGCAGGGACATGCAACGGGGCTTTGCTGTTCCCTCACCCATTGCACCACGAGTTCTTCAGACAGTAGTCCAAGAAGGAGGGCATCATTTTTTAAATGTATATATTTTTAATTTTATTTATTTTTTCTCATTTTGCAACAATTGAACATCCTGGATCAGCGGAGAGAAAAGCAGCTGCTGTGTATCAAAATGTCCAGAAGAACCTGCTGGCCATAATCAGTGCCAAATATTCAGAAAAGTGCAGGTATCAGAAGATTTTCACAAGAGTGCAGGCTGCTAAGTACATTTTGATGTCAGACACCAAGTGAGACTAAGCTCAGTACCCAATTGCTGTTAAAAAATGAATCTGTCTGCCTCTGACTAGCCGGTACTTTTTAGAGCACCTGTAAGTGCTCTGTTGGTCCTTTGAACAAAGTCAAAAGTCCCAGCAGTTTCTCTTTGGCATTTGAGAAACTGAGCTCTGGTTTTAGATCAAATGTTTTGAAAATCCTCCTGCAAATACAAGGATTTTTCGTGCTCATGATTTAGCACCCTCAATTTCTCTGGCAACTGTTTACAGTAACCAGTAAAACAAACTTTAAATTGGTGCTTATAATACACACCAGGCAAAACATAAGTAATTATTATGCTAAATCTTAGGGATGGTGCAGATTGCTTAGATACTTACTTAAAAATAGCCAGTGAAAGAGTGAAACATAATTAAGGCACAGAAAGAAAAGGCAGTGTGTTTTTCAGCCTATTCTTTAGCAGGAGAAGAGGTATTTCGGAAGGGAGGCAGGTTTCTATCATTGCTTCAAGGGGCTGCTCTTCAGTCTGGGAAATATGGGAAAAGCCAGGAGCTTTGGATGGCCGGGGGAAAGCAGCCGTACGTACACGCAGCACTTTGGGAATGCTATAAGCATGGAGGTGTCCAGGAAGCAGATGCCTGCATTGTCTCATACGAGATGTAGCATTGACAACTACTTTTACCACTCCTCCCCCTCTCCAACCCTCCAGTAAAAGTTCCTGTGTGGCAGAATGTGTACAGATCTGCCTTTACTTAGGGTGCTTCAGAGGGAAGAGGAGAGCAGAGAAGGAAAGAAACATTCATAAAATTTAAAATGCCGCTTTGAATGAGCAAAGGGATTTTTATAAGGAGGAGAGTTCTCAGTTTAAGGCACCTTTTTATTTACAAGAGAAAGTTGAATTACATTTGATTGCAGCATAACTCGCTAATAAATTGGGTCACTGTGAGGGTGGAACATGTACATGTTTTTGCAGGGTGCCAGTATTTATCAGCTGCAGAAGAGAGGCTTCTCTGAAAGATGTCCTTGTTGATTTGGCACAGTTTGGCAGCACCTGAGACATTCTTATTAAACCAGTAACAAGATGCAATGCTTAAGAAAAACAAAAGGAGATAGATCTTTGAATTATTTCAGTGTTTCCCCCCTTTTTACTTTAGATCATTTCTCTAGCTTCTTAGGAAAGCAGCAGTATTGTCCTAAATTCCTTTTCGTAGCAAAGAGAATAATCAATTAATAAGAAAGAGAAAAACCCTTCATGCATTGCCTTATTCCTTTTTGTGTCAGTCCAGATCATCCTATGCTCACAGCACATAAATACTCGGCTTGTGTATGCTTTATGTTGCTGCAGTATATCTCTGTGTCCTTTTATCTCTCTCTGTTTTCGGGTTATCATTCTGTCGCTGATGCTGTCAGTGAGATGAAAGGCAAAAACCGGCTATAGTGCTGAGTAACTCACAGTGCTGGATGGTTCCCCCTGAGAAGGAACAACTAGTATCTCTTCTTCAGTGACATTTTCTAAATAAAAAATGTTTCAATTTTCTTCTTTGGAGATTATAACATATGACAATTCTATAAAAATTCTTGGAAAATTGCTTCCTGAAACAATTAAGCAATGAAAATAATTCAGATCCCAGTAAGAGCACTTGCATGGGTAGAGTTGTAATAGATAAACACCATGTATTTTTGATGACGTTTCAATACAACCACAAGGAACTGTATGTCATAGGTAATCCTAAAATTCATAAATGTGGTGGTATAAACACAGGCTGTGTGTCCCAGGCACAAAATTATAGCAGGTATGCTCAAAGCATGAAGCAACATTGCCTTTTGCTTCTCCTTCACAGCATGTTCATAATCATGATAGTGTCAAACAACTTAAGTGGAGTGATAGTGACAGGTACTATTTTTCTCTGTGGTAGTCTTGACAGAGAGGCTTTGGACAAACTTGCCTTGTGACTTAGGATTTCAGCATCCTGTTTGGTTGTGCCCATGGTGCTGGGCACTGCCCAATGTTTGGTTCCTGGCACACAGAAGATTCCTGTTCCTGTAGCTATTTTAATGCCTATGAACAAGAGGGGAAAATTATTGCTCTTGGCTGACTTACTGTGATTAAAGTCTCAGCTTCAGTGTGCCATGATATATATTCGGAAGGCTATTTAAATGCAATTTTAAGGAAAAAGATCCAGAAGGGAGCAAAATATTAAAATCTGGAAAGGCCAGAGAAGGCTGGGGACCATTGACTTTTTATTTTAAAATTCAAAACTCTTTCCTTCAAACCTGCTCTGATAGAGGTGTTGAGGTGCAGTCCATTGGCCAAGGGCAACATCTGTGCTGTCACATCTCAACACATGTGTTTTGGGAGACCTTATCCTAAATACCGTTCAGACATTTCACTGTATCACTACAGGCACTGCCTGACCATAAGGTCACAATAACAAATTATTGCAAACAGTGCAGCCAGAATATACAACTAGTCTGTGAGCAGGTAAGTTTTATTATTAACTAGTTTGTTTCCAACTTGATAGTAAAGCTCTTCCACCAGCAGTTTCCAGATTTAGTGGCATCCACTGTCTGAGCTCTGCAGAGGAATCTGGTGATTTTTGCATATGTATAGTGATAACTTTCCATTTCCTAGCCAGAGAGGAAGGAGTTTCAACTCGACAGAAAAGCCTGTATGCTAAACAGGCTTTCCTGGCAGAGATTCCGTAATGTTCCTGAAAACCTGAGTGCCAACCCAGCTGATGTGAGAGGAGGGAATATGGTGAGGCTCTGCCCCAGGAGCCTGCAGCCCGGGGCTAGCGGGGAGCTGTGTGCACACCCCGCACTTGCACAACCTGGTGATGCAGCCCTGGGGGAGAAAAGAATCTAAAAAGGAACAAATTGTAAATAATGCAGGAATTATATATGCCTATTTCTGGCAGGGCTTTTTTGGCTGTGTCCAGAGACCAAGGAAGCTGTTAGTAACAGAAAAGTCACTTGATAGAAGATTTTGAATAAAGGTGCCCACAGCATCATCAGAGCTCCTGTCTCCCTCATTCCCTCTACAGAGCTCTGCTTGCCTCATGGCTAATTATTAATAAATCTAGGCCATAATCTACTTTTTAGTGATAGCAATAAACAAGCCAAAGAGGAGCTGACAGGGAGTCTAGGAGTCTGACACAGTTTAGTAGGGGGTTCCTGCAAGGTCAATCTCTGTACTGCACTCATTGAAAATTTTCATTAATGATCTAGGTAAAAAAGGTGTGGGCATGTTAATGAAAATTGCTAGCAGTACAATATTGGGAAGCAATACAATGCACAGAAGGATCAGATGGAGAACTTGGCTGTCTTTGACCAAAGGAGTAAGTAAAAATGGGATGAAATTTGATAGAACAAATGGCAACTTCTTTCACTTAGGGACTAATCATAGGATTTTTTTTGCTTAAGATGGTAGACTGTAAATAGCAGAGCACAGAATGACTACATAGTTTACAACTTAAAGGATGCTGCCATGGCAAAGTGAACTGTGATCCCAGAAAGTATTACTTTCCTATTACAGAGTCAAATTATTTCCAGTAGATTTTGGATAGAATTAATGCTATCACGTGTGCCATGATGAAGTGCTGACAAACTTTTAAAATGCCTGTGCATTTTCAGTTGCTCTGGACATACTTTTTTCCAGCAGTATCATGCTGCCATAGTGAATCAAGAGGCATTGAGGAGTATCTTACTTTCCTGTTTTAGCATTATTTGAATTATGGAGACAATTCCTCTGGGTTTCAGTAAAATACAGTATCCCCTGTGGGATACCAGGGCAAGATAATCAGTCATCTCATATAATGCATTTGCCTGACCTAATGGTCCTGCAGGCTGGTGCTTTTAATGTACATTGGCATTAACATTTGTCTTATATCTATACATTTATCTCCTTGCTATTACTAGCTCACTTTTTGCTCGTAATACATCCTGCTACTGTGAAGGAGGAAATTAAAAGTAACAGCTTTCAGTATTAGGAGCCTTTCTCAGGCCATGTTTTTAAATATACTACACTGGAATGAATCTCAGATCATGACTCATGTACAATCTTACAGGTTTAATTATATTGTCTTCCTTCCTTTTATGACATAAAAAAATAAATCCAGTGTTTTAAGCTAGTTCTGAAGGGGAAAAAATGTCAGAATGTCAAAGCCTTCAAGAGCTTAAAATGCACATCCTATTGTAGATGCAGACCCCAGTGATGAGTCCTGGTTCTGCTGAAGTGAAAACTGGGGGGACTTAGTGACCACAACGAAGCACCTCTTGCGTGCCCAGAAAGCCAACAGTATCCTGGGCTGCATCAAAAGCAGCGTTGCCAGCAGGTTGAAGGAGGAGATTCTCCCCCTCTGCTCTGCTCTCATGAGACCCCACCTGGAGTGCTGCGTTCATCTCTGGAGCCCCCAGCACAAGGACATCGATGTAATAAAATGAGTCCAGAGGAGGGCTACAAAGATGATCAAGGGGCTGGAGCAGCTCTCCTGTGAAGACAGGCTGAGGGAGCTGGGGTTGTTCAGCCTGGAGAAGAGAAGGCTCTGGGGAGACCTTACAGTGGCCTGCCAGTACCTAAAGGGGGCCTACAAGGAAAGCTGGGGAGGGACTCTTTGTCAGGGAGTGTAGGGATAAGACAAGGGATAATGACTTTAAAATAAAAAGGGCAGGTTTAGATTAGATATTAAGAAGAAATTCTTCACTCAGAGGGTGGTGAGGCCCTGGCACAGGCTGCCCAGAGAAGCTGTGGATGCTGCATCCCTGGAGGTGTTGAAGGCCAGGCTGGATGGGGCTTTGGGCAACCTGGTCTGGTGGGAGGTGTCCCTGCCCATGGCAGGGGGTTGGAACTGGATGATCTTTAACATCCCTTCCAACCGAAGCCATTCCGTGATTCTGTGAGTGTTCTCCACTGCGGTTTTCACACACCTTAGAGGGAAGGGAGCAATCCAGTGCTTGAAATCACAGAAAAGTCCTGCCAGACTTTTTGTACCTCAAGATTTATATTTTTTCTAGTTACATCGTATAGCATACATGGGCAGAGTGGCATGAACCAAGTGTTCTGTAAACTCAATCCATGCAAAGACTGAATTTAGCTAATGGAAATTAACTACTGCAATAGCATTAAATAACATTAAATCCTTTTGTAGATGCTCTTCTGAAAAACAACAACAACAACAACAACAACAACAAAAAAACAACAAACATTTCCTTTTTGGGTTTAACTTAATCCCCTTGAGGGAAAATTAAACGGAGCAAACTGAAGCTGCTGTACTTCTGAAAGAGCACTTCCACGCAATACTTCAGTGTGCTTTAGCTTGATGTTTTTACTTACTTGATGTTGACTTCTGCATATAGTCCTATTTAGACACATCTGTTTTTCCCTATAGATACTGAACTGGCACTGTATTATATACTCAAGATTAATGGTTCTAGGCAGTCTCAAGCTCTGTGAATTCTCACTTAAAGATAAGTTTCTGTCGTTCAGGAATAATGAAGGGCCAGTAAGGAAATCTGATTAATATTTTTCTCCATTTTACTCAGTACTTTACCATGTTCTGACTGGTAGGTATCCATGTAGGTGCATACCAGCATCTCATCTTTTCACCTGCTTTGTTGTGTTTATAGTAACCTTGCACATCACATGCATATAATTTGGCTTCAGACGCAGCATTGGCTATTAGACTATTGTGAAAGATTAGTATTGGTGGATTATAAAGATTTTTTGTATAGTCCCTTTGAGCATTTGTTCCCTTTTCCCCATGTATAAGAACACATAAATGGGGTAAAGTGGCTGTCATTAAAAGGATTTACATGCTCAGAGGAACTGGGCACTGCTACAAGAACTGACTTAAAGATAACAGAGTAGGGAGGAAGAGGTAACCAACTCTGTTCTCCTTTAGCTCATCTGCATGCAGCAGGTGTTAATTAAAAGCATTTTTTCTTACACTGAGACAAGGCAAGTCAAGAGGCTGTTTCGCAAGCAGATGCCAAGGCAGCTCCCTGACCAGATGGCGTTGTGCTGACATGAGCTCTCCATCCACACCCTGCAGCTACATTCGTGGAGCATCTTCTCGCATAGCAACTGGGCAGTAAACATGAGCCTCATTTGGCCTCAGAGCTGGGATGTTGGGCTTATAGCGTGTGCCATCTGCTGAGGGCGCCCACCGTGAATCACCAACAGCAGCTGGAGTGAGCTGCCTGCATGTGGTACCCCATTATGTACACGTGTGCGTATGTTCAAGAGTGCTGCCAGCAGTCTTTAGGCATAGGCATTTTGTGGAGAAGCCTTGGAAGCGGTGATGCTTTATCTCTAATTTCAGAATTCAGATTTCTGATTTTCAAAACCAGAAATAGAGTTATAAGCTGATGTCACTGCTACCTTTTGCTTCTGTGTTGTGTGGATACACCTGGTATCTGTTTTCCTACAAAAGGCGGACACCGCTTACATTTTCAGAGCAGTTGGCTTTCCAGAGTCTACAGTGCACTTAGCTGAATCCAGAGACCTACTCTGAGGAAGAACATGCTGCACAACAACACGGCCATGCCAGCAGGCCCAATCCTTTGCTGCAAAACATGACAATTAAAAGAGATTTTTCTCTCCATGCAGTTACACTGCCCATTGGAACAACACAAGCCAATGGACCATGTTGTCTTTCCTTCGTACAGACAGAAACCTACCCATAATGAGTCATTTTTGGTCATAGAGGTCAGTTATAAAGGTGTGCAATTTCTTCTCCTGTTGATGTTTTCCATGCACTTAGTTATTACCGGGTTAAAACTTGTACAAGCATCAATAATTCGTAAATAGATCTAAGTGATGACTAAGGAAGCAGTTTTAAAACTTGTACCCCACAACGGGTAGCTCTTTAAAAAGCTAATCGTTATCTGGCACTTCAGAGAAGAGCACCAGAGTCGTTAGCTGGCCTTTTGGGAGCTTTCTGCTGCAAAGGCAGAGGGAGCTGTGTTAGTAGGATCTGATCTAGACCAGCAGTCTCCTTTCCTTTGGATTAATGGGTATTAAAATAGGAAAATGCTGGAAGGAGGAAGTTATTAATTTTAGGGTCAGTGTCTGAGTGTAGCATGAGTTTTAATGGCAAGCAACTCTCCTAATTGCAGAAAAAAAATGCATACTTTGAAGATCTGATGTCAGGTGTTATTTGAAAGCAGATGAATGAGCATCCTTAATTTTCCTCCCCCCGGGGAAGGTCACAGTGTCTCTGCAGTGAATAACAAGTGCTGTCAGTGTATGGTCAGCAAGTACTTTCTTCACTGAAACTGCAGACAAGAGTGAACCTCTGCCATCACTGACTGCAGTGGCGGTTCTTCACTTATTTTCATTTTTTTTGTGAATATGTGTTAATGCTTTTTTCAGTCTCTTTGGTGTTTACTCAACAGCTGGTGCCTCTTTTGGAAGGGACAATCTATCTTAAAGGATAAAAACGGGGGCAGACTTTACTTGCATCGTTAACATCTCTGCCTTTCCATGCTTTCAGTATCTTTGCCACTCTAACTCCTCAAACAGACTGCAGGGAAACTCAGACTGACATGGACATAAAGGCTGCAAGCTGGTTGGCAGTGAGCTGTAGCAGTTCACAAGACAATATAACTCTAATTCAGGATTTTCCTGTAATTATCCAATTTAAGCATGAAGATCAAGATTAAGTCATAAACTGACCACTGTCATAATGATTCATTTGTTTTAATTGATCCTGCTATGGGGTCATTCAATTTATTTATTTATTTATTTATTTATTTATTTATTTAGTAGAATTCTATTCCATTTTTAGCTTCCCAAACTGATGCAGTTCTTATTAAATATCTGTATTTTCCATATTGCTCTTGCAAATCACCAATGGACGACCAAGTCCCAAGGGCACTGGCAGAGAATTTGTTTTGCCTCGTGCTAACCACAGCATAGAATCATAGAATCATAGAATATCCTGAGTTGGAAGGGACCCTTAAGGATCATCAAGTCCAACTCTTGACACCGCACAGGTCTACCCAAAAGTTCAGACCATGTGCCTAAGTTCACAGTCCAATCTCTTCTTAAATTCAGACAGGCTCGGTGCAGTGACCACTTCCCTGGGGAGCCTGTTCCAGTGTGCAACCACCCTCTCTGTGAAGAACCCCCTCCTGACGTCCAGCCTAAATTTCCCCTGCCTCAGCTTAACCCCGTTCCCGCGAGTCCTGTCACTAGTGTTAATGGAGAAAAGGTCTCCTGCCTCCTGACAACCCCTTACGAGGAAGTTGTAGACTGTGATGAGGTCTCCCCTCAGCCTCCTCTTCTCCAGGCTGAACAGGCCCAGTGACCTCAGCCGTTCCTCGTACGTCTTCCCCTCAAGGCCTTTCACCATCTTCGTAGCCCTCCTCTGGACACTTTCCAACAGTTTCATGTCCTTTTTATACTGTGGTACCCAGAACTGCACACAGTACTCGAGGTGAGGCCGCACCAGCGCAGAGTAGAGTGGGACAATCACCTCCCTTGACCTACTAGCGATGCCGTGCTTGATGCACCCCAGGACACGATTGGCCCTCCTGGCTGCCAGGGCACATTGCTGGCTCATATTCAACTTGCTGTCTACCACGACCCCCAGATCCCTCTCTTCCAGGCTGCTCTCCAGTGTCTCATCGCCCAGTCTGTACATGCAGCCAGGGTTTCCCCGTCCCAGGTGCAGGACCCGGCACTTGCTCTTATTGAACTTCATGCGGTTGGTGATTGCCCAGCTCTCCAACCTGTCCAGATCCCTCTGTAAGGCCTTTACGCCCTCATTTGAGTCCACAACTCCTCCAAGTTTGGTGTCATCAGCAAACTTGCTCAAAATACCCTCTATAGCATGTAGAATGGCTGCGTGTCCTGTGGAAGCAAAGCACTTGAACTTCTCTCTGCAGTAACGTAAGATGGCTGTTGGGTACCATGTGAGTGTCCAAGTGTGTAGCTAGAGGAGTGTCACTGGGATGGCATTGTCTCATGGTTAGAAGATACTTAGCCGAATTTTCTCCCAGACCCTATCTGGCCAGTTTCAATTTTAGAGCAGAAAGGGATCTCTGCATCTCTGGCTGACGTATGTCGGAAGAACGGCATTATTTCCTCTTCATCTGAATGCCGAGCCATTTCCTGGTAGCTGACAAAGGCCGGCATGGAGGTCTGATTTGCTGAGATGGGCAATTATTATCTGCTTTTCAGAGAGCAGAAAAGGGCTGTAATAGCAAGAGGAAGCCAATAGCTCTTTCTTCACAAAAAGGCCTCAGTGCCGTTGACTGAGATTTCTTGGTAATGCTGCTAATTTCAGCTATTGGGAGAAGTCTTAATATTCTGGCACCAGAATATTTTTGGGAAAAAATGAAATTGCTAGACTTTTTACAACTCCTATCACACAGCTACAGACATCAATAGGGAAAAGAAACAACCCTGGTCCTTCAGTGCATGTTTCCAAGGTCAGAGCAAAACTGGATATATGTGATGATTTTGTTTAGTTCGTGGTTTTACATCTTATTGCAATTCTTCCTGTACCACAGCATACTTTTTTTTTTATTTTTATTTTTTTTACAACATCTGCTGTAAAGGAGCTTTAGTACATGTCAAAAAACAAGAAGATATCAACCTCAGTACTACAGGGAGGCAAAGACAGGAAACTTCCTGTCTGAAATTACATATTCTCCAAAGAAAATATTACCTATAGATTAACAATCTGCAGTTGTTCCAGTTGTCCTGACTCTCACTGCAGAACCAATCCCAAACGCGTCATTGCTGTAAGTGCTTTTCTCTTCACATTTTGTGAACTGTTGAAATGGAATCTCCCCAGACCACAATATACATTTTGCACCCACCCCATCAAATGCCACGTTATCGGTATGTTTTATCCTCTTGAGATGCTGTTAGCAGTGCTAAACAATCACTTTTCCCAGAGCCACCCAGTGTTAGTGCTACCTGCTTTCACAGTATCACCTCTTACTTCTTTGCTGAGATTATGATAATTAGGTGATGTTCTTACACAACCTTAAAATTTCATTTAAAGTATCCTGATAGCAGGCTTTCTTATAGTGAATATATATATATATTAATTTAAAAAATCATTAAATATTTGAAACTAGCTATTTTGTTTTAAGACCCCTTAAATTTTAATAATCAGTTTGAGGTGACTTATCTTAATAGGAACACGTAAGTTATGTGTAAAAATATCCCCCAGATATTAGTGTATAGAAGTAAATGTTTTGCAGTGGTAAGAATGGGCCCTTGAGACTGAGAAGATTGGTTATATTTCTGTCTCTACCACAATTAGCATGCACTTCAATAGATCAGTGAATCGAACTGATTTGATTAAGTAGAATAGAATTTGAGTTGCATTTTTCCTAGGTAAGTATTTAAAGCTGTTTTCCTTATATTTTTCTTTTCAGGATTTGTAAGCATAAAATTTTGTTGATTGATTTATTACGGAATAAGCTAATTTGGAGGTACTACCATGGAGCATTTACTTGATTCTCAATAAGAATATCAAAACACACTTTTCAGCCACAGACTTGGATTCTTAGTACTAAAAAATGTTCCTCCTGGTTACAAACACATGGGTTTGCAAACTAATGGAGCCCGAGATTCTACTTCTGATACATATTAAATACATTTTCTGAGAAGAAACCAATTTGTCTAATTACTTCAAATTCCTTTCACAGTTATAACTCTGGACAACTCCCTAGTTTTACTCAACATTGTTCCCATATTCATGTGCTTATATGAGTTATATCTTTTACAGGAATGTTACTGCAAAAGTTATTTTTAGAGAGCATTTTATTACTCATAAAGCTTCAGCTCATCCATATGGTTTGATTGTTAATTTTGTTACTAACCTGCTGGAATGTCTCTTTTTGTAGTTTTAATTCATGAGTTCTGGAAAGCCCTAAGCAATACTGTGGCCCTGTAGTGGTGGACATCTTATAGACTGAAAAAAAATGAGAGGTCATACGAGGAGAGCTTTAAATAACTAAGATATAGGAAGTAAGTAGGTGTATCAAAGGAGAATGAAATAGGAGAATAAGCCAAAATAAGACAGTCTGTCTGAATCACATGTAACAGGATGTAGGTGGCTCCTTACACAGTGAAGTAACAGGCCTGCCAAATAGTGTCAGACCCTTCATTTGATCAGGTGGTGCACGTAGTTAGGCACTGGGACAGGTTGCCCAGGGAGGTGGCGGAGTCACTGTCCCTGGGGGTGTTCAAGGAAGGGTTGGACATGGTGCTTAGGGACATGGTTTAGTGGGTGACATCGGTGGTAGGGGAATGGTTGGACCAGATGATCCTGAAGGTATTTTCCAACCTTAATGATTCAAGGGTTCAGTGATTCCCTGTTATGCTGCTGGTGCTGCTCACTGCAGCCATGAGCCTCCGAGGTGTGCTGTGCTGCCTGCCTTGGCATCCAACAGCAGCCCAGCACTCCATATCACCCAAGAACAAATGCTCCAGAGAAGATTTTGAGACGGGATGAATGATTTCCAGTGACCCGCTTGGGAGCAGATCTCCTTCCCTGCTGGTGGCCATGCTCTGAGGAACAGGCTCCTGCATGTGCTCAGGCAGGACCTCAAAACAGAGGCACCTGTGCTTAGTAATTGCTTTCAGAAATAGTTTGCATGCCTCATAGAAATTAGAATGGCATTTCTTGATCAAAAACCAAAACTACCCATATATTCTACGTGATTTATTTTTTTTTGTTGCCTTTTGCCTGATCCTGATTAATTCTTTTCCATAACTAAAAAATAAAATGCAATAGCATTTAACATCAGAGGTCTAAAATGATTATGCTATACATTGTTCAGTCATGCAAGTGACTGCCAGCTTCTGCAAAAGCGGGAATTGTAATGCTTTTCCTTCCCTGCAGTAAATAGATATAAATGTTCACATGGCTGGGCACATTACGTAGGTAGATTATTCATACCTGTGGGATAGCATTTGCTGGTAGGAAATTGAAAGAGTAAAATGTTATTACGAAAGAAGGAAGGAAGGAAGGAAGGAAGGAAGGAAGGAAGGAAGGAAGGAAGGAAGGAAGGAAGGAAGGAAGGAAGGAAGGAAGGAAGGAAGGAAGGAAGGAAGGAAGGATCAAACAAACAAACAACATTGCATTGAAAGTCTTTACCTTCTAATTAGTTCTCTACTCAACAGAAGTGCAATAACATGACATAACTAATAGTGAAATTTACTTCTGCAAGGTAAAGTGGCAGTGAGAACTGGAGGGAATTTTTATTTGGCATTCAAATATTGACACTGTGCTATACTGAATGCATTGGGTACACAGACAGTAGAACTTACTTCACTATCAGTGTGACTTATGTGAAAATGGGGATATGTTGAGTCAAGTCTCCTGGATTTGACTCAGAAAGTGTACGTTATCTCTGGAAGAGAAGAGGCAAATATAAACTGAAATTTCCATTAGCTTTGGAGCACTGGGGAACGCTTTTGATTTGTTCACTTCTTAATCAAATATTATTATTTGACGAGCATACCTTTCTCCTTAGAAATAGGAAATTGCCAGACCCTCAGGGCAGAGCTCATCTTATCCAACACAGCCATGTGCAGAACAGGTGTCAAGTCTAAGCCCCTTGTTTCCAGATCCCAGTGAAGAAAGAGGGGCGCTTCTGAAATTATTTGCTTCTGAAATCTGCCTCAAGATACCAGGGATTTTGCACTGAATATATCCACCTCCATTCAGTGGAGAGAGAGTCCAAATGATGATGTTTGACTAGGTACCAAACTCACAGATGGCTGAAAAGAGATGGGATGAACCCCCTTTGAATGGCACTCAATTCTTGGTACTATGTCATGGGGTTGGCCATGCAATTACTGAAAAACAGTGTCGGACAGGACAGAGTGTGATACTGTGGGATTTCCTGTGGATTTACAGTCTCAATTTATGATTTCAGGGAGGAGAACATTGTTATTATCAGGGAAAAATTCGAGGAAATCCAGTATCATTTGTTGCCTTGTCAACATGCCATGGACTACAGTAAGTCTGCTGTTTTGTTTTTACTGAGCTTTACTTAGTCTGTTAAGCAAAATAAATGTTTATAGAAAAATAAGTGCTATTTATTTATTAACTGGTTTGCAACAACCATTATGAAGGTTAACAACCTTTAGAAAAAAAGTTTTAACTTGAACTTTGTAAAAGCCTTGTTTGTTTTCAGAACTCACTGCCAAAGTGCACAAGTTTCTCTTCTCATTTTTTTTTTTTTTTTTAACTAAGAACATGTTATAGTGACTTTGATCAGATATTGCTTTAAAATAATTTACTATAGGGATGCAAGAGTAAAAGTAGTTGAAAATACCCCAATTTATATGAATAAAAAGCACTACCAATATTGATATGAACCATCTGAAATTTGTCCATGTTGTTTCCTTGTTAGAATGACATATTTTATTTTTCTTTCCCACTCTCTTTACAAAGGAAAATAACAGTGTAGAGTTTCTCTAGTCCCATCCATTTCCTTCACAGCTTGGGTAATACCTTTGTTAAAGTCAAATCTCTGAAAATCTGAAATAAAGGATGAATTGTGCAAATTTGTCTTAAAATACATAATTTTAGTGATAATGTAGTTAAAGCAACTGTCATCTGAAGGTTACTTGGAGCTGTGTGTTGATTGTACACCTTTTGAACCTGTCTACTTTTGGCACTATTGAAAGAAGCTAGTGAGGTTTTCAGAGCAGCCAAGTAACTTCAGTGTGTATTTGCTCGTGGAATTACAGGTCCTCAGCACTTTTAATACTAATATTAGCTTGAAAGGTCATGGGAGCAAGAGAGCCTGAGTTTTGCTTTTTTCCAAGGATGTAGGATTTAGCTGATCAAAATCTTCTTCAGCTTATTTTCCGTCTCCAGCTATTCTGTAGTTTTAGTATCAGACACATATGTATTGTGTTTGACTGGTTTCCTTCTTTTCTTTTTATATATTTTATATATTTAAATTTTATACTTTGTCATTCTTGCACTCATTGTCTGACTTAGAGATGTGTTTCTCTCTTTTACAGTCAAGGTTGAACAGCTCAATAAACCTGACCTCAGGTTTGGTAGTGTCAGTGAGCCTAAAAATAGTAGCATCCTAATGCATCCTGAGGGGGGTTAGCTTCGTGGCTTCCATTAGCAGTGATCCATTAGGTCTTGGTCCCTGCCAACTCCTAGGAGAAAATGCAGTAAAGTAAGGAGAGGATGTGCACGTCCTTTCCTGGCCTCCTTTGGCTGGTTGGTTTTTATGACTGACCCTCCTGCTTCTTGGTATTCTTAAATTGAATAATATTCAAATCAAGCTCTTCTAACATAGTAATATGATGAAACATATTTTTTTCCTGTATAATTCTGCTCTCCCTTGTGAAGTATCTTTTTTTTTTTTTCTTAAAGTGCAATGAAGTTATGAAGTTTCAGAAGCTTACTATATATCAGGCTGGTAACTCCAGCATCTGCTATGAGAAAGTATTGTTTTCCTGAGCTGTATTAAGCTCACATTCAGTGACACTGCATCTCCACCTTTACAGCTAGCTCCTCCACAGTCGATTTCAAATGCTAAGTAAGTACTGCAACCTCACACTGGCAATCAGAACTGCAACACAGTTTGGAGTTCTCAGTGGTATAATGGAAGCCAGGGAGAGCTGTCTTTTAAAAAGGTCTGCAGGGCAGAAACTCTGCTTTCCCAAATGTTAGGGAGTGCATAATAAAGAACAGATTCCTTTAATAGAATAACAAGCTTCATATTCACATATTCAAAAGATTCGTGCTAAGTATGAGATCATGCTAAGTATGAGTAAGATGTAGTAGTACCCCTAGATCTTGGCCAGTAATCTTGGCCATGTCTTTTTTTTTCAGACATCTCTGTAGAGATAATGTTGTATTTGTTCAACTAATCATGAATTGTGAGTTCTTCTCTTGGTAATGTCTATGTTGTGGTCTTCCTTTTATTAGTTAAATTAATAGAGCTACTGACTGATGGAGTGCTTAAAATTATGAATTTCTTCTCAATTACTTTGCTAATGAAAAACATCTCTCTACAACCTTAACTCCAAGCTAGCTGGTATATTTCTTTTTCCTGTGGGATAAGCAGTAACCACAGCTTCCTATGAGTTAACACTAAAAACTTTGAATACAAAACACATTGGTTGCTGGGATATAAATAAGCTATAGTCAGGCACAACGCACAGTTCTGCTTCAAGACCAGGCGCAGAAATACCAGGTTGTTCTTTGATTTTGCTGCCCACTGGTGGTAAATGCCTAAACTGCTGTTGTAACTGCAAGTTAGATTTAGGACTACAAATTTGCTTGTCTGAAGACTTTACGTAATCTAAATTTGGGTTTTTGAAGTGTCCCGTGTTTTGCTACTGCTTTCTCTCTAGCACACCAGTGAATGTCTGATACCTTCAAAGAGCATGGGACTCTTGAAGTCACTTGGAAAAGAGCCGTGAATGCTCTGAGCAGGCAAGTCAGATCTGTAGGTCAGACGTAACTATTATTGTTATTGAGTGACTTGATCTGAGGTCAGTGCTGCACATGAAATCATTTACTGATAGCACTTAGTCTTGCAGACTGTGCTTAAGTAAAATTGCAATGAGAAGAAAGGAATTTTGCCTGATTAGCAGCTGAAAGATGTTCCCAAATCTCATATTTTTCCCAGGAAGAAAACTTCAGCAGGTGCTGGAGTATTAATTTTAAAGAAGTGAAGACAGCATTTGTTTCTGGACACTAAGCACAGACAGTTTGAAAGGGGAAACAGCTTTGAATTGTACATGGACTCCTGACCACTTCTGATGTATTCCATAGACTCAGCAACCCAGGCTACATCTGTGAATGTTAAATGGTTAACCCTCTGAATGATGCTAAGACAGACATACTCATCAATGGATGCAATAGTTTACAAGTGTAATATGCTTGTATTTCTTATCATGAGTATCACATAATATCCATATCGATGTAGTACTGTATATAGCCATTAACTTTTTCTAGAAATATGAACCTAAAGTGACACAATTTAAGATGAGAAAGACCATCTGTCGTAACTGTTATTACTGGAATGCCCTAAACAGCCCTTTATGCCCTTTGTTCTTGGTACTATGCATGATTTTTTTTTTTTTAATATATTTTTATTTGTGGGAAAGCTGTGGGCATTTTCCAAAACCTCTGTATGCATATTTCTGAAGACAGATCCTTTATTGCAGGTAGATCAGTCTTGTTTGGGAATGGCTCTGAACTGGATTTTCAACTGTCTACATTAGCCAAACTTCTGCGGTATTTTTGTGTGTTGTAGGGGAGACTTCTAAAAAAAGTAAAGTCTGTTTCACTATGGGAGAGAATATCTTTCTTTTTGAAGCAAAGAAACCAAAAAATGACTCAGAATAATGTTCAGTTCCTGAAACCTTTTTTAACTGCTTCAGAAAAACATGTTTTTTAAATATGTGAAGTTCTTAAACTTCAATGTTATACTAATATTTGTTTATTAAATCAGTTTACATTTCCTGCTCTTGACAGTGGGATGTTCTATGATGGAAATCATACATACCTTATTGAGCCAGATGAAAACTACTCTTCGGATGTAAGTAGAACAAGTAGAACTTGTAGTAGTCCTAATGTGTTGTTTGTGGAATACAGATGAGGTTGCAGGGCAGGCTCTGTGGCCAAAGGACGATCCCCTCATTCCCAACTTATTAACCTGGTGTCTGAGCCCTCATCGTCACAGACAGAGGTAGTCCTCCAAAAATTCGGTAGTGGTATATGTATGCTTATGTGTGTTTATGTCTATGGTCCATAACACTTGGAAGTAGAGCACCAGAGGATGAAGGTCCCATGGAGTCAGCAGGAGTGTCCTGTGTCCTGTGAGTGTCCTGTCCTCTTCTCTGGCACTTCCCACTCTGGGTTCAATACATCACTCTCCTCCTGATTTGACCTTGAATCCAGTTCAGCAGCTCTGGGCAGTACAGTGTAGAGAAATGATGCCTTGCAGCTTGCACTTTTCCTCATGTAGGTGTGTTGGATAGCAAGGACCCTTTTAGAACTGTCTTTTTAAGGCTCATGAGGTGGATTAATTATTGAATTTTAATACATGCAATTGTTTACAATTTCAGGATGACTTCCATTTACACTCTGTTTACAAATCCAAGTTGTTTGAGTTTCCTTTGGATGACCTGCCATCTGGTATGATTTTATTTTATTTTTTAATATTTATGGCTGTTCATGTGTTTTAGTCTAAGGCCAGATTTGTTAATCGTATTTGATATCTTCTTGTATTTGGTATCTTCTGACAGTGCATTGCTTATTTGCATATCTCTTCTTTTTCCCTATTAAATGAAAAAAAAAAAAAAAAAAAAAGAAATCTGAAACACTGAAAGCACTGGAAAAGGACCTAAAGTGCTAAACAAAAATGAATCCAATGAACCAAACCTCTCCTCGACCTTCACATTATGATGTGTGTTTCTCATCAAAAGTCATAAAAAGTCTGTGGACCACATTATCTGCTAGGAGTGTAGAGAAGAAATGACTGAGGTAGCCTAAAGATGATGAAAATATACCCCACATTGCCAATGGTTGATAACTTTTCATGGCTTTTTCCTATTTTAAGATGCAGGGTGAATACCAGTAGTGAGCATAAGTTTGAGGGACAGGAACTTGCTAAATAATGTTGCTGTTCTGTGATCCTCTTGTCTGCAGTCTATTCAACATCTTTCACAACGTTGGCTGTGGTGCAGGTCATGCATTTAGGTACAAATGACTTAGAAGGCAGAAGTGGTTTCATGTGCTTGTAGTGATGAATCCCCACAAATGTGTGGAGGGAGAAGAGATTTTTAAAAAATGAGTTTTCACCAGAGAAGCTGGCTTGTTATTTGAAGCTAAAGTTGTAGTATATGTGGCATACCCCCATTCTATCAAGGACCTGCTAGTTTTACAGATGCATTTTCCAGCTCTACAAAGTATCTCCTAGACAAGTGAAACTGTCTTTCATAGACACTCATTTTCGTAGAAATGACTTCTGGACTACTTTGTTCTTAGAGGGAAGTTACAGATGTCCAGTTGTCTTGCTACAAAACATAGGACATATTTGCATTGGACGTATTTCCATGATAACAGCTGAATCTGGGATCCTACCATGCTAGGCATTGTGCATAGATAGGTCCTGCCCTGGAGCATGGTGTGTGCAGCTTTGTTAGTTGTTAAACAAAGCAGAATGATTTGGAAGTAGGAGACTGCTAGGGCCAGGCACTTAGTAGATATCTGTCAGCAGTCATGTAAGATTTCCTAATAGTTAAGATTTAGGTTTTCAAGATTGTGGAGTAAACAATTATTTTCTGTTTTAACCATTTTGAAAAGGAATTAATTGCAAGCAGAATCCACTTGTTTCACCTCCACCAAAGTGTCCTGATTTTCAAAAAAACCTGTCAATATAAGGCTTCAGACTTTTTCATAAAATCCAGATATGCTTGTGCAGTTTTGATTTTACTGTAGATACCAAGTAAATAATTACTGGCTTTGCTGTAAAAAGTCCAGCATGTGGTACAATGTAAGATGTTTCTATTAGATTGAATTAAAATCATAAGATTGCAGAATTAATTAGGTTGAAAAGGTTGAAAAGATTTAACTGTGGAAAGCTAGTAGTATTAATTACACAAATATCTATAATGTGAAGAGGTACAAGTTGCTGATCTGCTATCTCTTTATTCCATACATAGAGAAATAAAATTTAACTTACAGTTTGCTCTTCCACATCCCCATACTTGTTTTTGTAAGACTGTTTGGAGGACAGTTTCTGAGGTCTGTTTTGAACATTTGAGTAGATGTAATAGATGATATCCTCTCTAGGAATCCCAACGCTTTCATTTGTCTTTGGTTGCTCAGCTTAAGACTGTCTTTAAGTCACCCACTGTGCATAGCCACAGCTCCAGAGGATGGGAGCTGTTCCCATCACCTGCTTCTTCACTCCTTTCCCCCATGCCCACATGAGCACCAGAGTTTGTCCCCATACCTGCAGCACACCCTGCCAGATCTTCTTCACTCCTAGCATGTGCTGCCCCACCAGGACCACTGTTTGGCACCACCATGTCTGGAGAGTGAGGACTATTATCTTAACTTGTGTTTTATTGTTGTTTTCTATAAAAATATCTGCTATTAATTGCTAATGGTATAGTTGCATTTGATATTTTTTAAGTACTACAGCAGAACCATTATTGTTAGTAGTAAGCACTGTGCTAGGCTATGTCATCAGTATTTCTCATGTTCCTTAATACTCTCCTAATTTATCAATTTGCTCAGCCTAAGCAGCCATTCCTTGATGTCAGGAGTTTCTTCTTATCTTCAAAACAGTCTGTGAATAAGCTAAGATTTCTACTCAGCACTGCATTAAGAATGGATTGGATGTATCGTGAGCTTCAATATTGATGTTAGAAAGGAAAAATCAAGTAATAGGGATTACTCAATATCAGTAATAGTGAAAGCACAAACTGTTATACCACAGTTTGATAGAAATGTGCTTTTTACATTCTTATGCTCCTTGGGAATTAAAAAAAAAAAAAAAAAAAAAAAAAAAAAGGGAAGAAGAAAAGAGGTATTGCAGAAAAGAATAGATTGTACTGTACTTTGCTGTAGCATGTAAAGGTAATGAGGACTTTAAATAAGGAAAGATCATCTGACAACTTTGCATGCTTAGAGCCTTTGAATTCATAATTTAGTAGACTGTAATTTTTCTCCCAATCTGTGTTGAGATATTTAGTGCCCTGGCATTATCTTAGGCAATGCTCTGTTATTGAAGGTGTTGTTTTTCAAATACTGTTGAACGGATGTCCTTTTCTTCTGGGATTACTTGAATTCTACTTATGTTTTTCTTCAAGGTAATATGTCAAAATTTCTGCTAGGCTTTCTCAGCTATCTGCATTTGCTGTGTGATTTTGCTGGTCATGTTCTTTTGCCTGAGGGTCTTTGGCTGGAAATGTACTCTGCATGAATTCATCCAGCTTCTGAATTATAGCATAGTGTTAATGGGTGTTAATGTGTTAACGTTAATGGCTGCATCTTTCCTCTCAAGAGACGGGTGACTTCCGATGGTAGGGAAAATGATCACATCTGCTGGTTGAGTTGTCTGAGATCCCATACACATATTGTAAATTACTATTGTATTGGTTAAGAAGTTGTATTTTTACCAGTTTCATTAATGATGATATAAAATTGAAAACAAAAGGTTGAGAGTCAGTTGTGTAGCACTAGAACACAGACAGAATTAATCAATATATCTAAAGCACAATTGAATCAGAATTTGTTGAAAAAAAATAGTTTTGTTTTTTCATCATTCTGAGCTCAAGAGACTCCAGGTATATAAGCAATAAACCCTTGGATATCATTTAATTTATTTTAGGTCTTTTTTGTAAAGAAAGTCTTCAAGTGCACCAGTGTAACCATGAAAACATCATTAAGCAAAGGGCCTATGATTGTCCAGGCCTCTTCATAGAAGGGTATCTGCAGACTTCAAACACCAAAAGAAGACTTTGCCAAGACTATAACAGTCAAGCTTTGCTATCATGATTTTTATTATAAGTAAACAGCCACTCCAGGTTAAGATTAGTACATATCCCTGGTATAGTTTTGTCAGATGAGCAATTCAAGTTCACATTTTAAGCCTTTGCTGACAGGGTAGCCCTATGAAGTCCCAATCATTATTGTGTTGAATCCTATTATTTGGACCTCCAATAGAAATTGCAGTTAATTTGCTCTAGGATGAGAGGTGGAGCTGTAAGAAACCTCCTGTACTCACTAATGGAACTGAATTATTTAGGATTTTATAACACAATTAAAAGTTGTGTACAAAGGTATGTGAACTGGAAGTCCCTTGTTTTACACAACTCCTATAGTACTGTCTACTTCTCTGCAGGACTGGGAAGTTACCAGGGAATATTGCAGTTTTCAACCCCAACTAGGCTAAAAGAATGTCCAGTGTTAGATAAAATACAAAGGAGGGAAACTAGGCAAAGGAAGAAGTCAGATTACAAAATAAGCAACTGAAAACACTTAATTTCTGTCTCAGATCTTTGAGAGAGTATGTGAATAGTAAACATATTTATACAAGATAAGGATTTATGTGAGATAAGGATTGCTGTTGTACAGGGAAAAGTGAAGGAGAGACTATCAATCTAAAAGCAAAGATGGAAAAATACTTCTTGGACATTTAAAAGGGTGAGATCAAGTGTCATCTTCCTTCTAGCTTATAATGTGTCCCTTGCCATAAGTGGCTAGTAATGGATTTGGCAAAAGGGATTTGCCAAAAGAATAATCTACTTGGTGCTTATGATTAGAGGTTTAACAAATTAAAGACACAGTGGGATTAAAAGGGAAGAACATTGTATTGACAAGGAGCATAGCCAAAATCCTGTAACATTTCTCCCAACTTTAACATGTTTTACTTTGTGAATATAATCTTCTTATAGCATTAATTCTGCCTTCCATGCTCTTCTTATTAATTTAGGTAGCTGTTGTGAGAGCTCTGAATGCCTGCTGAATTCCCCAAAATGTGATTCACTCCATGGAAGGGCTGTGCTAATAATATTACAGCCCCAGTATTGGTGAAATACTGGCACAGAACAGCTGCTGTGCTTTCTGAAGCGCAATACCTCCAGATCATCTGTTTCAGCAGACCCAGATTATCACTAGGAGGGTTTTTAAATAAGAACCCTG
This sequence comes from Aythya fuligula, assembly GCF_009819795.1. Lineage (NCBI taxonomy): Eukaryota > Metazoa > Chordata > Aves > Anseriformes > Anatidae > Aythya > Aythya fuligula. The sequence goes on from NC_045560.1 coordinate 22,907,584, forward strand.
TTACTGGGAAGCAGTTGTACCATTGCCTCCTTTCTAGCTGGAACCTTGGAAAAAGGAGTTATCGCATCTGATGTGTGGAGGAATGCCATACTACTGTCATGATGCATCAGGGTCACTAACTGTGGGGATGTATTTCTGTAAACATTCAGTGTATTTGCCTGTGTTTTCTGCTTAGAGTTCTGGCAAATGAATGCTACATCGCAGAAGTTTGTTGTAAAGCCAAGACACAAAAGAAGTAGAAGGCAGGTATGTGCCAATATGCTCATTTATAAGTAATATACCATCGAGTTTGTTTGTGTCTACTGGATTAATTCATCCAGATGGAGTTCTGCTGCTGCTTCTGGACTGGTGTGAGGTCTCTATATCCTGATCCAGATGTAAGAAAAGAGGTATCTAATGTTGACAAGGCATTGCTGGTTTCTCTTCGACATTGCCTACCTGAAGAGTTGAGCACTTCTGCTGTCACCTTTGATGAGGTGCCACCAAAGTGTCAGTTTCAAGAGATTAACTGGGTAGCTTGCTGCATGCATGTGTGGCCAAGCACAGCACCCCCATCCCATTATATTTATAAACCCACAAGGCAGTTCCTCCTCTAGGCTTCATTTAATCTACCGCTGAATCTCAAAAATAGCATTTCTGTCAATGTTATGAAATTGTTAAACACTGATAAATTGCAAATGAAAAAAATAATATCTAAAATATTTTCTCCCAATTTGGACACAGAAACTCCAAATTTATGAAACATTTACAAATTGTTTTTATGTTGCAGTGATGACAAGTAGCTACTTTATGTCACTTTGATTTAAAATAAATATTCTGAACTAAGATTTCAATCCCCATTTGTCAAAGGGGAGGAGACGTTAACTTTGTACCTGTGCTCTGCAAAGACAGCAGCAGTTCCTTGTTTTAGGAATAGAGTTGAAATGATGGGACAGGTCAAAATAGGGCTGGGTCAGGGTTCTGAACAGTGAAGGAAAAGATGAAATACTGACAGAAGTGGGAGGAGAAGGTAACTTTAACATTTCTGACTAACGTAAGCATCTCAGAGGCAGAGAAGTGAAAAAGACATTGGAGAAATTCCAGAAATCGTTCCTGTGAGTCTTAGTTTACATCAGGTGGTTTACTGCCTTTCTATAAACTAGCCATTACTTGGCATTTTCAACTTATAATGATGTAATAACTCTCCTGGAAAAAAAAAATCAGAAAACAAGGACACCATGGAGAAGCACTGCAATAAATGTTTCTAAATGAGAAGTAAGTGTGTAAGACAGAGGTGGGTACTGCATTCACTGTGTGAATCAAGCAGTGTGCGAATAAATAATACACAGATTTTTTTTCATAAGAACCTCAGGAGGGATTCCTTTCTTAGTTAAAAAAAAATTTATAGATCATACAAACCATTTTTAGAGATGTGGGCCCCACTGGGGTTTGTCTTAAAAAAGACAAAACTTGGAGTTGGTTGGGTTATAAGACTTAATTTCATTGTTTAAAGTTATATAAATGTTCTGGAGGAGGTGCAATATGGGGACTATATATTTGAAAAAAATAATGCAGTCCATTCCTTTTCACCCTCCACAAAATATCCCAATCAGTTGTACAGTAAATATCTTCACTCATTTTTACTACCTGTTAAACCAGGTAATTGACCAAACATGTACACATACAATTGATTATATAATACATAGGGTACATTTAAGAATTTTTTAACATGATGTAACCAGGCACCAGAAGTATCATCAGTATCTGAGAACAGAATTAAGACAATGAAAAAATTATGCATGAGAAGTTTTCTGAAGCTGTTTCTAGTTATCAGTTATGCTTTCTGTGTCATAGACTCTCTTATGGTTATACTCTCTCTGTAGGTCCGTCAGATTCCACGTAAAGTTGATGAAGAAACAAAATACATTGAGTTAATGATTGTAAATGATCATCTAATGGTAAGACTGGCATACCCCAATATCTTACATTTATCGGTAACATAAAATTGTCTTAATTGTCCTATAAAGAATAAGCAATAAAAAACAACATATAGCCAGAAGAAATTCACTATATCCTTAAGCAAAGAGCTTATGGTCTTGTTAGCCATTGGTGAAAATGTGTCTGAATTTTAGCAAGGTAATTTCACCAAGAATTCAGGCAAACCAGGCTTAAGTATCAGAGAAAGCATCATAAATTAAAGCTTTGTGTCAAGAAGGTGACTAATGACAGTGGGATTTAAGCTGATGGCTTTCTTTTGGGCTTTCTTGAGCACATGTCTTAGTTACAGCAGCTCAGTAACCAATAATGTAATTACTGCAGTTGTGCAGCTGCTGTTGGCAGTGGGGAGGTTAATAGTGACTAGATTTTTTGATAAATAAATCAATAAAATATTGTAAATTAAGAAATGATAAGAAGTGATATTGTAAATTAAGAAATGCAGGAGGCTGTCTAAGAGAGGGAGCTGGAAAAAAAAAAAGAAATCTGATAAATTAGAATACAGTTACATGCATTGTTATGGTAACACCTGTAAACAAAACTCATCTATTTAAGTTGTGTTGTTAATTTCTATTTTGGCATTTGGAAATTGCCTTTAAAATTGCAAATAATGAAGCTAATGAAGAGAGTAACAATCGGTTCCTGTTCCTACAGCTTTTTTTTTTTTTTCAGTAAAAATCTAATAGTGCTTCCAAACAGGAATTTATAGATCATCATGACAGTTGTCATGAGGCATATCAGTAATGTGCATTTCTGAGAAATTTTCTACGATCACATACTAGCATTACATTCAGCACAGGGGACCAAAACATGCATGGAGGTTCTGCTGTCAGTATGGTTACTTTTTTATATATATGTATATTATTCTTCCAGAAATGGAGCATGTTTTTCTAGATCTGTACTTATAACTTATCTGTGTTTGTTTTGCAGTGTAAAAAGCACCGCTTATCAGTTGGCCATACAAACAGCTATGCTAAGTCAGTTGTGAACATGGCAGATTTAGTAAGTATCACTTGACTGAATCTTTTACGCATGAGATGAATCATACGATTCTCCTGCCAATAAATGCAGCAGTTGTCATTTCATGGTATACTTAATAACAACATATGCAACGTTAACAAATTTTCATCTAGAAACACTCAGCCACTTATCAAGACTTTGTCTAGCATAAAGCATTAGAGATATTTTCTGTGGCTGCAAACATTTAAGTATCCTTTAATCAGATTGAAAACCTTGAGTTTGAATTCTAAGAGAACCTTAGATGGGATGATCTTTTACACTGGCTCATTTGTTGACTACCTAAAACCTAAAAAAAATCATCTGAAATTTGGATGCCCTAAAATTTCTCAAAAACAAACAAACAAAAAACAACAAAGAAGCAGCATTTGAGTAAATGAGTTAGAATAGGGACATACAAATGGATTATGTGGATTGTATTTGTGATGCTCAATAGAATGAGCTGCTGGCTTTTACATTTCACTATGGAGAAGCAATACTAGAAAGAGAAAAATTTAGTTCCTGCTCTGGAAAGCATTTGGTGTGGATTGATAACTCCCAGCATTAAACAGCTGCTAGCAAGGGGTTAAATACTCCTGTAGAGGTGTATAATAGTGAAAATAGGGGTTTGTAGATCACTGTTTGTTATAAAAGATACTCTTGTGTCACTGGGGTGAGCTGAGCACTGTGAAAGACCCTTTCGTGCCGAGTCTTTGACCTATTTGAAATGTTTCTGTAGCAATTTGTCAAAATCCCACGGGAGCAGGACCTGTAAGGGATCTGTGTGTGGGCTAGGAGGGCTGATTAAAGAAGTAGGCTTAAAACCTACATATTGCTTTGTTTTCGTGTTCCTTTGCTGCTTTTAATGGAGACAAAACCACCTGGGAGAACCTAACCTATGTTAGAACAAGCTGAATATTTAATTATATAAAAATGCAACCTGGTACAACAGAAGGGGTAACCCTCACCTTTACTGTATTTGACATAATATCTTTGTTCTGTTACTGTACTAGATTTATAAAGAACAACTTAACACCAGGATAGTGTTGGTTGCCATGGAAACCTGGGCTACTGATAACAAGTTCACCATATCTGAAAACCCCTTGGTGACCCTACGTGAGTTTATGAAATATAGGAGGGATTTTATCAGAGAGAAAAGTGACGCAGTTCACCTTTTTTCGTACGTAACCTTCTGTGATGTTTTCTTACTTATTTTTATTTTTCTTTCCTTTTTTGGGAGCTGCTTATCCTGAGTGGCTGATGCATCTCCTTTGTGCTGTGTGTGCAATCCGCCATAATTCAGAGAATGACGTTTCTGATGGGGAGGTGGGAAGAAGTTTAAATAATGCACAACCTGCCTGCCAGTGCAGCTAGAGGTTTTGCTCTCCTTTTAGTTTTAATGTACGAAGCTCTAACTGCATGTGTTGTACTTAATTCTGGGTTGCTCTGTGCAATCACCTACTCTGCAAACACGGCTGCCCAGAAGGTGATGCATGGTTCCACCTCGTAGGTTTGCTTCTTCAGCAGTAGAGCACAGACAGCCCTGTTGGACTATTCAAAAGCAGAACATTGGCTTTGAAACCCATGAGGTTTCCTGCTTAAAAAGCACTATGGCCTGCTTTTTTTTTTTTTTTTTTTTTTTTTTTCCATTGAATGACCTGCATGCTGCAGGATTACTGAAGTGAGTGTTTCAGATCCTCAAAACAGTTTGTCTTCCAGAGAGACAAGTATTACAAGAACTGGGAGGATTTTTATTTTCTCTAAATTTCTAAATTGTTTTGGTAGTAAGATCAATATAGCAAAATACATCCACACAAATAATGGAGAGGTTCATGATATTTTGATCTGCAGGAGACAGGCCAGGTGAATTGCTCTGCTGAGTTCTCATCCCTCTCTGTGGACTGGTTTAGGAGCCTCTATGAATAATTTTAGCCTAAACTCCTCACTTTCACATGACTTCAGTAGGGTGCCAGGATATCCAGCCCCAGTATCCAGCCACTCAGGCTTTTTTACACATGCTTAATTGCTGCTGTCATTGCCTTCCTACGTGAAAAGAACTAGTAAGATCTGCAAGTGCTGCTTGCAGATTTTGGTTTCTGTGTGTCTCAGTTCTGTATCTGTAAAATGGGATTATTATTTTTTTTTTTTTCTAATCTTTCATGTATCTTTTCTGGTGATCTTGTAAGGTCTTTGAGGGGAGTGTTCTCATGAATGTTAGTTGATTAGCTAGAACAAAGAGGGCCCTATCTCTCCCTGTGATTGGACTCTGAATTGCAATGCAATACTAATTCCAGAGTTGTTCATAACGCTATCTCCACTGGTGTTTGAGGTATTGCATTCACAGGCTGCTTTGAAATATCCAATTCTAAAGTTGTGTTCCTGAGTAAGACATGGTTGAGTTGGGAGTAGAAGTCTGACAGCACACTGGTAACAAATGAACGTTCCTGTTTAGCACAATGAGCCCATTGCATTCTGTTTCTTGGTGTTTTTCTGTTTTCCTCTGAGAAAACTGATTTGCATCAGCTTGGCTGGATCACTATGCTGAACTGGTATAGAGGATATTTTGTCTCTGGTAACATTTGTCTCTGGCAATCATTCTTGCTGATGTGGTCAGTATCAAAGGCATCATTAAATTTAGGCTCACAGTGCAGTTGTCCCCTGGATGAGGTCGGCTGCAGTTCTGGGGAGTTTCTACCTAGCTCTGCATCAGGGGGCCACTGACACATCTACCTTTCAGTTTTGCCACATCTGCATTGCCCAACTAGACACATGTCTTTTTTACCAGGCCTCCGTGCATTGTGGCATGGTGGCATGTCTTGTGCTCTGCCTGTAGCATGTGCCAGGGCAGGTTTCAGAAGTCACTTGCTGAAGAAATATGTCAATGAACAAAAGGGTGGTGAGATAGAAAGTAGTCCCCTACCTGCCTTATTTTCTCTTATGTTAGGTAATATGAGAAGGAGGAGGAAAGAAACAGAGAAGACAGTAGAACTTTTCAGGGGTTGATCTGTCATGTGAGGTTTGTGAGTGGTTATCTGTTCTTCCCATTTTGATTTTGGATAGTTAGCAGCATAGTGGTGGCATCTGGCATTTGCAAATGTTGGTTTCTCATTTGGAAATTAGAAAGGTAAATACTGGGATGGGTAGATGCAAAACTCACGGTCTGAGTGGGGTAAACTTCCTTTTCTTTTCTTTTTGTCAAAGGGGAAGTCGATTCCAGAGCAGTCGGAGCGGTGTAGCCCACACTGGTGGAATCTGCTCCTTGCTTAAAGGCGGAGGTGTGAATGAGGTAGGTGTGGGTATTGGTATGAGGAAAAAGTGGTGGAAAATTATCTGCACAGAATTTATCAGTGCAGTTCCTTGAAATATCTTACTGCTGCTTTGCTGCTGTGGAGTTTTAGTACAGCTCTATAAAAGGAATATCTAAATGAAGAATGATATTTGAGTAAAGTTGGATATGGGTTCAAGTACACTTCTCAGCAGATTCTGCAATATTCTGTCATTGACACTGTAATATTCTTGCCATTCACACAATGGCAAGAAACAAGCAGACTTTCTCTTATTTAACTTGTTCATAAGCCAGTGTTTGGTGTTCCTCACTTGTCCATATTCTAGCTGATCTGAAGTAAGAACTACACCATTGTGCATCTTGTTTCACCTTTCATTGCCTTTACATGAGCAAAGCTTCACCTGTGTCTGAGATACTTGTACCTGTCTGATTACTCTTCCTACCTTGCTAATTTCTTTCAGTTTGGAAAGACAGACTTAATGGCAGTTACCCTGGCACAAACCTTGGCCCAAAATATTGGCATTTTCTCAGACAGAAGAAAACTAATAAGTGGTAAGTTGGTTTGCTTTTTCACCCCGTCTTAAGAGAAAATCTTGGAGAATCTTAACAGTGTTCTTTTATATGTTAAAAATGTTTCTCACACTGCCCAGAGAAGCTGTGGATGACCCATCCTTGGGGGTGTTCAAGAACAGATTAAATGAGGCCCTGAGCAACCTGATCTAGTGGGTAGCAACCCTGCCCATGGCAGGGAGTTGGAACTGGATAGTCTTTAAGGTCCCTTCCAACCCAAACCATTCTATGAATAGAATATGAATATACTATTCAGTATTGGAATACTGTTATTTTTCACATAATAACATGAGGAGACACTGACATACCATTGTTTTTTCCTCATGCTGTGATTTCCTCCTGCCCGTAATTGCTGGTAGCACTGGTATCTTCATTTCATTAAAAATAAATCCTGAAGGATGTCTGTCAACATTCATGTCATGGAGATTGATGTCACATTCCCAAACTGAATGTTTGCCATCCTACAATGCAAAGGTAGAGAGACAGACATTTTTAAACCTATGGATTATGATAAGCCACCTCAATCCTGTTATGCAGGTTGTATTTGACAACATCAACAAAGCTTTTTTCACTATTTGCCTTGAATGAAATCCTCTTCTATATGACCCAAATCTCCTGTATTTACCACTCTTCTGCTACCATTTGTCTACTGTAACCTTAGAATTCAACTTCTTAGCTACCCCTGTTTGACTGCATGGCCTTAATTCAGATCTTCCCCCTCCCTTCAAGCACCTCACATGCTCTGCTTCACGTGATACAAAGACCCGGTACATGGCCAGCAATGGAAGATTAGAATGATAACACAGTTTTGAAACTATTTCAATGATGAATTGGAATGCTTAGTTATTGGATCATATGTACTTATGTAAAGACAGTACATAATGCAGAGGTGCATCTGCACGCAAATATTTTTGCAGTTTGCATATTTTTATTTTCACAGAATCACAGAATCACAGAATTTCTAGGTTGGAAGAGACCTCAAGATCATTGAGTCCAACCTCTGACCTAACGCTAACAGTCCCCACTAAACCATATCCCTAAGCTCTCTCTACATCTAAACGTCTTTTAAAGACTTCCAGGGATGGTGACTCCACCACTTCCCTGGGCAGCCTGTTCCAATGTCTAACAACCCTTTTGGTAAAGAAGTTCTTCCTAACATCCAATCTAAAACTCCCCTGGCGCAACTTAAGCCCATAAAGATACTTGGAAATATCGGACAGATGCTCTGTGCTACCTACATCTTCAGTACTCATCTTCTAGCTGCATATAATTAACCTGATATTGGGACAGGGGGAAAGTGAAAATAATAGTGGAGGTGGCTCCCCTTTTTTATGGTTGACCACAGGAGAAGGCCAAGCTTTTGGGTAGGGAAGGAGGAGACACAATTGTTGGGCAGAGCCTCATTTCCTTTCTAATTGTACTATTAAAATGGGAGCAGCAAACAGTTGTTCATGTGTTACAGTAGTGCAAATTGCAGGAACAGAAGGATAAAAAAACATATGTGCAGAGCATATACGTAGAAGCAGGCACAAAGGATAGTTTTGAAAGCAGAGGAGAGGGCTGCACTCTGCATGCCTGGGAGCATGTAGGGAAGGAAGGGAAAAAAGCTGCTGGATCCATCTGTACTGTGTCATATTTACAGTCTGTGTTATCCATTTTTGTGTGCATTATTGTTTGTTTTTTTTTTTCAAGCTAAAATTTCCTCATTCACATTAGCATAGGTGTAGAAGAGAACTAAAAACTTAGAAGATAGATTAAACTGATTTTTTTTTTTTTTTTTTTTTTTTTTACTCTGAACATTTGGGGATCTAATATCATGGCATGGGAGAAGGCAGGAGAGCTGACTCATGATTTGCAAGGGCCAGAAGCTGACATTGCAATTTAGTCTGACTTCATTTAAGGGAAGGAAAGAAAAACAGAACCTAGTTTCAAAGCTTAGGAATGCACAGAATCATGTATTGTTTTTGAAAGAAGGCTTGTCATTGTGCATTGATATACTTAAGTTAAGGCGTGCATAAAGGAGCAATTGATTCTTTTCAATTTAATTGTATTTAAATCTGCAAGTGAGTTGATTACAGTGTGATTTTTGTGATAAGAAACATATTTTGTACTCACAAGACTTAAGATGTAAATTTTACCTTTTTGTTGTCAGGTGAGTGTAAGTGTGAGGACACGTGGTCAGGATGCATAATGGGAGACACCGGGTAAGGCATTCATTAGAGGAAAGTCAAGTCTTACATACAATGACATAAAGCATGAAAATGTTTGCCTTTTGTCTTTCAGTGGACTAGTTTGTGTGGATTAATGTTGCAGGAAGTAAAGTATTACCTGTAAAACATACTTATAATAGACACTTTCAAAGAAATGCATGAATGAGTTAATGAGAGGATATGAGGATCATTAGTTTGTATTGATCACTGGTTTAACTCACTGAATACAGAAGCTCAACAACCAACTCAGATTATTGCAAAGAAGCAGAACCATGTTTCACTTCTTTTCTTCTGTGAATTTGCTGCTGAGTTGTGGAAACAAACAATGACGCATCCGAATCTGTAAAATACCGGGATCAAATTTTTTAATATGTCTCACTTTTAGTGGTTCGGTTGCAGTCTTTCATCTACAGGTTTCACTTTTTATCCTCTAGTTTGTGTAATAACACTAAAAAAGCTTTTGCCATTGGAGGTTTGGTATGCTTATACCCACACATAATATCACTGGGGAGATTTTGATGATGCTTTCCAGTGTGTGTGTGTGTGTGTGTGTGTGTGTGTGTGTGTGTGTGTGTTCAGACCTTAATTCTTCATATTACAGACCTGTCTTCATGCATATGAATTAAAGTATAGTCTACTTTTAGATCCAAACAGTACTCCAATTTTTAAAAAAAATTTCAATCTGACTTGCAAATTTTCACAATAGCTTTTTGGACAGAACAATTTTAAACAACAAAAACAAACAAACAAAAAAACTCATTTAATTGAAAACTCTTTGGAAGAATCTGTTGTGCCTTTTTTTTACCTTGTTTAACTAAAAACAAGGTAGGTAGGATTGTTCTGATTTTTAGTATATTAAAAAGTCAATGTGGTAGTCATTCTTCGGTCTTGTAAAAAGTGATTCCTCATCTAACATTCTTTACATTCTTTATCTGAAGTCCAAACCTTTAAAATAATTAGGCACTTGAAAAAACTACGTATTTATATATAGATTATTATTAAAGGAAGTTAAATTCCACATTCTCTTCAGTATTTAGACCTAAGTCCTAAACACTAGAGATTATGTTTTGCAAGCCATCATTCCTGGTAATGTAGGATTATTTTATGTAGTATTTCTGCTAACATTACTTTTTTTTTTATCCAGTGATGAGCTGATACAGGAAAGCCCTTGAGACTCCAAAATCTGTTTGAAGCATAAGTCATGACTAAGGGCTAAATACAAAGATCACTTAAGTTACTTTGGAAAGAGCTCTTTCCCTGTGGAAAAGATCCATGCAAAAAGATTCTTTGCATCTGTTAAGGCTCATATTGCTTTGAAGTGCACCTCAGATTGGCAATCTGTGCTCAAATGAATTTCATTCAGTGGGGCACAAGAGAGGGAAGCTGAAATGTTAGCTGATGTTCATTAGAAACACGTCTTAAAATGGTATAACTCTATTATAAAAAAAATCTGTGGTCCAAGAGAGCAATTTCATCTAAGAGAGAAATGAACCATAAGCAATCTTTAAAAGGACGCTGTGTGGGTAAGGCAGTTGTAGTCTCTTGTGGTAAGTACAGGAAGAAATAAATGTCTTTCTGAGATCAGGCCCTTTAGTGGAACTGTCCATGTCTGTGAGAACTACACCTTGAGTAATAGGATTTGTGATGTTTGGCATAAAACTTGGGGAAATCTTTTATACTTCTCACTTTTCATGAGCTCTGTGTTGTTGTTAAAAGATGTTTGCCATTTATGAAAATGATTTAAGATTTTAAACTAATTTCAAGCAAATATCTTCACTCTGATGCTGAACAGTGTATTTTTAGCACCTTTTCTAATGTATAACATTATATTTCTTTACAACTACTTTGAAGAAAGAAAATATACTATAAAAAGCACTATAGAAGATAATGCTGCTACCTTATTTCTTTTCAGGTATTATCTTCCAAGAAAGTTCTCCAAGTGTGATATTGAAGAGTATCATGAATTTTTAAATAATGGAGGTGGATCCTGCCTTTTCAATAAACCAACCAAGGTATTAAATGAAACCAAGAAAAATTAAAGTGATAATATTGGGGAAACAAACAAACAAACAAACACGTTAATTTTGAGGTTTTGTTTTGTCTTTACTTTCCAAACTTCCTGGTAACATCTGAGTGAAATTAGCTGATTTTAGTCTGTACTATTTAGGAAATTATATTTAAATCTGTTTTTAATAAGTAGTTTCATATCCAAGAGAGTTCTCACAGGCTCTGATCCCTCATGCAATTTTGTTCTGGATACGGCAAACACAGCATACTGCTGAATTTATTAGCTGAGACTTCAAGTGCCTTGGTAAATTTTTGCACATCTTTAATTTTAATTAACTTTGGACTGTATGTCATTGGCTGTGAATCTCTGGAAGTTGAAGTAAGATTGGTTTTATTTCACATTTGTCTCAAGATGAAGACACTGCAGCAGGGTGTGCACAGCTGTGCATCCAAGTGGCTTTACAGCTGCCATTGTTTACAAATGGTTCTAGTCATCTCCTTCTTGAAGAAGGCAAAGTTTTTACAGTGGCTTTCAGAAGAGATTTTGAGAACTTGGCCTAATGTTTCTGATGCTGGAAGGGGCAGAGCAGGAGAGAAGCAGGGGACAGATGCAATGAAGCTGCTGGGAGGAAGAAAGAGCTACAAAAGCATCAGGACCTGCTGAATGACTGACATGTCCCCTCCAAATTTGTCTTAAAGGATGAAATCAGAGTTCTTTCTGCATGAGTCTTGGAAATTAAGAGAAGTGGGGAAAATCTCTTGAAAGTATTCTCCTTTTCTTTGCTTCTCATGTCTGAACTTTGTCCAGCTAAAGAGCTATATTCATATGAAATGATAAGCTGAGATATATCAGAGAAATAAATACAAAGCAGGGCTAAAGAAACTCCAGCCAAGATGTAAGCACTTACTACAATGGAGTATTTGCAGCAGGGTTTCAGAATATTCCTGCTCCATTTACTGAAGCATATGTTAAAACATACAGTAATCAGGATGATGATCTTGAGTCTTTTCTACATAAACATCATAAAACATCCTCTGTTTAATGGCTGTCTTTCAAAAAACAAAGGAAAGAGGCTAAGGCAAACAGTCCAATGTGGGAAAATGAGTTGGTAGCCAAGATGGTCACAATATAAAAAAGAAAGTCAGTTCTGGTGTGAGCATGTTCCTCCTGGTGTGGCTGAGGAAAAGCATATCTTCTGCCAGCCACAGATTTTCAATAAATTTTAAGGAGAGGAAGAAAATTCATGACATCTGGATAAGCTGTGTTTGCTTATTTCTCAAAGTTTTGCCTCCTTTTCATTGAAGAACATATTAAAAGTGGAGAGAAAGCACTGTGATACATTAATAAGATGTAAGGTTTTCTCACTCTTTAAAATGTTCCTTCATTTTAGAAGTTTGGTTTTTCTCATTTCATTACAGACAGAGAGAGGGATGTTGATGGTTTTATTTCTTTGCTGAGTGGATATTTTCCATAGTGTAATGCTGTTTTACTAGGGCTTGCTTTTGAGATTATGTTCATTTACACATCTGTCACTCTGAAAAATACAATTATTCTGATCTCAATTTAGATTAGTGGCATTTGAATTTTTTTCTAATGACATAGAAAAATGTGAAAGTCAGATGTGGAAGCCAGGGTGATTTAGACTCTTCTATGTACTGTTGTTTGGTTTGTGTTGAATTTATTAACAAAGGATGTCTGTCTAATTCACAAGGCTGTCAAATATAGTTGTTTTCTAGCAAGGGTGGTGAAACACCAATTTATTTCTGCTTTTCAAGAATTACGAGATAAAACTGATGTGTCAAGGTGCGGTGTTTGACAGTGCTCCACTGTAACATCAGCTGTAACCCCAAAATTACATTAATGACTCCTAAAGCAGATTGAGCATAAGGTTTTTTCAAATGAATAGATGAATTATATAATAACTTTTGGGGTTAAGCTATGTATTTTTTTTTCTTTCATTTCATATTTAGTTGCACCTGCATACTGCAACAAATTGGCCCTATGTTTTAAGTCAGAACCCTCTGTTATGGTCATCTACTTGTCTGCATTGTGCAGCACACCTAGAGATACTGAAGAAGTTAAGCTTTCTGGAAAAATATTTAGGAAACAAGCAGTTTTAGCAACTCCTTAATAACTCTGACAGATAATTGCTTGCTTATATTTAATGTAACATTCTACACATGCTTTGCATGCTGCAGTTGAATTTCCATTTCAGCTGGGGGATCCAATAATACCTTTCAGTCAGTGCCACAAACTGGTTTGTGGCAGAGTATGTGGAGTGATGCTCCATCCTGTGGGCTACTGGTAGAAAGGCAGCAGCCAGAGAGAGCCACTCTACACCATGACTGAACTACTTGTGCAGATGGCTTGTAAGCAGAGAGGTTTGTAGAATGATCCTAGTTTAATTTGGAGAACTGTGATTTCAGGCTGTCTTCATGATGCACTTCTTTACCTTCCCATTTATGCAATAAAAGTTACTATTATGTTTTCTTATGCCCAAAGGAAAAAATATATTTTCTTTTCAAAGAATTACCTTTAGAAATCTTAGGAAAAGGGAAATGAAACTGGAAAGAACAGAATATAAGTGTCCATTAAAAGAGCATAGCATGGGTGCTGTGTAAAGTACAGTGAATGAATCTAGCCTCTGGGAAAAGAAAGTACTACTACAAGTATACAAATTGGACAGACAGTGTTCTCAGACACATGATCTGATCTACTTTTTTTTGGGTCGTCCTTTGGGGACCCAGGAATTGGACTTGATGATCCTCTTGGGTCCCTTCCAACTCAGATATTCTATGATTCCATGAATTAGACATTTTAAGGTACAGTTTAGTGGGGAGACAGAAGGGAAAGAGAATAAGGGAAGAAGACTCACCAGCTACACTTTCTTATCTGCCAGAGACACAAGGTTGTGGGAAACTGCTGCAAGTTCCTGACTGTGGTAAAGGAAAAAGAGAAGGAAATAGCATCTGACTGTAGCAAGAACTGACAAAAAATCCCAGCCTCTTCACTCTTCCTGCATTTCTGAGCCATGTGGTGTGGTCCCAAATGACATTCTTTATGATTATTCTTTCTGAAGGCATAGTGCAGGATTCAAACTGACACAGCCCTCGTCACTTGAATTCCAGAATGACTACAACTTCTGTGACAATAATGAAAATGTGATGTTGTTTTACTGTCACACATTTTCTTTCTGACTGTGGCTTCTGCCTGAACTGAATCTGCTGTGAAAATGTCACTCCATTGCAGAATACTCCATGTAACTGCACAACTGCTGAGTTAGGTGTTGTTTGGTCTGCACATTTCATCTGTTTTGTTTATAATCTGCTTCTCCCTGGGTTTGGTACTGTGTTTCAATCAAGCCATTTGTAGTTCTAGCCATATAAAACATGTTGTATGGAAAAAGTGTGACACTGATTTCCTTAGGAGAGACAAGCCCTTTGATTTCTGATTTTGTCCTGCAGCTTCTGGATCCTCCAGAATGTGGCAATGGCTTTGTGGAAGATGGAGAAGAGTGTGACTGTGGGTCGATATCGGTAAGTGCATTGTGCTTAAAATTAGCTACAAGATTCTCCAGGAGATACCCGTGACTGCTCTTAATGTTAAGTGGAGGAAGACAGGCAATGCTAAGGTTCTGGAGCAAAGGATTCATAATTTCTCACCTTTTCCAACATGATTAGCACTTTTATATTTTATCACCACATCAATTTTAAAGAATAATAGAAATAGCTACCTATGCAAAATCAGGCCTTAAAAATTATAAAGTGTATTACTTGATGGAAACATGTCTCTGGTCAGTGTTCAAATGTCAGTATTTAATGACTGATGTTGTGAAATTAGGAAAATGATTTATTGTATTGCACAGCAAACAGCTGTGCAGCATCTTCATGCCCCACAGTACATGCTTTCCTCTGCCTCCAGGTGCCCAGAAGCCTGGTTAAAAATCTGTTTGGGTAGCACACTAAGATAAGATGGAATACGAGAGGTGTGGGGCTTATCTGCTTTTCTCGTGTATTCTGCTACAAGTGTCTGTGTTCCTCAGGAGTGTGCCAGTGAAGGAGGAGAGTGCTGCAACACGTGCACCCTGACGGCAGGCTCCCAGTGCAGCAATGGGCTTTGCTGTCGGAAGTGTCGGGTAAGAGCAGCCTCCAGGCAGCAGCACAGCCAGCTGACTGCAGGCATCACAGCATGTGTGGTTTTTATCTCAGACGCTGTATTTCCTTTTCTGAAAGCTTGCCTTTTAAAACTGTCTGAAAACTGTTTTGTTCTGGGGCAGTTCTCTGCCTTTTAGATTTGGCTTTTTGCAGTAGGGACTCTGGTCAAACAGAGGAGAATCTAAACCTTCCAGTTTCAGATCTGAGGAAGTCCTGTGACATTTCATTAGACATCTTTGTTCAAACATGTTTTGTCTTTATGTCACTCCCATAATGCATGATGCATTGCTCTGGATTTGTCCCTGTGAGGCTGAATGGGAAAATCATACCACAAAGAGCCTGAGAAAAGGATGTGGTTAAAAAAAAAAAAAAAAAGAAAGAAGGAAAGAAATAAAAAAAGATAATCTACCAGAAGCATTCAGAAATATTCATCTAAAAGACACCTGACTTCAATTTCAGTTAGGTCTGCCTGCGTCTCCTTATGTTTGCACTGACTGAAATCCCACCAGATAAAGGGAATCAAGCCCTGTGTAAACCATAGGATATTCTTCCTGATACATCAATAAACAGTAAAACAGATTTAGCCAGATCTTAGCTGTGAGGGAGCACAGCTTAATATGGCTTCAAATAATTGTTGATGCTCATTTAATAATAATGTTAATTATTATTAATGGTGTTAGCATGGTGATGGTGTACTATGTGTGATATTTTTATCTCATCATTTGAGGGTTTCATTTCCTTGGGAGGAACATTAATAATAACTGCAGGCCACATTCTTGACTGTGCTCATCTGAATGTTAAAAAAAGAAAAAGCACAGATAATGCTGGAACCGATCACAGTTGCCTAAGCGCATTCCTTTTTTTAATGTAACAAAAAAAAAATAGCAGATTGCCAGTGTGGGTGAATTTTGTTCAAGTATTTGTCACATGGGCATCATACTAAAGACTCTTGGAAAAAAAAAATATATTTTTTTCCTTTGCAAATGAGACAAGGGCTTGTCTATGTACAGAATGGTGAAGGTGAGCAAATGAGGAGAAGGGCAGATTTTTGTAAAACACATGTCCCTAGGAGATATTAAGCAGGACAGCTCAAAAGCCCTTATACTAGCAGTTCCCATACTCGACATTATCTTCTCCCTGCTGTACCCTGCCTGAAAACAAGAGTGAAAAGGGCTTGCATGCAAACCTTGGTGAGTCCACATCCCAGCATCTTGTAGCATCTCTGACATTATTGCCTGCATTTTTCCAGACAGGTAGGGAGAAGATAAGCTGAAGGTTGAGAAAGTACCAGGGTCTTGCTCTTCCACTGACATGTACTTGCTCACACCAGCTGCAGAGATAGCACTTGTCCCAAACAACGCCCCAGTGCATGCAGATGCAGCAAAAAGTTGCACAACTGCAGAATGATCTGGGTAGCACAGGCTTAAGAAACCTTCCAGGGAAAGTAAGGGCTCTGTAGTATGCCCATGACCATAGCAGCTGCCCTTAGTGGGATGTCTTCCTGCTTTTATAGGTCTTGAGGCTTTACAGTGGCAGTCTTTAACCAGATTGTGAACACATACATGCTCATTGGTACATTTTTCATTGTTAAATATCTGGTGACTTAGAAGCTGGTGTCAAGTCACATGGAATTCAATGGAACGAATAGTTTGTCCTATAACAGGAATGGGGCTTTGTAATAATCACAAGGATTATACGAATAGCTTTATAGTGTTCTTGATCCCTAGATCTTAAGTGAATTCATAAAGAAGGTCAAGATAACTCTGTTTAACAAGTGAAAGAATCACAAAAAGGTGGAATGGCCCGGTCAGAATAATGCCGAAAGCCACTGCAGTGTCAGTGTGATATGTCCCAGGGTCATGGGCCCCAGGACAACACTCATCCTGCTTGTCCCTGAGCTTGATGCACCAGCAAACAGCCTATGGCCTGAGTGGTGCAACATCCCAAATGAGGAAAGGAAAATCTTCCCAATTCAGTCAGCACCTGAAAATTTCCTATTTTTTATTTTAGTTAAGTCACAAAGAAAGTATTGCATTTAAGGCAATGGAGAAACCAAGACAATGACTTTCTGTCCTTTTTTTCCAGTTTGAACCTAAAGGAGTTTTGTGCCGAGAAGCAGTGAATGACTGTGATATTGCAGAGAACTGCACAGGAAACTCCAGTCAGGTGATTTTTATATCTTATATCATAGAGATGAAAAAAAAACACACAAACCAAACCTAATCAACCAACCAACTACACAAACAAAAACAACCTGGTAGTCTTTCAGTCACTATGAATGTTACTGTTTTGTATAGTAAGGTATATAAAAAATGTATTAAATCTGGTGTAAGCCCAGAAGAAAACATGAAAATGAAATAATTTTCCATATGCCATTTGTTGTACACTTCATTTCCAAGCTTGTCTGAATGATCTATTAGTTATTTTCTCTTTCAATAGTGTTCTCCCAATATTCATAAAATGGATGGATATTCATGTGATAACAAGCAGGTAAATACAATTTCAATTTCTTTTACATTCTTACTGCTTTTATGGATTACTTTTTATAGAATATGGCTTGAGATCTTTGTAAGTCACTTGAGACAGTGCTATCAATTTTCCTGAACTTGAGGTGCTGGTCAAATTTTGGAGCTAAGCATTTAAATGAATAGAAAGTAGAGTCATGCATTAGCTGCCTCACTAGAAAAGGTGGCAAGTTAAACATCCTTTTTTGAAAAGCAGCTTATTTGAAGTTTATTCTGTATCTTTTCTTTCTTTTTAGGGCATTTGTTTTGGGGGAAGATGTAAAACCAGAGACCGTCAGTGTAAATATATCTGGGGTGAAAGTGAGTAAATATTAATATTTCTAAGTTGGTTGTTCATACTGCTTGAAAAATTATCTTAAATAAGAAAAATTATGGGAAGAGGCCTATTCAGAATTATTAAAACCATCCAGGACTGTATGTTATGAAAAATATTGGCTGTGAACCAGAATTATGCTCTATTTTGAATTTTGTCCTTGAGGATTTTTTTTGTTTGTTTGTTTTGTTTTGTTTTGTTTTGAGTAATCATTTGTTTGTTTCTTGCATGACTGATTGTAGGTGTTTTAGTACTGAGTACATCACCTAGTTCACTAGATAGCAAGTCCATTGCTACTTTTTTTTTGACATAAGCTATTCATTAGCCAGACCTGCAGCCTATTTTGGAATGTAAGGAAGATCAAAGAAATTGTACTGGATGCTCAATAAAGATAGGTCTCAGTCCAGCACATAGGCTGCATATCCCTGTTCAAAGACAAGGCTTTCTGGAATGATGCTTGTTGGGTGCTGAAAATATTTTTATGGGGCACAATATGTACTTTGCCATCATTCAGCAAAAACTGGAATTTCAAAAGAACTTGCATATGTATGAGAACCATGCTCACCAGTAGGTAAAAGTGAGTGATTCTTTTGGTCTGGATGATAAATTAAATCATCTTATCAAGCACATGATATCTGTAGTTATTTTTCTAGTCTGCAGTTACTTTCTACTGCTTTATGTTTGACTGGCAATGTTCTAGCTATAGGAGAGCTTGAATCATTTTCCAAGACTGGAAAATATGAATTAAGTTGCATTGCAGTACAAAAAGATGTCATTTATGTCTTTAGCTGTGTTGAAAGTGTGCAGGAATTTCTGTATGGTCCTATGAAATACCACTATTGGATACCAGATGTGTTACACAGTTATATAAATAGTGTGCAGACTACAACAGTTTTGGTGACATGTTTACACAGGACCTTTGGTAGATGAAAAGCATGTTGAATGAATTCTTTATGTTGGGAAATCATAGGAATGCAGCCAACACTTAAGATAAGTTCCTCATGCAAGTCACAGAAAGATGGGAGTTCAAATTTAGTTTGGAGTCTGACTCAAACAGATCATTGCCTTTTGAAAGCTTATCCAGATCAGCAGGATTACTTGAATGGTAACACCTGGAGGTCTCGTGTGAGCAATTCACCTGGCACCTCCTGTAAGGATATGAGGTTATGTGGGCTTCACGGTTAATGGGATGCTTCCAGAGCATGCTTTGATGCTGATTAGCTTTGATTAAAAGAGAAACATAACTCCCTCTATGCCCCTGTCCTCTGTCTTTTTCTTCTCTTTTCCAGCTCTCTCTAGTGTTGATTAACTTACTGGTATTATTCTGAAGTAGTATGCTTAACTCCTCATTAACAACCACCTAGGAAGCCTATACTCATATTTATTGATTTATTTCAGCAGCTTTGGGGCATTTTGGACCAATGAACCTGATCAATATGAACAAAATCTTAAAACAATCCTGTGTGCCAGCATAAAACTTTTCATTGATATTACTGTGCAGAGTTTCACTGCCCACCTGCAGACCATGATACTGCAGCTGACAGATTGGGAAGTTTTCCCCCTTTTTTGTGCATCCCCATTTCCCAGGACTTCACTTTTCAAAGTCTTCACCATCTTAGAAGAGATTTGTTTCTATTTTTAGAAGTGACAGCTGCTGACAGGTACTGCTACGAGAAGCTGAATATTGAAGGGACTGAGAAAGGAAACTGTGGGAGAGACAAGGACTCTTGGATACAGTGCAATAAACAGTAAGTTGATCCATTTAGGAAACAGCTGGTGGGGGATTTTTATCCCTGCTACAGTTCTTTAGATGTCACGAAGAGGTTCAAAAAGCCTCTGTACTGAACAGACTTTTCCTGACCTGAGGTCATCTTCTGCAAACCATAGTGCAGGAAAGTCTTGAGGGAGTGGAATGCCAAAATGAGTTGATATCAAGCAAGAGAGCACCATCTGAGCTTTGGGAACACTTGGACCAAAAGTGGTCCTTGTACTCTTGGTGGTTCTAGCATGGCAAAAGGGAGCAGAGAGATTATTCAGTGTGCCTTAGAGGTAGCCTGTTGTTTCACATCCCAGAACATTGTGTGCTTTTTCTGCTGTGCCTTTGCATAGCTGAATTTTGTTCAGTTTTCATTGTATTGTAGCCCTCCACATCTTTTCTTTCAAGTTGCTGCCTAAGCTGGTATTTCACATTCTGTATTTATGCAGCTGATTATTTCTGCCCACTTTAAACTTTTCTCCAGGCCTCACCAAACTGCATCCTGTTTTTTTCAGTAGTTTATTTTGTCAATGCTGTATAAATTCTAATCCTGCCTACATGTGAACTAATGGCCTTTTCCAGCTCTCTGTACAGATTTGAGAACCTTAATTTTGTTCCATTACAACTCATTGACTAAAACACATCGTAACATGGGAAAGACCTGAGCCTTCTATTTTGACAACGCACCAGGCTCTGCACACAAGTTGTGAAGTCCCTTCAGCGTCTGTCTCTAGTTCCCTTACATATGTCATATGTTTGTCTAAAAACAGCAGGTACCACTTCTCTGTGGGGCAGTTACTGTATCTTTATAGGATATTAAATCAGTTTGACGTGATTTGTTCTTGACAGTTCCCCATTTGCAGAGCGTTTTTGATAATGCATCGTAAAAAGCCTCCTCCCCCAGTATAAGCGCTGAGGAGAATAATTTTTGTGGGAAACAGAACATTATTTATGGGAGTTACTGTCAGTGAGAGAAAAGCAAGAAATAGCAAACATGTTACAAAGCAAGTGAACAAAAGCACATTTTTTGATCATGCATTTTAATTTAATTTTTTTTTGGTGAGCGTCTGTTTATTCTCTCAATACAGGGATGTGCTTTGTGGATACCTTCTGTGCTCAAATATATCTAGCGTGCCCAGGCTTGGAGAACTTGATGGTGAAATCACATCGTCTGTCTTGCAGTTTGGAAAAGTCTACAATTGCAGGTAATTGGAAATCCTGAAAATAGAACAATTAATATCCATCTTGCATGGAAAAGCAACTTTCTCATTCCTAAGTAGAGAACAAATGTTTTGATTAAAAAAAAAAAAAAAAAAAAAGTCCCATTAATCATTATTCCAGCTCAAGCTTTGGTAAACTTCAGGAACTTGACTGTGTGTGGGGAGCTCAGCTGTTTTGCAGACCCCTCTGTATGGTAGTCAGTTTTGCCTGTAGAGACATAATTCTCTTCTCTGGCCTCTTCATACTACGTTCTTTAATGTTTGTAGGGTACTAAATGTACTGAAAACACTTAGACATGTGCTGCATTACCAAAACTAACTGGCAGCTTAATACGTTGCCATATGTTAACTGAATCCCAATTATAGACCTGGTGTGTTCTCATAGCTTCTCACAGCTGTAAGATGAAGCAAAGTCCTACACATATAAAATCAATGTTTTATACAACACAAACTCTTATACAAGAAAAATGGTCTTTGTGTTCACCATTATATTTGTTTGATGTAGATATACTCCATTGTAGTTTGTTTTACGTTAAGGCTGGTGAGATGAATAAGCCAGTGCTTACTCTTCCCTGGTCCTGGGCATTATATAAAGGAGACAGAAATGAAGGTAGCAGCCCAGAGCCCAGTTTCTCAAGCAGTCCTGTCTGGTAACAGCACAAGTCTCTGGGGTGTTCTTCTTGTCTTGAAGTGGTGGCCATGTGAAGCTTGATGAGGAGACGGACCTGGGCTACGTGGAGAACGGGACACCGTGCGGGCCGAACATGGTGTGCCTCGAGCATCGCTGCCTCCCCACTGAGTCCTTCAACTTCAGCACCTGCCCAGGCACCACAGACAACCAAATTTGCTCAGGACATGGTGTATGTTCTCATACCCTTTATTCCTTCTATCCATTCTTGAGGAGTACCCAATGCTGTGTAGTAGACTAGCTAGGCCTCGTGGGAAGCCAGCAGCATGACTCTACTAGTCTTAATACTGAAGAAACTTTTGAAAAGGCAAGGGGGAGGAGGCATAGAAGTAAACTCAATGTCTTGCAGTCCAGGCATCCTAAACAATGAGTCACATGCATTAATTTTATAAAAATCTTACCAACCATTGCTTTTGCCATTGCTTTAGCTAACTTAATAATATTTCCTTGTGCAACATTCTGGAGCATATAAAGATTTTATTGCCCATTTCTGAGGAACCTGGGGCTTTGTTCTTAAAAATCCTGTTTTAAATTCCCTTCTTGAATTAAATTCCCTGGAGAAAAGGAGGCTCAGGGGCGACCTTATTGCTCTCTACAGATACCTTAAAGGAGGCTGTAGTGAGGTGGGGGTTGGCCTGTTCTCCCACGTGCCTGGTGACAGGACGAGGAGGAATGGGCTAAAGTTGCGCCAGGGGAGTTTTAGGTTAGATGTTAGGAAGAACTTCTTTACCAAAAGGGTTGTTGGACACTGGAACAGGCTGCCCAGGGAAGTGGTGGAGTCACCATCCCTGGAAGTCTTTAAAAGATGTTTAGATGTAGAGCTTAGGGATATGGTTTAGTGGGGATTGTTAGTGTTAGGTAGAGGTTGTACTCGATGATCTTGAGGTCTCTTCCAACCTAGAAATTCTGTGATTCTGTGATTCTTATTGTGTCAACAGCCAGGAAAGTTCACAAAGTCATTGGATTTTGTTGTCTGAGGGTTACTTCCCTTCAGAGAAGAAAACAGCGAGCTGGCACCTTGCTAGCAGGGCAGCTCTTCTGCTCAGTGCAGAACCTACGGCTTTATTGTGGCCCTGGCAAGTCCCTTTGTGTCTCACATAGTTTGAAACAGTGTCCAGGTCCCCATAGCTGAGCTGAGGTCAAAGGAGTCCTTCTCTCATAACATCTTTTGTCTTCTGCGCTGCATGAAAACTCCCTTTATTATCTGAAATTAACCACTTCATCATATTAAAAAAAAAAAAAAAGTTGATGATCAGTCTCCCAAAGGAATTATAAATGGCTCTACTAATTCTATATTACGTTAAGCAACATATTAATGTACTTAATGTATTCCATCATGTGATACACTTCATAATAGGTTACAATATATTACATATATTTATATATAACATATAATGATACATTTAATATATTTATATCTAATATGTAATTTAAAAATTGCTATATATTAAAAATATTTTGCAGAAATTTGCAGGTAGTTAAAGTCAGTGCTGTTTCACTGTACATATACTGTAGTTTAATTATGGGAATAGGTGAATTTTATTATTTTATTCTGAGCTACACTTTTGGCTACAGGTTTGTAGCAATGAAATAAAATGTGTTTGTGACCGATTCTGGGGAGGAGATGACTGCAGTTCTCGCATCAAGGATGATATGTTTTTTGATAAAGATGCCATCAACAAAGGTATGAAGTTAAATTTTTACCAATAATTGGAAAAGCTTGAATTTGAGGAAGGTTCATTAAGCAAAAACTAAATCTTCCACTCTTTCAGCTAGCATGCAACATGATGCACTGTTAGAAGCCTTATTCCCTTCCTTCCTGGCTCAGCAGATGCACTCTGTGTCTGTGAATGAGGTCTCAGGCATGTGAGCAGTGCCACTGATGAGCACTTGGTACATACAGCTCTCAGGACTGGCACCAGTGCATCTCGTTGTACCTTGCTTGCATTTGAGTGGCCTTATTAAGTGTTATTGATAAACTAGGATAAGTAAGAATTTACTAGTTCTCGTATCTAGGTGAAGTTACTAACATGTTTAATTTTTATTTGTGGAGTCATTTTTTATTGCATAGATACTATATAGAATGTTAACATACAAAATTTAGTCTTTTTAGTCTTTAGTCTCTACTTTAGTCTTTTACATTTTCTTGAGTGAAAGTTTTTGTTCCTCTCCAGGCTTGCATACAAGAGGAAGATGTATTGCGAAAAAAAGAAGGTGTAAATTTTTTCTATAGTCATTATAAATCCCTTTTTGGGGCAGTTTTACCATCTTCCAGAATATCAGTTTTGGTCTTTTTTTAGGTTATTCAGCCATAGAAAATTTTTAAATAAAAACAGAAAGTCCTTTTTATTCCAATATAAGCATGCATTTACCAGAGAGGTTATATGGTTGTAAGCTACAGCAGTTTTATATTGATAACTTTATATTGGTATACATGGCACAACTTTCCCAAGTAACACGTGTTCTGTTATGGGAAACAGACACAGAGGTCAAAACTGGGTATGTCAAAACTGGATATACAGATGATCTTTTTATGTCCATTCTATACTTCACAAGTGTATCACTGTTTACAATTAGCCTTCACAATCAGGCAGGCTTACAATCAGCCTGCCTTGGACAAGTTGTCCAAGCAGGTTTTTTGAAAGACAGAACATTTACTGTTTTTTGTATATATTTCTTCTAAAACCCTATATATTTTTCCCCTTTCTTGTGTTTCCAGGTGTTGTTAGCACAAATATAATAATTGGGGCTATTGCTGGTACCATTTTAGTGTTGGCTCTCGTTTTAGGAATAACTGCTTGGGGTTACAAGTAAGTAATTTTTTTTTAATGCAGTTAAAATATGTTTATTTCATCTGATAGCTGGTTACTTTATGAAAGCAACAATTGAAACATATCCTAAAAAATCAAAATGTGATTTTATTTGTACAGTGACCCTTTTATAATATTCAAAAGTGTTGCAAAGGCTAATTTCTCAAATATTTCTTACATGTATATGTGGATTTGCTTTTGGAGGGCTTGATCCAGGTTTGAAATATATTTAGCTATTTCTTTTATTTCTTTTTGTAGGTGTTTAGATTATGATTTTATTGTATCTGACAAAGGAAATGCAAGAGTACAGTCTGATTCAATCACAAATCTTTTGTACTGACAATGTAAATTTAGAAATATTAGCCTTCAATCAGTAAAATATTTAACCATAGGTTTCCTTAAGCAGATATTTGTATTTAGTCAGCTTAATCCTAAATTAATTCAAGCATGTTTTTTGGTGAAAGAGAGAGACCTGTAATTTGAAAAAAAGGTTTAAGTTCTTGCCTGGCACAGAGCTGTAAGTGTTCTGCTCACTGAAGGTCAAAATGGATTATTTTAATCCGATTGCTCTTTTCCAGTTTTTCTCATTTTGTGAATTTCATCTAAACCCAGAAGGTTTTAATTTTTTTGCATATATTTAAAAAAAAAGATTTTAGGTACTTTGTTACCTGTGTAGGGTGAGCATGGCTGTCAAAATCATTCAGTCGGTTTCTTGGGGCATGCTCAGCTGTGGGCAGTGCTCTAGCCAGTACATAGTCCCCAGGGTTTGGCATTGCTCAACTTCTGGCAGTATCCGAAAATCTGGGCTTATATTTTGAGTACAGCTCTGGAAGTTAAGGGCTAGTTTGGGAATCAAATCTAGCCAGAGGGATTAGTTTTTGGAGGTAGAGGGCAAAAGTGAACTTTTCGTTAGCAACATCACAATAAATAGACTTAAACTCATCATGAACTGCACCTCCAACTGAGCACTGATTTCAGCCATCAACGTAAATGTGTTTTCCTCATTTATTCTGCTTTAGTGCTTTATGAATGTTTATTTCAAAACGGTTTTTGTAGAAAAAAATATTGAGAAAAAAAAAGTTAATAAAAAAAGTTAATACACGTAGGTATATATATATACATGTATATATTTTCCTTTTATTTATTTATTTATTTTTTTTGGTCTTAACCATGTATACCTGCATACTGATAATTTAATTGTATTTCTTTCTCTTCTCTTTTTATGGAAAGAAACTACAGAAGGCAGAGGTATGTGATAAAAGTAACAGAATGTATCTCTGGAAAACTGAAAATAGCCTTTCTTCTCTCTTGCTCATTTACATGTTATAAAGAAAATATAGTGGTGAAGAATTATCATATTTTAAAGAATACCTGCTTGAATATAAACAAATATATTTATTCTATACACATTGCTTGAAATCCTATTGTCATTGGACTCATTAGAAAAAATAATAATTACTTCCTAGATAGGATGTTTTATTTAGGAAAACAGGAGAATATTTCCAGGAAGAGGCTGAAAATTGGCTATTAGAGATGAAAATATCTTTGGGAGGCTGAGAATTGAATAATTAATATTCACATGATGTTCAGGAGCCTTCTGAGAAAAATTCATTTCTGAAGCTTCTTTGCAGTTAAAAATACAAAGCAATTAAATTGGTGTGTCAATAGAAAGCCCATTCCTCCCAGATGCCCTGCTGGGAGCATTTGTAGCCAAATTATGGTACCATCTTCAGCAGAAGCCTGAGCTTTCACACTTTTGAGCTGGTGGCCAAAACCCAAACAGTTCTTAGTGATTTGGGTTCAGTTCCTGCAAGACCGCCATCATCTACCTGGCAGACTGATGGGAAGGAGGTGTCTCCTTCTTCTCCCAGCCTCTTGCAGATAAGACAACTTCTCAAATTCTCCTGTTTTCTGCCTGCAGCCTCAATCCAAGCTGCCGCTTTGTGTGTTGCTGTTACCTGTGGCGCTTGTTCTCCATTTCCTCTGCCCATGTCGTGCTTTCTCTGCCAGGCTCAAAATACTCATGAAAAGCAGAAAAGCTCTGCCAAGTGCTGGTTAATTTGTCAATGTTGTGCACAGCAAGGTCAGATAGGTGACAAGAACAGTAGCTGGAAGAAGACAAAGCTCTTGAAGTTGAGCATTATGGAGAGTTTGGTGGGTAGGAAATTTCACCTGGCACAGGGAAGGCAGAATTTGGGGTATAGGTGGTGCTCAATGGTGGATGTTGGCTCTACAAAATCAGGCTAACATGTCCATTGAGTCAGTATACTGGGTTCCTCAGTGCTGGCAGAAGACAGAGTAGCCAGAACCTCAAAATACAAAGAGAGACCACCCCATACACAATAGTGTTGGAGTATGAGAGAATCTAATGTTTTTCAAATTCCCTCATCTCCATAAATTAATATATGTGAGGATGTAGTCAGTCTGCAGCTGCATCAATGAGTATGGACAGAGCAGAAACCAGCATCAACTGAGACATTTGAAGATGATGGAGGGCTGGAGATCTTTAGTAACTAAGTCTCCCTCATGCAGAAGATGAAATTCTATAGGCTGACTTCTAAATAGAATAATGTTGGATATATACAAGCAGTACTTCGTAAGCAGAAAAACCAAACATCCACCACAGTGTCCCCTCCACCCCCCCACCCCCCCCCCCCCCCGCTTTTTTTTAAAATTGCTTGTGATTAGTCCTTAAATAAAGATGGAAATAAGCCATGGAGATATTTTTAAACATTACATAAGGAATGACATTTGGTACTACCAACTGACTGAAACATGTAAACTGAAAATCATAAAAAGAGTAAATGAGCAAGGATTCTGTCAACTGGTATAATGTGGCTTAGAAGGCATGACTGTGTGGGAGAAGTAATTTCTAACTGAGCAGCAAGAGTCCAGTTTGCTAGAGAAGCCCTGAGGAGCAGAGTTGCACGAATTGAGTTGATTCTGAAAATACCGATGTAGTGGCTGATGAACGGGGACTGAGACTTGAGAACTGAGGAAATAGTGTGGTGGTACTGTGCTACACTGATTTGTGTGTCATGTAATTATACATTTAAAATACTTCAGGAGCATTAGAAATTCAAATACGGAATGGAGACAGCCCAGTCCTGCTCTGCAGTTGGGCATAATCTGAATGTGAATCAATCTTCTGATAAATATGCATGTTAATAGGGGAAAACTGAAGCCAAAAGGCCTTGGACAGTGCAGGGCTGAATGGATAATTAAACAGCTAGCATTATGGTATAGCCAACTTTCAAATGAGCTATTTGTATTAGGGAGAGTTTTTGGCTTGGGGGAACTGTAACTGGGATATTTGTGCTGGAGATTTTCTGCTGGCGATGAATTTACCACATGAACAAAAATGGTATAACTTAATTAGGACTTCCTAGCTTTATGCACCAAAACCATGTTTCTAGTACTAGAAAAGGATGAACTATTCTCAGATATGTGTGGCATTATTTTTATGTGTCTTGGCAGACAGAGTCTAGTGTGGTGACAAGGATTAACAGCTGAGAAGCTCTGACACTGGCACTGGTACTAGTTCCCTTCACAAGAGAACAGTTAATAAATAAACTGGAGGTTTTTCTCCTCCAGAAGTTTAAACAACTCAACAGGTTGTTCTATGTGAATTCAGTAACAATCACGAAAATTGAACAGAAGGCACAGAAGCATTAATCATCCAGAGGAAAAAAGCATTCACTTTTCCTCAACTCCTTTTTGATGCAGGCATGCACTCAGCACAGACTGCAGTGCTCATACTGCACCAAGCAATGCTTTCACAACCTGCATAGTAAGCCACTTGAAAGGGCTGAACTTAGTTATCAAGAACCACCAATTATTCACTTTAAAAACAGTGATCAGAATTTATCAGTGAAATAATCCTTGTTTTCCCCATCAAACCCACATAACCCTCTTTCCTGAGCTAAGAGGGGAGTTTTCTCTTGGGTGGTTGAATTACTTACTAATAGGTTTTTTGTGTGCTCAACAGGTTTCCTCAAGGATCATCATCCTTGCCTCTTTCTTTAAGACTAAAATTTGTTCATGTTTGTGTGCATGCTCCTGCCTGTCATGTTTTCTGACTCTACGCTGTTTGTTATACTTCAGACAAATACCCCAGGGAGATTATGTAAAAAAGCCTGGAGAGGCCGACTCTTTTTATAGCGACATGCCTCCTGGAGTCAGCACAAACTCTGCATCTAGTTCTAAGAAGAGGTCTGCTTTTCTGTCGCATTTTCAGATTTCTACCTGTTCCATCACCCATTATTCCATTAGTCAGAACATTTCATTGTTTTGCAGCAGGTTTGATCCTTTCTTCTTTCTTTGTGGAATGTTACAATTAGCATCCTTTGTTCTTTGATTACTGATTTTTCTCATATGCCCCAAGCTAGTAATTTATACAACCAGGCCACAATAAATATGTTTTCCATTGTAAGCCAAATTTGGTGTAATCCAGTTTTCATCATTTTCCTGCTTGAGAATTGCTTTCAAGTAGTTTGTATGATAACTGCTTGCTCAAAAAAAAACAAAAAACAAACAAACAAAAAAATAAAAACAAAAACAAAAACAAAAAAACAAAAACAAAAACTATCATAGTCATGTAATCAAAGACAAGGAACACAATCTTGCTTCAATAATAATTATAAATATAAACTGTTTAATATAAATATTTTTATATCTTTGTCAGTGTCATTAATTCAGTGAGTTGACCTAGAGTTCTGGATAATATTCTTTCTGCCTCACAGTAAAGATGATGGTGCTTGCATTTGATTCCACTTTTTCTTATAAGACTAGTGTCCTAAATGTCACCGAGACATTTATATCTTAGAAAATAATTCTGCAAAGACTTTCTGTAATTTTGTGCTTGCTATCATGAGTAGCCAAGGAAGGCATTAGATTTTGCCCTTGTTCAGAATTCACTTATTCTGCTGTTGCTCCAGTTACTTAAAAAAAAAAAAAAAATCAACGTTTTAAAATGGAAAAATAATTTAAAAGCACTGAAAGGAGTTTGCAATTGCTGAGGTCTTTAGGTCATGATGATCAAAGTCCTGCTGCAATCAGAGATCCTTTAATTACAAAAATCTTCAGCTACCACTTCAAAACAATTTACAAGAAGCTGTAAGTGTTCAGTGGGGGGGGGGGGATAAACGCTCCTGAACTGTTTGATTACAAAGCTGCAATTCTCAGTTTTTGTCTCATGGAGCAGTCTATAGCTGTGCAGTTGACAAAACCATTCTCTTTATAGTTGTGATTTTGAAGAAAGTAAAGAGAAATATATCGAAGGGATACATTTGTAGTGCCATTGGGTATACCAGCTTCATCTCATATGCAACTTCATCAAATCTGGTCTAATAAAAAAGCTATTAATAAAAACTGTAGTACTATATAATTAATGATCAACGTCCACATTTTAAATTCAGCTTTTTAGATTTGTGGGTGGATAAGTTATTTGTTTTGGGGAGGAAATATTAATCTTAAATAACACAGTGTTTGTGTTGGAGAATCTTTTCTCATTTGGATAAGATTTTGAAAAAAGTCTTCGGAAAGCAAGTTTTCAATAAGTTGGTGTGAGGGGGTTCATATTCCAGTTAAGAAAAAATGTTTGTTTTTAAATGAATGTCATTTAATGTGTTTCTTATTTTGTTCTGTACCTGTGTTTCTTTCCACACTTCATTTCTTTCATGTGTCTCTGTTTATTGCCTGTTCCAAAAAGCAAATGATTTCTAAGGTCTGTCTGTACTAGAGAGTTTTGTTGTTGCCCACCACCAGCTCAGCTATGTTGTGCCACTGTCAAGTCTGGACAAGTAAGTCTGACAAATGCTTCATTAACATTGTGGTGGAACTGTCATAGTCCTCCCATTTGATGCCCAGGGCACTATTTGCAACCTCTCTAGCTGGTTTTGATTTGATCTTGGTGCAGATATCAATGGCAGCTCTTGGCAGACATTGAAGTGACAGGGTGATTAGCCACCCAGGCTTCTCCTTGCTGGAAAATGCTATGAAGTGTTAATATTCACAGAGGGTATTCCAGGGTGTTCTGAGATTAAAACATAACATCATGATAATTTTTGTTATTGTGAAATTGCAAACACCAAAGACAGCATATAGCAAGACACTCGTGAACATAAAAATAGGCTGTAGCAAGGAGAAAATGATTACAAAATCTGTCAATCTGTCAGTTCTCAGACCTTTCATACCTCAAAAAACTTTAAATAAAATTCTGGGCTTACTTCAGTGTGGCTGTGATTAACCAGGTCTTCTGGAAACTGGAGAGCATCTGACAGATGCCTGCCCTGCAAGCAGAGCAGAGTTTGAAAACTGCAGGAGTATTCAGATTGTTACAAAATACAGAAACACATCCTTTAAGCAAAACCTCTTTCTAATAAATAAACTGTCTATTCTGACCAGTTTTCAACTTCCTCTTGTTTTGGAAATAATTGTGGATTTCATGGCAAATGGCTGAGCAGCAGCTACAGTCCAACAGGAGGGAGTCTGCTGCAGAATCCCACTCTCTCCTCTTCCCGTTGGACATTGCCACACACATCTCTGGCTGTTAGAGGGAATACAAGAGGAAGAAAAAACCTTAGTTTGCACCAAGCACCTAGATATAAAGGCATTAAAAGTATAAGCTGCAATGACTAACTGACAGAATACAAAAAAAAAAAAAAAAAAAGAAATTAGCAAAAATGAGACAGTTACCCCTCTGCTGGAGCTCCCATCTGTGTCTGAGAGGCTGCTCATCACAGAATCCTGGGACTGGTGGCAGTGGGGAGAGGGAAGCAATCCTGGCTTTCCTGCAGCAGCATGAGGATGGGGTGGGCAGCCTGCAGGCAGGATGCAGTAAAAAATCATAAGCACAGCTAGAGGAGCGTCGTCCAACTAAGAACCGGGGCAGGGCTGGAAATACCTACAGAAATCTGGTATGTGCTCATGTTTGTGCTTTCAGCATCATGAGAAAGTGATGCTGAAGCCTGTCTCTTGAACGTGGACACACCAAACTGCTGCAGGGACAGCTGGCAGAGCATAATTCACCAAAAAAAAAGTGGATGCTTTGCTAGTGCAGACAGACCTTAGGCTGTGTCATGGCACTGACTTGGGGAATGTGACTGTCTCTGAACAGCTGAGCTAGCATTTTTGTTAGACAATAGCCATAACAATAACCGCATCTGAGCCCTCCTGTTCCAGGTCAAATGGATTATCTCATTCCTGGAGTGAAAGGATCCCAGACACAAAACATATTTCAGACATTTGTGAAAATGGGAGGCCTAGGAGTAATTCATGGCAAGGTAAGTGCGAACTTTTGTGCTGGTCACAGTGGAAACCAACATCTTTGTCACTGGGCTCTCTGAAATTTAGGTGATCTTAGGAGAGCATCATGAGTCCTTGCCATTGTGCCTGTTGTTAACCCGGAGCTAGGATTTAGCATTGTCCTACACAAGAACCTTTTTTTCACAATGCTTTACATGTAGAAATTAGATCTAATTTCTCCTATTCCTCCAGTGTGAGCCAACATGAAAAAGAGGAAGTCCATTCACTCTTGCCAACTTTTGTGATTTTACCGTGCAGTATTTAGTGTTTTTCTTGAAGCAGTGATTTTCTCAAGTGAATGCTGAAACTAAATAGTTTTTTGCTCTGCACAGTTGCTGCAAAAGGTAGTGAAAGATCACCTAAGTGTCAAGTTTACCTGGTCTGAGGTAAATCAAAAGGGACTGACCTATGGCTTTTAAGTGGTCATAGCCAGTGGCTTTTGCTGGGGATGCAAGGAGAATGTACAGTTTGGAGTGGAACGCTTGTGTGTTTCACGATGTTTTACCGTCTGTCTTTATCCTGTGATTTCTTTCAGGTAATATAGGAGGAAACAGAAAGAAAGTCAGAGGCAAAAGATTTAGGCCACGGTCTAATTCAACTGAGTAAGTCTGAATTTACAACAGCAGAGCCAAAAAGTAGAGTTTTCATACTTGTATTTTGTAGATTGAGATTAAGAATACTGAAAAGTAGACAGTTGCATTTTTTTTTTTTGCCCTGTGGCACATTCTGATTGCTGACTGATAATCTGGTAATGGTTTGGCTAATGTATTTCAACCTCTTTTTATGTATTCTTAAAAAAAAATTAACTATCGATTTTCTTTTTTATGTAGGCTTCCTCAGTCGTTCCCATAGCAATTCCCAATGATGGTGGCAGCCTGCACCATCACTACAGGCTTTTGTCTACAGTAAACTGCCATTGCTGAGTGTATCCTGGTTCAATATTGAGTTTCTGATAACCTGTTTCCTCCCCTTGCCTTCACCTTGGGTTGGGTCATTGCAGAGTTAGCACTGTGTATCTCTGTGTGCCTGCCTGCAGGCTTTAGAAGAGGTATCTGTCTGCTCTCAGAGTACCCTGAAGCTTATAGTTGTAAGCCAGCAAATCCTGAAACAGCCAGTCTTGAGTAAGCCCTGAAATAAACGGCTAATGGCAGTCCTTACCAAGTGATGGATCCCCAGACCTCTACAGCATGGCCTAGAGTTGCTGTCTAGGTGGTTACAGTCACTGAAGAGACCATGTGTGCAGTGCTCCCCATTGGGAAAGAACCTTTCCTATGTGCTTAATCCTGCTGGTTCAGGCTCCTTTCATGAATGAATAGGGAATGGCTGGAAACAAAATCTCTGGGCTTGTCAAATGCTGGCTTGCTCTTACAGCACTTATGCCACATAGGAATGACCCCTTCTTGACCGTGATGGCAATGACAATGCCCTTTCCCTATACCAGTAGTACTAACTTTGCACCTATATGGGCAAGTGGGCTTGATACCAACCCTGCTGGAAACTAATCATTCTAACTCCTCTCTGGACCCTGCTTTCTCCAATTTGGGGATTTAAGTTTGTTCTGAAACTTTTCTTTCACCTGCAGTGAACTGTTTTGAGGCAAGTAGGCTTAGAAAGATACATAGAGAAGACCATCTCCTTCCAGTTACATAAATAATAGTTTGATCTACATAGTAATTAAAACATTATGTGGCCAAAATGCTAATATGGAACCAGAAATATCATTCCTAGATCCCTTGGGGGAGTTTATCTGTCAAGTGCCCCAGTGCTCTTGGTCTTAGTGCTGATAAACTCTTAATGGAACATTATTTATTTGATGGTTTTCTTTCCTCCTTGCATGTGACAGTTTGATAAAAGCAAAAGTAATCTGGCCAAACCATTAAGAGTACAAAAGAGACTGGAAGTTCTTTAGAAACTCGTCCTGTGCTTTTCTTCATTTCCAATTGCATTTCTCAAATAAGATTTATAAAAACAATATAGTTAAATTAATTTTATTGTTATTCTATCCTTCAGCACAGGCACAAATTGGGGCTGGATTTAGTCTGTAAAAAATGAAAACAGATCAGCTTTTTTTTTTTTTTTTTTTTTTTTTTAATCTCAGAGTGAACATAATTGTTGGGAAGATTATCATTTTCAATAAAAGAAAAAAAAGGCAAAAAAACACCCCACCAACTCTAATGGACATATTTCTTTTATTCGTGCTGCGTGCTGCTTAGCTTTAGCTGTAATACATTTACTACAGGATATTTAGAGTAATAAATCAGTGAGTAAACAGGGAGCGTGAGAGTTAGAATTTTTTTTTCCCTGTAAAATTTTTCTCTTTCAAAGGTACCCCAGCATTTCTACCAAATTCTCTGCTTTCCTCCCTGATACTTATTATGGTCTCTCACCCCAGCAGCAGCCCTGGTGCTGGATGTAGAAGGCTGTGGCTACCCGAGGGCAGTGCAGCAGTGTGTGCTTTCCTGGCAGATACATGCTGGCTGGAAAATTCCCTTCTCCTGATGGGGGAATATCTTGGGTTGCATGGGACTGCATGGCTTGTCTGAGTCTCCTTGGCAAGCCGGTTACCCTGTGGAGAGAGAGCTCTCACTGCATGAACCACATGTGGTGAGATTCAGTGGGGAATGGAGAGAATGGCCCAGGGCACACAGTGGATCTGCTCAGAGAGATAACATGCTCTGGGAGAAGAAAAAAAGGACAGAGAATGGTTTAACCATGCCCAATGATTTCTAGCAAAACAAAATGCAATGCCAGCTACTTTGAGGATACATTAGAATAAATGGAGGCTTTTCCCAGACAAATTTACTTTCTTAATTTCTCTGGAGAACACAGAATAACCTTAAAATCTGTTCTGAAATGGAGAGCCAACCAACCTATGTGACCCTTGTAAGTCCAATGAAGAATATTTGTTGAGACAGAAAAAGAGGGTAGCACTGTTGGTTTCTTGTGGATAACAGAGACAGAAAGATTACCTGCTGAAAGGCGGTGTTCAGTTTTGCCATACCTTGTGCAGAATTTTTTAAATTTTTTAAATTTTTTTAATTTTTTTTACCACGAGTTCCAGAAGTTGCACAGTAATACACTTGCCTATAAAAGAATCTGGTGTATTCATTGGTCTGCAGTAATTGCACATTATGCACAAGTATTTTTTTTTGTGTACAGGCAAGCATCAGATGGAAAATCTTGCCATTAATCATTTAAATGAAATTTCTTAAGCACTGCACAAGTTTTAAGCTGTGCAGCCCTCATGAACAGCACTGACAGGAGGGTTGCATTGGGCAGTTCCTGGAAAATGTACTGGAAAAATGTCCTGGAAACGTACGTGGTTGCACATACCTCTCTGCAACTCCTTGTATTTAACAGATTCATGATATGAGGTGTCTGCTGAGAGTATCACTCTGCAGAGACTGCTAAAGCTCTTTTGGGATATTTTAAATTGTTTCTAGATGTTTCAAAACAAAATTCTTCTTTATTAAAGGCAGATGGTTTGGTTCACACAGAAGGAATGCGAACAGGCCCAGTGTTTCTGCAGCTTTTTCACAAGCAGGGTTTATGCAATGCCCTGATAAAACAAGTTTTCTGTTAAAATCAATTAGAGTTATCCAGGAAAGATAATGAGGGTTTTCTGAATAAGCTGAAGTTTAATTGGGAACTTGTGTTAAAACAGGTCCCAGGGAACATGTGTTTTGCCAAATAGCAGTTCTGATCGTTGTTAATTTGCACTGCTTTTCCTATAAGCATTTATCTTCCTCGTTGTTGTAACTGATACGAACATCGTTGGCTTAGACTTTCTATTATATATTGTGTTTTTGCAGCAGGGTAACCCATGCATCTGAGCCTGGGCTTTCTCTCGGCCACCAAACCCCGGCCCAAGGCATAAGCCCAGAGGGCTCTGACCCCCCCCAAACAGGGAGCCAGGATCACAGGTCAGTCTCACCTGCCCCTGCATTCTGGGCTGCCGTTTGATCCCGTGACGAGCCCCTTTCCCTCAGTATCCCATAGTTTTCACTGTGGCGAAACACCGTGACTGCTTGGAGGCACTCCTGCTGACGCAGCGCTAGCTAGCCTTCCTCCTCACCAGCCTGAGGAGGACCAGGACCCTTGAGCCCAGGTCTTTCGCACGGTTGCATGTCGCGCTGCAAGCCAAATCAAGCCGTCGGTTGAGCTGGAGGCTTTTGTGTAGGGACACCTTTGTTGTAAAGGGGAATTTCTCACCCAAAGAAAATGCAGATTCTGGCTGTCGTTAACGAATATGTATGTGGCCATGGAGATCAACATGAGAGCTTTCTGATGGTATCACTTATGGTCTGCAGTGACCCGAGTTCGGCCTTGCTGTACCAGAGGGCCCGGGGCAGTGAGCGGTGCTCTGTAGTGCAGCCAGACCCAGGAAGGCTGGCCACACGGCTGTGCCACAGCTGCATGCTCAGATACCTCCTGACACGTTGTTTTCTCATACAGGAAGCCAGGCCGGGAGTGTTTCATGGTTACCAAAACACCCTTCTAAGTGAAAAAAAAAAAAAGCAAGTCAAAAGTACTGCAGCAATGTCCGAAAACATGTAGTTGCACCTACAATTAACGCTAAAACCTAAAGTTAATTAGTTCCTGGCGATGCTGCCATCAGCCCATGGCTTCACTTGCAGCTCTTCCGTTGCTGCGCTACCACTTTTGGCGTTTTCTTTCTCTAAGTACCTGAGCTGGAAAGCATAAAGCACTCCTGATCCCTGATAAGTAAGCGAGCTGAGGAAGCTACTGAGAAGCGAGCACTTGTGGCTGAGGGCGAGTACTTTCCCAAAGCTGTGGCTGCGCTTGCGCGGGGCGGGGAGAAGTTCCAGAACAAAAAAGGAGGCCTAAGCCGTTAAAAAAGTGCTGCTGCTTTTGTCTTCGACATGGTCTGAAAGATGAGCAGGGTTAACTGACGTGGACCGGCCCCACTTTACTCACCTGAGCAGTCCCTTGCCAGGCCTGTTCCCCAGTGCCAGGTCACTGGAGTCCCCTTCATAAATGAGGGTGGTAAGAACTGGTCCAGAAATACTGAAAATATATTGAAAAAGGAATGTTATTTCCATTTTCCCTTGGTTACAAGCTATTTCCTATTTCAACATGTGTTAGTCTCTGTTATATGAAGGTGGTGACTACAAATAATTGTTAAACTTGCAATTCTTATACTACAAAACCAGATTTGAGTTGGACCAGACAGGTTGCTGCTTCTATGTTGCCCTTTTTTAATTCACATGATGGAGGGGGAGGAATTACCTAGCCTTGGTACTGGGGGCTAAGAGATACCAGTTAGCAAAACATTTTCTCCTCTGGTAACATTACTGTCAACTAATTAAACACCATTTTTATTTCCCAGTTTTCATGTAACTAATATGAGTGTGTAGCACAGACTCCCCCCCCCCCCCCCCCCCCCCCTCGAAAAGTGTGGTTTTGGTATCAAGATTGCTTCTGTAAATTGTGAGATAACCCCACAACCCACCTCTCCTTGAAAGCTTCTTGTGATCCTGCCCTACGAAACAATCATTATAAATTTAGGGGTTTATTTGCACATGAGTGTTAAAATTGCCACTGCAGTGGCAAAAAATTCAAGACTTTTAACACACTGAGGCCTAAATTCATTCCTGTAGAAGGGGCCCAGCCCAGGTTTCTGTGCTCACTTAGCAATTGTCTTGCGATTTACTCTCAATTGGTACAAACCTGTCTCTGCAACAAGCAAACTGTAGGATGGAGCCAAAAAGTTTCCCCTTCAACATTATTTTGAGATCATGAGAGGAGTTCAAACCATGAGCTTAATGCTGGCCCTCTGCATAGGAGTGAATTTTACCTTTCAGGTATTAAATGAATGATATGTCCCAAACATCTTCCATATAAACCAAACATGCGAGTCTTGTTGTAGTTCAGATTTTCTCATGCAGTTGTACACGTTGCCTAGTCCTCACCCAACATCCATACTGATTTATTTGCCATATTCACTTGCATTTTGGGGATGAAGACATCCTTGCTAAGCTTGTGCTGTGTGTTCTCAGATTTTCTATTCTTGTTCTTCTGCTTTCTCTGTTCCTTCCATTGCTTTCCGCAGGTATTTAAACCCATGGTTCAAAAGAGAATATAATGTAGCTAAGTGGGTAGAAGATGTGAATAAAAACACTGAAGGACCATACTTTAGGTATTTTGTAAATTAATTCTATATCTTTTTTAAAAGCTGTTCCAGCATATACAAATATGTTGGGACTCCTACCTTGTATAAATCAATACAAGTTACTGTAGGTGCAAAGGGCCCCTCTTCTTTTGCTGCATTTTGATGTCTGTTTTTGGCTTCATGTGCAATTTACAATTTTTTTACTGAATGTTTTAATGAAGCCATTGAAAAGGGTGTGTGTAGTGCATGCGTTCCCACCATCATCTATAGCTTGTAGTAGCTTTCTCATCATTTTATGCCAAGTAGTGTTTATGGGCATGAGAAATATTTATCACTAATAACGTAGTATTAACTTAAACAAAATGTAATTTACTGAAGCAAGTGGTTTCATAACACATTTACTCTACACACTGTCTTATATAGTGCATACTAAAATTTAAACAAAAAAATAAAAAAAAAAGTAGTGGTATTTTATCCTAAGCATACAATTAAATGATTAACATATTGTAATTTAATTTAACATATCATAATTGGATAATTAAAAGTATGAGAATATACTCCGTGCTGTATTTATCAAACCACTAATGAGTCTGTTACAAGTGAGTGTAGGGTTCTACCAAAAAAATCCCTTGTTTTTGAAAGGGAAAAGTGTACATTTGTTACATTCCAGGTTAAAGAGAAGCATGCATGAGGCTGGCCTCCCTGTTGCACATAATTAAGAGTCTGAGAACATTTTAGTCGATTCCCAATAGACACAATCTTGTTGCTGAGAGAGAAGTTTATATCAGCTCAAACAAACAAATACCTAGCATAAGGGAGAA
The DNA here is from genome assembly GCF_009819795.1 of Aythya fuligula. NCBI lineage: Eukaryota > Metazoa > Chordata > Aves > Anseriformes > Anatidae > Aythya > Aythya fuligula. Next base: position 22,946,353 of record NC_045560.1, read on the forward strand.
TGGGAGACAATTTGTGACAAATAACATAAAACAAAATAAACCAATAAAGCTGTAAATTGACGTATTAAATAGGAAGCTGAAAAAAGATTATAGATACACAAACAAAAAGAATGCAATTTTGAATCTGTAGCCAAAACAGTGAAGGCTGGTAAGAATGAATACATAGAGATTTAACAATAATTTTGACACCTTAGTAGACCTAATAATAGTGCAAAAGGGCAGAAATGTTCACTAAGTATGTCCAGTGTGTATTTGGGGGAAAAAATATGATGGAGTTACATCACAAGATGCTAATGAAACACTTATTCTGATAGTAACACTGGAAGATATTGAATAACAACTTGGGAGTTTAGTCATTTTTAGAACTAAAAACCTGCAGAAGTCTTGTAAGGGCTTAAAATAGGTACCTTTTTTAAAAATATCATTTATGTTTGCTTTCAAGAATTCTTTAATTGCAGAGAAAGTTACAGAGAATCATTCCGAAGAGATAACAGGTCACAAGAGGTAAATTTAAGCCTGCCAGTCCTGAGCAAGTAGGAATAATCCCTGACACAGGAATCCCAGGTTTAAGGGAGGATTTTGTGATTGTGCCCATCAGAATCCATCGGGTGTTGGTAGGGGGTTGTAGTTTAACCACTGGTGTTAGGGCAAGAACCAGGGAGGTTTAAGTACATAGCCCAGAGAAACCTTAGAAAAGCCTTCAGGACCTCAAGCTATTCAGAAGTTTAATGGAGAAGTTAAGTGCTTACCTGATCATAAAACCTATGTATCCGCACATGGAGCAAAAGCTTTAAGGGCAGACCAAGACTGAGAGCAACCAAAATTAACTGGAAGGCGAAATTCAGCAAACTCACACTAGGAATGAGGTGTGTTTTATTAGCAAGGGAAACTGAACCTTTTCCTAAAAATGCCCTCTGGACCTCTGTTGTTCAGGCAAGGCAGTCCGTCTCCATGACCTAACCTCACATCTGGCTCTCAGGGTGTTCGAAGCCCTCTGGCTGCAATAAACAAAGGTGTTGATGAGCTATGAAGATAACACTGTTTTAAAACATGTTACTTTAATTGGTTTAGTTAAACAGGTTCAGATTCCTCAATGCATACACTTAATGTGGTTTTCATCTTTTAGCATCAGTATATCTTGATTTAGTGACTGGATTAAGTTGATGGGAGCACACCCCGCTCCTGAGGGTTTTCACTGTTGCGGTGAATGAGTCACATTTCTAATTACATTTGAGATAAACCAAACATTTTTTTGTATGCAGATGAGGATTAAGCTGACCCTTGTGAGTTTTTCGGCTTGGTATCAGCAGAGATGAAACCTAAATTAACATTTTTACTCTACAGAAGATTACTAATGACTGCCCGCAGCGGTAGCTTTAGAAACAGGAGAGAAATCAGGATAAATTTAGAAACCTGTGTGTCCTAATTAACTGAGGTAACCTCAGGGAACTATTCTGCAGGCATATTATGGAAGGCAAAGGATCAAATCTTCTCCTGGGATGAGTAGCCGTGGGCTTATGAGAGGTTACACTGCATGTTTTTCCCCAGAAATCAGGCACAATTTTGGTTAATCTGTCAGTGGAGGAAAAATAGTGTTCCCAAAAGCTGTGTGTCTGTACATCACATGGCTGGGTTTTGAGCTTTGGAGCAATTCACAGAGAAAACCAAATAAATCTTGTTTAATAAGCCAGAAAGTCAGTTCAGAAATAAGTTCAGAAAGTCAGGCTGAAGTCAGACGGTCCAGCTGATACTTCATTTTAGGAATCACAGCCCAAGGCATTAACACCAGCTAAGTAGCTGAGTAGGTTTTTTTTTTTTCTTTGCATTTTTTTTTTTTCCTTTAAAGATGAATGAAAGTAATATTGCTGTTTTGTTTGTTTCCCTATAATTTTAGGAATCATGTCTTAATGACTGATGCTGTTGCAGGTAGAGTTGAAGTAGAGTCAGGAAAAAAATAAAAGGTCTTCCTGCAATTCCTGGGAAAGTTGCAGATTTTCAGAAAGTAGAGATATTAGGTATCACAAAGGCTTACTCCATGAGCTTTAAAAAAATGTCTAAATTTGCCACCTTGACACCTGGTGTCCTAGTTATTAAATTTAAATAGTTTATAATTTTTTTTTTCAGGTCTAGTGGGAATCTCCATATAATTACTTTTTATTAATAATAGTAGTAGTAGCTCTGGCACCAGAAAGCTCCCAGCTGTGAGATTCCTTTCTATAGGAAAAGTGTAAAGAAAAAAACTGTAAAGAAAAATCTCGTTTTCCTGCCGCCCAAAGGCTACACTAGATTTTAATTTTACATGCTAGGTCATAGCTGCATAACCCCAGCAGTGAACCCAGGTGGGAAATTTCAGCATTGCAGCAAGGGGTAAGTGCTCTATTAGCATCACCTTCATGCCCTGAGAGCAGTGAGGGCTGTTTGCACAAACAGCAAAGACATATTTTGCCTCCATTTACTTTGCAAAGATTAAATAGCTTTGCCCTAAATGTACATTTCTTGTGGAGGTTCAGGGAGAGAGGGGTACGTTGCTGAGACCCATCAGCTATTGCTCAGGTAAATTCACTGTTTTAGTGTTGCGATACTACTGTATATTTTTGTTATTGTCAATTACAGTGGTTACCGCACAGCTTGACATTAGGAAATACAGTAAAGGATTCCTAGAAATTCTCTCTGAATCTTAAAGGACTGAGGAACCATGCTAGCATCAGAAAATAAACAATCAGAAACCCCAAATGCAGCCATTCCTATAAATAACTATAACTTTATATATGTCTATATAACTACAGACAAAAGAGACTGGAAGGTGCCCTCTGAAGCACTGAGCTTCTTACATTTGAATTCATGCCAGTATTTATGGTAACTTAAAATCTTTGGGAGTGTTTAAAATAAATTTACGAAGAAAACATTAATTTAGATGGAGACCCAGGATGAATCCCCAGAGGGAAAATGGCCATCCCAAATCAGAAAGGGATGGGCAAGGGGCATGGAGGGCAGGAAACAACAGGCATTTCCCCCATATTTTTTTCCTGTGCTTTGGCATTCTTGTTTTCTTCTTCCTCATGTTTGTCTCCACTCCTCCTCAGCTGATGTTCAGGCCTGGGCTGACTCTGCTGCTCTGCCATGTCCATTGCCTTCTGCTGTGAGCATGCAGCAGAGGCCAGAGCCAGGACTGACCATCTCCCAGCTCTTTCTGAGGGAGATTTAGGCTGTGTTTAAATGAAAATCAAACAAACAAAACAAATCCCTTTCTGTTTCTCTGTTCCTTTCTCTCGACAATATTTTTAACTTGTTAAATTGGCCTCCGTTGATCTTCCAGTCGCTGCAGTGAGCTGCAGTTACTGGAAAGCTCTGTCAGTGTGAAGCCCTCAGCAGTGATGGCAGCAGGCAGTTCAGAGTCATTGTGGCCTTGGGGCATCCCAGCTCCTTGGTGAGGATGACTTTGTCCCCCTGCAGGATGTGTGGCCGGAGCAGAACCTCCCTGCTCTGCCATCAGGAAGAGACCCTTCCTCTTATGAAGCTCTGCCCCTCCAGGATGGAGTTTTCCTGATTACCACCAAAGCAAAATATTGGCCTTGTTGGCAGCCACTGAAAAAAAAAAAAAAACACATGACATCAATAGGGTCAGGATTTAACTTCAAGAATTAAGCAAAATAGTTCGTTAAAGTGTGTGAATGCTCACTTCTGGAGCATTCATTACTGGGCAGTGCTTGGAGTGAGGGGCTCCAGCCCCAGCCTTTGCCTCTTCTGCAGCTCCCCCAGAGCCAAACCTCCCCTTCCTCCGCTTCTCCTCCTGAGGAAACCTGTGCATGTGGCTGTTTCCCAGAAGGAACTGCCTTAAAAAGCTAAAATCCTGAGCCACATCAGTGTTTTTAGAAGACTGAAGCTTCCTAACAGAGGCTGATTTATGCTGATAACATCCTTCGCAGAGATGAACCATGTAAGCAGATGTCAGGTCAGGCTGACATAGCCACATTTGAAGTGCTTTCACTGAGTTGACTTTTAAGTGAATTTCAGTAAGTTATTTCAGTCCACAAAACAGAGGGAAACAAAGTTCTTGAAAAGTGCAGATCTGTCACGGCCACCTTCTATGAGTTTGGCTAAAGTGACACTTGAAGAGGTCACAAGACATCTAGTTGTATGACCAGGGAACACATTTTGCAATGCCTTGTGTGGGCCAGGATTCTCCCTGTTTAGGAGAAGACAGGACAGAGCAGGCAGATGTCTGTATGCAGGTATTCTCCAGCTGCCTTAGCATCTTCTTCTGGATCCCAGCACGATCTCCCCACACAATTAGTTTCAGCTGCTAGAACAGAAAGAGACACAAAGCAGCCACTACATCTTGCTTCCTGGTCAGAAATGAAAGTCCTTTTGATGTGTTGAGGTGCATGGCTTCATTTTGGGTTGGTGGTAAAATCTCTAAAACTCTGCTGCAGATCAGACTGCTTTCCCAATATCTTGTATAGGTTCACCTGGAAGCAACATTAGGCATGAAAGCTAATGGATGTGGTAGCAGGAGAACTAAAACACCAGTGAAAGCTAAATGGATCCCACCCTTGCCCCAAACTGCAAAGTTTTACCTACCTGTAACCCTGGCGTTACCTGCAAGTGTCCCTGAATGCTGTTTCTTCCATCCTGTAAATGAGAAAGGACATTTTGTCTCTTTCTCATTTAAAGTACATGTAAATCTGGGATACACAGCACATACACAATTGCAGGGCAGAACCTGGAAAGTGACCAAAAAACCCAAACAACTATGCTTACCACACAAGATGCACCATCAGCTCTGTGAGCATCCACTTGAGCAGTGATATGTTTTCCCAGTCTCAGTAGATGGGACTAAAGACAATAAAAAACAGCACCTGCCTGTGTTGCAGAAATAAGAGGCGAGAGCCTGTGAGGGGAGGGCAAGGTCATTTCTTTAAGTGTGCAACTGCATTCTCAATGTGTTTGAACTGAAAAGTACCTGAGGAGGATGCACGTGCTGCTCCCAAAGCTGCTGTGGCCTTGCACATGCAGGCGAGCAGTGACGTGCACATCAGTTATGTGTGCAAAACACAGGTGAGCCGGCAACACGTGTGGAGGGGAGAAGTAGGAAATGTAGACAGCTGTGCTGAAGGTCTGGGCTTCAACATCTTTCAAAAAGGCAGTGTTTTGTCTGCATAGGATTTGAATTAATTTTTTAAAAAGCACTTCTATTAGGAACATTTTTTTTCTCTTTCCTCCAAATCTAAAAAATAAAAAATAAATACTTCCCTACAGTATAAGATAAAATTCCACTACCACATCAAGAAGGAGGATCTTCTCTCCCTCCACCAGTATACTGGTCTAAAAGTTGCAAGTTTAAGTTTGTCACCGAGGAGGCCTCTGCTGACTGCAAAGGAAAGCTTTAGGTACCACATAGGTGAATCCAACAGTATGAATTCAACCGGCCAGCCCTGCTCTCTGCTGGTGCTCACTTGTAGACTCTTCTTCCAGTTGCTCTGTGCAGCTCATCTTCAGTGAGCAGCAGCTATTTAACATCTCTGGTTAGTCATAAGTCTATTTCAAGCAATATGTCTGCCCCCAGGCTTCTTCTGTGCAACCTCTTTTTAAGAGACTTCCTTCAAACTCTGAGTGTCGTTCTAATTTCCAACTCTTATCTGAAAAATGGAGGCCAGAAGTTGCTGCTTAGCTTTGGGTTACAGTGCAGATGTACCTGGCTGCTAGGGGTCTTCTGTCTCAGAGGACCTGCTGAACAGGGAAAGTGTTCAGGATGCTCCATTCTTGGGAGGATATTGCTCCTTCCAGCATCACCTGCTAAGGTTGATGGCCAGGTAGATTGGCCATGGCTTTCCCTCTCACCACAGCCTTCTCTTGCAGTGCCAAAAATAACCTGTGGGAAGAGCCAGTGGTGTGCAGGAGGCAACCATGGTACCTGCATAAATAAACAGCTTTCTCATAGGGATTACCAAGCCAGATCTAACACCCTTGGTTCTTTGCTTCTAATTGTTATAAATTTACCCTTCAAGATTTTAAATTCTACTGCAGCTGTTGGGCAAAGTTCATGAATAATCAGATTACTAATAATCTGTAAAATCTACTATCCTTGTCTTTCCCCCTTCCTCCTCTCCTTATTATTATTATTATTATTATTATTGATTCTATATCCATTAATATTTGTTTAGCGATCCTTATCTGTCCAAATTTGGGCCCAGATGAGAGGACTCGTAGGGGAAGTGAAGAGCAGAGCACTGAGCAGGGCACTGCTGAGAACCTTTCTCTGCTTTTCTTTTAAAAAGTAATTTTTTTTTTTCTTTTTTTGCTTGTGCATTTTGGTGCCCAAATCTGTGATGCTGGACATACGAATGCCTTGTTTTACACTGCAGTACCTGTTTAAAATTTTCTTCCTGAAAATGTTCACGTATGTCCAGTTCATCTTAATAGGTAATCAAAGTGCACGTGCTGAAGATGTACTTTTCAATGTTTGGATAACTCACTGACCCCAATTTTTTAAGTGCTGTTGAACTTAGAGGCTACAGCATGAGGAACTAGAGCATCATAAGCCAGGTTGGAGAGCTGTCACCATGTGATTTCCATTGACACCGTGTTGCTCGTGGCTACCATCAGTCATTGTTTGTATGGGAGACATGAGTGTGCTGTTGTGGGGAGCTGCAGACACAAGAAAATGAAGCACTAGTCCAAAGTAAAAGAATAATTATTTAAAAGTAAATGATTTTCACTCAAATAATAGATACACAAAACATTTCCAGACACTAAAGAATCCCTGACCTGTTAGTAATCTTCTCTAGACAGAAGGAGCTGATCCTGCAAATCCCTGAGTGAGAGGTGTGAGGCTGGCTGTCAGGCCTGGGCCCTGTGGCTCGTTGGTATCCATGGTGTTGCTAATGGTGCTCGTCACCAGGCCTACAGCTGCTCAACACACAAGCCCTTGCTGTTTGAAGGGGCTGGAGGACCTGTGTAGAGTCTGAGGCACAACTTCCATCTTCAGGGACACATTAAGCTCAGAAAATAGGTTACAGTGCTCAGGGAAGCTCTGGGTGATGTGCCTGCACCAGAGGGAGGCCTCCTTAGGAGAATGCCCTCAGTCTGCAATGGAGAACAAAAAGACAAAAAGGCCAGGGTACACTTTCTACTTTTTTCCCCCCTTTTATTCTGCCCAGAACTAGAGCCTGATAGGAACCTCTCAAGTGGGAAAAGTGCAGAATCTCAAAACAGAAGCATACAAGAGTTTTTCTTGGGTATAAAATTTCAGTCAATAATGTGCTGGTGCCTTATTGACTTGAAAAGAACGCCTTTCATGTGATTCAAACATTTACTTGCTCCTGCTTACTCTACTCACCTTGTACAGAAATGCTGATTGCCATTGACTAATCAGTCCATTTTTGTATATTCTCATCAGACTCTTTCTTTGGCTGGAACAATATGCACTGTATGATGCTTGCATGTCGAATAATTTGTTATTAGCACTTTGTATATGCCTTTGTTCCTTCACAACTAACAGTTTGGCCTCCGAGTGCATGCATATGTGTAAATTAATGTGTCGTTATAAGATAATAAATTTATTTGCTATGTTTTTATCAACATAGGAGATATGTAAGATATATATATATAATAAAGACACTGATAATTGCCATTTTTCCATCCACTGGCAGAAGACACTGTTCAGCTTGTTTTTATACTATTACTGTTTCTATTTAGGCTTGATAATGCCATGTCTATCTCTTAGTCCTGTATTTACTCAATTAAAGATTTGTTTTGTTAATTTAAAAAATGTTAATTACAATACCATATAAATCAGTATAAGAAATCATTTTTATAAAAGAATACAATTCTAATAAGTAGGAAATTTTATTTTTTTCCTCCAGTGTTCCTGAAAGCTATAAATACCTTTATTTATAGTCATGAAATTATTAGACTACTGACCAAACAACTTTATCCCCCCAATATTGAGCTAATAATACTTGGTTCTGAACCACGCTTCAGAGTAATGGCAGTTGCTGTTGCAGTGCTGGGACCCGAAGACATGACATTTATTTTGTGTGTTTCAACACCTCAGGACACTGTCTCCTGCAAAGTCTCCATCTTCATCCACTGGGTCTATTGCTTCCAGCAGAAAATACCCTTACCCAATGCCACCACTTCCCGATGAGGAGAAAAAAGCCAACAGGCAAAGTGCCAGGGTATGTGTCCCTATTATTCTCTGTGCATGTTTGTCGGTGATGTTATTTACTGGTAGTTTTGCAAATGGGAAGTGTAGCAGACTTTTGAGTAACATTAACTTCGTATCCATAGCTCTGGAAGCTACTACAGGCTGAGCCTCTGGCACAGGTCAGAGCAGCCTCAGTGGCTGTGTTTGAAGATTTGGGTTACTCTCCCATCTGAAGCCCAGATCTCACTACTTTTTCAAACTGGAAGCATGCCTGGGCAGCCTTTGGGCTGTGGAGGAGGACGGGCAGCCTCAGAGAAGCCTGGCTCTCCTCTCTTACCCCTTCCAGGGATCTAAAGCATTCAGAGGTGCGCATCTGGGCTGGGGGAAAGCTGCTTACCAGCATTATAGAAAGGTGAATGATCTGCAGTTTAGGAGGATATGAAGGGCTTGCATCAAGCCCTGGGGTTCCCCAGGGTGGGGATAAACCTCTGGAATGAGATTTTCAGCCACTGCTAGAAGGTGATGCTATTCATTGCTTCCTTTGTGTCAACTCAGGCACAGCAGGCATTTGAACAAGCAACCTGCTTTCCCCCTAAAATTTACTTTAGGTGTTATACTTGTGATAGCTTTAGTTCATGTTGCTGAAGTAGGTGCGATTCCCAGCACTGTTTTCCACCCTTTTGTGCAAGAATAAAGAAGCGGAGCACTGCTGAAACCCACAGCAGAGATCAAAGATGTCCTGTGCAGGTTTAGGCAGAAGACAGTGGGAAATAATCTCTACACTAATATTAATTACTGTAACTGAGGTAAAAGCTTGCTAGTAGAAATCTGATGTAACACCGATATATTTCCTTCAAACTGTCTGCTCCTGTGGAGCATTACTCTGCTGACTGCAAGCTGTGCTAAAATGGCCAGGGCTGCCTGCTTGTGGCCTGAACAGTGCACCAGAGGTAGGAGAGACCAACAAGCACAGCCTTGGTGACCCAGGCAATGGAGATGTAGTTCCCCAAACAAATTTGCACTTTTTGGGCAGCAGTCTGCTTTATCTCAGTGTCTAACATGTGTTTGTGTTCCCTTTTCCCCTCTCCAGCTATGGGAGACTTCCATTTAGCTGCACCGTTTTCCTGGGGTGACGTCAAGAACTGTTTACTTCAGATTTTATAGAAACTCAGCATCGCTGAGTCCTTGCACATTCATCTGCTCTTCAGACAAGGGGAAAGATCAACACAGATGCCCGTGATCACAATGGGAACCTTCTCTCATTTGGAAGGGAAAAAGTGGTCTTTTTTTTTTTTCTTTTTTTTTTTTTTTTTTTTTTTGGTCAACCAGAATTTTATGGATTTGATGTAGAGAACAACCAAAATTATAACAATTAACAGGGGAGTATTAGACTGGACATATCAAGGCTGTTCCGCATGATGAGAGAAACACTTACCTAGCATCCCAGCTGCAGTCAGGTTGCAAGTCCCACCCAAGAGAGGTTTTTCTCGGGTTTAATGCAGTTCCGAGTCAGACCAGACCAGGCTTGGGAACGCGTGTTCAGGAGAACCCGACCAATGTAAACTTGTACGCTGTGTGCATGAACCTTGTGTTCTTTACTTTCCACATGTAAGGGATAAACAACATACCGTAGTAGCAATTAGCATGCAGGAGTAAGAAATATAGGATTTTTTTTTTTTTGTGACAGGATTTCAAGCTTTGAAAGGCAACTCTTTGAACCTAAACATCAAACAAACAAACAAGGATTATATCTTTTTTTTTTTTTTTTTTTTTTTTTTTTACCTTATGTGTTTATAATCTCAGTATACAGATTGTATATATGTAAACATTTGATAATGTCAAAAATAGCTGTTATACATAAGTGTATTTTGCCAAATGCCTAAAGAAACAGTCATGACTAACATCATCACACTTCAATTTTTCTAATATTATGAGCAGACAACTGTGGAAATACAGAAAGTACAGTACTGTAAAACCATGTCTCTCAGAAACTGGTGTTTGACCAAAATCTATACTATCTTCTAAGTAACCGACAATCTCAATTACATGGTGGAACACAGAAATCAGTACTGTGGCACTTTGTCTTAAGTCATCGTAAGGGGAACCAGCCAACATATGCTGTCCAGTGAGATGACCAGAGTATTCTCACACCGGTGCAATCAAGAATGATCTTCTAGACAACAGAGTCTTAAACTAATGTGCAGTACAAACCTCCTGAAAATTTGGGAACACTTCGACGTAGTCAATTCAGGATGTGGTGATGTGGAGTCCTTACGGTGAGACTTGCTGCGTATTTCTGACAGAGCATTTCAGATGCTGTTGTGGATGGCAAAGTGTATCTTATGAGAAGCCTAACAATTTCACTGCACTAGATAATAACAATGCTGGGCAAGTGGCCAGTTTCATTGCTGTCTTTTTATTTGTTTCTGGAATCTCCTTTACCATGTGCTAGGATGCTCTGCTTGCTGCCCCTGAAGTCCCCTTTACAAATTTTTGGGGCCATGAACTGAGTACAAGTGAGTTTAGCCTATAAAACAAACAAACAAACAAACAAACCAACAAAAAAAATAACACCTTTACCATGGAGATATTGGTCTCCTGAATAAATGGATGGTGAGATTTCCAGTACCTGAGACTTTTAAAGGGTGTTGTAGAAGGAAATGTGGTCCTCTGACTGGAAATTTTCATTCAATAAGAAAACTGGACCATATCAATTCAATTTATAATTCTCCAGCTCTCCAAAAATGACAAATTCTTAGCTTCAGGTAGTACCATTACAGAATAACACACATGATTCTGTGTGGTGCAGTTGAATACCTAGCCCAATGACTGAATGATCAATTAGATATCATTGTGATGGGAACATCTGCGGTGTTTCTGAATCTTCTACCTCTTTCATGTATTTCCTTTAAAAAGTGAACCCAACACTTTCAGCCTTTTAATATATTTTTTTAACTTTTAAGTAAGTCAATAAAGTCACGTATATGTAAGATTAAATTAAGAAATGTCAGCAGCTATAAAGTATGTAAGATTTTTAGAAACACTATATTTTATGATTAGGCTGTGTGTTGGATTATAACAAAATATTGACCTTGGAGTTCAAATGATTTCCTTCACAGTAGACAGGTTCTGGTAAGTATTTTGGAGAAAGTCAAATAAGAGTGAGTACAAGTACAATACAGAACAGCTGGAAGGAGCCAGTCACTTGTAATTGCTTTAGGAAATGATTCTGCACTTTTGTGAAGAGTAAATAGTTGGCAGCACAGAAGAATATTTTTTGCAAAGATTTACTTTGAGTGTAGGTAACTGGATTAAAGGTAGTTGGTAGTGTATAGCTCATGAAATTAGGGCCTGAGCCATAATCCCTTGAAATCAATAGAAGTCTTTTATTGATTTTGCTGGACTTTGAGTGGGACCCTCAAGTTCACCCTAATTAAGAAATTATGCTAGCCTCACAGCTCTTGTGTTACTCTCTTACCTGGAAGCTGTTTTCCCCTTCCACGTTAGAATCTTGTCTCTAGTATCTGGACTCTTCGTCATGTGCCTTTTATGATATTTTGTTCGGTTACAAACTAGCATGTAATTTTGAATAATCCTGTTAGATTTCTGTGCGTATTTCATGTTTACCACCCTTTACTCTTCCCTTTCCATTTTGCCTTATCAAGAAGCAGCAAGATTTGGCAAACAGAACTGGATGTACCACATTGGCTGTTTGTGTAATGTTCATAGCTTATTGTTTGGAAAACAAATGGCTCTCCTGACTGTATTTTCAACGTACTATGTACTTACAGCTTCTCACATTTTGGTATAACTCATTCATAGCATATGATGATACAGTTGTGTCTGTAGCGTAACTTTAACAGTCACCTTCACATTTGGGGCTATGTCGTGACTGGAAGTCTAGTTATGAGCTCTAAGTTTAAGTTAAATAAACATTGACTTTCTCTTTGATGGTCTACAGTGAGAACATCGCAAACCTTTCATTTTTGCAAAATTCTTCAGCAGAGAATTTTGCATCAAGTTTGTAGCTTGGAGATCTTGTCATGGCACAAAACCTGAACTGTTTTCAGGTTCAGCTCAGGAAACTGGGCTGTGAGAGCCTCTAAAGCCAACGGAGGTCAAAGAAGAAGTTGCTTGCTTGCATTTCTGTGGTTTAAAATGCAGTGTGTTGAAAGCTGCCAGATTTGTAACCTTGAAGACTGTGTATATTTTTATCCATAGTAGTTGGTTACACTGGCAATAGCAATATAAATTGCCGCATAATACCTCATCCAGTCTACAATAGAGCACTCGTATTGTCAATAAGATAACTCAGTCATTTTGACTCATTCAGACAAACTTTTATTTTTCTTTTAGTTAAATTAACTAGTTTTTTGCCAGCTATGCTGTAGAAACCTGTTGAAGTGGGTGGTGGTGGTGTGTAATGTCTAATACATTACAAGTATTTGTCCATAAGAACATACAACCAGCAGGATGAGCTATACTTAGCGTTACATATTTTAACATGTGGGAGAAGATCTTTGTATAATTTAAAACAAAATATCACTAACTGATGGAGACTGAAAGTTATAGACCGTGTCCAAATAATAAGGCTACACAGTGATGCTGCAATTTAATAACTAAAAAGCTAGTTATGGATTTGTTAAGAATTTGATTAATCCATGCTATTGCCTTTTGATGAATATACTCAGGCAGTATACCCGAAATAGTTAGGACTGATAATTTACATATAATTTTGTGTGACATGTATCTTTGAAGACAGCCACTTCCAAATGGTTTATGAGTTTTGTTCTTGATTTATGATGTTGACCCTGCTAAGCTGATGTACTCACTAGATAATTTTGATTATGCTAATGAACAACTGGACCTTTGGGCTATAACCTGAAGTAAAAAGAGAAAGAAATTATGTCAGTAGCTAGTGTGCTTAAGTCCTCTTACCTGAATCACTGTTGCTGGTTTTAAATGAATTGAGGGGTCAACATCAATGTGACAACTGTTTTCAAAACCAGGGCTATGAGTAGGTACATAGACAGGCATGCACGTACTACAAATTCAGACCAAATTTATATTTGTTTCATTAGTATCATGGACACTCGCAACATGATAAAGACTCTTGGCATGTGAGAAGAGAATACATCAGGACACAACGTGACACAGTGATGAGAGTCCCTAATTCTGTGGGATAATAGGTTAGCTCTTAGCACTTGCTCTGTCATCAGATCCCATGCAGAACTGTTGTAGCCAAACTTACCAAATTCCAGTGTAAAACTGAGCAAGCTGCTGTCCCCTTCTTTTCCATCCCCTTTTTTCTCCTACTGAAAAGCAAGCCCATGAATGATAATTACACCCCCTAGCAGCCTCATGTTGATTGACTAAGATCAAAAAGATCAAAAAGATCAAAAAGTTGCCACGTGAGTTGCCTTTCCACACAAGATAAGGTCTTTCCAGTGCTATTATATCTTTTGCTCTTGCTACAGTATAGGTGAAAGATCCTCATGCCTCATTTGCAATTTGCACTGGTAAAACCATTTGGTGGCTGTCATCTGGTGTCTTTCTCATCCTCTAGCATTTTGGAAGTATAAATCTATTCTATCACTGTGAACCTAAAATTCATGCTACATGCTAATTTTCTTCCTCCAACTCTCAAAAGTATCCACTTCTTCCTCTAAGTCATCTGAACATCCATATCATTAGTAGACTGTGTAACTTTATCAACCACAATGTAAAGTTGATTTACCTCATTTTTAAGAGCTTGAGCATTCTGTTCTCTGATGCCAGTCTGACCCCACTATTTGCCTGGCTTCCAAACCATACAGCATTAAACAGCAATATGGGATTTGATTTCAATCAAATTTCCCGAAGACAAATATAAATAAATGGCACGTTTGTACAGCTTGTCATCCCGTGACTGCATGGTGGGGTGAAGTTCCTATATGTAAATAGCTATCATGGAGCTATAATAGAGCAAGAAAAAGAGGAAGACAGTGAAGCTGATTGTGTAGATACAGTTGCAGTATAGATAGGACTTCTAAGTGTGACTTCACCTGAAAAAGGAAATGAAGTGTCTACCATTGACACTAAAAACTCCTTCGACCCAAATATTTTCCAAGTTGGCTTATGAAAAATATTTCGGTACCTCAGGTATGGATGCTGATGTAAAAGCTTTGGAAACAGTAGCTCCTACAGCCAGCAGGTGGTGTGTTGTCATTCCAGAGCAGTTTCCTGCAACCGATTAGGAATGCACTACAATAATCAACACAAATATGTTATCTCAGACAAGTAACCAAAACGAGCAGTGAAAGTAACTTCAGAACACAGAAACGTGTTCAGTTGCTCACACTTAAGAAACTCTGTCCCTCACTTTCAAATTGACTCACCTGGCTGGGGCTGGCATTTTTAGTTCTCTAAAATCCAGCCTATAACCATTTAAAAATACTTTAGCTAAGCCAGCTCTAAATTGTTTGAAAACTTTGGTTACATAGATGGGCCATAACTGCAATATAACTCAGCATGAGATGAGGAAGATTGGTGAAAAGAAGTGTAGAGCAATTAAAAAGAAACTTTCTCTAAAGGGAGAAGCAGAGGCGTCACACTATTTTTAATTACAGGAGCATACAGTGTCCAAGCAACAAGTTTTTTTTTTTTTTTTTTCTTTTTTTTATGTTTACATATCCTCAAAAAAAAAAAAAAGTTTTGGTTAAAAAAAAATCTTAACTTGAGGCCTTAAGACCTTATATATTCTAACTTTAGCATGGAGAGTCTATTTTTACAACCAAATTAGGAATTCTGTATATAGGCCTGACTGACCATGTAAGTATAGTGGTGCTAGCAGCTAATCATGCAATATTGTAAGGCTCTGTATAACAGTAAATGCTGATTTATTTTGAATATTGGTACAAGGACTCCTGCTCACTGCCTGTGTAGAGAATCTAAATATTTTATGCTTGGAAATACAGTCCAGAACATATTCAAACTGTGAATATATAACCTGATTTTTCTTTTCTTAAGAGTAAAGATGTATTACAATAGGTAGTGTTTTATATAGAATACAGTACTTATTTTTATTGTTGCATAAAAGCAAATTATTTTTTTCAGAATAGCAAAGCATTACAGAATTTTTAATCTGCTGGAGAAAACACTATTTACAGTATGATGTTCTTTCAGCAAAGCTTTGGGGGTGGTATATACGGATTGGCTCTGCCAGCTTCATTTTGTGCTAATGTTTCTCTTGGGCATTGCTGTAAGAAAAAGCTATTTTTTCACTCACACTAGCCCTTACTGGTAAAACATTCAGAGGCAAGGAGAATTGTGTTTCACCACTGGGGCTGGGCTAATGTTTGCAAAACCAACCAATCTACGTCATATTGTAGTCTTCGCTAATTAAAATCCTTAAAAAATTGTACATGATGTAATAGAAACATGATTTTGACAAACACCAAAATGAAGCGTTGCAATTTACAGCTTTTGAGCTTTGAGTGTGATATTTTTGTCATCAACATTACAGGCATTGGGCTGTTGAAGTGAATGAATCTGGCTTTCATGTAGCTAAAAAAAATGTTGCTTTTTATAAAATAAGATCATTGTAATTTGGTTCCAAATTCCTGCTCACTTTTAATAACAGCATCACAGTATCCACTTCTCTGAGAGTATTTAATACAAATGCCTGTGGTTTTCAATGTTACTAACATATTGTAACATCAGTAAAGTCTTGACTTTCAATGAAAAGGACTGTGGTGTTTCTTCTTCTTCTTATACTTAAGTTCTTACATTTAGCACATCTATACCCTGTGTTAAAGTTCTCTCCAAGTAAAAAAAAACAAAACAAAACAAAACAAAAACTGAATGTGTGAGGAAAAAAAGGCTATTGGCTAATAATAAAATGGAGATGCTGTTTTTCAAACTACAGTTTTGATACTGATCCTGTGAGCCTCCTGATCTTTGCCTTAATGTCCCACTGTTCTCAACACAAATCTAAGATTACTATTCCTTAGGTATGCATGTGTGAAAGCAACCTAGAAAAAACTATTTACATTTTAAATCATTCCCAATTGCTTGCATTAGGATCAATAACAGTCACCCCATTTAGTATCATAAAAGTATCCTTCCCACGATGCCATCTGGGAAAGAGAAGAACCTTAATTCTGAGTTATAGATGTGTCTCTCTAAAGCAGGTAACTTAAATCTTCAGACTGCTTACTGAAACTACATTAATGGGAAAGTAACTTTCACATAGTTGCTTTTTTTTTTTTAGTTAGATGACAGCAAATACTGAGGTCACTTCTTAGTAGCCTTATTGATTATTTTAGTCTGAATCTAAAAGTGAAAGATCTTATTCCGTCAGTCTGTGTGGGCACACTGGGTTTTTGAAATGCTCATGAGGAATAAAGGCAATGTTTTCCTTGGTTAACTGGAATTTCTTCCCAGTTCTGGAGCTCTTCATTTTACAGGTTTCTCTGTTTTGTGTTTATATCATGATCCATGAAGATGACCCTGTTTGTTCACATTGTTCTTGCACCATTTTGCAGTCCAGTAGCCTATGAACTATCAGTTCAACCTGGGAATAAATAAAGTGAGGAAGAATACTTGGAGTCTTGTTACTGGTCCTCTTCCCTCATTGCTCTAGAGAAGTGTCGTATTAGCACCACCACCCTCCATCAAAACCACACAAAAAATACCACCCTCCCCTTCCCTGAAAAACAACAAATAAAACCACAAAACCACATCTCCACTTGGTACTTTTCAAAAGCAAATAACCCGTCTGTTTACGCAATAACTGTTTTAACAAACCGCACCATTTTTGTATGGTGCGGTTCAGCTAAATGCATTTTTCAAGCCAAGCTTTTATGTGTAGGTGCATTTTGATCCCACATATTATTTAATCATTCATTCTCATATTTTATGGCATAACTTCATACGTATAGTGAATTTTCTGGGTATCCCAGACTAATTAATAAATAACATTTATCTACAAGAAATATGTTGTATTCGTTATTGGCTGTTTTCTTTCATGAGTAGTTTCAGGCCTGTGGTAGGGGTGACCCCAGCCAGCAGCTAAGCATGTGCCAGCTTCTAGCTCACTGCCTGCCTGCCCCAGCCCCAACAGAATGGGGGAGAGAATTGTAAAAGGAAAAACAAATCCTTGCAGGTCAGTTTAATAAATGAAAGGGAAAAAAGGAGGGAGCAGTCACTCACCAATTCACCAGTTCCCTCCATCAGATCAAGACCCAGCAACTCTCCAAGCAACAAGTACTTCAGAGAGACTTACCATAGTTTATTGCCAAAGATGATGTTACATGGCATGGAATATCCCTCATGTCAGTCTGGGGCAGCGCTCCTGGTTGTCTGGTTGTGCCCCTTCCCAGCCTTTTGCTAACCCCCAGCCTACTGACTGGGGTCATGGAGTGAGAAAGAGAAGAGCCTGAAGATGTGCAACTGCTAAACCACTGGTGTGCTGTCACCATTGTTCAGTCACAAATCTAGAACCTGTCACCCTGTGGGCTGTTATAAGGAAAGCAAACTCCATCATAGGCAGGTGGGAAGGGTTTTGACCCTTGTACATTAGTTGGCATATAAAGGCAGGAAGGGTAGGTGTTAGGGTTTAATGAGGAGATAAAAAACATTAACTGATGTCACTGAAGTCTGATAGCTTAAAGTTTAAAGGGCAGTTAATGTATAAACTGACACAGTACAGTTCTTATATGTTTAAAAACATTGTATATAGGGACATAAACAGACCAAGAAGTTACTAGAACAAAAGCTCCATATATAAGAGCACAATGCTGAAAGAGTTCTCTGGTATGTTTTATCTCATCCCTGCCTATAAGACATTTTAACAGGCAGTCATACGCTCAATGTGTGGTGTCACAGACTTCATCTTGAAAATACCTAGCTGTCAAAACAAGCAACTTCAATTTTACTGACATTCTTACAGAGAAGAGCAAAATTCCAAATGCTAATGCTTTCAGTTTGTACATCTGTCCTACACTACCAAAGACAAAAGAATGTGTCTTATCTTCTGCCATCTGCATGGTATTAAGACAAAAAAATTGTAAGTTTCACTCCAGGAACTTTTTTTTTTATTGAATTATAGGGAAGAAGTAAACACATTACAGCAAAACTTAGTATTTCTGTAATTGTGGTTATTATACATAGTGACTTACAACTTTAAGAAAAAAATCTTTAATAATTACAGGGTGAAAGTTAAAGACGACAGTACATGATTACTTGATATTCATTATCAAAACTAAAAAAGTGTGTAAAGCAATATATTCATAAAATATTAAAATTTCCAATATTGAGATACACAATCATGGGAACGTTTGGCAAAGCAAAACATGAACTGGAATGGTAATTGTGATCATCCACAACTTCCTTTTTGATTTAGATGCTCATAACACACTGTATGAACTGAAAAGAAGAATAAACATTTATTAGAAATAGAATACAAGTTTTTTCTTTTTTCTCCTGCTTTTTTTCTGTCAACAAATTCAGTCCTTGACCAACAAAGCTTTGAAATAACTATTTGCTAGTTTTCATATGTAAATTAAACCAAAAAAAATCTCCTGAACAACAACAGCACAGGACTACTTCAATCTACTGTTCGTCTTGCATAGATACAGTCAGGAAGGCAAGACCCACAAGCCTGAGTATGATTTCTGTGTCCATTCCACCACTCTCCCCAACCTTTCCTGGGAAAAATGCCTACCAAACCTTAAAACAAAAAGTCAAAGGAAGCGACGTTAGCAAATGACAGACTCTTAGGTCTTCTTGAACCATACTAGTAAGGAATCTGCATTAAATGCATAATGAAGTTGTAGGAATCTACACAAACATGTACCAACTCAGTGACAGAATACTCAATTCCAACTCTTTTACCTAGCTGAACTCCGAAAGAAGAACTGAATAAAACAACCCCCCCAAACCATTGCAGTCTCTTTCCATTAAATAGGCCAGTCAGGCACAAACTGAAATTATTGCTGCTCATCTTCAGTTTTAAGTTTTTGCTTAGTTTTACCCCGTAAGTTTAACTGATTCATTGAAGTTCACTTACATCATCATACTGAAAATTCACAAAACCCTGCTGAGACACATCCCTTCTTCTAAAACATTCTGAAAAAAATATTAAAAAGACAAATCAAGAAACTGTCTATTTTTAAAAATGCATTCTACTTGGATTTCATTTTGGTCAAATGCCTAATTGAAAATGCTTGTTTGTAATAACAGAAGACTAGCCCATAGCTTATACTACTCCTCATATTACAACCAACAATTTTATTTCTGTAAATTTCTCACCTTCCTGAATTTTATTCTAAAGCAAAACACAAGGTTCAAGGTTCCAAGATGGAACAAACTGGGAAATGACAGCGGAGCAAAACAAAGGCAAGTAAAAATATAAAAATCCCCAGGCCACATAAATGAGAACTCACAAAAGAACACAACAACTCATTCTAAGACTTAACTGATCTTCATATTTACCATATACAATGCTTTGCATTCCACTATTAAATGCAGTTTCCCAATTTTGATAACATAACTTTCCTAATCTCTGGAATAAAGCTTATACTAGTCCATTTTTCAATGCGGATCGAAATAATCAATTTATAATTGTTACAGTTCTGCCTGTAAATTCCATTAAAAGAAACCTATTTTGCATTACATAAAAGTTAAAGTTGAACTTGAGATACCTGAGTAATCAGATTTTATAAAATAAAAGACATATTTCAGAGATGAAAGTAACAAGGCTATAATCCAACACACCAGTAAGAACTCTGAGCTTCACACAGCAGGCAATGTAATCGTCAAATGTAATCTTTCCACGAGTGCTGTATCGCTTTGTGATTGCGGTCACTGCCTGAGGGCTCAATCTAAATCCTATTTGAAAACAGAAAGACTGTATTGAAGACAGGTAGGTTAACACAATCCAACATTTTTATTGGAAATACCATGTGTCAGTTATTACAGGATAATTGGTACCGGGAATGTTGGAAAATCAGCATCAGATGCAAGGAAGTTTCACGACTTACCCATATTTGTCAAAGCTTTCTCCAGTTCTTCACGATCCACTGTACCACTTCTATCGCTGTCAAAACTCATGAAGTGTTGCTTCCAGCCATTGACCACAGCCCACAGTTCTTTAAACTCATTAAATCCCAGTGTGCCAGACAAATCCCTCTGATTCCAAAGCTAAGAAAAAATTTCCTTGACTTCCAAAATTAAAAAAGTCCTCTGTTAAATGGAAATTGGTATTTTTATCATCTGTAGTTAAAAGCTCTTTCTTTGACAGTTAATATTAACAGTATTTTGACTCCTTCTGACAGCAAACTAGAGCATCTCACAGCACTGACAGAGTAATACCACTGACCAAAACCAAATGTCATCCATCCACACTTCTCATTGAAGCCTGATAAAACTATTTGCTCTTTCTGAATGTAACTGAATTAACAAATTCCCCTTTTATCTGCTGCAGTCCAACTGTTAATGATAAAATACATATCTGAAATAAAATTAGATGCCAAATAAAAAATAGTAAGTTAGAGTAATATCAGATCTCTGGTATCTATAGCAGTTTGTTCCAGGTGACCTATCAGTCCTTCCAGTTTAATTTCAGCTTTTTTTTTTTTCTTTTTAAACAGCAAAAAACACTTGAACATGAGAGCCTAACTTTTAAACTCCAAAGATTCCATCCATCCTTGCACAGTGTACCTACGTTTTCCACAGGTTGTATGGCTGAATGCCATTAGATACTTGAATTTGATAATTGAAGGAACAGGATTTAGGGGGCCTTAGAATACATTTAGGCTGCGTAGTACAGATGCCTAATTCATTAGGACATCTATGATGCTGTCTAATTTCAAAAGCACAATGAGCTATTTGAACAAACCTCCATTCTGGGCTGTCAGATCCGACTTTTCATACATGCAGTGGGGAAATAGTCCCCTAGACTTAGAGACCCCCCCCTTGTTATAAATAGACCAGTCACTGACAGACAGATTTGTTACAATTATTTCATCTTGTAAAATGAATAAGAACAGAATTTTGTTGTCCCCGATCATAATATATATTGGGTACAGGCTGGAGGGAAAATACAAAGCACTTTCACCCTCTTATCTTTGCTTACATAATGCAAAAATGTTTATATTTCATAATAAAGGATACATCCAGCATTGAGATCATGAGCCTGCAAGTCTCAACGTTGAAAGCTGTTTAAATTAGAAAAATGAAAATGTTATATTACAAGAATGGTTTTCAGTTTTGTTCATCTAAATGCAACATTTTCAGTTGCTTATTTTTATATATGTCTAAAATATTATGATTTCTTCCACTGTACACAGCCATGCTATGTTTTGATCCAAGCAAGAACTTTTAATCACTACTTGTTAGAAACACTGACAGCAGACAATGTGGAGACGCTTCAAATTCTATATAAAATTAATTTGCTCTTATATCAATCCATAAAGGTTTTGGGTTTCAATCAAAGTGGTCATTTATATTTTAGCACAGAAACCACTTTAGCAAGGTACTTTGCTCAGCTTTATGAACCAAGCACTATGCACCCTGGCAGAGGTGTTCTGCCACAGAATGTTTTAGTCGATATCCAAGTTCACCTTCCAAACCAAACACCTTTTAAGAATTGTCTTTCCATTACAAAACAACACTTCTGCAACTCCCAGCTCAGGGGCAGGAACAAAGGCAGTTGAGAAGGGAAACCCTATCCACAAAGAAATACAGAGAATTTACATTTCAAAGTAGTCTGTATGGAAAGAAAACCATGCAAACAGAAGAAACTGCAGAAAGCACAACTAAAAGCATTTTCTAGTAGATGGAATAAGAATTAGTGCACTCAAGCGCTTTTGTTTGTTTGTTCAAATTGTTAACTTACGTTTATACGCTCCTGCAATCCCTGACTGGGTGAGACATCTCTGTAGCTCATCAGCATCTATTTGTCCATCCTTTCGATAACAGAAGATGTATCAGCTATTGCTTTCATTCCCTCTCCCAGTTTAGTTTCTCCCAGTACCTGCTCCCTTTTCAGTAGCATTAATTTACCCTTTCAAGAAACAACTGATTACCCCCCTCTTTATACTATATGACAAACTGCCTTTGATAACTTCTATCTCTAATGAGGTTTCTTTAGTTGATATTTTTGCAACACACACTAGCATTCAAATCTGGTGATCTCAAAAAATGAACAGGATCAGCAGATTTCCTCTAAAATTAATGGGTAAATCTTTCAGTTTAAATTAGAGATTTATTATGATCTCATGGTTACATAGGAAACCTAGAACCCATTACAAATCTTTAAAGAAAAAAATTGCTTGGTAATAATAAGCAAAACAAACAAAAGAAGAAAGCAAAGGATTTGGAAAGAAAAAAAGACACCGAAAAGATACCTATCTGTGCAATCTAAAAAGAGACTCCCTTCCAAAGCATCCTTCTCAAGCCAAATAAAACAGCAACTAAGTCATGGAAAGCAATGAGCTGTCCAAAGTGGAAGTGCAACACCAGGCCACATTCCTCACACACCCAGCATGAAGATTTGTTGACAGAGAGTTTAGAGTATAATGTGATCTCATTTAAGGATGCCATACTACACCTGCAGACAGCAAAAACAACACGACTTTAGTGTAAAGCATTAAAATGGGGAATAAAGAGTTGCTTTGCATGCAAAGCAAGTTTATTTGCCTCAGCATTTTCCTAAGATTTTTAAAGCCACTGCACAGAGATATGCTACTAATCAGCCTGGTTAAAATGACACGGGCAGCTAACTTTCAGAAATGAAGTAACATTTATAGTATATTAACCACTACTTTCTCCTAAGTGACATTTTACAAGGTCTGGAAAAAGAGCAACAACATTTTGATTCTAACATCAATAGGAGTGAAAAAACAGAATTGCTTCTGATCTACTCCATCATCAACCACACAGGTATAATAAAAAATTACACTAACAAGAAAATTAATATAAATTCAATTAGGCATGCATTGTAAGAAACAAGCATCTTTAAAGACCTTGTGGATTTGGTATCAAAAGGCAGGATCTGTATAACTTCATAACAGAAAGCAGGACAGAAAAGCATGACTTTTTTTATCACAATTAACAGTACTGTGAAGGTCCTTGGCCTTCTATTTATTTTTCTCAGGTAGAACTTAAGGAAACTATAAAAGGCACAGAGGCTTTGCAAACAGATTAAAAAGAAAATTATTAGTTCCTACAAAGATAGAGTCAATTCATTTAATAAATATCTGATTTTTTTCAATAAACAAAGGCAATTAATTCCTCAAACAAAATTTCTGTTGTAAACTATTTCAAAGGAAGCTCAGAGATATTATATATTATTTAGACATAAAAACTGCACAGCAGCGAACCAAGATGAAAAACTTTACTAATTCTAAAGTAAGTTCTTACAGAAAACTGTGAGATGTGGCTTTTTGCAGACTTGCATGGCTATAAAAACAACTGATAAGTCATCTGTTTGATTTCACTGTCTCCTTGCAGGATTTTTTTTACCAGACAACCACTGGTCCCTGAAATAGACTCTGCTGATATCAAGGCTAACATTTCAAAAGCTGCCCTGTTTACTCAAATAAGGAACAACTCTGACATATAAAAGGTATTTAGAGTACTAACTTAAATACTTTAAGTACTAACTTGATCACACCCATTAGCTCACTGGGTCACCAGCTTTTGGTGACCATGCTGCACATGAGTAGTCTGGCAGTGGTCTGTGCTTTGCTGAGGTCCAGCTCTCGTCACCTATTCTCCACAGCACTGCATCCTGTTTGCTGTTATCACCCTTTTTCTTTTTAAAACAGGAGCTTACTCATTTTTCCAGCACCAGTTACAGGCTCTACCTAGCACATTATCTGGTGGCACCGGATACAGAAGCATCTGAGCTGGCAGCAAACTGTAAGCACACATTCAGCAGGATTTAGATTGGGCTACGCCTTACTGGACAGGCCCATCACATTACACACCATTTATTCCAGCATTCACCTTTATTACAAAAACATGCAGTTTATGTATGCATGAGCAATGTTACAGAAGTAACACGCAGACTGTAAGATGCATTATTAATTCAAATGAGTAACAGAGAACAAAAAGCAGTAAGCCAAATTACAGTCTTAACCTGGGAATTTAAACATCCACTAGTCTGCTGGATTTAAACTTCCAGGTTGTGGTTACGTGCACCTGTGGATATCAGATCCAGGAGCAGAGTTTCAGATTTCCACACACCCTATGTTCACAATAAATAGCTTTGTTATTTGTACTGCCAAAGACAGAACTTCTAGCTCAATAAGTTTAACTCACTTGCTCCTAACCTTTGCAACCTATTTCAGGAATTACGTATTTCTAGTAACATCCACAATTACACCAAAATAAGTTATGCCATGAAATTTAAAAAAATAAAAAAAATTGCAGTGCAGACTGACAAGGGAAAAAAAAAAGAGGCCTAAAATAAAAGTTGTGAATGCCTTTTCCTCTTAAAGAGTCATCACTCTATCTTATGAACAAACCCTGATATTGGCACAGATAAAGACTGCTATTCCATTTATGAATCCATTAAGCCACTTTATCATGCATCTTCTTGTTAGCATTTCCCACTCTTATTACAAAGATCTCCACAGCTGATGTTCCCCATCACTCCTGGCCTCCTTCTCCAGAAACAGCATTTCCCAACCAATGGCTAAACCACAATTCAGTTCCAACATTTCCTGTAATATACAATTACTGAATAGGCTTATACAGGAACTATAGTCTGTACGTGCGTGCAGCCATACAGTACATACTATAGTTGTATATAGCTAGGCAATAACTATACAGTTTGAATAATATTAACTAGCTCTTCAACCGTGCTGACACATTCTAGCAGCCAGGTAAGTGAGACCAATCAGCTTTTTCTTTTGAAAACCTGAAACTACAGAGCTCTCCCTACTGCTAATGTCATGTAGAAGTTAGAGAAGTATTCTCTCTCTATAGAAAAGTATTTCCAACAAATGAATAACATTTAGGCTTACCTGCCCTGCTACGGCAGCAAAATAACCATACAAAGGATCCTGGGCTTGTCCAGGGAACGCTGGTCCTCCTGGGGCTCCACCATACTTTACAAATCAAGAAGAAAAATTATTACTTTTAAATTAATGCTTCAGTGTAAGAAATTGTACTGCCTATACTTAAGGCTCAACATGTGTTTTTATATACATAGCACGTTAAAAAGTCTAGACAATGAAAAAAACGCAGTTCCTTTAGAAAAGGGAGCACACAATCTGGGGATTGGTAAACTCATGTAGTACAATTTAAGCACGTCAGGGTTAAACCTTGCACAGGGACAAGCCGCTCATCTGGAGGCAGTATCACATATCCCATCAAGCTTAAATTTTAAAGCCTAATACTAGTAAAAACGCAATCCTGAAGATTAAGACTAGCAATGCACCTCTGACTTTTATTTCCTGCTTCAAAAAAAAAAAGTTGCGCAAGACAGACCTCAGGGGAAAGCACTGGGGAGAAAACACGCATTAACATTCAGCTTGGAGACTGTTCTTTAACATAAGTGATTCTTAACCGAAACGCCGTGAGGTGACTTCATTTTGTTGGCGGTCCCAGCCCCCCGCCCCCTGCCCCGCTCACCCCGCCGTGGTAGAAGCCGCCGCCGGGTGCCGGCTGCCCGGGGTACGCCATCTTCTGCTCGCCCCTGCCCCGCCCAGCCTGGCCGCGCCCCACAGCAACCACAGGGCCGGCCCGGGGGGAGGAAGGAAACCACGTAGGGCCGCGGGCTCCGGGAAGAGCCGCCTACAGGAGGCTCGAAGCTCTGCCAGTCCTGCGAGGCAGCCGCCTGCCTCCTGGCAGCGGGGCAGCGCAAGGGGGTGCTGTTGGGAGCTGAGGGAGACCCCCAACACGCCCCTCCGTTCCCGGTGGTACATCCGCAGTCGGGTGGGCGGGCATGGCACTGCCTCAGGGCTTCCCTTTCCCTCCCCTCCACCTGGTGGGCACCCCGGTGGGTGACTCATTTGGTTCAGGGCGAAAATAGTCATCCCTATGGTGCCGTTATCTGCAAAGTCATTTGGAGAGCACTGGAGGAGTTCACCAGAGAATCACCCATGCTGATGGCAGGTTGCTTTTAAGTCACCTGTCTGTGATTTTTGACATGGCCGTAAAGGCCATAAGCTCCATGGTTTTTATCTTTTGTGCATATACATCATGCATGTCACAGAACGCATCGTTATCATAGTTATGTCAAACGCTTCTTTTTGATGATGCTGTAGATTTCTCTTCAAAGTCAACATATAAACCTGGTCCCAAATAAAAGAATCATGGAATGATCTAGGTTGGAAGAGACCTCCAAGATCACCTAGTCCAACCTCTGACTTAACACTAACAAGTCCTCCACTAAACCATATCGCTGAGCTCTACATCTAAACAGCTTTTAAAGACATCCAGGGATGGTGACTCCACCACTTCCAGCCTATTCCAATGCCTAACATTCCTTCCAGTAAAAAAGTTCTTCCTAATATCTGACCTAAACTGCCCCGGCACAACTTTAGCCCATTCCCCCTTGTCCTGTCGCCAGGCACATGGGAGAACAGACCAACCCCCACCTCGCTACAGCCTCCTTTAAGGTACCTGTAGAGAGCGATAAGGTCACCCCTGAGCCTCCTCTTCTCCAGGCTGAACAAGCCCAGCTCCCTCAGCTGCTCCTCGTAGGACTTGTTCTCCAGGCCCCTCACCAGCTTTGTCGCCCTTCTCTGGACTCGCTCTAGCACCTCGATGTCCTTCTTGTAGCCAGGGGCCCAAAACTGAACACAGTACTTGAGGTGCGGCCTCACCAGAGCCGAGTACGTGGGGACAATCACCTCCCTAGCCCTGCTGGTCACACTGTTTCTGATACAAGCCAGGATGCTGTTGGCCTTCTTGGCCACCTGAGCACACTGCTGGCTCATATTCAGCCAACTATCAACCAATACTCCCAGGTCCTTCTCTGCCTGGCAGCTTTCCAACCATTCCCCTCCCAGTCTTTAGCTCTGCTTGGGGTTATTGCGCCCCAGGTGCAGGACCCAGCACTTGGCCTTGTTGAACTTCATGCAGTTGACCTCAGCCCATCGGTGCAGCCTATCCAGATCCTCCTGCAGAGCTTTCCTACCCTCAAGCAGATCGACACACACACCTAACTTGGTGTCCTCTGCAAACTTACTGAGGGTGCACTCAATGCCCTCGTCCAGATCATCGATGAAGATATTAAAGAGGACCGGCCTCAGCACCGAGCCCTGGGGAACGCCACTAGTGACCGGCCTCCAACTGGACTTGGCTCCATTTACCATGACTCTTTGGGCCTGGCTATCCAGCCAGTTTCTAACCCAACGAAGCGTGCGCCAGTCCAAGCCAAGAGCAGCCAGTTTCTTGAGGAGAATGCTGTGGGAGATGGTGTCAAAAGCCTTGCTGAAGTCAAGGTAGACCACATCCACAGCCTTTCCCTCATCCACCTTTCATAAACCCATGCTGACTGGGCCTGATCACCTGCTTGCCCTGCAAGTGCCACGTGATGACTCTCAAGACAATCTGCTCCATGAGCTTCCCTGGCACTGAGGTCAAACTGACAGGCCTATAGTTCCCCATGTCTGCCCTCCGGCCCTTCTTGTAGATGGGCGTCACGTTTACTAGCCGCCAGTCAACTGGGACCTCCCCCGATAGCCAGGACTGCTGATAAATGATGGAAAGCGGCTTGGCCAGCTCCTCTGCCAGTTCTCTCAGTACCCTTGGGTGGATCCCATCCGGCCCCATCGACTTGTGCACATCCAAGTGCCGTAGCAGGTCACCAACCAGTTCTTCGTGGATAGTGAGGGCCACATCCTGCTCCCCATTCCCTTCCGCCAGCTCAGGGTACTGAGTATCCAGAGAACAACCGGTATTGCCGCTAAAGACTGAGGCAAAGAAGGCATTGAGCACCTCTGCCTTTTCCTCATCTTTTGTAACAAGGTTTCCCCCCGCATCCAGTAAAGGATGGAGATTCTCCTTAGTCCTCCGTTTTGCAATGAATTATTTGTAAAAATATTTTTTGTTGTCTTTAACAGCAGTAGCCAGATTGAGCTCCAGATGAGCTTTGGCCTTCCTAATTTTGTCCCTGCACAGCCTCGCTACATCCTTATAGTCCTCCCTAGTGGCCTGCCCACTTTTCCAAAGATTATAAACCCTCTTTTTTCTCCTAAGCTCAAGCCACAATTCTCTGTCGAGCCAGGCTGATCTTCTTCCCCGCCAGCTCGTCTTTGGGCACGTGGGGACAGACCGTTCCTGCGCCATTAAGATTTCCCTCTTGAAGAGCGCCCAGCCTTCCTGGACCCCTCTGCCCTTCAGAACCGCCTCCCAAGGGACTCTACCAACCAGTGTCCTGAGCAGCTCAAAGTCAGCCCTCCGGAAGTCCAATAAAGAAGTTTTACTGGTCCCCTTCCTGGCCTCACCAAGAATAGTGAACTCCACCATTGCGTGGTCACTCTGCCCGAGACAGCTTCCGACCACCACATCTCCCACCAGTCCTTCTCTGTTTGTGAAGAGAAGTTCTAGTGGGGCACCTCCCCTGGTAGGCTCACTAACCAGCTGCGTCAGGAAGCTATCTTCCACGCTCTCCAGAAACCTCCTAGACTGCTTTCTCAGGGCTGTGTTGTGCTCCCAGGATATGTCAGGGAAGTTGAAGTCCCCCATGAGAACAAGCGCCGACGATTTCGCAACTTCTGTCAGCTGCCTGTAGACCTCCTCATCCATCTCCTCATCCTGGTTTGACGGTCTATAACAGACCCCGACCAGGAAGGCATTGTTGGCCTTCCTGACGATCCTAACCCAAAGGGACTCAACCTTGTCATTCCCAGCCTCGAGTTCCACAACATTGAAAGATTCTTTAATATAGAGAGCCACACCACTACCCCTTCTGTGCTGCCTGTCCCTTCTGAACAGCTTATAGCCAGTCATTACAGCACTACAGTCATGAGAGTGGTCCTGCCACGTCTCTGTGATGGCAACCAAGTTGTAGCCTACCTGCTGCACGATGGCTTCCAGCTCCTTCTGTTTGTTACCCATGCTGCGTGCATTGGTGTAGATGCACTTCATCTGGGCCACTGCCTTATCCCCTGGCCTTGCCATTGTTCCCTCTGGCACAGCTCCAACAAGCCCTGAGCAAATGAACAGCGCCGCCATTCTGCGCCGCCATTCCGCACCTCCCGTCTTTGTTGCGCAGAAAGTCACTTACCTCTGATTGCTCAGACTCTGTTTCAGAGCGTGGCAGGAAGATCCATTCTCTTCCAGTTGCTGGACCTCTTCAGGAAGCTGTCCCCAGATGAGACCCAGGCCTGAAGGGAAGATGACGGACTTTCTTCATACTGCTTTTGACCTGCATATTGTGAAAACAGTATTTGTTTTATGAACAACAGCACATTCTCACGATTTCCACTTAGTCAAAGTAGCAATCTTTCCACCAGTATCCATCCCAACCTGATTCTACTTACCACAAGGCAAAATCTGCATTCACATTAAGGCACCTTTTTCACACAGCCCGTTTTTCAATCTTCCAAATACTTAAGAACCTTCTTCAACGTCAGGCTGACCTGTGTGCACTTGGGCTTCTGAGGCCTTTTTTTTTCCTCCAGTGCTTGGAAGGGAGCTTAGAATCCACCTAAGTAATGTCACAGAAAACAGACAAGGTGAAGGAAGTACTCAAACTCCTCAACAGTAACAACCACAGAGCCCAGGAACACTTACCTTCTGTCTTCTGAACTCAAGTCACTTCCAAAGTGCTTCGCAGTGAAATAGCGCCACCAGGGTTTTTCTGAAGAGGGCACCACCAATGTAAGTAGCTCATAGAGTCTCTAAAACTATTTCACAGAGAGGGCAGAAAACATGAAGGAAAAGCAGCCTAGTAGGGAACACTGAGCCCGATTCACCACGAGAGAAAAACACCCTAGGCTACCCAAGCCTCAGTCTCACCTGGGGAGGCAATTCCCCCACAGGTCCTCAGGCTTCCTATATAGCAAAGGTCAAATGACCGACACGTGGCAGGTTTCACTTAACAAGGGTGGAGCCAAGAGACCTTGTGGAATAAGCTCGTCTACCTGGTTTCAAAGTTTTAAGGTCTATTGCTCCTTATCACTAGTATTAATAACCTGACAAGGGGCTTAGTGGTTACAGTTGACCTAATGAATTAACTACAAAAGGTGCACAAGGGTCATATTTCTGTTAGTCATTCTGTGAGCAAAATTAGT
Source organism: Aythya fuligula (assembly GCF_009819795.1). Taxonomy (NCBI): domain Eukaryota; kingdom Metazoa; phylum Chordata; class Aves; order Anseriformes; family Anatidae; genus Aythya; species Aythya fuligula. The sequence continues at coordinate 22,976,740 of NC_045560.1, forward strand.
ACAGAGCCTGTTAAAAAATAAATACAAATAAATAAAAGAAATGAATAAAAAAGAAAATGACCTTAAAGGCAAACTTGCCATCATAGATTTTCATCTGTCTAGTCATGACAGATGGAGAATTTAGTAATCAGAATTCCTTTTCTTGATATTAATGTTATTTACATTTTCTTCTCTGAGATCCCTTCTTTATGCAGGGCTTGTCTAAATCTAGCCCCATGACCTCTGACTACACTATTTATAGAATCATAGAATATCCTGAGCTGGAAGGGACCCATAAGGATCATCAAGTCCAACTCCTGGCACCGCACAGGTCTACCCAAAAGTGTAGACCACGTGACTAAGTGCACAGTCCAATCGCTTCTTAAATTCAGACAGGCTTGGTGCAGTGACTAGTTCCCTGGGGAGCCTGTTCCAGTGTGCGACCACCCTCCTCTCGGTGAAGAACCTCTTGCTGACGTCCAGCCTAAACCTTCCCTGCCTCAGCTTAACACCGTTCCCGTGGGTCCTATCACTGGTGATTACGGAGAATAGGTCAGCACCTGCCTCTGCACTCCCCCACGCGAGGAAGTTGTACGCTGCAATGAGGTCCCCCCTCAGCCTCCCCTTCCCCAGGCTGAAGAGGCCCAGTGACCTCAGCCGCTCCTCATACGGCTTCCCTTCTAGGCCCTTCACCATCTTCGTCACCCTCCTCTCGACACTCTCCAGCAGTTTACTGTCCTTCTTGTACTGTGGTGCCCAGAACTGCATGCAGTACTCGAAGTGAGGCCGCACCAGAGCAGAGTAGAGCGGGACAATCACTTCCCTCGATTGACCAGGAATGCCGTGCTTGATGCACCCCAGGGTATGGTTAGCCCTCCTGGCTGCCAGGGCACACTGCTGGCTCATGTTCAGCTTGCTGACAACCACCGCCCCCGGATCCCTCTCTGCGGGGCTGCTCTCCAGCATCTCGTCACCCAGTCGGTAAGTATAGCCAGGGTTGCCCCGTCCCAGGTGCAGGACCCGGCACTTGCTCTTGTTAATCTTCATGCGGTTGGTGATCGCCTAGCTCTACAATCTGCCCACATCTGTCTACAAGGCCTTTCCACCCTCATCTGAGTCTACAACTCCTCCAAGTCTGGTGCCATCAGCAAATTTGCTCAAAACGCCTTCTAGTCCTACATCTAAATCGTTTATAAAAACATTGAAGAGGACTGGCCCTAAAATGGAGCCTTGAGGGACCTCACTAGTGACCATGCGCCAGCCTGATGTGGCCCCATTTACCACAAGCCCTTGAGCCCTGCCTGTCAGCCAATTGCTCACCCACCGTATGATGTGTTTGTTAAGTTGTATGCTGGACATTTTGTCCAGTAGGATCCCATGGGAAACCGTGTCAAAAGCTTTGCTCAAGTCCAAAAAGATCACGTCAGCTGGTTTCCCTTGATCAACTAGATGGTTGTTCTTATCATAAAAGGAATTCAGATTTGTTAGGCAGGACCTACCCCTCATGAACCCATGTTGGCTGGGACCAATGACTGCATTGTCCCCCAGGTGCGCTTCAAGAACTTCAAGGATTATCTTCTCCAGAATTTTACCAGGTGCTGATGTGAGACTGACAGGCCTGTAGTTGCCACGGTCTATTTTCTTGCCCTTCTTGAAAATTGGTACGACATTTGCCAGCTTCCAGTCCACTGGGACCTCTCCAGATTCACAAGATCATTGAAAAATAATTGAGAGAGGTCCCACGATGGCGTCAGCCAGCTCCTTAAGCACCCTGGGATGAATCCCACCCAGTCCCACGGACTTGTATAGATCCAGGTGGAGCAGCAAATCCCGCACACGTTTAGGGTCGGTTGGGAGTTGATCATTCCCACCATCGTGGTCCTCCAGCTCAGGGCATCCGGGGTGTATTTACTTCGGCTGCGTAGAAGCTATCATGCATAAATGCCAGGCTCCGGATCCTCACTCACTATTCAGGTCAAGGACTGGGCTGCAAGTTTTGGCTTTAATTTGGTTACGTGCGTACATTGCTGTTTCCAGGCAGGTCATGGGAAGAAGGTTGGCTGGCTTGCGGCAGCTTACGTGCACGTGGCTTTTAGGCTGCAGCCAAAGCGTTCCTCTAGATCTGGAAGTTTGAAGATGGTTGGAAAAGCCATCTGAGTGGTTAGAAAGCTGCCTGGCAGAGAAGGACCTGGGAGTACTGGTGGCTAGTCGACTGAATATGAGCCAGCAGTGTGCTCAGGCGGCCAAGAAGGCCAACAGCATCCTGGCTCGTACAAGAAACGGCGTGGCCAGCAGGACTAAGGAAGCCATTGTGCCCCTGTACTTGGCTCTGGTGAGGCCGCACCCAAGTACTATGTTCAGTTCTGGGCCCCTGGCTACAAGAAGGATATTGAGGGGCTCCAGTGAGTCCAGGGAAGGGCAACAAAGCTGGTGAGGGATCTAGAGAACAAGTCTTATGAGGAGCGGCTGAGGGAGCTGGGATTGTTCGGTCTGGAGAAGAGGAGGCTCAGGGGCGACCTTATCGCATTCTACAGATACCTTAAAGGAGGCTGTAGCGAGGTGGGGGTTGGTCTATTTTCCCACGTGTCTGGTGACAGGATGAGGGGGAATGGGCTAAAGTTGCACCAGGGGAGGTGTAGGCTGGATGTTAGGAAGAACTTCTTTACTGAAAGGGTCGTTAGGCATTGGAAGGGGCTGCCCAGGGGAGTGGTCGAGTCACCATCCCTGGGTGTCCTTAAAAGATATTTAGATGTAGAGCTCAGTGATACGGTTTAGCGGAGGACTGGTTAGTGTTAGGTCAGAGGTTGGACTCGGTGATCTTGGAGGTCTCTTCCAACCTCGGTAATTCTGTGTTTCTGTTGCAGTCTCCCAGCTCAGAGCCAACCACCTATTAGTCTGGTGCAACGGATTTGTGTTTTCCAATTGAACCTTAAACATTGAAACCTAGGCTGATGAGCCTATTCCACAAGGTCTCATGACTCCACACATGTGAAGTGAAATCTGCCAGGTGGGGATCATTTGACCTTTGCTATATAGGAAACATGAGGAGTTATGGGAAGAATTGCCACTCCAGGAGAATTTGAGGTTCAGGTTACTCAGGGTGCTTTTCTACTGTCCTGGTGAAATGGACTCCATGTTCCCAAGTAGGGTGCTTTTTCTTCATGTTATCTACCATATCTGTGAAATCGTTTTGGAGACTCTATGAGCTACTAACATCGGTGGTGACTACACAGAACAGGAAAACCCTGGTGGTGCTACTTCCCTGTGAAGTTGTTTGGTAGTGAGACAAATTCAGAAGCCGGCAGGTAAGTGTTCCTGGGTTAAAAAATTGATTCGGGTAGGGGAGATTGAGAATCTGGTCCCCGGTCCCCAGTCCCGGTCCGTTGTGGCATCCTAAGCAAGCTGCTCCAATTCCTTTCCAGAGACAGAGGTGAGACTTACCGACCTGTAGTTCCCAGATCCTTTTTCCTGCCCTTCTTGAAGATCCAAATAGCACTGGCTTTCCTCCTGTCTTCAGGCACTTCACCTGTTCTCCAGGACCTTTCCAAGATGATAGGGAAAGTTCAGCGATCACATCTGCCAGCTCCTTTAGCACACACGGATCTAGTAGATTTGTAGTAGACGCCTGCCACGGTGTCTCCCATACCAGCCCACCCCTTAATTCTTACTTGCAAGCTCTCCACCTGTCCATCACCCTCCCCCAGCTGGAGCTGGCTACACTCTAATTGCTCTCTCACATAAAGGGCAACCCCACCCCCCCCGCTTCCCCAGCCTGTCTCTCCTAAAGAGGACATAGCCCTCCATGACTGCGTTCCACTCCTGTGAGCTGTCCCACCACGTCTCAGTGATCACGACGAGATCGTGGCCCCATGACCAAACACAGATCTTGAGCTCATCCTGTTTATTTCCCGTGCTCCATGCACTGGTGTGCAGGCACTTTAGGGAAGCAGCAGGTACAGTTACCTAGGGGGATGCAAGAAGAAGGTACTGGACGGGGGATTGGGAACGCTGCCTTCTCTGAGGAGCCCTCAGACACGCTTATGGGAGAGCCCAGAAGTTTTTCCTTGTCTTCAACATTGGTGGTAGTGACAACTTTCTCTGTTACCTTTAGCTCCTCTCCCTTCCCCCATTAAACCTAGTTTAAAGCCCTGGTAATCAGCCCAGAGAGCTTGCTCCCCAACACGCTTGCGCCCTACTTGCTCAGTTGGTGTCTGTCTGTAGCCCACATACCTGGCCTCTCAAAGGACGACCGAAGATCAAAATACCCAAATCCCTGGTCCAGACACCACCCCCTCAGCCAGTCATTTACCTCTCCTGTTCTGTTCTTTCTATCTGTATCCCAGTCACCCAGCGGGAGGACAGAGGAGAACACTACTTGTACCCCTGATCCCTGCAACAACCTCCCCAGGGATGCAGAGTCCTTCTTATTATTCATTTTTCTAATAGCAGTTTCCTGGGATCCAACCTGAATGACTATGAAAGGATAGTAGTCCTCTGGTTTAATTAGTTGTGGCAGAGCCTTCCTAACATCTCTGACACGTGCCCCAGGAAGACAGCACACCTCTCTGGCTAGGTTATTTGGGCGGCAGATAGGAGCCTCAGTGCCCCTCAGCAAGGGGTCCCCAATCACCAGGACTCTCCGCTCTTTTTTTTTGTGGCACAGAGACCCCTCCTATCTGTCACCCTCAGAAAAGTCCCCATTCCCCCAACCATTTCTTTAGCTTTGAAGGTGCTGAAATGGTCCCTGGCTTAAAAAGAACTAGTTCCCTGCCTGTCACTAAGTATTGTTTCTTAGGGCTACAAGCTGAGTTTCTTTTCTGTTACGTGAACAGCTGGAGAGACTCAGCCTCCCTTCTCTGTTGAGTTTGGTGCTGCCTAGCCTTAACATTTTCAGTACTCAGTGGCGTCCACCAGGCTCTTGTATTTTGAGAGGGATTGCACTCCACTTTCACCATATGGGAATCCCAGTTTTCTGTCTCAAGGATGAATGGTGGAAGGCACTTCGAAATCATTGCAGGTTGTCCTTGTCAATTGCCATGTAAAGTAAGGCCATGCAAGTACCTTCTACTGTTTCCTCTTCCTTTTTATTTGTTGTCTGGTTGCTACCTAATATTATATATTTGGTGAAATGCCTTAAAACAACATTACTTTTTTAATTAACAACTTTTTTTTTCTTTTCTCTCTAGGTCTGCCAGTAGCTGACAAAATAGAAAGGTGTGCTTTTCTCTTTCGTTCTTGTATAGAGTTAGAGGCAATGCCAATCTAATCCATTAGTGAGGCTCTGCAATGGTGCAAGTCTATCCTACTACTTCAAATTCATGCAACCTGAGTTTATGCAATTAGCTTTCAGGGATTGAACCAATTTAAAGCTTCTGGACCATGACAATTCTTGGAGAACATTCCCACAGGTTTATTTTCTTCATTTACATTTGTTTGCTATCTCCGTCTCATTCAAAGCAGTCAGGACTGGTTTGCTTCTCTCTTCTCTGGAAAAGCTCTCTGCACTAGGAACCATTGTTAGAATCAGAATCCTGATGTAAGAGTATGACGAAAAGTGTTGCACTCTAAGTTGGAAACTGGAGAGGAAAATGTTCATGTATACGTAAGAGTTGTACGCAGACAGCTGATTACACCTCTTCTTACACCTTGACAGATGCTTACACCTTTTAAGGGAAAACTTCAAACCTGAGAAGCAACAGGAGGTTTTCTAGGTTTCTCTTTTGGATAGTGTACTCCTCTGTATTTTGTCTCTATACGAACTGTTCAAATGACTCACTTGAGCACCTCGGGATCCTTCTTGTTGTGAGGGGCCCAAAACAAGGAAATACATAGGCTGTACAACTTTCCCTTGGGCTAGTAGATCTAAATCCTTTTGGAGCAAGGGAGAGGGAGGAACTGCCCTGTTCTGCAGGACTTAGAAAGGGCTGCATCCCACCTGGTCTGCATCTGCTCAGGTTTTGGTGATCAGCTATGGGAGATTTGGCCAACATCAAGGAAAGCTTTGATGCAGCAGCCTCCTCCTGCCTGGAGGAACCCACTGCTACCACTTATGTCATATTTCTGCTGAACCCTTTTTGCTGCTGCAGCCCAGGCAGTGACACCTGAAGTGACCATGGCTTGGTCTGAGCTGGGGTGTTTGTTTCCAAAGTATTAGAATGTCCTCATATTGAGAGGTATTTAATTAAGATGAGAAGTTATTTGCTGGAGTCTGTATGACTGAAACAAATCTACTCATTAAGGCTTTGCAGGGTAAATGATTTACTGTCAGAAATCTAAAAGCACAGTGTTTTATTTTCTGTTAGTATAATTTAATTTTGGTTAAATTTGAGTAGGAACTTACTAATTTAATCCCTTTAAGTTATAGTAAACTTCTTATTAAGAGTCAATCACCCTTCTCAGCTTTCAGTAAACATGTCCTTCAGATGATATCTATATAGCATATTTTTTATTATTTCAGCACCAGTTACACTCCTACTGTTAAGAGATGCCACTAACATGAAACCAAGTGCTGGGGTGTTCTGTGAAATTCAGCATTCAATAGAGTTGCCATCTGAAAGAGGAAAATCATTATTTAATACCTTCATCACACAGGGTAGCATACATGTATATGAAGTCTACAGCTGAGAAGAAAAGCAGTTTATCTGCCTAGCTTTTCAGCTTAAGAAATACTTGTCCCACACAAGTATTTGTGAACGCATCTGTTGATATTAAACTGTGTAGCAGTCAGTTTTATTTACCAGAATTAAGTTTTGTGTGGTATAGGTTATGAGAGACACTGTGTTGAACTTTGTTATGGTATATATAGTAATATTTGGGTGAGAGGCCTTTGTAATTAAGATAGTGATTAAAAAAAATGAAAGTTTGGAAAGATTGAAAATAAGTGGTGAATAATATAAGTGATAAGATTTGAATAGGTATATACTGATAAGCAAAATGACAAATTATTTGTATGTGTGGCCAATAGATTAACGATAATAGGAAGGATTTTTACCTGCATTAGTGGAAAAAAAAAAACAAACAGATAAGATGCAGGCCTCTTGGTAGATGAAGGTGCTAAAACTGCAATAGCTGTATAGGTAAGTCTATTTCATAAGGGGTTTGTTTTGTGTATTCAGCATGACTATTTAGACATCTTCCATTTACAGTGCTTCTTCCAAGACTATTGGCAATGAGCACTGCTCTTTCTAGCTAATACTTGTGTGATTGTCTAAATTCAGCCACAACTAAGAAAAAGAGTTTGGAGACAGAATACACTGCTTTGTTCTAGCTATGTGGTTTGTTGGGTAGGTGTTTTGTTTGCACTGGTGCATTTACCTTTTATTCAGTTTTTATCAAGGCAAAAGGAAGGCAGGGTGAGGAAATTAACCAGTACATATCTGCCTGCTGAAGGGCTCCTGACCTGTGGTAGCTGTTTAAGTTACAAGGAATTAGATCTTTAGGAATACACCAGTAAGAAATTTGTTTATGACTACTGATTTTGCAGATCTCAGAGAATATGTAAGCTCTCTAGTGGGAATAGTGACAGGACGAGGGGGAATGGGCTAAAGTTGTGCCAGGGGAGTTTTAGGTTAGATGTTAGGAAGAACTTCTTTACTGAAAGGGTTGTTAGACACTGGAACAGGCTGCCCAGGGAAGTGGTGGAGTCACCATCCCTGGAAGTCTTTAAAAGACGTTTAGATGTAGAGCTTAGGGATATGGTTTAGTGGGGATTGTTAGCGTTAGGTAGAGATTGGACTCAATGATCTTGAGGTCTCTTCCGACCTAGAAATTCTGTGATTCTGTAATACTGAAGACAAGAAACACAGAATGCTAGTACTGTTGCCCTTCTGAAATAACTAATTATATTTTCCCAGAAAATGCCTAAGTAAAATAACTTTTCTAGAAAATGGAAACTTGGTGTATAACTTCAATTCCACAGCTTTTTCTGGATTCTTCGTGATGAGATTTTAAGGAGTCATTCAAAACTGAGCTACAGTAATAGTGTTAGTACCTTAAAACCTGACCGTTGTATTTACTATGCTTCCTCACAGGGAATGGAAGGCAAGCATAAATCTACCACTGGTCATGTACCTGCTCACCTGTCTTCCTTCCTGCTGCCCAACATTTGAGCTAAGTTTGTGCTCAAGTCTGATGTGATGTGGGAATTCAGCCACCCTGAACTGGAAGTCTTAAGCTTAAGCAAGGACAGTGTTGCAACTCTCCTTGCCATCTGGTCCAGTAGCTGTAAACTCAGGTGCGGTGTGCTAAGGCTTCAGGCTTTTCTGGCAAACCAGGTATGGAATTTGTCCTTTCCAGAACTGCAATAAAAGAAGCTATGGAGGAGAAAGGGTAAAGTTCAAATTTTCTGAAATGTTTACTTAGTGCTTCAGAAGCATTACAAACTTGAGAATAAGTTTATATTACTTAAGAAGGGACAACAAATATCCAATTACCCTTTTAATTGCCATAACATGATGAGAGGCATACATTCAGACAGTGGAAAGGTAAATATAGGACAAACCAGAGGCCTTAAGATAATGCCTTGTTCAGTGCCTCCAATGAATAGTGCTCCATTGTTTGTCTTTTTTTTTTCTGACACCAGCTTTTTTTTCCTGTTTACTGTACAGTATTTATACTCAGTTCTGCAGCTAGTTATTTTGTACAAGGAATTTCTGTTGCACTCACCAGTATGATAGCCAAGTATTATGCTGGTATCATCAAATAATGTACTGGCAAGGGTGGGGGTGGGGAAAGTATTTTAGAAGAGAGTTACGGAGATGAAAAGTTTCTATAAATGTTGATTGTCCATTTTAAGCTACTTAAATTCTCCAAGCTCATATGACCTCAAACCTTAGTTTTTCCTCCCAGCTCCATTCCCTTTGGCTCAGTGACAAACTTCCTTACTACCTACTCCTTCCCTTCTTTGGTTCCTCTGCATTCAGCATAGTGGGTCTTTTTCAACACTCACTGGGCATCAAGCAAGCGTATCACTGAAGGCCTACAGCAAGATAATCTTAATTGTGGATGGTGCAGTACAATAACAAACCTAGCACATTCATTTCTTTATAAATATGACAGTTTATGCATTCCCAAGGCAGGATATCTTTACTGAATTAAAGCTAAAATGTACTTTTGCAGTAGCAACATTATTTCTATTTTACATCTCGCAGTTGGATGATTCCCAAGATGGTCTTTAGCTAAAGTTGTAATTAAGGCATTAAGATATCTGAGAATAGCAGTGATACATGCCTGTGACTTGGAAAAGACATTTAAACTTCTGCTTTCTTTGCATATCACTTAGGAATAGAGCTGTGTATGAAGGATTGCAGCACAACAAAGGTCATAAATAAGACACTTGATTCACTCTTATACAACACTTGCTACAGTCATAAGTATCATCATAAGTTCTGATATATATCTGAATATATATTGGCATCATAAGATTGGCATCAGCTTGTGAAGCTCCTAGGTCCAGGTGGAAAGCAAGCCCTAAGAACCACTTTTCTTGTGAAGCAGTGTCACAGGTATCCAGCTACAAGAGGGATTTTCTGGTACCACTCCTTATTTTCTGAATGATTTCTTTAAACAAAAGACAACAAAATAAAACCCACTGTGGTTATCTGATGAAAAATGAACAAATAACCCAGGAGGCAAAGCCTGAAATGTATAATCTGTGGGCTAAGGAAAAGAGTCTCCCGTGTTTCTTCTCTTTGTTAAAGTTTCCATTCTGGTTGCACAGTGGCTTCATTTTAATACATGAGCTGAAGCACATTGTTTTGTGGAATTCCCTGTAGCTAGGAATTTAGAGCACAGGCTTGCTCTGAGGAAGCCTAAAACTAATTTCTGCCACTTTATGGGTATAAACCCTAAGCATTAGGGTTTAGCTATGCATTAGTTATGCAAATAATTGGTGCAGTGCTGTTCTCCCTGCCGTGTTTCGCACTGAGCTCAGTTCTGCTAAGTGTTCTCATCTGAGGCTTTAGCATTTACGCTCGAGTTCCCAAACGGTGTTAGGTGGGAAACAAACTCATATCGGTTAGTCAGCCATGGAGCAGTACTTCTGGACTCAAACCCAGCATGTAGAACATAGAAATGGAATTTCAGGTGTCTAAATGACATGGTTGTCACCTGTAAGGTCCCTGATGTCCACTTGGGCTCCCATTCTTACCTCTCAAGTTCCTTGGCAATCTGGGCAAATGTGTTTGTTCTCTCTGAACAGAGTTGACACCACTGCATTGTTACCAGAATTCACCTTCATTTGCTGATCTTTAATTTCCATAATTTGTGAGACTGGCTGAATTATTGGGGAAATGTCTTGGGCTGATTTGCTTCAGCACTAATGTGTCACTCACACAGTAAGAGTGGCATGCAAATAACAGACTTTGGGAAAGTAAAGATTATTATTTTAAATGAATTTATTTATTTAAGGTCAGGGCACCAATGCAGTGCCCCACTACCACAAGTGATGTGTCAGACTGGGGGAAATTACAATTTTCAGCATGACTGGAGTGAAAGAGCTGTGCCACACCCTGTGGAAAAAAGTCCCATTCCTGCTCATGAAGTCTCCTCTTGGTGCATGTGCTGGTGACTATTTCTTTTACTATGTGGGAGTTGTGTCGAAAATTCCTCAAATATTGCAATACACACCCCCATGGTGTATGTTGCAATACTTGATGGCCAGCATATGATGTATTTGCAGTTCCTGTCACAAAACTTTTATCATACTTTGAGTACACTTGTAAACCATAGATGTTCTTCCTCCTTCTGTGGCTTCTGTAAATATTTTTTCTCAAACATATAACTCCATATTTTCCTTGTTCCTCATATTAGCTTTTCTGTTCTCTCTTTTTCTTTTCTTTTTCTTTTTTTTTTTTTTTTTTTTAACAGCCCATTTAAAGAATTTGTTCATTTAAGGACTCAGCCTATTGCTGTCGCAGAGAGTGCCCACGAGGTGTCACACTGGTACTGCCAATATGGGCACATCAGCCCATGCTTTATGGCTTTTTAACCTAGACCGGTTTTTACCATGCACAAATACATATATATGATCAGCCAAAAGCAGGAACAGAACTCACCTTGACCGATCTCAGATACTTCTGCTTGGGTCTCAGTTCTGTCTGCTAAACAACCCCGAGCCACTCTTTGTGCCAAACTCCTTTTGTAAACAGTGGTTTAGGAGTTTATATGTAGGCATGTATACCAGGAAAACAAACAAACAAGAACCTTAGCATAGGTTCATTTGGACAGCTGATCTGAAGTTTTTGGCTAATATATAAACATTTGGGTATGATAGTTTTAGATAACTAGAATAGTTAATCCCTGTAATTTCTAAAATTAGCTGTAGTCTTTGAGATAACATTTTTCATAAAGACAAAATTTATGTTGTCCACAGAAGAGGGGAAAGTCTGGCACAAAGTATTTCATTTTGCCATGTTTTATATAAACTAGATTGCAGGCAACTTTTCCCTCCATTGGGAGTAAGAAAATGTGATTTGGGAAAATTCCTTCTATCCACCTACAGAGAGTGAATCCTATCTACAAAAGAGGTCAAGTTTAATCAAATAGTCAATAATCATTAGCCAGTTGTATATGCTATAACATGTATTATATCAAAGCATACTGGTATTTGAGTCATCAGGCCTGAGGGCATGGTATCATGGCTAAAAGGACAGCTGATAGCATACAGATTATTCTTATTCTGCATTTGTCACGTATCTTGCACACTTTTCTTTGTTGTCATATTGATAATTCTCTCTTGTCCATTTCTTCTGCAGCTGAACCCTTTTATACGTTGTTAATATGTATTTTATAGATTACTGTTTCTTTTCCTTTTATCTACTAGAAGCACATGAATAAAATGATTAGAATTTTCAGGGAAATAAAATCAGAGTCCTAGATCTTAATAAAAAAAATCCACATATGTTGTTTCAAGGTATGCATAGGACTTATGAGAAAGCAAAGGGGTAGAGAGACCAGCTGAGCTGTCAGTTGCTGTACTCTGTACTTCAGAAAATTGAGGCCCATTTAATTAAAGAAGCTGCAAGAGTTCTTTTTTTTTCCTGTTCTGAGAACTGCATATATTGCCATTAACAACAACGCATTTTTATATAATCTACCTGCTCCAGGAATCTTTACAGATGCTAATCACTTGATTTTTTGCATTTGTCTTGTGGATGCTTAATGTGTTACAGCCAGGAATGAAATGGCCTTGACCCATACAAGAGCACTCTTTTCCAAGCATGCGGCAAAGCTTTCTGATTTCCTTTGAAATTTCTTTTAAGTAAAAGATCAATCAGTTGGTGGCAGCAGACACATAAAAAAAAAAAAAAAAAAAAAAAAAAAAAAAAAAAAAAAAAAAAAAGAAAAAAGTGTCTTTGAAGTTTGGAGCTGCTCTCAGATGTAGGAAGCCAGGCTGGGCAATGTCCACAGATAGGCTCCCATAGCTGGCTAAAGCCCTGGTGAAGCCAGCAAAGCTGTGGATAATCACACTTGTCCCCAAACTCCTCTGAATTGGGGTATTTAACTAACTCTTTAAGGATGTTCCCCTCCCCTTCCCTTTCTGCTTTTGCCCACTGATTTTATTATTATTATTTTTTTTTTTAATCGCCTCAATTCAGCGTGTCTTTCTGAGGATTTAGCTTAAACTTAACACCTCTAAATTGCCTTGTCAGCCTTTCACATGAGTACTTGGCTCCATCAAAATGAGTGTTTTCATCATGATCTAGAGTGGAGGCTGATGGAACAATAAAAGAGTGAGTAAAAATCCATGATAAAATAAAAACACACAAATATTAAGGGCAGAGCTCATGGATTTAAGGGGTCCCAATTTCTTCCTGGCAGTGGGCACCATGAGTTACCTCAGATAGTCCTGTTTTGCATAGGAACTTGTGATGGTGCAAAGACTGAAGCAGTGACCAGTCTTTTGAAGCTCTCTGCTGAAAACCTGCTTGGGAGAGCGGGTGTAAGCTGTTTAACTTTAAACTTTAAAAATTGTCTTCGATGTAGAATCAAATAAAGTACGAGCACTTTGTACTGAAAGAGGGAGTTAATTTTCTCTTGATGCAGAAATGAGAGCTCAGGTTGTCAACAGTGGTTTGATGCCTCTGATTTTGTCTTGCTTTGAAAATTTCTTACCTCTTTAGGTCCTTGTAAACAGAGAGATCAAGATTCGCTACCCCGCCCCCCCCGGCTCTGTCTACTTATTTAATATGTCAAATCTTTGTGTAGAACTTGCATAGATCAACTAATTACAGCATGAATATTCAGCAGAAGTAATCTCATTTAAGCATTTATCACTTCCAGGTTTGGGATTTAAGGCACATTCACAGTGTATTAGCATGACACCCAGCTCTTGCACTGTGATCCTTTTAGCATACTTCTTCTGCCATAGGTCAGAGACTGAATTCAATTAGTTTATTTTCTCATGATGTATTTATTAGAAAATAAACTTCTCTACATCAGAAGCTGTTTTTACTATATGTTATACTGAATTTACTTTTACTGTTTTTCCTGGGTCATTTCTGACAGAAGCAGTGTTTGGACTGATCACTGAAACTTTTTTTTCCAAATAGCTAATGGGAAAATCCCTGACTCTATTTACACATACTCTGTACTTTTGCCAGAGTGACCTACTTAAGAGACTATTTTATTTATTTTAATTTTTATTTTTTATTTTATTTTATTTTTTCTTGCAACTGTGTGGGGAAAGAAGGAGATGAAGAAACAGCATGATCAGTTTTTCATTTATCAGTTTTCAGAACCCCTCAGAAGAATGAGCAAAAGATGTGCAAGTGGCAGTGCTTACATGCTCATTCTGACGTTGTAAAAAAGAAACAAGCATTAAGAGATGCAGTGTAACCTTTTGCATTGCACAGGCAATCACATTTTGTCTGATGCTGGTGCCCCTGTTCAAATCTCAGTGACTTGGGCTTGTCTAAAAGATCCACTTTTGTTCAAATGGTTGCAAGAGACAGTGAATCCACCCATGCTAAAGAATGAATACTCAACTGATAACATAAAGATAATTATCCTCACTATTTTTGTCTTCAAGGCACAACCAGGAGGTTTTTAATCTAAATTCATAGGGTCTTAACTCCAAGCATTTTTGTTGTATCTTTCTCACACTGGGATAATATTTGATACTGATGCTTTGTCTCTCTAATGGTCCTATTAGTTTTCCTAACCTGAGCGTTTAAAACTTATTAGTCTTCATGGTCCTTTGTTTGGAAAGTTGTAATGGAGCCATATATTTCCTTATGTGTGTTCATTGAAAATAAGTGCAACAGCATCAAATGTCAAACACCTACACCTGAGAGGAATTAAACAAGTTTCTTTACTCTCAGCCTCTGGGTAGAGTCCTTTAAATTGAGTTGCAGCTTTAAACAAAGTCAAAGCTGCCTAAGTATGCTTGTGGTTTTATCTGAAGCTTATGTGATGCTCCCTATATGCTTCTCTCACCCCTGCTGCTCTTTTAAACAATCCCAGAATTGCATATGTTTGCATAGATAGTAGTTTTTGTGGCAGTTTCGTAAGAGACAAGCTGTCTTTTCCCACTTCTCCAGATATTGGATTATGAAATTTCAGCATTACAATAATGACCTGGGTGTGACAGATTGCATTCACCCTTAACATTTTTTTTGGCTGAATGAATTCAATTCCTGTAGTCTGTATGTGTAAAGAATGTTTCCGCATTCTTACTCTTGTTTTGGTGTAATGGAGTCTTCTCCAGAGACCTCAGTGTCCTTTTCACGATGTGAAACAGTCCACAGCTGGTGCTATCCACAGGTAGTGAGTAACTTCCCTTCTCTGCACCTCTGAAAATCACAAGATCTTGTTAGATCTTAAACCTGTCCTCTTGTACTGCCAGTCCCCAGTGAACCATTTGAGCATGGTTCATAGCCCTTCCTAACAGCCCCTCTGGGAGCTGTTTTCACGCAGTGCTTTCCAGGATACATCTCCTGGTGTCTGAAGCACTGGTATGCCTTTGGTGTTCCTGTGCAATGACCCAGTAGGACTGGGTTCGATGGCACCAGGCCTAAAACGCATGGTTCATCAACTCTCTTCTGTGTGTATCCATCCTCATCGCTTATAAGGATTTCCTCAGCAATGGTTTTGTGTTTGATGTGGCTTGCTGTAAAAAAAAAAAAAAAAAAAAAAAACAGGTGGACCTGCAACTAATTCCTGAGAAGCTCCCTAGAAACCACCCTATCTGGAGTTCTCCATCTGCATTTACCAGCACAGGTGGCAAAAACTGCAGTCCTGCAGGTAATTTGCTAACTGTTTTCACGATGTTATCAATCATTTTTTATCACTTTTTGTGTGTTTGTGTGTGAAACTATGTTCAAGTTTAGAGTATCTGCATTGATTGTTAACAATTTTAGTTTTTTTTTTTTTTTTATACTCTTAACATTAAAAAATATTAGTAGGGAATACCTTGAAACTTTCATTGCTCTTATCAAGATACTTTAGTATGTGATTGTATTTCCATGTTTGCAGTAGGACCAGATATGATTTATATTTCTCCATAATTATATATAAAATCATACTTTTTCTTCTTACACCTGAGTTTCTTCTCAGGATTAAAAGATATGTTCTACTCATACACATAACCACTATCCCGGACACTTCAGATAAGGCATGAAAATCATAAATCATGATGCCTGAATTCTCCCACTAAAAACAAAACCAGTCTATGTCTGTAAACACATAATATATATTGGTATGAGGGTAAGCGGCTGTCAAAATTATTTGCCAAAAGTTGTGGTGAGTTTTTTGACGTTTAAATCAAGTTCAGCAGTTGCTCAGAATACCTTTAGTTCAGGAGTTTTCATCTGGTTTTAATGGATTACCTGCCAGCAATAACAAATGGAAACTAGGATAAAACTGCCTGTTGTCAGGAAGCTTAAATTTTACAGCAATCTGCTTTACTGTTGGAAAATTTGTAGGGGTCTGTGAACCGAAAAATATGAGTACTCCTGATAATACAGAGGAATTAATTCAGGTAGTGTTTATAGCCCATGTTCTGCAGGAAGAGAGAATAGCTGATCACGAGGTTGCCTTCTGGCTCTCTAATCTGCAAAGCTCCTCGTAATTAGAGAACTACCCTCTGCTTTAGGAAACCTGTGTCCAATTCCTCTCCTTGCCTCTGACTTCCCATGTGATTTTGTGTTTGTCACTGACACAGGGATCATTGAAGAAACTTGGGATACATCTGTGATGACAGTAGGGTGTGAATTTAACAATCTTCTACTTTGTGAAAGACAGGGAAGTCTTGAGTTTGCCAGGTAACATGGGTGTTACCTCTGGGTCTGGTTGTTTGAAGAAGACATGCTAGAAGGCATTCAGTGGGGTATTCAGTGATCCTTACGTGTTTGGTACTGTCCTAATAGTCAGGGTAGACCTGCATAAGTCCCTTGAATTCTCTCAGGTTTTTGTGGCTGGACAGAAGGTATTTGCCCTGGCATGATTGGGTACCTTCAATTATTGTATTTATTCATCTCAACAAAGCTAAGCAGGCTTGAGAGTAAAACAAGACTAAAGTTTCTGCAGTGGGACTTAAACGTTTGACCTTTAGACCAATCCAATTAAGGATGGGATTTGGTTTCCAGTCTCTGCTTATGGGATTGGAAAACAAAAGCTAGAGGCAAAACAAACAAACTGTAATCCTATATGCATTTAACATAATTCCCTCTAATTACCTCTGCACCCATCCTCTATGATTGCCTCAGACAGCTCTGAGGGATAAGGGTGCAGGGTCTGTCCTGTCCTGAGGCTCATGCAGCTCTGGTTCATTGCTAGCCAAGTGGGGAGGGGGACACTGCCTTGTCCTGTCCTCCCTTCCAGCATCTACCTCTCCAGCCACCTTCTCCCATTCTGCTCACCCTGGTCAGCTCTCACGTATCTTTATAGAGTAATGTCAGCCCTCCTTCAGTTCAAATTTTGATGCAGAGTTAATGGTTTGCTCTTTCTGCAGTGAGATCGTGCATTTGTTTGATTTTCCTTCAGTTTTTTAACTATAAGATGAAGTCAGTGACATCTCACATTGAAATAGAATAGTCCCTTAGGCAGTCTCTGTCCCATATCTGGCCAGTTGGACTTTGGCATCTGTCCTGGTGCTTTTGCCCTGGAGAAACAGTTTTTCCAACTTTATGCACTACTAAGCAAAGCAAATGCTGTGCCTGATGTGCAGGTGGGTTCGCTGCTGCTGCTCAGAGTGGTGAGGAGTGGCAACTACCTTGGGAAAGGTTGGTGGACAGGATGAGAGAATAGGCTGATTTGTACCACTTTGGACTGGGGAAAGAAGGCAATGGTGGGATCCCAAAACCACTGAAATAGTTGGTACCATGCAAGCAAAAAGTATGATATTTTTCTCCCTCCCTCTTCCATATTCTAATTGTTTATTTCTTTCCATATATATTTCTCCAGAATTATTCTTTGAAAATCCCTACCTTCCTCTATGGCCACACTCGGTCATAGATCATTTATCCCAAACATGCTTGTTCTGGGACGTTCTGTTTTGGTTTAACATTATTCAACCACTTGTGTTAAGTTTCTCTTAAAATTTTCTCAGATGAAATCTGAGCAAGCGTGAAGAGAAGCAAGAACAACGAAGGGGCTGTATTTGAATGAATCCCGAATTATGTGCCAATGTGGATATGGAAACCAAAACAGAGATAGGACTAGAGGATATATGTGAAGATATATGGACAAAAAATACCAATTCTGTTTTGCAATGTTTGGAGAAATTAGCTAAGTTTCATTCAACTCTCTGAACTCTGTGAAAGTTCTCTCAGGGCTCTGCAGTGCATGTTTTTCTAACACTGATGTTCCTTATAAGAAATCAATACATGTATGTCAAGGATCTGGTCGTGTCAGGGCTAATATTTATGTCAGTTCTGGATCCCCAGATTTAGGAACGTGAAATGAAGGCAATATGCAACAATACGAGATATGCTATTTTTTCTTATCACAATGCTATCTAAAAAATCTTGAGAAATGCCAGCTTTCTCCAGGGAGCCAAACATTCAGGTTAACATCAGGGAGATGCAGTTGGAGATTTGCAACAGAAGCCTGCATAATACAGAGGAAAGGAAGAGTCTCTATACAAAGGAAAGCTTCCTCTGTAGGAAAGAAAATCTTCCACAGTCTATGGAACAGATGCCATATTTAGGCTATTACTAAATAGAAAACACCAAAGATTTATTAAATATGTTAATCATAGTTCAGAAGAACAGCAAAGCGTAGGTTACATAGTTCCTGTTAGCATTCATACCATTCACCAGTATATTATTTGGAGTAGTGGATCAAAAAGGCTCACTGGTATTTGAGACATGCTTTTGAGACAAGCTCTTCTAAAATCTCCTGTCTGATAGCAGGTAACAAAAAGTCCCCCAAACCTGACATGCATGGAAAAAAAAGGGGCTTTCTAGACTGGATCACGAACAGTCAAATCTTGGAGTGAGAGTAACTTGGATAAGGCAGCAAAGGCTGACAGAAGGGTGCAGAGCAAATAAAAACTGCAGACCTCAGGTCTCATGGTGCAGTGTGGTGGAACTAAAGAGAATTGCTCGGGTCCTTGTGGTTCAAGATCCAGCAATATCAGTGGTGTCAGCTGCATCCCCTGGGGCCAGTGTGTGTCTGACATCCCATTACTGTCTTCAGACTTAAGTAAATCTAATTAATTAAAATACTTTATTTTCACTACTAAGTGCATTTTGGGGGTTGAAATGGATATTGAAGCAAAAAGTTGAAGTTACATTTGTGACATTATGCTGTATGTAGAAGTCTAAAAGTCACATTACACCTAAGCACTCTGCATCAAAACAAATTTTTCTTGCACAATGAAATCGAAGTTCAGATATCACAACCACATCCATGGGGCTATTTGTTTAAAAAGCTGCAGTTTATATTTTCTAAATGTTGACTCTCATTTAGAAGTAGAGTTGAGAGTCAATGGTTTATTCCTGCAGGAATTATTATGTCCATATGCACTTTAAGGCTCTTCTTTGCTTCTGGGAACCATACAGAAAACACCCTTTCCAAATTTTATTTCACAGCCTTCTGATGTCCTTTCTAACCAGGCTTTGTCAGTATGTAAAAACAAACAAATAAATAAAATATGGAGATCTCAGCCAAAAAAAAACGTATACAGGATGCTAACATTTTTCGTGCATTTGCTATTGTCTTCAAAATATTGTCATTGAATTATGTTAGTTTAACTATTATGTAAAAAGTGCTAAAGAGATGTTTCTCTCTGATGTTCAAGGAATAAGTATGTACATTTGTGAAATAAACATCCTCTAGATGCTCAAGAATAAGAGGACAAGAAATCCCTCACTTAGACTGGGAAAACATGTGCTGCTGGAGATCTGACCTATTATTATCTACTGAAGTCAACAAAAAGCCCACTGCTGCCTTCAAATGAGAGGGCTTTGGATCAGCTCCTGAGAGCTGCCTCATGCACCCAGGCAAACAAACAGCATTGTCTGCTAGGTTTGTACACAGCAGATATTGGCATTTTATTCTTGGAGTAAACAGCAGATTGCAAATTGTACCTCACGGCTTGGTGTTTCTGTAAACCTGGATCTATGTTTTAGCTTCCCAAATCAACCTGCTATCAGTCCTTGAAGAAGCCCTTTTGTCTTTCCTGCGTGAGCTGCAGCTCTGTGCCCACCTGAGACTGACTTAGCAGGGAGTGAACGTACGGGTGGTGTTCAGGCCAGCCATGGTTACCTTGCCCTGATTGTCAGTGAGGGTAAAGCAGACCTGACTTGGGCTCTCCTCTTAACACAGGACACTCAGAAATACAAAGGACCACGCTCTCTGATGGAAAAGGAGGCAAAGCCTTGGCAGCATTTGTATTTCATGAACCATGGCTTTCAAATGGGTGTTACTCACCATGGCTGTTGCAATTTAAACTCCAGCCCACAGGTTCAGCTGTGTGAGAGAGAAACGGGCATTTTTTAGGTCTGTATCTGCATAGGCAGAAACACTGATTGTAAATCCTCTAACAAGTAATCATAAAAGCAAACTGTGTGTCTTGGAGCTGTTACTGTTCTTCATAACACAAATCTGGAGTAATTTTGTAACAGAGAGCAGAATATGGCTCCATGATGGCAAGTCTACGTATTCATTCAGGCTACTACTTATTTTCTCTTCCTTCGACCCCTTCTCTTCTACCTACACACAAATACACTCTCTTTCTCTTTTTCTGTCTTTTAAAATTTTTCTCTCTCTGCTTCTGTCTCCTCATTTTCAGGGAGCTGTAAACAGGTGTTACAGGCATCTCAACAACCTCATCAGGCCCTTAGAAATCATACACGACCTCTTCTGCAGTAAGCAGTTCCCTAAGATTAACGTGGAAAATCTTTGAAGGGTGCTCAAAATGAAGTACTTCTCCATCATTTGACAGGTCTAGGAAAGCTTCTGTAATGATTCAGACATACATGAACATACATGTATCATCTTTTGTCATGCAGAGTATGAAGCATGCACAAGCGTTTCTTCATGAGATCACTTGGTGCCAGAATTATTTACCAGAAACCTGGCTCATCAGCTACTGATACAAGAGATTCCTTTACCATTGTTTCAGGGACTAAGGACATGTTCTTTCTGGGCCAGAGGATGAGCTGAATAAGGGTGTAGGTCCAGGATTAAGAAAGGTTTCATTGTTGAGAAATTGTTTGAGAAGTATCATTCATATATATATATATATATATTTTTTTTTTTTTTTCTCCTAATTTTCTTGATAGTGCTTGTTTGAAAGTATAGTTAGCTATACTGACATGCTAGCCAATATACCACTTAGCATGCTCATACCTTCATATTTGTGAGTATTTATCCTCTGAATGGATTGGGATGGGAAAAACAGAGAGAGAAAGGATAGTAAGCAATTCTTGCCCTATAGAAACAAGCTTTTCCTTACTCTCCAATGTGAAGAAGGCTGTCAGATTTTCTGTTTCCAATTTACCAATGAGGTCACCATCCTAGATGTATCCTGTTTTTCCACAATATCCTCAGTCCACTTTGATGCCTAAGCAAATATCTATTTATGTGAACATCCAAGGAGCAAGCAAAGATGGTGGAAGGTGAGCCCTGGCAGCTGTCTGAAATTTCCTGCCTTCCAACACCACTGTGCAAATATACATACCAGCAGCTGAACCATAGCAAAAGAGGTTCCAGAAATAAAAACAGAATACATAACTGTAAACAATTTCCTTTATTATGGTTAAAATGTAAGTATTTTTATCAAATATCTATAATATTGCATCCAGAATTTATTTTTAGAAAAATTGACAACCTTATCATCATGAGATATAATCATGACGTGTAATACAAAACCCCTGATAAAATATGATTTTGCTTCAGTTCCTTTCCTTATAACTCACTGCTTACACAAAAAATCACTGTACTTGCAGAGAGGCTTAGGCTTGTGAGCACATCTCACATCTTCCCGGCATTTTGGTCTCTCCTCCATCCCTTTCCCACCTGAGTCTCTGCAGTACAGCAACGATTCAGTAATCCTTGGCAGATACACTTTGAACACTAGAATTCCTGTACACAAACCAAGCAAATCTTACTCAACTATCTCTAAGGCATGAATATAGATCTCTTTCAGGTCAGACATAAAAGGAGGATAAACTAATGCTGGGAAGATGACAGCCCTTCCTCATCCAGCATCTGTCCTGTGTCTGTTCTACAGGCTGTTGGCTTCTGGAGGTGGAAACAGGGTGGGTGCTCATGTGCATAGGTGTGCGTGCCTGTGTCTGTGTAAGAGCATGGAGATGTTCTTCCCAGGGGCAGAACAGCAAAGAGGAGCAGACACCAGCTGACACAGGAGGTTGCTCTGGTTCTGGCCAGCCCCAGAGGAGATTTGGAGTGACAGAGGGACACTAAGCACCAGTTACTTCTCTCATACTCATTAAGAATGGAAGGTGAATAGGAAAAGGGGAATACACTGAGCAAAAGAAAGGGCCTATGCATGAAAGAATGCCTGGAGTGCAGGACCTCAATGACCTCTTGTTTGATTTGGATTTTAAGCTTGCCACTAGGATGAGTTTATTTTACTTAGGGCCTGCCTAAGCTTCCCACTTTTTCTCTCACTCTCCAGACAAAGGAGAATCAGAACTTCATTTTGATATGCCATCATAATCTTTTGTTTGTTTGTTTCTTCTTAACAATACAGCTTAGGCTAATTATACAGCAGACTTGTTGATAATGTAGTTTGACTGTTCTGAGTACTGGGGATTCCTCTCCCAGCCCTGCCGAATTTGTGTGAGTTGTCTGTCTAGACAGGGAAATATAAGCACAAATTTGAGAATGAGTACAATAAACGGAATGATGAGGGAGAGCATATAGGCGTTTGGAAGATACCATCTGTATGATGATGGACTCAGGAACCGGTTTCCACCATAAACCAGTGTGTGTGCAGTGCATAAAATCAATGTCAGATATCCCAGTTTGGACTAGGGAAGAACAAAGAAAAGAAAGAAGAAGAGGTTAAATTAGTAAATTAAACCAGAACAAATACAATTTACAGTACACAGCAAGCTACATGGAATACTCCAAGTTTAGTATTCACTGATGACTACTGATAGCTTTATCTATCATAAAAGCTCTTAATTATGTTTTAATAAAGAATCATTCAAATGGATCTTAGTGAAACATTCTTTTTTTCCCCATTAACAACCCTGATAATTTTTGCTAGTTCACACGCACTGCCTAGTGGTTGTCATATTTGTTAAAATGCAGAGAAAAGGCTGAAATTCAGTTGAGAGATCCAAGCCTTTTATATGCTCTAGTGCTAATCTACCCAGAACTATACTGTGCAAGTTTTTGGCCTGAATAAAACATTCACTGATTGTAATTTCCACTTTTCTACCTTCCCCTGCCAGACTGGCTCCTGCAGAGGCACTGCAGCCTGCACCAAGATTCCTCCTGATGAGGAGCCAAAATGGTGGTGTTACCAAGGGCAGCAAATTTTAGAACCTGCAGAAGCTGCAGATTTTCTTCAGATGTTTCCCATTGAGAGAGTCAGAGTGATAAAGTCATTGTCCAGATTCGTGTTGAGTTATCTTGTGAATTAACAAAATTAGACCAATAAATGGCTAAAATATTTTATGATTTGGTGTAATTTAGCAGTTGATAATTCCACAATGCCAGCTTTCCATTTGTCATTTAGGAGCTCAAGTCTTCCCGATTTTCTATTGTTAGTGTAATAATCCTGTCTGTTCCATAAGCAGCCCGAGAGAAGCTGTGTTTTCTTTCACAGGTGAGATGTATAGCAATGTAGATTTTTTTTATTTTTATTTTTATTTTTATTTTTTTTTTAATCATGCAGTGGTAAATAATACACACATCACATTTGGAGATACTAGTGGAGGAAAGCCCTAAGTCTATAGTAAACCTTTCTCTAGTCATAGTTTATATGGAAACAGGGAGTGTTCCATCTGAGAGAAAAGTAGTATTTTTAAGAAAAGTCTTGCTCTTACCTGGACAAATCGAAATTCTCGCCAGTTGACACTGTTGCTTACTGAAGGCAAGGAAGTTATTCCCAGAAGAACAAAAAAAAAGAATCCTAAAATCCCCAAAGCCAAATAAGAGTCACTAAGCCATCCATTAGTGTTGTTAAATGGATCTGTTTTATTGTTCAGTGCCTGAAAAAAGGAAGACCATATATACATTAGTGATAC
Source organism: Aythya fuligula (assembly GCF_009819795.1). Lineage (NCBI taxonomy): Eukaryota > Metazoa > Chordata > Aves > Anseriformes > Anatidae > Aythya > Aythya fuligula. The sequence continues at coordinate 23,000,388 of NC_045560.1, forward strand.
TGTTTTTAGGATCAATATGCAGAAAAAAAATATGTTTTAACTATGTGATAAATGTGATACATTAACTATCTGAAAATGATTGGAGATTTACTTTGAATGGCTACTCAAAAGGAAAAGAGGCATTATGACAGTTTTATCTCTGTAATTGTGGTACTTGTATTATCTGCTATAGATGTACTGTTGAGAACAAGTTTGTGAATATTTGTTGTTAAATAAGGTCAGAAAGTCAAAATATGTGCTATTCTTAAAGTTATACGGAGAAATATGGAAATATGTTTCTTTAAATTACTCTTAATTTAATTAATTAAATTACTCTTAATTAATTTACTCTTCATTTGTTCCTGATTATTTTACAAGTATTTAAACTACTTAGGCTAGACTGAGGCCAGAAATTCCCTCAACTCAATATAATATCAACAACCTTTGGATTTATCAGTGGTTAAAAGGAACACAGAAACTAGGAAAATAACCCCAATGTAAAGAATATTAGACTGTTCACATGTACTTGTGAAGCTCAACATGCTGGGTAGTACTTGTAAAAGAGCTGGAGGAAAAGACATAACAAGGAACAAAACTTACCTTGGAGATAATTCCATCCTCAGTTCTCCAACGTACATAGTAGCGAATTGGGATGATGAGAGTGTAAAAAACGTGCAGAAAAGCAAATGCCAAGGCTACTAGTCCAAGTTGTTTCCTACATAGCATCCATTTGTCCAGCCAGTCTGGGAAACGGCTGTATTTGGTACCTCTGTACAACTGAATGATTGCAGCAAGTACACCAGGAAGATAAACCAAGGCAAGAAGGATGAGTGCCACCACAGGGCAGATCCGATTTGGAATGGAAATTGCAATAAAAAATGAATAATCTTTGTTTTCATAAACATAGGAGTAAATTACATCACGAATCAAACAGTAGAAGAAGAAAAATGCAGTTAGGCCAAGGGACAAAAAGATGGGAAACTTCCACATTGGAAACAGCTGCAGAGGGTAATTTTCAATTTCCTGAGCAGCCAAGAGTGATCCCTGATCTAATGGTGTGAGACCCAGTGCACGAACAATATCCATCACCATTTGTTTGGCTTCCATGTCATCTCCACAGACAAACACCTGCAGCCAAAAACAAACAGAAGTTTTATTTTGCCAGAATTTTGTAACATTTTCTACTGCTGTCCTGATTGGATATGGATAGTGAGCATAAGCTTCCTAGGCTACTCACTGGCTTCAATGCTTGTCTTATTTTATATAAGTAAAAAATGTCCTATAGGTAATTTCTTGACCAAGAGGCCCAAGAACTAAGAGCAAGTATCTTTCCTTTGGGGAAGGACATCATTTCAAGAGGCAAAATTTTGTATGTGGAAAGAACAGAGTATCACACAGTACAAATCTTTGCCTAGAGCACTTGAATTTCACCACTCTTCTGAAGACATGCAGTTTGTAAGCACAAGATTTTGTAATAGTAAATAGGAGCAACACTGCCCCTACAATGGTCCATAAGGACTCCAGGGAACTGGGTACAGGGATCTTTCAAATATAGTTGCTCTGTCATGAAAGTAAATAATACTTCTTCTCATGTCTACTAAAAGAGGGAAGAAACTGTTCTATGAGTGTACAAAATAATACTCAGAATCATAGAATAACAGAATAATTTGGGTTGGAAGGGACCTTAATGATCACCCAGTTCCAACCCCTGTCATGGGCAGGGACACCTCTCACCAGACCAGGTTGCTCAAAGCCCCATCGAGACTGGCCTTGAACACCTCCAGGGATGGGGCATCCACAGCTTCTCTGGGCAGCCTGTGCCAGTGCCTCACCACCCCCTGAGTGAATAATTTCCTCCTATCTAATCTAAATTTACCTTTTTTTACTTTAAAGCCGTTACTCCTTGTCCTATCATTACACCCCTTGACAAACAGTCCCTCCCCAGCTTTCCTGAAGGCCTCCTTTAGGTACTGGAAGGCTGCTATAAGGTCTCCCTCGAGCCTTCTCTTCTCCAGGCCTCTAATCATCTTTGTGGCCCTCCTCTCGACTCGTTTTAAGAGGTCCTTGTCCTTCTTGTGCTGGGGACCCCAGAGCTGAATGCATTACTCTGGGTGGGGTCTCACAAGAAGACTTGTTTTGAAACTGAGAAAAAGGGGGTAATTTCTGCTCCCATTTTTCTTACTATGATGAAGGCTTTTACAGTTTAGATTTGGATGTCCTTAGTATTTAGTGTAGCCAAAACCATTTCTGTCAGCAAAAAAGAAAGCTAGCAATGGTTTGAGTAGTTGCATCATGCAAAGGTACTGTCCCTTGGAGTGGCAATGAACAAGGCAATAATAAATGATTTATTTATTTTTTTTCTGGAAGGTTGCTATGTTGCTTCCTATGATCAGATTGCCTGTAATTAAGGAAAGAGTTCACATGGTTTGTATGTGCTATTGTTGTGTGAGACTTCCGTGGTGATGGAGTCTGACTTAAAAAACTTTATTAATTTCTTCACCTTCCAGCTTATTTCTCCCATTGCTCATAATCATTCTATTGCCCCATCATACCCCTCACATCCCTTTTATTTTCTCCCTTAATTTTATTCTTGCATTAGTATGTTCCTCCAATCTCATTTCTGTTCAACTTCACATTCCAGGTAAACAACGATGCAGCCCTCATTTCCTTCTGATTTGCTGTCTCTCTGTCTTTATGGCTCAGCTTTCTTTCTTTCCTTGCTCCTGTAATGTCTCCTAACACCTTCCTGCTTTCTGAGGTGAGCTATCAATATTCCTTGTCATGTCATATTAGTGTCCCAAAGTAAATTTCAGCACACATTTAATTTGAGATGGGCAATTACAGTGAACATTCCATCCCAGCCTTGTCTGATTCACATGTCCCATGTGTGTGTTTTGTCTAACTGTTAAAAGCCTGTATGATATATCATAGCTCTATGAAATAGGAAGCTCCTGTGGTTCAGTCTTACCTGCCGGCTTGCATCCAGTGTGCCTGACTGCAAAGCCCAGGCAGACACAGTGTTAAAGGCTTTCACAACCTTAGCGCCAGGTACCAGCTGAGCGAGGTACTCTGCATTGGATTCAGGATACTGGTTTATTTTTAAGTTGTTGCTTACGTCCACCAGCACTTTCCCACGGAGTATTTCTGCTAATGGTGTAAGGAAGTCGTAGTGTTGCCTCTGGATCGCTATGATGATGATGGCAGCTTTCTGTGCTGCCTCGGTGTGGCTCAGCACCTCTGCTTCTTTGGGAATCAGGTTGGATGTCTGTGGGCTTCGGCTTCCAAACACAATGGGGTAGCCAGACTGAATCATTTTTTGCCCCAGAGCTCTTCCAAAATCTCCAGTTCCAAATATGCACACTGTCTCTCTTTTGTTGGATGTGTTAGGAGCCAAAGCCATTATGTTGGAAGAATTTTTATTCATCTATTAAAAAAAATTAAAAAAATAGGAACAAGCTAAGCAAAACATCAATCTCTTGAAAATGAAAGTTTAACATTTGTTCTGGTTGTACATAATAAATACCTGAGAGTTTCTTGTTTATTAATATGCTTACTGCACACTCATTTGGATGCACACACTTCTGTACAGTTTTTTAAAAACAAGTTCTGGATATTCAGCTCTCCATCTCTTACAGCACCCTCCTTTCCATCCATCTTACAGATTCTAACATTCCGATGAACCTTTGCAGCTTTCCTCTCTCAAAAGGAAAAGAGGAGGAAAGGGTATCAGAGCACTGCAAGCAAGAGTTGCACACATCTCAAGACCATTTCTGCTTACTTATGCTATAGAAAAACATTACAGAGAAGTGTGGTTCTAACCAGATTGGAACCTGGAAGGTCTTTTCGTAAAATACTTGAAGAAATGATCTACAAGCTATCTACAAAACCTATCTGTTGTCTGCAATATTTCCTTAATATGACTAGTCAGTGCCAGTTTGTTTTATTATTGTTCTTCAATTTCCTGAAGAATGTCCTGTGAAGCATTTGGACAGTGGAATTGGAGTATTTCATGTTGAACATTTATTTTTGATATTTATACAGTACTCATAATAAAATTCTCTTTGAGGTTTTTATCTACCCTCCTTTATCATAGTACCTGGAAGCTTCAAAGTCTTTAATGTATTATCCATGCCATAGCAGTATATACGCTCTGTACTTTACAGAGGGAGACCCATGATACAAATGCAGAATAAAAGGGGCTGATCCAAAGGTCTTGCAGTGGATCCATATGCTGTTGTCCTCGATTTTCAAAAGGTGACCCAAGGACAGAAAATCTGAAGCTCTAAGGAAGATCTCCAACAGGAAATCTTGAGAGATCCTGCTCTCCAAACAGCTGCTAATTCAGTCTTTACAGTAGCCATGTCATTTGCAGGAGCCCTGATTCAAGTCTTTCACAGCATCTCCGGTAAGTGTCTTAATTAAAGCTGTGGGAGTAATTTTCCAATTTGCAGAACGGAATTGCATGAAATGGTTAGTTTGACCCAAAATGATTACTTTACTACCACTGTTTATTAACCCTTTGCTCACATTCTGCTGTGAACAGCTGGTCAGAATGAAACTGCCATTTAAAAATATGGAGAAGATACACTTCGGTTTCTTATATGTATATATTTATATATATGTTTTCTAGCCAGAGAAGTTTTTGCTTTTCAAAAATATTGCATGAATTTAAACAGTTTCACCCCAAACTTGCACTTGCTGGGTGAAGAAAAAAACATAAACCACATGAACTTCCCCCTTCCCTGCTGTGACCTACAGCTGAGGGCTGTGGGTGGGAGAAGCACATGCCTTTTGGGCCTGCGCAGTGGGATATGTGCTCCAGTAGCAAGATAGAGAAAATCTGAGAACCATATCTGAAGACCTGGGCTTATATTAGCTTTCTAGCCCCCAGCTGGCATCCGTGCCTGCTCAGCACTGTTCTGGCACTAAGCTGCAGAAGCCCTGGGATTGAGAGAGCTGCACAGGGAGTTTTGCTCTGGTCAGTAGGGGCAGGCATCAGTTCAGGCAGGAGAATCTGCATGCTCGTTGCTTCTGAGGCTCCTGCAGGTCCTATGGGAGGTTTTCCAGTACAGCAAGGCGCTAGCTCCAACTCTCCTGGAGATACAAGTCCACCTACCTGGCTGCTCTCTGTATACTTCATCAAGCAACACACCCAGCATGAAAATAGGTCCTCAAAGGGACCCACATGAATGCACCTTGCACATGTGTATGCTCTGACTCATGCACACAAATGAAAAGTTCTTTGACACATTTAAAAATAGTCCTCTGAGGGCTTTATTACTGTCATGAGGCTCTAACAGGAGAAAAGCTGTACAATTGCTTTTTGTGGATAATCTGTATTTCAAAAAAGAAGAAAAAGAGTTGTATATGTAATATTAATAAATATTCCAGCCGAGGACCTAATGAGACTCAACTTTCCTATTTCAAAATTTCCTTTTAATAAAGTAGGCTCCTATCTAAAATGAAAAATAAAACTTTGTAAAACATGGTTGTCCAGCTGAAAGCTTCTTTGCTCTCAAGAAATCATTGTTATTGCTAAATGAACTATGCAGTCCATTTTCCTATCCAAAGACTGAAAAAATAAACAAAACTAAAATGGATATTTTGGGTAATATATTTTGAATAGTAATCAGCAGAAATAAATATATTTTTATACTAATAACTATATTGTTATAAGTGTTATAAATATATTGTTATAAGTGTTTCTGTTGTATAGTAATATGAACATCTCATTTGCTAGTGAGCACTGAACTCATCTTTCCAGGAAAAAGAAAGAGATTAAAAGAAAAATTAATATAAGGAACATTTTTTTTTTTCGTTTTCTCTTTTGAAATGCAGTTTCTTGGAGCACTATCTACAATATGAAGGGACTTGTACAAGGCAGTGAATATTAATCTATAAAAAGCTGAAGAGAGCTAAAGCTGCCTTTAATGCTGGTGGCCTAATTTGCTTAATACCATTTTTAACAAGAGAGACAGTTTGCTTGAATAAAGTAAGCAGAGTTTCCTTCTTTTCTTATTAAGAACTACTTATTATGGGGATGTCTATAGTTGTTATGATAGTACACATTATATACCAGAAATAAGTGGTCATGAATGATATGCTTAACAAATAAAGTATATTGTAAAGTAGATATTAATTAGTGCATCAGCTACATCTGAAAATGACATGTAAGACAAGGGAATACTGCTTTTAAATTGCAGGCTGTCTGGATTGTGCATTCTTTTAACAAATAAGGGAATTGAATCAATTTTCTCCATTATTATTATTATTATTTTTTAACCTTCTTGAACATGCGTTTGTGCCAGCTGGCTGCTGTTGAACTGAAAGGGCTATGGGCTTTGCAGTGGACTTCTGGAGGTTAATCTAGGCACTAGGTTACGAGTACATAGTACGCAGATAAATTTTGGTTTTGCTGTGTTTATTTGAACAAAATGCAGCCTCTGATGACAACTTGGTAGGTAAAGCTAAAGCAAGGAAAATGGCCTCACAGAGTCCATGACAGTGGTAGCTACAATGAAAGAAGATATTAATTTGCTATAGAAAAAGGTGTTTTATTGTCCTACATCAGTGTGAAAGATGTGTTGAAGAAGTACATTGTAAAGGACACAATGCTAGTCTGGTGTCTGAGAGCTCAGCCAGAAGGCTGATCCCGGGGTCTCATTAAGGAGCTGATGGCAGCAGGGTCTGCTCTGTGCCCATGTGCTGGGCACTCTCAAAGTGCCAGGGGAAAACAGAAATACAGGCAAAGAAACAAATAATAGTCATTCTCTGTTCTTTCATATATGTACCCATATATTACCTCAGAAAAAGCCACAGAGCTTTGTATCCATATATAATATTTTTGCTTTTGTACATCCTCATAACATTAGCCAGCTAATGATGCTTTTTGTTATTTCAAAGATAATCCAAGTAAGCTTCTTATTGATAACTGTGCCCTTGCTCTTCTCCATTGCTGTATTTCTATACAGGGAATTATCCTATTTTTAAGGAAAATGGTGGTGATATCTGAACTGATTGCCACTTGGTCAGTGATGACAGAAGGAGGCACTGAAAGAACAAAAGGGCTAACCATGCAATACTGTCATTAAATATCTGCTGCATAAACACTAGAGGAACTGAATGAAGGTATGATGTTTAGTTCGGCAATTATATGTGAATACTTCATTTATGTAGGAATTTGAATGGAGATAGGCATGTTGCTCTGTGAGTGAGAAAATAGACGGAATTCCTATCAGAAGCACTCATTAACACAGATGAAAAACAATGCCCAAAGTGGAAAAGCAGAGATGGGACTGAGGCAGACTGGGATGGAGAATGGAAAGATCAGACAGATGTAACATGAAATGGCAGACAGGAGATCAGTGGAATGATTCAAGAGGTAGAGAGACAAGATGAAAGAAGCAGGAAAGAGAAATTTTACTATTTACATTTAAAAAGAAGCAAAACAAATATTTCTGGGAGTGATTTCAAGAGATTATCTAGCCCATCTCCCTCCCTAAGACAGCATGAACTATGTTTAAACCAAGTCTGACAGACGCTTGTCTAACCTGTTTGTAAAATGTTCCCATGTGGCTCTGGCAGCTTTGTTGCTTTTTGCTGTCTCACTGGCCGTACTACTCAGCAGATTTTCTTGTGTGCAATCTATATTGCCTCCTCCACAGTCGACAGAGGTGTCAATTTATCCCTCTCCTCTTTGCAGCAGCCAATGTTGGACACAAAAGCTGTTACCATTTCCCCCCATTCTTCTCGAGATAAAACAACCCTAGATCCTTCCCTGTACTTCATGCTTCTGAGAGTGGTGATCTTTCTCCTGCCTTTCGTCTGATCTTCCTGGGCTAAACTGCTCCGACTGGTAATTAAAAGCATGGTGCTGAAACTGAATGCAGTACTCTTGCTGGGATCTCACCAGTTGGAAAGGATTGCTTTGCTTGCCTCACAGACAACACATTGTCCCACTGTCACATTTGTCTTATTCACAAGACGTAGCTGATTCACAGTCAACTGGCGATGGCTATGTGTGCTTCAGCGAGTAGTGTGTGGCAGCAGGAAGCGAGATATGAAACAGCTGGTGCTGAGCACCTGATGTTCGCTCTGTCCATGTGTCAGAAACTTCCATCTTGGACTAGCTTTGGTCCAGCACTGCAGCCTGAGTACCCATCAGCAGCTGCAGCACATTGGGGTGCACCTAAAGCATATCTTCTGGTTCAGTTTTTGTGGAGAGGAATCACATTTCCTACCCTCCAGGAACAATCTGTGGTGTAAAATAAAGCTTGATAATTAATGATTTGCTTCAACAGTGCACTTCTGATCAGACCTGAAATACTAATGTAACACATCCTGTATCATCCAACCCTTTAATGCAGGGCTGCTCCCAAGCCATTGCTCATCCTCAATTTGTATAGTGTTTTATTTTCTGACTCAGTGCTGTACTGTGCACTTGGCCCTGTTAGAGAGCACCATATTTTTTTTCAGACTGTAGCTTCAATTTGTCAGGATCATTTTGATTTCTAAGCCTATCATCTCATGTGCTTGCAGGCCTTTTCAGCTTTGTCAGATTGTCAGCTTTAATAAGCATACTGTCTATTCCAACATCTGTGCTATTTAATGAAATTCCAGAACAGGACATTATCCAGGAGAGACCCCCGGTATAACTGCAGCAAATGTAGCCTTCCATTTTGAAGATTATTAACTGAAAGACTGGAAATGCTGCTTTTGCTAGTTCTGCAGAACCTTACCTTATATTAGTTTATTCCATAATAAAAGCGTCAATCACATCAAACTGTATAGCCTTTGTGATTCACAAGACCTGTTATCCTGTTGTAAAAGGTGGGTTTCAAGTGATTTCTTCTCGATTAATCCATGTGCCTAAAACCCATTTCTTTCTTATCTTCTATTTGCTTTCTCTATTTGTTTGAGAATTGTACTTAAATGGATTGGGCCATAATTCTGTATCTCCTCTTTCTTCTTACTTCTCAGGATAGTTGTTATTCTTGCCTTTCCAGTCTTTCAAAACTTTACCTCTTCCATGCAGGTCTTAAGGATAGTTATTAATGGCTGTGGAAATGCTTCAGTTATTCCATGGACAATTTAAGGTGAATTCCATCAGCCTCACTGATTGCAAACCATTTACCTCACCTAAACCTGGTCTATTTTTTAAAAATTTTTTCTCCCCCCCACTTCATCTCTTGAATTCCCATCTCTTTACCGCTGGTGTAGAGCAAAAGAGGTCTTTGCAGAGTTGGCTTTCCTGGAGTCATTAGTTAATAGCTTGTTCTCAGCTGGATTAATCCTTTCCTTGATTTTCCTTTGACAGCTTATGTTTTTACAGTGTTCTAATACCTAGTACCTTTCTAATTACTTCTCATTTTGTGCTGTGGTTTTTCAAATCTTATCAGCATATCAGTACTGCTCTATGTTTGTACATAGATTTTGATTTCTGTATGCTTTTTTTTTTTTTTTTTTTGGTGTTTTAAGTTTCTGAAGAGCTCACAGCTTCAGCTATGCGGCTGTCTTCCTGTAATCCCTCTGCATTGCAAATATTTGTCTCAGCTTTTAATGCAGTATCTTTAGGCAGGTGTCAAGTGTTCAGACCTCATTTTCCCTCTCAGATTCTACTTCTCATGGAACATCACCTGCCCACCTTCTGAATTAGTATTATCTACTTATTATTCTGTTAGGTGAACAAGTCCGTTTTTGAGCAATTGATCTTGTCTAGTGGACCACTGTAGCTCTCAGCTGTGACAGAACCTCTTTATTTCCCCCTCTACAATTTTCCAAAATCTTTTACTAGGCCTATATTCTTTTATCTTTTGATTCAGGGCAAAAGTTTAGATAATCAAGTGGGATATAAAGACTATGAGGAGATTAATGACCAAAGTATTGCCGGGAGTTTGATCCTTAGCTGTACAAAAGAAAGGTTAATAAGTAGAGTAAGAAGAAAGTTAATGACCAGCACAGCTGTGATGGAGGAAGGTTATGGTGTTGTCCACCAGAGGATCTAATCTAATCTCAACATGTACAACACCGATCCTTTTTTTTTTTTTTTTATGCTTGCTTTTCTTTCTAAGCTCATTGTAAAAAACATAGCTCTGAAGGTGGTCATGAAGATTATATATGAAACAATTATTATGGGAGTGTAACTTTAAAAAGTGAAGAATCAAAGGTTTTCTTTCTATGTAAATTAAATATTTTGACTGCCATTTCCTTGTAAATAACAGCAGGGACTCTGTTACACTACACAAATAATTTACAGTAGCAGTCTTGAGAATGGCCTCTCTGGAGCAGCTTGCCTGTTGTTCTAGTACAAAATGTTGGAGGCAAATAGAGGTCTTGATGTAACACATCTATCTAATTATATAATATGCTGGGGGTAGATTCATCTCTAGTCTCTCCAGAAACAATATTTTTTTTTTTAATTTTTTTTTTTTTTTTTTTTTTTTTTTTTTTTCTTTCCTTCCTTCCTATAGCTATTGGGAAACACTTTGGAGTTTATTAGAAGCTTTCACAGCTTCTTTACAGAACAGCTGAACTCCAACAGTATTCTGCTGCAAAACCAAGTTAATTCTTCCCTTGGGTTTCCTAACCTTTGGTGTTTAACAGTTCTTATCCAGTGGTGAAACCAGGACATCTGGGATAAACAGCTTGGATTCACACATTGCCCCTCCTGTAGAACTTGTTTTAAGCTGCTGGCCTGACTTCTTATATCTTGTCTTGACTTCACTGTTCTTTTAACTGTGAGGATTTGTCTGTTTCTGTTTTTTTTTTTTTTTTTTTTTTTTTTTTTTTTTTTTTTCCCATATGTCTCATTTTATTAGCACAAAGATCAGTTGAATTTCTCACACAGCATCCATGTATTTAAGTCCTCAGGCCTTTGCTAAAGGTCTTTTTCAGCCAAATCTCTCTATTTCCCTGATCATGAGGAACTTGAAAACATTGAGTTCACTGCATGGTTTCAAGAACTTAGATATTTTGAACCACACAGGTGAGGCTGAGTGTGTTGAAACTCCCTTCACCAAGAGATTCAGAGATTGTCTTCCGTGAAACACTTTGAAACCAGGTTTGCATCAGCAGTATGGAGAGCACACCATCAGATTTGACGTGATTGCACATCTTAATCTTGATGTGCAACTGTGAGTTGATCTTGAGTTGGCTAATTGCATTTATGACAAAACCGGTTAAAATAAGCCCTTTGTAGTAGTCCTGTGCCCTGCAGACCTGCCCTGCGGACCTCCTTGAGCAGACTAAATAGGTTCAATTGGGTTTGCTTCCCTGATGCCTCCATGATCCTGATCCTTTCCTAGCACTGATAAACGTACATTCTTCTCAAACAATGGCAGGCTGCATTAGTGCTAACCATGGCACATTCACACCATGCTAAGCACGCATTCATGCTGGTGGTGATGAAGAAAAATGCCTACAACAAAGAGTATCAAACGTACTGGAACTGGCCATTTTTTGTATCAATTTTTTTTGCATTATTTCCTTCAAATTCTTGGGTACCTGTAGATGGGCGCAGTGAACTTCAACCAGATAAGTAAATGAGCACTTATTTCTCTTTGGAATTATGCTTTTTTGCTGGGTAGTTTTTAGGTCCTTTCTTTCCAATGCTGCCAAGTTCTCCACAGTTAAACAATTTCTCCCAGAAATGGAGTTAATTCTCATTATTGTCTTAGCTGTTTATTGCATGTACTAACAAGTAGGAGTAATTCCCATTTGTCTTTTTTTCTGGTAAATGAGAATCCTGCTTTGTCTTAAAAGCCTGATACCTGAGTCATCTATGATCAAAAGTGCCCTAATACACTAAAATTAAATAGATTGACCTATTAAATATGGCAGGGAAAAAAAAGAGAATGATTAATACTTCTTTCTTGCATAAGAAAGAAGTAGTATCACACCTTTGGATGTCTCTTTCTGTAGTATTTCACACATATATAATATTCAGTAATTCTGGTGTAACATGGAAAACAAATGAAATATGATTTAAAAACTCTCCTTGGAAAGACATGTACACTACTCTGAGGCAATTTCATTTACTTAAAATTTCATGTTACTACTCCCACAGAGACGGAATGCACTCTATAACAAATATTGCTTCTTATAAGCTGACAGTTGTAGAACCAAATCTGCCCTAAATTATAAACTGCATTTTCTGCTGTTTGATAACACCTGAAACTGAAAGACATGTGGCTAAAGTACTCTCTTGTGATTAATCCAGTACTTAAATACATAAAGAAAATAGCAGAATAGCTCCTAACAAACATATCACAGCAAATTATTCATTAATTTTCTTTCAAGCAAATGAATATCTGCTGTTCTTCGCAGCAGAAAGTCCTGAGATCCAAGTTTTGACAAAGCTGATAAAAAATAATTGTTTGAGACAATAAATCCTCCTACAGAGGACATTGCATTTCCCACATCTTCACTTTTTATCAGGAGAACACTAAAGCTGCCTGGAGGCTCTTCAACCAGATGAAGTATAGGCCTAAATAGATGTGCTTAATGTTGTCTAAATCATAGCAATGTACTGAGAGAGCTGGAAATTTCACCACCTCCAACTGCTCCCATAAACACATAAGACCCGGCTATAACCTTAGTAATTTCCTCAGCCTTTTTAGGGCCATTGTACTGTTTTGAGGGGTATAGGTATTAAGCTTTAATCCAACTGCAAAGAGAAAGAAAAGATTTCATAAAACACCAGAAGGTGAGAGAGGGCAAGGAGAGGCAAACCTGCCTGCAGTGCAGGGCAGGGGGACTGGATTTATCTCAGCTGTAATGCCCAGGAGATGTCCTGAGACCTCAAAAGACGTATTTTCAGACCCACCACACATGATAAGCACCTTCTGAATCCCTGCTGTGTCCTCGGAAGCTGTCTTCCCTCACAGTGAAGCTATTCTTCTGAGCATCTTTTGTCTGCTATTTAGAGACATTAACAAATAGCTCTGTCTCACAGAGAAGTAACACTAGAAATAATGAAGCCCGGCTTCCTAGGGATTTGTGTTTCTTGGCTGATTACAAGCACTGATTGAAGCTGTTTCCAATTGCAGGAGATCACTCCTGTAACATTTCTTCTCATGTGGATTTTCAGTCTTCCAGTGAATACAGTCAAAGCGTAGTCTTTCATTTTTCAGGACTCTTCTGTGGGGTCTTCCGCTGCCTTTTTCACAACTCATAAGGAAATCCTCTCTTCTCCTGGTATATTTGTTTGAAATCATCAGTGAAAAAGAATTTGAGGGACACATATAAACATACATACACTCATACCCCTCAGCATGATCAGAGAAATCAGAGAAATCTGACTTCCTACAGAAATCAGGCTAAAATAACAAACTTCCTAATAGACTCACACACTGCCTTTTCAGCTGTGATCCTATGTTACTGTGGTCTGTCAAAAGGCACAGAGGACTAAACAGGTGTAGGTTCTTTGGAAAGCTTTTACTAGCAGTCCATCAGCAGGATACATCAAGCAACTAACTACACTGAAAATGCAAGAGTTCAAACCGTACACTTGTGAGCTCTAGAAGTGCATGATAAACCCAAAAATCTTCCCAGTTACGCTAATGGAATTGTTGATTTTCATTTAACTTGCTTTTGGATTGGATTGGCATAACCAGGAAGAAAACAAAGCCCAATTGCAGTCCAATTGTTCCACAATACCTGTGATAAAATCAGGCAAGGTGGCTGCTGAAGCACAGAGGCCTCTGTGGTGATGGTCTTGGCTGTCTTAGAAGTTAGAAAATTAATTGCTGAGAATCCTAAACTTAAAAATATGCCTTGAAAATAAGTAAATAAAAGAAAACAACAGGAATGGTATTTGTCAAAAATTTGCACTGCCATTGATGGCAGTGTCCTCTACCGAGAAATGAAAAGATCTATTTTTTTTTTTCTTTTTTTCTTTTTTTCTTTTTTTTTTCTTTTTTTCTTTTTTAACAAAGTTCTGTTTGAGTTCATCTCAGGTTTTGCACATGGCTGAGCTGCTAATTCCCTGTCCTGGCAAGTGGGGAAGAATTTGCAAAGATGTGGGTCATTGCCTCTGCTCCTCACCCAGGCATTGAAACCTTTCTGCCAGAGTACTGCACGTCAGCTACTGATCTGGGAATGCAGCACTGCCACCTAATTGCTTGCAGTACAGCACGGGACAGAGTTATCCTGTGCCACGGTCTGCTGCACAGGGTCACAGCAAACCTTACCTGGGATCTCAGCCTGTTAAGCAGGCTTCTGTCTTCAGAAAGGTCACCTCGGTTTCTGTTATCTGTGTGATCCTGGGTCTCACTAGGAGTCTCTGAGTATCTCTTTTTCCTATCCCTATGAAATATGTGGGGTCAAGGCAGAAGTTATGCTTTTGGTTCTGTACACCAAGACCATGTAATGCGCAGTTCAGTAGCACCTGGCCCTATCTGTGCAATTGCAGTGAAGGCAAAGGTTGCTATTTGGGACACAATATGGAGCACAGGCAAATGAAAAGTTTATGCATTCTTATTAAACTTAGTTGAAGAGGAAAGAAGAGGTAACAACGAGGTCACTTAGATACCACAAAGTCCTTCACTTTGCAAACAGAAAATGAAGAAAAGCAAAGGCCAGGGCAGAGGAAATAACTTATTTTTAGGCTGATAGGGAATTTGGCTCAAAACCCTTCAATCTTAATTTTACAATGACTTATTAAAACAAGTAATTCCTTAAGTAAACACTTTTCCAACTGTGTATTAGAGTGAGAATATTACTACATAGCAACTGTTAAGAATTCATTTCTGTTAAAGAGCTTCTATGACTGGACTTGGTAGTGCTGCACGTTGGTGACCCAGAGCTTTGAATTCAATTTCCTGTACAGCTATCTATGAAAAAAAAATCTTCTAGATCTACATTGTGGAAGTATTGACCTTCTGCTCTCCTTGTACAGATCTTCCAAAAATTGTTGCATGTGAAAGAATTTAGATCCACTGGGTGTTATGATTTTTTTCCCTTAAATACATGTATGCAGTCACTTCTGAGATCAACAAAAATACACCGATCCTAACACTGCCAAAAGTCACTGAGCATAATTTGGGTTAAAAGTGAGCTGAATGTGTGCCAGGAGGTACAAAACAAAGTGTCACGCTGCTTTTGTAATTGCCTAATTGGACAAAATAATTCCCTCCCGCAGGGTGACCCTCTCTTGCAGCTCCTGCAAGGAATTGCAATACAAAATGAAGAACAGGGTTTTCTAAATTAACCCATTGTCGTTATTGTATTACCATTTTATGCTGTTACGGTTATTGCATAATTACCCACTTGTTGTGAGTACTCATGTCCTCTTTTACATATTTCTTGCTTTCACACCCGTTGTAGCATGGGACCACCCCAGAGACATCCTTCATCAAACACTCCTCGTGCTCTAATGATCCCAGAAAGTGTTTTGCTCTTTGGCAATCAACCTCTCAACTAAATTTCTTAGCACTTTAGGCTTGTTTATCTACAGGCCTACAGAAGCCTGCTCACATAGTTGGTATGGCTAATGGATTGGTGACAGGCAGCAGTGGAACACTTTGATCCCAGTCCTCAGGTGCTGTAGCTTGTCAGAGGTGGATGGCTGAGCCGTTTTCACCATTGATCAAGCAGTTTGTAGCAGATTATTATAATTAAGCACCTTTGAAGTGCCAAGTTATATGAAGCTCTGGCACAGTTCAGGTAGTAGAATTCAAATGAGATTTATTAGTATTAGATTTATTAATATTCTAATTTTTATAGGATATCATGTCACTTATGGAAATGGCTTCTCTCCACATTTAGATTTGTCCTAGTGAGGCTGTTCCACCTGGGGAAGACACATTGAGGTAAATCACCCAGACTTGAGAACAGTCCTCACTCCTGCTTTAATCTTAGTATCACCTATACGAATGCAAGTAATGGGCCCTGCATCTCCCGGAGGAGTTTTCTACCTTGCTGAGCCAGGAGGATCCCCGCCAGCAGTGCTGGGGCTGCCTCCAGCCCACCACCAGTGCTTTCCTCAGGGCCAGAAGAGCATCATATCAATGGTTTAGCCAAGTAAAAAGACAGCTTGATGACACCTTTGCAATTCTGTCTGCAGGGCTATGCCTAGTAGTCGCTGTGAGTTTAGGAGACAGCTTCATCAGCCCTGTAATTAACACGTCTGATGGCAGCTGTTCCCATTCCCACATTTCCCTGCAGCACCGATACAACCATCGCTCACCCCGGCTGCCGCCCACGGCCTGGCCGCAGCACAGTGCCCAGGCCACAACAGTTAGGAGAGCTGTAGTTGGCTGCCTGGAAAAATATCCCACAGGGAAATGAGCAAAAACAAAAATGAAAAGGAAGAAGAGGAAAACCGGAGACCTAAATGATGTTACATGAACCGATCTGCCAAGCTTGTTTCCAACCAGGCCAAGACCTGTTGCTGGAAGCTGACAGGCCTCAATGGGAAGAGTCCCAGAAAGGGAGAAGAGACAAAGTGCTGGGAATCTGAATTTGTGTATTCCTATTCTGAACCGTTTCTCACCACCCAGTGTACAACATCAAGTAAGTGAACTTACTGTTTTGTTGGCTGTGCTCTAACTAAGGAGAATACATGTTGGGGAAATTTTGAAAAACAAGAGAGTAGGTGGGTCTAAAAAGTGAACTAAAATGAGAAAAAACACCTCTTTTTTATTTTTGAGCATGCATGAACAAAAAAGTAAACATATGATCTGCAATAAGTATGTGTAAAGATGACATTCAAATATCTCTCCCCACCTTCCCCCCAAAACAGCTTTCAAAAACTAATAATATACATAAAAAAATAATATACATAAAAAGTTAATATAAAAGAGTTAATGTACATAAAAAAAAACAAATAGAAAAAGAATGTCAAAATGCCAACATCTATGAAGTATACTGCGGAACATACAAAATATAAAATGTTGCAAGCTTTCTCTGCTAGCCTTGTAAGTGAGAACAGAATGGGAGAAATTGGCTCAAAGCTTGAAGTTACCAAATAAACAGGTTTTAATAACAGCAGTCTGGGAAGTAGTGAGAGAGGCTTTAAAATATGCAGATTTGAATTACCCTTCCTGAAAGCCTCAGCTGCTATCTGCATTTTTGAGGCCCAAAAGGTATGGATTTGAGGCCCAACAGGCATGAATGAGCCCCTCATATCCATGCCAGGCATGTTGCCAATGTTTTCATTGAACTAGCTGTGGTGTGGCCCTGCGAGCTGAATTTCTTAGTGGAGAGATTATTTCACTTCACCCAAGAGCATCTGAGAGCATCCCCAGGCTGCCCCACAATGTAAAACAAGGTGTGGTATGGAGGGCAGGAGAGTCACTTCTGAAGTGAGGTCCTGCTCTGAAATAAAACACTAATGTAGGCAACACACTTTGTTAATAGTTTTGTAACACAAAATGGACTGCTTATCCAGTTATGCTTTCTGCCTTTAACTAAGGGAAATAATTTTAAAATGCCACCTGTCTAAAACTGTACAAACATGAAAAATTCTTAACGTGATTGTGTAAGCAAATTCCAATATGGATGAGTAAAGTACAGGGATGTTTGATTTTTCAATGACTGGAATATTTTGGTATTTAGTTACAGTACTACCTCTGCTGTTACAACCTCTTGCTAGTCAAAATCATTGCTATTAACAAATCTAGGAACTTCAGGAAGCCACATCTAAAAAATAATTTACATCTTCCACTAATTTCATTATTTTATAAAGTCTCCTTAACAATCTGAAAAAAAAAAATAAAAATTGGCCTATCCCATGAGTGACAGTTGATGCTTGCAGATTTAGAGGGGATATGAAATTTTCTTATATCAAAGCTGACTAACAGTTCTGACAGCTGCAAATGTTCTTTGAATTAATAACATGGTGCTGGCATAAGACAATGTTTAAGAAAAATCCATTTCTTTCTGCAACACTGAAGCCCTTTGCTTATAAAATATTAAACAGGATTAAAATTAGTATGCTGCTTGAGCAGGAAGAGAAAACATGAAATCCAGATGTGAATCCAGAAGTGAAAAGAACCCTTAGCTCCAACTGTTATTATGGGTATTTTATGATCTGGGGTAAATCAAATCTGCTTGGAGTACCTCCAGATGTTACTAAAATTCAAACCAGAATTTTAGCTCTTTAGGTTTAGGAAATAAAATCCTCTGTTCCGATTCGTCATTTAAAACCCACTGACCAAAGCTTATTTACAGAAGCTTTCTCTACTTCCTTAACTTTAGCAAACACCTGTGAAAGATTCAATAAACTTGTCAGATATGTAATCTCTCTGAATACCAATTGACTAATGCAAAATTCTGGTTGCCCTAACTTTACAGATACAAATGCTTCCATATGTCTCAGTGCTTCCTTACATCATCTCTTAGTAGAGTTGTGTAATGTCAACACAAAGCCCTGTTTTTTTTTTGTTTTTGTTTTTGTTTTTGTTTGTTTGTTTGTTTGTTTGTTTGTTTTTTTGTCTAGCAGGGAGATGTTGAGGTAAAATTTTATCAGTACACTGATAGTTGAGTTTAAGCCCGCCTAAACTTCTTAGTACCAGTCCAGACATCCTGCTTCCTGATCCCACCTGCAGAAGTGAGAGAAATTTGCAGACCATCTCTGTAAAACTCACCTGTGCACTCAACCTTCTCCTCTCCCCCCTAGGCAAACCAGTGCCTTCCAGCTGGTGAGATGCTGTTGGTGCTGGAGCAAGAGCTGGCCTGAGGAGCTGCAGAGAGGTCCTATTGCCCAGAGCAGAGTGCAGAAACCCTGACAGCCTCACTGGCATTTTATCTAGTGGAAGCCAGGGTGAGCATATGGGGGTGGGAGAGAGCAGGGGATGGATGTTGCAAGCCCTGTCTATGCGGCATGAAAGAACTTCCCGTCAAAGTCGCAGGGAAAGTCCCAGCCTGTGTATTTACAGCTGAGGTGAAGCCGTGGTTGCTTTTTTTTTTTTTTTTTTTTTTTTTCATGCAGGCACTGACTTGCCCCTTGGCTATCAGCCAGCGCAAAGGTTTGGCTGCGTTTCCCTGCTCTTGGAGGACTACCCTGAGAACTGCAGAAGGCAGGAATGCTGTAGAAGCACAACAACAATTATTTGCCTGGAAGGAGAGCTGCTGTTTTGCGTGAGAGCTCTCCTGGGCCATTACAGCTTAGGGTAGGGAGAGTAAGAATGTCACATAAGGATGAAAGGAATTTGGCATGAGGAAGGCTGAAAGTACCTGATCCCTGAGATTCTCTAGATATTTTTGACAGCTACAATGATCCCGTGGAGTCAGAGCCTGTGATGGACACCTACTGAGAAATGTGTCTTTAAGGCATAAGCCTCTGGTAGGATGCAAAGGTCTAGATGTCACATATCTGTTTGGAATGGGATGTGATTCTGTGATAATTCAAAACAGATGCCTTAAGCATCAAGAGATCATCAGGACAGGACCATAGTGCAAATAGTAGAAAGGGGCTCGGAGAATCACACTAGCACTGAAATTTCTTATATAAATGAGAAATTTGGAAAATGAATTGAAGGGAATTTAAATAACATTGCCTTCAACATCTGCAAGCAATGCTTGCCAGTAAAGAGAAAGAAAGTTAAAATAACTAAATAAATATTTCTTACAGCAGCTTGATTTTGGAAGACTTAACAGGAAACTAACTAGGAAAACATAAGAAGTCATAGAGAACATAAAACATAGAAGTAACCAAAAAGAAACAAGGACAAGAATAAGTTAAAATCAGAAGAATCCATGACTACACTAAAGATGTAGAAACTATATTTGAGAGTTTGATTTCTAGAGAAGAGAACAGATCATGTTTCAGCTCTTGTCATCAGGCAATCAGGTCATGTTTGAGAATTAGTTGTGCTATGTGAACAAGAGCACAAGTCCATGTGATGCCTAAACCACTGGAAAAGATTCAGGATCTGAAAAAGATATCACTTTGGAAGAGCTTGCAAGAGTCAGCAAGGTGTGCACAGCATGGGCAAAGTGGCTCAGAATTTCCTCTAGGAACAAAAGTCACTGAGATGGTATCAGGTTAATCAGAATAGTATTCATTTTCAGCACACGTCAACTAACATGTTGCCAAAAAAGTGCACTTTTTCTTTTAATGCACTTAAAAGAAATCTTAAGGGAACACAAAAGAAGACAGTTGACTCAGAGAACTTAAAATCACAAGGCCAACCCCTTGGAAGATATATATGAAATAAATATATAATAGATGGAAAAAGAGAAGAGACAGTCAAGGTGATCTAAGCTTTTAAAGTCTACTTAACAATATGAGTATAGAAAGCTGAGAAAGAATTTGAAGCCATTTCCTTATGGATCAAGATCTCATGAATATTAAATAATGTACGAAAGAGTTGAATTGTCCAACAGTTCTCACACCTGCACAAGTCCTTCACATTGTAAGACCAAGCTTAAAGAAGGAGCAGGATATGCTCATTGCTCTGGGATGGCTGGAGGAACTGTTAGAGTTGTTCTTGTAGTTATAGAAAAGACATATGAAACCTCTTGTTTGTCCATAGATAGACCTGAAAGAACAAAACAAGACTGTTACAGTGCCAAGCAGAGATATGGTCGGTGACAAATACCTTTCTGTCTTTAGTACATCACTGGGCTCCTGGCAGGTGTTCATATTTGGAAAAAGAAAAGAGCAGGTGTTTCTGAACTTCCATAAAACCTTTGTGAGCTGCACTGTTTTCTCAGATGTTTATTTAGGCTGCATTTAGCACCTGAGAAAAAAAAAAGTGATAAATTTTTCATGCCATTCAGGTTAGTGAGATTTATACAGATGACATTTAGATCTGATGAAAAACACTGGCTCAGAGCAGCCATGGAACAAAACTGTGCTTCTGGGCTGAAGCTGGACAAACAGGACTGTAAATGCCATGTAACACAAATAATAATATAAAAGAAGAAAAGTTAGAACAAAAAAAAAAAAAAATAAAACAAGTCAATCATCAGAAAATATGCAGCAATTTGTCTGCTCCAGAAATATTTGGATGCTGAATTTTGTAGATGAACACACACCTAATGCAGATTTTCTGACTGCCATCAGGCAAAGATTTCCAATTATATGGGATGGAATTACTGAAAAAAAAAAAAAAGGAGAGAGAAATAGAAGGAATTATTTAGACATTTCAGACTTTACAGGAAATAATCCATGGAGGATTTTGGGGCATATATTGATGTAGTCATTTAAACACCGTGAATAAAACAAATAGTCACAGTAGTTTATGAGTTAACAAAACTTAGGTATGAATACACTCAGGAAAAAGAAAAAGAAAAAAAAGATTATTTAATCTTAGGCATGGAAACAAACAAAATCATACATTTTAATTTGCTGAAGGCCAGTGATATTTAAAACTGATTATATATTATAAGCAATTACCAAATAGAGCCTGCCCAATGCTTGTTTTACTTCTTTTTTTTTTTTTCTTTTTTTTTCTTTTTTCAGATATGAAGTGTGACTCACAGGTTCAATATAACCTTGAAATTTCAAGCAGGGTTTCCAGAGCATTTGACAATGGAAATAAATCCAGAGAGAAATTTGTACATGCCACTCTTATTGTAACAATAGTTACTGGGGATAATATGCTTCATAAAATAATGTGTATCATTAATGCAAGATTAAATTTAGCCTGAAAGCATGAGGGAGGTGAACTTGAATGTACTACTGAGAAAGATCTTCCAGAGCATACATGTGGATAATTTCAGGATTCAAATGTATAAAGAAAAGGCCAGGGACATCATGTACATGGATCAAGTACATTGAGTTCAGCAATTGTGTTTAGAAATAGCATAAGGTGTATCTTATATAGTGTGGCTGTGATGAAGACCATATCTAGTGAAAGAGTTTACAGAAAACAGAAAAACAGCAAAATAACTGAATCCTGAGAGGATGTGTTTATTTGCACTTACTACTCGTTTGTATTCCAAACCATTATTCTCCTTTTCCTAGATAGCCTTACTATCTTTTACTATTTGTCTCTGACAAGCATACTACACAGAAACATAGTGTGTGTCAAATTTATTTTTGTTGACATAGCATACCTGACGATAAGCAAAAGTTCAGCAAACACAAGCTTAAGGGAATTATGCTTTTAGAGAGGTCTTGTTCAGTTCCTCAGTCCAATAAAGCAATGAAAAAAGGCATGAAAATACCAAGAAAATTTACTGCAGAGTCCAAGTCCACCTCAGAAGTGGATGCACCACGTCTCAGTGGCAGGAAGGCACTCAGTGGCAGGAAGGCACAGGCTGGGCTGGCACTTATTTTGCAGAGAACTGGAAACAAGGATTTGCATATTGAGATCAGCCTCAGGTGTGAAGACACAGAAATACAGAGACAAGCAAATTGCACCCATATAGACATCAGCGGGAGCCCTGGGAGCTGCTGGTGCTTCCTGGGCTGCGCAATGCTGAGGCAGGAGAAATGGCCTCAGATTGGAATGAGCCCCAGGCCAGGGTGTCAGAGCATTTATGGGGAGAGTCAGGGCTGCTCTGGCCTGTCCTTCAGGGAAGGGTGCTGCTAATCAACTTGTTAGTCCTGTCCCTGCTGAAGTTCTGCCTCAGCTCCCTGCCACCACCCTGGCTTGGCTCAGGAGGGGAGTGCTGGGCTGATTCTGTCTGGACTGCATGGGTTTCTGCTGGGGCCAGATCCTCCTGGACCTGGAGGAGGTACGGACAGGGCTTGGTCCAAACCTCTCTCCTCCAGGCCCTGCCAGGACCCTCCTCAGAGCAGGCAGTCTGGCATACAGAGTGCTGATGTGTGCTTTCCTCTGCCACTGCCAAGGGCTTTGCTATAATCGCAGCCCTATACCGTTCCCTACAGAAATCTACCTTCGGGAGGTTTGTCTGGGCTGAAGGTCTTCTGCCAGGACCTCCTCTGCATCTGAGAACTCTTGGGAATAACTAGAACCTCTGCCCCCACCTGGAGGTGGGACCTCCTTGCTACCCAACTTCTACCTCCATGTGCAGGTAGCAGGTCCCTCTCAGCACGAGTGACACCTGGTCTGCCTCCAAACCATGCTGTGCTCAGCATACCTGTGCTCCTCTTGGACTCTGTTTCCTTATTCTTGTGTCCTGCCTGGACACCAGCTGGTGGGACATCTTTGTCCTGTGAGGAAACCCACCTTGTCCCTGTGATGGAACAGAGGACAGGCACACGTCCATGTTGCAATTTGGGCTACTTTGTGGGTGGCCTGTGCGTGGCAAGCAGGAGACCTGGGTGCACAGGAGCATGAATGTGCCAGGATGCTTTCCCTTTCCTGGCTCTCCCATTGCCTTTCTGGCTCCACTTTTCCCTTCACCCCTTCATTTTTGCCTCTTTCACCCAAAGTCCCTGTAAATCACAGGACCTCCTTGCTGATGTGCTCCAGGCTGTGGCCACACTGTGCATCCATGCCACCAGCAAGAAGGAGCACAAGAGAAGGAAATCTGTGACTGTGGGGCTTGTCTTCACTCTTCTGTGGCCAAGCAGGGCACCCTACTTAGGACAACAGCCCCCAGCAGCCTGCTGGGAGTGGTGTGCTTTGCTCTGTGTCTCCTTCTGGGGTCCATGTAATGTATTTTTGAGTGCTCAACCCTCTCTTTTCTTCCATTCCTTTCTTTTCTCTCCCCTCTTTTATATATGTATTTGTTGTCTCCTATCATCAGTTGCCTGTGCTCCTTTTTCAAGGAAAAAAAAATTAAAAAGAGCAGTGGTGTTACAAAGCTGCATGTTTGTAGGTTGTTTCCCCAGGCTCAGAGACATTGTGGAAGAAATAACAACCTTCTAAAAAAAAATCCAAAATAAACCAAAAAAGCAGAAGGGAAAGAGAAGAAAAGAGGCACAGAGCCTGTTATTTTGTGCTGCAAACTCTCCATCAGACAGTAAACACACACTGAGTGGGGAGTCCCAGGACATATGACCCAGGAATGCTGCCCCTGGGACAACCAGTCCCAGTGTCCTAGGGGAGGCAGCGTGCCTGCAGGACACTCCAGGGCACCTCAAAGGCTGATGAAAATTTACTGATAAATGAGATCTCTAGGCTGGTGATAAATATTTGTAAGTCTCTGTTATATCACTGTTTGAAATATACTTTTTTTAACGTTTTCCTTGGCAGGGTAGGTATAGTCTTGGGATTGTGCCTTAAAGTTTTAGCATCTGAAACAAAAGTTCTGGCTATAGAATTGTAAAGCCTTTCTTTGTTATATGCAGCCTTCACAGATCGGAGGACATAATAAAACAGATCTGTTGCTAGGTGCTTATTCTGAGGTCCAAAATTGCAAAAGTATTCAGACATCTGCCTCCCCTGGAAGTCTATGTAACTTTCAGGATTTATATCTTAGAAATCACAAAACACCATCAAGCACAAGTTAGCCCAAATCTCAGTGATGCTGGAATAGGACGGATTTCTACCTGAAAATAAAGCATGCAATAGCATGATTTAAAAATGAACTTTGTCCTGTATTCTTTGCCCCATATAATGACATTTCTGCACATAGTTTCTCGGAAGTGTAAAATTGGGACAGTAGTGTTTAGGAGTAGCTGGTTTCAGAACAGCTTTCCCATAATCAGTAAAAATATGTTTCTTGTACCCTTCAAAAATCACAGATGCAGGTCTCACTGTTAAATTGGTGAGGTTTCCACCCAATGGCGTCATCAGTGTCTAGAAATAATTTGGAGCAACTTCATGCTCCTTTACCTCTAATCTGTTCTATGAAAATTGATTGGAAAAAATACATTTAGGAGTCAAATTAAATCATGTTTCCCTTTCAAAAAAGCCAACAAACTCTCTTTTACTTTGCTTAACACTCTTTACTGTGATGGTTAGTTTTCTTCACGTGCTTAGGCTGAAGCTGTCAACTGCAAATATTTGCTATCAATTTCTACAGAGCAGGAATATCCAGGGTGCTTCTAAACATAAGCTCTAGTACATTTGACAGCTCTAGTTTTCTTTCTTGCTGAGACATTAATCTGTAAGACTGTGAGAGAAGCACTGGGAATGCAAGCGGGTGAGCAGCACAGGTCTCTTGAAGTTGCAGACCAAGATTAACAGCATTTCATAAGCTGCTCAACAAGTGAAAACACAAGCTAAAATATACAAACAGAGAGATGAGCTGTGATGTAATCAGATGTTCAAAGCTAGGGAATAGGTGAGTTTTTGGAGAAGACAGCCATTTTGCATTTCCTTCCTTCCATAAAAATCACTAACATCATTCAGCCTGTCTACATAACCAACACATGCTTCATTTTGATCATCTTCTGGAGAAGGTGTTTTAGAAGTGAGGAGAATGAGAAGTGGAATCATTTTTCATGTTGTCAGAAGTGAGATTGACACATGGGAGGGCTGGAAGTTGGTAATGAGTGAAGCTTTTTCCATTTGCTGTTTCCTGCTTGGCCAAAGCTTTCTTGGATTCCTGCCTATAAAGTTAATATCTGCAAAAGAACTACATTCACATACATATGTGCGAGATGTCTCACGCATATTTATGCAATTTCCCAAGAGACATACAGCTAAAATATCATGTCTTTGTATTCTAAATAAAAGAAGTTTTGGTCAGGTGGTGTTTGTAATTTCACAGAGTGAATTCAATTTCTGAAATTATAATACCATTTGGTATCAGCCTTCCTTGCTGTTTCAGCAGATAAAGCTACCTTGTATCCAGAAATAGCTTTTGTGCATGCCTTTCTGAATGCTACTCTGGGTTCCCGTTGCCTTCAAGCTTGTTGCTTTGTTTCTAATTAGTCTTTCCCTAAATTACAACAAACACATGACACTATTGTTCACTTGATTTCTGGGAATACAGTCTGATGATGGCAGTGCCTACCAGGAGGCCAAAACATTCTCAGATGTCTTTGATATGGTAATTGTCTGATGTGGAACAATATGCAGGATTTTAACTTCCTAGCATTTCACAGATAAACTATACTGTGATTTTGTCTGGGATAGAAAGCAAAATACCTGCAATTGAATTATTCTGAGAATATCATTCAGGTATGGTCAAAGCAAGAGCATCTTGGAAAGAATATCGTAATGTTTCAGTCAGTGGTCCAACGCAAAGCTTAGAGCCCGAGAGTCTGACAATTTCTGGAGCTGTAAGGGTGTATTTTGAAATGGGTTGTGGGGAGGTATGAAAGTTGCACAAATATGATGGTGTCATATTGGAAATAATTCATTTATATAGAGTGTCCCCAAAAGCTAGAGACAACACACTTTGAACTTCACAGCAGTGGGTGCCATGTTTAGGGATTTGTATTCATGTTCAATAGAATTTCAAACTGGGACTAGAAAAAGAAAGACCAATATAAGAAAGATGTATCTGCAGACCATAATGCCTCTGAGTTGAAATCTGCTTAGGCTACTTTGAATAGATCCTCATGGTCTAAAAGCCATATGTGTCCCCTAAGTCATTCCATTGCATCTAGTGTTTCTCTTAAAAGTTTAGTATGAACATCCATGAGTCAGGGATGATGATTTATTTTTTAACTCCAGTTTCAAAAAAAAACACCAGCATTTTATCTCATTTCCCATATTTGGGATGAAACCATATTCTGAAATTTGAAATTGCTAGCAAGAGAGGAAACAAGGTTTTTAAAATCTGCCTGTAATCATGCCAGACTATTTTTTCTTATTTATTTAGTGTCTTTGCAGCTATAGTCTAGCTAATGAAAAAATGAGCTGCAAGGAAAATTAACCCTAATAATAGGAGAATAAAAAATGTAAAGAGATCAACCAGTCAATCTGCTGGGCTCAGAAAGAATTAAAAAGCCCCAAATGCATTTTGATCACCTCCCTCCAGCAGCTAGGTAATCACACCACTCGTATAGCCAGAGTTTTTGTAAAGTTCATTTGCTGACAAAATCACCCCCACTCCCCAAATACTCAAACATACAACAAGGTCACAGAAGCTGAACAAATTATCACATATCAGCTGAACTGTACTCTCTTTTCAGGTCCATGCTCCTTACTTATTCTGATGAATACTACCACATTAGTTTAAATCCTTTCCTATGAACTCTGCAGTACCTAAATTCCCCATCAAGCTTGCTCTGACTGCATATGACTGCACAGTATTTGTGCCCTGCTTTAATCCTTCCTGACAACTTGTAAAGATAGATTTTCCAGACATAAACCTAATACATATGTCTCAGTATCATCCAACACAAGAAGAGCTTGAAAAGCTCTCTTTTTTTTTTTTTTTTTTTTTTTTTTGTAGGCTAGTTAGACATACAGAATATATTTTTGTTTCCCTCCTTTTCTGTTTTCCTTTTGCAAACAGGAGCTTTATCATCATGTGAGGAATAACCAGCAGACACATGCAAAAATAAAAGTTAACATTTCACCTAGGAGGAATTCCTCTGATATATTTGAAGACATGCTAGCTTAAGAAGGGTAGAACTTCATGTCCAGTGATACATTTATGACATTACTATTAATCAGGCATAAAGGATTTGTACTGCATTGTGACAGAGAGCAATAACAAGTGGACATGAAGGTGAATTGGTTATTAAGCAAGTAAATGACTTCTGTTGCCAGCCTGGCACTGACTGACAGGACTTGAATGTCTGTAGTGTTGTCAGATTTCCCAGACTCCTCAGTAGTTTTATTCAAGGGATTTTTGTATCTGGCCATCATTGTTATGCTTGGCCACCAGGCAGAAGACAGAAGAATAAGTCAATTGAATGATGCAAGGCTCTAGTTTCACTGGGTAAGACCATTGTTTGGACAACTCATCTCATTTGGTGAGCAGGACCTGAGCAGTGTGGCTCAAGTTAAATGAAAGTAAGGTCATTAATCAGCTCTTTAAAGAAACCAGGTTGCACTTGCCAAGGTTATATGGTGAAGAAAGTTGTATACAGAGCAAATTTAGCCTGTGCTAATGGTGTCAGTTGGATAGTAGGTTCAAAGATGAGATTGATCCAAGGGTGAGTATCCCATCATCCCACCAACTCTTTCCTCTCTCATAGCCCAGAGTACCTTGGCTGCCTGCAATCTCAGCTGTCTTCATGTACATTGAGAACATGAAGAACATTTTTTTTTTTTTTTTTTGAGAGAGAATAATAACACTGGAAAGGATGAGTCTGAGCTCCTCAGAAATGACTGTGAGCTGTTTTTGTTATACCATACTTACAAAAGGTCTTGCTTTTCTTTGCAGAAGAACAAATATTCTGTCCTCACAGTCTTTTCCCTTAACACTTTCATTTTACTGACCTCACAGCTCTGACCGTGCTCTGCTCCTATTTCTTCTAGCTTCTTTTATTTGTCCTTTCAGCTTTTTAAAAGTACTCTTGCTACTAACTGTGGGCTTTTCTCTCTCAGATGGTATCCCAGACACATTAAGATTATTTTCCTGCAGGTAATGTTTACTGATAACCCAATGAAGGGGGAATTGAAGGTCTCCCAGAAAAAGTAAAGATGCAGACTTTTAGGTTTCACAAGTAGTATTTCACAGGCAGTTGTGCTCGGGAAATATGCTGACAGCAACCTTAAGAGAATGTGTAAGAGAAGGATACTTTTCTTCCCAGTTCTACTGAGCCTTCTGTCCTCCAGCCCCCCAGCCCACTTCTTCGATATTTAGAAAAATCAAAAGGTAAAAAGGTAGAAAGTTCAGGCAGAATGTGTGAGATGATAGTAATGGGATTGGATACACTGGCATGTATTATGGTACAGCTGTTGTCATCTTGACCATTCTCTCTCATCCTGTTATTTTTGTGAGAAGTTATTTAAATATGTGTGCATATACCCCAGAGGAGTACTCCGTGTTTTGCTTTCTATTTTTTAAGAATGTCAGGAAGTTACAATAAATATCTCCATGAAATTTGCTTAATAAGAATTTTCAGAAGCATTTGTCATATTTCTGCTAGCAAAGTCAACTGAAAGACTAATTTTAGCAATGTGAAAAGCTGCTTCTATTGTGACAAAAATTATGGCCTAAGGGACAGAGCCACCCCCTCTAGAAATTAATACTTACAAAACCACATTTCTGTCAACAGTCTGATGGTGATGCCATGAGAAGCTACTAATGGGAAAACAGAGCTGTCAGAATAAAAAGTGTTCATCTTCTCTAAACCAAGGAGCCTTTATTTATTTTTCCAAGCAATAGGCACAACTGAACTGTTTCTCTGAAATCTCTGTCTCCCGTAGATAATATGCTTGGTTTAGTACTAACTCATACTTCAACCTCTGTCTCATGTACTTGGTATTTTTTTTTTCATCATGCAGACCACATTCTCCTAGGAAAAACAACTTTCTTAATGGTTTTTTTTTTTTTTTTTGGTTTTGTTTTGTTTTGTTTTGTTTTGTTTTGTTGTTGTTGCATCCACAATTACAGCCAAGCTTCTTGATCAGGGTACCAAACAAAACACAACATGCAATTTACATGGGCTAAAAAAACACATATATATCAATCCAAAAAGTAATTAAAGCATTAGCAACCTAGTTAAAGTGTTATTATTTTTTTTGGGTTCCATTTTGATTAAATCAAAAATCAAAAGTCCCAATTATTATAGCTTACTCCCACCCATGATACCACTGAAAGTGGTACACACCATATTTCTCATCTCTACTACTTTCTCCAGTATTATGCTCACCCTTCTGTTGTTCTTCAAGAAGCAGGAGAAAGAGTTATGGTGAGTTGTTAGTGTACTGAGTCCTTCACTGGGAGAAGTATGATCTTTCTGAGGGTTTCTTCCTCCCTACTGCAGGATCTGCTTGGGGCTATTTTTATACATTTCCTAGCACGCTGCTCTTTTTTCATTGGTCCACAATTCCACTTTATATCTAAATATACTATATATAGTACATTTTGCACATTTGTTCTTTGTTCCCTTTATCTTCAAAGCCAGTTTTACTGGCCTCTCCGTAAAAGGCTTAATGACCAATAATTGATCATTACTGATTTGTTTATAGCCTATGAGCCTCTGTTTCCATTCTGTCTCCACACTTTCAAAACCTCTGCTATCATCCATTACTTGTACTATATTAGTTTTAGTCTAGGCTCATAGCTACCTCTACACAAAATAGCTACTACTCCTCTACTATTATGTACTGAAATCTCAACAGTACTGTAGCAGTAGGCATATTAATACACAACCCTACAAAGCTAAAAAAAAATAAAGGAATTAGGTAATATTCACCTGGCAGGTAAATAATTGCTGTTATAACTCATCTGGCTGAAACAAAGCTCCAGGCAGGCCAAGACAATCCAAACACAGCCAGCCTGACATGCCCTAGCTCTACGGCTTTGCAGACATAATGCAAAGGTTGTGACCTCTTACTAGCAAAGGTAATGCCACACTTACGGGGCTGTAGGGCTCTGCCCAGTGGAATTTCATGCCTCATCTACGACTTTGAGGCAGCAAAGAAGTCTTAGCCAAGGATTTCGTCAACCTTAGGAAAGACTCAAGGGGAGAAGAGGGGTTCCTGTGTTCTGGGTTGGCATGTACGGTCTGAAAACTTGTTCTTTCATTGTATGCTACATGCAGTTGACCAAGCCATGTTCTGACAAGAGGGCAAAGTAAAATCTCCTAGATAGAAAGTAAATGTTAAAAAGAACTTACAGGATTCTTCACTTTCCTACTGAGTCCTGTAGCTTATCTATTCAGAGGAACCTCACTGACGCATAAAAAGAATGAAAACAGATCTCATAATAATGAGGGCACATTTCGGTTTTCTAACAACCTGCTTTATGGGAAAGCATTCCTTCCAGACTTGAGCTTTGTGTTCCAGTTTGGCCTCCGGCTGGTCCAGGCCTGCCCTGCAAGGGAGAAGGTCAGGATTCAAATGGAGAAGAGGGAACATGCTGGGGTAGACCACAAACCATCCTCTTCCATCACCATTGACTTTTTATTTGCTCCTGTCTAGATGAGTTGTTTGAAACAACTGCAAAAGAAAGCAAGGATAAATTCAGTGCCATTTCCTTAAATCATTTCAAAAACTTAAAGCTCATTCCCAGGGTTTGTGTTCAGGAGGTGTCCCTCAGTCTTGTCTTAAATGCAACTACTTTTTCAGGTGTCTGCGGGAGAGAGGGAGTAGATGACAGAGGCCTGGACACAGGATATTTGTGCATACCCCATTTGTCTGAGGATATTCTAAGTTGGGGAGCAGGCTACCAAACTTTCCTAATGGCTATGAAACCCCCACTTTTTGGTACAGTGAAGTGAGAGCTAAGAGTATTGGCAGAGAATCCTCAGACAGATTTCTTCCCTCTGGTTGTATATCGTGGCCTTTTCTGCAGCACCCGTGTGCTCTGAATGGGTGACAACAGCACTACACAATAAAACTCTGGTGTAATAAATGACATGAACAATAAAACATCTGCCAGTAAGGAAAGTAACTGTCCCAGATAAATGTTGCAGGCATAGTGGAAACTCCTGCTGGTTTATTATAGCCAGTTTATAGGATTTATTTCTGTTTCCTCTGACACTAGGAAAAATGAAATTCTCAAAACATCTTTAAAACAGAAGAAAACCATTAAATATTAAATTACTTCTACAGTGATGGTTAATGTAAGCTTCTCACATCAAGAAGAGAAATTGGATTTAATCAGTTTCTTAAATTCCATTTCAAATCATTAGAGCTGCATATACTGAATATGCTTACTGAACTGAATATGATTTTTACTAAACAGAAGATATCCACTAAAGAAGACGTGTATTAAAAATGTAATTCCCATGTAGCTTTATATGAGAACCAGAATATAAAAACTTATATACATATATATATTATTTTGTTTATAGGATCTGGGATTATAAAATTATCAAGGAAAATGCACTGAAGTAATTAGGATGATACATAGGCTTCTTCAAAAAAGATGAAGGGCTTGGTACTCTCATCCTTTGCATGCCATGTAGTCACTTACCTATTATAACTTTCTGATAACCAAAAAAAAAAAAAAAAAAAAAAAAAAAAGTTACTGTTTTGGTCTTGTAGAATGTAATTTCTAACATTTATTGACAAATCTGTGTTTCTTTGAAATTAAATCCATATTGGTTGTTTGTAAAATCTGATTTGTTATTTCAGTTTAGCCATATACTCACACATACACTTAATTGATACCCAATTATCTCTTTTGATATAGAACTGTATTAAGCAGACTTGTTTCACAAATGCCATTAGGAAATAATGTTGATTTTTTTTTCCTAAAATAATATTTCCTACTTGTTTTAGCAATAATTGATAATATTAAGAGTAAAAAAGATAAATAACCTAAGCAGATTTTATATAGTTGCAGTAGCAAAAGTTCAAAAAAATGTTGGTTTTAGAACATGTAATATTCACAAAAGTTGTTAATATTTATTGTCACAAAATATATTAATTTGAAGTGTGCTCAGAAATAAGACAGAGAAGAAATGTAACTTTTGAGTAACACTGAGTGAATTGGAGATAAAAAAAGCATTGTATTCTATATCATTGACTATTGTATTCTATATTATTGACTAATTAATTTTGCAGTGATCAGCTATAATAAACTCATAGACATATATGTAAATAATTACAAGTGCATACACTATGTGATGAATGGTATGTTGGTCTATGTTGGTCATTTTATTGTAACTGTGGCACCTGAAGCCTATTTTATGATACATATTTAGACTGTTGTTACTAAAAAGAGGGGATACTAAAGTACCTTAAGTACTAAAACTGTGGGTGTGTGAGACAGCAGAGCCACTAAAGAAAAACAATAGTGTCTTCAAAGGAAAGAAAATGGCAAACATAAATGCAAATTTATACATAAAGGAGGCAATGTGGACAGTCATGGAACTGCTATGTGATCCTGCAAAAAATGTGCTATAAGCCGCATCTTGAGGTTTACGTAGGTGTAACCTTGTGTTAAATTTATTGTAGGAAAGACAAAACCTCTCAGATGAGACTTTTTTTTTTTTTTTTTTTTTTTTTTTTAAAATAGGAAGAATGCACCATAGTGGAATTTTCTTTCATAAAACAAAGGTTTTATGCTGCTAATATATCATTTCATGTTTTTGATAACTGCTATCAAACACTTCCTGGAAAACTCTTTGAAAGGGAATCCACAGTGCTGGATCACTTTGGAAAACAATAGAAAGCACTTTGGAAATCACGCAAACAAACTGAGAAAGCAGTTGAAAGATCACCTTGGTCTTAGCCTTTCACAGAAGAGCAATGTGAAAGCCTGCTGAGGTCTGAGGATGCAACACACTGTTGTAAGAGTATATTCTTTTCCTGGGAACTTCACAATGGCTGGGGAAGAGTTTTTGGAACTCAGTTCCTTTCTGAACTTGTTTAGAAACTTCAGAAAAATAAGTTAATTCCAAGGACAATTCAGAAACCCTTCTGAAACCATGGGAATCTTTACAGATCTCCCCTGCTGGATTTTTTTGCTGCTGACTGACCATATGGGCAGAAGAAAATCTCAAAAGTTGTTTTTGAAGTGATGTCAACCAAGATAGACTACCTCAGAGCAATAGGAATATGTAAAATACAACATCTACATTGTTTCTGAAGCCTTGTGCCAGTGTTTTCAAGATGTGACAAATACTTGACCAAACAGTTAAACCTGCTATCAATAAATATTTTCAATACCTGTTTTATAGTTGAAACAATGTGCTGATATGAGCCACATTTTCTTGGCATCATCATTGCAATTTCTTATAGGAAGTGTTTAAGCACTGGAATTTTGGCATGGCTTAGCAAAATGCTTTCAGTCTGGCCTTATGTTGCTCTGAGAGCCTAATGGTACTCACTAACATGGCAACTAGGAAGACTTCATTTCCTTCTTGGAAAGATGTCTTGTGAGAGGTTGGATACAGAATCAAACACAATATACATTTCAGGATAAAGCAAAGCTACAAATGATTAAAAAACAATAATGTATTTTTCATGCCAAATATAGAACTAAACTTTTTGGCTCCCAGTACACACTTCTCTGATGACTTAGTGGTGGTGTCATTAATATTTAAAAGCTTTGGTATAAGTTGGTATAGTTAAAATGACATGAATTAGTAACCTGTCAGTGCAAATTGCTTTTTCTGTTCATTTGTGCCTTGTAATATTCTAAAAATTACTGGGTAGGAATTGACTTTAATTTTAATTATATGGATATGAGATAATGTATTGGTGGAATACTTATCTTTTAATTTTGGCCAAGGATGCAGATTGCCTAGAGGCATCCATGAAAGTTCCCATTGGCTTCAGCCATTTAAATTTGGGAACACAAATATATGTATCCCCTCACCACACTGGTTGGAATTCTTTTCCTGTGAGTTACTCAATACTTCCTGAGATTTCTATGTGCTCATGATGTAAGCAGGGCTGCAAGATCTAGCCATAGGTAATTGCATTATTCGAGCTTTAAAATGGCAGGTTAATATTACTCAGGAGGCAGTTTCACACAAACAGATAAAATCCTACAGGATTTTGCTGGGTCTCTGTTAGCAATCCAAATAAGGATAAAGGATATTTTCTTAAGTCATACAGCTGTGTGAACAATTGAAATCGATTGGAGCTGTTGTTGAGCTCTCTTGGATCCCTAGTCACACAGATATTTTTGGAAACGATTACACAGCTAAAGTAGCAAAGAAAGTATTAAGAAGGATTATGCTGATATTCTAGTTTCACTGTCTAGGGGTGAAACCACATCTCTTATCTATTCAACAGCAATAAAAACTGTTTTTTTGGAAAAAAAAAAAAAAAAAAGAAGAAAGTGTGATCAATACAGAAAAGATTTCATTGTATAACACATGTAGGTGTAACCCAGAGATTTGGCATGAAAAAAACACAACACACCCTCAATAGGAAGGCTCATAACTAATTCATTAGAAAAAAAAAGAAAAAAAAAAAGACTATATTTCTTTTGGGAGGTTGGCCAATTTTGTTCACTCAGTTTTAAAATGTAGATTGTTTTCTATTTGTTCCTGCTATTTCTCCTCAGCTCCTTGCTTGAAGGCTGCTGCCTGTTCTCCTGTTGCCAACAGCCTGCTGCATTTTGTGCTGTGATGCAGTCTTCTGCTTACCCCTGGGTTTGGCAGCACTGCTTGTGTTGATAGTAACTAGGTTTGGCATTGCTTCTACAAGGAGTGCAAAGATTTGACAACACCCTATGTCGGAAGATAAAGTCCACATCAAATAAGACTAGGTCAACTTTCAGTAATCTGTTTAAAATGCCACTCTGGCAGCTTAAGAGACTCTTATTACTTACAGCTTAATTGAGCTAATATGAAAGTGTTTGACTTCTGTTTATGGCACCGTGATAACTGGGTATAACTCCAGCTGGCCATTCTGGTTATCATCACTGATGTCACTAATTAAGGCTGTTTGCAGAGAGCTCCCAGCTGCGCCAAAGAGCAGCCTGCAGCCACTGGGGCTGCCTGGGGAGCCCGGGGCCAGCAAGTCACCCCGCTGTCACCTTTGCTGGCACTGTGGCTGAGTGCGGGGACATGGGTTGGTGGCAGGGTGTGCACACAGGCACGGCAGCACGGAGGCTGCACCTGCCAGTGTGGGGTGCTGCTGGTTTCAACTAAGGTCTGCGTGTAGAGTTGCACGTCCACACCATCAGCCTTTCTCCACATGGGAGCACCAAGCAGGGGAGCCACAGCCTCGAGGACGAAGGTAGCACCACTGTGCTATTGCAACCTGGTTTAGCAATGTATAGTATAACTGTAACACTGAAGAAGGTCTTCTGTATGTGTCCTGCTGTATGCTATTGCAGTCGTCAGTGCCATACCAAATGCCTTTGTAAACTTTTCAGTCTTCATCTTT
Source organism: Aythya fuligula (assembly GCF_009819795.1). Taxonomy (NCBI): domain Eukaryota; kingdom Metazoa; phylum Chordata; class Aves; order Anseriformes; family Anatidae; genus Aythya; species Aythya fuligula. The sequence goes on from NC_045560.1 coordinate 23,036,039, forward strand.
GCCTGGCTTTGGATTTCTGTCTGCTCTTCTCCATTTAGGAATTTTTTTTCATGACCTCATTGTCTCATGGTTTGGAAATTGTGCTCTACTTTTCTGGTCTAGAATACTAGATACAAATAGTTGTTAATATGTAAGATTTAAAACTAGCAGTTGCTGTATGTTAGAAGAAGCATCAAAAGAGAAGAGAATAATAAGGACCTGTGTGTACCTGTTTTCTTTTGAGAAGAATAATGCTGATACTTCTGCTGTGATTGATAGCAATACATAAAACATAAATATCTGTGGTTCCAAAAGCTGTTGCTAGCCATGACAACCTTGCCTGGACTGATGAATGTTCAATTTCTGTAGAGATAATATAATAACGTATTAGAAACATCCTTTAAAATAATAATGACTTACTCCATTTGAATGATCTGAAAGCCTTAAAGAGGGAACAAATGTGTACTGAAAACACTACAATGCTTCTGTGCTCAACAGTCATAAATATATTTTAAAAATCTCATCTAGGTGGTTGGCTGACAATTCAATTATTCAACTTGGTGCTGGAGAACATCATAACAAAATTTGTCTCTGTAGTGACACGATAGTAAATCTGAAGTAAAAGATGTCTTTGGAATGAACAAAGAATCTACTTGTTAATTTTATTTATGTGATATCAAATAATAAAAACACAGCCAATTCACCTACTCCTGTGATGCTTCTCATTCAGCAGTCTAGAGTGCAAAAAAGTAGGAATTTCATGTTCATTTTCCTGCCTCTTTTCAGAATGTGCCACAAGTCTTTGCAGAATATTTGTACTGGATAAATGGTGGGCAATCAGCCCTTAAAAAAACAGGAGCCCCCAGGAGGACATGCACAAAGACAGAGAGGTTTCTGTGGTATCACATGTTGCTGAGCTGATGTCTGCCAAGCCCAGGCCAGCCCAGGAGCTGCGTGGCTGTTGTGCTGTGGATGTGGTCAGTACAGTGTCTGTTCTGTCTGGGCAGCCCGCTATAGGTATCTGTATCTGACCCTGTGTTTATGGAGTCCTGTATATATATACACAGCCCCCAGGCTCTGTAAAGTCCACCCCTGCTACCCATTCACCCTCCACTAATTGTATAAGCACCAGAAACAACCCTGAGCCGTATACACTGAAAGTTCCTCTGGGTGGCTGAGACCCATTTCTGACAAGATAACATGCAGCCCTTCTATTCCACTTCCACTCTGCAATCTCTGGCAGTTTAAAATTGGGCATGGCTTTTTTAACTTGAAATAATGCAAGATCACCACGGATGGTCATCCCTTGTTCTAACTGTTGGTAGTCCACCTCTAGTCCTCCAGGTTCCTAGGGAGAAAGCAAGTGAATACATTCATTTTGAAATCCTTACACTCTTCTGCCATTGACTGTAAAGGTAGGAGGAACATATGTGCAGACCAGTGTGCAAAATCATAATTTAAGTATTTCAAATTCTTAAAAGATTCAAATTCTGCCCTTTGTTCTTTGTTCAACTTCTGCCAGAAGTTTACCTTTGCATTTCCATCTATGTGCAAAGAAAAAAAAAAAAAAAGGCTACTGTATAGACAAATGACAGTTAAAGGAAAAGCCCCAAAACAGTATGGAGAAAATAAAAACCTTAGATATTACTGAATTGTCGGAGATCAGAACAATGCTCAAAGACCAAAAGGAGGAGGACGAAGTCACACCAGTAGCTGAAATGAAAAGCCAGAAGAAAGCAAACAGGTAGGGTTATGTGGCTTGTTGCTGACTGTGAGAGACAGAGCAACCATCTGAAACTAGGTGTCCTTTGTCTTGCTGCCTCTGGAAGAGCTTGTTTTACAGGAGGCTGCACTCAGCACTTCCCAGGGGGGACAGCTATGGGCAGATTTGCAAGACAGAGTACACAACATGAAAGGGTTCTTTGAAAAATGTAACCAAATTTATAGATGAGGGTGATCTTTTTCCTGAAGTCTTTTGGCCTTATATAAAAGCACTCAGACCTCACATGGTGAACACATAGCACACAAAGTTGCTCTTTCTTTCTGAGACTTACTCATGCGTCAGGGTTGCAGAAAGTGATAGATCTTACACTTTAGAGGGGTCACAATTCATGAGCTTAGCAGCTACTAACATCAAAATATGGCAACATTTCTTGTGCTCCTGCATTATTTCACAGTCTTTTCTGGTATTATTCTTCTGTTGGTATCACTCTCTGCAAAGAGGTTTTGTTATTTTTCTGGATATAACTCTTATAAAAAGCATTGTGCTGTCAAAGATTAAAAGATTACCATGTAGATAAGACAGGAGAAAGGAGTAAAAATCGTGTTTGCAGAGAAATGCAATAGGTCAGCTGAGTGCAACGCGCTTTCAGGAGCCACTCTATTTGTACTGATAATTTTTGTTTCACTCATGCATAACAATGGATAACGCAAATGTAAGTTTAGCGTAGCACTCTCAATACACAAAAGTTGGACTTTAATATTCCACCATGTCAGCAGTAAACAGAGGAGCAGAAAACTGTTTGTATTGATTCCCTTCTGAGAACCTGTGAGCGCTCCCGGCAGCTCACTTCACACACGCTATCAGCCTTCCCTCGGCCAGCAGGGCTGGAGCAGGAGCTTGTGATAGCAGCTGGGTTGGAGGGTGGCGTGCAGAAAAGCAGGAATGAGTCAAGGAAAACACTTGCATGTCTTGATAGGTGACGTTTTGACAAGCACGTAGGTCTCGATTCACCTTTGTGAGTGCAGATGAACTTTGTGAACATGGTAAGCTGAGGTAAGGTGAAGTCAGCGGGAGGGGGCTGAGTGCCACTTGCTGCTGCTGCTGTGCTGCTTTTACTCTGGGGATGTTTGCAAGGCCAGCAGTGGTACCACGGGGGGTCTGGAGTCATGCTTAGAAGTGTTGATCCTGCTTGCAGGAAATAGCACTTAATTACCCTAACCCTTGAATTTGCCCTACATCATGGCTGCTGCTCAGGGTGTGACTGCAGCAACTCCAGAGGAGTGCCAGGGCTTGGGATGAGCTCTGGACCATGCACACCATCCCTTTACATGTGGCTTAGGAAAATAGATCTCAGCTATGAATGAGGCTCGTGGAAACCACCTCTGCTGGTCCACAGCAAAATAGCTGCTGACTTCAGTAAAGAGCCAAGTCCAGGCTCTTGGTCTTACAGTGGTTCACAATACAGATTCACTGTAGTCATTTCAGCAAAAGTGAGTGCATCCTGAGGGCCCTATTACTGCATTTTTAATTTATTTTATTTTTTCATTTTGAGAAGTAGAAGAACCTGCCTTTCATCAGTACTGTGCAACAGTGCCCTTCTGCACAGGACATCAGGTCAGGCCAGGACAAACAGCATGGAGTCAGGGGAATGGACATGGAAGTGTCTGGGCTGTGTTTCCATTGGACGTCCCCACTTCCAAGTCTATTTGAGTGATGGTTAATTTGAATGACATGCAGAGCAAGATGAATCATGAAGAATAAAAGATTAGCACATTAACTGGAAAGAGAGTTAGGTGGTACACATGAAAACATTCTGTGTTTCTCACTACCTTTCTTGCTTTATGAATACAAATTATTTTTTATAAATCTTTTGATGTGCCCTGGAAGGAATAATATAAATTATTATTATTTTTTTCCTCCTTCAACTGATTACTCATCATTATAGCACAAAAACATTGGACTGCTTAGAAGGAAATCCAGTCCTGTTAATTCTTTCCATGGTTGTATTAGTATAGTCTTTATTTATGCTTTTTCCAGAAACAGTTTTACTACCACACCCTCTCACTATTGTGAGTTTTCTTCTTTCCTTTTTTTTTTTTTTTTTTCTTGATCTCTATTACATTATCTTTGTTTTGATGATGGCTGTCATTATGTATCAATTCAAACAGGTCTTCAAGGAGTATTGTGCTCAGGTTGTTTTCTCTCATCACAGTGGGCAGCTGCTTTTCTTTTCTATTTTCTGTTAAGGTGCCATTTCTTTCAGTCACAAGGGTGTATTTTTGCTGGTGTAGATAATGAGTGCAAGATTAACTCACAAGGCAGGCACTTGCTGGGAAGCTTAACATTAGCTCATGAAATCGAAAGCCTCATACTGTAGCTGAATTTCCTGGAAAAAAATGAAATTAAATGAGCTTCTATTGTTACAAACCAAAAGGACCACAAACTGTCGAGAAATGCACGTTCACATTCTAATAGATATATTATTTATCTAATAAATATATCATGATTCATACTTACATGATATATTTATATAATCTCTCTCTAACATATATATATATACACACATACCAGAATAAATATATCAGAACTCTCTCAAATTTCACTGACAATTTTGAGGTGTCAGCACTTGTGACTTTTCAGCGTTCCTCAAAAGAAGCAGCTGATTTTTAGGAAAGAAAGCAAATTCAGCAGTCTTGTGCCTATTTTATTTTTGGAGACTTTCACCTCCGTATTGGTAACTGAGCATATGATAATCTTGAAAGGGAGTAAATTAAGAGTATTCAATCATTCTAAATAAATATATACAGATTAAAGCCTGAAATTTTCTTCTTAAAGCAGCTAGTTTCAACCCACAATACTTTACAGAAGATTCGCAAAGTTTTTAGAAAAAAATATGAATAAGAATAGTATCTTTAATTATATGAATAGAGATGAATTGATTATCGCTATTACTCCTCTAAAGCATCTGGTTCTGCACTTTTAAAAGGCTGTAAGCTTCAGGGTCTGGAAGGAGGTAGATCTGTTCTGGCATCAGATCTGGCACTGTTTTTATCTCATTACTTCCCTGAAGAGAAAGATGAAGGCAAAAGGAATTTTCAATTCTCCTAGCTAGAGGAAACTAACGGGGTGGTGACTCAGAGACACAAGTGCATGGACCCATAAAGGAAAACCAAAATGGGATATGGGTGCTAAGTCCAAATCCCTCTCACCTCCTGAGACTGTGGCAAACAAGAGGTGAGGAAGGGCAGTTGGGGTCACTCTGTAACACTCACAGATATGGGGATTGCTGATCTCCACAGTCCAGGTAAATGCAAACCAGAGTCCATCTACTCCTACAAAGCCAGGCTGCAAGCTATAATCCTTCAGTCATTGCTTCCCATTAACATAGTTGTCTGCAGGTGAGGGGACCAATATATCTCAAAGATGGTTAGTCACAGCTGCAGATAGTAGCTTCAGCAATACAGTTTTCAGCTGTTACAGCATGTCTTTCATGATGTCTACTGTGGCATAGGTACACCTGCCAGAGTTCAGAGAGCCTCCTTGGTGGGGTCTATGGAGGCTCCACAACAGCCCCAGCTACCACCATAACCAAGGTGAGTGTTTAGCACTAGCAAAATCAAATGCAAAACAAAGCACAGTAGAAATGACTGTTTTTGTTAAAGACTTGGCTGGCAACGGAGTATTTCTTGCTTTCAAATCAGATTATGAATTTTACATTGGAGGAATTGTTGGATGAAGTACACAGATGGCGTTGGGAGCTTGCTGAAAGCATCACTGTCCCATGCAACATTGTCCAAATGAAAGCAAACATAGTTAGCATGGTATTCTGAGTTTTGGTTGGCTCTTCTCATCTTGTGTATTTGTCAACTGAAGTCATGCTGACCTGTTTTCTTGGGGCTTAAATGCTTATATAAACCAGATGCCAAGACTGTAGTGTAATTAAAGTACTAATTACTACTTTTGACATATATTTCTAGTGATGAGGGTTGTTTCTAGAATGCCTTTGATGCTACTTTGCAAGGGTGCTGAGTTGTTTCTTTTCCATTATTTTTGAATGCTGACGTTTGCTTGTTCTGTACTTTTAAATGTAGGAATATAACAGTAGACAGTAAAGCAAATCAGACATTGGTTTTATATGTAATACGAGGCATAAAGTAAACCAAGCGATAGATTTTTTGCTATGGGGAAAATATATTTCTGTTTTTCTCAGTAGTTTTCAATGCAATACCCTTATTTAATTTACTGTTCTTGTATCCTTAAAAACAGGACAAGAATCACCTGAAGGTAAAAGAAGTTGAGAATCATAACTAAACATAATCATGACTCTCTTGCCAATTTCTAACAACAGCCTCCTTGTCTGTAGTCTTTTTCTTCCTCCTGCATTTTTGCTCCCAATATTAAGACAAGGACTGTTCACATGTGAGTGTGAAATTTATCTTCTGCTCTATAGTGAAAATGAAATCATGAAAAAATAAAAGGAAATCCTGTAGAAAACACTAAAAATTGTAACAAATTTTTCACAAATGCTGAGGTTTGGTAACGAGCTAAGGAAGTATTATGGGTAGGTGTGAAGAGCAAAACTACAGTAAGGGGTAGGGTAGGCATGTCATTTCAAAGGACGTAGCTATAAGAAGCTCACTTATAAAAGTTATATAGAGAGGTAGAAGCTATGGATCTTTGAAACAGGAAGGGATGTATGTATCCTAAAAATAGCAAGGAGGTGCAAAGACTTGCTCAGCATGAGCTTGCAGGGCTGCAGGCTACACCCAGACCACTGCCTGGGTGTAGCTCTGCAGCCAAGGCCCTGAGACAGCTCCCATCAGCCCTGGAAGGATCAGGGCCTGCTCCTGATGAACAACATCAGCAGAAGTAATCACCTCCTCTTTCCAGTGAGTATTAAACCACATCTGGATTACTGTGGCTGGCCTAGGCACCCCAACAGAAGAGAATCATAGAATCATAGAAAAACTAAGGTTAGAAACCTTAGTTACCTAAGGTTAGACCTTCAGGATCATCTGGTCCAACCATCACCCTACTATCAATGTCACCCACTAAACCATGTCCCTACACACCAGGTCCAACCTTTCCTTGAATGCCCCCAGGGATGGTGACTTGACCACTTCCCTGGGCAACCTGCTCCAATGCCTGACTGCTCTTTCTGAGAAGAAATGTCTTCTAATTGTTTTAATTGTTGAAGAGTAGTGCTCTTTGTTCAATTCTTTGTTGTAACTGTTGAAGAGTAGGGGCATGATATTTCCATTTTTCCACTCACCAGGGATATCGCCAGAATGCCAGGACTTCTCAGCTATGCTGGAGAGAGGCTTGGCAACTACATCATCCAGTTCCCTCAGGACCCTGGGATTCATGTCATCAGTTACCATAGCCTTGTACCTGTTCAGATTCATCAGGTTGTCTCAAACCTCTCTTCACTTACAGTGGTTGGGGCTTTGATCTCCCAGTCTCCATCTACGGGTTCAGGGAAATCAAAGACTTGGGGACCCTGTCTACCAGTGCAGACAGAGGCAAAGAATTTGCTGAGTACCTCAGCCTTCTCCATGTCAGTCATTACCAACTACTCAATTATAGAAACTCACTCCTAATATAAGAAATTAGCCACCCATAATCACTTACACACTACTATTTTCACCTCTCAGTTTATTTTCACAAATGTTAAAGACACTTGGTGGCCCCTGGAGACTCCTGTCACCCCAGTGCAGCAGCCAGAAGGAAGCTGGGTCCTCTCTTGAGCTCTTCCTTGAGGCTCTGTGCAGAAGGGATGCCACATTTCGCACAAGGGCTAGAGGATGGGAAAGAAGCACTCAATGCAACTCATGAGAATTGTCAACAAAGTTCTTTATTGCTGGGACATCTTGCAGGTGAGCCTGCAGGATGTCCATGGTGTTTGGTGGCTCCAAGCTAATGCTTGGGATGGAGCCTGAGCGATGAGTAGGGAGCTCACCAGGCACTGCTGTGATGCTGTTGGTGTGCTCTAATGACAGAGAGCAAAGGCATGCCGGGGTAGTTGTAGGTCTGATCTGGCCGAGGTGGATCCACTTCCATTGGTTCCTCCACCTCTTCTGGTGGATCTGGCTCCATGGGCTCCACGGTATTTGGCACTGAGCCTAGAAGCTCAGTGAATGGTGGGCCAGCTGCAGGAGTCCTGTTTTATAGGGTCTGGAGCAAAGGCGGGGTAGTGGTGGCCACTGTGACCTCAAGAAGCCTCTGTGATGGAGTGGTCCATGTGTGACCAAAGGTGGCTGTGTTGGGAGCGGCCTGGAAGATGCGTTCACGTGGAAGAAGGAGGAGGGTTGGGGGGACTGATACCCCCTTTTCTGGGGCTGACTCCCCTGGGCCATTTGGCTTGCCAGAGAGCAAGGCTGCCCCTTGGCCAGAAACATCAATAAACATCAAGAGAAAGAAGAAATAGAATCAATATAAATCAACAGAAAAGAAACATCAAGAAGTTCAGCAGAGGGCCTACAGGATGACTGAGGCTGGAGCACTTTTACCACGGGGAGAGACTGAGGGGCTGACACTTGTTCAGCCTGGAGATGAGATGATTTTGGGGGACTCCACCAGTGACAAGGAAGTAATCAAAAACACAGAGCCAGGCTGTTCACAGAGATGCATAGTGGGAGGGCAAGAAACAGAGAGGGTAAATTGAAAGAACTGACTGGATATAATGAGTAACTTGTTCCCCGTGAGAACAGTCAGGCTGTGGTGCAGTTTGACTGTAGAGGTTATCTGGTCTGTGTTCTTGCAGGTTTTCAAGACCTGACTAGATAACAGTCCCTGAGCAAGCTGGTCTGATGTCACCCTTGCCCATACTTGAGCAGGAGGTAAGACCAGAGACTTCCTAGGGCCTCTTCCAGCCTCAATTATCCTGTGGTTCTGTGATTCTGTGAGAAAAATTTGATTCCTGTTCAGGGACCTGTAACTTCAGGGAAGTAGGAAAAGTACTGGTGAATAAAAAGACCAAGGCAGATGGGGAACATGTGATGAACACAAGGTTGGCTGTTTCTTTCTTTCTTTCTTTTTTTTTTTTCCTTTTTGAAATGGACTTGAATCATCTTACAGCTTCAATCAGCATTAATCCCCAAAGTGTTTATTTTTCTGTAGGACTTCATAGGTAGGTGAATAAAGAATGCCAGATGCAGCACAGTTTCTATTGGAGCTGAATAGAAAAGCAACAGATTGACCAGGGCTTATTTTTCTTTTGTAAATAAGCAGTGGTTGTTGTAGTTGTTATTTATTTATTTTTTAAAGCCTAATTTGTTTCCTAATGAGGCTTACACAATAACATTTCCTGTTCTTTACTAATTGTGCCAGAACCCATGGCCTAACTGAAACCAAATCTGATAGAGTAGACTCAAATGTTGAGTTCCAATGTATTTAATGAAAGAAAGAATGTAGGTAATGGAGTAGGACTCTGTCAGTCTCTGCCATCAGCTTAGGCACTAGCTGAGATGAAGGTCTGTGCAGGGAACAGGAAAGGTAAGTACAGTGAGATATGAGCCTTGTGAGTGAGCACAGGCAGAGTATTATATGTATTTCTCAGTGCCAGACACAAAACTGTAGGAAATGGACCTGCAGTGCTTCTACAGCTGGTGAACTGTTCAGATGTAGAAGGTCCATATTCCATGCCCCCAATGAACAGCTCCTTGAAAACAAACAGCGTATTTCAAGTTGTTGTGCTGGGCTTTCCATTCCTTCTAACTCTTCTCTGTAATGGGGTCTGTAACTGGAGAGGTGTGAGATGGTTCACTGAAATTAGGGGTTTTCTCCATAATCGCAAGCATATTTGATACTCTTTTGTCATGTGTCTTGGCACTGAGGCTGCCAAAACAGACTTCCCTTTCCTCTCCTTAACTCTGTATCGGCCATATGCAAAGTACAGGGCTGTCTGCTGGGTGTCCCTCATTTCCAATCAGCTACATTTACAGTTCGGCAGCCTGATTTCTGATTATGGCCTCATTTGGGATATGAGGAGTGAGAAAGAAGTTGGTGTTATTTGCTCGGGGCCAGAAGTTATGCAGAACCAGAGCCCCAGAAGTCCATCTTCTAAAAGGCTTACTCTCCAGTGTTACCTTGATACAGGACCTGACTCACCAGACACACTCCCCATCACAGGACCCATGCCACATGCCATTATCTCCACCCTAATGAAAGTCTGTTCTGAAAGGCTTCCATCCCACTATACCTCTAACTATGGCCTTTTTATTTTTATTTTTTTTTCTGCCATGAAGATAAGTGTGTCTCAGTGATATCCCACCTCTAGATGGCATGATGATACTATAAAATGCTCAATTCATTTCACGTATTAAGCAATCATTAAACCATTGCCATGTTAAGAACATGCTCCAAAGACCCAGGATGCATATTGGATGGTCCTGATTCCCAGCATGCCTGGAGTCGTCCTAATGTTAATACTGGAATATGGATTTAAAAAGTCAAAAGAAAATTGCTGGACATGTAGAGTAGCCACATTTTCAAATACTAATATCTGAACCATTCATTTTGCAAATGCCAAAAGGGCTTAGCTCACAGCCTGTAAATGCATCAGTTCACAATTCTGTCTTTGTAACAGTCATGTTGGGGTTGCAAGAATGAAAAATTAGGCTGCCGTCAATGAACTTCTGTCACCATTTTAATTCTCCAAATCTACTTGCATTTGAAGGGATATAAATGTGATAATCACTGTACATGATGGTCATTAGATTCTATCATATCTGCAAATAAAACACTCAGAAGCTTAGAGAAAATCATTTACCCTTCACTAAGCATATGAAACTTAGCAGCTTCAATGGGAGTTGTGTACATAGGTTTGACTACATTCCTGAATTTTGCTTATGGGCATGGAAAAAGTCCAAATGATAATTTTCAAGGGAAAAAAAAATCCCTTGCTTTTTTTTTTTTTTTTTTTCTATTAATTCATTTTTCATTTGGTGTCTTCTCTGAGCTCTCCCATCCACAGATGTCAATGTCCCAAATGCCAAATTGTAAGTAGTCTTCACCTTTCACCCACCACTGAAATTAGTTCTATAATGAAATAAGAATTTATGCTAGCTCAGGAGAGATCCTCTGAGGTTCTTTTCTCTGAAAAACAACAAAAATGGGACCTAGATCAGTAGACATAGTATATTATTTGACAGATCAAACCATGTGCTGGTGAGAAATTGCTTATGAAAAGACTTGAAGAAAAGTACTTATTTGCTGCACAAGAAGTAGTAGTTCCAAAAATAGCTTTCTACTCTGTGGTCTCCTGTGACACTAGAGAGCCTCTTTGGGCCCTGACGTGCAATAGCCACTCTATGTCTGCTCCAGCATTTAGATCGACACTTCTTAAGCAAGACTTGCCAGGCTGAGGACGAGGTACCTGGCTTTGCAGAACACTTAATTCCTGTGTCTGAAAATGACCTTATAGCTTCACCTGGTTAAATGTACCAGGGTACTTAGGTAAGAGAGAGGTGATGAGATGATGCCAGCACCCTATGCACCACAGTTTGCATAATTCCTTTATTCCACTACATGGTAAGGAAATACTGAAATGCAAGTCAAACTTAAAAAAGTTGGGAAAAGCTAGATTGAAGGTTTTCTTTGCAAAATAAATTCAGCAGCTTTGGATTTATGCAGCATGTTACTGCCATGAACTATATGCTCCTTTCTCCCACAGGAGCCCTTCATCATTCCATGTACAGACAACTACCAAATATTTCTTTTCTGCTTTCTTTCCAATAGCAGTAGGTTTTTAATGCCTAACCAACTAAACTAACTAAAACAAACAAATAAAATAACCCAACCTGAAAACAGAAATTCAGTTGTACAAGACTATATGGGCTTATCCCCAAGGTCTGCCAATGCCTGCATCCTCATTTGTCCTCTAGCAGTTTTAAAATCCATTAATATTCAGTGTGCCTCAGTGATGGCAGCCCCTCACAAGGCAGAAGTGCATAACACAGCCCCAGTCACTTACTCAATTCATGACTATGTGACGGATTTCAAATGACTGGCCCTCAGGATAGGCCCATATGGCGCAGTACGACAGACTGTTTTTCCAGGCTGACTGGGAAAAACAGAGCAGAAGAGGAATGCAGAAATTCAGAACAACTGCCTCTGGTCCTGGCTTTCAGAGGAGCATCCTGTGTCCGTGTCCCCAGCCTTTCCTTGCTCCCTTCTCTTGCTGTGCTCTGCTCTGTTCCCATCTCCTATCACTCTGCAGGTTCCTGCCTGCAGCCCAGCCCCTGCCACACTGCTTATATATTTATATATATATATGTGCAGCTACTTTCCCAATTCACTATTCCCATAGGGATTTTTCTGTGTCCGTGGTGTTGGTTTACCCCCCTTCAAAGGGGAAAGCTGTTTGGTGATTGCAGGGAGCGGACTATAACTCAGCATCCTGAGCCCTTGCTGCTTTCTTCCCTGGACAGGATCCCCTCTGAGACTGTCTCCAGCTTTTACCCAGGGGCTCCTTAATTTTATGCCAAATAAGGTTTACTCTGAAGCCTTGTAGTTTTGGTTAAGCTTTGCATTCTAACAGGAACATTATCAATTCTAACACCTCAGCGACCCCCTTCACACTAATTTTCAAACATTTTATTCAGACTTAGGGGCATTAGCATGCCATAACAAAGCAGCTGAGAATAATTTATGGCCCAAGTATATTTTTTACTCACACTCACAGCACTGATGGAAATACTCTCATATTTGGGTCTGTGAAGCTGGAGGTTTTATTGCCTTTCGGTGTCTGTGTGAGCTTTCCCAGCAGTAGCTAACGGTGTGAGGGCTCTTTGGCTGTATCAGTGGTCACTGAGACCTGTTGGCATGGTGACTTTAGTGATGGTTTTACCCAGCTGGGCAGCTGAGCACCATCACAACCTCTCTCTCACTCCCCCTCCTCAAAGGGAAAGGGGTAGAAAATATGAAGAAAAGGGCTTAAGGGTTGAGATAAGGACAGGGAGATCACTTAATAATTGTCATGACGGGCAAAACAGACTCAGCATAGGGAGATTAGAGAAATTTATTACCTATTTGTTAGTAATTTGTTACCTATTACTAACAAGCTAGAGCAGTGAGAAACAAAACAAACTAAAAACACCTTCTCCCCATTCACCCTCTTCAACCTCCTGCCCCACACAGTGCAGGGGAACGGGGAATGGGGTCTGTGGTCAGTCCCTAACACTTCATCTCTGTCGCACCTTCATGGTCACCCTCTACCCCTGCTCCACTTGGGATCCCTCCCATGGATGCCGTCCTTCCTGAACTGAGCCTGCGGGGGCTGCCCACAGGCAGCAGCTCTTCAAGAACTGCTCCCACACGGCTCCGTACCACAGGGTCCATCCCCCAGGAGCAAACTGCTCCAGCACGGGTCCCCCATGGGCAGCAGCTCCCCCCACATCCCCTGCTCCTGCGTGGGCTCCTCTCCATGGGCTGCAGCTCTGGCCCGGGTCCTTCTCCTGCTGGGGCTCTCCATGGGCCACAGTCTCCTCCATGCCATGTCCACCTGCTCCAGCGGGGGCTCCTCCACGGGCTGCAGCATGGAGATCTGCTCCATGTGGGACCCATGGACTGCAGGGGGACAGCTTGCTCCAGCAGGGGCCTCTCCACAGGCCACAGGGGAACTGCTGCTCTGTGCCTGGAGCACCTGGAGCACCTGGAACACCTACACTCACCCTGGGGTCTGCAGGGCTGGTTCTCACTCCTCAATCTCCCAGCTGCTGCTATGCAGTATTTTTTTCCCTTTCTTAAATCTGCTTTCCCAGAGGCACAAACAGCATTACTTACTGTCTCGGCTCTGGCCAGCAGTAGGTCCCTTTGGAGCCTTCTGAAACTGGTCCTTATCTGACATGGGGTAGCTTCTGGAGTCTTCTCACAGGTCACCCTTGCAGCCGCCCACTACCAAAACCTTGCCACGTAAACCCAATATGACTTAAACCACCTGATGCCAATGGCACTCACCCCAGTGGCAATATGCTCATTCTGGAAACAGAGAGGAAAAAAATTGAGCTGAAAATACAACATGAGACAAGTATCTGGGAAGGAAAACCTCAAAACCATTGAACCAATTCAATGGTTAATTATAAGTATAAGCAAGTGAAGCCAATACCTAATAAAGGAAAGTGCCAGATAACCTTAGCTGCAGGTTTTGCTACCAGTTCAGCTTATAATATCTTTATATTTTGCATCCTTAAATCCCCCTGCAGATTCGCTGGATATATTCTTCTGTATTTGGTGCTCATAACTACTGTAGAGTGCTGTTGCAAGCTGTGAAAAGCTGTTTCACTGAGCTACAGCTACAGCAGCAGTAGAAGTTTCTATGGTGCTGTGTATGAAGATATGTATGGGTGCAAATAAAGAGTTTGTTGCAGTTTGAAAGCACTTTAGGTCCCTGAGCCAGGACAGAGCAAAAGCTATTATTGTAAGACATTACCAGAATCTGTTACATGTCTCTGTTGTATTATTATTTTTGTTGTTGTTGTTGTTGTTGTTTGTTTTTTTTTTTGTTTTTGTTTTTAATATACATATACAGCCATGTAAATTTTGAAAAATACTATTGCATTTCCTCAATTTTTATTACAAAAAAATATCTTTGAAGCTCTCTGAACATGAAGAATAAGAACAAAGCTCCTCAGTAAAAGCTCACAAAATTCAGGTTTTGTAATAACACCTAAGAAATGGTGAATCATTCATGCTGCCGAAGTAATGCATCCTGTTCTGCTTCTGCTGGGAATGGAAAAAATTACAAAAGCAGCCAAAGCAATAACAATACAGTGTTGCTCACTACGAATAACATGTAAATTGAAATAGTGATTTTTTTATTCAGGAAGTAAAATCTTAACATATTGTCAATAGCAATACTTCGGTCTGCATGGCAATCTGAGCAGATGCAGCACTAATATCAGAAGTGTATGGAGAAAGAATGCAACTCTATCTTTCCCTTCCTCCTCATTTATAAGGGCATGTAATAGGATTCCCCTTGCATACCTGAGTATGTGAATGTTTGTCTTTCTAGAATAAGTGCAAATCAATATCTGAACAGCACTGCTGTACATATTTTTTCCTGACTTATATGAAAAAATATTTTTTTCTGGAAGACTCAAATGTTTTGATGTCTTTCATACTTAAGTAAATAGTTTTGTCTAGGTTTGTAGGTTTTTGAAGGCACGATTTCATACACCTTCCAGTTGGAGAGCCTTCTTGCACCAGAATATAGAGCTGATGATGGCCAGCCAGCTGATGTCCAGATATCCAGGCCAGAAACTGAGAATTTATTTTCTTACAGACATTTCCTCATTATGCAGTCTCTCAAACAATTATAAGGTCGCTGTCTTGTGATATCTAATTCCACTAAACTACATTTTTTCAGGTATGAAGAAAAATTATAGGTTCCGGAATGGATTCTAACCCCCTTTCAGAATAATTATTTCAAATAAATTATTGGCTTCAACACAGATTTTCACCAGTGTAAATTAGCTATATTTCTGGCTATATTTCTTTTGAGCAGAGGTTGCTAGAGTCTGAAAATAATCTCTCTCTCTGCCAAGGCTGTATTTCTGTGATGATATCCCTGTAATTTTCTTCAGTTGAGGGGCATCAGTTATCTCCTGAGTGCGTTAGTGATTCTGGTAGCACTGTTTAAATCAAGGGGAGTTTGAGTGGAGAATGTTGCTTTGAGTGCATCCCCCAACTTCTTATTTCCTTAAAAACATCCTGTTTCTGTCATACAGCTGTACATATCATAATTTACTACTAAGGTCTTATGTGTCAAACATAAACCCCTCTCTCTATTTCTCTTTTTCTCTTCTTTTTTTTTTTTTTTTCTTCAGTGGTTCATCTCATATTATTTATTCTCATTAAAAAGCAAAAGCAAAGAAAAAGGGAATTTGATCTTTTTTTTTTTCACTGCTGTCCTTAGTAAGGAAACTGCTGTCCCTAAGGCAAGTGTGTCACCCCATTTGGACAGCAACACCCTGTCCTAATCTTTCAAACAAACCTACTCCAGAATAACAGTCTCAGTGCTGTCTTTTCCTCTTCTTCAACCAGAAATGGCTGAACAGACTGGGAGCTTGTCAATTTAGATAGGGATTTTATATTCCAGCTTAATTTTGCCCCAGTTTTAGGCATTAAATGGACATTCAACAATGTCATGCCATAAAATATAAGAAATTTTATTGCAGCTGGTGGGAGTCCTTAAGAGTGTTTGCATTTTTGTCTCTGCAGATTTCTCTTGTCCTCACAATCTTTTCAACAGATTGGATCCTGTCCTCAGAACAATCTGGTAGCATCACCCATGCCTGTGTTTTGCTACTTATTCCATGTGGGTCTTAGAACTTTTATTTAACCTGCCTGGGATCCAGAGTCCTCTGTGAACGTGTTACTCATGTGGATACCATGCTCACTCAGAAAAACACCACCCTCACTATTTATTATTCATGCTTAATTAAAATGATCTGATACACTCAGTAATAACTTGAAAGCTTTTTTTTTTTTTTTTTTTTTTTTTTTTTTTTCCCATGAATGATAAACAAATGTAGTAAAAACTGAAATTAAGAAAAAGTTGAAAAATGCACAGCTTCAGATCCAGCTTTTGATTTTATTTCTGTAGTAATAAAACTGCACTAGTTTTGCCCCTGTAGTGTTGATTGTTGTCTAGGACTTTAAATTTCTGTCATTAGGAAAATGCAGGAGGCAACATACTTGTGCATTTATGAGAAATATAAAAAGGAGGGATCCAACTGTGAGTGCATCTCCCACTGAGACAAAATTTACTGTGTTCTTCTTTCCTTTCAAATTGGTCTTTTTGCAACATAAAGGAAAAGTGGCAAAAGAAATGAAAGTAGCTATATTTAATACAATCTTCACTGAAATCCAAAGAACAAAACTTGTTCTTGCTTAAATTAATGCAGGACAGATAAATAATGCCAGCAGAGCAATTAACACAAACAAAACAGCTTGCAATTTAGCTCCTGTGTAGCTCCTTGGCGTCAGTGTTAATTAGTTGGGACAAAACTGTATCTGTGTCACAACTGCCACAGGACAGTAGACCTTAAAATTCTTGTATTTTTAAAGTTCTGTCCTTGCCTGTTAATTACTTGATTTTCTATATCAGCAAGTCCATGGATGGCAGGATAGCAACAGACATCACACAATGTACTGTTTGGAGAGCTGCAAAATATAGGATTTTACTTGGATAGAAAGCTAGTAAGAGCAAGTGCAAGTGCAAATTAACCTGTGACTCTCAAGAAGTTTGGAAAGGAGAAAAATATTAAGGAGGCATTTCTTAGTTTCATGCGAGGACATAGGACATTGCACAGGATCTAGCAGGATTTTTTTATTATTATTTTTTATTTTTTTCCCTCAGAGAAGCTGGAATTTTCTGCAGTGAATACATGCACACAGTGATGTCATTGGTTTTACATTTATCAAAAAGACTCATCAAGCTAAATTGACATATTTCACACTGTTTGCCAAGAAGTAAAAGATTAAAAGGTTCTTTCCTAAGAGAGATCTGTTCAGGGGACTAACATCATTTCAGAAGGCACGATTATTAAAAAATGTGGAGAGTAATCACAATGTGAGTTCTTTCTGCTTGATTAAAATGATTGAAGAAATTACTTGTGATTGAAATCCCTTAGAACTTTACGTAATACATTTCTGTAATGCTTCTTTTTCTCCTCTCTCCTTCCCTCCCTTCCTCCATTCTTGACACTACAAAGTTTTCCTTGTATTTAGGAAAAAAGGTCAGATATAAGATATGTGATGAGAGTGGGATGCAAAGGAACCTGAAACAGAGGGAGAAAAAATAGACTTTGCAATAGGTTCAACTGACTGTTACATTTTCAGTGAGTGCTTTGAGTAAGATAATTTAACTAAATATCTCACAACAATAAGTGCTGCTTATACTTAACTGGCCAAAAAATAAATAACCACACATTGAAGCAATCTGACAATAGCATACAGTTGCATAATGTTGTAAGCAATTAGATCATGTAAAACAATTAGAGATAAAAAGTTGCTTCAGGATAAAAAGAGTTTGTTGTCTGGTGGACAGTAAATGCAAGCAATGAACTCATCAGTTCACCTTAGCAAATATACTGATCTGCCTAGTCTTTTCTAAAATATGTCAGAGTTAAACCTTGTCTTTATGTGCAGCACTGGGATTAGCAAAGAAAAGGAGGAAGCTGCTGTGCCATTTTACAAGTTTCTGAAAATGTAACTTCAGATCTTGCTTAACACATTGAACATGTGCCCCAGTTTTGCAAAAGATTTACAGCACAGGCCTGCAACATCTGATGTAACATTTTATGCCTTGCAAAATGGAATCACAAGCTTGTGATAAATCCCAAAGTAACTAATTATTGTGTGTCACTTCACCATTGTAGATCACAGAAATAAAATGGTTTGGTTATATCTTGTACCTGTCACCTAGAAATATTGTACAGTCATCTTTGCTAGGATTATAGGATACATCAAGGTTGTGAAGTTGATCAGGTCACTGCAGATTCAGCCCTGTATTTTTTACAGGTCTTTCTCAAACCAACCTTGATTTCTCTAGCTGTGTCTGTTATTTCTAGCCATTTACTTACTATATAGATTCTGACAATTTTTGTGAACTGCTTGTTCTTGGCTATTTTCTTTTTGTTAACCATAAAATCAATATTCTCATCTAAGTCACATGTGAATATAGACCTGATTTTCTTTCTCCAATTAGACAGATTATTATAAAAAATGTGATATCCAGTGGATGAATAAGTATTGAATAACAGTCTTCAAATACAGTAAAATTTATGAAAATGTTATGATTTGCTTTGATCTAAAAACTTTAAACCCATAATGATACATTAGATACCTAATGGATTAAATTTTGAGCCTTATTTAAATAACTCTGCATATCTTTTCCTGTGCTAACTGGCTGAATGAAATGGTCCATCCAGAGCAATAGCAGCACCTTGAGTTCTACTTTTCCAACATCATTCACCGTTCAAAGTTAACTCCCTATTTTAAATCACTTTCAGATTTCCTCTTAACAGGCCTTGTTGACTTAGGACTGCCACATTATGCAAAGTTTTTTTGTTTGTTTGTTTGTTTTTTTTTCTACTTTTATGGCTTTGCTTTTTCAGGCCTTTTCTTTATATTTCATGTGTTTGACTTTATGATTG
This sequence comes from Aythya fuligula, assembly GCF_009819795.1. Lineage (NCBI taxonomy): Eukaryota > Metazoa > Chordata > Aves > Anseriformes > Anatidae > Aythya > Aythya fuligula. The sequence goes on from NC_045560.1 coordinate 23,054,900, forward strand.
CATATATGCTCTTGTAAAATCAGTTGGTCACACTTTTATCATTTTTTCCCTGACAGGTGTGTGAAGCAACACTGCCTTTTCTGCAGCTGCGTGGCTTCTCTTTCTGTGCTTCCTTTTTCTTTAATTTTCTCTGCTACATTCATCCTTCCTTTCCTAATATCACCTTTTCTAAAGCTGGACATTCAAACATGTTACATTTTCAAAAACTGAAATCTATTGATAGGACCAAACTCATCACCCTAGGAAATCATATTTACTAAGATTATGCATTTGGGTTATAGAAGAGAGTAGGAACAGTGGCTGCCATAGGATGATGTTTTACACTACTCCAATCAGTTCATTCTTAGGATCTGCTCTATCTGCCAAGAAGTACCAAATGCCCAGTGTCCATCTATCCATCTACAAGAGGAAAACTCGGAATTTATTATTATAAGCACACAAACCTGAGGAAAAAATCCTGCCCAGCAGTACATGTATCTCTCTCTCTTTACTCATTTGGATTTTATTGAGGGATTCTTCACCTAAAGTGCAAGAACTGAACTTGCAAAGTTCTTCAAGCTGAACTTGCAAAAGCTGTTGGGAAGTTTACATAATCTTTGCTTTTACTATGCAGGTTAAATAATCCCTATTTTTCTAGTGATTTCATAAGCATCAGATTCACAGCTCATTCTACAGCACAATTTCCCGAGGGAGAGCAATTGCAATAATAAAATCAGTATTATAAGGATAACATGCTAATGCTACAAATTCATTGAATAATTAATTTGGAAGGGATCTCTGGAGACCATCCAGCCCAAGCTCCTGCTCAATGAAGGGCCACCTTCAAAGTTAGATCAGGCTGCTGATGGACCTATTCAACTGAGTTTTGAATGCCTCTAAGGATAAAGATTCATTACACTTCCATTAACAGGAGCGGAAAGAATATGTCTTTGTATTGGATGATGATGTGTCCCTTTTGTGCAAGCTTTTGCCCATATATTAACTAATAAATGTTAAGATGAGTATATTCTGATCCAAACTCCAGGTCCGAATAAATATAGGTGTGAAAAAAAGGAAGTTATTTACTATAGCTGGAACCTTATGGGTATTGAAAACTATTTTGCTATGTGTATGATAAAGGATCAAAATCTTAAAAAGATATAGGACAAGAAGGTAGTCTCAATTCAAAGTCTGAAACTACAAAAACTCAGCACATCTGTCAAAATACTCAGGCTAAGACAGTGACTGGTATTTGGAACAAATAAGCAAAAACTAAAATACATTAATTTCTTTGATAGGGTTTTCATGCACAGGCTGGTCAAAGAAGAGAGCAGTGACAATATTACCTCAGAAAATATAAGAATCGCTGTCAATATTGCAGCAAAAACTTAAAGAACTGCCAGCATGAAAGGAAATGGAACATTTGTTAATTTCAAGCTGGATGCAGATATAGAACCAGCAATAGAGATATTACTTCTGAAGGAAAATCCACGAACAGTAGAAGGTGAATAGGTAAAATTCATGTTTGCTGTGGTGACCTAACCCCCTTAAGGGAGGATATGAATTAAATTTACTGGTAAATAAGCTGGAACAGATGCAATTTTTAATACTACCAGAGAATAAAATGGCCATTATTGGTTTAAGAACACATAAAATCCTTGCTTTCATTTGAATGTGTGTTCACTGGAAAGGGAGCTAAGTAGGCGAGGAGAAAAGTTTTAAAACATCTTTCTTGAATACAAAAACTCTCAACTGAATATGGAAGAATACACAAGAAATGTGATACCCTTCTGATGTTTTTTGAAATTTCACCTTAGGGTTCAGGAAGAAAGAGCTTGGTAAGTTGCTTTCTCTGGAACTCAGAAGCAGAGATAAAAATTGGTACAGTGATACTTTCAGTGAACTCTATAGTAGAAAAAGTGGATCCCTTCACTTAAGAGTATACCTCAGTCTAAAAGAAGGACAATTAAAAATAAAATTCATCTAGATATGTTTAGAAATTTGTCAATAGAAGCCAGAAACGGACTTATTTATTTATTTATTTATTTATTTTGTGCACAGAGGTATTAGATGCCCTCTGACAGATTCTGTTAGGACTATGAATTATATGTTAATGTGCTGTCACGACTTGTTTGGGGGTAGATATTTTCTGCAGACACTGCTTTGTAGATATATGGATGGTAGATGAGGTGTCTCACAAGATGTCAGAATCACAAACAACAGACATTAAAAGTCTTCTCCAAAAGACATTGAATAGTTATATACAAAGTAGAGAAACTCCAACAGGAGTAATTAAAATGTTTCCTAAACATCAGGACGTACTTGCTGGAAACCTTACTTTACACTGAGATTTCTTGTAAGGTGTAGGAGGAAGGATTTGTATCTGGCACTCTTACATCAGTGGTGAACAGGACAGTAACCACAAGCTTGCCTGGTGTGCATGAGGGGGAAGCTGTCCCCTAGTAGTGCATGTGTATATGTATATATTTAATGGAGCTTGAGTTGGTCAGACTGAGATTCTGATGAGTTCATTTCCATGGGGCCAGCACCACAGGTGCTACCTGTGAACTCCCCAAGGCAGAGGGCAGACGTACAGATCCACTCTTAGGCATAGATAGATACCTGTTTGATGGCAGGTGTAGGGTACATGCGGGAAGCAGGCACGTGAGCATGTCACAACTACTCAGGTCAGGTGTTAGTAGAAGCATAGGTGACTTCATAATTAGCTGAGCTTTCAAGCTGGAGACAAAACTCTAGATGAACTACCTAAACATTTTTTTTTTTTTTTCTGGGTCTGAATCAAAGTGTCATAGAGTTTCCTCCAAATATAAAGATGTTAGATGGGAAGGGGGAGGTTAACTTGAGATAGGTTAGACAAGGAGGAAATGTGTGCACTTCCTATCAGTATTTTAGGCTCACAGGAGATTTTTCAAATTCGTTCATACGTAATTTAAGATCAGGATGAAAACTGCTACTTCGTATTTATAGAGCAGGCTTGTCAGTTTTGGGATTTGAGTGATTTGTAAATTCCTCTCAACCTACAAATTGTAGTCATGAACTGCATCCATAGTTGCTCACCATCTGGAGGAATTGAGAGGAGGTGAAGTTGAGAAGAACAGAGATGGTGAAGCCATGCAAAAGCACCTCTGCCTCATTCAATATAAACTACTCCTTTTGCCAGACCACTTGCTTTGTTTGGGCTGACAGTAAGTAAGAACAACTAGACTCACCTGTGATGAGGCTTATGTGTCTGAAACTCACTGCTCATATTGCAAAAAGTTGGATAGTAAGTCTGACAGGCTCTGAAGTGTTGGGTGTCCCACATGCTCACATGCTCCAGCAGGTCTGTGCAGCTGTGCCACATGTGCAGAGAAAACCAGAGAGCTTCCAGTTTGGTGGGACTCTTCTAGTGATGGCAAGTATAAACTGTGTAGAGCAAGAAATGAAATGACACATATGTAACTCTCATTAATCTGGGATGTTAATCTGGCTGTTAAGATCCCTGGCACTAGTCTTGTGAGAAAGGCACAGCATGAGATAGGGCTCATTTGTTGGGTGTCCTTGAGTTCCACAGAGCAAGGGGTGTAGAGCTGGTGCAGAAAGGTAGGATTAGGCACTGCCAGTTAAACACTTTTACATCTAAAATGTCCCTGTGTTTTCCTGTAGTGTCTGTGCTTACCTGCCGCAGTGATGCGTACCTCACTTCTTTTTCAAGGCTTACATGTATCTGAAGTGAGTTATAGTTTTAGGGGCTATGCAAGACAAAGCACTTGAGAGACATTAGATTGTGCGCTTCTTACACAGAAGGCTTGGAAAGCTGGTGTCAGGCTGGACAAAGGGTTGTTTTCCTTGTCACAGTGGTGATTTATCACCCTTCCTTGCTTCTTCTTTAACTGCATCCAGTTATGCACATTTAGTTTGGCCACTGTACAGAGTAGATTACAATTTCTGTGTAGTCAAAGGATCAGGCTTATGTTATGGATCATTTAAATATTTGCCATTATTTATATTATTTAGATGCATGTCGTATGGGTGGTTGACATCCAGTTTTGTGAACTTTTATTATTTCATCAAGAAAACTGCAGATCTGGAACTACCAATCAGAACTTTAAAGCAGAAAAGGTATTTACTTTTTACAGAACCTTAAAAGGGAGAAGCCTTTTACACATAATACAAGTTATTTCATTTGTCATGTTAACTTATCAGTAGTAAAATGTTTTTTGTAAATGTCTGGAACTTCAACCTGTCAATAAGTAAATAAAATCAAATAAAAATTCATCCTTAATGCTTTCAGTGACTCATAATGAAAAACTTATTAATTTAGAAGAAAGGAATGGTTGTGCTCAAGATTTCAGAAGCAGTAAAAAGTAAATATCTGGGGCTTTTGCGAGGCAAATGCTGAAGCTGGACATGCTTTATATTCAGTCAGCCTGGCATTAATCCACATATTGTCTGACAGTAATGGCTGAAGGTCCTCAATGTCTTCTATATTTCTGTTTGAATGATCTCATGATGATGTAGCTGCATATTTGGTGTGCATGAAACCTAGGGAGAGCTAGCAAAGGAAAGCAGGGTAGCACTGTTATTTTACCCTTTGATTCTTTTGCAATGTTAAATAAGTCCTTAAAAGCCCATCTTCCTGGAAAAGAAAGGGGAATTGCCTCATTCCTCGTCATCTAATGAAAGAGGCATTCTGTAAGAGAAGAGAATTGCTATGGGTCCCTGCATATAAAGTCAGTATATAGAAGAAGTAGAAATGACTCTCATTAACTCTTGCCTCTAGATTCATATTAATGTATTTTTAAAAGTAATTTTAAAACTGCAAAGAGTTCTCTTTCCGGTAGAAGGTTTGTGAGGGAATAGGTAAATCAGGTTTAAAATAAATTCTTGCTTTGAGCAAAGTAATCTGTGAGATTGTTGAATTGTTGATTTTTGATAGGATTTACAAAGAAATACAGTGAGACAAATAAAAACAGGACAAAAATAGACAAAAAATGCTGGTACCTCATTTGTCTATCTTGTTCGTGACTGCCGTAAGAGCTGGAATATACTTATGAAAAGGGTGAGTGGTCTGCAGTCAAGTACAGGTCCGTCTTTGTCACCAGTGGACGTCTATTACAATATTAACAAACAACAACCTCATTATTCCAACGCTGATCTGTTAGCTCAGTATTTTGCCTCCAGTAACAGGAGGTACCAGATGTTTTGCAGACATAGAAAGTTGGCAGTTATTTAATATTATGAATATACCAAAAGTTTCTTTTTATCTCTTTGAGAGAGAAGCCATTTTGTACCTTGAAGGAAGATTGAGGAGACACATTCCTGCCAAAGCTTTTGGCATTATAGTACCTCTGGGTATTTTCCTCATCAGTACAAATGCATAATCATTTGGGGGATCTAGGAAAGATGTTGACATAGCAGAATATTGAGAAAGAGGTTGGCCACAGGCTAGTCGTGCTTTGCTTGGAGAAAGCGTTCCTTGTCTGCCTTTCAGTATTAGGGAATGCTCGTTTCTCTTATATTAGAAAGAGGACAACAGAAACATGAGGAATCTTTTTAGATGTTGTACAGGAGAGGAACCCAAATGGTAATCAGTAGAAAACATCAGAATAGTTCATAATCAACACCGAAGTGCTGCCACTGCAAACCCCAGGCTGAAGCCTATGCTCATGTGGCTTTTCATGAAGCATTACGATATTCAAAAGGAAAACAAAGATGTTTTGTGAGTGGATGTGGAGAGCACAAGGGACAGCAGTGCCACTTGTGACAATACATAAACCATTTTGGGTGTGTGATTGCTATGCTGGGCCTAGTAGCATTCTGGCCTTTCTAATCTCCCCTCTTTTCTTTTACATAAATGATGAGTTTTACAGATTAATACTGAGAAAGACCAAGGACAGTACAAAACAGACAGCATGCAGCAAGCATGTCATCACTGAAACCCTGGAGGAGGAGTGTAATAATTTAGGCCAATGACTTTAGGGCTACACTAAGGCTTTTTATTTTTTTATTTTTATATATATATTTTTTCCCTTGGATCTGAATACCAATGTGCCTGATTTTTTTTTTTTAATTATTTTATTTATTTTTCCTCTGTTCTAATCACAATCAGTACTACAAAAAGGGCTTTAAGAAATGATTTCTGGACATTGTTCATATTCAGAACCTGGCTGTGAATTACAACCAGATGTGAGATGGGTGGCATAGTACAGTACATTCCATTATTCACGTGAGAAATGGGATTCGAATACCAATGAGAAGAAAATCAAAACATGGCCTGATTGCACCCGTCAGCTCGTATAGTCTCAGACATAATTACTATTCTCTGTAGTGCTGTTATGTGATAAATTATTTCTGATCCAGACATGTAGGACAGCAAGCACGATGGACACTATTTCTGCAATTACTTCCCGATATGTCTTTGGTAATGGGCAGATTGTCATTCCCAGGTCCTAGATGTCAGGAGCACAGTGATGTGGCACTCTTGAACTTCAGCTGTGCAGCTTTTGCAGCTTCGCAGGTCCCAGTGCTGACCTTCAAAACAGTTTGTATACACTGAGCAAATGACCCAACTTCTGGTGTTACCATGGGAAAGGGACACCAAAAAGATGTGTAGTGTGGAAACAAAAAAGGATGAGAAAGGATTCCTCTCATTGGAAATGGTTTCCAATACAGCAATAAGAGCCAGGGCAGCAATAATAGTTGCTGCTCAGTGCTGCTCCAAGGATACTTCCCTTAAGAAAGTAAGTATGAGCTGCTTGGATGCATGCAAAAAGCTGCTAAAAGCTTGTAGAGGCCCTGAACTTTTCAGTTTAGGGTAGGAGGGATTTGAAAACCACCAAACTAATTTCAGGTTTAATGGCTGTGGTACTCATTAGCTGAACACAGGAAAAAAAGACCTTGAACAAAACTATCTGATTCCAAAAGCATGTAAAGCACTTTAATTACAGGCGGGAAGAAAGGAGATAAAAAAAGCGATCAGCCAGAACTTAGGCAGTCACTAGCACCTGAAAGTGAGACTGGAACAGAAATGGTGCCAAACCTGTAAGGCAGAGCCTCAAAGCAAATATTTTCGTCTCAGATTGCATGTTGTCAGAATCCCAAAATTGCACATTATCTTCCCCCTCTCAATCTGCTGCTAGTCTGGCTGTGCTTGTACTGAACCCACTATCTACCTGTATCTCCAACAAGCTTTTCTGTGAGCTGTCTTGTGCAAGTGGTTTTCTTAAAGGGGCTGTGGGGAAGTAGGTAGCTTAGGTGGTATTTCAAGTGGGACTTTTCCAGAGCTTATTAGTACCTCTTGAGTGTGAGGTGGGGCTTAAAATATGTTGCCTCCAGGTCACCACGCTGCCCTGGAGAAGCAGTCTATGCAGCATTGCCTTCAGAGGAAGCCTTCTCTCAGAGAGACCCTGTAGGCATCATTAAGTCTGTAATCTTCAGTGTTCTATCAGAAATACATCCCACTCTTTGTATTGTGAAGAGGAGAAGGGAAAGCAATTGAAGAATGGCACTTCTTGCTAATGATATCTCATTGTTGTAAGTCCAGAAAGAGCAACATGTCAAAGGTAACCTGGTGGAAATTAGGGAGTTTTTGTGTGTATCCCTTGCTGCCTCAGTCAGGAAGAGCACCAGATGAATGTTGTGGGGAAGGAGCAAATATTTTCTCTTTCAGTGTTGCCATGATAGAGCAGTTCTCATCATCAACAGCAAACCTGGAGAGGTTTGTATGTGCATGTGGAGACACCAGGGCTGCAGAGGAAGCACTGTTGGAGGGATGCTGAGCCCAGGAGGCATCCAAACTCAGCACTACTCTGCAGGCTTCAGTGGACACCTGGCATAAACATAACAAATAAAAATGATCCTTACTCTCTGGCTAGTTGCGGTCAAACCTCACTAGCAGATCTCTCTCACACACACATGTGCACACACAAACACAAATGGATCTCTCCTGCGGTGGGTCCAGCCCCTTGGTGTCCTCTGGTGTCTGTTGCTTAGACCTCTTTTACTCACCAGGTACCCCATACTGGAGTTCTCTAGCATAGATTTGCACAAACTGGAAGCACTCTCAGTCTCACCCTTTCCCTTTCCCTTTCCCTTTCCCTTTCCCTTTCCCTTTCCCTTTCCCTTTCCCTTTCCCTTTCCCTTTCCCTTTCCCTTTCCCTTTCCCTTTCCCTTTCCCTTTCCCTTTCCCTTTCCCTTTCCACATCACATTGTAAGTTTAGCACATCTCTGCAATTTCCCTCAAATATCCCATAATTTTGCTCTTGTCCTTGAGACTCATTACAGTCTTATTTTTCTCTTCTTACTAGTTACAAAGTTCTGTTTGAAACTCTTCAAAGCTTTCAGTGTTTCCTGCAACATCCTATCAATCAGAAATGTGAGCACTCTGGTCTTTGGTATAGTCTTTGCTTTCTCTTGTTCCTTTGGGTTTCTGTTTCTGGGTTTTTAATTTGTTGTTTCTATTCCTGTCTCTTGTCCTAGTCTTCTATGCTGAAAAGCCCTTAATCCAATATTCTCACAGACCAAATAGCCTCTCAGTCCTCACAAGGGTACTTTGCAGTCTTCTCCAACAGATGTTCAGAGGATCTTGCTGGATCTGGGGCAGGACAGGAAATGGTTCTGTTTAATTTTACTCTTGTGTGAATTTTGGACTAAAAATATATGGTCTCTCTAGGACATCCCAGTGACTTTAAATATCAAGAAATCAAGTTAATGGAGGGAAAGAAAACTAAATATAAGCTTTATATTAAGGCTCATTAAATTGCAAATCATTGAATGACTTGAAATAAGATTTAAATGTGTGTTCTCTAGTCTATTTTTAAGCTGTTCTACTATTATGTTTTTTATTATATAAAAGTTAAGCTAGTCATTTATAAAATCATCTAAATGCACCTTTTTCACCTTCTGTTCTTAGATTTGGCAGTGAAAAATTGTTCTGATTGCGGTTTCTTGAAGTGTAATTACTTTGTCAAAGGAAAATATAATTAGAACTGATATTTAAAATGCACTATAATTGTATTTAAGCCATTTGATAATTTGGTCACGTACGGGATGTTTTGTTAATTTAGCAACAGCTAACAATACTGAAGTTGGAAAATTGTCTGACAGTTTCTTTTTCCTGTTTAAAAAAAAAAAAAACAACATGTAATATGCTCTAGTCTGCTTTCTGTTCACAGAAAGAAGCTGTGGACACCTCCTTTCTCTGAACAGCTTCATTGACTGCACAATGAATTGTCCACAGAGGTAATATTCCCGTTGATATGCTAACTGGATCAGGTTCTGTTTGAGCAATGACATGAACTTAATATTTGGCCGTCCTAAGATTTTCTGTCTTAACAGAGAAGCGTGATGTGAACAACCAGTCAAGGGCTAGGAGCTGCGTTTTAGTTGCGGCTTTGACACTCAGGAAAACTGATGCTTTTTAGCTTCCTGCAAGACAGTGTTGTTAGATGCTTACCAGCTTCTTGGGGACAAGAATTCAGAACACAGTAGCTTTGGAGCTGAAAATAGTAATTCATATATTAGTTATCGTCTCTATTTGAAATGGGCTCTTAATAATGCAAAATAAGGAATTCCCATGACTCATCCTTAAGATGTCAAAATACTCCAAGCAGCACTTGCCTCTCCTTGCTAATAATGGGCAACATGCATCATTCATCACAGGTTTCTGAGATACAGCAAATTCTCCTAGCGGTGTAAGCAGCCACCTTTTCACATGAAGTCTCCATTGCAATGACAGCAGCCCTCAGACAAGGAGGTGGAAGGCATGGCCCCACAATGGCAACCACAGCAGTGGGCGTACAGTATTTTTGGTCTGGGAAATGCACTGTGGGCCTGCACTGTGACAGAGACATGTCAGATGTGTCAGACACAATGAACAACTTGTTCCATCCATCCATCACACCAGATGGATCACACAAAGAGCTTGGTGATAGGGACTGTGCACAAGCAGCATGAGGTTGTTTGGCTGCTGCTACAATCAGTCTGCAAATAACTTAGTGCTGCCATAGACCATACAGAAGGGAGGTTGGGGTGGGGAGGGGAGAGGGGAGGACGCCAGATGTAGTACTCTTTCCTGAATTCAAATCCAACTCTTTTCAGAAGGAAAAACCTTGGGAAGTTGTAATCCACAGACAGCTGCTGCATTAGTTATCACATGCAGAAGTGGAACAGGCTTAGGGGTGGACCAGAGCAGCTCCTGAACCTGGAGCTCCTGAAGTGGTAGTGGCAGGTGGCAGAGGGCAAGGGGAGGAAGTTGTCATGGTTTTGGCTGGGATAGAGTTAAGTTTCTATGTAGAAGCTTGTATGGTGCTGTGTTTTGGATGTAGGGTAAGAGCAATGCTGGTAATACATGGATGTGTAGTTGTTGCTGATAGTGCTCACCCAGAGCCAAGGCCTCTCCTACTCCATGCGCTGCCCAACCAACGAGGGGCTGGGGGTGCACTGGGAGCTGGGAGAGGACACAGCCAGGACAGCTGGCCCAGGCTGCCCAAAGGGGTGTCCCACCCACCCCACGGGGCATCAGGCTCAGCAATAACAGCTGGGGAGAGGAGGAGGAAGGAGGGGACGTTTGGAGTGATGGCATTTGTCTTCCCAAGGAACTGTTGCATGTGACGGGCCCTGCTTTCCTGGGAGCGGCTGACACCTGCCTGCTGGTGGGAAGCAGAAATCAAATTCCTTGTTTTGCTTTGCCTGTACATGTGGCTTCTGCCTTACCTCATAAACTGTCAGTATCTCAGCTCGGGAGTTCTCAAACTTTTACCTTCCCCATTCTCTCCTCCATCCCACCTGAGGAGAGTGAGCAAGCGGCCGTGTGGTGCTGAGCTGCCTGCTGGGGTTAAATCATGACATACAGACACATTAGTTTCTGGTCTTTGGTGTAAGAGGGACTAGAGTGCAGTGCAAGGCAGAGATGCACACATTGCAGTGCTTTTTAAGGGTAGTATTTAGTGTAGAGTGGAGGAACACCCCTTGGATGTTGTTGTTGCTAAAAGAATTGAGAGAAGTGGTCCTCATGAGGGAGCTCACAGCAAAGAGGGACATTTGTGGGTGTGGGTGTGTCCCCAAGAGAAAGGGACTGGCAGACAGCAATGCCTCAAGCAGAGCTAGTATCAGTTAGTCTTCTTACCTGTAAGTGTTTTTGTTTTTGTTTTTGTTTTTGTTTTTTTTTTTTTTTTTAGAGAGAGAAAATACCTACTTACTCATCTTACTCATGAAGGACTAGAAGGACTAGAGCAAGACAATCTAAATGACAAAGTAGACAAACACCCGTCCCAGTTGGAGGGGGCGCCTAAGACAATGCGACCTACACGTCGCATTGCCACATCATCCTTCAAAAAAGAAAGAAGGGCTATTGTTATGGGGGGCTCCCTCCTGAAAGGGACAGAGGGACCGATATGCCGACCGGACCCAACCCGCAGAGAAGTCTGTTGCCTCCCTGGGGCTCGGGTGAGAGACTTTGCCAAGAAAGTCAAGCGCCTGGTACGGCCCACTGACTACTACCCGCTACTGGTCTTTCAGGCTGGTAGCGATGAAGTAGCAACGAGAAGTCCGAAGGCGATCAAAAGAGACTTTAGGGATTTGGGGCGACTACTTAGAGGATCAGGGGCGCAGGTGGTGTTTGCCTCTGTCCTTCCGATAGGGGGGATCGAAGCTGAAAGACGTACTGTTCGCATAAACTCGTGGCTTCGAGACTGGTGTGACCGGCAGAATTTCGGTTTCTTTGATCATGGGAAGGTCTATGCTACACCGGGCCTGATGGCACCGGATGGGATGCGCCTCTCTCGGAGAGGGGTAAGGATCTTAGGTCAGGAGTTGGCAGGGCTGATAGATAGGGCTTTAAACTAGAGTCGAAGGGGGAAGGGGCTAAAACCAGGCGAGCCGGTGAAGACCTAAGGGATGGTATGCTAGAATCAGAGGGGCTGTGTGCCAGTGGGGTCCTTTGGTCAGATCCACAAGGTGCTGAGTGTAAGGAGACGCACCTGAAGTGCTTTTACACAAATGCACGCAGTATGAGGAATAAAATAGATGAGCTAGAAGTCCTGGCCCAGTCCCGCAACTATGACATCATCGGCATAAGCGAAACCTGGTGGGATGAGTCCTGTGACTGGGGTGTTGCGATAGATGGTTACAGGCTCTTCAGGAGGGACAGGCAGGGTAGGCGAGGTGGTGGGGTGGCGATGTATGTGAAGCAGGGGCTGGACTGTGTGGAACTTCAGGTCGGCGATGGCAAAGTTGAGAGCCTCTGGGTAAGGATCAAGGGACGAACGAATAAAGGGGATGTCGTTGTGGGAGTCTATTACAGACCGCCTGGCCAGGACGATAGCGCCGATAAATTATTCTTTACAGAACTAAGAGAGGCCTCGAGATTAACTCCCCTTGTCCTTATGGGGGACTTCAACTTGCCGGACGTTAACTGGGAGTGCCACACGGCTGACACGAGCAAGTCCAGGAGGTTCATGAAGCACCTAGATGATAACTTCTTGGTACAGGTGCTAACGGAGCCAACTAGGAAAGGTGCCCTCCTAGACCTGTTGCTAGAAAACAGAGAGGGTCTGGTGGGAGATGTGGTGATTGGTGGCCGCCTCGGTCATAGCGACCATGAAGTGGTTGAGTTCAAAATTTATGGTGACAGAAGGAAAAGTGCCACCAAAACCTCATCCCTAGATATGGGGAAAGCGGACTTCAGGCTGCTCAGGGAACTAGTCAGTAAGGTCCCCTGGGAAACTGCTCTTGAAGGCCTCGATGTCCACCAGTGCTGGTCACTCTTTAAGCGATGCCTCCCAGAAGCACAAGATAAGGCAATTCCAAAATATCGCAAGTCAGGCAGGCGGGGCAGGAGGCCGGCGTGGCTGACCAGGAACATTCTAATGGAGATTAGGCGGAAACAGAGAGTGTTTCGCTACTGGAAGGAGGGCCAGGCGTCATGGAAAGAATACAGGGATGCTGTTCGTGTTTGTAGGGAGAAAGTTCGAGTGGCCAAAGCACAGCTAGAGTTGAAGCTGGCTGTGTCTGTGAGAGAAAATAAAAAGGGTTTTTTTAGATATGTAAATGGAAAAAGGAGAACTAAAGAAAACATAGGGCCGCTCCTTGATAGGGAAGGTCTCCTCACAGACGATGACGTAGGCAAAGCAGAGACGCTTAACGCCTTCTTTGCCTCTGTCTTCAATGCCGATGATGGGCGTCGGGACCCAGGGTGCCCTGAGCTGGAGGACCGGGACGGTGGGGATGACAAACTCCCAACTGACCCTGAACGTGTGCGGGATTTGCTACTCCACCTGGATCCCTACAAGTCCATGGGTCCGGATGGGATTCATCCCCGGGTGCTGAAAGAGCTGGCGGATGTCATTGCGGAACCTCTATCAATTATTTTTCAACGATCCTGGGAATTTGGAGAGGTCCCGGTAGACTGGAAGCTGGCAAATGTTGTGCCGATTTTCAAGAAGGGTCAGAAAGAAGACCCTAGCAATTACAGGCCTGTCAGTCTCACGTCAGTGCCTGGTAAAATCATGGAGAAGTTGGTTCTTGGACTCATTGAGGCGCACCTGGGGGACAAAGCAGTTATTGGTCCCAGCCAGCATGGGTTTGTGAAGGGTAGGTCCTGCCTAACTAACCTGATTTCCTTTTATGATAAGATCACCCGTATGGTGGACCAAGGGAAACCAGCTGATGTGATTTTTTTGGACTTCAGCAAGGCTTTTGACACGGTTTCCCATAGGATCCTACTGGACAAAATGTCCACCATAGAGCTAAATAAAAACATCATACGATGGGTGAGCAATTGGCTAACGGGCAGGGCCCAAAGGGTTATGGTAAATGGAGCTGCGTCAGGCTGGCGGGCGGTCACCAGTGGGGTCCCTCAAGGCTCCATTTTAGGGCCGGTACTTTTCAATATTTTTATAAATGATCTGGATGTAGGAATAGAGGGTATTTTGAGCAAGTTTGCTGATGACACCAAACTTGGAGGAGTTGTGGACTCAAGTGAGGGCGTAAAGGCCTTGCAGAGGGATCTGGACAGGTTGGAGAGCTGGGCGATCACCAACCGCATGAAGTTCAATAAGAGCAAGTGCCGGGTCCTGCACCTGGGACGGGGAAACCCTGGCTGCACGTACAGACTGGGCGATGAGACGCTGGAGAGCAGCCTAGAAGAGAGGGATCTGGGGGTCGTGATAGACAGCAAGTTGAATATGAGCCAGCAGTGTGCCCTGGCAGCCAGGAGGGCCAATCGTATCCTGGGGTGCATCAAGCACGGCATCGCTAGTAGGTCAAGGGAGGTGATTGTCCCGCTCTACTCTGCGCTGGTGCGGCCTCACCTCGAGTACTGTGTGCAGTTCTGGGCACCACAGTATAAAAAGGACATGAAACTGTTGGAAAGTGTCCAGAGGAGGGCTACGAAGATGGTGAAAGGCCTTGAGGGGAAGACGTACGAGGAACGGCTGAGGTCACTGGGCCTGTTCAGCCTGGAGAAGAGGAGGCTGAGGGGAGACCTCATCGCAGTCTACAACTTCCTCGTAAGGGGTTGTCAAGAGGCAGGAGACCTTTTCTCCATTAACACTAGTGACAGGACCCGCGGGAACGGGGTTAAGCTGAGGCAGGGGAAATTTAGGCTGGACGTCAGGAGGGGGTTCTTCACAGAGAGGGTGGTTGCACACTGGAACAGGCTCCCCAGGGAAGTGGTCACTGCACCGAGCCTGTCTGAATTTAAGAAGAGATTGGACTGTGAACTTAGGCACATGGTCTGAACTTTTGGGTAGACCTGTGCGGTGTCGAGAGTTGGACTTGATGATCCTTAAGGGTCCCTTCCAACTCAGGATATTCTATGATTCTATGATTCTATGATCTTTTCTAAAAGCTCTCTAATAACTCTTATGGATTGTATTTAATTCAGTGGCAGAAGCTGTCTGATGCGTGTCTCATTACCCAGAGATGCATCCTTTCTGGATTCATCCTTCCATTTGGGCTACAGGTAGGGAGCTCCCACAGCCATGTTCAAGAGGCAATGTTATAGGTTATAGAGTTTTCATTAGAGATCTCCCTGATGCTCTTTCAGTAGCTGATAGGACTTAGAAAAATATTGTAAGAACTGGCATAGACTGTGTATTGTTGTGAGCAGAGCTATTTATTTGTCTTCTATTTGTCTACTTGTTGTAGTCTACTTTGGCTTCTATTTGTCTACTTTTTGTAGTAGAAAATGCAAGTGTCGTTTTGCATTTTTTTTTTCGGGGGGGTGGGGGGAAAGAGGGTTGGGGGATGGAGTCAGGCTGTAACTCCCTCAGACTAGCCTTTTTGCCATTGTGTAGTATTTTGCTCTTGGAATTTTTTCAGAAGACATTTCATGGTCCCCATTACAGTCATCTTTGATTTGTCGGAGTCTCAGGGTATTTCAGTATGTTATCACTCAGTCTAGTTTTCATTTCAGGCAGACCAACAAAATTTAGTAACATTACAAATGTGTTTACTTTTTTTTTTTTTTTTTTTTTTTTTTTTCTTCCATTTTCTTTGCTGATTAAGAGCTTTGGTGACACAGTTTTTTTGCCTTTTTGCCTTGAACAATATTAAGTGTCAGTAGTGGAAGACCATTCACCTGAACACTACATCCAGGAAAAAGCATCTCCATCAGCAAAGGGAGAGATGTGGATTTGGCCTTAATGTGCTGAAGTATAGGGGCTAGCAAATTAATGATACTGATGTATCCATAGGCAAAACTGCCCCTCAGATGAGGACCATTCCTGTAAATGTCAGGGAGTGCTCTGCATCTTACTGTCAGCTCAAACTACCTGCTGATCCTTGGGGAAGTTTAAAAGAGGAAGTTTATCCTGCAGCCCAGGAAGTTTATGATGTCTCCCTACACAGATCAGGGTTGTGGTTATTTCATCCTTTCATCTGTCTTTTATTGCTTCCCCTGCCCTCTTTTTTTTTTTTTTTTTTTGTCTTATTCTTTCTTATTACTCACATCTAAATCCCTCCTTCCCATTTATGTGTCTCATTTCCATCTTTTCAGATCTGTTCCTGCTGCATGCTGAGCTTTTTTCTTTTAACCAGTGGTAGGTCCTTCAGCAAGACCTCCTGGGTTCTCAGAGCCCACTGGGATCAGACAGTTACCTCTGATCTCTGCTAAAATTTGTGACTCTCTTCTTACCAGACAAGAAGAAAGGAGGCAGAGAGGAGTCTCACAGGCTGATGGGCTGGTTTGTGCTTCTGCTCTGTCCAGCCACTTCTATTTGGAAAATAATGTTCCTCAAAATTAATGAAGACACCTTTCTTTTCCCATAGCTATTGCTTTAACTAGGATTGTTGTGCTTTTTTACCAAGCAGGAGACATGACAAGATTAGGTTCCAATAAGATTCCAGAAATGAGGTTTCAGTTAGAACAGAGAGACCTTATTAATAACTAGAGAAAAGTAAAAAGATAAAATCCATAACTTCAGTAGTTGCCTTGGCATTTTATAACACTCAGAGCATAGGGACAGAGGCACTGTGGACAGGTGTGAACAAAACCACAAGACCAGACATGTAGGCTGGCACCAGCACAGCATTGTGCATTAGTGTCATCAGCATCTCTTCATGGCCCAGTTTTTAAAAGAAGTTGTTAGTCATTAAAAAGTAATTAAATGTAGATATTTTAATTCTATTTCCCTCTCACAATGTAATGATACTTGATTTTGTCACTAAGATTTTTTTTTTTATTTTTTTTTTCCTCTTTGCCCAGTTGATAGCTATGCAGCTATAGGTGAACATAGTTTGTACAAAGCAGAATCGATTCCTGAGCAGTGCATCACATTGCTGCTTTTCACACCTGGGGAGTTTGTCTGCCATGCACAAGATAAGTATACTACAGAATATTGCATACAAATTTGTCAGTTTCTCATCTGGTACCTTGAATTTCCTGTGACCTTTTGAATAGCTCTCATCCATCTCTAAGTAACATTTTCTATGGACAGATTCAGGTTAGAATTATAGGCCTGTCAATGAAGAATTATGGTGTGTTTTTAGTATAAGATGTAACATTTGAATGGTATTATTTTGATTATAATAATAATGAGTTCTTGAATCATGCAGAAGAAACACTGCAGTCATAAGCTATTTTTCCTACATGATCTGAAAATTCCATCTTTTTTTTACTGGACTGAAAATTTGAACTGTTGAAATCCATATAATATTGTTTTATCTTATCACCTTTTAGTTAAAAAGACTATTTTGTGTTACTTTGTCTTTGGGTAATTTATAGTGTAGTAACGATCTCTTGTGGTTATAATGCACAATTTTAAAATTGCTACAGTATATGATGATCACAATGCAGAAAAATATAAGATAATCTCTCTCTCTCTCTCTTTTTTTTTTTTTTTAAGTGATGTTATAAATTCTCAATCCATTCTAACATTCTAAGGAAAGAAGAGAAGTGTGTGAATGTATCTTTTTTTTTTTTTTTTTTTTTTTTTTTTTTTTTTCTGTGATATTTAGAATGATTAAAAATATGGAAAAGCTCAGAGAATTCACATCAGATTTTCTGTGTTTCCAGACTGCATTATGGACTTTGGCAAACACTTTTTGCAGAATAAAGATGAGCCAAGTGCAGCCTTTCTACCAAGGGTGACTTTAGCCAAGTGAATTAATTTTATGCCCTCTGTTTTTCTATTTGTCCATCTTTCATTTTTCTTTCTTTATCTCCTGTATCTCTTTTCTGTCACACATTTCTTTTCTCATTTTTGAGAAATTTTTCCTTCAGCTTTTTTTTTTTTTTTTGTAATTTCATTCTGTTATCTAATTTCTTTTCAAGATTTGTTCTCTTCATTTTGTTTTTATTCTCTGTTTTGCTTTTTAGATAGTTATTTTAGCTCCATGAAGACAGAATTGAATATATATATATATATATATACACACACATATTTTACTATATATTTTCTGCCATGTTTCCAGTTTTACATCTGACTCAAAACACCAGGACAGGTGGCTGGCTCCTAATCCCCCAGTCCTGATGTTTACCTTTTTTTCTAGCCATGATGAATAGCTTCTCTGCTTATGCCTCCAAAATTGTATGACTAAATAGATAAACTTCTAGTTGAAACATCGCTGAATCACCCATCTATTCATATGCAGAGCATTCTGGCTGGGTAATACTGCCTCATGTTAGAGTTTGGTGTGATAAACACCAAAATCAATGCAGGCATAGTTAAGATCAGCTCTTTCCTTGTTATCCCAATCTCCCCCCAAATTGCACTTGTTAATTGTTTTAACATCCAATTCTAAAATGGGCACTTCCACCTTTAAATGAAATTTAGAAATTAAAGCTCTTAGGAATAATTTGAGATTATTTGATGAGGACAAATATGAATGATGAGTTAGAGCTAGCATAGCAAAGCAAGACAGAAGGTACCAAGTATTTCTGTAGAGGAAAGGAGTAGTGGAGTGACTGTCAGGAAGAAGTGATGAATCCTCCTGTGAGAGAGATTAAAACCTCCTCCAGTTTTGGACTTCAGCAGCTGTGGTTCTTTTTCTCAGTCATGGCAAAGTAAACAAGCAGCTTTTGTTAAGATATTGGCCCATGAACCTTGAAATCTGGTTTTTGTTTCTGGTTGTGCTGTAGAGTTTCACCCTGATCTTGGTTGGCATTTATCTAACTGTAGATTTCTTGTCTTTAAAGGGCAAAATAGCATTTTTTCTCCAGATTAATACAAATTCCTGGTGATTAGAAACAGGACTCCTGAGGAGTATTTGGAGACCTTGAAAAAATAAAGCTAAAAATCCTCTTTTTATCAGCACAGAGAAGAATACTGTAGTTTCTTAACGGTAACATTAGTGATATAACAGGAAATGTGGAGAAGAAACCAGACAGGTTATCTTATGGAACAATACCAGATAAGTACAATACTCAGTTTAATGTTAAAAAGACACATATTATATTTGTTTTAAAAGATGTTTTTCAAAAGGTTCATAAACAACAACAATGGAATATAATATATTATTATTGTTGTTGTTATTATAATTATTATTTATTCAGTTGAACAATATTATCTATGTGAGGATGGGTTGAAATGAGAAAATGAATCACAAAATCTTTCTAGAAGACTGGAAAAATGTAAGTCTGTTTTTGTTGAGAAAATAGCCAGAGAAAAGTCATTTCTGTTTGTTTCCAGATTTCAGTCTTGAACACAATGAATATATAAGATTTGACATAAAAGCTCCTTCTCTGTGAGTGTGTGTGGACATCAACTATAGGTAAGTCTCTATGGATGGAGAAATGGTTACCAGAAAAGAGTGGCCAATGAAAGGAAAATATGAGCAGAGAGGCAGTGAAATCCAGAGCTCGTACACCAGGACTCTCACAAGTTAGCCTATACCACATGAAGCCACAGCTCATCAACAATCAGGTGTTGGGCAACTCGGGCCATGTCTGAGAAGGTGTTGGCTGCAATCTGCTGACAGACTGCAGGGTTACACTCAACACTACCTGGAAGCCACAGTTGTGTACACTTCAGATTGAACATCTGGCATCGTCCTTCCAGCTATTCCTCCCACTGCATGGCTGTGAGTGAGCATCTGTGGGAACTGTGTGAGCAAACCAGTGACTTTACTGTCCAGATAGTTATTTCCATGAACAACAGTTTCAGTCTCTTCACAGCAATTTAACTAAGGAAAGGTGTTCTAAGAAATACTGGTTTTGATATGTTTCTTCCTCAGCTGATCAGGGAAAAGGGAGCTTACAACATATTCACTGTGAAACAGTAGAGTAAAACCACAAGATGATAGTGTCTCACATTTGAAATCTTATTGGATTCTTTTATCATTATAAAAATTATAGAGAGCTATTTCAGAAACAGTTCCTCCAATGGTTTATTGCTAACATGACAGAAACCCTAGAATGTGGTTACCTCAATAACAAGATGTTTAATAGAAATTAACAAGAGTTTTAACAAGGATTAAGAATAGTTTTACCTTTCAGATTTGTTCCATTTTTATTCAAGCTACAAAGATAACAAGATGATCAGCAAGAATGAAAGCTGACATGATTTATTGGTTTTCTATACTAAGTACATTAGCAGTGCGCTATGAACAGTTCTGTAGGGGGAAAGAAACAGTTGGTGTCAAGGACCTGACAGCTCTGGTATATGCATTTTGGGGGATTTACTTTGGACTAAGTCTCACCTGGTCCTGTGGACTGAATACCCATCAGCAGCTGAAACACATCAGGTACACTTGTGGAGTTCAGTTTCTCATGTAGGTTTATACCAAAGAAATGGAATTTGCATGCTTGTAGGTAACTCTGAGATGTGGTAGATGGGAATAGTCAGGAGATTTGATATAGAAATGCATTCCTGCTTTCAGACTGTCGCATTAATGTAGACACGCACAGTACTAATTAATAAGTAATGGATCAAATGAACTGAAGGGACAGAGAACATATCATCAGTGTAACAGTTTCTTATGTATAGTTTCAAGGTTTTTGTATTATTCTTTCCATATCAGTGTACAATACACAATTTCTAGTACAGTGTTAATTACATAAAACTGAATGCAACAGGAGAATGTCATCCACCTGTATTTTGTAAGCTTCTTTTGATTGTCAGGAGGTTTTATTTTACTTTCAAGAACAGGATCAGTACTTTTATAACCTCTGCTCAACATATCTTCCTTAGTTCTTAAAAGATCATAGCACTCACAAGCAAAAGTCCAGAAAATAAACTGAGTGGTCATAAATGTCTTATGATCACTCATCATATTAATTGAAGTGGATTAGACTGACTTCAAAATGAATTGGATGCTTTAATATTGTCATTTCTGTCATTCTTCTAGCCCCCCTAGACATTTCTTTCTCTTTTTTTTCTTTTCCCTACAGTTTGTTTGAGCTGCACAATTATTTGGACCTACTGGAAAATTCCCCATAGTCTGTATTCGTGTTCCAGAGGGAACATAATATACGGCTGTTACCAGATGAGTTGCATGTACTTTTATGTTTTTCCTTTTCAGAACTTTGAGGCTGTAGTTTTTGATGGTATTTTCTGTATTATCTTCACCATGCAGTTGACTGAGCCATACCAAGTACCAAAGGCACATTACCCTCTGTGGGAGATTTGGGACTGTACTTCTAAGCCGGGAGTATTCACTTGGGTAAATATCAATGTAACCACAGAAAAGCACAAACATGAAACTTCAGTTTGACTGGAATATGTTACTGCTTTCAAAGCTTTTAATTTTGTATCTGTGTAATGACTTTGAAAGTAGCAACATGTGTAAGGAATGTAATGAATTTAAGAGAAGCAAAGCGAGCTGTTAAATGCCAGGTGTGCATTTACCAGGAAGGCAGTAGCTTTTTATGGTTCTTCTTCCTCCCCTAACAAGGCTTAGATTGTGTACTAGTTCCTGGAGCTGTACCCTTGTGTCAACAGTAGTGGAGCAGCCCATTGAACTGCCTGCACTCAGGGCAGCAGCAGAGAAGACACAGTGCTGAGCAGCAGTCAGGGACTGTTTTTTGGTTGGGCCCTTTCAGTTTTCTTTCAATACGCCTAGAAAAAGGTTTTTAAATTCATCAAACACTGCTGAGCTGTAGAAAGTTGTGAGCATGGTAGGAGCCCTGTCAGACACATCCAAATGAACTCTAATTCTGTACAGTGTGCCACACTCTCTTAAATTTCTGCTCTTTCAATTAAAAAGAAAATAAAATCTGGTACTTTGATCTGGGTTCATGGTAATATAAGTAGGCTCACCTCTGTGCTCAACCACACAGACATGCAGCCTGTTACCAAACAACTACAAGGAAAGCCTGCAAATTAGATTCACTACCCTTTCTCCAGGGAAGACTACAATTGTCAGTTCTCTGTCAGCTAAATGAAAATAATGAAATGTAAGTTACTAACAGCAGCAAAATTGTGTGAGTCATTCTATTTATACGCGTAATTACATCTAAAGGTCCAAGTGTCTTAAAATTAAAAGAAGATTAGTTCTGTCAGGTGCTTAACAAGGTTTTCTTGGAAAGGGTCTTCCTAGAGAAAGCACAGTAGAAAGCATCTGTGTCAGCAAAGTGTAAACTGCTTGACACCGTATGCTGAAATTCAAGTGAGATAATGCTACATTGGACTTGCGCACGCTGCTTCAACAAGCAGAGCTGTATGACCAAGATGGAGAATGACTGCCTTATGACACTGTTCCCCTCCATTTCTGTTACTGTGCATTAACTCAAAGTTGACAAAAGAAGATGGAAAATGCTGAGAGCATGTGGGATCTCCTCATTCCTCCTTTCTCTGAATCTCTCAGAAGGCCTTGGGGCCCTGGAAGCTTGGAAGCAGGATGCATTATATATTAATAATACATAAAGCACAATTAGCACACATGGTGCTTTTCAGGCATGTAACTCATTCTAAGCTCCAAACTTCAGCACAGCACTAAACAAGGGATAGGGAAGAGCTACCCTGTAAATACAAAATAATGTATAGATGCATTATTGAACAATTTAGTTCAGCAAGTCTCCTCAGTACAGATTTGAAAACAAAAAAAATGTTCTGTGAATATTCATCAGATAAAGTAATTGAACTATGGGAATGGAAAAATAGCTGCCAAGGGCCTGGGTTTTGTTTTCATTGAGTGACTGTTTCAGGTTAAAGGTTATAGGAAAGAGATGGAGAAGCAAATCTGTCAAGACCAGTGCTAAAGCAGAGGTAAGACACTGACTGAGCTTTTGAAGAGACATCCAGGATCTCTGCCTTTAGTACATACA
This sequence comes from Aythya fuligula, assembly GCF_009819795.1. Taxonomy (NCBI): domain Eukaryota; kingdom Metazoa; phylum Chordata; class Aves; order Anseriformes; family Anatidae; genus Aythya; species Aythya fuligula. The sequence continues at coordinate 23,077,587 of NC_045560.1, forward strand.
ATATCCTTCCTTTTCTATTCTCTGGAGCATCTGAGAGTTTGCCACACAGAAGGCTGTTGCTTGTACATTTTGGAAATGGTGCAGTTTCTTTTGGAAAAACAAATGCAGTGAGACCAAAAGGAAAAAGTACAGGAGGAAAAGGAAAATACAAAGAAAGAGTGCCACGTTGTCTGTAACATCAAATATGAAAACAAAGCAAATTGACTCTTCCACATGAAAGAGTATAATATTGAATACCCCTTTTATGAGACTGGAACCCCTTGCCTCTGAGAAGTCCCAAGTTTTACAGATATGTTATAATAATGAACGTCAGTAGGCTGATGTATGACTTATTTTGGGTGTCCATTATAGTACAGTGATTTTACCAACATCCAAAGTGCTTTAAAGCTCTACTAGTTGGCACTATAATTCATGGTGCATTTTAAATATTCACTTATGAAGGCCTAGTATTGGATGTTCCTGTTCATATAACATGAATTTTTAATGCTTTTCAAATAGCTGAAAGTGAGCCCATGTGGTACTTTATTATGGCAGTTTATATAATAGATGTAATAGATATGTTGTGGAGCATGCTTTTAATGTCCATTAATGTACTTAGGAGTATATATGTTACATTACAGATGTAATTTGTCAGTTGTAGCACACTGTTGTTAGAAGAAGGTGCTGAAGGACTGTCAAGACCATGGGTACCAATTACACCTCTTATATTTTCTGTTGAACAGACAACTAAGCAAATTCATTAGTAAAAAGTAACACAGTGACAGGTTGACATTTGAATATTTGTAGTGTTCTGTTAACTAGATTTTATTTCTGCTAAGAAAGCATCTAGCTTCTTAAATGTCTGTTTGAAATGTGGATTGCTTCAGTGACAAAGAAATATGAAATATGTTTCTTTTCAGCCACAAGATATGGACTATCTGCCATTACTTTCACATGCTAGAAGGATATCCATGCAAGGCAATTTGTGTACTAGTCATTATGTTACCTACCAGAGATTTTCCAGCAAACTCTCAATTCCTTAGCTGGAGTAATCTGCCAAACCAACCCCAGATTTTTGTGACTTTGAATGTATGTATGTATGCATGTATTTATTTACTTGGATGATGAATAAACATTGTATTTGAAAGGTTGTAGTGCCTGCAATACTGATTGGAGTTCAGCAGGTCTTTTCACATGAACAAGTGCTGTGACCTCAGTAGGATGTAGGTGATCAGGTTCAGGAAGAGGGTTCCCAAATATATCTACAAATCCTGTCATGTGAAGAATTTTAAGAGTAACATATCAGTCAGAAATATGTGTTATTCAGAACACATTTCAGTTATTCACAACATTCAGAAATTTGTGTTATTTCTCTATGGGATCCCCCAACTTAAGCTTCAGTGAAAACAAGTATATTTCTTACTTGAACTGAATATGGCTGATCTACCTGTAAAAAAATATAACAAAGCATGTATTAATAACATAATAACAGCATGTATTTGCTATCTGTTGTAGTGAATGTGCTGTCAGATTTTTAGAATGCATCTTTCAGAGCCAAATTCTCACCATCTCAGTCAGCGGCTGCACTTTTGGGTTTGGGTACAATAAAAGCTGTAAGCACTTCAAACCTTGCATACGGAAGGAAGTTTATCCTTGGTGAGTCACAGTGGTTTTGATTGTGAAGTATTAAATTTGCCTCCTTTTGTAACTCACCTAAGTGATTTGGGTTGGTCCATGGAGAACACTATCTACATTTTGCCCAAATTGTTGGTGCCTTCTGATTTCTGAGCTGTTTTTTTTTTTTTTTTTTTTTTTTTTTTTCCCCAAGAGTATGAAATACCTTGTTTGCTAATCCATTGGGAGTCTCCATTACACACCAGGTGCATGTATTTTTATTCATTTTACTTTTGGCTTGCTGGGTTAATGCAAAATGTATATATAATTTTATATTAAAAGGTAAACATTGGGATAGAGAAAAATTGCTGTTGAAGAATTAGAAAATTTCCTGGCTGTTGTCAATATTTTGACAACAATAAACATTACATTAAGCAGGCGCTTGTGTAGATGTTTTTACTAAATATCCAGAAAAGGTTTATCTCCCTGTTTAGCAGCCTTCCCACTGTCTGACTACTCATTGTTCTGAAAAATCACACAAAAATGAATCAGTCAATGCTTATACTGGGGGACTGCAGCAGGAGGTTTACGTTAGAAACAATCTCAGGAATGACAGAAAGACACATCTGTCAAGCTCAAGCCACAAACAGTACCTAAAGGGATCTTAGCTTCTGAATTAATTCAGGACGTACCTTTAACATACTTTAAAGCTTACCATCAGACTGTATCAGGCAGGCTGAGTGGCAGCTCAGGGAGGATCAAGATCTTGAAAGTGTACTTCTTTTATTTCTGCCCCTTTACTTTTTAGGCAGGTAGAGATTTGCAGCACTTGGCAGCCCCAGCAAAGCCAAGTTGTTATAGGTTTGGACAGCAGCATTTCACCGTTACTGACGTTGAAAGCTTTCTGTCAAAGAAAAAATTGCTCCACATTTTTCTCTTCAATCAACAGCTACAGGAGCCCACTAATACTTTCCAGGATAAGTTTGGTGTTTAACGCAGACTGTCTGTAGGTGAAAGGTTTTTGCTTCAGCAACTCATCATACTTATACATATGTTACAGAATTTTCAATCATACTGGAATACTACAAACTCACAGAAACACAGAATGACAGTATGGTTGAGGGTCCTCTGAAGGTCAGCCTGTCCAACCCCTCTGCTCAAGCAGGGCCACCTAGACCTTGTTGCCCAGGACCATGTCCAAATGGTTTCTGAATATCTCCAAGGTAGAGAAGAAAACCAGAAAACCTTCAAGATTCAAATAATTTCTTCCAGTGCCCTTCTTTGTTGGGGAGGGAAGAAGCAGGGGGGAGCAGAAATGGTGGTGTCTGGCTAATGTTTACCACAGGAAGACATCACCTTCAAAACAATACCCTATGTTTCAAGATCCTAGACTGCTTTCACTGAGGAGAACTGGGATCTTGGACAAAAGCAGCAATCTGTGTTCATATTCTTCTTGGGCATCTATTCAAATTCAGATCATTTTGCCTATGGGATTTGATAGGTTTAGTATTTAGTTCTTAAAATCTTGCACTTAATCAAGACATCAAGTAGGCAGTAGGTAATTTTAAAGTAACTAGATTTAGCATAAATTGCTTTTTACTCTGCATTGAAGCATACCATCACATAGGGGTAGTGTTAAAGGTAGTTTCACACTTACTGGAAATCTAACATTTTCAGTGTTTGAACATGTATAAATAAGATGGTTAAAAGTATATATAAATAACTTTGCTCTGGTCATACAGGTCTAAGAGTGGAAGAAGTTGGCATATGAGTAACAAGTTTGTGCATTTATGTTGAAAATACGTAAGCTAAAAATGTTCAGACAGTATGAGTTGCCAGAATATAGACACATATAAGAAAAGTCATACAGATTTATTTCTGACAAAGCTTTATCTTATTGGCAACTGCATTCTTCTATTGCACATTCACACACAACATCAAGCAATGTATGAGCTTGTGGCAATTTATTTTTATACTCTTTCAACTTATGCCCATTTTCCATTTTTTAATGTATATACTTTGATCGTCACCTGGATAGCAAAATCATTGTTAGGTTACTATATAGTAAAGTCTCATATATTATTGTGTTGTCCAATTTCTAGTGAAGATATTAGTTGATTCCTTGATTAAAGTTGCCTTTTTAATAGTAAGTTCTATAAATACTTGCAGATTGCAATGTGTGATGGTAAGTAAAGGCTAGCTCAAAGTCTAACAAAAACAACATAAAATAGCAGAGAAGCAATAGTTAGCAACACAAAGATTGCCTTCAGAAGTGCTGTATTTTGTGTTGGTTGCATCTAATTGCATTGTATGCTGTTTTCTCACAATAGGTCAAGACAAATTAAGAATTATGTTCATTTCTGTGCATATAGACATTTTCCTTGCAGCTTCTCCATAAATCCTTTAAATACATTTCAGCAAGCAGCTTAGACCCTGTACACGAGAACTGCAGGTTGCCTGAGAGTCAAAATACTGTTAATACTGTTTCATGGATTTTGTCCTTTCCAAGGCATATGAAGAAAAGAGTTTTCAGATGTTTATCCCATCCGTTAGCAGAGCCCATGCTTTAGCTTAGCCCTATTTCAGTGTACTGCTAGCCTCACTGAAGGCAACTACAAATTTGCCATTGACTTCAAAGCAGACAGAATATTGCTCAGTGTTCCTCAAGAGGATGAATCTCCTAAAGTACAGAAATATCAGAGGTATCAGAATATAACACAAAAGGACTGAAGAAAAAAACTCTTTACTTCAGCCAGGCTGACAAGGCCTGTGCTGTGCTTTCTCAGCTGGTAGTTAATGGACGCATAGTTTTAGCATTTGATTCTGATTCTGAGAAACTTCTATCTCTAAGTTCTATACTAGAAAGATGTTAAAACTGTTAGCTTTTTTTTTTTTTTTTTTTTTTTTTTTTTTTTTCAGTTGCTGAATATTTGATTTCATATACATCTCATTTTTCTTTGTGTAGTTTTAATGTTTACAAAACAATGTGAAGGTATCTCTGTGTGATTTGCTGATTTGAAAGTCCTTATCAGCCCAAGGACTACTAGCAGCATTTGTGACAACCCTATTCACACACACTGCAAATACATACACATATCTCAGGTAAGAGGTAAACTTCAGCAGTTGATTTTACAGTTAACAGCTTTCTCTGTACTTCAAGCTCTGGTCTCCTGAGGCTGAGATGGTCCTCATGAAGTAATTGTCTTGTTTTGACAAATGCATTACATTCACCCACACCTCTTGGTACTGCTCTCTCTGAAGTTGTTGACAAATATACATCCCTTGAAGTGGACACTTGATAGGAACAAATTCTGATACAATGGTAAAAGGAAAACCTAGAAGAATTCTTCTAAAATTGGTTGTACCTTAACTGGTTTTCTTACTTTTTCTTATCTGTTAACTACATTTTATCCCTTGACTTTCATCCTTAAGAGCAGTTTAGTTATTTCTCTGCTCTGGAAATGTTCAATGTACAAATTTTCAAGGCTATCAGCTCTTTCAAATGACAAGTTGTGCAGGTTTTACCCTGCTGAGCAGCTGAGCTCCACAACAACTGCTCTCTCACTCCCCCTCCTCAAAGAAGAAGGGGGAGAAAATATAATGGGAAGGGCTCAAGGGTTGAGATAAGGACAGGGAGATCAACAATTATTGTCATGGGCAAAACAGACTCAGAATAGGGAGATTAATATAATTTATTGCCCATCACTAGCAGACTAAAACAGTGATAAAGCAAAAGCAAAATAAAATCACCTTCCCCCCTTACTCCCCAGTCTACCCTCTTTTACCTCCTCACCACAAACAGCACAGGGGAAGAGGGAATGTTAATGGCGTACACACAAAGACACACAGGCACAAAAACAACATGTGGATCCCACCAGTAGCTGGTTGTAGACACTTGACATGGACAGGCTGTGGCACCTTGGTCCCTTGGTCCCTCCTAGATACTGGCCTGAAGCCCCTCAGTCCCCAAGGTTTGTGGTCCCTCTCCACTTGCTGGCACTCAGACCTCTCATGCGATGTACCTGCTGTTCTGGCTTAAAACACACTTCTGCTCACACATGTGTGCATGAATAATATGGAGTGTGCCCAAACAGAGGATAGTGAGAAATTGGACTAAAAGAGAGAATAGGATAGATTGCCATGGTCAAGCACAGAGCTCAGTCAGATGACTGAATTGACCAATTGGCCTGTTTGCATGATAGACCCATTTAATGCTCTTTTCTCTCTTTCATACTGGTTCCTCCCTTATTCACCTGGATCCCTCCTTTTCCACACCTTCCATCCTTCTACTTAACATCTCACAGCAAGTCTTGCACATTTCCACAATTCCCTTAAAATGTACCATATATACCATATGTATGTACCAATATACCATAACACATTTTATATAATCCCCAAATTCTTGTTGCTCATACCTCTTGCTACAGCCCATAACCCTGTGGGCAACACCCTTCAGCTTGCATGGTGTGGCTGAGGAGAGATACTCTCCTCAAACCATCGCAGAATGATTCACCTCAGGGACAGTGTTCTGCTTGCCCTCCTTGGATAGTCTTTGTGTAGCTGGTTTGGAGTGCTCTGTTTTCACTAATTAGTCTACTGGAGTTTCTCCACTTACTCTTGTTCCTCTCATCCTTATTGGTCTTTCAGTTTATCTTGATTAGTTTATAGTCAGATCACCTAGCAAAATTCAACATGCATATATGTATGTATACGTAGCTGTGGGCAACCTGTCATTTATTAAGTACTAACCCATTACCTGAACTGTTCTATAATGATCAAAGGAGATTCACATTGCAACCTATGAGCTTCAGGTCAACAATTTTTAGAAATTTTTCTCAGAGTAAGAAAAGTGAACCAGCAGAATAACCTTTCCATGGACACCATGGTATCTTATTGGTAACCAGAAAAATATAGACCGTGGAATGGACTATAGGCATTGAAAACATACTTTAAAAACAAAGATATCTGCATCAGTTATTTTGGTCATAGCCAAGTGATCATTGTTATTCAGGACTTTAGTGCTTTTTATGTCTGTGATGTTCTGTTATCCAAAAAAAGTGTGACTACATTTCAAGGAATATAGTCATGCATTTGTTTAAATTATGTTACACTAAAAGTATTCATGGAACTCTCAGAAACTTTTAAATGATTACTAATTGCTTGGTTGGTTAGTTGGTTGGTTTGGCCTTTTTTAAAATGAAAAATTAACTATTAATGGATTATTGCAAATTTCAGGCTCTGTATATCAGAACTCCAGCCTGTCAGATAGCATAAAGCAATCCAGTATCACTTTTTTAAAGAAGATCAGGAGACTAAGAATCTGGAGGCCTGGAGGTGCCATTTAGAAACAAACAAAAATCCAAACTCTGCAGCTTTTTCAAAGCTAATCTGGCAAACTCAGCTAGAGTCTGACTTTAACAATTCCACTGAAATATTTAGGCTGGTGTTTCCATAGGAACCAAAGTTGAATTGGTTAAAACAAAATAACATACCTGAAAATCTTCTACACCTTACGTAGTTTATTTTGCTTTGATTCATATAAGTTTTCTCTATTGGGAAAAAATAGTAGATAGCAATGCTTAAGGAGCAATTAAAGCAATTAGTGATCTCACTTTACATTTATTTAAACATAAAAACTATAATCATACACAGCAGATAAAAACTGTTTCTACATTTGTAACACAGCTTAACTGGCTGGGAATCACAACTCACTGACTGAACTTGGTCTAACTGTGTGAACACATTTAAGCAAACAAAAAAGCTTTTTGGGCTTTTTTTTTTGCTTTTGTATATGATCCTACCAAGAAAATTAGAAAATATGATCCTCAATTGTACATCTGGACTTATGAGTGAGAAGTAAGGGCAAGAACAAAGTTTTGAATGAAATCAAGTTAAATAAAATATCAGAACATTCTCTCTTTCTAGGGTAATTTGGGGAGTTTGGTGTCAGCTGTTTGGGGCCCATGCCTGGCAGCAGTAAGCAGCCAGGGACCTGCCCAGTCCAGAAGGCAGGCAGGCTTTGAAGGAATTAAGCTGATAGGGAGCAGGCTTCTATAAGCACAAGTTTATTTGTGTTTCTATTTAACATCTTAGAGACTGTTGCTGACAAAGCAGTCACATTTCTTGTCTTCTCTGTATCTGCATTACCTCTGTGTTGTGCCAGTGAAATCAGTGAATTGAATTTAGCTCCAAATTCAGCTCACTGATCAGAATATGACTTGCAGTGTACGCAAGTATGCTGAAAAATTACACTGTCATATATTTCATTTTCTCAGCATTTGGGGATTCTTTCAGTAACCCTTTCATAAATGATACAATAGCCTTAGAAAAGCTTGTAGTAAATCAGTTCTGACATACTGAAAACTAGCTTAGGCTTAATAAAGACTTTATGGCTCCTTCTCTGTCAAATTGGGTGGCAGTTTAGGCTTTTTTGGAGCCATGAGCTGGCTAAACAGACAGCTTATGATAAACCAGGATGCAGAAGTACCTGTAAATAAAGTGAAATATCTTCTGCTGGACTGGCAGCAGATGAGGCCTTTTGAATGGGGATGGTCTTTCTCCTCCTCTCCCCAGAGAGAAAGCAGAGCCTTGGGGTGCAGCCCCCATCTCTTGATTCCTGGCTTTCCTGTGTGGTTTCTGATAGGCAGAGCACCTCTTATAGGGGATCGTAGGGTATTAAAAAATGTAAAGGAACTCAGATTTATAGCAGTCCATCATTTTTTAAGCATTTAAGGATACATTTTATTCTCTGTCTTTGACAAGAGAAAATGTATTATTACTGTTATTATTTACAGTGCGTATAATAACTTTAAATGGAACTGATGCATCCAGAGAAAGATTTCTCTAGGGGCAACTCAGCCTCTCCTGCAATCACCCCTGTTCCTTGTGGTCACGAGGCTGTTTGACACAATGAGATAGATTCCAGTAGACTTACACTGGTGCCATTTAATGTGCTGCCAGTGAAGAGCTCCCATGGTTTGAGCACCATTAAAAGTCCTTATGCCCAAAAGTTTTCAGAGCATAGTGCCAGTCCTCAATGTATGGATTGTAAATGCACCAACTGCACGGAGTCAAAGTAAAACAACTTTAAGTATCAAAATTACGCTGTGGGTGATCTTGCTTTTAGTCATGTAAAGTCTGGGAGAACAATTAGATTCTTTTCCTAACAAGCAAAAAGGTAAAAGAATTTAGAAAAGTTAAAGGATAAATGCCTAATTTGAGAGCTTAGAATATTACTGGGAATTCTTGTTAAGGATTCTGCAAGGTTGCGTAATAAAAAAAGCGAAGTGTTTCATAATTACCCTGAAAGTGTCATCATGTTCTTGGTTTTCTAGAGAGATGTGGAGGGAAAAAAAATCTTAAAACTTATTTCTGAATCATATAATAATTTGTCTTCTCCTTAGGTGAGGAAAGCATTACGTGTCTTAACAGAAGAAAGTTCTAACTGTGACTTCTGTTGAAATGATCACTTAGATAAAGGGGATGAAGAGGAAGAGAGAGCACTTGCCCATTTTATCAGTGCTCACAAGTGGTCTTGGTGGTCCTCTTTCATGCCTCTCTATGTAATACTGATGGAGACCTCACTAAACCTATCTAAAAGGTTACATGCTTATTCAGAAAGACCGTGAGCCAGCAGAAACCCTGAATGCATACTAGATGTACAACTGTGTACCATAATATGCATTCCTGCCTGCAACTCAACTATTTACATTAGACTACTTTCTGCAGCACATTCAGAGAGCTCTTTTGATGCAAAACAAGAAGAGCTGTATATAAAAGAGAGGGAAAAATAGTCCAAAGTATACAGACTTTACAGTTGTAAGTCATTCAGTTTTAAAGAAATAATGAAATAAACTTACAGCAATGATATTTGTTGTTTTCTGTGAGAGAAAAGGGACAGGGGGGTCAAAAGAGTGTTACAGTTGTCTGTTGTTAAGGCTAAATGTAGGACTCCCAGACAAAACCTGACATCTTCTTTGTGCTGCCCTGCTCTTATTCCTCCTATTTGCTGAGAAACCTAGAAATGCCTTCAGAAAGATGTCTCTGCTGCTACTGCTCCCACTGCAAAATTCCCTGACAGGTCAAGCTGTATTTTTCTAGTAGTAGTAAGGCCAAGGCCCTCAAGGCCAAGAGAAGGGTAAATGCATGTGTCCTGGCCAGTCCTCCCCAAGTGTTGCTATTCTTAGGATGCTGGTAGCCTGTATAAGAGAGGTGAACAGTATCTGGAAAATAAAATGTATAGCTTAGCTTTCATTGTGACATTTTCGAGGTTGTCAAATTCACAATAGCTCCTAAAAATTATTTAGTATTTTGATAATTTCATTTGTCTATAGTGGCCAGTTTTTCAGTCCCATTAACCTTGTCAGAAAATTGGCCTTTACTAGGATTTTCTCGATTCCAAGATGTTCTTGTTCAGCTCATTGTTTAAGATAGTGTTATCTCAGCCAGCACTTTAACAAGCTGACTGTTGCTTTAGTACAAGCTGCTTTAAACATCTGTTGCCTGAAATTTACTCTATGACCTCTTTGATAGTTATTATTTCATTCTGCTAATTGTTTAATACATGTACATGCACACTGCTGCAGATTAGGTTTTGAGATCTAACACAATATATGTAGTAATGACCTGAAAAATGACTCATTTTTCTGCTAGAACTTGAGATACTTTATTCCTTTTCTCTCAGTATAGGATCATGCTGATTTATCAAAAGATGTAACCTACAAGATGGGTGTAACCTTGTTATTCCCATCAGCTCACCTCTTATTCCTCTTTCCTATACTGCCATTCTCACTTCTTCTCTTTTACAGATGCAGTCTTTCATTCATACCTCTAACTCCTCTAATTTCTCCAGTGACCTATTCCTTTCCTTGTGTTTTGATTTTCTCTTTGAATTGTCTTTCTTTTGTGTCTTTTTACCCTTGCAACAGAGTCTCACATTCTAAAAAAGTTATAAACAAGAAAAAAGCAGGAGCTGAAGGCTTCTAATCCTGCCATCTTGTTATCCCAAATTTCATCGGTATGAAATAATTTCCTCATCTTTGAGATGAGCTCACTTTCTTTGCCTCTTGCTTGATCTGTCTCACCTGTTAATATTTTTCCACATACTCCTCTTTCTCTACTGAAACAAACACTCCTTTTTTTTTTTTTTTTTTTTTTTTTTTTTTTTTTTTCTTCCAAGAATTGATAGAAGACCTCGCTGCCTGACTCTTTAGATGTATGCTTTGTCCCATACTGACTCTCATGTTTTGGAAGAAGAATTCATTGCTCACAAATGCAAAGATATTTCTCTGATCTCTTTGATTTCTTACTGAAAATAATACATATTTTTTATTCCCCACACCTACAATCTGTTAATGAATGGGCTAGTCATCTGTTGATTCTTGCCGACATGCTGACCAGCACTGATTGCCTTGTCCTTTCTGATGTTACTCCATCAGATTTTGTTTCTTTCCCATCTGTGATCTTACGCTGATGATTTATCTGTATGGCATAAAGCAGCAGAAAGATATTAAAACAAGCTGCAAATGAGCTTCCTTGGGTACAAGAAGATGTAGAGTGCTTCTAGTGCAGTGATCTCCCTCACCTCATTTTCCCTCCTGTGAAGTTTATACGCCTGAAAAAGGTTATATCAGGTAGGGTAGTGCCCTTGGCACATGGAGCTAGGCCAGTGCTTGGGTTAACTAGCTTGGAGTGAGCTTGACTATAAGGGAAAGCATTATGCTGTGCTGTTTGTTACACCCTTAGGTCATGTGCTTCTGGGGCATCATGTTATAAGCTATTATCTACTCATCACAACACATACAACAAATTTGCAGGCATAAAGCAAACAATAATTGTATATGGCTCTGGGGAGGATAGAATGTTCTTATTTCTAATTTGGAGTTAAAGTGCTTTAATTGATGGCTTAATTATTTTAACTTTTCTCGGTATAATTTTTTCTGTCAAGGGCATTTTTTAGAAACAAATTGAGGGGTTTTGGAGACATCTTATTTGTCATAATTCATGATTATTTCTGGAGATTTAAATTGTGTTTTATATCTGGGGAGGGCAATCTCTGCACTTTTAACAGAAAATCAAGAATAAAATTTTCACTGGAATTATGTGCCCCAAATAGCTTATTATTGTTTTACACTAATTCTAGGGAACAACGGTCTGAAATTTCTCTTCCTTGAGAGGTCTTCTTTGATTAAAAAATAAGAAAAACCTCACTCTATTAGTGGCTGAGCTCACAAGCAAAGTGAAGTGGCTGTTTTATCTCTGTTACCATGGTATTTTTGCCTCAGACCTCTTCCAGTCCAGTGTAACTAATGTGGATACTGCTATTGTAATATATTTTGGTCTTACCTGAGTGAATATCAGCAATATAGTTGTTTCTGTATAACTCAGTGAGGTTTTGTTGTTCCTTTCTTGAAAAGATTTCAAACACTCATGACTGTGAAATAAAGAGAATTCACATACTTCCTTGAAAACTGAGCAGCACTGTGGATCTCAAGCACATAGTTACACTCAAAATAATTTTTAAACCTTTTTTTTTTTTTTTTTTTTAAAGTAGATCTTAATGTTAGATACATCCTTCCCTTGTGCTGGATGCAAACGAGGAAAAAAGCAAGAGCATTCCTTTCCTTCAGGTCTCATCATTCAATAGAATGGCTTGTAACTGACGAGCATTTCTTTTTTTTTTTTTTTTCAGTGCTGGTGATGCTGAAATATGCAAAAGGCTATACCAGGATAAGTACCCATGAGGTTGTATGTTGATCTGCTTTATTCTTACACATCATTTCCAGGATCATAATATTTTAAGAGACGAAAAACTAGAACATTGATTTAAACAATATCACCATGGTGTTTTTTTTTTTGTTTGCTTTTTTATTTATTTTTATTTTTTTTATTTTTTTTGGATAATGAAATAAATTTAGAAGAGGTGAGAAGAATAAATGACATCTTTTTTCTTCTCAATCTGAAAAACACTGCAGCCTTGAGGCAGACTACCCAAGAGTAACAACACCTTTGTGACCTCTTCATTTTTTTTTCCTAGGGTTCTTCATTGTTCTCTTATACTATCTCATGCAAACCATCTGTGAGACACATATGCAGTTCCATGTGATAGCTTCATTCCTCACTGACAACCTAATCAATCTTGTTGACATCTCAGAGTCACTTCTAGATCCTATAGCTTCGCTTAATCTGTGTGGTACTGAGATACCCAGGCTGGAGAATCACACCTTATCCACTTTGACATCTGATCCTGCCAAAGGACTTCCCATTCTCAGTCACAAAAATACATATCTAAAATGGAAAATCTGTATTCTAAAGAATATTCTTTCTTTTTCCTCTCCATTGCATGCTTCAGAGCTCTGTGCATCCACATGCACTTAGGTACCTACACATGTACCTCTGGATGTACATACCTCTGGAATAGGCGGGAACAGAGGCAGCATTATTCTGTTGCCCTGAGTTTGTTGCAGCTTTGGAAAAACAAAGCAGATTTAGGAGGGAGTTAGAAAGCAGGTACTTGTAGTGGACAAGTTTGTCAGCAAACCTCACTCTATGTATTGACAAGGGAGAGACAGAAGATCAACTTACATGTCTGCTTTGAAATTTCCTCTGGATTAAGCTGTCAGTACTTCTTGGATGGAGAAAAAGGACAGAAGAGAAATTAATCAGATTTACATTAAGACATAGAGGAGAAGAACACTCTTTTCTTAAGTGAACCATGCATTTTTCCTTGGGTGGACATTGCAACTATCCTCCAATATGTAACTCGGTTATTTGCTTAAATATATTATTTCAAATGGTTTTTATGAACAGCTTTGTTACATATGAACACCTTAAAAATAATTTATATGTATATATATTTGCATACATAAATCAAAATCAGTACCTTGAATCTCACTCTCCTGATTTTTTTCAATCTGTCCATCTGTTTATACAGAAAGAAAAATATCTTTACTGCATTTGGTGTAGCAATAGGCATAAAGCATGCTGCAAACTTTAAGAAACCAAGAGATGGAGGATTTGAAAAGGGAACAGTATATCCTCATCTTCTTTTCTAATACAGGTTTGCTAAGGCACAAACACAGAAGGTACTGGCTTCAACACACACATTCTTCAGTAAAAACAAATAAACAAACAAAAAAAACCAACAACACAAAACAATAAACAAACACACCACAAACAACACAAGCAACCTATCCAATCTTTTTTTTAACTGTTTATTATTTCCTTTTAACACTTTCTAGGCAAAGTGGCAAAATCAAGAAAAAATATTTTATTGGCTGAAATCAAAAGTGAATTCAAATATGTGAGAGCTAAAGTACCACTACACAATCCCCCTTTTCTCTAATTCTGTGATGACATTGCATTTTTAGATAATACTCTGGATAAGTTTGATGGATCCTTTTGAAAGTGCTGCTGCAGCTATCTCTTCACTTTCTGTATTTTTATGTTTTATAAAAATTAAAACAGCATTAAGATATTTTTTAGTGAAATGTTTTTGCTATTTCTAATCATCATATGTGTGCTGTGTGGAAGACTTCCACACACATGCAGCATGTGCTCCCATGGGCAGTGTTTGACAACATGGCCATGAGGCTCTTGTTGTCATCTTCCCTGATCCATATAAAGTCACTTCTCCATTTGCTCTAGACAGCATGAATACTTTTATCCTGAGTAGTTAATGGAAGAGCAATGAAAAGTACAACAGCTAACTATAGCAACTCTGATCTGTGTAGGTCTATAAATCCCCTTAAAATACATGGAAACAATATTTTTAATGTTGGATTCTGGATCATGATGATCTTGTATGAGCTCTAGTGTCCAGGACTGAAACAAAAGTCATGTAGAAGAACAAACAAAATGTATTTGTTCTCACATATAGAGGGCAGGGGTGTTGGGCTTGCTCCGTTACATGGAGAGACATCACATCATTTTTAGTTGGAGAATTTACCCCACCCTCTATGCTGCTCCATTCATGCTAGAAATATTGCACAAGCAACACAGGGACCTATATCCTGCAACACATTTATATAACACAAAATAACTGAAAAGGCCCTGATCCTCCAGACTAGCTGCCTCATCAGACCCTTATATATATGCAACATATATGTTATATATGCAACTTCAGCTAGACCTGTTTTTTAGCATCCTGCTTCTCTCTCAACTTTTCCCTTTCAGCTGAAAGCTTCTTCTTAACCAGCAGATTTACTTCTAGAAATGAGTTCTCTTTCTTCAAATTTTCCAATGCAATGCTGGGACTAAAAGATCTGATTTCCTCTTTAGGGCACCATGGCAACATCTTGAGAATGTTTCTCTGTTACACTTTGCTGTCAGTTCTATGAAGCTTTCTGTCCATAGAACTTAACTTATTATTATTGTTGTTATTGTTATTATTTTTAAGAAATACTAGTGTGATATCGGTGAAATGATCAGGAAAAAATAACACACAATTATTCTGGGGATTTCTTAGATGTATCCCATTAAGTTTGACATTTATTTGATATTTTCAGTGTATAGATAAAGAATCTATAGAGGAAAGGAATAACAAGGAAGAACATAAGTGAGAATAATCTTAAATGGACTTTGTGTCACTGGGAATGAAGGACTGTATTTGGAAGGAGTATGTGCTGTGACAGTTCTAATAAATAGGAAACATTCAAGGACTGCTATAACAGCTAACATGCAAACAACTGAAGGGAATATATGAATGTATATTACATGAAACAAGTGGGATTCTTTATAGTTTCTTAAACATTAGTATAATATATGAGATATTTATATACAATGAGTTGTTCTAATGCTAGACATTAGAGAAGTCTGGATTTGCTTTTAAAAATGATTGTTTCTTGGATGAACTGTAGGATGAATAGATTTAGGTGAAAATGAATGAGAAATATTCCAAAATGTAGATAACTGAGACACCACTAATTTTCTACTAATTGGGAAACTGTTAGCTATCTTTCAGCTTAATATTTATTACAACATAAGTTCTTCTTAGAAATGAACTGAAACATTTCATTGAAGTGCAGCTCCTACTAAGCACTGGTGTGCTTGTAGAAGAAGAATACTGTATGCAGTGGAAGAGATGCCTCTTTGGGTCATCTCAGTCCATCAGCCTGAATCATTGGTGGATGGATTTCATTATTCTTAAAATAGCCTCAAATATCATCAGCTGTAACCTCCCCTGGAAAGTTGTTCCATTATGTAACTGTTCCTCTAGTTACAATTTTTCCCTGCTACATTTTAGTTTGGTTATTAGTATTTCTTGATCAACCTCATTAACTAATGAGAATAATTGATCTTTCTTCTCTTCACAGTGCTCTGTGAAGTATATATGCATTCTTTGTCTCTTCAACTTACTTTTCCTTAGTTTTGCATACCCATTGCTTTTAATCTTTCTCGGATACATGATAATCCATCTTTTCTCATATACATTTGTACATATGTATGTAACATATAATAGATATTTTAGTCTAGATGTATGGTATACTTAATAAAAACAGCTCAATGAATAGGACTGGAGGGATTTCCAGGAGTCAGTTAACCAAAAATTCTGTCACCCTAATGTCATGTTGCCCTAATGTCCGATTCATAAATTAATCAAGAACTATCTTAAAACCACATATATGTTTCTTACACCTTTTACCCCTACTGAAAAGATGCTTCCTCTTTTCTAAAACAAAACTCTTAAAATTTCCATTCCTGGGCTGTTTATATACATTTATTCTCCTCCAAATATTACCCCTGATTTTAAACATTTTTTCTTTCCCTTGATGCTCTTTTCCTTCCACCATCCCTTCTAAAACCCTTCCTGCTTATCTTCCACAGATACATACAGCAAAAAAAGAATGTCCCAGTTTTAAACTTCACTTTGGAAAAGGTCTTTCAGCCTTGTAAGATGGTCTGCCCATGCATCTGGTCCTCCTTGCAGTCCTACTTTCTGTGTATTGCAACTGAATTTAATTTTCCTTAAGCAGAGGCAATGAGACTTTTGTTCCACATTCCTGATGAGACTGCACTGGGTCTTGTGCAGAGACAGTAATAAATCTCTGTTCCAGAAGAAAGACCTTGCTTAATGCTTCCTGGGATCACTGGTTTTATTTGATGTCTCTACTGTAGTGATGGCTCATCATGACCCTGGCTCTGCCTGCCACAGATCTTTCACCTTCTCCATTATTGCTGGAGGATGAGCTCCTTATTTCAGAAATTCTTGTTCTTACACCTTGGTTCATGATCTTGTGCTGCCTGCTGTTAAATTTCACATCATTCAGCACAATTCATTTCTTGAGGTCTCTTCATGTTTCAGACACAAGTTTGGGTATGATTTGGCTGGTGTCTGAAGCCTGGGATCTATCTGCTTGCAAAAGAATTCAGTTATTTTCAGTCCCCTCATCTTCCTGGGGGATGTCCTCTGCATGTAGGGAATCCTCCTATATCTGGCAGTCAGTCTGTTTGCAGCTTTAGGTGCAGGCCAACTGAGCAAACTGACCTAACAGCCTTTTTTCCTCCTCTGGTTTCCATGATTTGGGTACACACTGGTTTCAGCAATTTGCACAGTATGAGCTTAGTCCCAGTCTAATAAATACAAACCATAGCAGCTTTGCAGAGCAGCCTGAACACCCTCTGTTGTACTTGCTGGACTCTAAGAGTTTATTACAATCAGGCACAAATATCTTTCTAAGAGGAATCTGCTGTTCTGCACTGATTGTGGTTTATGCTGAGAGGCATGAAAATGTGAAAACTTGTAGCACCCACCACTTTCTGTAGCATAGAGATAGTGAGTACATGAGTGGTGAAAGATTGCTTCGGTTTTATTACATTTGTATTCCATCCAGAAGGGACAGTTGATGTAGATGTTTTCCCATGTCTTTGCTGAGATGTGGGGTGTCCCTTCCATGATGCTGGTTTCATTTTTGGTCCCAAAAGCAGGTGGTTGGGGCATACCTGGTGGTGTGTAGATGGGGTGACCTGAGGGAGGAGGTCTTGAACTGCCTCAGGCAGGTCACAGCTGCTTTCAGATTGCTTCAAAATTGTGGAAAAAACACTACCAACCAAACCTGGAACCAGACAGGGGAGCTGGTGGCAGCTCTGCATAGGCATGTTTAGGAAAGAAAGTCACTGGGGTGGGAGACACCAGAGACCTGTTATGAGGCACTAAAGAAGATGCCAAAGGACATACAGGAGGAGGAACAAGGAGACATGAGAGGAGACAGAAGGACACACAAAAAAGGGGTCACATGAGGAGAAGTGTGAGGAGACACGTTTGGAGAAATGATGTGGAGGAGATGTGGAAGGGGACTTTGTTGGGGATACAGCTGGAGATGCACTCATGGAAGATGGTGTCCCATGGTGGAGAAGATACGGCTTTTAGAGTACTGTGGCTGTGGCAATCCATGCTGGGATAGACACACCTCTGAATGATTACAATCCATGGATGACATATACCAGGGCTGAGAACAATAAGTGAGGAACAGATGATGAGAAGAACAAGGAACAGGGACTGGCATAAAAATAATACATACTGACACCAACATCCTGAACTGACCATCGCCTCAGCAAATGGATTGGGAAGGACGGAGTACAAAGTAGTGAAAATAAAGGTAATCAGAGACTAGGAATGGCAAGGAGGGGTGTTGGATTCAAGTTGAACATGCAGAAGGGGGAAGAAAGTTGATTACCATAAGTGTTTGTTTAATTGTCTATGTCTTCATTGTTTCTCAATACTTGAATCAGTAAGGAAAAATTTATTTTAGTTGGCAATAAATTAAATTAACTGAAAATCAAGACTAAATCAAGTCTTGACCAAGTCAAGACTATTTTGCCTACAAGAGCAGGTCACAGAATCAAGGGCTGGCAAAGAGTGTAACGTGCCTAAGGGACAACCCAGTTCTTTGGTATTCTCTCTTGGAGACCACCCCTGTGCAGTTTTTCTCCTTTCCAGTTCGTAACGAGGAGTAGCAGTAAGTAATGTAGGGGTTACTCGTTGCCTTGATTTGTTATTTAATCTTTCAATTTTCACTAATTGTGCTGTGCTTAGTCTAATTAAATGTTTCCTAGAAGGAGCTCATTGCTAAATGAGCCTATAGTTAAAAAAGGCCACATGTAGCATCTACCATGGCTACACATAGTCCTTCATTTTGTCACCAGAGAAAAGGAAGTCTTAGGGGCATCTCAGGAGCAGAAGAACTTTGAGATCCTCTACATGGGTGTGCACAGGGACAAGAGACTGCTGGAGCATCCACTGAGACAAAGTTTTTATGACACGTTACAAAAATAAAAGGATACCCTGAAGCAGTGTGCAGCTGCAGTAACGTCAACAGTGATGAGGTGAGTCCAAAACTGCTTTTGAACACAGAAACACAGGAAGGTGGATTCCTTCTGCTCATTCCCAGCCATACATTAACTCTTACTGAAGCAGCTGCTGACATCCCTGCATTGAGATGTAGGTAGCAATAATTTCTCTAAGTTTGCTTTTCATCTTAGAAAATCTAGCAGGCTTGATGTGACTTCGATCTCATTCATTTCCTAATTGTCAGGAAACTGTTTTGAATGATGAAAAGCTGTTTGAATCTCTGGAAGAAGGAGATATCTCCTCTGTATTTCAGAGTAAATCCTTCCCAAAGAACTCCTGAAATCATACTGCGGTGTTCAAAATACTTTTAGATTCTAGATTTTTATTTTTATTCTTCTTCTTATTTTTTTTTTTTTTTTTTTTTTTTTTTTCTAAAATACTTACATTAGCAGGTGAACTGCATAGGTTGTATTTGAAATTACTTGTTAACTTCCCCACAGTGGTTGTGAGTGCTAGCTATTGTGTCAGTGGATAAAACTCAGATCAAATGGCAAGACCTCTCTTTTCTTTCCTTTCAAAAGAGAATATCTCAGTGCTCATTCTTCTGTAAAGAAATAACCTTCTCCTGTGGCTGGGAGATGATGTAGTAGAGCACCACATTAGCAGAATTCATCCTGACCAGCTGTGCTGGGGCTTAACAAAAGGCAAGTCATTTACAGAATAGCTGGGTGACATTTTTGTACTCATCTCACAGTTTGGAAGGGCCTCTTTAAAATAATGTGCATGCTGGCTTTGGCCTCCTGCTTCATAAAGCTGTGAGCTTTATTTCTCTCCTGTTGTCAAGTACCCCTAGGGATCAAATGTCCTGCTCTCACTCCAGATGTATCTCTACAGCACTGAACAAATAAAAAAGTGGACAAGCTACTGAAAATGTCTAAGACTATTACCAAAAAAGGCTCACATAAAAACAGACAAATTACAAATATATGTATATATATATATATTAGAAATGTCTTTGTTAATCTACTACATCAAGAAAAACATTCTGAATGTCATATGTTATTGAGCTATCTAAATAAGTGGGAGAATCAGAAGAATCATGATTTACAGCCCATTTTTTGAGTTTAGCATCTTTTTTCTTTTTCTGTCTTTCCAAGTGGTGCAAGCTTATTCTGAAGACCTGGAGCCTCAAACACGTTGTGTAAGAGATCTTTCTAGGCCTCAGCCTCACTGCTGCACTCAGGCAGCAGCACTTGCCATGAAGTTCTCATGTAGGCAATGTACCCTAATTACTAACCAAGCAGTTGAGTTCATAAGAAGGTCACAATTTATGTATGCAGTGGGAAGGAGGATATTGATTGTTGGCTTATGTTAGTTATAAACAATTTCTGTGGTCTTGTAAATGAAATGTGTTTGAGAATCTGTTTTATTATTACTGAGAAAAAACCCTATCCTCATTATTAGCCTGCAAATCATTGTAGAAAAGTACCCTGGCAAAACTGGCTGAATGAACTTATCCAATTAACCCAAGAATATTTTATTCCTTCGTTGTACTCTGTTATTGCATTTGACAGTTTTGCTTCTCTTCTGATCTAATTAAGGAATTTTGGCAAGCATCACAGTGTTATAAATTCCAAAAATATGAACTAAACCTGTCTTATAGCACTTCAAATAAAGAGGAGAGATGAACTTTCATTTACTTCTTGAACTGACAGATGAGTTTTCATGAGAAATGTTGACTTCTGTTTTCGCTTGTATATAAATATATATTTATTTATGTATTTATACACACACATACATATATACACACTTGTTCATTATCATCTTCTAAATGTTTGTTTTCTCCTCACAGTTTATTTTTTATTTTCTGTTTATATTGATGGGGAAAATACTTTATGATGAAAATAAAACCAGCTGGCAGATCTGGTTTTCAAGTTCACATGTGTCAGGACAAGAGACTTCAGTCTTCCACTTGGCAAATTGGGTATTTATGATTGGGCAGTGTGAAGCTCACCAATTTTTCTGGGTCAGAGGATGGCAGGCATGAGATTTGTAAGTGCAGTGTTCATCCCTTCTCTGAGAAAATCAGAAAGAGATGAAAGTTTTAACCTGCTCTGGGGCTGACTTTCTATTCCCACCTTCTGTTTGAGTGTTCAGAGACATCATTGATCTAGAGGTTTTGCTATGATATGAGAACCCAATCCATGCTTTCTAGAAAGAAATCAGATCTGCAGGCTGTCAGATCCCCTAGCTGTTCCTCATGCAAGCCCATTGCTTCTTTGACTCCTACAGCTCATCCAGAAAATACTGGAAGAGAGCAAGAGCTTGCTTAAGACACCCCTCAAGGTGCAGTGGATTGCTGCTGAGCCCCAGCTGGAGCTTCACACCTCTGTTCAGGTCTGATCCAGTGCTGCAGGCACTGTGGGCATACCACCCCAAATCCTTATGGTCCCATGCAGCTCCTCCACCTGCTTAGACTGCAGTGATCTGGCTTCATACATCTCACAGCTCTATGGGAATTTTGAAGAGGTGAGACAAAAACATCCACACAGCTGGGATAGAGATATATAGCCAAGTCTTTTACATGTGTGCTGGCCCCAGCTGTGTTCTGACACAAGCTGGCATACAGCAGGTCTCTGATGTCTGGCTTTGGCAGAAAACCTTGCTCCTTATCTCCTGTTTATCCTGAAATCCATTTGAGACAGAAGCCATTATTGTATGTGGTATAGCACCAACACATTGTTAAGGTTGTAAGCACTACTTACATCAGAAATATTTATTTGTTACTGCCATCTAGAAGTATATTAATAAACTGCTGACTGAAGCTGTTAGTAACTGATATTGTAAAATACTGGCTATAAATATTTTTATACATGTATTTCCTCTCCACTTCTTTGATTTCAGTTAACATGCAGAAACTCGAGTTACTCCACTTCTTGTGTCTGGCTGGATAAATCAGACCCTAAAAAAGGAATGAACTAGAGATTACAGCTATGTGGAGAACACATCCCTTGTTGCTTTCCTGTGTTGCAGCCCCTAAAACACCACAAGGCAAGGCTGATCTGCCATGCTGCGTTTGGGGAAGCAGCTTGTATGTGAGCCATGCAGTTGGATAGACTGTAGTATTAGCACAGAGCCTCCTCTGGAAGTTTTACAGATATCTTTCACTAAGGGAAAGCCTATGATCTCTGTAGTGAGTATATCTAACAAGCTACCACTTCTCCATGGAAATGTTTCTGTTATTTTGACACAGAAAGGGACCTTCCCTCAGAGACTCAGTGTTTCGGTGCAGCTGATATGCAGCTTTTGTCAGTTCCTTTAAAACAATGAGGAAGCTGGTGAAAAGTCACATCTCCTGCCACAAGAGAAAAGTTATGAAGAAGAATACATACATTTTTTGCTACGTGCTGTCTAGTACTGATGGTGTTCATGAGAATGGACTGTGCTAATGTGCAATAATGAACAATATTTTTTATATTGTCTGCAGTGTAGAGGAAACATTCCTTGATTTTTCAGAGTGATGCCAGCTTCTAATTAGTAGTGACCTCAGAGAAAAGCTCCAGAAGTTTGCCACTAAAAAAGATAAACATTGTAAATTGACGTATTCTAAAGCATTTAGCATTGTTTTAGCACGGCTCTGTTACGAGGTTTATGGGGCTTTTACCAAAGATTTCAGTGGAAGAAGGTTAAGGTCGACAGCAAAGGTTAAAAGAATACAATTATAAGTAAGTTTTCAGAAAGACGTTCTTTGTTTCTAAGAAATGAGGATGACTTCAAGCACATCTGCACAAGCTGGCTTTTCTAATCAGTGCATTCTTTTAGAAGACTATTTCCTTTTTAAAAACAATCCACTCAATCATAAGGAGCCATTTACTTTTTAATACCTGTTTTTTTTATTTTATTTTATTTTATTTTATTTTGCTTCTAAAATATCTCCAATTATCTATATTCTGAGCAAGTAAAATAAATTGATTTTTAGGGCTGATATGTTTTCATTGTTGGTATAAAAATACACATCTCAGGTTCACTGCTTTTTGGAATACCCACATCTCTAATCAGTGCTTGAGATGTTTCATCCTAGTGCATTGGAAGCAACTTATTTTTATGTCTGAAAAGATAATCAGATATTTAATTTGAAGTGAAAAAGTAGAGAACAGAGACTAGGTTATGGCAACCTTTTCTCGTTATGCTTTCATCTGAAGTTTATTAGACCTACTAGTGAGCTTTCCTGCATTTTAAAAATAGTTTCTAACTTAAAATTACAGATTCTTTGCTATTACACCTTCAATTCTGGTTAGAAGTAAGAGTTACAATTTGTAGGCTAGGGGTAGATTAACAGAAATTGCTAGACTTTGCTGGTCTACCTGGAGCAAGACTGAGCTAGGGGACAAAAACACAAGTTTTAATAGCTACACACTTTGTTCTCATAGCTGCCAGTGTCAGACAGAAGAACTGTATGCTAGTGGAAAGCAAAGCACAGTATCAAGACAATGGTGAAAGCTTTTACACAAGACATGTCAGCCAGGCACTGGGCCCAAAAGTCTGGGGAGTGACAAGGGAAACTCTCAGTCATTGCTGCAAATAGTAATCATGCTGCATGTGTCTCAGCACTCAGAGCTGATTGGCTACATGAGATGTTTCAGAGCAGCTGTGTCCAGGCAAAACAGCAGATTGAACACGGTTTGAGATCCACACCCAAAACTAAGGGGGATAAGTTATAGTGAAGAGAGCAAGCTGCTTTGGAGAAGTAGCTTTTGACTGGGAGATTCAGGAGCACCTACCCATTGCTCCTGAAAACATGAAGTTTGGTTCTGCATCATATATAGGTAGGATTCATCTCTTCTAACTTTAATCACCTCTACTCTAAGTACCAACTTCAAGCCAAACACCAGGGCTTCTCCAGTAATCATCAGAAAGAGGCATGCTCCCACAGAAAGTCCTTCATCTGTCCCGGGAGAGTTGTTTGAGACAGGTGTGAGAGATGGCTTCCTGGAAATGCCTATCACATTAGATATTTAAGGCAAGTAAGCTAGATCATGCTCACAAAGGCCCCCACCAGCAATGGCTGTCCCTTACTCCTTAACTGGGCCAGTACAGCTGTTTTGGGAGACCTACATTGATTACTTTTGGTTCAGTACTGCTTACCATTTTAAGACACTTAAAGAACCTTTTCTAAATATGTCATTGTTTTTCTGGAAACTTTCTTTCCAAACAAAACTCGTGGTCATGGAGCAAAACATTTATAGATGGATAAATACACAAACTGTTCAATTTAAAGCTGTGTAAATCATCTTGGCTTCATTTAAGTTTATTCCATCTGCTTTTATCATCTGTTGTTGCAATAATTTATAATTCTCTCATAATATTAAAATGTCATTGAATCAAAAAAAAAAAAAAAAGCACATCTATCACATCTATGGACCTCTAGTAGCTAATGGCATTACATTCAGTAAGTGAAGCAAGTCATATAATTAATCATATTTCATCACCATAGATGCTTGTAATTGTGTAATTAATGTGTATTTGCATAATCACATAATGAGATCTGTATGATTCATGCTTTATGATAATCTGAATGCACAAATTTCCATCTCAGATTTGTAACCCCTTGCAAAGCTGTTATTGTTGTTGCTTTTTCCTCATTGAAGCAATATGAAGACCTGGTGAATAGACTAGTCTTGATATCTCAGGCTTCTTATTTGACTTATCCATAGAAATAGCTTTCTGTGCTTACTAGTTATTTACAAAGGAGTTTCTAATGATCAATAATTTATCAAGTATTTGAGTGGACAAACCTATTATTTATATTGGGAAAATATACAATGTAATTTCATAGAGTTTCCCGATTTTTTATTAACTGGCTTCTCTGTTTTAAATCTTTTTTAATAACCTTTTTTAATAATTGAAGAGAGGAACTGCTTTTTAGATCAAGTTTATGGAATAGGAATGCATTTACTTCGCGTCTACAGGTTTCTGTTCCACTTGGTAAAAATGATTTTTCATTAACGTACTAAGAGCTTTTTATTGAATTTAACATTCAATTCACAGTGTTTAATTACATTTAATTCCAGACAAGATGAGCCAATCTGGGTAGTATTTAGATAAATGTAACTACCTTAAAATATCTTTTTTTTTTTTTTTTCTTTTTTTTTTTTTTTTTTTTTTTCTCCAAGATGTCATTTGTCAGGATCCAACCTGGAAAATACATTTTGAAAGCAATATTTAGAAGCAAGAAAACATGATTGCTTTTAGAGACATTTTATATAGCTGAAAACATATGTGTTTATAAATAATCCAAGTTGATAACAATAATAATAATAATAATAATAATAATAATAATAATAAAGTGGTATAAATAAATATTATAGTCACTACTTTATTCCTCAACTATCTAGGCCAAGCAAAGGTCTATGGAGACAACATCTCTCTGCATTTTGCCAAGACTGAGAGCATGTAGCAATGACAGATCTCTTCTAAATTGCAAAGGGGAGTACACAAAGTCAGAGCTGGACTCAGGTGTTTACACTGGTTTCTCTGTGACCCCTCTGCAACTGGCTCCAAAGTTCATGAACTGCAGCAGGAGATTTATAATGGC
Organism: Aythya fuligula; assembly: GCF_009819795.1. Classification (NCBI taxonomy): domain Eukaryota; kingdom Metazoa; phylum Chordata; class Aves; order Anseriformes; family Anatidae; genus Aythya; species Aythya fuligula. Next base: position 23,103,062 of record NC_045560.1, read on the forward strand.
AGCTGTGAAACACACAGGTTGGTCCTGTTACCTTATGGTTTTGAACATCAATTTACTCTTACTTACTCTGCTTTTAAAGGTCTTTTGAGTTTTGATTTACACAGTGCTCTGAATTTTTGGGTTCTTTGCATCCAGAGGCTTCATTTTCAATCTCATAGGTGATCCAGGCCACTGGTTTTTATACCCAGTCTTTGCTGAGTCCATGGTGCAAAAGCAAAAGACAGGAATTTTTGAGAGGGGGCTGCACACTGCCAGTGTGACAGCAATGGGCACAGTGCAACAGCCCTTTAGCTGTGCTTAACACCAGCAAGAGACAAAACCAAGGAGAAGCAAAACGTTGTAACAGTTATTTGAGAGATTCAGATTCAAGGTATTAAAACTCTTTGCTCATTCATGATGAATATTTTGCATCTCTTCACAGGGGCATTGTCCAAATAGAATTCATATTTTAAATACTGTTTTTAAATCTAGTGTAATGAATTATAATTAAAAGGACAGCAAAATCAGAACTTCCCCACTCTCCTATACACTACTCAATTATTACTCACATTTGATTTCAGCCCTGCTAGCGCTGCAGTCAGATTCACTTTTGTTTACTCTGTCACTCCATCCTGACTTCCTGACATTTGTGCAATATTTCAGAGGTAACTTCTAAAATTTATTTCTTCTCATCAAGTTCCTGAAAACACTACTCTTAAAGTCAGTGGAATGATACCACCTGACTTCAGGTGCAGCTGTTCCAGATCCTAACTTCAGTCAAACCAAACCTGAATTATGGAGTTAGGCAAAAATTCTAATTGTTGCATTTTGACCCACTTTTCATTTTTAATCCAATGTTATGTTACATAGCTAAAATATATTTTTTGGTAAAAGTTGTGAGACCTTTACTAAAAAAAAAAAAAGTAAAAAAAACCAACAAAACAAAACAAACAAACAAACAAAAAAAACAAAAAAAACAAAAAACAAGATGGCAAATCTTTGAGAAGGCAATGTTCAAAAGTATTTGGGAATAAAGTAGAGATAAATTTATGTGCATACATATATATATATATATTCTGAATCACAGATGTTCTGTTCCCCTCTTATTTTTTTTTTTTTCCTATGGATTTTCTCTCTCCAGGCAGAGGGTCACTTCCTAGCTAAATAAATAATAATAAAGAAACAGCAGACATCAAATCCCTCAAAAAAAAGTCAGATGACTGAACCACTGAAGATTCTGGGGACTTAATACACAAATCTGTCAAGACCTGTACTCATAGCCTAGCAAAGATTCATCTTTCTTTGGCACCTTTTTTGATAAGCTACCAGACCTACATTTATTTAACCCTGACACAGTCACAGTTGGAAGCCCATTTTACACACAGAGAAATTAGTCAAGCAATAACTCTGCTAAAACTCAAAAAGCCTCAGGCTCAGATGGGTATGACTCTGATTTTTGTATAGCATCCAGCCTTCCTCTCAAAATACCATTCAATACTCAAACTCCTATCCCTTCAGTTCCATCTCTCATAACATCTTTTATCTAAGGCAAAGCAAAACGTATTTTGTTACAAATAATAATACCTATCATTTCTCATCTGTAGATGTGAAAGCAATTTATAAAGCAGATAAGTATTGTCCTCTATTACTCCGTGATAAATCTGGGGGCAGCTGGCATCATGAGCTCTTAAAGAAATTAGACGCCTGTGGGAGAGAGATTATTATAGATTATTATAGATTAACAACAACTTAACAGGTAATAAACAAAGAGAATGAATAAATAGGTACGCTTTACATTGGAGGGAAGTCATAGATCACAGGGATCTTTGTTGGATATTTTATAGTGTATACAGAAATGAAAGTGTATAAAGAAATGAAAAGGGTTGGGGAATGACGAGACTAATGATGATGCCAAATAATTCAGGGTACTAGAAATGAATACTGATTTCAAAGAGCAGAGGAGAAATGTCATGGTATCAAGCAGACAAGAGAATGATATGAGAAATTCTATGTAATAAATGTGAAGTGATGCACAAGGGGAAAATACAATCCATGATAGTAGGTTCTAAAGTAACTATTTCCATTCAGGAGAAAGAACATTTGGTTACAATAACAGATATTTTCAAACATCAGGACAATTCTCAATAGTAGGCAAAAAAAAACAAAGCAAAACAAACAAACAAAAAACAAACAAACAAACAAAAAAAAACAACCCACAATGCATATCAGAGGAATTACTGAGAAAATGATTGAAAACAAAAAATAAAAATAAAAATTCTTGTGCCATAACTTATGGTAATGTTGCTATTACATTTTGAAATGTGTTGTATAACTGGTCCTGTTCATCTCAAGCAGCATACAGTAATACTAGGAAAAATTCAGAGAGGAGAAAGAAGGTCAAAGGTTTGAAACATTTCTTTATAAGCAATGAAGGGAGCTCTGACAGGAATCTACAAAATTACAGATGACATGGGTAAGTGGAGAAGGAGTGGTTGTTCATTGTTTCTTGTTATCTCAAACAAATGGCTGAATCAAATGAAGTTGAGAGATGATATGTTCAAAATAATCAACAGGAGGCTTTTTTTTTTTTTTTTTTTTAACACAGCTGCTCTTTAAACAGTGTAAGTCCTTGCTACAGGCTATGATAACACAGAGTGGACTTCATAAATTCATGGAAGGAAGGAAGGAAGGAAGGAAGGAAAAGGAGAAAAAGGAGAAAGAAAAAAAAATCAAACAAACAAACAAAAAAAAAAAAAGACAAAAGAAAAAGAAGAACAAAAAGAAAAATGAGGAAAAGAAAGAACAAATAAACCCTAAGCAGTTCTAGATTGTAGTTAAGGATGCATTTCTTCTTCACCCACTTTGGAGCACTGACAGAGAGTTTCAATGTGTTCTCTTCCCTCCTTCCCCCCCCCTCCCCAATATGGTGGTTGATCCTTCTCCTCAGCTTTTTAAGAGTAAAATTCCTCAAAATTCCTCAATACTAAGTTTCTCTGACTTTTATCATCCAACTTTTTTTTTTTTTTAACTGCTTTATTCACTAATATTTACCTTTGATAATGTTTTATTTTCTTACAACCCTTTATCACTTATGGCTAGAATACTGCACAAGTCCTTTCATTCTCTTGTTCTTTGAACTTGGATTTCTTTCTCCAGCCCTCTTTTATGTAAACAAAGCCTCTAACTGTCAGATTGTAGAAGTGATGATGTACAAATAAAGCATACAGGGTTGTTCAGCACAGAAACATGACTGTATCTTCAAAGATGTTGTAACAGAGTATATGATACATAATAAGAATTCACTAAAAGGACATCTTACTAAAACCACAGTTGATAGCTGTGTAATTAGTTTTTCACTAACTGAGAAAAAAATACGGAAGGAATTCTTGACTATGAGGGTGGTGAGGCCCTGGCACAGGCTGCCCAGAGAAGCTGTGGATGTCCCATCCCTGGAGGTGTTCAAGGCCAGGCTGGATGGGGCTTTGAGCAACCTGGTCTGGTGGGAGGTGTCCCTGCCCATCTCAGGGGGTTGGAACTTTAAGGTCCCTTCCAACCCAAACTGCTCTGTGGTTCTGTGATTCTAAGCATATATGAAATGATAATAATACAGTTGACAGGTCTCTGATAATACCCATTCTGTCTTGATATCTGCTTAATTTTAAGGACTTCAAGAACACCACTTAAAACAGCCATATGAAGACATAGCAGACAAAGTGATCTGGACTGACTGTGCCAGAGACATAAGATGTAATTCTCCTGTCTTCTGGTACTTTTCCAGTATGCCATTTCAGGTGAAGCTTAGGTTTTCTTCTCAATTTTAAAAGGCCTTATTTTCCATAAAAATAATAATAAAAAAGACCCATGCTGTATTTCCTTTTCTCTCTCTCTCTTTTTTTTTTTTTTTTTTTTTTTTTTTTTTTTACTCCTCTCTTTGATGGCACTTGCACAGTCAGCCTGTGTGTAACTTCAGCTGTTTTTGTCCATGAGAAATGTGCTGGTTATGGTAAAGTGCCTGATTTATGTCTGTATTCAAGCACTATTTTTACCAGATGATGTAAACTTCAAAATGATTACAGGGCAAAATGACCCCAGCAGTTAATAGTACCTAGATAGCACAATGAAGGAAGGCAGGGTTAAAATTTGGATGTGAAAACACATCTCATTCTACATTTTTGTTAAAGAAAAATTATTTTTCTTTTTAAATAATTTTAACCCTTCTATGTTATTCTAGGCACTTCTAACTTCACTGCAAACTAGTAACAACTTTTCCTAGCTGTTCCCCCATCCAAGCCCTCAAGATCAGGATCAAGATAAAGATCAAGATCTGTTCTTACATACTTGACATACTCCTTTGAGTATATTCAAGGCCCTCATGATCTCCACATCACTATTTTGTTAAGTCTATCTCTTCCAGAAATACCTTACTTTAATGAGGAGTTTAGTGTCTCATGCTACAAAAAATGCTATGTATAAAGGATTTTTTGGGATTAGCTTCTTCAACTGGAAAGTTCTTATCTATGGAATATGCCTAGCCTCTTTAGGAAGCAGCAATACATTTCTGATTCAGTCATTTTTAAAACCAAAAAGAGGAATTACAGCACAACTGTAAACATATGAAAATACTAGAATTTCCCCTACCACTGAAAATTATATATATACATATATATACATGTATTATATATATTTTTTTTTCCTATTGCTGTACTGCAAGGATACACATTCCTTTTGTTGAAAGAAAAAAGCCTTTCATATTTTCCCTGGGTATAATACAGACTACACATTGGGTGAGTAAGATAGGAAAGAATCATAAATTATTGCAAATAAAGAGATTTATGGAACAGGTTTTAATGAAGTGTCAGACTATTCCTAATTAAAAGCACAGATCTCCTAGGGACTGTCTGATGATGACACCCATCTTTACTAGTTGCAGCAACAACCCCCAAAATGTTTCAGAGGTAGTTTGTTGTACAATCACTTAATATACAAGGTAGTCATAGTCAGTAACAACTGCTTCATCTTCTCTTTAGTTACATTGCTGTTGTCTAGGCTTCAGCATTAATCCAATGGAGTTAAATGTGTCAGAGAAAGAGGGCAAAATAGGATTTGTTAAATTAGAGTTTGAATACAGTCACAACCAAACAGGAAGATTAAGGCAAAATTCAGACTGAACTTTCCAGCTGAAAGCAGGATTGGAGCCAAAGAACATTCTTTCAAGCAAACACAAACCACAGATTGTGAATCAAAGCTGCAAAGCTTTCTGAGGGCTGGACTCAGACTTGTGCTGAGGTCCGCCCACCTGAGGAACATAAAGGGGCCTTGAAGCAGCCCTTAATGTGCAGCAAAGGATTGCCCTAGAATGGACAAAAGGGAGAGCAGGCAGAATATATGGTACACTGCAGAGCCTTGCCAGCATAATGGGACTTTTGGATACCAGGCAGTAAAGAAGCACAGTCGGGTGTTATGATGGAAGTTCTCTCCTTCCCCATATTTCTTCCCTTTAAGGAATACCTCAGCTTCCAAAGTGGTCCCTGCCACTTGCTGGCAAGAACAGGTTTAAGGGTTTGCAGCAGGAGAAGGAGCAAGCTAGCACATCACTGGAAATCTCAAGGGTTAAATAGGAGAGGTTTATAGTTGTTAAAAACAACTTGTAACCTTGTGGAAATCTTTCACTATATAAAAGCCAGTCTCATTTTTGTTTCTGTTATGGCTGTAATCCAGCTGATTGTTTAGACAAATTAATGAGTCTGCGGCTAGCTAAAAGTGAGGTTCCCAGTGAAGTCAGTTTGGCTGCAGCTGGCCCGGCACTGGGGTCAGGCTGGGTTGGCCAATTTTGCTGTGTAGAGTCAATTGGGAGCTCATTCTTCATTCCCATGAGAGCACGTCGAGGTCAAATGGCAGCACAAAGGCCTTGGTTTATTAACACTGAGCTTATTTGCTTCCATGTCTCCTGGCAGGACAGACTGGATTCAGATCAAGTATGAGTCTCTGATTGTATTTCTGTCAAATTAACCATAACACATTACGGTGTTTATGTCAGCTGGTTGCATAAAGATGGATGATGCCTGATATGGCATGAAATTAGATATATTTGGATAAAAGATATTGGCCTACCATAAATCCCCAGGTTTCCAAGAATCTTTGAGCTCATTTAAAGGGGGAGAAATTTATTTCATCACCATGACTGAGGTGAATGTGTTCAGGCTGTGTGTGTAGGTACCCTCAAACTAGATATACCATTTCTAGGAACCATAGGATAGGTATAACTGGGGCTGACTGATGGCATATCAGATAAAAGGTCCCTTTCCACATAGACCAGTGTAGTGTAGTGGGTCACAAGGATCATACATGCATCTCAGTGTATATGACAGCATTAATCTTCCTTCAGCAGCAAAGCCAATTAAAATGCATCCTCCTTTTGATACCTGATTCCTGAACACTGCTCCTAAGCCACTCTACTCCCTCAATCCTGCTGGTGCCACCACATGAGTGCAGCACGGTATCTGGGATCACTTAAATGTCTGGGATGGAATAAAAGTCTATTTTGTCAGTGATGCAGCACAAATGCTGGCATTATCACCTAAAGGAGGCAGCCAAATCTGTAGTAGAATAAGAATGATTGGCCAGGCCAGGTGAGGGTGAAAATGCCTTAGACTAGTTTTGCCACAAAAGAAAACATTTTTGAACTGTTCCCTGAGGCAATCAAGTGCAGCCAAGCCTGCTTTGTCTCACTGCCCTTTAAAAATAGCGATGCTGTTTTCAAGATCTTGCAAAAAATTGGTAGGTGAGTAGCCAGAGTCACAGATTCTGATGGTATATTGTTTTAGTGTGCAGAGACATTGAGGTGCATGAAGGTAGTATACCTAGATGCTACTATTGAGGGCTTTTGGTTACACTGAGTAGGCAAAATAGGAAGATAAATAGATTCACAAGTCCATAAGCAAATGATGACCCTAGGATAAAGTTTGATTTGCTTGGTCTGAGACTTCTGTGTGCTTTTTGTTTGTTTGTTTGTTTCCATTCAAGGATCTAGCTCTATTTCTATGAGTAATTTAGAAGGAAGTCAGGGTAGAGTAAAACATTTTAGCAAAAATTGTTGTGATAAACCTTAGAAGGGGTCCACTACACCTGAAATTAACTGTATGGCATTACACCTTCAGAAGGAGCTAGTTTTCAAGACTCCGTCTTGACACAGCAGAGAGACAGTCACATCCAGTACATGTCACTGCATCCTTACACACTTCTGGGAGACGCAGGAAGAATCTCCCCTGGAGGTGCCTCCATCTCTTTGTTGACTGTAGATGAAGGTGAGATGAAGAGTTTAGACTAACTTATAAATGGCAAAAGTTAGGAAAGATAAATACTACCCTTCACTCTTCCCCTTTGTGTTCTTTTTATCAAACAAACAAACAAAAACAGTTTCATTGTGACCCTTTTAATTAAAATTCTTTAAATCTGAGCACTGAAATTTGTTAATGATAGATGCTGGTAACTACAGCTATGTCAGCACTCAGCATGCGGCCCTCATTAAATCCCCAGAGCCTTTTCCAGAGCTTTCTCCAGGAAGCCTTTTCCATGAGGAAAGTTCATCCAGCTCTGGAGGCCTGTTGTGAACGGGAAAGAGAACTTCAGGGAATAAACCACAGCAGCCATTTGCAATATGTATTTTAATTCAGGTGGTTTGCTGTTATGAGAAATGAAAGTTCTGAATGGTGCTACTGTCAGAGTTCAGAAGTTAAAACAAGCACTTAATGTGCAGGTTGTTACTGTAAATAACATCTCTCTGTGTTATGTAGAGCCACAGACCTGTAGCTCACTCAGTATGCTGCATTGCTGTTGAAATTCCATTTTCACTTAAAACACCTCTTTCAACAAGTTAATTTCTCATTAAAACCTGCCTTCTGATGGACATTTATTGTGGTGGTTCTCAATTCATTGCTTTGATTTTGAGAAGAAAATATTTTATTTTGTATTTAAAAGATTGTTACTTTTATTTGATATCTATTGCTTCTTGTACTTGTTTTCTTAACCAAAAATGTTTTTTGTAGACACAATATATTCTGAATTCAGAAAATGATTCCAAGAAGTGGAAACACTAATAATAATGATAATGATAATGATAATGATAATGATAATAATAATAATAATAATAATAAATCTCTCTTATTTATTTATTTATTTATTTATTATTTTTTATTTGGTGAATTTCTATGACAAATGGAGGAAAATTCATATTTAAGACAACTTTAAGGTCTACAATTAATAAAAAGAACAGAGAAATAGATTATGAAATATTTTCACAGTAAGAATACTGAAATGTCATAAAATCCCCTTCAATAAATTCTTTCCAGTTATATACAAAAAATTATAATTATTATGTTCATTATCACGTGAGATAATTTAAGCATTGACTACAGAAATGGTAAATATTCACATCCTTAGCTAAGGAAAATCATTCTGTTGCTGCCAAGCATGTACCTTCTAGATAATTGGAGCTCTGCTGCCCTTCTCAAAATAACAAGCATCAAATGAGAAAGGAAGTTCCATACATTAGAAAAAAAAAATAAAAAAAAAAACGAGGTATGGTATTTTCTTCAGAAATCTGAAGAAATAACCCTTTTGGAAAATGTGCATTAGTGCTCTCACCTTTACTGTAATATGTCACTACTTCTTTCAGAATAAGGTTATGATTTTCTTTGTTTCCTTCAGTGCTGTGACAATTTTTGTTCCCTCTTGATGCCAATCAACTGAAACACACTTCAGAATCCATTAGAAAATCAATACTGTTAGTGAATTGAGAGAAGTCAAAATTTCACTATTTTTCCTCTCCAGTGAATATATCAATGAAAAATTCTTTCTGTTCAGCACATGTGGGAGATAAAAATTAAAAAGTAGAACTACACACTGATACACAGGTAGACCGAACACATGTACAGAGCTTTTAGTTACTCTGCTGTCATCAGATTTCACCCAGCACAGATGAAGTGTAGGGATGTGCTCACAGCATCAAGAAAGTGCAGATGAGGAGTAACTCCAAATCTGTATTTTTCTATCACATTTATAGAATGTCCATCACTGCAGTAGTGAAGCACTCACTGCCAGCAGAATTTTAATGCATTTAATGAAACATGGAAATCGATATAAAGAACTTCTCTGAGAATATTTTTTCTGTCAATAGATTTCTTGAAGATTCCTGGGATGCATAATGTGTCTTGCACTTGTAATGGCTTATTTTGGAAAGTTAAGAGTTACTGAACACATTATGTTCCCGATCTTATCTGCACTGAAAGTATGTCATTGATTCTCATCTGTTATGCTTAATTGGAAGTTCTGAAGTAATTTTCTCCCTCTCTCCCCCAGTACATATTAAGAAAACACAGCTATTTGCATGATAAAGTACAATATGCAATTAAATTTGACTAGTTTAAAGAATTAGTGTAGTTTTAATGTAAATTCAAAGAGCTCTTGCTATGTTGCCTACCATTGCAGAAGTCCAGCAAATTTCTTTGTGCAGGCATTTGATTAATTCTCTTCCTAGAGGCTAATTCTGCTCTCAGCACTTTGTTACAATTGCCCATCTAGCAACATCTTTAGACAAAAGAAGAGACTTTCTAATTTGCACAAAGCTGATCCTTTCCAAGGTTGAAAATTGGTTCTGATTTCACAGCAACCCAAGGCAGCCCAGAGTACAAACTGCAGAGACTGTTACTTGCACAGGAGAATTTGAATCTGTTACAAGCTGCACTGGGCCAAGCGCCAGTCTAGTTAACACTTTAGAACAACGTCTGCTGACCAGGCTAAAGCTTCTGTATATGCCTAGAAAATTCTCATTTGTGGTTTAACCCCAAATTCACACTATCTATTCACACTAAGGCTTCCTATCCCCATGTAACATGTTATTCAACCTGCAGCCCCTGAAATCTCCCTCACTATTTACATTCTCTTCCTAGATTGCAGCATGAACCTGATCTAAAACCATTACAAAGATTTTGCTGCTGCTGTTCCCACCTGCATTGGCTTCCCCCTAATCTTTAACAAAGACTTCAGCCCCTTGTCCTTCAATCTGTGCACCCACCAACTGACTTCTTGACTCCAAACAAGCAAAATTTTCTTCTCTCATTATCCCCCTTCTCCATTACAGTCACAAGGAAAGTGAAAAAGCTGCGACTCCAAGTGCAGGGCAGAAGAGCTCAGCACCAGCAGAAAAAGAAAGGTGAAAAGCTTGGGCTATGCCAGGTAGTGAGAGAAGATCTTTTGCATGAAAAAATTCTGCCTGACTGTCCTTCACAGGAAGATGGGAAAGGCAACACAGGTTGGACCATCTTCATTGTGAAGAGACCTGAAAGCCTCCTGTCAAAGTGGGAGCCCAGCACTGCTGGTGGCCCTATACCCCCTACTGATCTCTCCGTAAAACAGTCATGTATCTGAGAAGTGAATTGACATTTCTTGGAAGACTTATGTATTTTAGGGCAGCATGTGCTTTATCTTAGCAATGGTGCACTGTAAAGGTGATACAAATCCAAATTCAAAATCCATATCCATAAAACACATGAAGGCAAAAGCTCCATTCCCACTAACAGCTAACAGGAGTTCTGAATGAGTAAAGCCATTATTACTTGGCTAATACAGACACTCATGCAGAGAAATATCAACCCTTCTACATTGTTCTTTTGTAGCACTAGGACTTATAAGACAAATAACATAGTTTTACTGGGAGAAACTGTTGATGTTCATTAATTTCTTACCTGTAAAATCCCATTTCTGTGGATTCCTATGTGTAAAGTCTGGTTACTTCTGCTTCTACTAGTATTATCCTGAGAAACTTTATTGCCTACAAGGAGGAAGGTATGAGATAATGCGATTACATATATAAGGATCGCTTAAAAATTTAGTGGCATTGCTAATTGATCTCATTATTCAATTAATGCTGGAAGGCTTTAGAAATCTAGTTTAATTTCTCTGTTCCCTGGAGTCAAATTGATAGGAATGGGATTTTATTGCCAAGAACCATCAATATTTACAGACTTGTATATTCACAAACACATCTGAAGGGCTTTAGTCTCAGTATCCTTCTGCTCTATTGTTTGCTCTTTCATCTCAGACATGGACAGAATGATTGATGTTTGGTCTGCAGATACTTAAAATAAAATACATATCACATTCAAGTCTCACTCTGGAAGTTAAATATCATTTTGACTGTTAGAGTGCCCTTCAACAAAACAATAAAATTCAGTTTCTATCCTTATGTGAAACCAAAAATTCCATCACAAATATGCATTAGCTTTGTTGTCTTTCCCCTATGTTCCAAGCTCTTTCTGTTTTAAGTAGTACCCATGTGCATACACACAGCAGTTTCAGTTGTTTCCTTTGTCTTGTCCTTGTAGTTTGTTCACAATATATATTTTAGACTTTTTGAGTGCTCAGCTGTTAAACATCAAAGCAGACTTGATGAGCAGATCATAAAATAATATCATCTGCACTAAAAGTCAGAATACATGAAGTGTGTTATAAGTAGGTTAGGATAATGAAGATAAATTACAGGAATACTTGTGTAAATTCTAGATGAGGGGAAAGTAGTTAAGGTGTGACATTGATTGTTGTTATATTATTTGCTTTCATACTTATTTGCAGCCAGGCAAAACTCCCAAAGACTGCTTGAACACAAGGAACTAATGTCTTAATATCCATTGTTCCACATGAGAAGAATCACTCCTATCAACAGGATGAGCAAAGTGGTACAGTTTAATAGTTTAATTGTTTTTCTATACACCTGTGATCTCACAGACTGACAATTACATTTATGATGATGTACCTGAGTGAAGGGACTTCAGATATAAGTGAAAGCTATGCTTTTTTTTTTTTTTTTTTTTTTTTTTAGTGAGAAGAGTTGAGGAATAATACTCCTACTTTCTAAATACAGTGGAAATAGTGGTTTCTGTGAGAATCCATTCCGTGAATGAGTCAATTAAAAGAAATTCATATACATGGAAAAATAAATTGCATTTATTTGAATACAGCACTACCTGAATCTAAGCTAGAGGAGTTAGGAAAATATTCTAAAAACTCTGTTTTACAGGTAAGTAGATAGGAGTACATGAGTCAGCTCCAATGACCTTGCAGTTACCCCAGGTAAGAATATGATTAATTACTATGAAGTAGCTAATGCAAAATTACTGACTAACAGAAATTTCTCAGTGCGCAGTAAATGTGAGGTAATTTGAAGAAGATCACATCAGACAGATGACCTTGCATATTGAAGTAGTAAATACATGAATGACTTTCTACCCCACCCCTTTGTCTCAAATGTTTGTAAGCTTATCCATAGTAAGAGCAGGAGAAGAATATATGTTTTATGAAAAGAATATATGCCCAAGCTTTATCAGCTTTTCCTGCTGATAAAGTCCCTGATGAGTCAGATGCAACAGAAAAAAATGGAAGAAACTTTGGTGATAAGAAGGGGATGGAATTCAGAGAAAGCTTGCCTCAACAAAGCTTGCTAGTGAGCAAAATAACTGATTAGACTGTGAATTCTTTACATCTGCACCTGGCTTACACGCATGTTGAAGATCATCCACAATGAACTTTCTCTTAGAGCTTCCTCTTGAAATTGGAAAGATCATGTTTTATACTGATGTAACATATCCAAGACCATTCAGCTTTCAGTATATGTATTTTATGCTTATTCATGTTAAATTTAGTCTCATATTATCTCAATTCTCTTTTCACAATTTTTAGACTATCTTTAAGTTCCTCACTGTCTTCCATTCTTTTGACCACCACAAACTATTTACTTAACTTTGCAAGTCACTTGGTCATATAAGCCTCATAATGACAAAGCTCCATGGCAAAACTATCTTGCACATTTGAGAAGGTGAGAATTTGGCAAGACCTTTTACTGTTTTAAAGAAAACATCTAATGATTTTATTGAGAAAGCCCATATTTAGACAAATAAACAACTATTTAATCACTGAGAAACTGTTTTAGTATGAGCAAAATCTTCACAATTAATCTTGTTTTGTTTTGTTTGGAGACACAGCAGAATTATCTTCAGTAATAAATTTCAGTGTACCTGTTGTGTTCCACTGTAACTGTTTCATTGTATCTCACCAACACTAACCAAGTACAAATTCTTGCTATATTTAAAACATTCTACACAACAGTATTTTCCAAACAAAAATTCTGTTTTCAAGATTAGTATATAACTTCACCAACCTTTTTGAATGAATGTGTTAAACTTCCATTGTCCTAGAACAGAGCAAATGTCACTGGAAGCATCAAAACTCCTCCCCAAAAAGCATAAAATGACAGGTTAGGAGGCACCTCTGGAGATAATCTATTCAAATCTCCTTGCTCAATGCAGGGTCACTAAGAGCAGGTTGCTCAGGGCTGTGTCCAGTTGGTTGTTGAATACTCTGGGAAAACTGTTCCAGCTCTCATTACTCTCATTAGGTACCTTTTTCTCCCCTGTCATAGCCGAGTAGAATTTCCCTTGCTGCAGCCTGTGGCCATTGCTTCTCATCCCATCCATTTGCTACTCTGAGAAATATATTATTGATATTAGCCTTCAGAGTTGTCTTTGAATAGTAGCCCTACTCTCTAGCATTTGAATATTACATCCAAGTATGTTAACATCCTTAAAGTTGTGGAGGGTGTGCTCCATCCCATTTTCCAGGCTGTTAATGGACACAACAATCAGTACTGACCCTGGTGTTGATCCCTGAGAGATGCCAATAGCCAGTAGCAGTCTGTCAGTTGGATTTTGTAGCATTGGTAAAAGCCCCATGAACCCAATGGTCCAGTCAATTTCCCACTCAAGTAATCATCCATTTATCTAGTCCATATCTCAGCAGTATGGCTATAGGGATGCTATGAGACATGCTACTGAATGGCCTTGCTAAAGTCTTGTTTCTTTTTCTCAGTCCATCTTCATGTACATCTTCACATGATTCTCAAGGGTAAATGACAGGACAGTGAGCTAGTTTTGAGATGGTTTGTTCATGAATTGATGATGGTACAGCAGGGTAGGAGGGGAGCTTAGGCAGACCATAAGATCCTAGGCGTGGTTTGCTTCTTGCTGTGGACTGCATGTTACCTGTCCTATTGTTTGCAGGTTAGTTTATATTTAATGACTGCAGAAGTTTTTTCAGGTCCCAATGTGAACACACTTTGTGCAGCTAACATCTCTGTCCTGTTAGTAGAAAATGACTGTATACATCCTTCCTTTCTATTTCTCCTCCACTGTATTTACAGGATTAGAAAACACAAGGGAACTCATCAGAATACAGGAAGGCAGTGTAGAAGTGGGAAAGTAGTGCTGTGCCCTGCTCCACTAGGAACTGAGCATCCTTAACTTCCATTGATGTGAAGCTGAAGCTCATCAAAAACTCAAAGCTGAAGCTTTATGCTTTCCTATATGCTTTTCCTGTCCCCTTTTATCATGTCACATATTTGGAGACAATGGATTTCCTAATTAATGTTGACAGCTAAATTTAGAATAGTTAATTAGCAGAGGCACCAGCCTCACAGCCTGGGCACTGGTTCAAGGTTTGGAGGACGCTGGCATAGTTTGATTACAATGTTCTCATCAGGCAATAATGCCTGCTGTTATGGGTAGAAATATGAGAGAGAGATTGATTGTGAGGTGGGTTGTGTACTCTGAGATGAAAGAGAAGGTGAATGTTGTCAATAAGGTCAATAACCTTCCCATAATGTAGCAATCAGGGAACTGACTCTTGGGCTGTGCAAAATTTCCTTGGTAGACAGTGCGACTTGGGGTATTAGGTGCTTCTGGAAATCAGATCATTTCAGTTATGTCTCTTGACAGAAAAATAAATAAATCCACTCAGACTGCTATATTATGCAATTGGGTGTATAATTTATCTGTATTACATATACAGCAATTTTTTTCTTCCTATTAATAAGCTCAACATTAAAGAAATGAATTCCCCAAGGATAATAAATTAAAACAAAAACATCTGGAAAAGACAAAACCCATAAAAAGCAGATGGTACCACATATAAAATGACATCAATTTTTATGCATCTATGTAAAAAGTCTGAGATAGTCCCAGCTTTGACATAAATTCTACCCATCAACCCCATCGGGATACCACAACTGTATTAATGACTGCAAAAAATTATTTTCTACTCACCAATCCAAAAGCATTGCACCCACTTCAGCAAAGAGGCTAGGAGAAACTGTACCTACTCATATATAACAGTAAGACTTCAGTAGATCTTGTCCCTCTTTGTATCAAATATAAACTTTTAAATTCCTGATTTTGCTCATGTTTTCTGCCTGTTACCCTAGAATTCTTTTCCATGTACCTGACTTATATTTGGGAACCAATGATTCAAGCAGGTTGAGAAAGAACAACACCAGCCAAAGAGGAAAAACCTCTAATGATTACCCCGAAGTGCAGTTTACCAGTGAACATGAATCTCTTGCCTTTCACCTTTCAGTTAGTCCTTTCAAAAGCCATCTGTCACAGTCTGAACCTTAACCTGGATTCCCTATTTCTCAGTTCAGCATTTAAACCACAGAAAAACGGAACCTTCTGGCCAGGGCAGAAGAATCTATTTTCACACTAAATATATGGACAAAACAATGTGCACATACCCCCAGACCATGTGCACATACCCCAGACTTAATCCCAGGTGCCCAAAACTGTTTTAGAACTGTTTCCATGTTCAAAATCATATTCCAGTACTTCAAAACCAGGTGCTCATATACCTTGTCAACTATCCAGGTCAAAATTTGCACTGTTAGGCTATATCATAGTGCTGCTTTAAAAGCATTTTTAACAGAAACCTCCAGTAAATACTCAAGAGAAAGATGCTCATGGGTTTGGAATTAACAGCTAAAGACTTGTTCCCAGAGGTAGTGCTTGTTAGAGAAAATGAACTACAGAATTTAAACATAAAATTAACAGTATGGAAAATAAAATAGGCACATAGGTCCTGCAAAAGCAGAGAGTTCCTTAAGTGTGAACACCAAAATCTTACTGAGAAAGATAATTTTCAAGTAACTGGACAGCATGGGGGGGTTACATTAACCCCTCTCAGTTGTAAATTGAGTCACTAATAGCTTTGTAACTGTTAGAAAGACAGTATGGCTCAGTTCATCTGGTGTGATTTGTGGACATCGTTAACTTAAAACCAATGAAAAGTAATTTTTTTAATTTTTTTTTCCATCTCCCTAGCTGCAGCACTTTGCATATAGTCAGCTTCAGTCATCTCCTCTAAAATAAGATATTTCTTTCATTACTGTGATTCGAAGTCCAGTGGTACAGCTAAATAACTATTTAAGAGTATGACCTAACACAACAGGAGCTGTAGACACATACAATACAGATAATACTTTTGATTTAGGCCTTTAGAGGAAATGGAAGGCCCTCCTACGTTACCAAACATTTTTTGTTGTTTCCTGTAGTGATGATGCCAGAAACTTAATTTATATTCTTATCAAGTTCTGCTGCACATGTTATACCAAATCTCTACACACTTCTTTCTTTATTTAAATACAATGAAAACTTGGATCATATTAAAAACTAGTAGGAGAATAATCAGTTATTCAACTATTTTTAATAGAAGGAGGAACTGAAAAGTACCTAAGTAGGAATGCTCCACAAAAAAAAAAAAAAAAAAAAAAAAAAAGGAAATATTTGAAATGAAAGTTGACCATAGATATTTAATATTACCATCCTTCCAAATGACTGCATTTTTTTGCAATCTATGTAGTGTTCTAAATCCTGGATTTTTATTTAATTTTGATTCAAGTGTACGCACTGAATTCAGGCAAAAAGCTGGTCATTTGCCCACAAAAGTTTCCCCCCATATCATATATTACATGTGAAAACAGGAGTACATTTTCACATGCCAAGTTGCACATCTGACCTTTTGAAAACTAGTCCTTAAACAATTTGCCCAAGGACACAAAATGAATCAGTCAATCATGTAAATTATAATTTACTGCCATTTTCATTTTGGTCATTTCAGCTTTTTTTGCATGCAATGCTCAAGTCATAGTACTATAACAGCAACCTAACATTATGTTAGATTAGCGTACACCCAATTTTATTTTATGTCATCTGTCATCCATCTGCGAGGCTTTAATGTCTTATTCTCATCACTTTTAAAACAGAAAACTTACATCTCTTTCTATAATGTAATTATAGCTCCCTTATCATTCCCTACAGTATAATGTCAAGGGGAATTTTCTTCTGCTTCATGTAAAATTTCATTTCCTTTTTGATTGGCATTGTGTAGTATTGTGTTTGTCATGAATCTCCATATTTACATTTTTATACCTACATGTATTTTCAAGAGGAAGAAAAATTAAAAATCAGCAAACTGATTAACGCAAATATTATTTGACTGGAAGATCTTTAGGTCTCTTGATTCTGTCTTTCTATGTGTGACTATTATATCTCTCTGACCTCAGAAAACAAACAAAAACCCCATGACCCCACTTGTCTCCTGGGCATGCATATGATGAATTAGATTTGTCTCACTTTCTTTTTTTTGCATTGGCTGAGTGAACCAGAATCCAGCACCACATCTCAGATAAGCTTTCTCAGATAGGCTTGATAAGTTGTCCTTATATTATGGTTTTGGCCTGAGTTAATCTATATACCGAAGGCAAAATTCAAAGCATAGAGAGCTAGGATTTGTTAAATTCAATAGTCTTTCACGTTCAACACAAAATGATGCATCTTGTATTGCTGCAAAACTGAAACAACATTGGGGAGATCAATCTTAGACACCATGTTTTTCCCCCAAAAAGCCATTTGATTGCCTTTGCCTGTAAATGGAAGCTTTGAAGAGTAAAAGATATTTCTTCCAAAGGGCATTAGGGATCATTTTCTTTCCAGCTCAGTTCTAGGGCTTCTTATGATTATATTTGTCATCATGATAAGGTGAAGCTTTATTTTATTAATTGTTATTAATAAAATAAAATATATTATTAATTGTTATCGGTGGAATATGACGTGTAATTTTTTCTACATATTTTTGTACTAAAATAAGTAAAAAAAAATATTTTGTAACATCTAAAACTGTTCTACTTACAAAGAGATAAAGATATGTTGTGGGAAAAATAAATGCTCTCATTGATCCATACAGCCATACCTAATGGCACAGAGGTAATCTGTGGATGAAGACCAGGTTAGGTATACAGTTTTAAAATGCTCCATCAAAATAGTAAGGATCAAATATTAAACCTACTGAAGGAGGTGAAAAAAAACAACTGCCCTTAAGTGACCTTTAAAGTATAATAGAACAGCTGAACTGTAATTACTAGTAGAGAATAACTGAATAGTATAGAATATCTACTAGACTATTAGAATAACTGAAAACTATATTTCACAGGGCTTTGTGGGTTTCTTTCTAACTTGGATGAGTAGTGGTATGCAGTGATCCCCAAAGGCCATTTCCATAAGTGTGTTGCGCTGTTGGTTGGGACAGCCCTTACCTTTCAGATGTACCTTTGCTTTCAGATTTACCATAGCTAAGATCTCACGTTCCTGATGTAGAACAAGCCAATGTCATATGCTGACATGCTTACAAAATTACATCATCATAAATTATTTCTAAGATAGAAAAAAACAGTGATGGGTTCCCAGGGGTGGCTTAAGTTCTGTGTCTTTCAAATGTTCAGTAGAGGCCTGGATCTCTTTTCTGGCTTTGTGGGCAGAAAAGTGATGGGAGGACGCGTGGTATCATCACAAAGTGTTTAAAGCCCAGTTCATGAATCATGAGTCTGATACCTCATTTCTTAATATTACTCTTTCAACTGAAGCGATTATGTCCCATGAGGATCATAGCTTGAGACAGTCAGAAAACTGTAGAGAAAACATAGAGAACATCCCAGAGTCAGGAGTGACAGGAATAGGAATCAGCAGAGTCAGTATTTTAAGAATATGCCTTTTGACTAAAGGAACATAATTTGACAGACAACAAAGTATTTGGCTGGAACATAGTCAAGAGTACTTCAGGGTAGAAAAAGACTCTCTTTCTGTGACACCCTTAAAGATATTATTTTTTATCATCATACGCTCTTTTAATATCCTATGGTTATTATTGTTATTTATGTTTTACTTCAGTAGTCTGGTCTCAGAGCAGGGATCTTCTGTGTGTCATTAAAAAAATGCAAGCATAGAAGAAAAGCATTAAAATGCTAAAGACAAGAACAGAAGAACCAACAAAAAGAACCAACAGACTCTCTATCTGAAGCAAGACCATTTTGCTTTTATGTCATTTCTTGATGATAAGTTAAATGCTAGTTTTTGAGTCAACAAAGAAATCTGAGATCTGTTTATAACCCTGAGAAAATGGAAGAAGAGAATAGTATCATTGCCTACAGCCCCATTAAAATTTGTTGTAATTAAGGTAAGTTCTGTTTCATTGACATACCTGCTGGGTTTTCCATTTTATGTTGTTTGATTGTTATAGGAGACACTAGATTTGAATAAAATACCTACAGCTGGTAAAGAAAAGAGAGAGAATTTATTTTTACTAGTAAAAGTGCAAATCATTGAACTAAATAATTAAGGCAGGGCAGAGTGATTTCTTAGTCCAGAACCTCACCTTTTGTATCCTGTGCAAAACTCAACACCCATCCAACTTTCATTTTGGAAATAAAAACATAAGTTAATTGCAGGTTGCAGATTTTATAAATGGATGAAATATTGGTATAGTCATATGGAAAAATATATATATTGATAACCTGTAATTAAAAATGTGATTTGTTTTCTACAACCTAAATAAAACTTATATACATAATGCAACAATTTAAGTTCCTGAGGTCAAATTTATAATGTGGTGGGTGTGTGCATTTGCATGCAACTATTAATTAAAAATTTGCCTTACTGAGGATAAAACGGTATAGATTATTTTTAAAATAAAAATCAATTAATACAAGGGAAAAAATAGAATAGATCTTATTTATTATTAAGGTTCTTTTATGGATGACATTAATAACAAGAAATTTTCTTTTAAAATGATGATGCTGGAAATAGTAATTTAAGAAAGAGCACATCATTTTCATGTACATTAAAATATAAAATTATTCAACAGCTCCTATTCAAACCTGTTAAAGGGGCAGTGTGGCAGCAGGGTAATCTGTGTTCCAAAAGCTGATTACATTTACCCTGGAATTTCCCCAAAGGCAGAGAACTTTTGTGTTACTTAATATTGCTGTTGTTACCCTTTACCACATCTACACACACATGGTTCCATGTGTGTTTTGGCTAGATAACAATGGGTTGTTGTATCAGTAAGCATTTATTTGTTGATCACTGTGTAAAGGCTCCTTGCAATGATGATCAGTTAGCATAGGCTTTTGGCTCTTCTTTATGAATGCAACTGAACCAAGCCTGCATGTCTCAGCGGTGAGAGCATGCACAGGCTACCCTGTATCTTATTCTTACTTTGTCTGATCTTGAGATCGGGACCAAAGAGTAAAAATGTCACTCATAACATGCAATGCAATAGCCCCACTGTTAGAAAGGTGAAGCTGACTAGAAACTTCTCACCCGGGGTTACCTGGTCACCACAGCTCTTCAAAGGATCAGGATTGAATTCTTTGCTCAATATATCCCTTGCAAATGCCAGAGACAGGACATTGGTAATTCCTAAGGTTGGTAGAGAAAAACACCCTGGAAAGTGATCTTTCTTTTGGCCTCACAACTCCATTATATAGCTGTGTGGGAGCTGTGCTGGTTTAATTAAACAAGCTGTGAGAACTGGGACATTATGCTATCACTGGGACATTAGCTAGTATTTTCTCCATAGAATCATAGAATCATTTAGGTTGGAAAAGATCTCCAAAATCATCAAGTCCAGCTGTTAAATTCTCACTGTCAAGTCTATCACAAAACCATGTCCCTAAGCACATTGACATGTCTTTTGAATACCTCCAGGGACGGTGACTCAAGTACTTCCCTGAACAGGCTGTTCCAATGATTCACAACCCTTTCAGTGAAGATTTTTTTCCTAATACCCAACCTAAACCTTTCCTGGTGTGACTTGAGGCCATTTCCTCTTCTATCACTTGTTGCTTAAGAGAATGTAGCATGGGCTATGTAGCAGAGCTTTCAGTTTCAGTGCTAGACAGGTTCTTCTTCTCCTTAAGATTCTTTTGCATTCCTTCTTTATGGCTTGCCACATTTAGCAAGGATACAGAAACCACACATAAGAGAGCCAGGTGAGGATACCTGAAAGTCCAGGTCTTGTGCTGAGATCTATAAATTTCTCTTCCTCTTTCCTCACTTTTTCTCAATGTTCTGCTTTCTTCAAACTGAAAAGTTCTTATTGCTGATTAAGTGGTTTTGGTTTAATGCAGAAAGCAGCTAAGCCACACACAGCCAGTTGCTCAATCCTCCCTCCCCCACCCCTAGTGGGATGGGGAAGAGAAAAAACAAAACAAAACAAAAAAAAGTAGAGCTTGTGGGTTGAGATAAAGACAGTTTAACAGGACTAAAAAGAAAGGGAAAATAATAATGAGCATTTAATAATAATGATAAATATATATATACAACACAAGTGGCGCACTATGCAATTGCTCACCACCCACTGACAAAAGACAAGCCTGTCTCTGAACAGTAGCCAGACTCCCCCTGGCCAGCTCCCACAGTTTTATCATTCATCATGGTGCTATGTGGTTTGGGACATCCTTTTGGCCAGTTTGGGTCAGCTGTCCTGGTTCTGTCCTCTCCCATCCCCTTGTGCACCCTCCACTTCCTTGCTGGGATGGTGGTATGAAAAGCTGAAAAGTCCTGGACTAAATGTAAACTCTGCTCTACAACAACTAAAACATCAGCATTATTAGCATTATCAGCATTATTTTTTTTCCTAAATCCTAAACTCAACACATACCAGCCCCTATGAAGAAAATTAACTCTATCTCAGCCAAAGCCAGGACAAGTAGGGCAAACACCTGTTGTTCTATGGCCCTTATTACTCTCTTCTTGGGACAGAGCTGCCTATAATCCAAGGCCAGGTCTGATTCAGCACACCTGCATAATCTTGGCTCATACTCCTAAGTAGACTGCTAGGTAAAGAGAGAGCTGAGAGAAAGCACGTAGGCTGGAGCCATGTAAGATAAGAAAGGTAAAACTGCAGATAGAAGTAAGATTGTTGAGATGATGGTAGGCAACAGTTCAAGGATTCAAAAGGAAAAAATGTTGACATGAAACTGTACAAAATTCTAACAGAGAAAGCCAGCTCAGCAACCACAAGGGTCAACCCACTCAAAGGAGCAGTGAAGACCAACCCGTCCTTGTCTGGCTGACAACTGCTTGTCCAGAAAAGACTCCTGGGGTGTGGTGAGCACATTAATGACTAATCTAGTAGTCCTCATCAGTGCTGGCTATTTATTTTGTATATTATAAAACAAATAACTGAGGATTCTCTTTACACATAGTAAGACTTGACTGATCAAACCTAAAAGGGCAAAGGAAGAGGTTTACCTCCAGCTTTATCTTCGTGTTTCTGGAGCTACTTATTTGTCAAAAGCCTGCTTTTCTTCTGCAACCATAGACTGTCCATTCAGGTCTGAGAAATAGGCTTTGACTCTTTGGTTGCCCTGAAAGAGAAATAAGGAAGATGGAATTATTTCCATCTATTTCCTAGCCCTTTGACCAGACTCTTCCCTTGTTTTTATGAACTTAAGGCATGATTATGGTTTAGGGACTGCTCTTTGATAACCAGGGTAATAGTACCAAAAAGATGGAATTATTTCCATTATTTCCTAGCCCTTTGACCAGACTCTTCCCTTGTTTTTATGAACTTAAGGCATGATTATGGTTTAGGGACTGCTCTTTGATAACCAGGGTAATAGTACCAAAACTGAGCAGAAAGAGATGAAATAATGTTTTCTGTTTTGAAAAGATTTCCTACCTACATTTTAAAATGACGTATTTACAGAGAAATTGTAAAATAGGATCAATCTATTCACTAAGTTTTCATGATGGAGGAAACGGAGCTGAGACACTCAACACTTTCTACTTTTTTTTTTTTTTTTTTTTTGACAACAAATTATCATTTTGTGAATTTAGCAGTGAATTTCATTCAAATTGTATTCCAGTGATGAAGAATGATCACAGATTGTTTTATGTTAAAATGTATTACATACATTTTAGGTGCCCAAAGAAATAGATTTTGTTGTTCTTGTTAATGTAATAATTCCACTAAATATTTATTGGTGTAGGATAAGGATGAATAAGGGAACTTGTCTGATGTCAGTCTTATCGCTTATCAATGACTAAAATAAGTACACACTTGTCACCTCACTTGCTGGGGAAGGGCATAATACTTGCTGGTTAGTGGATTAGTAAAGAGTGCCCCTTCTGCTTACAGCCTTTATGCCTCATTCATCTGTCAAAATAAGAATGCTAGGAGTAGATAGGAGAACAGCTTATGGAGATGCTCTCATCCATCTTATTATTTAATAAATGAACAACAAAATATACATACAAGATGTGTACTGTATTGTGTCCAAAATACTGTATCATTTACAAAAGTGCACCTGATAAGGCACAGAACATATTATAAATGACTTCAGAAGGCAATGAGAAACTGCTCTAGGCATGTGAATAGATAGGCCTGCAGGGATTTGTGATTGCTTTCCTATTCCACTTCTCTTTGTGAGAAGAAGTATATATAATCTGAATCTCTAAGAATACCTTCATTGCAGACCATTGTTAGCAGTCCTGAAGAATCTGTGTATTTGAAGAGTGACCTCGTAAGGTGCCTATGGAAGGCACACCATAAAAAGTATGTGTAAAAGACTGTTGATATGATATAAGATTCTCATCATTCAAATAAGAATTTCAGGCCTACAAGGCATTTCCTTATGTGGATATGGAACGAAGAATTTAAACGTTATTGTATACATTCAACTACAGGAAAGTTGCCAATACTACTTAAAGAAATATATGTAGGATAATTGCTTGGCACTATTTATTCTGAAGACTTCATTGTAGACTGGCAACTCTCATTCACATTTGTAAGAGAAGAATTTAAGTGTGGCTTAACTTCTTTCTCTCTTTTAGAGGTCATTAATTTTAAAAATTTATTCCCATTTAAGTACCAAAGAGAAGACTCTGTAAGTAAAGGAAGGGAATTTCTGTTGTAACAAATAGTCAGTCAAAAAGTTAGAAAGATTAATCTACGTTTTATGTCAGGTTTTCTTGGACATTGGTATCCTTTATAAAAATACAAACATGACCAAAAACACAAACACAAAAACAAGCAATAAAACCCTAAACTCACCACATGCATAGTGGGTTTTCTTATGAACTTGATCCAAAGCCCCCTCTGAAGACAACAAAGATGTCCTGATTCATTTTATTTCTATGTGATTTTTGCATTCTGAACTGCATCCTGAGCTCCTCTGCCAAAAACTTGTTTAGCTACTTTGGCTGTGCTGTGTTAGATCTAACAAACCTACTAGTGACCCATTGACCTGACTTCTGGAGTAGAGATGGTTTACACAAAATGACTCAGGAGAGTCAGTCTTGAAGTCATGGATATACAAAAGCACCTGTCCTAAATTTGAAATACTTGAAACTGGAATTTCTGTTATAAAATCACAGATGTAATCCTGCTCCTCCTATAAGCAGGGCAGCAGCCCATCTTTCTTGCAGAAGGTGATGGTTGTAAACTATACATAGGCCTTGAAGAGAGATCTTGACAAATTAGAGAAATGGGCAATCACTAACAATATGATGTTTAACAAGAGCAAGTACTGGATCCTGCGCCTGGGAACGGGCAACTGAGGCTGTACATACAGACTGGGGGATGAGAAGCTGGAGAGAGTCCTGTGGAAAGGGATCTGAGGGTTTTGGTTGACATTGAGTTGAACATGAGTCAATGCCCTGGCAACCAAAAGGGCCAGTTGTACCCTGTGGTACATCAAGCACAGTGTGACTAGTTGGTTGAGGGCAAGGATTGTCTCACTCTGCTCTGCACTGGTATGGCCTCACCTTGAGTGCAGTGTGCAGTTTTGTGTGCCACAGTATAAGGACATAAAACTATTAGAGAGTGTCCTTAGAAGGGCTACAAAGGTGGTGAAGGGCCTAGAGGGGAAGACATGAGGAGCAGCTGAGGTCCCTTGGTTTGTTCAGCCCAGAGCAGAGCAGGCTGAGGGGAGGCCTCATGGCGGCCTGCAGCTCCCTCATAAGGGGAGTGGAGGGGCAGGCGCTGAACTCTGCTCTCTGGGGACAGTGACAGGACCTGAGGGAATGGCATGGAGTTGGGACAGGGGAGGGTCAGGCAGGGTCTTAGGAAAAGGTTCTGCACCCAGAGGTGCTCAGGCACGGGAATGGGCTTCCCTTGGCATTGGCAATGACACTGAGCCTGCTGGAATTCAAGAAGTGTTGGACAACATTCTCAGGCATATGGGCTGATTTTTTAGTAGTCATGTGTGGAACCAGGAGTTGGAGTCTATGATCCTTGTGGAGTCCTTCCAACTCAGGGTACTCTATGATTCTATTACCTAAGAGAATTCAGGTGTTGGTAGTCTTCCCACAGATGCTGCTAGTAGTGTTTCCTTACCTTTGCACATCTTGATTCTTCTGTTCCATGATTAACTTTCAGTTTACTTTTTATTGTTTAAATGCTCAGATATATAAATGCTCAGATAGAAATACATGGCTGCGTTTCTACTTAGTATCTGAAGCAACAGATGCATAAAAATGCTGGCTAGGAAAACTTACACCTCCATGAACCTATACCTCCATGAACTAAATCTGGAAACCAGTTCTTGGGAGATTGCTGAGACAAACCCAATCAGAATAACACGAGAAGATGTGTTTGAAAATCGTCAGGCTACTGGAGAGGGGGAGGTATGCTTAGGTAGTAAAGTTGGGTAAGAAATAATCTCAGCTGTGCTAACTGAGAGAAGTAAAGATTTACTGGCACTACCCATTTCTACCCTGGGTATACTGTAAGCTCAGCACATGCTATGGAAAGTGATCAGTGTTTGCAATTTACTGTGATAATGTTATTCAAAATCTGTAGCTGCAGTGCAGGAAGCTATTCAGTAATACAGTTCTTCTAGTTTATGTCTTTTTATTTTTTTTTTCTCATGTTAGTTTTAAAAAGAGTTGGTCCTCACTGAGACTTGATAGCTTTAAAAGTGTGCTAATATTAGGTATGGTATGACTTACTACAAACATGGCTAACAGTGACATCCACTTTTCATTTGCTTAGGCATCTTTTTCCTTCACATCTAAATACATCTCTACCAATACAAACCTCCTTATACCAATTAAACTAACTGGTGTGAAGAAACAAGTTGTATTTCTATAACTGTACCAGAAGAGAGAAACTACTAAAAATTTGAGTGCCTTTAAATTATTATTTTTTTTTTTTCTCAAGCCATTAAAAAAAAAAAAAAATAAAAAAGTTGTCTAATATTTTTTACAAAGGAGGACAACAAGAAAGGTACTTGATGATTTGGATACCAAATTTTTGAGTGTGAATGCTTAAAGATGTTTTGGAGGAATTTTTTTCTTTGAAAGTTTCTCTAGCCTTTTTCTGGGGAAAGAAAAAGAGCTTCCCATGGGTATTTCACAGCATGTAGAAATGTCTAGGAAACTCCAATACAACTACATCAATCCATGTTGCTGAGACAAGAGCTTAGATATACTTACAGCTTTAAAGGAGACAAGGACCTCTGGGTCAAGCATGCTATGTTCATCTGCAGGAATTTATAGCTCTAATCTGAGTTGAAAAAAAAACTCTTGGCCACAGTCTAACAAGGGAATCTTTATTTAGATTTGGCATTGTGCTATTCATGGTGTTAAAAGAATAATTCAAATCAAGATTTTGATCAAGTCGGAGCATTCAGAAAGTCAACAGTAATTGTAGAACTCCATTGCTTCTAGTAAATCTTCAAAAATCACTGTGGTAATATCATATCTGGTGGTGATATAGACAGCTACTTAATTGCTATTTCTTGTTAAAGTTTGAGGTAACATATTAGTTTTTAGTAGGCAGATCCTTTCAATAGGTATATATGAAAACATGTTTTCTTTACTTTGTATAACATTTTTTAAATGTTAGGAGATAACTTTTTTTTTTCTTTTTTTAAGTAACACTGTCATCTGTCATTATCTTTAGCACAGTGAATGTCAGTGTTATGCTTTAAACAAACTTATTGTAAAACATTATCTGAAAGTTTTTAATCTTTAACCTGAACAGCCTGCTATAGTCAAATTTCCAGTGTGATTATCTTTTTTCAGACAACACATTGCAAACCTCCACAATCTTAGAACACCTTCCTTAGTGTTGAAAATGCAGAACAGAAATGTGAGCTATCTGAAAACAGACATCACAGACACAGGGAAGAGAAAAGACGATTACTGATAAATTCTGTGCATGCTGAACCTGAACAAGTCCAAGGCTTTGCACGAGCACTGCGGCTCTGGAGGGGCTTGTGATCATGGCAGCCGTAAAGTAGTCAGTTCTAGAGTTGGGGATTTTGCTAAACTGATAGTCTATGTGTAAAACTTAGTCTTAGTAACAAGAAGAATTGTCTAACAGCAAACTAGCAGGTGACAATGACTGACATAATGAAAAGCATAGGAGAAGGCTCTTATTGTGGTCATTACGTCCTTCCTCAAGTTATACTATTTGGCTTTCAGCTCTCCTGCAACAGAGGGTGCTGAAGACAATGCTGCAGTCTCTAAGGTATTTCTAGCCTGTGTCTGCATGCAGCTGTGACATACTGCCTCTCTGTCTCCTTTCTAGGCTACAATTCCTATATATCTTAATGACATAATCTATCTGGAACCAACTCCAAGCTATTAAATCTGGTCAGTCTAGGCAGGAGTGCTGCGTATGTGCTGCTGCTCTTGCTCCTTTGGAGATGTTACAACTCTCGGTGGAGGTTGAAGGTGATAGCTATGACTTGCTGTAGCTCAGCATTGTCTCCTTTCTCCAAGATTGCATGTCCAGAGGGCATGTCTTCAGATTTATAAATGTAGTCTCAACTCTAAATTACTAAGTTTCATCCTCACATTGGTTTGTGTCTTGGGAATTGTAAATGCAATCCCAATGCATAATCTGTCTCATTATTGTTATGTGTTTCAGTCCATAATTTTTCCTTGTACTTATGTTCTGTTACGTGCCTGCCATTCTTTCTTGCTTGACCAGTTTTGTGGCATTAAACTGGGAAACTTAGTAAGGCAAGTTTTTAACTTCCATTCTTTGAAATATTTTGTAAAGTGCTGTGTATCTTAAACCATATTTAGCATGGTCTTTTAAAAATTCGTACAGTCACTGTGAAAGCACAAGATGTACAAGGAGCTCAGCACTTTTGTAAATGTCTTGCTGGTGATGGTGTACATTGCCAGCTTTATAACATCACAAGGTCCCTATTTCAAAAAGGGTTAAATATTTTTTCCAACAGCATGTCAGCTCTGTTTAGCCTTAAGAGTTTCAATTTCTCTATCAATATATTATCTCCCTGTTTGTATATTATCACCTTATGAAGGGTCTCACTGTGATGCATTTAGCACTTCAAATGACTGTAGAGAATGGAAGCTGGTGACAAATGACATCTTTTAGGATCTATACCAGAGCAAAAGGAGTGAGAGAAGAATGACTTGAAACAGTTATTCGTGCGATGACACTACATGTACAAGGACACGTGTAGATACAGATTGACAGATGCACACATTATCTAAGTTTTAATATATTTACACTGTCATACAAGGAATCTTTGGTTAAATGTAGGTAGATCAATGTGTGTTAAGCACATAAAAAAGGCACAATTTCATGTTTTGGAACCAGCCATGCATGTACTTTGTGTTCTGTTCGACTCCAAGAATTTAGTATAATACTGAAGTCTGTGCTAATTTGAATGTTTGATGGGCTGATGATGTAGTATGAATTTAATCAAGCAATAGTACAAAGAGGGTTGGGTAACTTGGCTCCCAACTCATGTAGGCTGTCTGAATGGAGTTACTAATATCATTTTCTGATTCCTTTCCTCTCTTTGCCAATTTCACCAACAATTTGGCATGCATAGTAAGAAGTTATTATGGATTCTGCAGCAGCTTTCCTGTTGCATGGTGCAGATAACACAAATCTTGTTAACAGTCTGACAAAATATAAATGGTTTCATAATAAACTGCCACCCCTTTAATATCTCAACAACTTCAGAAATGTTATCTGGCAACTGCAGGGGGTTAAAGTTATGCATTCAGAAAGCTGAAATTTAGCACCATGCTTGCATATATTGCCCCTCACCACCACCCCAACCCTGCAAAAGAGGTTTTTTTTTTCATAGCACAAAGCAGTAATTAAACTTAATCTTCTGTATCGAACACAGGCATGTCCATCCATTTAATTATGGTTATGTGGGGAATGCGGTAAAGCATAGCTTTTAAAACTGATAATACTTTATAATTTTTAGGGGAATCAGCAAAAACAAAACTGCTACTAATTCTGTAGTACTAATCTCTGTACTTTATGGACTAACAGTGTTGAAATGATCTCACAATCTTATACACAACTTACCAGTGCATGTCCTGCTGTAAGGACAGATACGCCTCGGTCCCTTGGGCAGAAGTAGGCCATAGGAGAGCTGCAGGCTGGGGAGTGCAGGTGTTCTCAGGTGGGAGGAAGAGCAGGGAGCTCCTGGTGAAATGGTCCCACTATGTATTGAAACTTTTCCTTGGAAAGGAAAGAGAGGAAATATGTATGGGAAAGAAGACATAGCAGATGATTGCATAGTCACAATGCCTAAATGTGGGCTCCTTGTGTACTGTCACTCTCTGCACAGGTGGAGAGGACTGGAAGATGAGGCTGCAGGAAGAACTAAAGGCTGCTTCAGAAGGGGATAAGAAGTGAGAAAAGGGGTTTATAATCTGCTTCCCACATTCCAGGAAGAAATAAACAAACCAACAAATAAACAAAAACACAGAGAGATAACAACACTAAAAATCTGATTTGCTTCAAATCATTAGATGAAAAATATACCCTTAGTGCATACCTGACTTTTCCTTATTGGTATCTTTTTATATGAAAACTATTTTATCCCTAGGAAGAAGGACACCTAAGCTCTTACAGTGAGGATGTTGGCTGGGACATGAATACTGAAGTAAGAAAATGGATGTAGATGCTCTACTCCTTTTCAGCTTCAGGCCCTGGGTTTTTTTCACCATAAAAAGCGATTTAACAGGACATTATGTCTCAAATTTGTCATGTTCCTCACTTGCATTCTTTGTTTAATATTTTTAGTTTTAATCAAACTTTAAGTATGGCAGAAGGTGACATTGGTGCTTTAAGAATTCTTGTCCCTTGAGACAAAAAAAAAGGAATGATAACAGAGCATGTGATGTTATTTATGGCAGGTGAATGTTCTGTGAATGTGCAAATCTTTGCTGCTACATAGAGACTGGTTAAAAAATTAGATTGCCACTCTGCAAAGACAATGTCTTTATGTCTTTACTATAGGGTTTTAGTTTCTGCTTCTTTGCCTGTAGTCTACAAGTTTTTCTGCTTTGGGCTGGATACTGTGGCTTTAACTGAGGCAACAATAGTTTGTTTTCAGTTGTCCGACTAAGATCAAGAGAGTTGTTCAAGAGATGTAACTCACCTTAAACAGGAGTGCTGGAATCTACTGATACTTGTCTTGGCGTGTGACTCTCCATCTAATTTCTAGGCACTGTTTTGTGAAATGCATGATAGCAAGTTTAGAACATGAGTATAAGAATAAACAAATAGTAAGTAGCAGCAATTATTCATGTTTGAGTGACTACCCTTGTTTCCGTCTGAGTGCAGGTATTCATATGAAAAATAGCCCTTCAGCAAACATTTGTGTGAACAAAAGGCCTGTTTGTATGAATGCTCATAAATAAAAAATTGTAAGAGTTGTAAACATGGTCGATCTGAATAGTCACTTGGCATTCAAATGAGTGTTAGCAATCACTGAGCAAAGGGGAAGCTGCCCTTAGAGTTTTCTTGCTCGGGGAATTTCTCAGCAAGAGAAGATGACATTTTGGGTGGACTATGAGGATAGAGTATTCTGTCTTTGAGCAGTGTACAAAACATTGTAGGCTTCTGACATTGAATAATTTGAAGGCTCCTCCTGCTCCTTCTCAGAGACTCCTACTTGTTCTGGCACATACTGGTAGATAACTCACGGTCCCATCTGAAATTATCAATGGTGGCTAACCAGCTCCAGGAAACTGAACACTGGTCAAAGAATTCCAACGGTGCTAAATTTATGTTTTCTTTTAGCTTTTAGATAGCTGACTTGTCTCAGCTTCTGTGAAGCTGCACTACAACTTAAGAACAGGCACTGAGGAAATGAAATGATTGTGTAACTTGAGGAGACACCTTGATCAAAAGGTAACGTGTGTTCTGTTTCTCCTCTAAGAAAATAGCATCTCTGGTAATTGTATTGCCTTTAGATCAAAAGTAAGGTAGAATATCTCTGACTTTGTTTCCAAGGAGACAAAAATATTTCACATTAGGAGAATGACAAATACTATGCTGGAACTAAGTCATGATTTTGATTCTTAGAAAAGAAAAAAAAATAAAAATCATTTACTTAGCAATCCCTTCTAGATGTGAAAACTCATACGTTGAGAAGGTAACACAAGATTGCCAGACTTCTCAAAAGTCCTTTGGTTTCAACAAGCATTTGTTCTTCCCAGTTCTCCTGGTCTATATTGACAATGTGAGACCAGCAAACCAAATGACAAACTAGTGACACAATATCATACAAAATTCATTACTGGTGCATTCTCTACCACAGTACTAATCTAGACCAAAGAGCACTTGCCCATCCATTGAACTTTGAACCTTGTTTCAAGTGCATTGATACAGTCTGGGGAGAATTTCCAATAGGAAAATAAGGATAAATTAGACTTATGGAAGCATGTCAGCAAACTATCTCATGTAATTTATTCTCAAGGCCAGAGAATGGGCAGGTCGTAGCCTGATTTCTCTGTCAGTACCAGAATAGTCCCCAGACATCTCTTTCTCTATGACTTCAGCTTCCCATGAGTTCACACAACTTATCACAGAATCACAGAATCACAGAATTTCTAGGTTATATCTGGCCAAGAACTCTCATAGTAAGACTATAGATAACTTCAAGACAAGCATGAGGCAATAGCCTCTGTCCCCCAACAGTGTCCTCTGAGAGAACTTTCAGGTTATAACAATCTAGCTAACCACAGTGAAGAACATGTAGTTCTGTAGTTTCATTGTACACGTTCATTAAACAAAATTACTGTATTGAAATGATATCAGTTTAGAACAGAAATAAATTTGGGATTTTTAAGGAGTTGGATTGGGTTTGTTCATCTGCAGGATAACTGCTGTAGTCACAGAAGAGGGTTAAATTAGCAGCAGTGGTTGTATTATGAATTTGTACTAGGTGAACTTGCAGAAGTTTTATTGGCTGGAAAAAAATTACTCAATATGTCTGTCAATATTTTGCAAAAGAAAAAAACCCTCTTTTATTTTTCTTCATCTCTAAGCAGATGAACAATTAGTTTCAGTGACAAAGCCTTCCACTTCCAGCAAAAATCCCTGTGTATATGCAAAATAACTATATTGTGATGGTTTTGAACCATCAGAAAGAATATGCACCTCCTGCAAATACTGCAGAATGCTAGATTAAAATGTCAGTTGTGTTGTGAGTAAGCAAGTAATGATGCTACTTTGCTTATACCAATAAATTTAAACAGTCCTGGAGATTGACCTGTTTACTCAAGGTGTTAAGAGAAAATATTGCTCAAGAGTTTTCCACTATCTCTTCCAGCAATGGTTACATATTAACTACTCCTCAGTCAGCAATGAGAAATGAAAGAATGCTGCCTGCAAATTAATCTCTTCACGTGGCTTTTTACTGAGCTGGCTGATCCTGGGAGCAGTTAGAGGAGTCTCAGGAACAGCCTGTAAATGCAGCAGCTTTGGCAATACAGATGCATTTACATGCATAGGTAGGGGGTTTTGGTGCCTACCATGCATCTGGTAGGCACCAGAAAGGTGCCTGGGTGACCTTCTTTAACAGAAATGGTCCACGAGGGCAGATGAAGCTTATGGAGGTTCATGAGCAAACCTTTCAGCTCATTTTGTTGGGCAGGTGGTGTCCCTGGGAAAAGCTGCTTCATGGCTGGTACCACTGGCTTTTACTGATTGAACAAGAAGTCAGGAAATCTGGCCTCCCAGCCATATCTGCACCTCAGTATAAATGTAGTGACTGTATCCTCTTGGGTTCAACATTTGCTCCCCCTGCAACCTGGTAGCAGTGCATATATTTTCAAAAAAGGCCTTTGTATGACAGCAGAAGATGCTTGAAACAGAAATGACTCCGGCTTGTGCTTCACATACTTCAGAATATGAGCTTGTCTGTGGCCAAAATGAGATGCTTATGGACATACTTGCCCTGTTTAGGGAGGAAGAGCAGTGTCTGTAATATTATAGATGCTAATCAGAAAAGTGTATCATTCATTCATCAATAGAATAGGCATATTCTATTACAAAATTACCAATTACGTATACTGGTATTTTTGTAGACAGAGAGAGACTGAATTTTTAGGTAAATTGAAGTCATGACTAAATAATTCCAGTCCTGTCTATCTGCTTGTTAGTGAGATGACTCTGATCCACTGTTAACTCCCTGAAGTCTAGGTTCCCTGTAAAAATGCAAATGGAAGGAATCTCCTTCTGCTGGTACTTATCCCTCTACATTTTAAAAAGTCTGTGTGATTTAGTTTAGACAGCTAATGTACATAAGATGAATCTCATTCTGTCATATATTACTCCCTTAGAGTGGAAAGGTCCAGTCCAAGGAAGGTGTTTTTTCTAACTCTTGAGTAGCATTTTACCATAACATATTTTTTACAGATTAGTTTCTTACATAATTAACCTCCTGATCCAGAGGTTATCAAAAAAAAAAGTAGTTATGCATGCGCAAGATGTGATCCTTGAAAATAATTAAAACTAACCTAAAGTACTTGCTACAAGTTAATGCTACTGTTGAATGTACCCAGAAAATAAGAATATAACAACTGGAGAGTAATTGCATGATGCCTGTTGTGCCAAGTCACTTTTGCTATATAAGTACCTGCTAAAATTACAAGGGAAAGTAGGCCCTTGGAAAACAGCTTCTTCCAAAGTATTGTGTAGCATGTGGCTGACATCACTCTGAAGCCAAGAAGCTAGGATATGAGAGCTACCAAAAGAGGAAAACACCTTGCTTTCCTATAAAGATGTTTCTTGCTTTGCATTATGAGACCCTGGGAAAAACTGTGAAACCTTTGGTAATCTGCAGAGGTCAAACTTGCAAAGTTCTGATCTAACTTGCAAAGGCAACTAAAGTTGCATGGGCACTTTGTAATGTGCAAAGATATCTAGCTGAAAAACTATGCATTAGTTCACAGTATTTAATATTAAATAATTCCTAGATTCAAATTAGTGTAATCAGGCTTGCATTTAAAGTACCAGGAAGAAAACAACCCTGACATTATCTTTTGTCTATGTTATCTAGTCACAGTAATAAAAAAGAATCCTGCTTTCCTGACGTGAAATTATACTGCATCATGAATCATTCAGCATTAAAACAAATCAGGCATTGGATAAAAGTTAAGCTTCATGCTGGGCTCTAATGGAGGAGGAGTACTCAAAACCAATTCCCCTTAAATTGCCCTTCTGTTAGACACATTAAAGTAATTCCCACACTTGTGCAGACATGATAGATCATGTTGCCTGCAAATGTGTTTTTTTTTTTTTTTTTTCTTTTTTTAGTAGAAAGTCTGAAGTTTAAAGCTTTTCATCCTTGGCTCTCAATATGGTATAACCTTGTTTTATAAAGTTTTCTTTATTTCTTTCCTTGATTTAAAAAAAAAAAAAAAAAAAAAAAAACAACAACAACAACAAAAAAAACAACTAATTGATACAGAACTCTTTAGAAACCTGTCAGTCTTATTACAATAGGTTTACGGTTTTCAGCCTTCAAGCAACTGTAATTTAGGCAAATATCTTATTGTTAGTGATTTATTTTTGTTGTGATAATACATTCAGGAGGCCTTGCCTGAAGGCATTTCCTTAAGTCTCTGCCTCAGTGAGCTTGCAGTCTCTAAATGATACAGGAAAGGATGAATACCTAGTCAAGTTGAAGAAAAGTTGGAGCACATTAACTGTACCTATGGTAGGTAAACCTGTCAAAATACTGGTCTCAGTGGTCACAAGCTTATTCTGTAGTGGAAAACAAATAGGATTTTGTCAGGAAGAATATACTAGAAGAGCTGCTACTAAATTATTGAAAATCTGCAGGGGAAAAATAAAATCTGAGTCAGGATAATTTATTTTTAAGACACTTTTGGCTGCAGAGAAACAAAAGGCAAAGATTGCAACCATGAGAGTTGGCAAATTTCTTCCTGCTTCCATTGAATTTGGTAGCAAACTCCAGTGACCTAGTGGGAAAGCACTTCAGTCCCTGGGTACTGGTTCTTTGTGCCTGAATTTGGTTTGCTTCACAAAACACTGTTGGTGATCAGATAAGTACACAGGTTGTCAATTGATCTAAACCTAAGCTAATTGCTGGCAGTCATACTGACAACTTTATTTTCTTTAGCAGAGTTTAAGGACTAAGCCTTCTGATTGCACAATGTTCCTTTTTCTAGTGATTTAAGTGCAGATTGTAGCCAAGTGAGGTCTTTGTATGAAGTGATCGCCTGTGTGCCACACTTTGAGGGAATTGGCAGTGCCTGTTACTGCTGTATTGTGAGCTATATTGTTGGCACATTTGTCTGTGTAATAGTAGGAAAAAAAAAAAAAAAAAAAAAGCTTTATTAGCAAAATATAATTGCAGCTCACTGAATCTTAGACTCTGGCTCAGATTCTTGGCTATATCTCAAACATAGAGGAAGCCGAGGAAGAGGCTCTGGCCTGCTTTTATTTGTTTCTGTGCAGCCAAGTGCTATCCTTGCCCATTTTATCTGATCATGACAGTGTTCTTCCCATATGCATCTTCCTGGTTAAATTTCCTTCATGGATACAAGCATACAGAAGAACAAATTTGATTCTAGGCTTCTAAGTCTTACTTCTTTGTGGAAAAATGTGGAAAAATGTAACAAGAGAAAATATTCACCAGTATGTGCATGTGCAGAGCCATGGTAAAGAAGCAGTGCTCAAACCAAGCCTTGATATGTCAAAGGAATACGTGGAGAAGGTGGAGCTTCTCCTTTGGACTAGTGCTCATCAGCTGCCTGGAGGAATCAAGGTTTACAACCACTAATCTTGTGTGCAGTCATTCACTTGGCCTCCTGAAGAGCTAAGCTGGGATAAACCTGTTTCACCAGTCAGCAGAACTGCTGGGTGGGTGCTCCCTCTTCTTTGCTGCTCACTGTGTTGGTGCTCTGAGGCTTGCTGTTGTCTTGCTGTGTTGCAGACCTGATTTCTTCCTTCTGATGAATCTGCTTGGCATCATTCCCAACGCCATGGTACAGTCTAGGGTGAGCATTAGGAACCAGAAACAGTCACTTGCTGCTGGGTTCACCTGTAAAATGATGAGCATTGAAATCTCATTGGTGACTTCATACCTGAATGGAACACAGAAAAGTAAATTTTGCAAAAATTTAAAAGGATTACCCACCCAGTTAAAAAATAAATAAAAAAACGCTTCTCATGAACACAACACCAGAATCATTTAGCTTTTCACATGCCAGATAATTTCCCAAAACTCCAAGTGGGAATGTCAATCGTTCTGAGTGTAAAAGAGAAAAATACATACTTTTTTATATTAAGTCTCTTACATATGGATTATCGCACTAAAATGCTATCTTCCGAGTTAAACTTTATCAGTAAAATTCTTGTGTTTTGATAAATATTAACATTAACTCAAATGGGAAGTAGAAACTCTAAGAGGAGTGTTTTCAACAGATTTTTCATTTGCAGACATGACTCTACAAGAGACAGAAAGTCTTCTCAGAATGGGAAAGTGAGTGCTCATAGAGATGTGTCATTTTCTGCACTTATCTATTTTATTAGCATGGTTTGTATCATTAAAATTCTCACAGAGTCCCATAGCAAAGGAATTGAATAAATTCAGCTGTATTAACATGGTTGTATTAAAGTACAATCATTTCCCATTTTGCTTTTATTGAATATTTTATTAATTACAATGATATCATTAATTTTTTGTGTTGAGGCCAGTCTATACAGCATTCTTTTTGCCATCAAGCTGAACTTGGGAATGCTGCTTTATATTGTCTGACATGAGCAAAGCTGTAAAAGCATAAATATTTGATATAGCTCTGCTGGGAAATATATTTCTACTTAGCTGGTTTTTTTGTTTTGTTTTGTTTTGTTTTGTTTTGTTTTGTTTTGTTTTAAGTGGCAAACATAATCTTGCATTACCATTCCATTATAAACATGGTTAAAATGATTAGCCAAATTACTCTCTCTCTCTCTGTAATGCAGCCTAGTTTCTCCTGCTTAGACCTGGTTGGCAACATTTGTACTTCAGGTGTTTGCAGACAGAACACTTATTTGTCTACCTGCAGTCCTCATCTAAAAGTAGTGTGTGGGGTGAAATGTTCCTGCAAAATACTTTAGGGTAAGCAATGGAGAAGAAAGCTTTTCTCCAACCCTGCCCTGATATGAAAGGATTAGCAGAAATTTTTAAGTACTATTCTGCCTTTCTTTAGAAAACTCAAGAGAAAGGGATAAAATTAGCCTTCTTGCAAAATGTGTTTTTTGAGTCATTTCTGTTTGAAAAGATAGCTCCATTTTCATCAGCTGTGCTAGCTGTCTTTGCAGCTATAGGGTGCTTCCTCTTAGCCTTGCTGGCTTATGAAGCAACAGTTGAGTTTGTCACCATCAGGAATATTTCATGGTAAATCATGTCAGTTAGTGAATTTTGGAATAAAGGACTGCTAAGAAAAGGCAGGATCTTTTTCAGGAGTCAGACAATCAGCTAATTGGTCCACAGTAGCTAACTCTACCAGCCACAGGTGTACTCGATACTCTTTTTGTTAACGTTATGGATGGTGACCTGTAAAATCAGTCCCGGTTCTTCTACTGTTCTCTGTGTGCTGCTGAACACCACAAACCTCCTACACCAGCTCTTCTATACCAGGTTTTTATTCTTTTCTCTTATTAAGAGTTGAGATAATGTTTTGACAGACTATTGCTGTCACACAATCTTTCCAATGCAAAGCAAGAGGGGAGAAAATATTATCTAATATATAGATAGGGGTTCTGAGTCAGATAAGATTAGTATTTCCTTAGCATTCATGGTCAGATTTGCAATATTCTGTGCTAAATTACAACTACTGCAATAAGAAAATGAATATGTAGGTGTTGTTTATTTATTTGTTTGTTTATTTTTTGGGGCATGTGTGTGTGTGTACAATTTTCTCTTGATTTGCTCTGACACATAAAAAGAGAGTCATATTTGTAGACAACTTTTAAAAATTCTTCAGTATACTTGTGAATGGCGGTCTCTTAGAGCTGAGAGATGCGTGCAACATCAAATGAGAAATTTGGGAGTAGATTCTGCAGATCTACTTCAGGAGTGAGCAATCAAGAACTGAACAGAGTATTCTACTGCAGACTGCAGTCTCCACTTCCCAGGAATCGGTGGGCTAGGACTGCGTAATTGGCTCTGTGGTTAGCTGTATGAGGATGCCAGTTTTGGTTTTGTGTAAAAACAAATGCAAACAATTCTTCAGCCTTCTGCTGCTGATTGAAATGCTGCCCTTGACTAACTCAATGGGGCTCCTCCTGTACTGAATAGGAGCTGTAAATTGATTTAAGAGAAGATTTTATAACCACTGAATTGAAAGAATTCACTTTCAAGCTGTCTTAAACACTTACTTCATCATGTACACTGTTTTCCATACTGATTCTGCACCAGGTTGTGCTGCCTATGTTATTACCAACCCCAATGAAGTAACTGCTGCAGAGAGAATGCTGTAAGTGTGAGTAACAGTTTGAGTTGTCATTTAGATATTTGGGGGTTCTGTGGAATAGTAGGTGCATTATCATCATCATATGAGGCACCATTCCTCTTTATATATCAGTGGAAGAATAAGGAACAAGATTGGACTCTTCATGTTTTAAGTTAGATTTTGATTTTAATAAATTAGATGTCAAAATCATTATCTGCTTTTGCATTCCCCTGAGTTAAAGTATTGCACCCTGGCTTCTAAGTTGTTGCCTTATGGACTCCATTGATCCATTTTCTTTTGTAGCTCAAAAATAAATGCTCTTAAAATAAAAACAATAGCTTTTGTGTTAGCTGTTATATGATATTGAAAAGGAGAAATATTTGCCTACAGGAATGACAAAGACCTTAATAACTGGAGAGTGTTAAGGAATAATCAATATCCCATGGAAACTTTGTTGAATCCAGTGGCTGATACTGAAGAACTTTAATCAGTAGAGAGTGGGAGAACACTATTCACATATTTTGGTCTGTTTTGAACAGGCTATATGTTGCACTTAATCTCTCCAAGACGTAATATCTAAAGAACATAGTCTTGCAGATGGAAGTCATCAAAATCCAATTTGTTATCCCAGAGAAGGAGAAAAATCTCATGCTCCTGTAATTCTAAGAATCCCCAAGACTGT
Source organism: Aythya fuligula (assembly GCF_009819795.1). Classification (NCBI taxonomy): domain Eukaryota; kingdom Metazoa; phylum Chordata; class Aves; order Anseriformes; family Anatidae; genus Aythya; species Aythya fuligula. The sequence continues at coordinate 23,142,644 of NC_045560.1, forward strand.
ACTATTTCACCGTCAAAAGGAGAAAAGAGGAGGAGATAGGAAAGCTCACTTCTGTATACTAGTCCATCCTCATAAGACATAAGTGGCTCACCTCTTTTCCTTGGGCTGCCTGCACACTAATGAAAAGTCCAAGCCTATCCCCTGAGAATAGATCTTTTTGTTTTTACTTCAGTCTCTGGCGATAAAGGACAATCCTTTACCTTGTACCATGTCCTGATCTTTAGTTGCTATGATGTAAAACTTACTGAAAGTTCTCTGCATGGTGTTTTTGAATTGTATGTATTCCTGTGTGTGTGTATGTATGGTGGCTTATGTGTATGTATGTATGGTGGCTTAACACCACTAAGTAGCTCAGCTCCATCATGCTGTTCTCTCACTTTCCCTCTTCCCCTCCTCAACAGAATGGATGGTAGGATGGGGTGTGGTGGAATATAATGAAAAAAATCCCATGGGTTGAAAGATGGACAGGAAAATTTCTCACCAATTACCATCGTAGGCAAAACAGACTCAGGATGAAGGGAATTAATGTGATTTATTGCCTACTAATAACAGACTAGAACAGTGAGAACTATAAGTAAACTAAAAACATCTTCTGCCCATCCACTCTCTTCTTCACGTCCACCTCCCCCCCCTCTACCCGGCACAGTGTAGGGGAAAGTGGAATGGGGGCTGTGGTCAGTCCCCAACCCTTCATCTCCACCACTCCATGGTCACTCTGTGTCCCTGCTCCCTGTGGGGTCCCTTCCTGAACTGAGCCTGTGGGGGCTGCTCTTCAAGAACTGCTCCCACATGGCTCCGTACCATGGGCTCCATCCCCCAGGAGCTAACTGCTCCAGCACGGGTCCCCCACGGGTGGGCAGCAGCTCCCCTCAGGCCTCCTGCTCCTGCATGGGCTCCTCTCCACGGGCCGCAGCTCCGGCCCGGGGCCTGATCCTGCGGGGGCTTTCCATGGGCCGCAGCCTCCTCCAGGCCACATCCACCTGCTCCACCGGGGGCCCCTCCATGGGCTGCAGTGTGGAGATCTGCTCCATGTGGGATCCATGAGCTGCAGGGGGACAGCCTGCTCCACAGGTCACAGGGGATGGGCTGCTGCATGCCTGGAGCACCTGCTACACTGACCTTGGGGGCTGCAGGCCTGGTACTCCTGTCTTCCAGCTTCTGTTATGCAGCAGTTTTTTTCCCAATTCTTAAATCTGCTCTCCCAGAGGTCACACAAGCATTGCTCATTGTATTGGCTCTGGGCAGCAGCAGGTCCCTTTTGTGGCTGGCTGGAGCTGGCTCTGATCTGACATGGGGCAACTTCTGGGCTCTGCATGCAGAGGCTAGTCCTGCAGGCCCCTCACTGCCAAAACCTTGCTCTGTAAGTCCAATACAGCATATGCGTGTGTTTGCACAGTGTGGGGGTGAGAGGGGGTACAAAACAAGGCCAAGAAACAGGAAGGAAGTAGAAAAGAGTTTGTTATAGCCTCAGGTTTTGCTGTTTTGCCTGCATGTATCTTTTAAGTCAGGCAAGACTTGAAATGGGACTGGTTTCCTCCAAGCCCTCAAAAAGAGCAAGTGTATGATATAACATGCAACATGCTGTGCAAAGTGGAGAAGGCAATATGAAGAACCACTAGCACAGAAAGAGTCAAAACTGCTAAGTAAGTTGCTTTGTCCCTTTGCCATGGCTTTCTAGCCAGAACATTCTTTAGTGCAATATTATTATTATTATTATTTTCTAATGGAAAATGTGATTGAAACACATTTAAAATCTTCCTTAGGGAAAATGTTGACACTGGAATAGCCTTCCTATTTTTTAATGGAGAACATTGAAGTGAAACATTTGATTTGTGGTGGGCTAGGATCAAACTGGAATGCACTGATGAACTGGCCTGAGGTGTTAATTTAAATGTACTGCTCTTTGAAGGTGCATTACTTTATGAAAGCTGTATTGTACAACTCCATTTCCCCCTCATTGGCCAGGTTCCTCAGATGATTAAATTTCTCCAAAGCTCTGGAAGCTTCCCTTTGCTCAAGCTCCAGGATTGGCTATGGTGATGGTACCCAATCCAGAGAGCCTTGGGCTCCTGGCCACATAACAGTGCCATTTTGGAAGTGACTTGAAATGGAGCATTAAGCTGAGTTCAGAGCACTTGACTTCAAGAATGTCAAAGCAACTCATCTAGGCTTTCCAGAGCAAACCTCACCAATTTCATGAAGGGCTCCCAAAAATCCAGGCCCTCAACCCAACATGGGGTGACAGCAAAACTCCAAATGTGCCTGAGGTGATGTGAGCAGAGAAAGTTTTGAAGGTTTTGAGCAGGTGGCAGCACAGGCTGAATGTTTGTCATGGTAGGGAGGAAAACTAATTGATCTCACTGCCCTATAGAGAAGAGCATCAGAGGAAAACAAAATGCTCTCCTTCTGCGTGAGCAATTGGATAGGCAAGAGCCAGCAGCTTGTGTGACAGCTGGTGCTGCTAGTTGTCCTGGAGGGCTTTGCTGGTCTCCTCCTCTCCTTCCCCATGCTCTGGACTAAGCTCCAATTAACCAGGCAAAAAAGAGCTCTGAGCAACAATCTGGAAAACATCCCAAAGTCCAAATATTGAAGCAATTTTATTATAAGTGGTTAAATTAAAACTAAAGCAGAGAGACAATATTCATACAGTTTGGGATCTCTGATACCATGTGGTCTTTGCTAGAAGCAATGATGATGCGTTTTCTGTCAACAGTTAAAATGAGAAACCATAATGTTGCTCTCCTTGTAACTGTCCATGGTTAACTTACTTGTTTCCTTTCACTTTTTTTTCTACTAGTGTGTTCAGCTGGTCTTGGTATAAATTGGTTTTGTTAGTCACTCTAGCTGCCCATATAAAATAAAAACTGTGAGTGAAAACAAAAATATATAGATATATGTATATGCTGCAAAAATTGAAAAAAGTAAAAAACAAAAACAACAACAAAAAAAACCTTCCAGTAATGAATGTTTAATACTCTAATTTTTAACAGAATATGCTATTTTCAAATAAATAAATAAATAAATAAAAAGTCAAGCAAAATGAAAAGAAGAACTTCCTAGTTATAACCTTCACTTTGTTGCTCTAAGAGGTTCACCATATTCCTAAAAGTCATCTTTTCAAAATATAAAATGCCTGGTTTGAGGCTTATACTCCATATGATTGAATAAGTGTTCATAACACAAATATGGAACAAATGTGGGGTACAAAAACAGTAGATTGAATACATCTTCCTGAAAAAAAAACACTATTATGGATATTGTAAAAATATGAAAACAAAAATCTCTTTTACTGAGACATAGCAAAATAGAAATTGTTTGCTTTACAACTGGTTATATCTTCCCAAAGAGAAACATGGTACTGCAGATATTAAACCAAGTAAAAAGAGCACTCTTGAGGTTATTAAACTCAAGTTGGTTGAGTTTTCATCATTATGACTAAGTCTTCCCACGTACTCAAAGGGAAACAAAGCATCACATCTGTTGCTGAAACTGTTGGGACCCATAGTAAAAAGTTTTTTTTTGTGCTGGGTTTTAAAGTTAGGATTGGGGTTTACCCTAACCTCCACTACCTTCCTCTATAACAACCCTCCTCTCAAAAAAAAAAAAAAAAAAAAAGGCAGCCAACAAACCAAAACCAAAAAACAACACCAGAACCACCAAAATAAACTCCTTACTTCTTCACAGTGGAAATAAGCTGTTTTGCTGGGAGGACAGGAGGGCATACCTTAGAGACTTACTGAGTAAATTGTGAGGGCTGTTGAGAAAATCCTGCTGGCAGTCAGATGACTCTTCCTAAAAGTTGAGACCTTTCCAGAAAAAAAAAAAGAAATAAAAAAATGTGGGAGAGGAAATTTTGACTATATTGGCATTTGCTGTCTCCTTCTTCACTGTTCTACCTATCCCATTCAGCAGTGACCAAATTTTTCCTTGGTCTTCCTTTTGTTGATGTCAAAGGTATCAAAATCCTTCTTGCTGCCCTTCACATCCCTTGTGATTTTCAATTCCAACTGAGCTTTAACTCAATTTCTGTAAGCTGAGGCAATGTCACTACATTCATGTTGGGTACCTGTCCCTGCTTCTGCTTCTTCAGTCTACTTTTGTGTTTGAACTCAGTCAGGAGTTTACAGATAAGCCAAGCTGACCTTCTGCTGTCTTTGCCTGACTTCCTGCATATTGTGACGGGTTTCATGCTTTGAAGTGGCTGTCCTTCAATATCAACCTACTTGTCTACTTGTCAGAGACTTTTGGCATTTTGGGACTGCCACTGACAGGATATTGCTTACTTCTTCCCTGAATGAGCTAAGATCTTTTAGTCTGAACCCCAAGGTTTTTATTCTAATGTTTGTCTTTCTCACTACCCTCAGGATCCTCTAGCCAGGATTAACTGACCATTTCATGGGCAGTCATTGCCACCAACATTGCAATTAATTATCACAATTCTTTACCAGTTCTTTATTTTTGAGTAGCAGATAAAACATACTGCCTTCTCTTATTAGCCTGTTCTGCACCAACATTGAAAATATGTCCCTAGTGCACACTAGAAATATCCAGGTTTGCCTATATTGCCTGTATCCAACAAAAAATAAGTGTGGTTGGGTGTACTAAGGCTTACAATTGAATACTTTATTTTATTTGATTTGATTTTATTTGCCTTTTTTTTTTTTTTTTTTTTTTCCTTATTCAATGCCTGGAGCAGATGCTCATCAAGATGTTCTGTTTGTTGACCTCCTGGATCTTATAATCCTAACTCATGGACTACTGACAACTATGTCACCCATTCCACAGCACAGTTAAGCACCTGAGCCACTCTTTTGTGTAGAATATGCCTGCCCTACACATATTCCTTGACTGGCCTTCCTGAAGAGCCTCTATCCATCCTTTTTAGTGTTTTCCCCTAAAAAAACAAAGCTGTGGAAAATAGAACTGTCCAACAAAAGGTGGTGATTCAAGTTGCCTCCAGCAAGATTGATGGTTTCTAACATGGGAGTGCCCTAAGCACTTTTGGTGACAGGAGAGCCCTGAGCTGTTCCGTTTCCTCTGCCTGAGAGGATCCAACGTATCCCCTACTGTATTGTAGTTAAGTGCTTTAACCACTAGCCTGTAGTATCAGGTTGAATGAATCCTTAAATGTTTCTTAAGTGGCATGTAAATAATTGATTCTTGCTGACATACATGTATATCTTCAACATTGTGATGTAAACTGTTGCTCTTATTTATTTCCAATCTTCTTCATTTCAGGAATACTGGGATGTAAGAAAGATATCTACTTGTATTCATTTCATATATCGATGAATAATTACTTGTAAAAACAATGTGGCAAAATATTACATTTAAATAATAATTTATCTCCTCAAGGCTCCTAGCAGAACCTAGAAAGTTCATGAAAAGTTACATCTTTAGTCAGAGGAAAAAAGAAAAAATATATATATATATTTTTAAAGGAGCAGAGAGTAGATGGGCTTTTAAAACGGTATGTGTGAAAAAGAGTTAAAGATTATAAAAGAAACTCTGAACACATCTACATGCAAGACATGCAAGACAAATTTCTTTCACACAGGTATGTGAAACTCAGGTTTAAAGTTTGGCTCCAAGAGCTTTGCCACTGCTTGCTGTTGCTTACAGTGTGTTTACAAGAGTGAGTTTTATTCCTCATCAGAATAATGCCATAAATGCTTCTTAAAACAATGCAAAGACATAAAATCTCTATCAACTGGTAGTGTCGGATAATCATTCCTATTGTTAATTCCAAACTGATTGATCAGTTTGATTTTACTCTTAGAACTATTTCTCTAGCATTGAACACATGCCCCTGTGAGATTGTATGATACTTGGGTATATTTTTGGATTTGTTTTTGCAGTCTTTACTATCATTGGTAAAACACCAACAGTACACATCCAGAAATTCTATTACTTTTCTAAAGGAAACCATAGTGTCTAAGCCCTTTTGAAAATATATTGAAAGAAACTTTCACATATAAAAAAATATATTACTTGTATTATCTACTATAATTTATAATAAAGTCTCTGTAGTTCATGATGGGTTTTTCTGTCTTTAATACAGCACTAGGGTTTTTTTAAAGGGCTTTGCTAAGGAAGTAGGTTTTTGTGTGTTTCTTTCTTTTTTTTTTTTTTTTTCTTCTTTCTTCAAAAACACTCAGTGTAAAATTATATAAATACACAATGTTTTTGCTGTTCTGAATTAATTTATTTCATTCTGGCTCATAGCAATCAATCATTAATCTCTCCTGATCACAGAGTGGAACTGATGAACCTGTTGAGTGTCTAATTTCTTTGTGAAACTACATATATACCAAGCTTTTGAGAAGTTTAATTTATCTCTGGATTCAGATTTTAACATTATGATATCACATAATGGATTCTGTTGGAATGGACCTCCAGAGATTTTCTAGTCCACCCCCCCCTGCTCAAGCAGGGTCACCTAGAGCACGTTACTTCAGATCGCATCCAGGTGGATTTCGAATATCTCCAAAGAAGGAGACTCTGCAACCTCTCTGGGCAGCCTGCTCCAGTGCTCTGTCACCCGAACTGTAAAGAAGTTCTTCCTCACAAGGCAATGAAACCTCCCGTGGTTCAATTTATACTCATTACCCTTTGTCCTATCACTGGCCACCACTGAGGAAAGTTTGGCCCCATCCACTTTACATTGACCCCTCAAGTATTTGTAGATCCCAATACACACACAAGCCTGTATATTCTGAAGCCAATAGATCTATTAAAGTGGGAGTTCCTAGGTTCTCAAAGATGTTTTTAACCATCCCCCCCACCCCCCCATTTTGTCCCATTTTTCACCCTCAGAAAACATAAGAAATTTTGAAAGAGCTTCTATACTGTAATTACTTTTTGGAGAAAAAGTCCGGATTATTTTTTGGACTGAGCAAGTGAACAAGTCTCTCCCATTTCAAACTTTTAAGTTCTATCCATGTATAAGCATATATACATTTGTGCTTAAATATATATCCGTAGTACAAAAAATGCATAAAGTTAAGGTTTTGCACATTTAGAATAATCAGAATATTTTTATCACATTGTTTTCCTTTGAATACAATATAAAACACTATATTCACTTTTTATCATTTATGTGATCATTCATGTGATGGAAGTCTTCTCCAACCTTAATGATACAATGATCAGAAACAGTTATTCCCATCTTGATTAAAACACATATGTTAAATAAATACTTGTCTTTACAAAGATCTCATAATGGAAGTGAAAGTTTGTAACTTGTTATAGGTAATAAGCAATAAATAGCGCCTTACAATACAACATGACAGTATTGCTGATTTTTTTCCCCTTTGATCCCTATCAGAAATTAAATGTCGTTTTCATTCTTTCAACTGACTTTCCCCAAAGGGCTGACTGTGATCAAAGCATACATGCTTAGCACTAAAGTTTTTTTTTCTTTTTTTTTTTTCTCTTTTTTTTTTCTTTTTTTTTTTTCTTTTTTTTTTTTTTTTTTTTAACTTAAACTAACAAAATTTTCACTGGAACTTGGAGAAATTATATCTATTTTTATAGGCAAAACACATGAAAGATTAATTATTTAAACAGTCTACATGCTTAAAGGTTTTAACTGTAATATCTGCCTTCAGAAAGAAGAGTATTAAGTAGGTTTAATCTTAGACATGACAAAGAATAATCCCTCTGGTTGTTATTATCTTATGGTGTATTCAGCTGGCCAAGTTTGATTGCCATTAAAAGTCTTTGATTTCCATTCAAAGTCTTGCCCTGGCTACTACTATGGACAGGTGGCATATTTCCCATGTCATAATTCCAAGTTGTAAATTTATATATCTTCTGTGTATAAAAGAGAAAAATACCCATCTTCTAACTATGCTGCTAATTGAACGATTGTTCAACTGAAGTTTTGGTACTATGTTGACACCAATTGTTAATTGAAGTGTAGATATTACAAAGACATCACTTTAACAACTTTTTTTTCCTCATTTTTATATTAATCTTTCAGCATTGCATGACTCAGACCCTAGTCTATTACTGCAAAGGGCTCAGTCTCTAAAAAGAAACAAATTATGAGAAAAATGTGACAATATTAGACAATTTAATGAAGCATGTCATTGCTTACATGTGTATATTCAGATATTTATGTATCCCTCTCTTTTAAAATAAATAAATAAATAAATAAAATTCTTCCCAGATGTCTTTTTCTCCACCATATATATTTGAGAAAATAAGGGAAGCTTTTAAGCTTTTGATATATGGTCTCTGGTTTTTCACAGTCCTATTAAAGGACTAAAAGGCAAAGCAGCAAAGCAGGAGGGAACTGGAACCAATTAACAATGGTACCAGTGCATTTTAATTAAGAATATATATTGGGGTTTCTACAATTTGGGTAATTTCTTTTTGAAGCACTTATTTTACCAGAATTTGTCCAGCACATATAATGTTCTTTAAGCTTAATAATCCATTCTACTGTGTATGATAAATGGCTCATTTGATCACTCATGTTGTTTCTTACAGAAGAACAGAAGTAGGATGCTGCCCTAGGTTAATAGGCAACAACAAGTTCCATTGATTTAAACAGTGAGTGCTGGTTAACAAATGCTTTAGGCTTGTGGCATTAGCATGTGGCCTGAGTTTCTCTGTGTTCACATATGTAATTAAAATTCATAATACTAATGAGGAAAAGACTATGGATCTTAAAACCAGCACTGTAGAAATATGAATCCCTTGCAAATTTTGGACAAGTTTTGGAGTCAGAATCATTGTAAGTTTACAAAGCCACATTGTTTTCTTTGGTATGCTTAATAAACTGAAGTAAATTTCAGCTCTATTCCCTTGTTTTCACAATGGCACACATAATAGGTTAGACAAAACCTCTGTCAGGATACAGAAGTAAGAACAGATAAAAAGATCTCCCTTTTCCACAAATAACAGATTTTTGTCCCCTGGGCTCCTGCAGCTGTAGAGATAGCTTTGCTGCTGGCTAAGGTCCTATTTAGGTTGAGGTTTGGTTAGCAGCATTTGCACTTGGAAAGTGCAGCACTCTTCCAGAAATTCTTCACACAGCCACAGGCTCTGCAGGCACACAACAGTTTTCCAGCTCTTTATAGTAACACCTTGTAGGAGTTTACATTCTTTCACCATCAGAAGTGATGTAAACATCAGCAACAAGCTTCTTCACAGCACTTTTCACTTGTTTTTCCCCAAAAAACAATTAACTTCTGGATAAGATTGTGCAAAAATTTTGTAAGATGTTACAGGTTATGTTGGTCATTACTGAGCTGCTGTTGGAAAGACTTGCACAGATCCTTCCTTCTACTGCTGCCTTTGGAGAAGTAATCGTTTTATACCTCATTAAGAGGAACATTGTAATTAAAAGTATAAGTGTTGTACTTCAGCCTTTATTTTCCACTGGCAACAAGAGATAAGAGGATGGAGCAGAGCAATGAAGAAGGCTAGCATGGTTAATTTTATCTTCAATTTGAGGAATGTAATTATTTATGATGTAGTGGAACACAACTCATCTTGCTTTCACTACTTTTAAACACTATTTAGTAGCTCAGGGGAATTTTTCATTATTTTACTTTGGCAGCATATCATACTTTTACCTTCAATTTCTGTGTTAACCAGAGCACTTTTTTTTTCCTTAAATAGGTCCTTTTCTTTCACTTTTTTTCACCCTATACTGGGTCAGCACCCATATGGTGCTGAGTTTTGGATTTGTGACTAAAAGAAAATACTGATAACCTAGCAGTCTTTTGGTGAAGAAAGCTGGCACTGCATCAAGGCTCTCTTTTCCCCACTCTTTCCCCCCAGCAAGTAGGTTGAGCAAGAAGCTGGGATTGAACACAGCCAGAAGTTCTGACCCAAACTGACCAAAGGTACCTGAACTGACCATCCCATATACAATCATAGAATCATTTAGGCTGGAAAAGACGTCTAAGATCATCTGATCCAACCTTTAGTCTAGTACTCCCACATCCACCATTAAGCCATGTCACTGAGCTCTACTTCTACATATTTTTTGAAGACTTCCAGGTGTGGTGAATCAAATGCTTCCCTGGGCAGTCTGTTCCAATGCCTTGCAACTTTTTCAGTGAATAAATTTTTCCTAATATCCTATATAAACCTTCCCTGGCACAACTTAAGGCTATTTCCTCTTGTCCTTATCACTTGGTGCTTGGGAGAAGAGACAAATCCCCAACTCTCTATAGCCTCTTTTAAAGTAATTGTAGAGCATGATAAGGCTTCCCAAATATATCACATATGATATTGAGCTCAGCAACAAAAGCTCAAGGAATAGGGAGAAGGGGTGGGAGGGCATTTGTTGTTAGGCATTTTCTTTCCAAGTAGCCATTGCAAGTGCGGAGATCCCACTTTCCACAAAGTAGTTGGACATCTGCCTGCTGATGGGAAGTGATGAATAAAGTCCTCCTTTCTACTCTGTGTGCAAAAAGCTTTTGCTACACCTGTAAGCCATCTTTATCCATGCGCTGTCTTGCCTTTCTTCTGTTTTCAGCCTGTCCCACAGGAGGGTACAGTGAGTGAGCAGCTGGGTTAGTGTCTAGATGCTGGCCAACATCAACCAACCAGCATTCTGCCTTCAGCTATCCACAGCTCTCCAGACCCCTCTTTCTTTCTGTATATCAACCTCCCTGCTACCAGCACAATTCTGGTTTCCTTTTTCCGTCGCCACATGCAAATGTCAAGAAAGATCTTTGGTTAAAAGAAACAGATAATGACTGTTCAAGCTGTGAAAAAGCTGCTTCTAGATACTAGAAGGTTGAAGTTTGCTCTTCTTTAGTAGATTGTTATATCAAAGGGACTTGAACATGTGCTGAAGTGCTTTTCTGAGCCAAGACTTACAACCATAACTAAATATGTAGATGCTTATGGTGGCAAGTTGTTTTAGCTTGGAGATCACCTTGATACCTAAGCTCAAACCTAACCTTCACAAAAACAAAACAAAACATGTTTCATGTAATTAAGCTATCAGAGCCTTTATATTTATAACTAGACAAAAGACATTTTAAGTCACCTAATTACACTTCTGCATGAGCAGAATGGAGTTGCCTGCTGTAATGCATGCAGGTACATTGAATGATCCTAATGAAAACAATCGTTGAAAAGGGAGATTTCTTTTGAACTCTTAAGTATAATTTTATTGACTGTCTACAACAATTCAGCCGTTGTTTGATGGCACTTTTAATTTATGTTTAGAAACATGCATTTCACTGAATAAAACAACATGACCCAGTGGCTTTCAGAAGTCAGTGGGAATGTACGAAAAATCACCTCTTTCTCCAGGCCAGACAGCAACAGCTGCAGACAGCAGAGCCACTGTAGCTGGATCCCTCTAGATATTTTTTTTTAAAATGACTGGCAGGACACCCTCTGAGATGGCTTCAGACCTTGGAACAAGCTCTTCCACAGCTTGCTCCAAAGCACACTGAATTTGATGATCTTCTGGGCATGCTGCAAAGGTTATCCGTTTGACAGGGCTTTCAGAGTATGTTAAAGGTGAAGGAATTGGAAAGACTTTTCTGGATGCAGCTGGCTGGCTGGATTCCTGCTTGAATTGATCACTTAATTCTGCTGAGATTCAATTTCACACAGTTAATTGTGTTAGAGAACCTCAGATCCAATATAGACATACTTTCTTTTTATTTCTTTTCTTTCTTTCTCTCTCTCTCTCTCTTTCTCTCTTTCTTTTAATTCCTTTGTTCTTTCTTAAGTGAATGGGATTAGCTTGAGTGTTTTGCTGAATCTGAATGAAGATAAATACTGTGTCATCTCTAACTTTAATGTTGTTTTGGTCCAGAAACAGAAGAAATTAGAGAATTAATTCGGCTTCCTTTTTGACATGCCCCAGAAAACCTGGTTGTTTTGCAATCTTCGAACTTTGAACAAAGGAACAGAAAAAGAACTTTGTTGTTTACTAAACTGTTGAAGAAATAGGAAAACTTAAAATTCAAAGCTGAGACATTCAAGACATTATTTGCAATTCAGATGAAAGAAAACAATTGGTACACCATTAAAATGAGAAAAATTAAGAATGAGAAATCAATATTTTAGGCTTATTAAAAAGGCAGAAGAATTGTACCCCACATATACAGCTAATATCTATTAATATAAAAACACTTGGGTAATATATTTTCTGTTTTTAATTAATGTCCTGCAGTTTTTCATTGAATTGTATGTTCTCATAGGTTGTCCTTGGCTCAGAGCTTACATTGCTTTGTATTCATATAGAGCACTGAATATTGGTAGTCTAACAATGTTAATTACAAGTTTTATTTTAAAAAGTTTATTATGTTAACTTTCTGGAGTAAACCTGAAAACTCTGTAAACACTCTAAGATGCTGGTCACCCTCTAGGCAATATCTTGAGGGATATTTAGAGCAGCCACAAGTCAGACCTCTGCAGATGTGAGGATGAGCCCTGACCTGCATCCCGTCATATGCTGGAGTCTTCAGTGTTGGAATCTGCACTGACACCAACCTTGCAAATCCCAGTTTGTCATAACTTTACAAGATCATGACCCGACCAAGTACTCAGGGGAGAAGCAACTCCTTATTTGGTTGTTTTTTGCTCTTCATTTTTTAAAGTGTGTAGACAAGCCAACAGGGATGAAGAAACAGTACCATGAGACTGTGAAAACCTGGAAACTGTGATGTGCAGGGATACTGCTGCTGGCTTAAGAAATCCCTAAAAAAATGTGGGGCAGAAAGATTACTAGGGAAGTGTTGTATCCTTCCGTAGTTATATCCTTCTTCTCTTTTTATTTTCTGGTCACTCATTATCATTATCGGCCATTGTCAGAGATAGGATAAGGTGAGATGAACGTTTGATCTGACCAGGTATTGTCCTTTTTATTTAATTGCATTGTGCAAGCAAAAGCTGGGTATTGCCCTAATGCCAATGTACACAGACACAACAGAGTAGATTTTGGTTCAGTAACTTTGTTTTGTCATTCCTTATATTGTCATAGCTTTTATGTATTGCTTGAATGTGTAGTTGGGCTCACCATATCACTGGGTATATTTTTTCCTTTTCTTTATAAGGCTGTGACAATAGTATTTTTGGTCTGTGCTTTCTTTTAACCTGTATTGTAATGTACCAAGGTCATCTTTATTACAAACACTGCATAATGCTCCCAAAATAGTCTGTGTACATTTGTGCACTTTTTTTTTTTTTTTTAAGATTGCTTTATATAAGTCTGTAAAGCATCAGCAAGCAACAATCTTTTACTTGTGAAATTGCCTTTCCCTTTGCTAGTCATCCTTTTGACACATAAATGATCATTTTATATTTTTTAATAATTGTGCTGCACCATTTACTTCAGCCTGAACCATTTCACCAAATAATAGTCAAGTTTTAGCAGTCTTCAAAGAGGATTTATGAAATAATAGTTTGAATGTTCGTGGCATTTTACAATTTAACCATTAATTCAGAGTACTTTATTTTTATTCATTCATAGGATTTTTATTTTACTTAGTTTTAGTGCTTTAACCCATCCTTCTGCCCACTACACAACAGGCACTTGTTCATTGTCCAGGAAGTCACTACTAGTGAACTCCAGCTTTTCTAGATATACACCAGGCCTTAGAAGCATACCTGAGGACACCACTGGCTGCTGGGATCAAGTGCGTGGAAACACTGATTCAGCATCATGTTAGCACAACACGGAGGATCTTGTAATTTTCCAAGGGAATAATAAAAAAAAAGATATAAAATGAACTGACTCATACTTGGAAATATGTGAACCAAATTCTGCCTTCACACTGTCCTGAATTACACTATAAATTGAAACACCTTCCTTTTAGCTGCTGATGCGTTCAGTCTCAAACTTCCATGATGGAAAGTGAACACCATGGCTAAAGGCACAGCTCTGGTTCTTAATAAAATTGACACCTGTTTTTCCTAAAAGAACTAATATATATATATGTACATATATAAACAACTTCTTGTTTTAGAAAAATAACTGAAAATCAGCCGTTCACTGAAATCCTGAAAGTTCTCACTGATGAAAAGGCAATCCTCTGAACAACTCTGGTGCTACAATTTCTTTGCTTGGTCTTTTTGCTCGTACAGGTGCAACCTGCTTGGAGAAGGAAAGAGAGTATGTGACCAGAGCTTACAGCTTGCTTCACAGTATGCTGAGTCACAATGCTATCTTTTATAGCAGTGTTGCCTTGAGAGTTGCTTTTTTTTTTTTTTTTTTTTTTTTTTTTTTTTTCATCTGCAGCAGTTTTCATGAATAAATTACTTTAAAAAAAGAGTGAATTTGTAAAAAGGTCTTTTTGTGCCCTGTAATTATCTCATAGAATTTAATCTGGTAAGGTACTGAATAAAATGCTTAATGCAATGAAGTAGAAAATGTTTAACTTATGCTCATTTTTAAAACAATCTGTTTTCTGATACTTACAATAATGATGAGGTGAATTTTTAATATACCATGTATTGTGCATGCTTGAATATCCTTTCTCTGACAGGACCATTATTCTACCTAAAACCAGCAGAATGATTTTTTTTTTTCACTTGTAAAAAAAAAAAAGTAAATTGCTACTTTCTAGCTCCTATACCAAAGGAAAAAGCCCTAGAATTTATCATCCTTAAACAAGAGACCTCTGTCTGGATTGAAATTAAAAATAAACAAACCACCTGAGTGAATTTCTGTCATGTACATTTTAGTTCAGCATTTTAAAGGCTGGCTGTGTCATTTTTATACTATGAAAACTACCAACATAAAAGATATCTATTTGTATTACAATAAAATTACAATAAAGTGAAGGTTACACTAGCAGTTCTATTATAATAAGGTATTTTCAGAAAGCTGTAAATTAAGTTTTCTATATCTTTAAGTTTGTGTATGCATATAATTCTCAAATCCATGTAATGTAACATATATATATATTAATAGGAATAATTTCTGAAATCCTATTTAGATGCAGTTATGTTCTACCTTTTCAGACTGAATTTTACCATGTAACTCTGAAATGTGACATCATCCTTCAGCATTTTTGGAAGACAAATATTTCATTGGTTGTTGTAGTGATGGTTGACTGCTTTTTCCCTCCAGACGAAGATGATTACAACTACCTTCTATAAGCTCTTTCATTCCAGGAGGGCTTTTGAATTGAAGAAGAATCGAAACAAAACTGTAACTAAGTTATAGCTGCTGATCTTTCACATAATATTTAACTGGCAGTATCAGAAGGCAGCCTTTTAATAGAGCTGAGCTCACTTCGGGTTTAGTCCACCCAATTTACATTTTAACTTTAATTATGAAGACTGCAAGCTGAAGGCAGAATAAGGTGAATAGGGTCAGTTTTCCCGTTTATAAACGCTATTTTTGTGCCTTGAAGTGAGAATTCTTTGACATCACCAAACTTTTGTATTGTGGAGACGATTTCACTGTCTCATTACTGTATTTGATAGCTGATTTACTGACTACCTTGAAAGAAGCGGGCATTGGAAGTTAGCATCCAAAGACTGTTAAACAAGAAAGCTTTATGGGACTGGTAGTAGTCCATATTTTTAGCAACCCAGCTTTCGCTTACACATGTACAATTAAAGCACTACTGTGCAGTTGATATCACTAATTAGTGTTGTCAGTAAATATTAGCAAATATATTTGAACTTTAATGAAGCTACAACACAGTTGACAGAGTGGTTACATGTATTCTGCATTTTTTGGTAATTAAGTATGCAACGACTTAATATTATCTGTCAAACTCAGTATAGTTGCTTATTCCATTATTGCCTATTCCTAAACATGTCTGCATTACATGAAGTGATGTGCAAAAATAGAATAAATAAAACTCCCTGATGTGAAGGTCCATCTATCTCTGTACAACACAGCCACACAGAAGAAAGTGCAATGAAACAAGGAGATTATGCTGAATGGGCATGATTTTGGCATAACAGAAAACGAGTCTAAATGAATTATTTTCCTACACATTGTGGCCAGTTTTAGACAAAAGACAGATGTATTCAGTGGGGTAGTTCCCTGGACGTTTGTAGGGAACTGCTATGGTGGCATGAGTGGTAACACAAACACATAACAACTTTATTTTTATTTTTTTTAACATAAACAAGAATGTCTTTAAACAAGTCAACACACAGATTTTTTTTTTTTTTTTTTTTTTTTTTTTTTTTGGAATGCAAGGTTTATTGATTTAAGAAGATAAACACCAAATTTCGGTAGATATTATGGGTAAAGAGGAAAAAAAGAAAGAATAAAGAAATATTGAAAAGGTTCATTTGGACTTAGATTAGGAATTTGGTTAGATTTCAAAGTAGGTTTAAGAGTGAATCAGTGAATAACAGAAGTCTTAGCACCCAGTAATTCTAATACATACAACCTCTGTGCAGACCCAGTCTTTTCCCAATTCACCTGGTAGGTAAATACTTAAGGAGTTATTCCTCTTTATATTATTATTATTATTGTTATTATCAATGTTATTTCTCCTTTGTTTAAAACAGTATTTAACTCTTCCATCAGAATACATCTGAGGAATTGGAAGACCTCACATCTAGAATATCACATAAAGTAATGGGGAATGCTTGTTAGCATTGCAATATGGAAGGATGAAGTTGATTTTCTGTATGTGATGGATTCTTATATGCTGAAGATTCACAATTACTGAAGTGCAGAAACTGCTTCCACTGTAAACGCTGCTTAAATTGCCTTGTCAATTTAGCCTTTGCTTTATTAAAATGTCTACATGAGAGCATACTTTCTTCAATTCAAAATGATTATCTTCCACTTAAATGTATATATTTTTAAAAATGTTTTATGCCAACCCTAAAGTGAAACTAGCAGCCTTCTTTTTGTTTCCCTCACTGAACAAAACAACCAGCCTTCTTGGAAGTAAACCTCTGTATAAACATCTGTGTGATGTTTCTCGCAAATATGAGACATAAACAAGGTGGTGCTAATCTGGGAGGACATTTGAAAGGCAGATTTAATTTATGTCTGAGCATGGAGTGGAGCAGTGGAGGGAAACCAAGAGGTAAAGCTCAGCAAGGAAAATGGCCTTAGTACAAGTATCCTCAGCGGGCATGAGCAAGGCAAATGGAAAGCTAAAGGAAAGACTACTTCAGTATTGAGTAAGACGTGAGCTATGGATGAATAAGAAAGGTTAGGTTTAGTGATTATATGTGGATGGAGTGGTCCAAATTTAGCTTCAGTTAAGGTATAAGGACCATGTGAAAGCTTCAAGCTCCCCATTAGCCTTAGAAGGAGTTCTGCTTTCCCTTTTCTGTGTTCATAAACTGCCCTTGTGTGTGTTACTTAGTTTAGCTGTACAGAAAAATACCAATAAGTGGAGATTTAGAGAAGCTGTGTTGACAGTGTCTGGCTCTGGTTGTTCTTTTTTTCTGTGAGGTTGTGAGTGGCTTTGGTTAGAGGCATGAGAGATGCTTGAATTTTCAAAGCTCTGCAAAGTAAACATATATAGCTGGTAGCAGCATTTGTAAATTAAAGATTACTTTAATCTTCAGTGACAGATTCATGAAATATTTCTTTAAATTCTGCTTCATGCTGTAGAGTCAACTGAGTTTATTTTGGAGACAAAAGCAATTTAAGAGAACCCATAGATTGTTTTGGCCACTGAAGAATATAAATTATCGCTAACTAAATTTTGTCAATAGTGTATGTTGAGCTATTTAGATAAAACATACTTTTTGACATTTATCACAGAATGATCCCTTCCCATAGACTGCTAGTCACAAAAAGGGAGACATAGATGAGTCATTGAGGGGCTGGTAATGTTTTTGCTGACATAAATGATATTTGTTATGGATGAAGAAATTTGCTTTTTTTTTTTTTTCTTTCTCTAGTATGGTACAATAATATGCAATCAGACAGCAATGCATTCAAATTCCAATGGTAAAAATACCTTAAACATATAAAAATGTATCTGGATGTGGCAGATGCTGTTGCTAAATATATATTTACTAGGATGCAGAAAAAATCCTTCTGAGGTAGAAGCAAGAAATCTGTTGCCTAAGTTAAATGCTTAGCAATGAATCTTGCCCCAGATTGCTCACAAGTCAACAGTTTTTGAACCCACAGTCAGCAAAATGTTATTTCCAGTTCCAGCCTTATGTGGAGATCCATTTATTTTATTTTATTTTATTTTTTTTTTGGGGGGGGGGAGTAGAATTGCAATTTACACAATTAATTTTGCTTTCTCAAGCAGGTGCCCTTATTATCCCAGGTCTAACTGCATGAATTAATATGGGGGAGGAAATACTTTTCACTAGCTGAAATACAGCTGTGACAGATATCAGTAGTACATAGTGTTATGCATATGCCAAGAAATCAGTGAGTGAACCTGTCCTGGAGATGTGCACTATTTTCCCTACAAGCAGGAGTGAATGGGCTTCCACGAGCCCCCCACCTTCCTCATTCACACCCATGCTGCTGGGAGTGCCTGCCAGGCACATCCCCTCTGCCCTCACTGCAGGCAAGGAGCAGCTTGCAAATTCATCCTGCTCACCCCAGAGCATCTGGAACAACTTTCTGGAACAGGTGCATACCAGCAGCATCCTATAGAGCCCATCTGTATCTGTCTATATGTTTTGGCCAGAGACAACGGCTAACACAGATTTGCTGCTGTTTGGACTGGGGAAAGAAGCATAATGCAGTTAGCAAACGGTTAACAAGCTGTTAGAAAACTGTTCACTTTACTTTATTAAATGTAATTATGCACCATATCCCTTCTCCTGGACATCATCTTTTTAGGTTCCAAATGGAAAAAGAGAACAAACAAACAAACAAACAATCAACCAACCAACCAAACCAACCAAAACAAAACAAAAACAACCAACAAACTCCTTAGAAATTATAAATATGTATATTCCCTCAAGATCACACCAAATACATGTTTCAAGTTGCCAGACATGTCAGGAGAGAGTGCTGTCTCTGAGCCATACCCTATTTCTGTTTACATCTACACAGTATATGGAGAAATTTGGATCTTTGATATAATACTTTTACTCGATCACTGTTTGTTGTTGTTGTTCCATTTTGTTGTTTTAGTTCCTTTCCCTGCTTTGTCACTGAGCTACCTGCTCTCTGCCTGGAGCTAGAATAGCACACACGTAAGTAAGAGATGCACTGGAAAGTGCCTCTGTAGGGGGGCTCTGTCTCTTGTATGTGGCACGGCACAGTCAGGACCTAAGCATTACTAGATTTGTATGAGAAGCTGAATTATGAATCCAATATTATAACTGACTACATTTACTATAGAGCATCACATAGTAATCTTCATGTTGCTAACAAAAGGTGCTAACAATTACCTAACACAGAGCCTCAGGACAAGTCATTGGGGGGCTGTTCTGGTCACATCTAACACAGTTTTCACTAGAAAATTCAGTTCTCTTTCACTGTAGACTATTCCCTTGCTAAATTTATTACTTCCTTCTAGAGCTTCTCTCTTTAATGTCATTCTTTTTCTGTGCAGGAGGAATCACACATAATGCTTCTGCCCTTGATTTTCCAGTTTTGCATACTGCATACAAAAGCCACATTAATCCCATTAATATTCAGATTCATATTTTATACCTGGCAGAATTGAAGAAAGCAGGCTAAAGAGCTATTTGGTTAGCATTGAGATTTCTAATTCTTCAGTTTATAAAAATGTATCCTTTCCAGTTACTGGCTTAGTATGTGTAGAAATTCAAGTGATGTATGTATTGTGGAAAAAAAAATAAAAACATCCAAAATCCTACCACTATTACAGGATAAAAAAGCCCTCCTGTAGTACTACTAATCTTGCATTATTTCTTCATGCAAAAGGCTTCCAGAGGTTGTTTCCTAATTTAAAAAACAATGATATATCAGTGTTCAATAAGGCAGAAATATTTCTGCAACAGAACTGGTTCAATTTCTGAAAAACATAACAAATAAAAAACAAACACAAGTAAACAAACAGTTCTCATCTTTATTAGTACAATCTTTTAAGTCCTCAAAATACTCCTGCATACAGACACTTAATTTTAAAAACTCATTATAAAGTGCAAATAAATCCACTGCATGATGGTACTTTACAGAATCACAGAACTGTCTAGGTTGGAAGAGACCTCCAAGATCATCGAGTCCCACCTCTGACCTAACACTAACAAGTCCTCCACTAAACCATATCACTAAGTTCAACATCTAAACATCTTTTAAAGAACTCCAGGGATGGTGACTCCACCACTTCCCTGGGCAGCCCATTCCAATGCCTAATAACCCATTTGGTAAAGAAGTTCTTCCTAATATCCAACCTAAAACTACTACTAACAAGTAGTTTGACAAGGTCTTTGGTCATTGTTGTAGTAAAAGTAATAAAATTAAGCCTTAGCATATGTGCCAAAGCAAAGCTGTAGTAATGCACATTTTCTTTTGTGCTAAAATATTTATTTAACTAACGTTAAGATTATATAAGCTTTTAAAATAATCATGCCCTGTGTTCTTGGGATAGTATTTAACACATTTTTGTAAAAAGAGTTGCACAAACTCAAACCAAGTGAAGATTTGCAATACTCTGTCTTCAGAGAGTGTCTTGGGATTCTTCTAGTTGCAATAGAAGCCACAGAGGCCCTTGGCACTTTCCTTGGAGTGTGTGTGCAGTTATGCTGTCATCCACAAGTAATATTGTTGCATGGGCATGGAGCTGGGAGGTCTGCACGCTGCTCTTCTAGCTTCTACCAGCAGTACTGCTGTGGTCTTTAAAATGAGTTTAGCATTTTCTCTTTTTAATTTAGTGCTTTAGAGTCTCATCTTGCTATATGTTCTCCTTAATCAATAAATAATTTTAATATTAAAACATTCCAGTTTCAGACCCAGAATTTGAAGTTATGACCTTTCAAATAACTTACTGAATCAAAATCCTTTCTGAATTACCACACAAATTGATTTAACACTGATATTTTTATTTGTTTTGTAGAAATTAACACAAATTTCTGAAAAACTGGGCAAAATGCTAGCCTTATATGTTGACTTTGTTCCCATATTAATTTTAAGTGATATTTCTTCACTAGAACTGAATCAGAATTTAGCTCAAAGTATCAAGTATTTTCTATCCCACTTCAGTCAAAAGGAAGAGTGATGTCATATATGTTTAGTGGTGCACCAGAATAAGAGTATCTTAATCCCCTTCTTTCATAGCTGTAGCAAAGACTTCAAAACTATCTACAGATTAAGACATAAATCTCTTGACTTTTAAAAAAAGATGAAAATGACAGTGACATGACATTGTAAACTGTGTCTGAATTTAGTACAAATGCATGTCAATAATTAAAAAGAAATAAAAGAAATCTACAGGATCTATACTTCAGTTTTGGGTTACAGCTGGTGAAATAAATTGAGTGTCCAATAGGGCAAAGATTTTTGTTCTAAACATCACTAATACTTTTAACCTAAAAGGGGATATATGTTTTTTAAAAAGTTAAACTATTTCATTTTGACGATTTACAAACCAAATTTCACTTTGGGCAAAATTCAGTTAAAAATGATAATGTTCCCAGAGAAATTAACTGTTTTGTTCAGTTCACAATTAATGTTTAAGTATCATATCAAAAATCAATTTGTTGTGCTGTTGTTCTGATTTGCTACCTAGTATCACTTACTTTCCTGCAAGTGGATCAATATGGACTTCTTGTGCCTCACTCTTCCGCAAATCCTTATAAGGTGAAATTTGTGGGAACTTCTACTGAAAACCTCATAAAATGAGAAAGAGTATTAAAATTGAGCTCACTTCTTCAGTCATCAAAAGCATAATTATGTAACTTGTGGTGTTTGATGCTCATCCATAGTTGCCAGGAGCTGCAATTTACATTGATGTGGTTTTTTTTTTGGTGGCAAAAGGGAGGTTGGGTTGGTTCTTTTTTTCAGAGATGATCTACCTGTGTAACTCACTGTCATAAGAAACTGCTGATACAGAGAACTTAGCAAGTTTCAAGGAAGTGATTGCATATTTATGTGGAAGAGAACATTCACATTTGCATTAGGTAGGATATAAATATATTGGAAGAGCTTGTCTTCCCCTAATCATATAGCCTTCTAACTTTATCAGTAGAATTTAAACAAGACATTCTTAGTGTAAGAAATAGACAGTGTATATTTCATGGGAACAATCAAATCCATAGTGTTCTCCTCAACTATATACCTGTGCCCATGCACATAGTCATGTAATTTATCATTCTCTAGTGACTGTGCTTAACTGCTTAACAAAATGCTTGCCATCACTGTAACTGACCACATGTGTTGTTATGGACCACCCAATTGCAGAACATAAAATTATTACATTACTTCAGGCCATAACACTAACAGAGCCATAGTCACACAAAAGAGCCAGGTTTGCGTCCAAATCAGCTAGATCTTTTCAGGAAAACACATCTTTTTCAGGGAAACACATTGAAAAACTGAACCCATCACATGAACAACTTGTATCCTTGTCTTTGCCACGGGTTTCCTCTGACACAAAACACATCCCACTTCACTACTATAAATCCATTTCCTTTGCCATCAGTTTCAGATGAGGAACCATAAGAAGCATCTGCCAAAAATCAGTTTTATGTGTTTTTGTGTTTTCGTCTAAACAACATAAAAAGACGTTTGCCAATTACCTACTGAAAAACAAACAGCAACACTGAAAACATAGTTTGTAAAAAACAGCTATGCTGAAGAATGGTCTTTCTTAATTAGACAATTATATAACCTGTAATGTTAATTTATTTTTAAACATATTAACTTTTCTAATTATGGCTATTAATTTTAAAGAGAGATAACAAGCATTTTGATGTAAACTTTCCTGGTAAGATTTTAATTGGTTATACCTTAGAAACATTTTTAACATTTTTTAAATCAATAAATGCAGGTTCAGCCTTGTTGAGCTATTTTATGAATATCTGTAGATGTTCGACTTGTTTGACTAAATGTTTTAGAGATAAGTTGGAACACATTTTTATGTGAAATGTTTTGTTGTGGAAGCAATGAAGTTACAAAATTTAATTTAGAAACATTCAAAATGATCATTGCTGATTTTTTAACTTTTTTTTTTTTTTTTTTTTTTTTTTCCCTGGGGTTTTGTGGAATTAGGGAGGAGAAATTAAACCAAATTATTGATGGTATTTTGGTATGTCATTGATGGTATTTGGTATGACTGTTGCACAGCAACAGTCTGTCACTGAGAATACTAGGTGCATTATAACTGTATCTACTATATTTTTACTTTGTTCCCTAACCATGTGAGTTTTGTCTGCTGTGTATCTCTGGCAACTTACCTCATAGTTTTAAGAATTAACTGAAAATGAAAGAGAACAGGGAAAGTATAGCATCTCTGTAATTATATATCAAATCCATTATACATACTTATTTTCTAAAGACATTCAAGATTCACTATTTCTTCATATACAATGATAATTAATATATTCAAATTTAATTCATCCTCACTTATGTAGACATACAGTAATTGTTCTGCCTTTAGATACCATCTGCAACTGTTATACAACCCCTCCTCATACTCTTATTGTTCTTTTAGTTTTTCTTGCTATGAAAATACAACTTATTTTATATTATGGGAATATCTACATGTTTTCAGATCTTTAATTTTAATGTTTCAATTAATCCAACTAAAACCAAGTAAATCATGGTCAAGTGAACTGTGCAACTAGTAGATGATAGGTTATGGTTGCTCCTTTTAAGAGCAGAAATGGAATGATATGCAGGTGAAAGCAGTATTTGCACAGCTGCACCTAGAGAGTTTGTTTGCCTGTGACTTAAGGGCACATACAGAGAGATTCACTTCCCTGGATTGCCATACTTATTTACTGCAAACATAGCATCACTGAAAATCAACAGTCTCCCAGTGCTACAAAACTATAAAAATTTACGTAAGTCTTCATGGTGATTGCCTTTCTGATAATTTTCATTTCTGTGTTGCTGCTATGTAACATGGACCAACCAATTTCACTTACTCACCTTAAAACAGCATAATAACCAGTAGTAATGAAGATGTGAGGAGAAAAATGAATCAGTAGAGACAAATGTTTAATGTTTTCCCTTGGAAGTTTTAGAAGTTTAGATAAATGAAGAAAGTCTAGAGGAGGACCCTGTCTCTGTAGTCTGAGAAGAAAGAGCTTTTTGGGGGGAGTAGATGATCATCTCCATGATCTGCTGGGCTTGTGCATAAACCCTGAATAAGGGCTGTCCTATTTGTCTCTGCTCCAAAAACATTTACCACAAGCAATGGTACTATGTTATAATTGTGACTTAATAAGGAGTTTCTAAGTCTGGCAAACAGGCTTACACCAAACAGGCAAACACCATACTGGATCTTCTGATGGAGGTCAGAGAGAATGCCTGTGAGAACTGTCAGACCTACATTTTTTACAGACAGAAACATCCTTTACTGTCTCTTGGCACCAGGCTCCAGAAAGCTGAGTTTAGGAAAAGATCGACTGGATTCAGGATAATATATCCAAGAAAGTGGTATCCATCTGACTCTGGCAACCACCAATTTTGTGTGCTTTTTGATAGTTTTACATTATCAGCTATCTCCACCTCCAATAGTATCTGCATCATTCAGTAATTCAAATGCAAATTTGAAGCTGCTGCATTTTGAAATAATGCTGGCTCAGAGACAGTTTGCTATGTCATTATACAGTTTGCTTAAAATAAATTAATAAAATAATATGGTACAGTTGCATACAATTATTTTTGATTGCTTTCTTAAACATGTTCATAAAATTTTACTGTGCCCTTTGTACAACACCCACCATTTTCCTGTTCCCTTAATGAATGATTCTGAGTTACAGCACCTCCATCTTGTGGTAAACTTGAGAAATAAATCTTCTTTTATGCTATCTGCAGAAAAGTACCACTGAAAAAAATTATGATAATAAAGATCTGACCAGATTTGAACTTGGCTCCATGTCCTCCAGGGAGTTTGCATTAGTGTGATTTCTCTCTGCCTCCATTTAACAGTTGTCAGCTGGGACAGACCTCTTTGTCCATGCAGAAACCTCAGTGAATAGCAGTATTTAGACATAGAGAATTTTCAAGGTTTATAAATACCTGTCACAGCAGAAGCTCTCAATTATCATAATTCCATTGCAATTGTAAAGACTTTTTTTTCTTAAAGCTAAAACATCAAAGCAGAACTTTTCCATTGTCACTGTTGACTAGCAGCATGAATGCTCTGTGTTTGGGGTTTAATATATATATATATATTTAATTTGAGAAAAATTAATCTGAAAAGAGAAGCTTTTTTTCAAGACCAATAATAAATCTTTCCTGAATGATACTGTCAAAAATCTAGCTTCTGGCCAGTCCCTGTCTGCATTCTTGGTAGCTCAGACCCCGATGCTGAGCTGTCAGATGAAAATCCCGTCTCAAAGTGGGGCATGCATTACTTTTTCTTCTCTGTTGCCATCAGTCTTTCTGGTTTTGTATTGATGAGATGCTGTGTGCTGTGAATGCAGAAATTAAAGCGTTTAGCCAGCAAACCAGCAAGATGCTAAGTAAGAAGTTGCTCCCAATTTCTACTCTGACAGTGCAGCATTGTTCTGATTCACAGGACAGTTTAGACAACTAAAACCAACATAACCTGCTCTTTCAGCCTCTCCTTGTGACCAGTGTGGTACAGTCCCCTAAATGCTTTGTATTTATGCCAGTTTATCAAATTCTTGCTCATTCTGAGGTGCCCAAAACTGGGCATGCTACTCCAATATGGTTTTATGAGTGTAGAGAAGAAGGAATTAATCCCATCCGTTTGCTGTAATCTTGCTAAGAGAGAAGTATGCTGTTAGCTTTCATTGTCACGGGGAAACACTACTGATTCCGTTCAGCTTTCTCTGCTGGGATCTCCAGGTTGTCTTCTGGAGATTTCCATTTCAGCCTGTTGGTCTCTAACTCTGTTCTGCTGTATGGGGTTACATGTCCTTGCTGCAGTAGACTTTTTGTTTGTTTGTTTGTTTGTCACTGTTGAACTTCACAGAATTTTTGCCACCTCATTTATCCAGTCTTTCAAAGCCACTTTGAATGGCTGTTCTACCCAAGATTTAAATAAGAAGTAACACATCATCTGAACCAAAAATAATAACTGCACAGAATTTTAGAATGTAAAAACTTCCATGCCAAGATGTCCAATATCCTTTCTCTGACAATAATCAGTAGAGAAAATTATTATAAACCAAGCAAATTTCAATTTACCCTTGTTCTCTTATGAACTACTGATTCTAGCAAATCAGTTGTTTAAGAACTTCTTAACTTTGTGCGTGTTGACCTTTCTCTTCAATATTAAGTAGGAAAGGAATCTAGCCCATTTATTTTTCCCTGACAAACATCCTGTAGCTATGAATTCACACTCCAATGATGGATTATACAAAGGAATTGTTTGTTTGTTTTAAGCTTGCATCCTCATAATGTTTTTGTTGTACTTAAGGCATACTGAGAAACTGGAAAGAATAATTCCCTTCTCAGCTTGCACAGTATTCCTACTTCTATAGTCCCATTTTTTTCTTCACCTTTGATTTTAAAGCAGAGTTGTTGCAATGCTTTCTGGTTTGTTCTTCAGTGCTTTCCGAGTAGTTTCGAATGTTTGACAGGAATTTTTGACGGTTGCTGAACCATGAGCTGACATTTTTAGATAACTCTATCCAGGAACTTCACCATTTCTTCTGTGAATGGCAACGGGTAATTAACCATCATTGAGGATATGTAGTTTGAGTTATTTTTTCTCATATGTGCTATTTCGTGCTTATTGACATTAAGATTTATCTGCCATTTTACTGTCCCGTCACCTACAAGATCCTTCCACACCTCCGTGCAGTCAACCTAACTTCGGACTACTCTGAGCAATCTTATATGGGGAAGGGCGTGCCATAACAAAGCCTTTACTGACAGCAATTGATCTGGCTGAAATCTCTTCCTTCAAAATCTTGGGCTTGAAAGATGTTATCTTTAAAAGTAGCTTCTTACCTATAGCTGCATGCCGTGGTGCTCATTGATACAGTTCCTTTTTGACTCTAGGGGCCTGGGGATGGCAGAAAGCAAACCACAGCATTATAGTTGGTATGGACACTGTCTGTGTTTCTGAAAGCTGAAACCTTTCTGCTTACCTGTATTCAGCCTGGTTCCAGCTGCTGCTGCAGGCTTTGCGCTGCTCCCATATCATCAACACACACACCTGCTCTTTTAGTGTGGCAGCTACTTCCAAAGCTACTCTGAAGTTCATAGACTTGTGACTTATGTGGCGTACATCCACATATCCATGGTTGCTCTTGCAAATCGTGGGTAGTTGCTGCCCATATCTCTTTCATCTATTCTCCCTGTGCCACAGCACTTTCATGCTAAGTCCTGGTCAACTGAACTGACTTGAAAACCACTTTGTGCTTCTGGAATGGCCCCTAAATAACCACCAGAGTGTCTCAAGAAGAAAGCTGATAAAATTTACTAAGCATCTCACTGAGGTGATGTGAGAATCAGAAAAGAAGAATGTTCCACAAATAGTTTCAAGTTCCTAGCTAGACAGGGTGCAAGGATTTTCATGGATTAATAACAGAAGCTAATGATAGACTTGAAGTATCTCCAGAAGTCATTGGGTGTCTTGTCTTTGTCAGCCATGACAAGGCTTTGATACATCATTTTTAAATTCAGACTCTGGAGGAAATTCATTAAATATGATAGCTGGATCAGGATTTTCTGTCATTTGAAAACTGTGGCAAAATGAGGACCCTTTGGACAGGGACTCTGCACAAGCACTTACAGACACATGAAAAGCAGATAACAGGAGGACAAATTGGGTTTGTTTATTTTTGGAATTAATCGTTACAGATTTCAAAATGTATTGACTTTCAGAATACGTTTCTTTTTTATACTTTGTACTGAAAACAAAAGGGAATCATCATGTTAACCCAGTGGTTATTGTTGGGTTGCCTACCAACTGCAGAGCTATGTCCCTGCAGGAGCACCAGTTCTGTAAATTGCTATATACACACATCTATGTAAAACACTATATACATAAAATTTTGTAGGTACATGTGCATATGCGAACAATCAGGCTCAAGAAAAAAAAAAAGCACAGGTGAAAGCATATGTGTGTAGACTATGTAAACACTTATTTTAGCATAGCTTTTCCTTTCCTTTCATTGCAACAGGGCATGCAGAGCAACAGAAAGTATAAGTTATTGACCATAAAAGTCGATGGTGGTACTGTAATACATTGTGTGTTCTATAAGGAGACCTTTTGCATTTATTCAGATTAGCACTTAAAGGATGAAATGTAAATTGCTACTGTCTCTATCTGGTTTTATGACTGTATTACCTTTTGAAAATAACTCAATTAATGAAAATCATAATATAGAAAATTGCACACATTTGCCTGTAAACATTGAGTAGACACTAATGACTGGATTTCAATCTTTGTCCATCTGTTTTTGAATTTCTATGTCATTTCTACCCACTTTTTTAAAAGTCAATTTCCCTAAAATGTTTGTTATATACATGAATCCTTAGTGAATTTTGCATATTCTTCATTAAATGTTTGCAGAAAAATTATATGTCTCATTCATAAAAATAAGATAATTTAAAAATATATAGAGAGAGAGCCCATCTGCATAGATTTGACAATATATTTTACTCCCTTGCTTTTTCAACTCAGGTTCAACGCTTCTTGAGCATTTAATTAAAAAATAAATAAATACCAATATTACCATTTCAAATATCACTTAATCTAACACTCTGCATATAAAATATGTTTTCTCTTACAGAAGTTAGATTCTACCATGGGGCATTAAAACGTAGCACAGAGTTTCTTGTCTTGAATTAATTCATGCTTAAGCTTTGGGTTTGCATAAATTATATATAGAAACCATACACTACCGAATCTTGTGAGTGTTAAGTATCTGGAATTTATGTGGAGGTCAATTAATGTTCTAACATTTCTGTCTCCCTGAGAGAAGCATCAGGCGATCAGTCTGGAAAGCAGTTATCTGTTACTGTACTTTAAGTCATATTGCATATTTTAATTACAGATTTACATATGTATTTATATTATACTTTGCTCTCTAAATCAAAAAGTCTAAAGGGAGATGTATTGGTGAGGATCTCAGGAGGAAAAAGTAAAAATACTGATTGTTTGCTCTTATTTGCCTAAAAAGGCAATGCTTTAGACATTATTCAGCATTCTTTGGCTCACTTTCCCCTTATAATAGTATCTGTTTCTCATTTTAAAAGAATTCCTCATCCCAAGCTAGTCTATTATTTCTAGAATTTGTAGAAAGGTTAGTGAGTCTCTAGAGCTGTGATTACTTTTTCTAGCTGACATTTATTGATCTCATTACCTTCATGCTCATATTTCAAAAACTTTTTTTACATTTTGTTACCATTTCAAAGATGACAGAAATGCTGCAGTGCTCACTGTATTAGAACTGTATGTAATTAAAATTTGTACTCTGTGTTTCATCAGAACTTCACTGTCAAAACCTCAGCATGTGTTGTTTACAAATTAGATTGTTATAATTAGAGCACAAAATGACTGTAAAAATAGAGGCTAAATTTATATTTGAAACAAACATCTATTTTATTTTTGCACAGAAAATAGTGACTTTTTTGGCCATAAGCAAGTTACTACAATGACAATCTTCAGATGAAATCAGATGAAATCCACACCTGTGCAGATGCCAGCAAGTCCATGAACCACTTAAGCACATTCTAGGAGATACCATGGAGGGCATGAACTGTGCAGTCCTGTGCTAGCTTTTTATTTGAGAGTGAAATTCACCTTTTGATTTTATTGCACATTCCTTTTTCTATTGTCAGTCATCACTGATTAACATTACAACAGTGTTCTCATTTTTCCAAGGAATGGGGATATTTTGCAATTATTTGCCAACAGAAAAACATATTTTGTTTCATGCAACTTGAACGGAATCTATGAAATTCTTGAAATGTTTAAATAGAAAAAGAAGCAAAAATAGTCCATAATACACTCAAAAAAATTTTAGTATGCTTGTCTGTTTTACAGAAAATATGTTGGTGCCTGCCTTGAAAACAACTGTTGTTTCATAGACAACTAATAACGTGAAGGAGTCTGTGCTCAGTAAACAGCAGAATTCCAAAGGATGCCAACTGACAAATGCTGCTGTCAGTTTGCAATTTCTCCTGTGCCTTTCACATCTTTCTTTGCAAAGTTTTTTAAAGATTGTCTGCTGAAGTATTACTGCGGACAGACAATGAAATGTTGGCAACAGGATAACTACAGAGCTAACCAGGTGATCTTGTGGTGGTGCAAAATAAATACTTCCATGGGAACATGTAGATCTGAGAGAGCTTAGGCGGTACAGGGGTGTAACGGGTGTGAACATCTCAGACTTGAGTTCTGCACTGCTTTGCTGAACAACTCACTGTCATTGTTTCGTAACAAAAAATAAAAATTGTCACTTCACTGAAGTGGTAAAAAAGAGAAAAAGATGCACAGGAAATAAATCAGTATAAGTATTTACATTTAAGCATTGAAATATGTATTTCTAAATCATTCATAAATCTGCATTAACATATAGACACTGGATACACATTTATACATATATACAAATAGTATATATGTAATAAGTTTATGTGTGTGTTTGCATGTATTTATATAATATTATTCCTTGCACTTCAGCAGCTTTACAAACAATAATTTGTTTTTATGTTCATGTGAAAGAGTTGTTTTCTCCTTGTCATTTTTATATCTAGAGGGGCTTAGTGAACTGCCATACCAAGTAGCCCTTTTTTTCAGAAATTCTCTGTAGTTACTCACAGCTTCCTTCTTATGACCGGCACATATAGAGTTCTCAGCTCAGTGATCTTTATCCAATTTGTGTGACATCACAAGCATTCCTCCTCAGCCCTCTCTATTCCCAAACTGAGTTCTCATTCACTTTTTACTAAATAATGTGTTGTCTTCTATTACTAACTTGTCTTGAGAGACCTTATGACAATTAAGAGGCCACAAAAGGGAGGGGGAATAATAATAATAATAAATAAAAAAAAAATGTGCTGACAATCTATGAGTGTCTTATGGCAACGTTGGTGCAAGACAAGTGTGATATTGACTTGACAAGCCAATTCTGTCCATAGAATTCACTGTAGGTGTTTTGTGTATTAGCACACAATCAGTGCAAGCATGTGAGTATGTTCCTCAAGGCAAAGTAAGATAAATGACCCTTGCACATCACATCACACCAAGAGGGAGACAACTTACACTGCCAACAGGAAAATCTATATGATCAAAGTTATCTTTACCTATCCTTTACAAGGGATCCTCTCCTGTTGCTGGGCTGCTTCATTAGAGTTTGTGGTGTGCTCCTCAATGCAAATGAGTATTAATAGAAAAAGGATTCACGGCTGTGGATTTTTTGGTTATTGAAGTTAGTGTATCTGTGGCTGAAAGGCACCCTGACTGTGTCTCTGGTTTTCTGTAGATATCATGGCTATCTATGGAAGGTATAAACAATATTTGCCTTCTCTTTACATCCCTTTAAAGTAATATGAGAATAGCTGTTCTCTAGTTAATATTCAATTCTAGTTCCTAATAAAAAAATGCAATAACTTTATACATCTTTTGGATATTAAGGCCACAAGTACGTACAGTGCTAACCCCAGGAGATCAGCCTGATGACCATCAATGAGGAATGAATAATGTGAGTAACGTCTCTTGTGGATGTCCAGCAAGTAATTAAAGTTTTGGTGAGATTTAGAAGTAAGTAAATGTAATAAAATGACATGATTTGAAATGCAAACCATATTCTTCCTTTAGAACAAGATTGATGTATTAAATATTTATGCAAACATAATAAATTGGCAAGTGTATGAAAACACTGCTTCACCTTCATCTCTTTCACATGTCATCTTGAAAAAAGGATTTGCTACAAAAATAGAATGGGAGCTCTGCTATATAATTTTCATATCAGTGGCTACTTGACATTATCCTTTCTATGTCCATCCTAATAGGTAAAAAATACAGCTAAAAGTAAGAAGAAACCAATGAATGTTATCTCGGAAGAGAAAATGAAATATATCTTTGCATTATTGGTCATACTCTGGAAGTATTGAGCTCTGGTTAATAATACATTAAAGTCCTATTTGTATTACTGACCAATTAATTTAAGTGAATGGCATGTCCAGCAACCTTTTGAAAATAACAGATTTCTTGCATATTTTTAACTGATTATGAAATCATCAGTCTTCCTCAATATCACCTAGTAATACTTCTCCATTATGATGATGGTTACATTATTGAGTTATTCTCCCTATAAATCTAACTCTGAAGTAAACATTTTATTTATTTATTTATTTATTTATTTATTTATTTATTTTAGTGATAGAGAAAGTAATTCAGAGAGGTTGCTGAATGTCACATAAGAGATATATCAAAAAAAAGTTGGAGTAGAGATGAATTATTTGAATGAGATTCTTGTTCAACTATATGACTTTCTTAAAGTCAGTGGAGCGTGTGCCCATAAGAAAAGTAGGGCATGATTTACCACTCTTCACTGATGTATACACATGCACTTTGGTTTGCTCATCATGAGGACTGCTGTATTTGCTAGCTACTCAGTTAATAGCAAGGTGTAGCATATAAAGTGATTATTCAGCACTGAGACTTTCCAAAAAGCTCTATTCAGAATAAAATGATGCCATTGATTCTGCATGGGCTAGAGAGTAGAATAACTTATCCATCAGTGCTTCAAGTGTATAAACCTTGACAGACTCAAGTTTTGCGTAATAGAAAGCTGCTTACATAAGTGATTCACTCAAGGAATGCAACTACTATTTAGATAAAAAGAGGCAGCCTGGGATTAAAAATGTTTGGATAAGCAGTATTATGTTTACTTCAAATGGAATAAAGTAGGGAAAGACTAAAATAATCGAAATAAATTCAAGAAATAAAGACAGATATAATGAAGCTTTCTCTAATGCTTGCTTCAGGAAAAGTACAGCTGGTATCCTTAAAGATTCAGAGAAAAAAAAAAAAAAAAAAAGAAAAAAAAAAAGCAGAGATATGAAGTTGTCATTTGACTGAAAGCAAAACAAAGTAACATTACATGGACAGCTCACCTTATATGTTTATATTCACCAGGAACTCTAAGTAAGAATTAAAACTTACAAAGTGTTCTCCCAGGTATAACCTACAGAAGAACAAATCAAACATTCAGGATAAAATTTATAAAAACTCTAAATATTTCTAATATATAATCCTAATTTACTAAGAATTAGGACAGTAAGAATACTAGATAGTATCTTCAGGTAGAATAAGAAAACATTTAATGTAACACTTTATCCCGGGCTTTTGTAGGAGTTTGTTACCATATGTGGACATACCTAAGAAGTAAAAGTTTGTTTCTGTTGACCTCCAAAACTGTCATTGGTTTCAGCAAGGCAGGAGTTCACTTCTCATGTGAGCTTGGAGGAAGTGGATTTAGTTGTGGACCACTAAAAACGAGATAACTGAAGACTGGCAATTGTAGCTTTACCTATTTCGTGCATCGTTGTATACACATTGCAACATGGGTTAGGGGAACTGAAAATGGACAAACGTGATTGCAATCCAAAGATCTTCATATATTCTAAGGAGTTGATTTACAGCTTTAAAATCTCCATTCTGTCTGGAGATAACACATGTTGTAAAGCTACACTAAGCCACTGCTTGTCAAGATCTTCATTGTGTATTCTTATACCCAAATTGTCTTGCCAAGAAGTTATCTCACTCATTCGGTACTGCGAGGAAGACTGCTTGTAAAAATCACATCAGTATCAAGGGATGTTCTAACTACCGGGTTCATTTGGACTCTTCTGCGTTGGAAAACATCTCATGTTAAACTAACTCAAGTGAGAATAACCAGACTGTGAAACAGCAGTGAAGCTGTGTGTCTACACACTCTGTTCTTGTTTGATTGCTATAGTAAAATTTTGAAAGGTGTAGTGCCAAAAGATATTCTTTGTGCTCTTTGAATTTTCTCACATTTGGAGGCATGGGGAAGGATGTCTTTGTTCTTTGTGAGCACAGTAAAGGGCTGTGGAAAGGCATTTTAGGACTGAGGCTCTTGAGCAGATCTAGCCTATATTCACACTGAGGAGTGATTATGTCAGCAGCCATCAAATCATGCTAATTGCAGGTTTTACCTATACAGCAGAGAATATCAGAGTAATGGGATCAGTATGCAGATGGAACTAACATTAGGAGCAATATTTGAAATAAAATTGAAATAAAATTCAGTGTTGACAAGGTTTTAAGGGTATGTGTATAGCGTACTGTTTAACACCAAGAAGAAGCACATGAATTAGTTCAACCATTAAAAGTAATATGACTGCATTAATATCATTTTCTGATGCCTGATTTTCAGATTATATTTATGTCAGAAGTAACAGCTTTAGATCTAGACTGGGTATTTCAACTCAACACTAGATTGTGTCATGAGGACAATCCCTACAAAGAATAATTAGAAAATGCTTACAGACTTTTTTGGGGCAATAAATGCTAAGTAGTCTTTATTAATTATAAAAACCCATATAAACTGAGAGAATAGAGGAGTTGGAGAACATTTTGTTATTCTAATCATCATCTGTTAGTGACAGCCGACCTGCTTCTCCACTTCCTGGCATCTTCAAAAGTCACTAACATTTCTGCAAAGAAAACATAATGCTCTGAAAGGCAGTATTTTAGATCCGCTGTGCTCAGCTGAAAATTACTTTATGATATCTAAGGTAGTGAAGGATTGGACCCAGATGAAACTACAAATAGTTAAGGCTCATATTTCTACATGACCTGTGATGAAAGAGAAGAAGGTGCAGTATCTCCAGAGACCTGGGGAGATGTTCAGGGAGTGTTATAATTAATACCTAATCGTTCCATTTGACAACTCTTAATCTCATTTTCTGAGGCTTGTGTCCTACAGATTGTTTATAAATTAGATTGGTGGTCATAGTAACTATTCCCCTGGGTTTGCAAAGTGAAGTGAGCCTAAAATGACTTCTACTTTTCACAGCAGGGTCAATTGAGCACATCATCCTTCTCAGCAGGATAAAATGAGTACTGTGCAGTCTACTCTGGGGCAAATCATTTCCCTTTCATACAATCTTAGTAAATGAACTGTGGAAGACTCTATAGGTTTAAGAAGTAAAATACTGTCCTTAGAATACAGTGGAGCTCTTGCAGAGTTTTGGCTTGTGTTGAAGCTTCTCTGCAGGTGGCACAGACCGGCCAGGCTATCCTTATAGTTGCAACACACATCTCCATTGCATGCTTGTGGCACGGTTCTTCTGTATGTAGTAGAGCAACATCAGCTCCATGGAACAAAGGACTTTCCATATCTCTTCAGAACAGAAGAGGAACTGATACCTCTTTGCATGGTGTTTAGCAAGGATGTGACTTTATTTATTTTATTTTTTCTGTTCTGGGAAACAACTGCTGCATCACAGAGAAGCAAAGTTTTGGAAAGTTTATTACACTGTCAGAGAGAAAAGATGCTGGTCTTCACTGCCCTCACTGCATATTCACTTTGGAGTCAGAAGGTCAAGGTGCAGGCCAAAATCAAGCTGAAGTTAATACCATTATCTTTACCAGGACTTTGGAGCAGTAATTTCAGAAAGAAACATGCAGTTAAGAAAATCTATAAATTTTATGCCAAAAAAGACAAATTTCAAGTCAGTCACTTCCAGGACTTGCAGGAGGAACTCATCATAAAAGTTCATTTTTTCTTTCACGTTAACAGTGGCTAACTTTTTTTTTGGTATGGTAAAGTAATTTTTAAAAAGTCACTTTTCAGTGTAAGTGCTTATTTCAGAATCCTGCACATGCTTGTTGTGGGCAGCATATTGCTCCCAGGCCACAGAGCTACATGTCTGTTTAATCTATCTGCTACAGCACCCTTTGGCAAGGAGTTCCACAGCACAGCTACCCGTGACATGAAGAGTGAGGTCCTCTGGTATATTTTGCACTTGCTTTTTATCAGCTTAATTTGTTATCATCCCCCAGGTTATTCTTATTATTATTTATTTAGATATTAGGTATAGATATTAGATATAGATATTGGAAAACAAAGTAATATGGTTAACAGAAGGATGTTCTCAATATGTTACTTCCAGCTTTGGTTATTCTAACTTCACATTTTTATTTTTTATTTTTTCTCTGTAACACCACACAATTATTCATAAAATATATAGTAATGTACTTGACCATTTGTGTATATGTACATCATCATACTTTATGAAAACACTCTATACTGAGCCTGTGCAACACTATTTTACATACACAGACCAAATCTGACATTTGTTTTGTCGTGACCTTTTTATATATACAGTTCAGTAGCTTGTGTGAGATTTTCTTTTTAATTTAAATTTGTGTAATGTTCATAGAGAGATAGTTCCTTAGAGGCTCAAATTAGTTTCATTCACTAAATATCTGAAAAAAAAAAGGCTTTCACGGTAAAAAAAATGTAAAAATCTGAAATTCATGTTATCTGCAGTTTAAAGTAATCTACTTGGAAGAAATGAAAGATCTGCAGGTGACTACGAACGCTGGGTGATTTATTGATTATTTTTATCGACTTAGTAAGTAGCGGAGCAGAGACAATACTTGTGACCTGATGAAAAGGAGCTGAGTTTGCATCGGCAGCTCTGAGACTCAGCGCGCTTCTCCAGCAGAAGGGGAGAACAACCTGTTTCGGTCGTTTAGTGGTGGAGGAATTTCACCCTTGCAAGCCCAAACTATACCACAAGCCCAAATGCACGGGCTTTCAGGGGGACAATGCACACACGATCACGGCCAGAAGCCCGTTTGGGCGGGCTGCTGGTGGCCGGTGCCCGCTCCTGGTCCCGGGGCTGCGGGGATGGGGATAAGGATGGGGATGAGGATAGGGATAGGGATGGGGATGGGGATGCAGGACGCTATCTTCCTGCCACCGACCGCGGAAAAGTTTGGAGAAGAAAGGGAGGATGATGAGGGAGAAGAGGCGGGGGGGTGGTCCCTATTCCCCAGCCCGATCCACCCGCTGTCATAGTACCCGTCCCGGGTCGGCGGGACACAACACCTCCCCGCACACCCCCCAAAACCCCAAAGCCCCCCTCCTCACCGCCGCCCCCCGGGCAGCCCCCGGCCGTCCCGACCCCGCCTCCCGCCGGCGGGGCGAGGCGAGGCGAGGCGCGGTGAGACGCGGCGCCCACTGCAGCAGCGGCCCGGGAGGAGGCGTGCGGCGGGGCTGCAGCCTCCAGGCAGAGGGAGAGAGCCATGGGGAGCTGCCGCGGAGAAACTCCCCGCCGGATTTCGCCTGCCGGTGGCCTGCTCTGAAGAGAAGGAGAAGGAGGAGGAGGAGGTGGAGGAAGAGGAGGAGGAGAAGGAGGAGGAGGAGGAGGAGGAGAAGGGGCCGTGGCAGCGGCGGAGTGTGCAAGTTGCGCTCTGCCCTTCTTCCCCCCGGGCCCGTCTCCTGCCAGCGGAGCAGCATGCGGACTGGCCCCCGCGCCCCCTCGGATGCGCGCTGCCTGCCGCCGCCGCCGCCCTCAGCGCGCCCCGCCGCCGGCCGCGCTCAGCCGGGCGCTGGATGAGACGGCGGGGGGGGCACATCGCCGCTGCGCTGCCTCCTGCCGCTCCTTCATGCGGGCGGCTGCCGCTCCGCCGGGGGTAGCACCGCCGCCGCCGCCGCTGCCGCCGCCGAGGAGGAGCCGGGCCGCCGCCGCCCCCCCGCCGCGGGGCCCCGCATGGCGTGCTACCTGGTCATCAGCTCCCGGCACCTCAGCAACGGCCACTACCGCGGCATCAAGGGCGTCTTCAGGGGACCGCTCCGCAAGAAGGGCGCCCGCTCGCCGGTAACGTCCACCTCCTCGCTCCCTCCCTCCCTTGCCCCCCGCACGGTAGGAGCGGGGCCGGGTGGGGGAGGCCGGACGGGGGCACGGGGACGAGGGGTGCGGGGAGGGAGGCTCCGAAAAGTTTCTCCGTGGGGGGCTCGAGGGGAAAGGGGAGCGGGGGTGGTGCCGAGTGGCGGCTCCCCCCCGAGGAGAGGTCGCTGGAGAGGCTCCGTGGGTGAAGGATGCTCCGGGAGTGGGGGCTTGGTGCGCTGGCACGGGTTTGGGGGCTGCGGAGGACGAGGGAACCGAGCCGGCTTTAGGGATGGATGAACCCCTGCCGTTGGGGTGCTGTGAGCTGCCCGGAGAGCCCCGACCCTAAGCGGAGCGTGGGGGAGTTTGGGGAAGGTCCCGCCTGGCCCCGAGCCGCCGGGCTGCTGGGGTCGGTCCCCGCGGGTCGCTGCAGGGCACCGGGGGGCGCGGGGGGAGCTGCCGTGATCCGGGTGTCCCTGGGGAGCCGGAGCGATGCAGCCTCTCTTCCGCCTCCCGAGGGTGGTGGCAGCACCCCAAAAGCCCCCCGGCTGGGGTCCAGCTCTCCCCGTCACCGTGACGGGTCTGAACATGCGAAATACTCGCGGGTTGGCCCCGCTACCGGACTTGGTGAGGTGTCGGCGGTGCCCGGACCCCACCGGTGGTCCCTCTGCTTTGGTCCCATCACAGCTGCACCCCAAACGCCTTTGGGGAACTGCGTGTGATGCCAAAGTCGCTGCTTTCCGTTTCTTGGCTGTTGGTGATGGTGAGAAGTGAAGTGACAGCGTTCCGGTGCACGGCTAAAACCCCCTCCATGTCGTCCTACGGCAGCTTGCGGGTCCTTGTCCTGCTGTCCCTTACCCTGCTGCAACCTTTGTGTGCACTGCACTGAATCTGCACAGCGGGTCCCATCCGGCAGCCCCTGGCTGAGCTGTGCCCGTGCTCTCCGACCCGTGGGGCTGAGCCATCCTCGTGCGTGGAAACCTCCCGCACGCAGGACAGGTCGGCACCAGACCTTAACAGAGATCTCGCCCCAAGTCCGAGGGAGAAAGGAAAAGACCTCAAAGATGTAGAGCAGGAAGATGCTTGACTGTAAATACTTTGTACTGCGGATTTGTGTTTTGTGTCTAACAGAACTTTAGCAGCTGGTGTTCAAGTCGAGGCGAGATGTCAGGAATTACAGTGCCAAGAATAGTGTTATGTCTCAAATCCTTCCCAACTTCTTTACCTTTCTTTCTCACTACGTAATGAGGATGGGCACCACTCCTCTCAGCCTAAATACTTAATGAGATAAATGTACTAGCTTAATTCACCAGCACATCAACATTTTTGAGATAGTTCTGTCAACAGCTGGGAGGAATTTTCGCTTAAATGCTAATATCAGAGAAAAAAGATAAAGAAATATTCGTTTTGATTTTTCTTATATATATATAAAATATATATATACATATTTTGTGTGTGGAAAAAAAGAAGTAAAAGTTGAAAATAAGCTCAGGTTCACTACATAGAAACATGCTTTCCTGGGAGCTTTACAGAGTCTGAAACAAGTAGCAAGACCACTTTGTATTGCTTTTCCTGATGACAGACTGCTGTTTTTGAGATTAATGTGTGGTGGTTTTACCAGGAATTGAAATGTTTTGCATGGTATTGGACCATTTCTGTAGAATAATAATAATAATTTTAGCATTTCTTAGCTTTCATTCTGAATTATTGAGGGAAAACTTTCACTTCTATGTACACTTTTTTTTTTTTTTTTTTTTTTTTTTTTTTTTTTTTAGTGACCGCTATTTGAAGCTAGTCAGGCTTTGAGGTGATAGGCTAAACCCAGAGTAGTGACAGGAATACAGGTATATGATAAATTAATGTTTTATTAATGCTGGGTTACTGTAGGTCTAGAACTCTTTTGCTTTTAAGTGTTTGATATTAGCATTTACTACTGCTTCCATATGTGCTGTTTTCATGTGGGAGTCCAGGTTTCAGGTGAAAAACAAGGAATGCTTTGTTGGCAAACTGGATAATAGTGTGCTATTAAATCCTGAAAGCAATGATTCTTTAGAGTAATTTGTATGTATCTACAAACTTAACTTTCCAGATCATACCCTCTTGCTCATCAATGTGTATGAAATTGAGAACAGTGAACAGTGAACAACACCTGGATACATGTTTATACTGTGGATGTGGGAGTCATGCATACTGGAATTTAGTACTAATTGAGGTAGTAGAACTGTTTTGAGCATGAAAACAACAACAACCAACACCATACAAACAAACCCTCCATCTATTTGAATTTTCTTTTCAATAAGCTATGAGTTAAACTTGGGACCACTTCTATACTTAATAAGTCATAAACAATTGACATTTATTTATATTGCCTGATTATTTTTTTTAATTTATTATAATTTTTATTTTACTTAATACCTCCTCAATATAACTTTGAAAGGTTCAGGTTGTGTCTCACAGTTATTTTTAAAATGCTGAACTTGGAAGTAGCCTTGAAGATTAAATATTATAGCTTGTACCATTAAACAATCTTATATTTGTACACTATGAGCTATCTTATGCATGAGTCTACAAAGTTTTTAATGTATAATATGTATCTTTCTATATTTAAAGTGTTGTATTAACAGACCATGAAATGTCAGTAGACTTAAGGCTATGCTTTCAGAAATGAGAACAGTGGTGAATATTTTAAATACCTTTATCAAATTTCATGGTTATGTGAACAAGGATTTTTCAGTCTGAATATTCCCATAATATTTATTTAGCATACTTTGCTATTATTGTGTTAGAAATAAATCTGGTCCTTCTTCTAGGTATAGAGAGAGACCTTCAGCTGTAGCAGTACTAAGAGCAAGATATGGAAGACTACAAAGATACTGCACTTCATTTGAGCGTGTGAACATGCGGTGACATTGTCATAAGATCACTTTAAAACTCCACCTTCCCTTTGCCCATTTCTGCACACTGGAAAAGAAACTAGTTATGAAGTTGAGGTCTGAAGTTACTAGTGATGAATTTAGAAAGAGTGGAGTCAGAAGCAGTCCCCAGTGAATCACGTACCCACAGTGTTGTGATAGACCTGCACTGGAAAGGGGGTTTAGAGTTTGACCATGGTGCCAGCATTGCTGGGAGGGAAAGGCACTAAGCTGAAGAAAGAAGCTGCTTGTTTTGGAGTAGTGATTCTGTGCTGAAGCTTTTTGGTTTTGCCTGGAGAGTTAAGTTCATGAACATACTGCGAGCAAGTCGTAGAAAGCTTTCTGACTCTGAAATTTCTATTTAGTGGAAGGCATTATGATGCAGATCTTGTATTTATTTCAGCCTGTGATGTTGTCTGAAGGATTTCTGAGTCCTGAACAGATTGCCTTGATCAGCATGGTGGTTGTACTTTTTGCAGTCGTGGCAAATATACTGTAATGCCCACTGGCAGCCAAACCTGCTCAGAGGTGTGCTGTCACACCCCTGTCACAGAGCTGGCAAAGCCAGCACTGAAGAGGACTTGGTTGTGAAACTTTCAGAGAAAACCTTCCAGGATACAAAAGAAAATGGTACTGGGGATTCAGCAGATGGCCCCCTTGCCTCTGAATCACTTCGGATCCAATGTTGTTAGGGTGCACGGCTCTGCTTGTGGCTTTTTAAGGTGAGCTGTAAACAGTCTCATTTACTACTTGTTATTTAAAGACCCCTTTGTTGTTTGTTTTTTTTTTTGAAGGAAATAGAAGATTCAGAAAAGCCAGTGCCTTAGCCAATTTCTGACTTGGCTAATTATTTTCCTTCCATTGCTCCCTGCAGCTTCAGCTGAATACAATATTTTTCACATACTTCTTTACGCTGTTTTCTAATAAGGCTGTCAGGCAGTTGCTCTGTTGCACTTAGGGCTTGCCTAATTTCTTTGGGGGGCAGGGGGTGGGAAATGCTCCAGTGTTGCACAGAGCTATCTTTTCAACAGCACAGCTCTCCCCCCATGTCCAGAGGTTCCAGTAGCAATAAATAAGCACCTTGCAGCTACTTGGAAGTAATGACTGTTTAGTTGATACAAAGCCACAAACATGCTGTTGCAGCACTAAAGTGAGTGTAACCAGGACTGAGTAGCACTTTATTACTCTCTGTAGTGGATAGCAACACTGGGCTCTCGAAAACTTCTTAGAAACTGAAGGGGTGGTTGAGGAATTGGGTACTGTAAGTAGGGAACAGCAAGGCCATGGCACGAGCAGCTCTCCCAGTCTGCTTGAGTCTGAGCGGGAAACACTAGCAAGACTGAGTTTGGAGTGAATAGTGTGAGTTTGCTGTTTGCCAGCAGCAAGGAGAGAGGTGTGCCAAGAATGGCTGTGAGAAAGCGATGTAAAAGCTAGATATGGTGCATGTGTACCATATTAAATGTGGTCTAGGTCGCAGCAGATTAAAAGGAGGGAGCCACTGAATGTCCAGGAGATTAGCTGGAAGACCAAATAACTTGGGAGTCTCATATCACAAATCTCTTTTCCCTCAAAGCTGTGTCTGTACCCTCAAAGATCTAAAAGCAGAGGAGAAGGCTGTGGTGTAGGCACTACTGGGGAGGGGGCACAGGAAGCAAAACATTAAGAAACATAGTAAGAAGTGATTGGTAACGAACCAGAGCTCAAATAAATAACCTAGTTTGGTTAGCTTTGTTGGAAGGGAAGCAGAAATAGCAGAAATAAAACACACCAAAAAACTCCTGAAAATAATGTAGACAGGGGAAAAAAAAAAAAAAAAAAAAAAAAAAAGAAGAAAAGGACAAATAGGAAAGGAAACAGAAAGCAGTACTTTCATTCGTATGTGCATATGTGTGTATGTGTCAAAAGTCTCTGGCAGCTGCCTTGAGAAGAGGTGATCACAGGTCAGGAGGGAGCCTGTGCACACTGCTGAAAGCATAGAGCAGACACTTCACCCTGTGATACATAGAGCAGATACTGCACCTGCCTGTGCACAGTGGCACACGCATGAAGGGGAGTCACAGATGTGGGAGGGTCACCCTGGTTTACCTATTTCTAGATCATTGCTTCTGGGCACTTCACATATGAGTGGGCTGAGTGTATTTCCTACCAAGCCTAATGCTGGAGAATGTAAATATTTAGGCAGCCCACGCTAAACTTGGAGGTGAACTTATTTCCTGGCTTTATGGTCCTTATTACTGTGCTTTCTGGGGATTTCAGCAGTGCATGAGGGCAAAAACAAACCTTCAGAAAATACAGTAATGTGTTTTTAGCCACATGTAGCATTGCTGCTTGATCGTTGTATTAAACCTATGTTTGTGCTGCCTACAACTTTTGAGCATATTTGGTTTCCAGTTCTGTCAGTGGGCATCTCACTTTGGATATAACATTACAATCAAATTTAATCGTCTTCAACCAATTTCTGCTGGGGCCATTTCCTTCACCCACAATTAGCTGTAATGTTAAACAGGTGCTTTATGTTTTACTGTGCCCTTCCAGCAGTCTAGTATTTTTATTGGTCCCTCTATTGAGTTCTTAAAACTAGATTGATGTCTCTCTTATTTTTCATGTGGCAATGCTTGTTTGTCGATTACTTCCAAACTGAGAAATTGCCACTATATCCATTTGCATCCTCACTTGCAGCTCAATCATATTTTACTCACCCAGGGTATAGTAATTTATTTGTTTTTATTCTGAACTGTGTGGAAGTTTGAAAAGAAGATTTTTTTTGTGAAATGAGTGCTTCTGCAGATAGCGGGTTTAGCTGCTAACAGCTCTAAGTGTTCAGGGCTATTCCTTTGCCTGTTCCTCTCCTGCCCTCTGGACTTCTACCCACCGGTGCTGTCCAAGGCCAGCTGTCCTGCCTGCACTGGGGAAGAAATCCCAGCTCCTCACCCTGGCTCAGAGGGCATATTGTTTTCATTTCCTAAGGGTTAAGTAAAGTCAGTAACTTTATTTACACAAATAATTTCACCTGAGACCCCTTGCATAAAAAATCATGGTCAAAAGAATCACATAATCTGAATATACTTATTCCTACCAAAAAGGATTTGTAAGAACTTCTTGCAAAAGTTTGATAAGTGGAGAAGAAAGTGAAAGTTTTTAGACTAGCCAGAATGTAGGTATTTTTCCCCTAAGATGTCTTTCCCTGATAGACTGTATAGCCTCTGGCTACAAGGCTTTTTTTTTCACCCTTTACATTTAACGCTTTACACAAACATTTGTTAACTCTTTTTATTACATCTCAGTTGATTGTTTTAGAAGACTGAAGTCATTGTTACCTACAAATGGCATTTTTCTCCATAGTGTTAGGAAATCTGTAGGGTGTATTAAGGAGTGTGGAAAACTATTCCCATGTGGAAAATGTTGACTTTTCTGTGGAAAAAATGGAAATGCAAAATGTTTTTAACTATACCCTGAGATACTGTTTAAAAAAAAAATAAAATGCCATTGGTAGTATACTGTAAGAGAATTAGTTTTGTTATTTTATTTTTCTATCCTCCTGTACAAGCCTTGCTTCTTGTATGGATACATCCTCTGTGATACCCTCAAGGTTTTCACTCTCAAAGACAGTGCATCACAATTGTTACAACATACAGCAAAAGCTGCAATCCTTCTTTTAGAGCTCAAGATCTATATTACTGTGAAAGTTTTCATATCACAGT
Source organism: Aythya fuligula (assembly GCF_009819795.1). Lineage (NCBI taxonomy): Eukaryota > Metazoa > Chordata > Aves > Anseriformes > Anatidae > Aythya > Aythya fuligula. Next base: position 23,187,085 of record NC_045560.1, read on the forward strand.
AAAATAAAAAAGTATCAGGGATAATGTATTTAAAGGGTCAAATGAAGTTTGTTACAGGATCAAGCCAGTGGTGAAGACAAGTACAGAAGCATAAATGAGCTGCAGGAACTTGAGTTCCCAACCTAACACTCAGGATCATTAAGAATCCAGTTTGTTTGCCCAAGGAATTCAGTGGTCTTCACTGGGGAAAAACTTTTTGCAAATATACTTGTGTGCAGAACTTCATGTGTCCAAGTATTTCTGAGTAGTGATAAATACATCCTTTAAAACACCTATTTAACATTCATGTCAATGGTTGGAAACACTGTTTTCATCAAGATTTAAACAGTTCCGCTTTTAACCTTTGAACTATCAAAACAGTGTATGAACAGTATTCAAGTAACTTGGTTTATGATGATAATCTACATAGATGGTACCAGGGGTAGCTACTGTAATATTAGAGGTAGTATCCAGAGTTCACTCCTGCATTTCTGTATTTTATGTGTGCACGTATGACTGCTTGCTTGTCTTGTATAATCAACTACTGCGCATGGGTAACAGATTTGTCATGGCGTATGTACACATGCCTGAAAATGCTGTTCACTGCTCAGACTGTTCTGTATCCAGTTGTAAGACATTTTAATGACATCTTTTTTTTTGTTTTGTTTTGTTTTTTTCTTTTTTTGTATTTTTATACTTTACTAAATTTATGTGCATACTGGATAAGATGTAAACATCATCATCAGAATTTTGTCCCAGTTTCATAGTTATGCATAATGATAATTGGCAAGCTGGTTCAAGTAAAGAAATAAAACTATTGCTCGGAGATTGCATGCAGCTCTGAAACAATTCATACATTAATCAACTCTAGTAGATATCAATTTTTCAATTGATGTTTTCCCTGGATCACATTCTAAAACAGATAGTGCATTTGTGTCAACAGAAATATTCCATCTATATTCTACTCAGACTGAATGGGAGAGATGTATTTGATGTTGTTGAGGAAATTCTCAGTTGTAATCGGCTGTATATCTGCAGCCTGCATTTCCAGCTTAGACTGTAACATGTTAGGAAGGCTTGTGAAACTAGATTGGAAAGCATAAGAACAGACCTTCCTAAAATATAACCTTTGATAGCAAAATAATTCGTAGGTGGGATTTGGAGTTAAAAATCCCATCCACAGAATAGGTGTAACTTAAAATTACAAATAAAATCTGTAGGACTACTGTGATCAGTGGGTCTGCTGGAAATGCCAACTCTTATAGTTGTTAAGCTGTTCTATGCATTTTTAATATAATTTTCAAAGAACAGTTCTCATATTCAATTTCTCATTATTCTAATTTTAGTAGTTTCTGTGGGTTTTATATGTGATCTGTGCAAACAATTTGTCTATACAAATCTTCATGTTCTCTGTGCTTACCATCAAATCTTCAGAGGAAGAATGAGTTTGTGAAGTGTGAAAAACTCAGACTACTGATGTTTTGTGGGGACAAAAGCAGAAAAAGCTGTGTAATCATGCCACCCTACATTAGACACCTTTCAAGAGGAAAACTGAGTTCAAATCTTGATGTTTTGAGCCCTTGCCTGTGATCACAAGAAGCTTCTGGTGATGCATTACAGGTAGACAGGGAAAGAATTTGCAATGATCCCCCCATCAGTTGCTTGGTGAACATTGTGGTCCGAACGCTGACTAAGGCAGGGGATCAGTGGACTGGATAATTAAAAGTATTTCTCCATGTGGGAAAGGCACTGCTTTTTTCCAGATACTGCTCTGACTGTTCCACCGTGCTAGAAGGTGTAGGAGCAGAATCTGCTGGAAGGCCACAGCTTGCATGACCACAGGTCTGTGCCAAACAGCACCGTTGCACATAGCCATCACCTCACTACTGGGAACTGCTCTGCAGACCTGGTCCCTTGTCTGATGAGGACCAGGTCAGAAATTGCCACACAGCCATTGAGAACTTGTTTTGAAGACAAAATTAAAAAGCACAGTCCTGCAGGTTCCCATAAAGCAAAAGACAAGACACAATGAGATGTGTATACAAGTAGTTTGTGCTTATTCAATAACAAATATGCATCCTGTAAATGTCACTGAATACAAATGCAGCTTCTTCTAGCTGTCTGAATGCTTAACTGCAGACCTTATAAAGATGTACTACTGTTCTTTCTTGATATAGGTCTAAGGTTATTATGTTGTATGCATCTGTGTGGACACTGGCATTTGACTTCTTTCATGTCAGATATACACTTATTTCCCTTCAAAGAAAATCTAGCAAAATGTGGAATGATAGTTTAGTTAGCGTAATCAAGAAAAGTTAGTACGGTATACAAAGATTTTGAATTTTTGTTGCGTTGATAAATATATCCTTGTTTATTCACTGTGGCAAAAATGCAATGTAAGGAAGGCTGAGCAGTGCTGGAGACAGCTATTTACACACAAAATAAACAACACTAAAAAAAGTTGTTTCTGGAAGTGAGTGATAAATTTTTGTAGTTACTAATAATCAATAGAGAAATCACATATGTGTGCTCTTTGATGCAGAAATTGTATTCATATCTTATAAAATAAAAATGACATTGGAATGAGTGTTGAGTACATAAAGTAGCTGTTTTTATCTTTTGTTCATATCTTCTGCTAGAGACCTTTTTAGTACTGTAATGTATTGTACACCATGTAGAACAGGGACTTTTTAGTAGACATATATTGTACAACATACGTGTTTTATTGCTTAGCATTATAATAAGTGCATTTTAGAAGTTAAAAAAAAAAAAAAAAAAAAAAAAAAGCAAACTCAACATTGTAGTTATTTATCTCAGAAGTTAACTCTTTCCTCAAAATAAACAAAAATCTGTCTCTAAATTTATTCCCTAGAGGACATGTCATATTTGAAAATGCTAATGCTTGATGGAGAAAGGTCCACCTTTCTTTTCAGCTGGGTTAATAAATCTGTGCAGCACTGGTTCAGAGCTTCTTATTGAGGAACAAGTTTTCCTTTTGTGAAGTTTTCATTTAAAAAAAAAAGAGAGATTGACAGAATTGGGCATTTAATTCTATAAAGTACATAATTCTTAAGATGATGGCTGAAATACAGCCACGTGCTGTATTAAGACTTCTAATAGGGGAAGGTCTTCTAGCCTGAGTATCTCACACTATTATTTCATCACCTTAAATAATCTCTGACTTTGTAGGTGACTTATTGTGATATCTGTGGGTTGTTGAATCAGCCTTCAAATGTTTATGTTGGTTTGCATACTTGTGCATACTTGATAATTTCCATCAGAAGAGATATTATAAACAGAAAAACAGAAGAAGTTAAAACAAAATGTTTCCTTGGAAGGGGTTTAACCAAGTTTACAGAATGACTTAACAGCACCTGCATAATCTTCCCAGTCAATAAAACCAAAGCCAGAGAAACGTGCTTAAAATGCACAGCAAAAATGTTTTGTTTCCATTGTCTATTCTTGAAGACCCATTCTTTAAGCTATAGAAAATGAAGTTTATTAGGTGTATACACTTAGTAATAATCAAGCTGAAAAATATTTTTTCTAGTTTTTCAAGTTTAGTTTCATCTGTAAACTTAGGTAAGAAGGACCTTGGATGCTTTTCCCTTCTATCAAAATATCATTGCTTGTTCTAAGTTTCCTTTGTTTTTTTTTTTTTTTTATGTTTTTTTTTTTTTTTTAATCTAATTTATATCTAATTGCAGTAATACTGTATTTCTGACACTCCACAGAGCACTGTCTGAATAATAAAATTCTTATTAAAAAGTGCCCCAAATGTGTATTCTTTGAAGCTATTTTTAGCCTGTGATTGATAATTGCACCAAGCAATACTGTAATCTTGAAGAGTGAAAAAAAATGCAAACCCACCAGCAGCCTCATGCCCACAATCCACAACAAAATAAACAGAGTCAGCGGGTGAGATCAACACCACTGCGATAAATCACTGACAGTCTCTCTTCCCACGTCCATACAGGTAAAGTTCAGATCTTGCCCTTCCATTTGCCTGGGAGCAGGTATATAGATCCTAATTGGCTTCCTGATTGCATGCTAAGAATAATATCTGATTAAGTAATTGTAGTACCTTATGCTGAAGAGTTTTAAATATGTAAAGCTACTCTGAACTGTCTTCTGACAATAAAAAGGTATTGCTGAGCATATGTCATAAAAGGAATTCTATTCTTTTCTATCATTATGTACTTACTTAGTTATGTTTATACTTCTAACCTCTGGCTAATAAGGATGGTGAATGTAGGCATTAGGCATTAGACAGCCTTAAAAAGATTGATGCTTTTGATTACAGCATACCGTATGATAAATTGTAGGGTTCAAATCTCGTACAGAGTTATAAAGGATATGTGGTGTCTGAAGAAACATAGAGGTGTCAATTTTCTACTTGATGGTACTAATATATTTTGATAAAATCTGCATATTAAGAACAGAATGAGCCCTCAAGTATAGTGATTTAGTGCTGCAATTGTACACCGTACTTCACAGTGAGTAGAACAAACAATAAAAAATGTGAATCCTTGTTTTTACTCTGAAGGACATTGAACAAAGGCGCGTAGGCATTGCTGCTGGCAGGCATGGAGATGACTTGGTTTTCAGAAGTGCCTGGAAAAAGGAGAGGAAGGAGGTCTAATAAATGGGAATGGAGAGGTTAATTGCAAAGTAAATGAGTTCACTACAGAAAGCGCTGAGGCTCAGAGCCTCAAAGGCTACATGTGTATTAGTAAACAACACCAGGGGATGTGCCAGGCACTGGAGTTTAATCATCTAGACTATGAAATTGTAAGCACTGTTTCCAGTATACTTGTGGCATGGATCAAGAAGCCCTCTCCTGAACTTGGGGAGGATTTGGGAATTACCACAGGGCAGGGACCCCTGCCAGCACACAGTTTCCATGTGAATACTTGCCTCTGGAAGCTAAGAAAGTTTGACTGCACTGACATGGGCTGTTCAGTGCCAGTTGTCCCCGTTGCCAGAGAATGGTCCTGAGCCCTTTTTGAGAGACAGGCACAGATGTATAAGTGTCTATCTCACCTCAACGTGAGCACCAAAGTTTTTGCCAGTAAAGGCAGGTAAAAAAAATTCCTTCTTCTGTTCTCAACAGTTGAAATCCCACCCCTATATAGGGCGAAGGTTGCTACTCCTAGGGTTCTTCTGCCATGTACGACCAATGCCATATGCCTATGTGAATGGACCATCTCTGACTCCAGCTGAAAATGGGCCCAAACATGTATCATTTCTGTGGTATAAAGGAGAAACTCCTTGCAACCTTGCAAACTCCTTGTAATGTTCTGGAGTTCTCAGAACATTACATCCTCAGCCTATGAGGACTGACTTTATATTTCTTCTAGACACTATATATCTACTGTTTGCATTTTGGGGCAGCAGCAATCACTTTCTCTAGGCACAGTAGCTCCATCTAAGTCTTTCTTGGTCTGTCTGCCTTGATCTTGAACCTTGCTCAGATTCTGGATGTGCTGGAGTCACCCTACAGTTAGCGTTTAAGTCTGCGCAATATATTTGCCCAGGATTTTTAGTTTCAGACTATCCTTCCTCTTTGAGATAACATCAGGTAGTACAGTGGGAAAGTTGTGTAACACATAGGTGCCTGCAGAAGAAGCAAACCCAAAGACATGCCAGAATTGGGCTGCAGATGTTTTTTTGAAAGGAGTTAGGGTATTAAAAGTATCTTGGCATTTGGGATTGCTCAACATTGATGTTTGGCCCATTATGGATTATCCCAGAAGTTATAAGCTTTCTGTGTCTCTGAGTAGGTACAGGACTGCCCTCTGCTCTTTGGACTCCATCATGGGTACAGTTCCTAGAAGAAGCTGTTGAGGCCTAACAACATTTCAGCAGTTACCACCAATTGCAACTTCCCTATAGAATAAAGCGGAACCGGTGCTGGGGCCAGGGCCATGACATTGTGTGGCCATGTCTGCACAGTGAAAGCAGAAGCATCAGAGCCTTACAGACAGGTGACAGGCACTCACAGTGCTTTCCCACATGGCCACACTCTTCTACCTTGAAACAAGGGACCCTTTTCCCAACTACCTACTGGGAACACTGTCCATGCTCTGTTGTTCCCCAAACTATAAATGCACTTTGGGAGAATGATGGGGACCATAACCCCAGATTGTGCTTTGAGCATTGTAAGAATAAAACAGTATTGATAATTGCATACTAGTGCTTGAGCCCATGTCATGGCTCTGTTACTAGAGCGTAACTTTGGCTCCAGCACCCTTAAGCATATGCTGAAGATAGGACTGTACCTTGGAGTGTGTTGTGACATCCAAAGATTGATGAGTAGTGGCTGAATCTTCTGACAGCAGTCTGGTGGGTGGACAAGATGGAGTGGCTGCATTCCTTGCAAACACCATTACAAGTCAGCCTTGTGCCTCTAATAGGTAGAGTACCAGGAAGTGTGACATGCATATGCTAACTGAATGGAATAAAGCTCAGCTTCACTACTCAGGCAATAAGCTTCAAGGAAAAAGAGCAGGTTAGAGAATATTTATGAATCATAATGAGCTTCTCAGAGTGCTTTTCACAGTTCTTCCAAGCATTCTTAACATGCACAGGCAGCAGGAGTACCCAGAGGCCATCAGGTCAGGGCAAGATTTTATCTTGTTTAAATCAATGTGGTTAATCGATTGCAGTTTTCAAGGCTTATTTACACCAGTGTGGATCTGGTCCTCAGATTTTATTTCGACCTTATTTAGAAAGTAATCTGACTAAAGTTAGTGAATACCAGTTAACTAGGACCTTCAGGGTTCAGACATTGCTGTGACTCAGTTACAGAGTTTCAATAGAAGGAAAATGCAACCACAGTCCAAATATTAAACCTTTTCCTTTTTGCTGGACTCTGTACCCTGACTTTTTTTTATAATTATTATTTTTTCTGTACTACTGATTGACAAACAATGCTGGTAAATTACAAGCCATGCTGCTATAGCATATATATTCACACAGTCACCAGAACACCTTTCTTGCTACTTAGCAGCTCTTTGATTTGCACACTTCTCTGGGTGCATGCAGTTTGACTGAGAACTTGCTTCCACATTCCTTATCCTCATAACAGGTAGATATTTGTTAAGATGGACAACTCTGGATTTACTCACTGTGGAATGGTGTTGTACTATATATTTTAGATACTCGTCATGCTAATGTCATTGCCACTTGCTTTCAGGATCCAGATTTCCAGGTGGCTTATATCAGATCTAAGTAAAAAGACACATTTAAGGCATTTCTTAATTTTTCAGCAAAGAAAAAGCTCCACAGAAGTCAATCACAACTTTTGCTGAATTAGAAATACAGAGCAGTAATGTGAAATAGTAATCAGATTTAATATCCTCATATTAATTAACATTAATGAATATATTAATATTATCTGAACATCTGAATATTAGGCTAATATACTGTTCTCTGCTGTTAATATTTTTGTGCACAAGTCAGTGACAAGGCTAGTTAACAGCTGTTGACACAGTGATTATTTTCCTATAGAGGACATGTCATTTTTAGGTTTATTTTGGAATTTAACGCATGATATTTTATTAATGATATAAGATGGATTTTCTGGGTTTGTATGTTTAGCTGCCCCATTAGGGATTTCTGTTTTTTTTTTTGTTTGTTTGTTTTCTTCTTGGACTGCAGTGTTTCTGTTTTGGTAATTCCCTCTAACATCATATGTACTAGAAACTTGCCAACAGTCATATTCTGTAAAGAAACTGTTGAGCATGATGCTTTTCCAGGCAAGAGGGACTAAAGACTAAAGACTACCTTTGTGTAGTCTTATTCCATTGTGTAACTGTTGATGCCTCCATTAGGCACGTGAGAGGTGGATGTGTCTTGCTTTATGATCCACAGTTAGTAAGTATTTACATTGTGATAATAAGTGACGATCTGATAAGTCTGGAAAATTGCTACTAGAAAACTAAGTCTGGAAAAATACATGTAAAGGCATGCCAGACACTTTGTAAATCTGCTATAAGTTTTGTAACTGAAGTGTATATACACAGGAATTCTGATTCTCCTCATGTTGTTATGTCTGCCAGCAGTGCCATGCCAGCTACACGGTGATAGCTAAATGGTCACTTCTCTGTCTCTATCCAAAAGTTCATGAGGAAATCTGCAAGACATCGAAAATGGAGCTGTGAAGGGCTGGATTGTTCATCCTGTCTTTCTGAAAAGTGCAGGGAGTCATCACTGGTTCAGCAGACTGGAGGTGATGTGGAGAACTGCCTCAGGAAGGCAAAAGGGGCAGAAAAATAAGGGAAACTAAATATGCAAAAATAGACACATTTTTTTTTTCCCATAGATTTTGTTCTCATACTGATAGCAGTGCTAAAAAAGGCACTTATCCATGGCCAAAGGTCTGCGACATGACAGTAGATCTAAAATAATTGACACAAAGAAGTAACAGATTTGGAAAATGGAATTTTAGTTGTATGTGAGGATATTCTTACTCATTCTTTAGCTGGTTAATGAACTGCTCTACAACTACAACTGGAAATGGACTCTACTGTCTCGTTATGATATTTATCCTACTGGCACTGATTTACTTCCACCCCAAAACACCTGAGAAACAGATACACATTATGTAGGATTGGGGTTAATTTGTGTGCAGTTAGTCTGTGTGTATGCATGAGTTATGGGCAATATAATGGAAGAAAGGCTGATTTCAGCATGCAGATAAGTGATTTGGCTTAGTGCTGTAAATGCCTTCTTTGCATGACTATAATTCCAGTCTTCTTCTCAGAGTGTGTAAACTATAACCTATTGCTCTGTTAGAACTCTTAGTGTATTTACCACAAACTAAAATTCTAAAAAAGTGTAGCTTTTGTCAGGGAAAAGCAAAGGGTACCCCTCTTCAGGTATGATGCTGAGAATGATTTTGTGCAAAGGAAGGAATGAGTCATTAGCTTTTTCAGTTTCAGGACCGCAACTTTTCATGGTAGATACATCCCTAGAAAGCAAAGTTTTTAGCCAGACATGTGCATTAATTTATGTCTGATCCATTTGTTAATATTGGCAAAGTGTCACAGGTGCTCTGAGTGCTTATGGCAGGCTGGGGAGAAGAATGCAGCAGCAGGTTGCTGCTTCATCCCTGCATGGAGGGCTGGCATTTGTATGCAGTGAGAGCTTGGAAAGGTACATTATTTTCCCCTGTAACTAGTACAGGAATTAATCTGTGCTTCTTGTAATAGTTTCAAGGAGTTTTACTTTCTCATGATTTTCAGTAAAATTTCTTGTAAAAATGTTTATGGAAAATCTCCTATGAAATTACTCTACCATACAGTGACACATCTCACCTACTCTTTCAACATTTTGTGCTGCCAGAGGGATTTAAGAATAAATACTACTACAGAGTACAAAATTAACACATCAAATTAGTGTTAGGCTGTGCACATATAGTGATGGATAATGTGGATTAAGGGATTGATTTGCATAGGCTGAAGCCAAGAATTCTGGTATTAGATCTGCATATGGTGAAGCTGAGATTTCTTGGTGTTATTTTGGTTTATGAATGGCACATAAAAGGTCTTGGATTTTTATTGATTGTATACAATTATATTATTAAATAAATATAGACATAACGTATTAACAAACAATGGCAAAAACAAGACATCAGATTCTTGTATAAAGAAGATAATCATAGAATATGGGTTGGAATCATAAGATTATGCGTAGGAAGGTACCCACAAGTATCATCAAGTCCAACTCCAGATAATACCTGATTTCCACCAACAATTTTGTTTTTCACTAAGAAATACATTTCCATTCCTATAATTACTTTCTGAAGCAAAAAGTCAGATTACTTTCAGATCATTATATCATCTGTGCTAGAAAGTGCTAATTGGGGATTTGCTTACTACAAGGTTTGGCTTGACAGCAAACAAGGTTAATGTTAAATGGTCACTTATCTGAGTTCATTCTACATGATCTTTAAGGTTGAGATATTTAAAGAACTTTAAAGTTAGTTACCACTGCCTGTGTTTGGAATGTGATCTGATGTATGATTAGACTTCTACAAACAAGTTAGAACCCAAAGTTCAGTATCAACAACAGAAATATATGTTTCTAAACTTTAAAATTTGTATTATGCAGGATAGTGTAGGTGGTGTGAGTTCATACTCTGGATGGTGGCACTGTTAAAGAAAGTGGATTTGAGGAGTTGGTAACTTTATATATTGAAAATAAACATGTAGTGAAATGTATCAGGGCAAAGAACTGTGTATAAGGTCTAGGATACCCAACACTATCCCTTTAAAGGTTATCATAAGTTTGTTAATTTATCTTTTCTCCAAATTAGATGTGCAAAACACACTGCAGATGTCACTTAATTACTCTAGTTAGAGTTTTTGTTTTGTGACTGTTTGCCCTTAGTAGAGACTATATTTTTTTTCTTTTTACTCTCTAAAGAAAAAAGTGTCAAAAAGATGGCAGTGTTAGACAGTTCAAAATTGGAAATACAGTATTGCTGTGTTTTCTCTTGAAGGAAAACATGTTTTACACATGCACAATGACTTAACTTTTCCTGTTAATTCAGCTTGAACTAAAGGCATTTAATGTTCTCTGATAGAAAGCTTTGAACAAAAATTTGATTGAAGCCCTCCTCACTGCAGCCTGAGGATAGGGGGAGGAACATTGTCTTGTTTTCTCAGAATACTGGAAATCTTGAGGACATCTGACTGCCTCTCTTTCCCTCTGTTTTATGCATTAATATGGTAAAAATACATTCAGCAAGACCAGAGAAGGAAAGGATGGGAGAAAAGCAAGGTAATGAAGGAATGCTTGCTTACTTCCATTGTATCTCCCTGGTTGTTCCTAGAAAGCTGTGTGCTCTGCTCTGAATGTTGCATGATGGCTTAGTGCAGAGTGCACACATGGTGAGCCTGCTAAATGGGGAAGGGCAAAGAGCAGGATGGGAGAAAAAGGATGGACAAGGAGACCAAGACCACTGTGACCCCTTGCTGCAAGAAGCAGCCTGTGCAGGCAGGGTAGAGTAATGCACAGTAGCTGAGAAGTGGACTTGAGAGAAGGTGGTGAATGTAAGAGGCTGTTTGTAAAGCTTCTTACAAACTCTGTACAAACTCAAACTCTGTAAGTTTGTATTTATATTGTTATAAATAGGAAAAGGAAACTGTTTTCACTAAAGCTGGAGAAAGGTGGGATCTCCTTGTAAAATGCAATAGTGTTATTGGAGAGGGAAGGAGTATGTGAGGGGAAGTGAATTTATGAGTTAAAAAATGTATGTTACATTTCCATAAATTCATTTTATGTTAATATTAATAGTTAGGTATGGATAACAGTTTCTCACATTAATATGTGAGAACAGTGTTAGTAATATTCATCTGAATCCAGCGGCAGCATATCTACTTTACTTGACACATCCCAGCTCTGATAATTTTAATATTTCTACCTTTGTCTATATGTAAAACTATATGTGCACCTGCATGTTATCTAGCTAGTGCCTGACTTTAGAGAAAAAATAAATAACTAAAATACATTGACCTAGCTAATTAAGGGGAAAATCCTAGCAGATGTTAGGTGGTAGTCATCTGTATAAGATCAAGATAAACTAGTGGGCCTTTGATATCTTGTGTATTATTTAAAAACAAAATATGCCTGAATATTCAGTGTGGACAGTCAGTCTCACATCAGATGCTTTGAGTTTACAAGGTGAGATGTGTCTGGTGCCATGTAACCTCCTTCAGAACATGACTGTACTAGAGCTTGGAAGCCAGAGTGGGACTCACTTGTACGGGTGCATTCTTGAGCAGCTTGCTGGCTGGACTAATGAAGAGTGGTGGCATGTAATATTTTCCTGGCCACATAGGCATAATTCCATGTCATTAAAAAAAATAAAAATAATAAAAAAAAAAATCCACTCTCTTTTCTCTCTTTTAACAAATGGGCAAAAGAAGCCCATCTGTACAAGCATTTATATAATACTTTTTGTAAGCAATTTTTGCATAATGACAAATGAGTAAATTGCATTAAGGAAACTCCCTCTAATGAAGAGTGCTTCTTTCAAGAAACAGCATAAATAAGTGTAAATAAGGCTAATAAAATTTGAGTGTTGGTTTCTAGGACCACAACGAATACAAATGATTTTATTTACAGCTTCTGTTTTTTAAAAAAATACCTTTTTTAAAAAAAAAAAAAATAATATTTATTTTTGTGTGATATACTGGTTTACCAAAACATTAAAAAGAAATAAGGAGAATAAATGTTAATGGGTATTACTACATGTACATGGATTATTTGTATAGTGCTACATGATACATATCCTAGAATTGAAGGGACAGGGGTATATTTGCTAGCATGGTGTCCTTAATTCTGTCATTTATAATGATAGGAAAGTTAAAAAGGTAAATGAAAGGACATGAAAACTACTTGTTGAAGACAGCTGATAAAAATGATATGAGAGCAAACAGGTGACACATTAGAAAGAATTCCTAGTGGCTGGGGATGACAGAGGAGCTCTTATTTGCACTGTCTATTGTGGCTCTGTGCCTGCCTCCCTTGGATAACTTTAGACAATTCAATTAACTGATATGAGCCCGTTTCATCATCTATAAAAGGTAGATAATGCTTACCCACCTCTACAGCATCTTAATATCTGATTTTTGTAAAGTGCATTGTGATTCTCAGATGAAAGATGCTATACAAGTATTATTATTGCTACTAGTAGAAGTAACAGAACTTGGCATTTATACTGCACTTGCCTGTTCACAGTGCTTTAACATTAACTAATGCATTCCTGCAGTGCCTCTGTGAAGTAAGTACCTATGTATTTTTGGAGATGAAGAAACTGAGCAATTATTTAGCTTGCCCTTTTTTACAGTGGCAGTAAGATAAAAAAAAAAAATAAAAATAAAAAAAAATCCTAGAGCATAAAGTTCTGTGTGATGATTAGAGCATTTGCAGGAGGTTGTAGACTGTTTTGATTTTTTTATAACTTTTTTTTTTTTTTTTTCACACTTAGAAGGACACAGAACACAGCTCTCAATTGCTGGAGAAGTTTTTAAAGCACTGAATTGTGTAAAAGCCTTCCTACTCTTATTGTGTTTCTGAATGTAAAACCTATCAATGTTGGTGTCTGTTTATTTGACCAAGTGCTCTGGCCAAGCCTGTTCCTCCAGGCATTTCAGTGACTAGTTTTGAGGAAACAGGGGAGTTCAGCTGGGAGATTGGTGCTGGCACACAGGGCACATCTGGGCAGGGTCAACACTCTTGGTGTTTTCTTAGCCAATCTTTTGTATTAGTTTTGGTACCTCCAGGCATAGATTGATCAGTTAAAGGGCTTAAAATCTCCTTAGATCTCTTTTAGGTGCTTAAGAGTTTTTTTTTTTTTTTTTTTTAATTTCATTTTTAAATTCATTAAATTTGACTTTTAATAATAAGATGAGGGGGTTGATTTGTCTTTTTTCCTAACTGCACTTTCTTTAATCAGTGATATCTTGGAAAACGGGAACTCTCAGCTACTCATCCATCTTTTTCTGATCAAAGTGCACAATAATAAATAACTATTTGCCTATTGTAACATTACCTTCTTTGGTATGGTCTCAAGAGCTACAGATGTCATCATGTCTGGAGGTGCTGTCTTCAAAAACAGCTATTTTTCAAGGTGGCAAAATGTCCTTGCTTCAGTGATGGGCTATAAAGCTTAGGCTTTCTTCCCAAGTTTGGCAGGTGTCTAAACATCAGCTAGTGGAAATGACATGTATCTTTTACCTTCACGTATAAATAAAGATTATATGAATACATGGTATGGACTCAAAGAGAAAGCCATGATTTTAATGGATGTAAGATGTAACCATAATCACAGAAACTGTGGCCAGCTTATGAGGATATATCATGGTTTCATTAATGCACTGTACAAGGTTCTAAAGTATTCTGGTCTCTGCTGAGACCCCTTTAAGCAACAAATTAGGATATATGATCTGCTGTTCAGAAGCCTTTTCCTAAGGCTTCACAGTGAGAGAGTTGCAGTGTGATCACTGCCTTTAGCTTAAGTTCTTCCTTAAAGGTCTCCCACAGTTTTCCACTGAGGAACTGCACTGAACCTCTCCCTTTACCCTATGGACACCCTCCAGTCATCAGGACTTCTACTTGCAACAGAATGAAGTGCAAATTAGTTTTCATCACAAACAGCCTTCAGGCTTTTTTTTTTTTTTTTTTTTTCCTAACAAAAGCTGAAATCAGATTCATCGGGAAAACTCCTTATAGGCTGCAGCGAGCAAGGAGGCCAGTTGTGGCACAGAACAAAGGCTGTTCCATGTATTTGGGATATGTGTAGTTTGGAGTGGGGAGGACATGGCTTTGAAAGCAGAAATTCAACTCCTATTAGTATGCAGACAGTGAACCGCTTATGTAGCACCCATCTAAACGATAGCAAAATGTGATTCAGCGTTTTGTAATCAAAATCAGCTATCCAGAGACATCTCATTTTGTTAAGTGTTGCATTCCTGGGCCATTACTAATAAGAACCTAGGAAATCTGGAAGTGAATGTGCCTTCTTTGTGTCCCAGACAGTAATGATTATCAATAGCAGCAGGCTGCTGAAGTCAGCTCAAATGGTAAGAATGCTTTTCATGAAAACAGTAATGGGTAAAAACAGATTGAGTTTGAAATTCAGTGCAGGCACATGCTTCAGGCTAGCCTGAGAGGTTAGCTGTCTAGAGACCTCTGTGTTACTCACGATGGTGAAAAACTGGAAAATGACTAATCACAAAGCTGGTTAAATGTGCAACAGGCAGACTTGCATTATGTATTGAGACAGTCCTTTTGTTTTCTGCAGTCTGGCAGTTACAGGGTACTGCTGTCTCCCACAGACAAATGAAGGCTCCAAGAATTAATGAAGTGTTATCTACAAAAATTGCAATTAGGTGTAAACTAAGTCCCTTGTTCAAAAAGAAAAACAAAAATGCACAGTAACTATAATGTTATCACAGAGTTTTGTTTGTATTTGTTTTTTTGGGATGATGGACCCTTTTAAATGTACAGACATGTCAGCAGAAGTTTTGCCTGTCAAGCCCACAGATATTGAGGTTAAAGGCGGGAATAGAAGCAAGAAAGTCTAATGCCCCATACATACTCACATCTTCCTGCTTTCTTGTTTTACCTCCCCAGTAGAAAGCTCTATCAGATTGTATGGACACCGGATTTGACTTTCAGATTCAGGAAAAGATATTTCTGCAAGAGGTAGGACACATGATTTTCACATACTGTCCATCCTCAGTTTTAGGGATACTATCTCATTATCTGTTGTGGTTTATCCTGGTGGGAAGCTAAGCACCACATAGACATTTGCTCACTCATCCTCTTCCACCTTAAGAAAGGTAAAAACTCATGGGTTGAGACAGTTTAATAGGACAGAAAAGGAAGGGAAAGTAATAGAAATAATGATGATAGAGTATGCAAAGCAAGTGATACACAATATAATCACCATCCACTGACCAATGCCCAGTCTGACCCCAAGCAGCAGCTGCAGTCCTGTCCACCACAGGCAATCCCCAGTTTTTCAGCATGATGCCATGTATGTTGTATGGGACATACCTTTGGCCAGCCTGGGGCAGTTGTCCTGGTTCTGTCCCCTCTCAGCTCCTGATGCACCCCCAGCCTCCTCCCTGGGAAGATGGTATGAGAAACATTACTTTGCAACTAAAACATCAGTGTGTTACCAGCATTATTCTCATCCTAAATCCAAAACAGCAACATAGCAGCTACTAGGAATAAAATTATTCTAGCCTAAACCAGTACAACACCTTCCTGTATCTTTTGAAAATAAGATTCTATTTCTTAAGTATTAGCTGAATCAATAGGATTACCTGCAAGAGTAAAAGTCAAATCATTACTTACAAGAATATAGTCAAAGCAAGAAGACATTAGTTTTGATATAATCCCCATTTCTATTTCTAATGTTCTCCATTTCTTTTTTGGACAACTTATTTCTTGTTTTTAAATCAGCTGTATGAAAAATGCTTGCTTTTTTATTTTTATTTTTATTTTTTTATCAAACTTTAAAACATCTTTGCAAGCAGATAAAAAATATCTGAGTTATGAAATAACATGAGAGTGTTCTAACTGAAGTGAAACTTCATTTTCAAGCTTCTACAATAAGAGATTTTAAAAATCTTGTATAGATGGGAGTAGAATTTTCAGTGTGTATCATTATACTACAGTAAACTGTGTTTAATATTCTCCTGATGTCCAAAAGAGGGTTTTAAACTTTTAACATTGTCTTTAATGTGTTTGCAAGTTTAAACTTATGGAGTCAATTTAATGCATTCGAGGATCCCATTTTATGGAAATAAATAAACATAGCTGCACCAGGACATATTTCTATGGCTATATTTTGTGGTGGATTTTAATTATTTATTATTTATTGATTTTTCCCTATGACCCCTCCTCCATATTATCCAAGCAAGTTAAATTAAGGCATATATTCTGGATAATTACTTCAAAAACTTACACCTTAAAGGAGAGTTCATGCAGGCAAAAATTTAATATGAGTGTTGGTAGTCATCTGAATGTTGACCAAGATATTCTGATTTTATGTTGTATAAGATTTTGGGACAGCTTTCAAATTACTATATAGTAAAGATAAATTGATTTTTATTTACATCTAACTTTTAGCTCATAATTTTTCTTAACAGCAATGTATTTACCTTGTATTAATGATATCTGAATACTTCCTAGGAGAAAGAAAAGTGGCTGTGATATTTGTACCTTTACAGCAAGACTCAGAAACAGGGACTCACTCGTCACTTGAAAAAGTAATTGCTGAACATACAGAGTATTGAACATTATGAATAAGGAAAGCTCTTTTTGCCAAATGACCTAGATCCTAAAAGACAGGATATCTGATTGTCAATGGGTTCTTAGAAATGAACAGACTTCTAGACAGAAAACACATGTCCAAAATTTCACTTAAGCTCTTCCAGGTTTATACCCATGTAGCACTGTTGATGTCACTGCTGGTTTTCAATAATATTTTGACCATATCTTCTGTTTGGAGAGAGTGCCTTGCACCATACTAATACATCTTACATCAGGGTATTGTTGTCTGTCATTTAATCTGACATATTTATGCCTGTGTGGCATGTGGAAGAATATAGGGTGATGCTGCTGTAATGAACATTTTTTCTCTATTTTTATGTAGCTTTTATTTCATCATCTGAAATTTTAAATATTATAATTCATGAGTGATGCTTTTTTACAATATTGCATGTTTGAGTAAGATAATTTGTATTTAAAATGTAATCTTATTGTTGGTATTTAAAATATAATTTTGGGTATTGGTATTTAAAATGTAATCTTTAAAGAATTCTAATGTATGGTATAAGTACCTATATGTATAATAGGTGATTTCTGGAGTCTACATTTGGCTTTCCAGAGGGGTAGCCCATGAAAGCTTTCCATTTCACTGCAGCTTTGTCCATCCTACAGCTGTGTCTGTATGTGCAATGACAACCAGAAATTCCATTAAGAAGTTTAATTTTCTTCCATCCATCATGAAGAATACCTAGAACCCTGAAAACAGCTTCCTGGGATTTACATGTAAGGAATTTATATCATCCAGCTGCACTACACTGTGGGTCCATATACACAAAGTACTCATGGCTGTAGATGTATTTCCTGCGGATGTGTGTAAATTACCTGTACACTATCTGTAACTGGTAGCAAGTGGGTACCAGGCAGAAGAGAAACAAAGAAGTACTCCAAAGGACTTAAATTGCTCTGGAGTTCAGAAAGGAGCCTGCTTCTGCCTGTGGACATAATTCTAGCTCTGTACTATGTCCTTGTATTGATTACAAGTAACGTATGAGACAGAGGAAGAAAATTCAACCTTTTAGAACATGGTAACATATCAGGAATCTTTCCAGATGATTCAGCCAGGCTGTGTGGCTCAGTAGAGGTAAGAGCTGCTCCTTGCACTGTTTATTGTCAAGGATTAACAGCAGATGCAACATAATTTACTATTGTTTTCAGGATGCTGCTTCCACTATTTGGGAAAAAAAAAAAAAAAAAAAATCACTAGAAGAAATAAAGTCAATAAAGTCATGCATGTAATTAAAAATTACTTCTTGTATTACACATGTTGTTCCATTATAGGAAGCAGTTTCAGCTGAGTTTATCATCATCTGCTAGTTACTGGGTAGTTTACAAAAAATGGTTTACTAATTGCAGGTTGATTCTTGTGGACAAATACTTAAAACTCTAAATCACTGTGCAGCACTAATTGGTCCCCTGGCTGGAAGACTGTTGGGAAGAAAATAAATGGGAATACAGAGTAAAATAATCTCTCATCTCTATAGGTGGCTCCTAACATTCACATCTTTATTGCTGCCTTTTCTCTGATGGGGTAGGCAAATTTCCAGGCTTTCCACTGGAATTGCTTGCATTTGCTTTAAATGTTGGGTTTGGTTTTAAGATCCATATGCTTAATACTGAGCAATGTAAAATTAAAATGCACACAGATTGGTTTTTCTTTTTCTTTTTTTTCTTTTCATCTAACTCAAGGGATACTTATCTGACTTATTGCATATTGACTGATATGAAAAGCTGCAGAAGTTGCTCCAATATAAGGTCAGTCTGTTTTTTTTTTTTTTTAATTTTTATTTTCTTTTTTTTTCCCTATGGCTCATCTGTAGTAGTTCTAAATCTCTCTCTAGTTACATGCTTGAGAACGAGGTTATTAAGCAGTGCTTTTCATAAACCTACTTCCGAGATATACTTGGGGTTAAAAGAGAAAAAATCATCCTGTGGAGCCGTTTGTTTTACATGGAAGGTAGAGGTTGGCCCCAGAAAATGCTGTTCCTAAACCTAATACATACAGTATGATTTCTCAAAACATACTACTCCTTTGTAAAAAAAAAAAATAAATAAATAAAAATAAAAATAAAAATAAATAGCTGGTTGTTTTGTTGTTGTTTTGTTTTTCCCCAAATCATTACTGATGCGCCTGGTAAGAATAATTTCTTGATAAAAAAAAAATAGAAGAACTGCTTTTGCTGGAAAGGAACAGAGTTGTAGATTAGCCATTACAAACCGATTCAAACTGATTTTAGCTTTCATTTCTGCCTCATATTTGAATTCTAGTAATGACTATTCTCTTGATCATGTACACTGCTGAGATCAGTGTAATGTAGATTGGTTATTCTCAACCTCTAATCTTGCAATTATGTAATTTGTTTGATGAATAAAGGGCTGAAGCCTTAATTCTTTTCTCCCTGTTTGTTCAGGTCCAAAAGTGTCTTCTGATTTTGACAAGAAAAATAGATTAATAAAGTTTTAAAGAAATTTAAATAAATTAAAATTATCTACGACACTAAATTATTATGCCAGCATTTATTTTATTTATTTATTTATTTGTTTGTTTTTGGTTCAAGATGCAAATATATATATATGAGGATCTAGACTACTGTCTCAAGAATTATGGAATTTAACTATCTTCATAGCAGCAATCAAATATCAAAATGTTTTAAAAATAATTTTCTCAATATGAATCTTCAAATGATTGGCAAACTTTTGTTTGTCTTGTTTCAACCACTTTAAGAAATAAACAAATAAGAGTAAACAAACAATAAAAAGAAGATGAGGATACAGGAAGCAAGTCTCTCTCATGCTTGAAGAATTTCACCAGAACACTCTTGATACCCACTTACTGATGCTGTGGGCTGCTTACAGAGTCAAACGTAGCTGTTTAAATACGAATTCCTCCATCTCAGTAAGAACTTCCCAATCTGAAGCAAAGAGGTATTTGGTTTGGTACAGATAGCTCAGGGGAAACCTTTACTCACCTCATCCACAGTGATAACTATGAGAGGACATGGCAGCATTTCTAGTGCACCATGAGAAGGACTGGCAACTTTTCAAGCTGATATGCAAAATGCTTTTTTTCTTCCCAAATGAGATGTTAAGTTTGCCAGTAGAAAATCTGTACAAGCTGGGAAATACCAATTTCATAAAGAGGCAAAACACTGCTTGTCAGGAAGGGTATGTCAAGGGATAAGAAGTTATCAGTGACTTTGAGGTAACTGTTTCCTTTTTCAGTTGATCAAGTGATAATGTGGCTTCGAGCCCCGTGCTGTTAAAAATCTGACTATATGTTTGACTCCTACCTCAGTTCACCACCTAAGCACATTCTACTGTACTGATATCCAGACCATAACTTGCAGTAGAAAGTACAAAATAACCTTATGAAATAAGAATTTTTCTATCCATCCCCTCATCTCTTGTTAGCTCCTACTTCTGTAGTGCTCCTCTGACAGGAGAAAGGCCCATATCCACAGAGCTATTTAAGTTTACCACAACGTACTTTTCAGAAACTGAAATCTCATGGCTTGTCTACATGATGACACTAGGAACAGGTTGTTCTTTAAATTACTAAGGTTCAGAAAATTTCTCTCTCAATAACATGGCAATTTTGCTCTCTGAGTAGCTTGTTTCTGTTGCATATGAGAAAGAAGTGTTTGTTTTTCTAAGTATCTCGATCTTGTAGATGAAAATAGATATCCAAGTTTTTGGGTCAGAGGCACAAGTGAGGTGACTGCTGGGGCAAAGCAGTCTAAAAGTGACAACCTTCTGCTTAAATTATTGATGTTTAACGCTAACTTCTGATCAGTGATTGAGGCAGAGTGGAAAAAGAAAGACCACAACCTATCATCATAATCAAAGTCTCAAGTAAACACCCATCCTTCCCCTTTCCCGTGCTCAGTGTAAATCAAACATCCATCCTGCCTCCTTCCTAGTCTCTACTTCAGTTGTGTTCACTCTGGTTTACTACACTTCATCTATCCCAATTCCTCCAGAGATGCAATGGGTGGCACATGAGAGAGGTAGGGGTCATGTGTGTTAAGGCCTCTGCCTGCTGATCTTCCCTTCTTGCTGGTGGTCCTCTGCCCTGGTGCAGGCCACAGTCCTTTGAGAGTGTCCCTGCCTCACTGTGGGTGTCCCATGGGCCACACTGGGACTGGCCCCTTCCCCTTCCCCTTCCCCTTCCCCTTCCCCTTCCCCTTCCCCTTCCCCTTCCCCTTCCCCTTCCCCTTCCCTTTTTCCTCTTCCTCTTCCCCTTCCCCTTCCTTTTCCTCTCTTCCTTTTCCCCTTCCCCTTCCCCTTCCCCTTCCTTTTCCTCTCTTCCTTTTCCCTTCTCTCTCCTTCCATTCTCTTCCTTCCTCTCCATCTCTCTCCCCTCCCCTCCTCTTTCTCTTCCACCTCCATCCTGACTTGCTGAATGTTTAATAATTTATGGTGAGTGATACTATTCCTACAGGCAGAGGAATATAGATAAGGACTCCACCTAGAATACTTAGTTGTGAAATGGCTAATGCTGTTTGCTCTAAACCCAGTAGGATGGAGTTTTCAAAGAAGTGCAACATTGTAAGACTTCAAGCCATAAGCCTTTCTAGGTGTCTTTTAAAAATTTATTTTACCATGGAACAAATTCATACTGTCATTTTGTGGCACCAAAAACAAGAAATACAAGATTTTTCTTTTTGTGTCTTTGTGTATTTTTCATGTCTGGTAAGTTCCATGATCATTAGAGTCACATATTTTTTCAGTCAGGAATGCTTATTTTTTTTTTTTTTTTTAGTTTTTTAAAAAAACTCTTTAAAGTGGTTCTGTTATGCACATATAGACAGAGCTAAGCCCTCTTATTTGCTATCAAACCAAGAAATTGAAGTGGGATGAAATTGGAATAACACGAGTTCAAAGTTTATACATTAAAATAAATAGGACACATTTTTTGTTTATTAGGCTGGTGGAAGAAGTAAAATTAAATTCATCCACAGAGTACAGAAGAGCAAGATTAAATCTATGATGCACTGTGGTTTTGAGTAGAAAAGAATGATTCTTGCATATGTTTTACAACATTTGAGTGGAAACACCTATTCTGCAGCATTGGAATAGGAAATACAATCAGTGCAGCTGAAACCAGCATCTATTTATCTTAAATTAATCTTTTTCCAAGTAGGCGGTTGATATCCCAGTGCCGGCTGCCATCTTTTTTACATTCATGCAACAAACATTAAGCCAAAGAACTGTTATTGCAGAAGCTGAAATATATTGCAGCGCACAGATTGTAAATGCTTAAAAATACACTCTTTCCTGTATGTTCAGTTGAAAAACTATAAAAATAATTTATCTTTTAAAACATATAATTATTGGACATAAGGAAACAGATATTCTTACAAATACTTTGTGTTTTTCACAATTATAAATATTGGTTTTAAGATCCTTAAATGCAGGGAAAAAAAAATAAATGTAGAGTTTGAGCTAAAATATTTGTTTGCTTATTTGAGGTTTTAAGTTCAATTAAATTTGTTTCTTATTTTCTCCAGTATGGAGACAAACAAAAATCTGAGAGGTATTTCTATCTTCTTTTGAATGCACAGGGAATTAGATAGGTCAGATCGGAATCTCACACTCTGGACTGAATAACAAGTGAAAAGTTATTATTTTGAATGATTCAGTTTAGATACATGGAGTTTAATTTAAGAACAGAGGAATTCAGGACATAGTAATGCTCAAGAGAAATCTGCCTTTGAGACAGATTCTCCTAGGCATTCAGGTGTCTCATTTTATTCTGGTACTGAGCCTAAGGTTTTGTTGGATTTGACCTTAGATGTCATAAGAGAAAATGAAATAAAAAGATAATTTACTGTTTCCTAGTGCAGATGTAGTAATCAGAAGGAACTAAAGGGAAGAGGGGAGTCATTCGTTATAAGAAAGTGGTAAATGAAGCAGGCAAAATTTTCTCTTAAAGCCATCATTTTATCACCCAAATACTGATGATATCTGACAGTAATTGCCTGCCAACAAAAGTACTTTCACTGGAGTTTAATCTTATTTATTTTAGCTGATTCTCAGAGTTGTTTTTTTTTCTTTTTTTTTTTTTTTCTTCCATTTTTACTCCTCCAATTATTCATTACTAATGGTTTTAAATCAAAGCTACTTAAAAACAAACAAACAAAAAACAGTGGGTTTTAGAAGTCTTAAGTGACAACTATTTTTTGTTCTGTTGTAACTTTCACATTTTCAGCAGCCTTTATTTTATCTGTAGTGTAGGACATGCAAAATATATACAGTCAAATATTAGTTTTACAGCGAAGTTTACATTTGGCCTCTGTATACTCTTAAGGCATTTACTTTCTTTCTGTGCTGGTGGCTCTTCAGATGCACCAAGGTGAAGCAGTTTATCCCCATCAATAACCTGGGCTATGAAGCCACTTCTTGTCTGCTGTGATGCCGTGGTTTAAAGTAAATTGTTATCCTGTCTGTAACAGCACCTTAGTTTTGAAGGGTGGTAACGTGCATGTGGTGGGCAGTAACATCTGAAGTCAATATTCCTGAAGCAAACAATTTGACCCACATGTTCTCCATGACAAATGCTAGATGCCAGTACAGTACCACAGGGAATTCATTTCAGTTTAATGGAAGTATTAAAAAAATCACCTAGAGTCACCTTAAGGCATTCTAGGTGCCTTATTATGGCCTCTGGCATAAATTAGAAGAGACTTTCTGTCACAGACCCTGCGGTAGAAATGCCAGGGATGTTGTGGGGTTATTGTGGTTGCTCTGAGCTACCTGGGGGGTTCTTGTCTGCAAAGAAGCCCTCTTGGTCCAAAGCTGAGTTAGTTCTGGCATCAGCAGCAGTGAAGGCCTCCCTCTAGCAGAGAAGGATTTGTAGCTGAGAAGTTTAGAAAAATCTCTGCTCAGAACTCAATACAATACAAATGCTTATATCGTTCACATGCAGCTCAATTGGCAGCTAGATAAACAGCACAAACAATCCTAAACACAGTAGACAATACAATTATTTCAAATTAATAATCGTAGCGGTCAAAGTTTTAAAAATCTTGCCTGTTTACTTTCTTAAGTCAAGGGACAGGCTTTTAGTTCAATGACCTTCTTTTTAAAATGTTTGAATGTATCTAGAGTTCGGAAGTATGTGGAGTGATGAGTGGAACATCTTAAAAATATCTTAAATATTAAAAATATTAAAAAATATTAAGATGAGTGGAACTCATCTTAAATCTATCTTAAAAAAATAGATTGTTTAGAGTTGATGAAAACCCTAATGATGCCAGTGGGGTGGGTGTCTGTATTTTGACTGCTGGATTTACATCATGATGATGTTGTTGAAGAAAATGAATGTGAATAAAAGAAACACGCACCATCCCTATTTTTAAGAGTAGATGTCAAGGAAGGCACCCTGTAGAGGTAGATAAATCCTATCTGCAAGACAAGCAGGACTGAAAGCATGAAACTGCCTAAAGCCTGTCATTCCATAATTGCTCACTGTGGTATTTCTTGTGTTTATATTGGAGGCAACTGTCAGGAAAGATAGCAGACTATACCCACCATCCAGTACGTCTGCTCTGGTTCTGTATCTGTATGAAGACTCCATATAATTGTTTGAGTCAGAGAAGAAAATGTAGATACACACAAATTATTATTGCAATGGGCAAGTACACTTATAGGGAGATTATGATATAAAAGGTCTGATTTATTACGATCTACTTGCTTGTCAGAGAGCAATAATGAAAACACTTTTACCAGACTTAAAGCTTCTGAAAACAGATTTTTATAGGAATGCTGACAGACTTAATTCTAGCAGTCTAAATAGACCTACTAATACATAATATGTTTCAGAAGTGTTCAAAGGGTTGTTACTAACACTTATCCAAAGAACAAACTTTTATTCTTTATCTCGAGAAAATTCCTTATCATATCCATTAGAATGAAAATCACTTAGTTTTTCATATGTCCAGAAGCAAACTTTGCTTTTGTGATGAAAACATGGATTAAATGTGGCTTGCCTACCATTGACACTTAGAAAGCAAAGGCAAATGTTTAGAAGTGATTTACACCTAGGTAAGCTTGGTGCATCCAGCACTTAATGTACACAGAAGAGTGTCAAAGCAAGACAAGGTTCTTTAAGACCAGGTTGCTCAGATAGCTCAAGTTGGAGTAACTGCATGGCCAAAGGCAACTCTGAGGTTTCCAGGGCAGCTACTTATGAAGTTATAGAAGTTAGAGCAGAAGCCATATATTAATTAAAGAGTTTCTCTTTGCAAGTCATTTAAGTATAAGTGAAGACCTGTTCTATCAACAGGTAGAAATGAAAAGAAATCTTGTACATTTTTTTTCTTCTTAACTGTTCATTTTGTCTGTGACATTCATTTATAATTTTAGAACTGGAGGGGAGGCAAGACAAGGTTTTTTTTTTTTTTTTTGAAAGCATTGTATTTACTTTTTGCCCTCTACTATGTGCCTTTTAGACAAGTGCAAGGTAAGGCTTTGTACATACACAGCCCAATTTTCAGAACCAGTGAGTGCTGTAGGTTCTTGTGATAACATCTGGAGCTATATCTCTTAACACCTCTGAAAAATCAGTCCTTCAGACATTATTGCTTCATTTCCCCAGGCAAATTGTCTCATAGTACCTGACAAAATGAATGAGAAGTGCAGAGTGCTGCAGTTCAATTTGTGCTAACATTTATGTCTTTTGAATGTCAAGATGTTTTTTTAAATGTTTCCTCATAAAACTAAGTCCACTGTCAACAGTATTCCTCGCTCTGATTAGAGGAAGTACCCTACAGCTTCATAAAATTCTAAACCAAGTAGATAGCTGCCAGCGTTTCAGAAGAAAATAGATGAAGCCAGCTCAGTCTTTCTTTGAGTGAAAGAAAAGGCAGGGAGTATTTAGCTCTGTAGGTGAGAGCTCTTGCTCCCTTTCACCTTGATGTGCCAAACAGTATTTCATGACGTGTATTTCTGCTCTCTAGCCACCTGTGGACAGCAAAGAGTAGATGGAGATTCTTTTGCTAAACCTTTCTGATGCTCAAGGGAACCATTTTCCAAATTTTCACAATTTCTGTTTCTCCTTCTTATAATTTCTTCTGCCTCAAATGCCAAGGTGTTGTTTTTTGTTGTTGTTGTGTGTTTTGTTTTGTTTTTTTTGTTTTGAGAAGGAAGGGAAATGATTCTTTATGAGCAATTTTTCCTGTAATTTCTTCCTGATCAGGGCTTTTCGGGTGATAAAATTATTCTCTTCAGTGTGAAACACTTCAGGAGTTGTCAGGCTCTCTAGCTGTCCTAAGGCTGTGATTCCCTGAAGCATTAT
The DNA here is from genome assembly GCF_009819795.1 of Aythya fuligula. Lineage (NCBI taxonomy): Eukaryota > Metazoa > Chordata > Aves > Anseriformes > Anatidae > Aythya > Aythya fuligula. The sequence goes on from NC_045560.1 coordinate 23,213,213, forward strand.
GAGAAGTCCTGACTTCTGCATCCTGCTCAAGTCAGTGCCACCCGGGCAGTAATGTAACTATTTACTTTTACAAACTTTCCACCTTAAATTAAGAGGAAAAGAAAAGTAGCAGAGGTCCCCATGTAAAATACATTTTTTTGTGAAAGATTAGGATTTACTTTGGTTGCTTACACTTGTTTTGACAGTGACTTTACTGCAGAGAAAAGCTCTTCTAGGGTGATATGTACTTTTACCTGTCTGGCTTTACTTGAAACTTGATGGCAAATAATGTTTTCATGTTGGCAACCCTAAGCATGGATTTCATCCCAGGCATATCAGACACTTTGCTACAGAGACTTGAATGCCATGATTTCAATGTGCCCCTAGCCTGCAATGCTGTCACATTGGAATACTGATTGTGTAGGTTACTGTAGTCCAGAAAAGTTTTTTTCTTTTCTTTTTTTTTTTTCTTCTCTTTCATTAAATGAACAGTGTTATAGCTGTTTTAATTCATTCTCTCTCATTTTTCAGGTGTGCATTTTCTTTCATGGTACCCTTACCTGTTGAAAGTCTCTGACTTCTCATCGACCATGTTCCTTCTTCTACAGGCTCCTGCTCAGAGCTATTTTTGAGAATATTTCCAGCACTGGTATCAGCACCAGTAATATTGCCATTGCTTCTGATACTGCTTCTGCACTGTAGTAGTTTTTAATTTTATTTTTTTTCAAATAGATCCAGAGTATTCAGGGTATTACTTTTAAGTGATTTGGACACACTTTAGTGCTCTGAAAATTATCATTTCAGTGGCAAATACCACCTTAGTCTGCTAAGCTGCTCTGTTCATTTATTCCTTTCCACGTGTTATATGTTAACTATACGTTAAACATCATAGCAAAACTCCTGTAGTTTGTGACATTCAGTTTATAATATACTTGCTGCCAGGCTTGTATCCAGAAATACACAGCTATGTTTTTGTATGAGTATACACATATATGCAGATTTATCCCACCTTTCAAATATATGGCTTTAAATTAAAACTTCTTGATTATCTGAGAGACTTGCATGATGCAAAATGTTTAACTTAGGGGATAAAGAAGTAAAACTGACATACCTGTCTGTCAAGTTTCAAGAGGCATGTTTTCCAGTAGTGCACAATATAATTGCTTCAGAATGGATAACTTCACAGACAGACTTGGTCCCATAAAACAGGTCTATATTTGGAAGTACCAATAATATTTTTCTGCCCAGATGGTGAAAAACATTTTCTGGATTTTTTTTTTTTTTCCAGATACTGTTCATGGAATTAAAATGGATGCTGCAAAACTGTAGCATATAGGAGGTGGGAAAAGGGACAGGCTGCATAGGAAGAATTTAGAAACATTGTCTAGGTGTGTTGGAGGATTTTAGGAAAGGTAAAGCTCTGCTGGAACTGAGACTTGTCAAGGGCAGCCAGCAGAGCTGCTACTGCTGTATTAGTATTAAAAGACTAAACGAGGACAATGTGGGCCTGTGGAAAATGAAGTGGGTGAGTTAACAGCAGCAGGCAGAAATAAGGCTGAGGTGCTCTGTGCCATCTTTACATCAATCTTCACCAACTTGGTGTTTTGTGAAATCTAACTTTCATAACAGAAAGCTCAGAGTGCAGCTAATGTGCAAGGGTTTTGTACTGTGAAAAAAAGTCCAGCCTTCAGAAGATGTGACAACTGTTAGGTGGTAGCTCACATTTGCCTCTTTAGTATTAGTGTTTTGATGTATTTTTATTATAAAGTTGTTGGCAGATCATGAGAATATGCAAATGCTTCAGAAGCTGGCAAACCTGTCAAAGATGTGTATAGGAAAAATAAACAAACAAACAAAAAAAAACCAACAACTTTGATTATTGAAATCTATCATGATGAACTAAGCAGTGTTAGCATTCAAGCTACCTTTAATTTGATAGTTTATTATAATACTGGCAAGATGAAAGGATCACAGCAACAGGAATGGCTCACTGCTGTGCTGTGTGTTTTTTTGAATTGTCCAGTCAGGCAGAAAAATTCACTCCTTTCTTATTGTATTGTCTTTTTCCAGTTTAAAACCCCAGTGTAGATTCTCTGCATAGGCATGAATTCCTGTTATCTGTGGAGGATACTAAGCAATGTGCTTAATGTTTTAAGGAGTACTGGTTAGCATGTGGTATGTCTTCCAGCTGCCTAACTGAATCCATTCTGAGGACCAAGGATGTGGATTTGTCTCATATATTAGCTAAGTTTAGAGACTTGTGAATTTTGTTCTTTATTGGAAATAAATCCAGGATCACAATTGTTGTTGCAAATACACAGAAAAATAAATAGAGCCTACAATGTAAATCAAATACAAATGATTCAACTTAGACACATGATAGAAATATAGAGGGTTAAAAACCACTTCACAGAAGTAGTGAGCTCTCAGAAAAGATTGGGTTGAAAAGATAGATCATTTGCAACACAAGGGAAAAAAGCTTTTTCAAGTATAAGAAAAAGTACTGGGGAAAAGGCATAATCACAGCATAAGGAAGAAATAAGAAAAAAAAGGATATTAGAAATACATGAAAATGTAAAAATAGCAAAAGGAGAAAAGACTAGAGATTGTGGGAGGAGCAAAGCTACTGTAGAAAGTGCTGTAATGAAGCACTCACCTCATACATGTGCAGATTTTTCTAATTTGAATGAATGGCTCACTGAGCTTGCTGTTAAAGTGAGATTTTTACTGAGTTTTCAGCAGCAAAGGAAAGTTTTATCTGTTCTTATAGATAATGCTTTAGATCAATAGTTTAGAAAGTCCTCTGAAGGGTGAATGCAAATTTTTTACAACACGTGGGTCAACATCTGTTTTAAAACTTGAAATCCCGAAATCCAGTGTTAGATCCCAACATGGCAAAACTTAGGAAAAAATATTATCTTATTTATTTATTTATTTATTTATTTATTTTATTTTATTTTATATCCCTCCCCCTCCTTCCCCCCCCTCCCCGGATTTGTTCAGTTTGCTTCACATTTTTTAAAGTTAAAAGAGCCTACATTTGTGATAGTTTTGTATTTGCATAGAAGTCATTAATGACTTATGCACCTTAAAGCCTAGCTTCTTTGTCTGACACTTATTCAGCTGTAACTATGAAAAATTATTCACACACAAAGGCTTTCCGACCCCTGGAAGTACAGACTGAAGTTAAAACCAATAATTTTTCAGAAATTTTAAACTGACTACCTGGTCATTACCTGATGTATTTTGTCAGAAAGGCTTTTTGCATGACAAGTTTCATCATGTTTTTCCTTTTCTGCTTCTAGAGTGCTTTTTAACATTGACATTTCTGGGCTGATTCTAAATGTATAAAAAAAAAATAAAAATGAAATTTATATATTTTCTGGAAAGTATTTGAACAAAATATCTGAATTCTTTTCATCCTTTGTTGTTTATTTGGCAGAGGAGGATATCTCCATGGTCTAAACATTATTCAGAATCCATCTTGTCTTCATGTTTGACCTAAACTATAACAAAAGCTGAAATAGTCAGGAACAGAGCAGCAAGAACACAGACGTAATACTTATTTTCTCCCATTCTTTATCTCTCTTGTAAAGAATTGTATAGCATGTATACAGTGTTGTTCAAAAAAAAACCAAAACAACAACAACAACAAAAAAAAAAACAAAACAACAACAACAACAAAACAAACACAACAACAACAACAACTCTTGAAAAGACCCAAAGACCCATTTCCCTCTTCAAAATCACTTTTTCCTTTGAAAACCACGGATAGCTAATTTTGACTATTTCTTTGTATTGTTGGTCAAGAAATCATTAAATTTAAGATTAGAGGCAGTAAAGCTGAAGCATCTTTGAAATAACAAGTGTAAGATCACTTCAAAACCTATTGACCATGAATGATACCTTAAGAAATAAACAAGGATATCTCTTAGGCTCCTTTCTTTGATATGATTTACAAAGGTCTCCAGAAAACTTTTATATTGCTCTGCAGCTCAGAAAGTATATTAAAAATATATTCTTTCTAATAAAAAGTTTGTGTTTTCATTTTTTCTTCACTTTTCTTAGTTACTTTCTACTTTATAGGTTTTCTCATGTTGTAAATAGTCTTAGAGTAAAAGAGTAAAATTATGCCAAATATCAATTTTCCAGAATTACTTCTTTTTTTTTTTTAATTTTAAATGTTTTGTCTAATACCCTAGAAAAGTAGTTATTTAGTGAACTTTGCAGTGTCTGTAAGTTTTACTTAGCAAATTTCTGTGCATGACATAATTTCCCTTATTTATGCCTTGATTTCAAAGTCTATGAATTAGAATCCATCTTAAATGGTGCTGATGATCTGTGGTAATATGTCAACTAGTGCTGCACAATGTGTATTGATAATTAGGTTCCAAAAATGTTAGAAATAAAATATTTCAGTAATCTCAAAATGTAAGTAACTGCTCAGTGACAGAATTTGATATGAGTTTTGCTTTAAGAAACATCGAAAAAAATTGCCCATTATGTCTTAATGTTGTTTCCCACTATTTTGCTGATGAAAGGAATATCAATTTTTTGATTTTTTTTTTTCCCTCACCAGTTTTGGCTATCTGAATAAGATGTCTCATACCTAAATTGATGATCAGTAAAATGTTCTATTTAAAATTTTAAATGCTGGATTCAAGGGCAAATTGATGGTAGAGGGCTTTTTGATTTATTTATTTATTTTTAATAAAGTCTTCTGAAATTTTACTAAGAATACATGCAGTCATTCAACTTTTAGACTTAAACATAGGGTATGATTTTTACTTTCTATAAACTGTTGATCTTTGCCCACAACCTTCTTACCCACACCTTATACTTTTTGTAAAGCCAACCACAGCACACCTTGGGTGGTGCCAGAGTTAGAGATGCACCAGCTAAAGACAGCAAAGCTCTGCTTGTCATATTGTCCCTTGTAAAAGCTTCTCAGATATGTTAAATCAGAAGAGCAGGGAGTAATTGCCTGAAAGAACCTCAACTAACATGAAGGCATTAAAAAAAAAAAAAAAAAAAAAAAAAAGTACTGAAATGCTTTGAAATGCTTCTCTGTCTGTCCTGCTGAGATCTGAAAATCTTATGGTCAGGGCATTCGAAGCAATAGAGAGTTCTGATAAATCTCCTATATTAGTTAATGTTCTTAATGTTAGTTCATTGGTAAAGGGAGCCATGGACCAAAAGGATCAGGATGGTCTTTAAACTCAGAGGAGTGATAAATCAGATCAACTTGGAATCAATGAAATCTTAAAATTGGTGCTTTCTCCCTCTGAAAAAGGGAGAAAAAAACTCAGACTGCCTCAGAGATATTTCTGAAGTGTTACCATAATAGTGAAGTAGGTACTTTAATCTAGATACACACATACAGTGCTTAATGGTAGCTGTAGGAATGGTTTCGATAGCTTTTTTTTTTTCCTGTTTAAAAAGTGCATAACGATACCATATAATCAAAGAATCATAGAACGGTTTGTGTTGGAAGGAATCTTAAAATCTTAAAAGATGATCAAATTCCAATCCCCCTGCCATGGGCAGGGACACCTCCCACCAGACCAGGTTGCTCAAAACCCCATCCAGCCTGGCCTTGAACATCTCCAGAGATGGGGCATCCACAGCTCCTCCGGGCAGCCTGCACCAGTGCCTTACCACCCTCTGAGTGAAGAATTTCTCCCTAACATCTAACCTAAATCTAACATCTTTTATTTTAAAGACATTTTCCCTTGTCATATCACTATCCTCCCTGACATACAGTCCCTCCCCAGCTTTCCTGTAGGCCCCCTTTAAGTACTGAAAGGCTGCTATAAGGTTTCCCCAGAGCCTTCTCTTCTCCAGGCTGAACAACCCCAGCTCCCTCAGCCTGTCTTCATACGAGAGCTGCTCCAGCCCTCTGATCACCCTCATGGCCCTCTGGACTCACACAGAATCACAGAATCACAGAATCACAGAATTTCTAGGTTGGAAGAGGCCTCAAGATCATTGAGTCCAACCTCTGACCTAACACTAACAGTCCCCACTAAAACATATCCCTAAGCTCTACATCTAAACGTCTTTTGAAGACTTCCAGGGATGGTGACTCCACCACTTCCCTGGGCAGCCCGTTCCAGTGTCTAACAACCCTTTCAGTAAATAAGTTCTTCCTAACATCTAACCTAAAACTCCCCTGGTGCAACTTAAGCCCATTCCCCCTCGTCCTGTCACCAGGCACGTGGGAGAACGGACCAACCCCCACCTCACTACAACCTCCTTTAAGGTACCTGTAGAGAGCAATAAGGTCGCCCCTGAGCCTCCTTTTCTCCAGGCTGAACAAGCCCAGCTCCGTCAGCCGCTCCTCGTAGGACTTGTTCTCCAGGCCCCTCACCAGCTTTGTCGCCCTTCTCTGGACTCGCTCAAGCACCTTGATGTCCTTCTTGTAGCGAGGGGCCCAGAACTGAACACAGTACTCGAGGTGTGGCCTCACCAGAGCTGAGTACAGGGGGACGATCACCTCCCTAGACCTGCTGGCCACACTGCTTCTTATACAAGCCAGGATGCTGTTGGCCTTCTTGGCCACCTGAGCACACTGCTGGCTCATATTCAGCCGACTATCAACCATCACTCCCAGGTCCTTCTCTGCCTGGCAGCTTTCCAACCACACATCTCCCAGCCTGTAGCTCTGCTTGGGGTTATTGCACCTCAGGTGCAGGACCCGGCACTTGGCCTTGTTGAACTTCATGCAGTTGACCTCAGCCCATTGGTCCAGCCTATCCAGATCCTCCTGCAGAGCCTTCCTACCCTCAAGCAGATCGACACACGCACCTAACTTGGTGTCATCTGTGAACTTACTGAGGGTGCACTCAATGCCCTCATCCAGATCATCGATGAAGATATTAAAGTGGACCGGCCCCAGCACCGTCTCATTCTGTTACATCTGTCCCTCTTGTGCTGGGTGCCCTAGAGCTGAATGCAACACTCCAGATGGGGTCTCAGAAGAGCAGAGCGGAGGGGGAGAATCCCCTCCCTTGCCCTGCTGGCCATGCTGCTTTTGATGCACCCCAGGATACAGTTGGCTTTCTGGGCTGCAGGCACACATTGCTTGCTCATGTTGAGATTTTTATCCACGAATAACCCCATGTTCTTCTCCTCAGAGCTGCTCTCATTCCATTCTCTGCTCAGCTTTTATTTGTCTTTAGGATTGCCCCAGCCAAGGTCCAGGACCTTAAACTTGGCCTTGTTGAAATTCATGAGGTTCTCACAGGCCCACCTCTCGAGCCTGTCCAGGTCCCTCTGGATGGCATCCCTTCCCTCCTGTGAGTTGACCATACCACACAGCTTGGTGTCATCAGCAAACTTTCTGAGGGTGTACTTCCAGCACAAGCAGTGTGTTTCTTTTTCCCTCTCATATTACCACAATTATTGAGTAATGCCAGAGATTAGTATTTCATTCAAGAGCAAGCTAGAAATGATTCAATAATTTCTGAGGAAAATCATGAAGATAATGCTTTTCAAAGTTGTCTAATTTTTCATTCATATGCATTTACTTTACCAATACTGCAATTCATTCTCTAAAGTTTATTTTAGCAAATGAATACTTTTAAATCTCAGTTTGAGTCCTTCTTATTAAACTTTAAAATATTTCTCCAGTAGCATAATACAGTAGAAATAATTATGTGAAAATAAGTTCTACAGTAGTATTGCACAACAACATGTAAAATATTTTACTAATACAAAGCAATACAGCATAGCTGAGACTAAGAAATGTAAAATATCAGACATGCTTAAAAAGAAACTGTACCCTCAAGAGGTAGTATTAGGTGCAACAAATTATTTGTGAAGATATCTTTAATATTTTAAAATTAGAGATTTTTTTTAACATTCCATCCAGTGCTAACTTGAAATCTTGTAGGACTGCATTGCAGCTGGCGAATAAATTAAGTTAAGAGAGTTCCTCTGCAGAAGAAAGTGCAGAGGAACTTGCCCAAACGTTAATGTAACACAAAATGTAAAAGCAGAGAGAGGTGCATAAAAGAGAAAGGCATGATTTGCCTATGCCGATTTTGAAATCATTTTTAAGATATATGTCTACTTGCATTAAGCCAGCTCATTTTGTAACCATTTCTGCAACAGGTATTGCATTTGAATGCAAGAAAACCTGAGACACTCTCAGTGCAGGGAAATGTGCCCTGCCCACTGGACTTGCTGTGAACTTGAAACCACTTCTTCACTGGAGCATAACAACTTGGTTTCCTTTTTGGTTTGTAGGACCACAGCCTGAGAGTAATAAGATTGTTCTTCAGTGCTTTCCATCACTTTTCATGCAGATCTCTTTAAATATTAGGTAAGTACTTTAGATAGGGATCTTTAATATAAAAGGAAATGAAACCCAGTTTCTAGGAAAAAAACTAAGGGTGAAAAGGAAATGAACTGAAGTGTTTAGAATTAAGTATTTTGTGAGTTGTATTTGTTCTTAGCACAAGAACAAAGGAAATAAAAGACACATTTAAACTTTTAAGATGTAAAGCTTAAACAGAAACCTCAGTAAGTTTAAATAAACTTCATTTTATAAATAATGAGTACATGTAAAGAAAACCAAAGCCATGATTCATATAAAACATACTTGAAATCTGTCTACATACATATTACTGATTTCTTGTTGAGATATTTAAACTGTGAAAACAGTGTCATGGTTAGGATTTTACCTGTCTGATGCAACTATAATGTGAAGAAAGTATAATAAAAGGAATATTCAGCAAAAAGAAAAAAAAAAAAAAAAAAGTTAGATTTTGATTATATAGAAAAAGGTCCAAGCTTATACATGTATTGTATGTATTTACTCGTATAATAGGTATATAGCAAAACAATAAAGCAAATTATTGATTTCAGGAGGGAAAATAGTATGATAGAGGAAACAACGTAATTTGATTTACTACTTTTACTTTTTATGGGTGTAGGGACACTTGGCTTGTCTGTGTACTTCTCAATGTAGCTTTCAGTGGCAAAATAAATCCTTGAGGTTGGAGATGGTTACTGCATTGTGCAGAGGATCACTTCAAATGCAGATCCACCTTTCCATTTTGACTATTATTTTCTTATACTCAGGTAGTGATATCGCATCTCTCGTGGCAATATCTAGTGGTAACATCACATCTCTGTAGTCAGTTAATTCCATTTTCAACTTCTAGATGTTTTTTCCATAGCATCTTCATGTTGATCCTGTTACTAATTCTGTATATAATATGGCTTCTGTTACAGCAGTACCTGTGTGCCCTCAACAAGGGTCTTGTCTGTACTAGATACTATCTAAACACTGCCCTGATTTAGCCACTAGTTTGCTACCATTGCTAGTGTTCGTGGAAGGGAGTGTATAGAAGGTAGGAAGTGGACAAAAGACAAGAACATCACACTTTTCTTGTCAAATTGAGGAAACTAAAGATGAAGAATATATCCTTTATTGTCTTCCTAGAAGAATTAAGAGTAAAAATACAGGTGCTTTGTCCTTTTGCGCCTGTTGCACATAGGCACTTATAGGTACTTCAATAATATTTTTACATATGGAGAAAAAAACAAAACAAAACAAAACAAAACAAAATCTTCCAAAGGTATAGAACTTAGTGTAACAAAAAGACAAAAAATTCTCTCACAAATCTATAATTATATTTGATTATGCATTTCATCATTTGATAATTTGATAATAATAAAAACATTACATTTGATAATGCAATTTTAACAGTTCTGATAAAAATCTAAGCTTCCTGTCTAACACTATTGACTGAGTATATCTTGCAACTTCATACATCATCCTTGCCTCAAGGGAAATGGTCATACTGTGTGTATCATGTCAATTGTAGTATATGTGCTGCCAAAGATGGGGGAACTGAACTTCCTGTATGATAAAATTATCAGATAATTTTGTATTGTGGTAGTCCCATGGGGACAATGATTTCCTTATGACTGTCTTTCATTTATGGCAGTAACCATATTCTGTTTATGCTGTAGTAAAGTCTGCAAAAACCTTCCCTACAAATGCTTAATTAACATACATATATATTTTCACATCTACTCTTCTCCACTGGGCTCATACCATGTAGACATCAACATTTACTCTTTTTAGAAAAAGTACCAGCATAAAATCTGATGTCCTGCTAACTTCATCCCGCAGAACTTCAATAGTCATATATTGTTTGCAATTCATAAGTAGCAGGTAGCAGGGAGTTATCCTGTGTAGTTTGTTACCTCACTTATAGCTTGTCGTGGTTTAACCCAGTCGGCAGCTAAACAACACACAGCCGTTCACTCACTCTCTGGGATGGGGGAGAGAAACGGAAAGTGAAGCCCATGAGTTGAGATAAAGACAGTTTAATAAGACAGGAAAATAATAATAACAATAATAATAATAACAATAATAATAATAATATCGATGATAATAGTACTACTAATAATAATGTGTACAAACAAGTGATGCACAATGCAATTGCTCACCACCCGCTGACCGATGCCCAGCCTAACCCCAAGCAGTCCGGCCCCCCTCCCCCAGCTAGCCACCCCTATATATTGTTTAGCATGACCCCAGATGGTATGGAATACCCCTTTGGCTAGTTTGGGTCACCTGTCCTGGGTCTGTCCCCTCTCAGCTCTTGCTGCACCCCCAGCCTGCCTGTTGGCAGGACAGAGCAAGAAGCTGAGACATCCTTGGCTTAGTACATGTATAAGCACCGCTCTGCAACAATTAAAACACCGGGGTGTTATCAGCACTTTTCTCATCCTAAGCCAAAACATAGCATTCTACTAGCTACTAGGAAGAAAATTAGCTCTGTTCTAACTGAAACCAGGACATAGCTTTACGTCGTTCACTTGAAGCTTTCATTAATGAATTGTGTTCAAAATATGGAGAAAGCATAAAAAACAACTTTTTTTTTTTTTTTTTTTTTTGTCTTCTGAATTATTAAATTACTAAGTACATTCAGGCTTTCAGATTAAATTTCAGAGTAGGCACAACAGTAGGAGTCTCTTCAGAGCTGTTGAAATAGCACTGTCTTGGCTTTTTAACTCTTTTTGGCATAATTAAAATTTATTCATATTCTGTATAGTGTTTTTCCTGTTTGTTACTCACTGTTTGTTAGACATTGTTCCTCGCTCATTTTGTCTCTTTGCACTCTGAAGTTCACACTAATGTGGTGAAAGAGGCCACCAATCATCTGATCTGTTTGAAAGCATTAAACTACTTTAGATTTGTTTTCAATTCAGGTGGGATAAAACCATTCTGAGCCTTCTCCACAATCCTTGGGCACTGTGCTTATCAGCATTGCTGGTTTTGAAACTAACTGGATGTGTTCATTCAGATTCGGGATTATTACTTATTCATGTTATTCATGTCACCTTCTCATGCACTGTCATGTCAATAAGTTGTGATGCTGTCTTTCAGTAAAATATTTCTCTCTTTCATGGCAGAAATTCATCTTTCATTAACAACACCCTTCCACAACGCTTTTTGTTCCAGCTAGGATTGCCATAATATTTCTATTATGCTTCTATTACCTGTCTTCAGTTCTGTATCAGTAATTTTAATACCTCCATTTTGTTGCTTTGGCATTTCAGCAGTTCAATTACTTCTTTTAGGAACTTGTGGATCTAGCCTTCTCTTAGACTATATATGCTAGAGTGGAATGTTCCTTTCATTATCTGTATCGATTGCATACTTACTGTTCTCATCAATGTTAATATTTTCATTCCCCTTATTGTACTTTCAAATTTCCTCTGATAATCATTCTACTGTCATATCCTTACATACTCATTTTCCTCTTCCTGTATGCTACAGACATGCACAGGCCTTCATCTGTTTTCCTTTTTTCCCCACACTGAATAACCAAGCAAATGCAAATGAAGCCTATCTCCTTCTAATTTACCTCCATATTTCCTAATTTAAAACTCATTTCATCAACCACACTAGCATTCTTCTCAGCTTGATTGATACTTCTCTAGGGTATCCATTTCATTTAGGGTATCCACTTCAGACATCCATTTCATCACTAGCAGGCATTCTAATGCTTTCCTGTCCAATCCTATATTTTTCCCACAGCACTACTCCTTGATATTCATTATTTTACTGTGTTTTTTCCTTCATTTTTTAAGAATTACAAGAATTTCAGTGAAAATTGTTCAAGATTCCTGTTTTATGAGAGTCATCCCTAGCTCCTTTCATGAGAGTTTTAGGTTGTCAGGTTTGCTGATATGATAGATGGTCACTGAACTTGAATCTCATTAAGATGTTTTTCAGACTCCCATACTCCTCTCCTTGCCTTGTGTTTGTCAGATAATGCATCCTTCTGTCTTCTAGATATGCTATAATGACAGCCCATTCATTCCTCTCAGTAAGAGCAAGGCAAACTAAACTAGGCTGATGAGAAACTGTTCCTTTTTTTTTTTTTTTTTTTTAACTGATCTCATCATTTTTGTTTGTTTTGTTTGTTCTTGTTTTCTATAACATCATTCTCTATAATTTCCTAAAACAAAGGGGCTCATTCTTGCTTCCCCACACATGACCTATCTTTCAAAGTTCTATTTCCAAGATGGAGATTTGGGAGGAAGGTATTACAATGTTATCTTTCCAATAAATCTCAGAAATAACATGTTTTTAGGTGTTCTTCAAGAGAAGAAAAAAAGAGAATTTCATTCATGACAGGGACATTTTTATGAAGCATGTTCATTCTATACACTAAATGCTCTCATGAACCTGTGCCATATTTGTACCACAGTCTTCATGAAGAACCATGGAGACCTTTTCTATGGAATAGGTTGCTTTCCAAAGGAATAATTAGAGTTCAAAAAGATATAAAATCACTGGTTTTATTTGTTTTTAAAAGCTTTGTATCCCATAGTACCTACTTTAGTCACCTATTAAGAAGACCTTACTTGAAGTGAACCACATATTTTTCCATTTGCAGATCATGTTTCTTTCTTTTTTTTTTTTTCTTTTTTTTTTTCTTTTTCCTTTTTTTTTAGTTTTTATTTATTCCACATGAAATAGCTGAACAGAGTAAAAAATGTCTTTTTCTATAGCTTATTCTTTATTATGGTGAATTACAGAAGTATAAACCCTTTCTTTTGGCATTTACCAAACATATGAATCATAGTTCAATAGGGGATGTGCTTATATATCTTAGAATGTTGGTAAAATAATGCTCATAGGAAAACAGGGATCACTGAGTGAACTATTAAAATCGATTAAAAAAAAAAATTCCCTTATCAATCCAAAGATTTTAAATCAGAGTATTTCTAGCAGTGTGGCAGGCAGTACAAAAATGCAGAGAGAGATTAGTATTTATTATTATATATTGATTATATATTGATGTCTGTGAAAATTTGGAAGATGAACTTTCCTCTTTGATTGTTTTTTCTGCAGGTAGTGTTTTACCTTTATGGTTAAGTAATAATAGTGCTGTTGCTAGCTTGTAATTATTATTATTATTATTATTATTATTATTATTATTATTATTATTATTATTATTGACAGATAGCACTGCTTTTTTCATTTTTTTTTTTCATTCTTTCAATTTGGTTATTATATTTATTTCTTGTAGTTATTGTACCTAAGAATCGAAAGTCCAAGAGGACACTATATACTGGGTGCAGCATATGACATTATTTATTATGTAGGTGGTTGAAGCTTTTCAAAACTTCACTTCCGAAGAAAAATCTTACATTTCAGGACCCATATGAGGTGTTGATTTAGAAGGTAACCACAGCTAATGTAGTATGAGTGTGATGAAGAGATTGTAGAGGAAAACTTCAAGGTCGTTAGCCAAGTTAAGTGAAACAGACTTCAGGGATAGTGCCCCCTGCTTCCCAATTGTCAGGAAAATGTGATTCCTTTAAGGTACAGAGAATTTTTGCCATTTCATGCTTGGAATATTGCTTTGGGCTTGTTCTTCTGAAGTGTAATTTTTTTTTTTTTAATTTTTTTTTGTCATTTTGATCTGGTTGGCTAGTCAGATAGTGCAAAAATCCAATTTTGAATGGATGAGAGTAATGCTGTATGAGTGAAAAGTTATACCTGTTTCATTAGAGAAGTAAGGTCTAAAGCTGTCTCTCTCCCTAAGCATTTGGGAAAGTCACATAGAGTTTGTCTTTTGTGTTTAGTCCTGTTCTTCAAGGCTTCATCCACAGTCCATGTAGAAAGATGTCAATCAAGATGGAGGGAATGACTGTCTCTATTAATGTGGCTGTCTCCTTTCAATAATTCTTAAATGTCTAAACAGATAGAATAAAGGGAGTTGAATCTCAGAGTCAGAAAATGTAATGATTGCCCATAAACACCCATATCTGCTCTGTTGTGTGACAGCTCTGTGTTTTCTGCTGTAGGTTTCAAAAGGACTTTTAGTGTCTAGATATTACTGTAAATGTGTCAGGACACTGCGCAGAAGAAGAATTCAACTTAACATAAGAATTCCAAGATGAAGGAGATAAAGAAATGCCATTAGATATATATGTATAGATGAGGATTTTTTTATCCACTTGAACATCAAGCAAGTGTACAGTAGACACTCAACTGTATTGTCATTTACTATATTTATTTATCTCATCCACATTACCAGCAAATCAACAAATCTGTTAAGGACTGGCAAGAAATTTGTTCTCGTAAAATGACAAAAAACACCCCGTAAAAAGTGATTGTCATCTGCTTAGATAAGTTATCAGATCCTGAGGCTGGGATCTTCTACAAGATGTTGGTGCAAAAACTGATGGAATACATATGTGCACCTCATTATCCATAAATGAATATTGTTATGGGGAAGGACAGACATAGCTGAAAGGGAAAAAGAAAAAACAACTACAAATGTTATTTTTTTTTTCTTGATTTGGGTAATACTGTCTTGGTACCATATTTAAAATGTGCTAAAGGAAATGTGACTTGATATAATGGAACATAATTTAGTAAAGAGATGGTTTAGGCCAATAACAAGAACTACTACCTGACATTGAGATCTGTACAATTGTGGAAGAGCTTTCTCAAAGAAATTTTAAAAGCTCCTTCCTTGAAGACATTTAAAATTAGAGTAGGAAACATCAGGGAAATATCTGTTTTGACAATCAATGTCTCTTTCTCTCGCTTTCTTTCTAAAGCACCCACAAGTATTGCTGTAATACTTAGGTGCTTCAGGATGGGCTAATGGGACTGTTATCTGTAATTCATATGATTTTCTGGTATTTTCAGTCCTCTAAGTAGCCTGAGCACTTTTGTGATATGGCCCTTGATAATGGGTTTTCTCCATCTGGATAAACATTTCCTAATGAACTCTATCTTGGGAACTGTAACAGCATGTTCTCATAATTTTGTATCACTGTATTTTCTTGGCAGAATTTATAGTTTGCCTGTTGTTTTAATTTGTTGCCAGATTTATTTCTGTAGGCATGTTAGTTTCATGCTTATAAAACCTGTCAAAAATAGTTCATCTTTTTTTTTTTTTTTTTTTTTTTTTTTTTTTAATTTATATGTCTAGTACACATAAGTTAGAGATGTTTAAATGTCAGTGTGAACTACTGGTTACTGAACTGTAATCATGTACAGTAGCCTTAACTCAGAAGAACAGAAGTATTCAGAGTTATGGAAAAGTATGGAGATGGACAACTTTATTTCCACTAGGTTTGTGAAAATGAATAAATAAGTTTATATCCTGAGACTACTTGGTACTTCTGTGTTTTCATGCACCTCAGACAAGTTGCTTTGCTTTGGAAGTATTGACAGTTGAAAATAAATCACCAAGTAAGTCTTGTCTCCAGATAACATGAGGAAAAACAGAAGCAGACATAAAGAGGAATTTGAATGTAGGGGGACTGGTGATACAGAGGAAAGCAATGGCAACATGAAATAAGGGACTCAGGGAAGAAATAACCAAGGTTCTGGGCAAATTTCCCCTTGTATTAATGCTATACACTCAACTTGGATTAAGACTGCTGCTTAATCCAAGGATGTTTATAATACAAATAAAAATATGGTTGTTTTATGATCTCTTTAAACACTGGAAACTTCCAGTTTTTTTGGCCCAGGTTGGGCCATTCCATCTTAGAAAATTAGGGCTGCATCCACCTCTGGACCAGCTCTACCAGTGAACTTCACTAGGCAATGAAGCATCCTCCTCCTCTCACTGCCTGAGCAACCTGTTTGCCCTCAGGCCGTGCTCACAGCCATCCTCCTGCTGTTCACAGCCTGAGCAACTTTGCCTTCAAGCCACTCTTACTTCTTTACCTTGTAGTTATTACTATAAATTGTTTCTCTTTTTGGTCCCTGTCCAGCCTGCCCATCTCGTCCCTTCAGTTTATTGGTAGGTTGACAGCAGTTTTGTTCTCCTTTTCAGAAATATATACCATTTCTCCCTTGTTTCTCAAATCCCACCTGAATATTGTTGCTAGAATTCTTTATATGGTATTAAGCTAGTATACTTTTTCAAAAGTTCTTAGGAAGATGAGATTTTGGTATTTTAAATTTTAATGCATTTTATTAAATCCCTGGAGAAAGGCAAAGACAGCTCAACAATTCATATACATATTATAAAAACTCATAGTGTAGAAAAATGGAAGTTTACAACATTCAGTTTATTCATTTCACTTTCTGCCTGTGTTGAACAGTATTGATTCTTTTCCTTTTCCTTTTCCTTTTCCTTTTCCTTTTCCTTTTCCTTTTCCTTTTCCTTTTCCTTTTCCTTTTCCTTTTCCTTTTCCTTTTCCTTTTCCTTTTCCTTTTCCTTCTCCTTCTCCTTCTCCTTCTCCTTCTCCTTCTCCTTCTCCTTCTCCTTCTCCTTCTCCTTCTCCTTCTCCTTCTCCTTTTATTCTTTTTTTTTTTTTTTTTTTTTTTTTTTTCTCATTGCAAATAGTTTGGTTTAATTCTTTATTTTCCTTGCTTTCCTTTGCTTTCCTACCTTTCAATCTTCTTTCTTCATAAACTTCATTTAGTTTACTACTACTTTAGTAGTAAAAGATAAACCTATCTGTAGTTTATGAGCCTTAACCTTGAATCCTAATATTGTTCTCCCTGGTCTGTGCAACATTATTTCTAATGTTGCAATAATCTCACGATGATTAGGTAATCAAAAGAAAGGAGTATACTTGACTTACTATATTATTACTTTATACAGTAACACTACCATCTTCTGATTCAGTCCTGCTTGCAGCATCCAATTCTCCAAATCCAAGTTTAATTTTTGATTTTGTGTGATGCTCTAAAGTCCTAAAATGTTCTTGTAGGTCTGTTTATGTTCACCTTCTTAGATGCAAGATAATTTCCTACTGTATGTTTTCTGTGTTTCATTTACTTGGCTTAGGTTTTCTGTTCCATCTTCTTCTGTTAAGCTCTCTGCTGTAGGTGCCTTGTAGATTGCCTTGGATCTGATTATATATCTATTCCGGTAACATCGCATCTATCTATCTATCTATCTATCTATCTATCTATCTATCTATCTATCTATCTATAATTTTGATGCTATTAAGCTTACTGTGTTTGTATGTTTGTTTGTTTGTTTTTCTTCAAAATGACTGATATGCTGGCCACTTTTTGGTCTAAAGACTTCATTGTATATGAATGCGTATATGAATATTTAGAGAAAATCAGGATGTCCCAATTTCCAAACATTTTGTTTAATTTTGACACTATTAAAACAGAACACTGTTTATCTAGTATTAAAAAGGTGTGTTTAGTTTTCAGTTGATAATAAATTATTGATCAAATTAGAAGAACAAATTGAAGAAAGAAGTTGAAACTTTATGATCTTTAATTACAGCTCAGCAAATATTGACACTATAATTACATATAAACAGGTTTCTAACTCATGTCAGCCCCTGGGTTTTTATGTTAGCTCTATAAGCTTTTACAAAAGCTATGTCTGAGATTACTTTGTTACCTCCTAATTTTACCTTTGTTTAAAAGCCATGAATTTACTAACCCATGAAAATGACCTTTTGCTCTCTTTTTCTTCTGTCTGTGAAATCTGAAGTATGTTTTTGTTCTTTTGGAAAGACTTATAGCAGTGAGCAAAGCTCTGATCAGTTATTTTAGGTAAGATCTCATCTATACTCTGCTGTTCTGTTAGCAGATTTTGTATTGCAACTCTAAAAATGAAATACAACATGGGAAGTGTAGCTAAAAATTTATCTGTTTTCCTGGTTCTGTGATTTGTTAAAGGGAACCCTGTGATGGCAAGGGCTAAGTAGTAGAAATTATGTTGTAGAAATTGCTTTTCTCTCTCTCTTATATATAAAAACATTTGCAACTTCATGGTAAAAACTGCTGAATGCATTTTATGCTGTGTATTTTTACTATTTTTCAATAATATTATACACTTTTTTTTTTTTTTTACAATATTGTATTATTACAATACACAAGATAAAACTATCAGTATACAGTTCACTATTTTTACATATTTACAAATTTAAACATATACAGATTTAATTATTAGGGACTCATTTTTGTTGGTGGTGGTTCTTTTTTGTTTTCATGGTTTGTTGTTTTTTGAAAAAGAGACTTTAGTAACAGAGCACCGCTATTCTTGGTTGTAAAAATTTTCACAGCATAGTCAAGACTGGAGAAGACTATTGGTTTTAAAAGTTTCAGAGTTTGTTATGTTAGCAAAAAAATGTTTAATTAGCTTCATTTTTTCTTTCTTTTTTTTTTTTCTTCTTCTTTTTTACCTTTGTCTTTTTTCTTTTTGCCTTCATATTCTTCCCTTTTTCTTTTCTTTTTCCTTTCTTTTTCTTTTCTTTTTCTTTTTCTTTTTCTTTTTCTTTTTCTTTTTCTTTTTCTTTTTCTTTTTCTTTTTCTTTTTCTTTTTCTTTTTCTTTTTCTTTTTCTTTTTTTTTTTCTTTTTCTTTTTCTTTTTCTTTTTCTTTTTTTTTTTTCTTTTTCTTTTTCTTTTTCTTTTTCTTTTTCTTTTTCTTTTTCTTTTTCTTTTTCTTTTTCTTTTTTTCTTTTCCTTTTTCTTTTCCTTTTCCTTTTCCTTTTCCTTTTCCTTTTCCTTTTCCTTTTCCTTTTTCTTTTTCTTTTTCTTTTTCTTTTTCTTTTTCTTTTTCTTTTTCTTTTTCTTTTTCTTTTTCTTTTTCTTTTTCTTTTTCTTTTTCTTTTTCTTTTTCTTTTTCTTCTTTTCCTTTTCCTTTTCCTTAAAGGCTAAAGCTTTTCAAAATTAACACTTTCAAAGGTTCGCAAAATAATTACTATCTGGTGTTTAATTGACATCCCTGACAGCTTTTTACATACAAAGCACATGACTACTAGAAATGTTTTCCTGTGCTGTTTTCAGTGAATAGTTAATTCAGTCTCTAATAAACTAGAAAAATAGCTCCTAACATTTTCAGTGCATTGTCATTTATATAAATACTTGGAGGTTATCTGAGGCAGTACCAGCATAGGTTTTTAAGCAACAAAGAAACCAGAACAAACAAATAATGATCAAAATACAAAATTAATTGAGGAGAGGAGTATAATAGAGGCAATATATTTACATTTTAATAGAACATTTGATGGTGTCTTCCTCCAAAGCTGTTTTTAGACGAGCTCATTTCTGGCTGCCTCCTGCATTTAAACTTAGGGGTGTGGAAATAAATTGTCAGTTGTTAATGAATTGGAGTGGCCATTGAGGTGCCACAGGGCTTTTCACTGGGTTTGTTTTCATCTGCTCTCTGTATTGAATCTTTGAGAAGGGGGACATAATGAACTAGGAGCTGATGAGAGAACAGAAGCTGTGTCACAGGACAGTGTTTGCAAGCACTGCCCTTGCCCTGCTCTGGATCCCATGAAGGGACTGTGCCATCCTGTGCCATATCCAGGTGGTTTTGGGGAGGCTGGAGGCTTCTGGGAGAGGACAAGATGGGAAAACAGAGTCCTTCAGGCTACAGCAGAGCAATGCTAGCTATGAAAGTGAAAAATAGGCTTTAGACATGAAGTTCAGGGCAGGCTTTGGAGGGAAGGCAGGGCAGGGGCAGTCTGAGTGTTGGGTTTGAAAACCAGGGAACTCTGCATGGAATGGGCAGCTGCTGACAGTCGTAGAAGGAGGTGACAGGTGGTCCTGTGAGCATTAGGGGAGGAAGAAGCTCCCTTGCACACACAGAGTCCATAAAATGGGCTTGAACATAATGAAAAAATAAATAAGTTATGGCAGATACTTTAATCATAGCAGATCACAATGTGTAAATAGCACTCTGTTACCCATCTCTCAGTACTTGTAACAAGTTGGTGAAGGGGATATGTAATTAACCTAGCCCTTAGGGTATGGTTTGCAGTCTTGCTGTTGCCAGCAAGTGGGTGCCCAGCATGCAGGAGAAGTTGCATCCAGATAACTGCAGAGCAACCCCCAGAATATTGCATTTAAGGGTAGATGTACAGCTTAATTGTCCTCTAAAGAGGGAAATGAGGAATCAGAAAAGGAGATTAAGTATTAGAAAAAGAGTGCTAGTTGGATACAAATGTCTTTTAACTAGTACTGTAAAAGCTGGTGGGATTTGCCTCAATAATACTTCCTATTTTCCAGCTTTGCTTCCTGTTATTTCATGTTTAAGTCCTGAGATGATTGGTGTGGATTACCACAAAAGAGGTCAAAGTAGGTTTAGTAATAGAAACATACTTCATGGCCTATTCAAGTTTTATGTAAAATATTCAGGGCTGTCCCCACAAAATCTCAAGTCAACATCAGCACCTGGGGGAAGTAAATGATGAATTCAGAATTTTAAAACAGTCGTGCCATATGCACCTGAGCAACCTGACAAGCACATTTTTTTACATATGTGATCCAGCCTGCAGTTGATGAGTGCCAGAAAACAGAGAAAAGGCATTTCAGAGAGATGTTTTATAGTCATATGAAGATGAAAGATAATTTGTTACTGAATCTTCTCTGTAGTAAGAGTAACTGTAAAATGAGATGGAATTAAAAATCCCTCAAATTTTTATTGATACTGACAGCTGGGACTGATCATATGGACAAGATCTGATCATCATATAGGTGCTATTCCTTTTGTCCATCCAAAAGGAACAAGACTGGAAACTTCAGAGAACTGCATAACAGAATACACAGGGAAAAGATTTCC
Source organism: Aythya fuligula (assembly GCF_009819795.1). NCBI lineage: Eukaryota > Metazoa > Chordata > Aves > Anseriformes > Anatidae > Aythya > Aythya fuligula. The sequence goes on from NC_045560.1 coordinate 23,234,243, forward strand.
AGAGTGCTACCTTTTCCTATGTGGATTCAAGATTAGAAGTTTTCTAAGCTTGAATGCAATAAGGTTTTATTATTAATTTTTTTTTCAAAATTTTCTTTCTCTTACAGTTTCTTTCTCCATGATTCTTGTCTATTTTCCAAAAAGCCAGCAGTTGTGTGTTGTATACAAAGACTTTATAATTGCACGGGTCTGCTGATAGAGCTTCAATTCTTTCCCAGAAAAGCTGGACTGTGATTATTTCTGACAAAGTGAACTTAACTACAGTGAACATATTTTACTACAGATAGAAAATGTAGAATGCTTGCTAAAGCAACATTTGGAATTGAGATGAAAAAAATGTTTTATGGCACTGCAATAAAAAGAATGTGCCACTGGATTTTTTAAAATGTACATGAAAGCACTTCAAAAATGTAATCACAGACACATTAAATATTAAAATTATATAAAAATAAATTTTATATGACATACTTATAGCTTATATGCTTATATATATATACATACTTATATATACCTTTTATTCGTAAAGCTCATATTGTTGTAAAATCCTGAAATGTATGCGTAGAAATAGAAATTCAAAAAAATCCTCATCTGAGAAAGGAAATGCAATCCAAAAAGTGATATAGGGTTAATTGTAGGTCATGCCTGATGTAAACATCTACTAGCTGAGTCTATAACCTTGTGTTATATTTTTAGTTGGTTGAAAGGAAGAGCAACTTGGATGGCTTATATCCAACTAATTTTTTTTAAATGCCTACATGAAATGAAGTTCCTCATAGATAACGTGACTATATTGACTAGGCCTTTGATGACTACAAAAGATCCCTTGGGTTCACAAGGTGCAATAGATGTCTGGACTGTAGATGCCTACACTTGGTTTGATGGATTCTACCACTGTCCTCTCTTTCTCTCTTTCTCTCTCTCTCCCTCTCTCTCAAATCTCTTTAATGCTTCTCTATTCTGTTTCGTTAGCTGTCACAGTTCTGTGAGTCTGGGCTACAAGAAACCTGATTTTTTGTTGACCCCTTGTGCTGTAGATGTTATTTATAGGATTTGTTCAAAGCCAACATAAAGTGCTACTGTTCTTACTTGAGCACTATTAATATGTTCTTTCAAAACTGCTTTTCAGTTAATGTGCCTTATCCTAAGGAGGGCAGTGTAGCTATCTGATAACCTCAGAAAAAAACTTCCTTTGAGAATTAGCTTAATGAAAAGAAAGGCAACAAAAATCACATTTCTATCATTTTGTAGTAAGAAAAAAACATTACTGAACATTACGATATACAGTATATTAATTTTTAGTCTTGCATTAAACTTTTCTTATAGGTCATTTGTTTCATATATGGCAATTCCTATGCAAAAGAAAAGCACTTCATATAGTGGATTTTGAATATTTTCCCTGGAAAATTTGTCCTGCTTTTGACTTAACAATTATAATTTGCATGCACTTTTTCATCAAAGAAGCAGCCTTCTTTGTCATGGTACAAATGTAAAAAAAAGAAAAAAACGTGAAGGTCCGGGTATGAATTTGTTTCTCCTTTTAGAGTCAGAACATGTTTTTGAAATTTTGATGTTTAATATAAATTGCACACTGAGATGAAAGTAAAACAGATTTCAATCAACCTGATTTGCCTCTCCTTTGTAACTGAAAAGTTGTTGTTAAAGTGCAAAGAAACAAGCATGTGAAAGTGGAATTCACAGCGGACTTTTATATTGGTGGAATCATGTCATTTTGAGTTCTATAATCTGTGGGTAAGGGTGTAAGTTTCTGATATATATTTTCTGAAAAAGCCAACAAAAGCAAATTTGAACACAAATTTGAACACTTCATATGTTACCAGTTCTCGTGGTCTGTGATAGAGCCTGGAAGTTTTTATTTGGACTACTTACTTGTCACTAGTACTGTCATGCTGAAACTTTTCTCCCTCAGCATCCATTCTCTGGAGCTTAGCAAAACCCCAGCCTCTGGCCTTCTGTAGAGGTACATCTAGACTTCTACAGTGACTGTTTCTAGTACTGTGAATAAAGACATTATAAATAGTCTTCTTCATATTTTTTTTTTCATTGTGTTGTGTGGTACAATACTGAAGTAGTATTAAAAGGTAGACAGTTGTTTGCAGCTGAAATTGCAAACTTGTAGTACAGATATCATAGCCAATTCCTTTACTAAATTGTTATAAATAGTACGTTTTCATTTAGTGTATCTCAGTTTTAAGTAAAATGTGTTATCTATGTGTGTTTATTTTTGGGGGTCTATGCATATATATGTGTGAAATTGGTTAAATATGCCTTTAAAACTATTTAAAAAGCTTATTAGTTCCCCAGTTTAAGAAGTGTTTTATATACATTTTTTTGAGTCCTGGAACACTAAGTTTTAGCTTAACTTTTGTCATTAAGTTACAACATACCGAAATGTGTAATTGTAGTGGAAATGTATATGCATGCTTATCAGTTGTGGCCAGAAGATACACACAAAATTAATTACTAACAACCAAGAAAATAGATAAATAAGGTTGCTGACTAAACTACATCTAATCTATTAGAGTCCTGCTGCATATTGCCAGCTGAGATGGTCATTTGCTAAACTGGCCATATTATTCCTTGAGTGGTAAATTGTATGGATCAGCTGGATTTAGTTATTCAAAAAATATCTGGAAGAATTATCTTGTGGAAAGCACAGTGTACATCAGCCTATATAAGGGAAATTAATCCTGAATATTTCAAATATGGTTGGAAGGTAGTTAAGGAAGTTAAGAAAATTAAATATCTACCTTGGTAACTTTTCATTCAAAGATGAGTGAAATATGGTTTGAAAATGATTCTTAAGTAGTAATTGTTATAAATTTAGTTCAATATCTTACAATATTTGAGTTTCAAGTAACTAACGTAAAATCGCAGCCTACCTTTTTCATGTAATATAATGAATGGCATAGGACAAGTGTCTACTTAAAAAACGAAGCTTACAAAAAGACAACACATCATTGTAAGAACTGAAAATCTTCACTCCAAATCTGAACCAGAATAAGAGAAGTGGTGACAGTATATCCTTTCCTGCAGTGTCTTTCTCAAGAGGCAGAATTCCTTTCCTCTATTCCCTTCCTTCTCCTTTCCTCCTTACTGTCCTCCTTCCTTTCTCCACCCCTTCATCCCATGTCATAGCTGATAATGCATATATACAAAACTATATTTATCCTGGCTATGAAGTGTATAAATCCTACAAAAAGCATGACCCCAGGAGTAATATTTCTGCCTGCTGTTTTTCTTCCCAAGTAATGTCTTCATTGAGTTCCCAGAAGTAATGCTCTGAAGAAAGGAGTTCTACACACATGGCATTGACCTTTCTGTGGTCTTGCCCTGCTTTAAAACAGGGTGGTACTGCATGCTGAGTGCATACAGAGGTATTTCCTAATGGACACACTGTCACAAGATTCCTTCTTTTAAGGGTGTGTATGTTGAAGTCATATCATGAGGAAATGATGCAGGGGAGATATGTCTTCTTGTAGAAACTGCAACATATTTTCTTGAAAGAGACTGTCAGTTATAACTCCAAGGATGTGTGACAGGTAAAAAATCTAGATATACATCGTATTTTTTATTGACAGCTCTTGCAATATTGTACATAAATATTCAGTGCTCCTCCCACAGACCCACCTTAAAAAAAAAAAATAAAAAAAAATTAAAAAGAAAGGTTAAATAAGGTATAAATAAGGTTATTTTTTAGGAAGCCAAACTTCCCTAGAAAATAAATTTCTAACCCTTGTTATTGTGGAAAAAGTTTGGAAGTAAGAGTTGTAAGCTCTTTCTTTAGAAGGTAAAGGATAGTCAGTTATTATCTTTAAATCTCATGACTTTTAAGTCAATTTTGTAAGAACAAAATGGGATTTGATAATATTTTTGAATATCCCTCTGAACACAGAGGACTGGCAATGTGACAGTCCTTTGATTCTTGAGGGTCTCCTGAGGTCTTCAGAGAGATAATATTACATTATTTGCACTGAAGCTGTATAGGTTTTTAAGCTCTGTGTTTCAAACATCAAACATCGTCCATGTTGATGTTTGAGGTTTTGTGATATATATTGCTGTGGTAGTGCACAAAATTGGTAGCTACTCTGTGAAGCACACCTCACCCACATCTAATATACCATACAAAATATACTTAAAATAGCACAAATGAACTTGTATGCAGTTGGTCTGGGAATATTCAGCATCGTATGGTATTTGTTTTTATTTATTTATTATTTTATTAACCACTTGCTAATACAACATAGATGAGTAAAATTGCTTTCTAAAGTAACTGCATTTTTAAAAGAAAGCTAGGCTTCTGTCACTTGTGGTTTTAATGATGACATTTTTCAGTAAGATTATTGTTCTATCAGCTGTGGAGAAACAAGAAAGTTTATTGTTTTTCTTTTCAAGTGTTTGTATTCCTTTATATTGTTTTCTGTTTGTATTGGCAGAAGAAAAAGTGCTTTCTACTAGGAGGCTAATACCCCAGAAAAAATAGTCAGACTGGTTTTAACAGCTCAGATGTCACAAATGAGCCTACTTTTCTGTGTGCAATAGTTGGATACTGATTGTGAAATATACTGTTCATGTCTTTACACTCCAGGATAAAAATAGGTGTAAAAGTCAACTTTTACCTAAGAAAGAGATGAAATTCTGAGCAGCATCATGTTTTATGATGAATTGCCAATACCATTAATAATATAAACTGCAGATTAGGTATAAATTAGAAAGTTACTGTGTATAATTGCTAATTTCTTAGCTGTTCTAACAAGTCGTAAGTGTATTACCCAAAGAAGGAGAGGTTGGGAATAGGGTGGGAGGACTGAAGCTGTGGATAGGAAGTTCCTGTTACAACAAAACAATTTTACTTATATCAGCATGATGCTGACTTTATATACAGGTCTCACTTAAGAGTCTTCTGTAGGCTCTAACAGCTTTTTAAGGTTAAATGTCCCATGACTGTATTAAAACAAAATACATATCTCCTTAGAACATGTACACAGACAGGCAAAGATGATGTGCTGTTTAGAACTTGGTATAATGTGTTTCAATATCTCACTTTGTACAGGCACCACATAAGAATTCATGGAAATGTTCTGATTACTTTATTTGGACCTCCTATGTTGTTTCTCTTTGGAAGGGAAAAACTATTTTCCTGGAAGAACTGTAGACTTTTGTCTGAGTCTGTAAGCACAGTTTCCGTGATGACCCTCTTTCTCCCCAATCCTCTATAGGTTCATGCTGCCTGCCCATCCCAAACTCTGCTCTGCCAGCTTTGTATTTGTGGAGTGAAATTTTTACTGCACTTAATTTTTCTTTCCTCACCCCTTTGACCCTCAACAGCTCTTGTGAGAGATTTATACCAACTTCGTGGCTAGGTCTTGGGAGAGGCAGAGAATCTTTTTCTCCCTTGTCAGAGCTCTTTGTATCTTAAAGAGCAGTCATTGCAGTGGCATGACCATTCTCATGATGAGGTTGTTGTTCTGCTCATTGTGCACTGTTGTAAAAGGTTAACATATCTCCCTAATCCCTCTTCACTCTGCTGCTGCTGAAGTCAAATTTGTATTTCCACAAAACCAGTGACTAAGTTCCACAGACTGCCCAATTTTTATGCTGCTCCTTCCTGGGCAAGGTTGCACAACCCCTAAAATATTGATTTTTCAAGGTTCACACACCTTTTTAGAGAACAGGAGTTGAATGAAGATTGTGTTGTACCTTGCTCTGAGTAATTCTTACAGTACTGCCAGATGTCAGCATATTAATTTTCCTGTCCAGGTAGATTTTAACTCATGTAAGTCAGCTGCATGTTTTGGAAATTATTCCAAGCATATTTTTATAATTTGGTCTACTGGTTATTTGAATGCATATTGTTCACATGCAATTCAGAAGTTTCATGAATCCCTTTGCCCCGATCCTTTTCTGAACAAGCCAAAATGTGCATCAGTGTGGGCCAAATCCTGCCCAGGTGAGCAGTGAATGTATATAAACTAGTTCTGAGCAAGCTTCATTCATTGGAATTCTTTCCCAGTACACAATGATCTTCTACATGATAAGTAAATCATAGTAAAAATAGGGCCTGGTATTTAAAAGGTCAGACATGCAAGTGTGCATGCAGAGATGTATGTGAATTTGCATTTGTAACTTCATTATGTTCTGCTATGGATCTTCTGCAAAAATGATCAATTTGATAAATTAATGGTTGTTGAACTGTAGTCATGTAAATCGTGCATACAAAGCAGATGTGTAAATAAGTGTACCTTTTCTGTCCACACATTTTCTTCTAAACCTCATGGAAACCAGAAAATTTTATTTCTCTCATATTCAGATTTCATATTTCTATTTCTGGTCTTGAAGCATTTTCTCTCTTGAAATTCAAGACAGTTATAAAAGTGGTCATAAAATTTTAAAGAGCGTAAAAAAACTATTAGAGTATCATGAAATAGAATTAAAACAATTGATTGAAAAAGTTATTTTCTTATGTCTTCTATTTCACCATCAACAGCATCACTTGTATTCTCTATTAAAAGTGGACAAAGATTGTTATGCGTCTTTAAACTGTGGAAAAGAGGTTCTGAATCTTATTTATTTTTGTTTTCAAGAAGTGGTCTGACCTCAAATCTGTGTGTAGGTTTCACTTAGCTAGCTTTCTTCCTGTGTAGGAGTGCAGGTGAGTAAATAAAAGCAGGCTGTAAGAGATGAGCAGTTTAATATTCTGCAGGTTTTTTATATTAAAAAAAAATATATATTTATAATGATTAAGAAAATATGAACTCTCAGCAATGGCATTTCTGTTAGACTACAAGCTTTAATTCTCTTTCCCCTTCTTAATTTCTTTCTCAGTTGAATAATATCAAATGTAATATCAAATGCAGATTGTCTTTTTTAGAGTCACACAGAATGAGTTCTAGACATTTTATGTTCTAATGTTTCTGTTGGAGAATAAAATAAAATTGAAAATATGCTCAAATATTTTTTTCCAGTAGTTAGTGTTCTAGTAAGACTATGTCTTGATGTAAGGCTATCCTGTAAGACAATCCTGTAACACTTCTTGATGCATAGGAATTTCTTGTATAATACTTATATTAAAATGTGTTTGTGTTGTGGTTTAACCCAGACGGCAGCTAAACACCACACAGCCGTTTGCTCCCCCTCCCCCTTCCCTCTCTGGGACTTTCTCCTTTTCTCCTATGTCTCTGTCTTCCCTGATTTTTTTTTTTTTTTTTTTTTTTTTTGTGTATGATCGGTGAGCTTTTCTCAATGACTAGGAAATTTAAAGAAGCAGAAATTCCGTAATAAAATAAAATGGAGATTGGAGTTTAATAATCAAAACATGAAGCAAGACACGTTATTCATGTTAAATTAATTATTACATTGAATCAGTTTTGGGGGATGTAGGAATATATATTTTGATTCAACAGAAACTAATTTTTGTCTTTTTTTTTTTTTTTCTTTCAAAAGTGAACCAGAAAAAAAAACATTATTTGCCAAATTCTAGTTAGATCCTCTTCTGCTTATTACAGATAACCAAGACTTGGAAGTGCTCAGCAACTAATTAATTAAATTTTATAAACCTAAACCAGAGTCTATTTTTTCACTTTTTTTTGCCTTGTCAAGATGTGCCATTCTACATACTTGCACCCTTGCTAGCTTTATTAATTTTTACATGGCAACAGTGTTCAGATCTAATTTAAGTGAATAAACATGTAAGAGTCAAATATATGAAAAATGGCAATGATCCACAACATAAAAATTTGGATAATTTATTACAAAAATGTCACATGAATCATATTCTTATTTTGTTTGTCCATCTAAAACAAACCAAGTAATATAATGGTGTGTATTCAGATGTATAATTTAAATTGGATATGATTTATATGAAACCATGAGCTGATTCTTAGAACCATTAATTAATTCTAAGGGAGGAATGGAAGTATAATAGACACAATTAACTTTAGATTTATTGAGTTACTGAATTTCATCAGCCTACCTGAAACTATTCATTTTATTTTATTACTAAATGTGACTTTTTATATTCGTTTCTTTACCAAATTTGATATAACACTTTATGGGAAATCTGCATTATATTTTCTCTGTCTTTCCCACAAGCGTGCTCCAAATATACTTGCCGACTTGTGCTCAACAATGTAGGTTCCATATGATCTCCATCAAACTATCCAAAAGCTTTTGCATATATGTCAGTTTCCTTTTCCTCTTCACTGTCATTGTATTTGTCTGTGGAATTATTAACAATTGAACCAGTTTTGAAGAATCAAGAGATAAAAACAGATGGTGAGAAGCACTAGAGGTTGATCAGATCACATGAAGCATATTCCTCCCATATGAAGTGAAGAGATAATAAACACCTGAAGATAATCTATTCTCTTAAAGTTTGTGAAGTATGATTAGGTGTTAAACCCAAGCAAGCTGGTACAGACAAAGTTCTCAGATTTGAATAACAGGTGATGGAAAGGTTTGAATCATTAAGTCAAGTTACTCTCAGTTATCTGTATTTGCAATTTTGATCAATAAAATTGTGATAAATATTCTGTAATAAAGGTATTTGTGTAAACATCTTGTCTTGACCCATTCTGAACAAGAAGTCCTGCTGGCTTGGTTTTCACAGATGGTATTTTTCATGGAAAACTGGATTCTTCAAGAAGTACTGCATGATAAGTCTCTGTAAAATCAGCATTTGGGTGCATTGATGTTGTACATAATTTACTGACTATATTTTATATATATCTAGTTAGAAAGCACTAATAATGTTGGCCTATATCTTTAGCTTCCTTCTCTTTATAGCTTCTTACCTTTTGTCTTGTGTTATTTTCAAATATTTCAGTCTTCTTTCTGGAAAAAAAAAAATAAAAAAAATAGGCTGTTAAAGTTATATTTAAATTTATTGTGTTATAATTGTTTGTTTATTGAATCTGAAAAATAATAACGAAATAATGAATATTGTCTTTGTTGTCTGATTTGTTTTTGAATGCTCTTATATGATATTCATTGAATGTAGCTAAATGCATCTGGCAAGTACCTTTTTGGTTTTACATTGTGTTTGTGGGTTGCCTAGTAAGCAAATTCCAGGTAGGTGAAACTGTAAATTACATGTTTGGATAGAACAAGATTGCCAAAGAAAGTACGTGGCTCTTGTTCAGGTGTTGGTGTTCACTCATTACTTGAAACTAATCTGCTATAATCATTTACTTTATCAAGCTGTAAATCCTGTAATTACACATTCTAATCAAGGAGTAGTTTCCCAGGATGTATCCTCTTCTTTAATTTGTTGTTTGTTCCTCTGTTCAGATATGCTTCTGTTTTGTTTGCTTTTAAATCTGTTAACATTGTCCACTGTCAGCACCTTGATTCTTTTGTTAAATCAGTCTTCTCTAGCATCTTTATATCTAAGGCCGTGCTTGCTGTTCATTCATCTACCCTTGTTTACTTATATTGTATATATTAAATGCAATAATAAATGTAACATAGGCACTCATTCTTTGTTACCGTTTCTGGATCATTTAGACTATATTTCTTACCTGATCAGTACTCAGCAGTCTAACCAGTTGCATAAATAAATATTCAAGTGTAATTTTTCTTTCATTGCCGACCATTGAATGCATATAATAATTTTGTTAATCAGTTCACATTACCAACCAAATCTTTTGGTTTGTTGATAAGATATATAAAAAGCAGTAATCACAATTTAGATATTCTGAGTCCACCAAAGAAGAGCTAATATTATTAAATTAGAATTCTGTCAAAATTTGTTACTATTGTTAAAATGTATGAATGAGCTGTTTTATCTCTGTGAGGCAATAATACAAACATTAGAAAATGATCCTTTCAGAGTTAAGGAAAAGGATTTATCAGTTCATAAGCTGTGAAATGCTAAATGTTCTTTCTTCAGTATGAGTGAAAAAAAGAAAGCTATCAACTGTCAGGGCTGAGTCTACCTTCTTCACTTTCAAGTTTTAGTGTTGTGAAAAAATGCTGCTCTCAGTCCTTGGGTCTGAAAGCCACATATAAAAGGAAAGAGCAACCCTTTCACCTTGTGTTTTCATTCCTCCAAATTAAACTACCTTAAAATGTCAGTGTCTCCAAAATCAGACAGTATTTTCCTGCTTCTTGAAAAGACATCCTATGCAAGTGCTGACCAGTTTACCTGATTACTGAAGGTAAGAAAATGTTTCAGTAATTTGAAATTTAACATTTAAAATTTATACAAAACCTATTCTTAACAAGCCCCCAAAAATCAATAATAATATTAGGAAATGATACAATAACTGCATAGGTTTGATAAAAACATGTCGATTTCAGATGGCATAAAACAAACCGTTAGACTAGTGTCATCAATGCTAGATTGAACTGTGATTGTTTTCTATCATATTTCATACGTCTTTTTTATTATTATTTTAAATAATTTATTTTTATTTTAAGTGTTATTTTTGTGTATGTATTAGATTTTTTCTGTGTATATAACACCTGAGCCTGAGACAATTTCATTGTTTTACTGCCATTGTTTTACTGAATGGCAGAAAAATTCCTGACAGAAAACTGCATTAGAACAGAGTTAGGAATGCTTGCCTCAAATATATAATGATTAAACTTCAAGCAGAACGGTATGGAGTACCTGCCTATGGCAGGGGGGTTGGAACTGGATGTTCTTTGAGGTGTCTTCCAACCCAAGCCATTCTATGATTCTGATATTGTGTGATGCATGCAGTGATTTGAATATGTGAGGTATTTAACTCCAATGAGGGATTTATAAAAATTTAATTCTGAAGCCCATTTGCACCTCAGCAAACTCTAGACTACAAAAGCCCATTCCATTGTGTTGTGAGCTGCACCAGAAGGCCACAAAGTACCATCAGTATATAGCAAACAGCTTTTAATTTACAGTTGTGTTTCTGTTTCTGAGCATTGTAACTTTGTCAGAAGGGACCTGATGGAGGAAAATCAATCCTTGAGTTCAGATACTTCAATCCTCTGAGGGCTGCTTTTACAGTTTGCAATGTAGGCTGTGCCAATGAAGGTGGTCATAAGGGAGCATCAACCTACACCTGCTGTCCTCCTAGACCTGTGCAGCTGGAAAACGCCCAAAGCATACCAACACTTATGCCACAAGACTTCAGTGAAAGCTATTCACACACAACGCAACTTCAAACTGTAAATGTCACACAATTGAGAGAGTTGCTGGAAGAACTTTTCTGTAGGAAAGGAGTGATGAGGTCATTTTTGACATGATGCGTTTCTACTTCATCTTCCTGAACTACTGTCTTGAACTTCTGTAGTTTGGGTTCTAATATCCTCATATACAGTCTCCAAGATTTCAACTAAAGAAACTGTATAGAATGACAATTAGGGTTCTCCTGACATATGCTGTTTGTAAAGGTATATGTTTCAATACATTATCATTACACTTTATTTTTTTCTTCCTGAGTGCCTCTTTTCATAACACTTGTAAGTGGTTAATACCTTTGACACCTTACAGCTGTGCCACTTTTGCTGGCAGGGGTGTTGGAACTAGATTATTTTTAAGGCTCCTTCCATCCCAAGCCATGCTATGAGTCTATGATATGATTTAGATCAGGTATTAGGAAGAAATTATTCACTCGGGGGGTGGTGAGACACTGGCACAGGCTGCCCAGAGAAGCTGTGGATGCCCCATCCCTGGAGGTGTTCCAGGCTAGGCTGGATGGGGCTTTGAGCAACCTGGTCTGGTGGGAGGTGTCCCTGCCCATGGCAGGCGGGTAGGAATTAGATGATCTTTAAGGTCCCTTCCAATCCAAACTATTCTGTGATTCTATGAAAATGTCCACTGAGTTCAAATTAGTTGCCAACTTACAAAAGGCAATATTGAATATCACAGTGTAAGTTTGCCTTCTGGAGGAAGCCATGCTAAAAACATGTATTTAACATACATTCAGATTCTTTAAAAAAAGGCACTCAGAGTATGCCTGAGGTACTTACGCACTGAAGAGAGGGTGCACAACTCTGCTGAGGTTGTTGGGGAACACGGAGAAGGAACTAGATATTTTCTTCAGTCATTCAAATCTAACCTTCTCTTAATGCAATCAATAGGAGGGACAAATTTGCATGATGATAACCTCACCAACAGTGAGTTTTTCAAAGGGTTAATATTATGAGGAAAGCCTTTTAAAATATTGTATTGTGTAATTTCTGTTGATATTTTTTCCATAACCCTCAAATGTGTAGAAATATGATTATACTTTCCTGTAATTACTGTCCAACATCAATATTTTAATAAAAATTTCCTTATTTGGGGAAGAAAATATATGTTCAATAATACATCTGTTTCTGCTATATTATTTTATTATTTGGTGCATAATTTCCATGTGCATTTTAACAAAATGCAAAACTGCATAGTCAGAGATCATGTATTTAGTCTTCTGGATTCAGTAGATTGTAATATGTTTCCTAAGTCTTAAGTGACAATGGTGAAGCATAAAATGAATATTTATTTCTTTCCACTTTTTGCTTTGTGTGTATTTCACCTCTTTTAAAGAGGTCAAATCCTCCCCAGGGAGCATTTGAGAATAGCATGAGAAATGCTGTTTATTAGCTGCAGCCTTCTGTCTTTTACATATGGTGTAAAAAAAATCTGTATTTATAACAGCTTTAGGAAAGACTTTAGCTATAAATTAACCTGTTCACTTCAGAATGATTTTTTCTATTTCACTGGGAAAGCACAAGTTACATTGAAATTGATTTTATTTTGATAGAACATTTCTCCCATTTTTAGGCTGGATCCCCATCTCCCCATCACTGCAAACATTTATCTTTTTTATTATTATTATTTTTGTTTATTTATTTTTATTAATGCCAAATCTTTGAGGCCACCTGTGTGCATAAACTTATGTATATGTGTAAGTGTTTGCACAATTTGGTCTGTGATCTTTTGAAAATGTTCTAATTCTAAAATACTTGTCTTGCAGATGCAGTATGAAGTTATGCACATTGCATTTAGCCTTTGTCATAAGTTTCTTTACTCTTGTCGTAGCTAGGCTTCCTGGAGGAAAAAAAAAAAAAAAAGTAAATTAAGCCTGTAGCTAAGAAAGGTAATGCTATGTTCTTTCAGAACTTCTGGGATTTCTGGAGGACCTCTGGGGATGCTGTGACAAACTTTCTACTGATGGCTTCTGCCAGAAAAGGGCAACTATGGGCTGCTTTGACTTCTTGCAAAAGATCTGGCATCTCTGATGAGCTCTGGCAACTATCCCTGACAAAAGAGGGTCTGGGGCTTTTGCTACAACCGCCTCCTAGTTACAGAGGATGGAGCAGGCTTGCAACAGGTGCTGGGGAGAGGCCTGTTTGAAAACCAGGAATTGAGAACACTTTCCAGTGCATAGCTAATAGAGACAGCTGAAAGATGCAGGAGTTTGTACAGGAGGTGGCTAGAGACTGTACCTGTGCTCAACAGTGGTGGTGATCAACCACAGGATGGGGTGTTCAGCACCCATAGGAACAACTACCCTAGAACAGCAGAGGCTTTGATCCAGACTGGGCTCTGGAGAAAAGATGCAGGTCTGGGACTGTGGGAACATGATATCCCTCACTGGAGACAGGGAGATTGTCTCCTTCCATGCAGGAGATGTGGACTGCATGGGCATCCTAAGAAATATGTTTTGGTTAGAGTCACTGAGGATTATTATTGCATTACATTCTCATTGCTGGAGATATGGTGTCATTTTGGAAGTGTTTGAAGTACATCTTCAAGAAAAATAGATATTTTGAGTTTTCTTCAAAGATGAGGAGTTTTCCAGAATTATTAGCCTCTTATAGAAACTAGAATTATTTTCATATTTGTGATGTTCACAACAGTCCTGTTGGGGATCTGATGAACTGAATTCGTTTAAACAATCAGCACAGAAACTTCTAATTCACCTTGTAAATACTATCATTAGCTTGTATTTCTATCTTACCACGGAAAGTTGAAAACTATGGAGTGATGTGGTACTGAATGACAAAAAATATTTGCTTTTTGGACTAGTATTGGTCTTTTAAGTGAAGCCATCACTTGTTGCAATAAGGAACTCCTCCTCTTGCCTGACCTCTTCTTACATACTGACAGAGGCCAACAAAGCTAAATTTTTCTTGGTGTTATGAAACATAGATCTTTCTTGTCACTTAATTTGCCATGTCCCTAGCAGTTTTGTCTTATCTGTATTTGTTTCTTCTGATAGCAGTTGTGGTGTCTGCTGAATTTTTAGAGAAAACATGGAGCGTGTCACAGAGCCTCACTGAATTTCTTGATTGTGAGAACTGCAAAATCTTCAGCAACTCCCCTCTTCAGTTGGTTGAACAGTTGTGACTTCTGTTTTGATGCTGGTGGCTGCAAGTTTTTTGGTTTTCCTGATCCCTCCTCCCTTCCCCCCCCCCCCCCCAAATTTTTATTGTCTCGTTATTTCAAATCACAATGCCTTTTAGCTAACCTGAGTCAGTTATCCTCTTGCCTGTATTTATCTGATAGTCTACTGGATTTTCAGAATTAGGCCTCCCTTTGGATTCTGCTTTTTTCAGGGTCACTAAGATTTTGTATTGCTTTTGATCAGGTATAGTGGGATTCTTTAGTAATTTGGTTCTTTGGGTTTTAATATGACTAGCAACAGCAGGTTGTTCTGAAAACACAAAGAGGTTATCTGTTTTCCAGGATTCACTTACTAGTCAGTTGATAATGATGAATACTCTGGTATTTCAGCAGCAGCTATGAAGTGTCCTACCTACTTGTGGGTTTCATGAACCCTTCTGAATGGGTGGTACAAGCAATATTTACCTGAGTTCCAATTCTGAATTTAATGCTGTGGAAGAAACTGAAATCTTCTTTACATCAAGCTGCCTTTAATACAAGCTTCAAAGTATAGCCCCATTCTTTTCAGTTGCCAGTATGGGTCTGCAATATTCAGAAGGAATGACAGCCTGACTGTTCAGATTGCCTTACCCTGGTAATGCCAAGCAGGACAACATTTTACTTGCATTGGAATCAGTATAAGCTTTGTAAAAAATAAACCCCAAAACATTTAACTGTGGCTTGCACATTTGGTGAAAGCAGCAGGACTTCTTTCATTCAAAGCATTGTGGTGCCTTTATTCTGCCTCTGCATAGGATTCCTCACTAAAGCTTGCTTTCAGGTTGTTTGCTTGCCTGTCTGAAAGCACCTAGATTTGTGCTGTTCATCTGGTATTAATCTTTTGCATTTAGTGCCCCTGATAATGAGGAAACCTCAAAATTGTGGGGGTTGCTATGGATAAGCAGCCAGAAGGTTTGATGCCTTAGCCAGGCTTTGAAGCTTTCTTTGATCTCTCCAACATTGCCTTTCACTCTAGTAGTGTTCCCAAATCCATCTAGTGACTCTGGACCTGACTTTTTTTCCTCCCTTTTTCAAGACAGCTTCTTCCCTTCCTCCTAGAGCTTTGATTTTCTGATCACAGAATTGCTCCCTGCCTCTCTTGGAGACAAGATGTTCAGGGATCTCTTTCTTTTCTCTCTGGAGAAGAGAAAACCTCAGAGAATAGATGTTCTGGAGTAACCAGAGGTGGCAGTTAACATGATGGTCTCCTGCAGACTTGACAGCCAGTGTGCCAGCTGCCACAATGGAGCATTTGATCATTCTTTCTTTATTTATATCCTTTTTTAATTAGTCTTTGAGTCCATATAGTTTTGGAAAGACTGATTTTTTTCATTCTGAGACAATGAAGAATGTCTTACTAGGCAAATGATTGGACTAATTTAAGATGCTGTAACTTGGATATATTTAGAAACAATTTCAGGGCTGTATTTGGTGACTTACATGGGATGAAAGACAGCAGACAGGATCATTCAGTATCTTTTGTTATTCATTCAGTAGCCTTTATTAATCAGAATGTCAAGCCAGATTATGGAGGAATTCCTTCTGCATTTAAAAAGAAATAGAGAAAGGAGTAACCTCTAGTCCTATAGGAAACGTAAACTTTTTTTTTTTTTTTATAACACACGTTAAATCATTCTGTTTCAATCTGTGCTTCTGCAATGCCACTGCATTCAAAGATGGCATAGTCTGAAAGCAAAATTTGACCTTCCATTCATTGTTTTATAACTCAATTGTAATTCAATCTCCACCCTCTGTGTATGGTCTCTGTCAACTCTAATGCATGAATGCCTCATGTGTTATATTGGTATTCTAGAAGTTAAACAACCCTTGTTAGATTTTTAAGCTAAGCTCTTGCAGTAGCACTCAGTTTATGTCAACAGGGTAGGGGGTTTAATATGAAATTCTGGCATTTTAACTAATGCAGGTTTTCTTCATTTCTTCCCACTAATTCAATGAAGACAACCATCATAGACTTTTAGGAAACATTCTCAGCCTTAGGTGACATTAAAGGTATGAATAGATGTTAAAATATAAAGCTAGAAGAGGGAAAACAATTTACATGATTCACTTGCACATTATGAAGACTGTACAGTAATTTGAATAAATGTCTAGAATATCTGTGCAACAAAATGTGTGGGCAAGAAAAAAAAGATTAGTATCTACTCAAAATTGTGCCCATCTGTGGTGGTTTTACCTGGCTGGGCAGCTGAGATCCACCATAACCAGTCTCTTGCTATCTCACTCCCCCTCCTCAAAGGGGGAGAAAAAATGATGGAAAGGGCTTAAGGGTTGAGATAGGACAGGGAGATCACTCTACAATTATCATCAGGGGAAAAACAGACTCAACATAAGGAGATTAATAAAAATTTATTACCTATAACTAGCAGGCTAGAGTGATGAAAAACTAAAAGCAAAGTAAAAACACCTTCCCCCCATCCACCCTCTTATACCTCCCCCTTCCGAGTAACACAGGGGAATGGGGAATGGGGGCTGCGGTCGGTCCCTAATATTTAGTCTCCGCTGTTCCTTCACAGTCACTCTCTGCCCCTGCTCCACTTGGACTCTCTGCCACAGGATGCCGTCCTTCCGGAACTGATCCTTTGGGGGGTTGCCTACACGCAGCAGCTCTTCAAGAACTGCTCCCACACAGCTCCGTACCACAGGGTCCATCCCCCAGGAGCAAACTGCTCCAGCACGGGTCTGCCACAGGTGGCAGCTCCCCCCATACCCCCTGCTCCTCCATGGGCTGCAGCTCCAGCCCAGGACCTGCTCCCGCGGGGGCTCTCCGTGGGCTGCAGCCTCCTCCAGGCCACATCCACCTGCTCCACCAGGGGCTCCTCCACAGGCTGCAGCGTGGAGATCTGCTCCATGTGGGACCCATGGGCTGCAGGGGGACCGCCTGCTCCACCAGGGGCCTCTCCACAGGCCTCATGGGAACTTCTACTGCATGCCTGGAGCACCTCCTGCCCTCCTGCTGCACTGACCTGTGGGCTGCAGGGCTGTTTCTCACTCTTCTCTCTCCCAGCTGCTGTTACGCAGCAGTATTTTTCCCCTTCTTAAATCTGCTCTGCCAGAGGCATAAACATTGCATTTTGGCTTGGCTCTGGACCATGGTGGGTCCCTTTGGAGCTGTCTGAAACTGGCCCTTATCTGACATGGGACAGCTTCTGCAGTCTTCTTACCCAGAGGCCACCCCTGCAGCACCCTGCTACCGAAAACCAATACACCATATTTAATGGTTAAAAGCTGTAGTGAACTGTGATTGAAAGAAGTATTATAGCTGAAGAAGATCACCACTGAAGCAGGTAGGAAGAGTATAAATTCAGTTTCCTACCCTGCACCTGCAGTCATGGGTGTTGATAGGTCATTCAGGCAGGTTCCTTTGATTTTAAGGAGCCGCCTTAGATACAGCTTGTTGCCTACCAAAAACTTGATCTCAGGGGCATAGGGTTAGGGTAGAATTACATAGCCATTTAGAAGAAAAGCATTCTGTGGAGGAGAACATCACCTTTGAATGAACAAGCAGAAAGCAATGTTAATGATATTAAAGTAATGAATAATAATCTACCAAACAGACATATATACATACGCAACTCAAAATACAAGGTTGCTTTGAATGTCCAAATTCCTGTCAAGTTTTGTCTGGTTGACAAAATGATATTTTTGTATTTTGCCATGAGGGATTTTTTTATGGAGAAACTATAATTACTAAATTAAACAGCTTAAAATGTAGTCTTCAAATAGCAAATGAACTTGTTATCTGATATCACTACTAACACTTGTACTGGCTGTCTATAGTGTATGTTCTGGATGGAGGCATAACTCAATATTACCTGTTTCTTTCTAGTAAGTAGACCATTACACAGGAACAATACTGCCTTCTGGGGCTACTGTTGAATCTGTTGAATATCCTATGGCTGTGGTAAAATAACATAGTTCAACAGACTCATTCAGGCACAGTAGCCTGGACATTACCACCTGTCCTCTCCTTCCTCCAGTTCACATGTTGGTTCATGTTAAAATTAACTCTTTTTTTTTTTTTTTTTATTGATGTCATATTTAACCACTATACTCTCCTTGATCCCATTCAAAGCATAGCCTCACAAACAATTATGCCAGCACAAAAGAGGAGGGGATGTAGGGTGGGAGAACACTGGGAGAGCTGTTGCTGCTACTTGTGGATATGTTGCACCTCTTATGCCCTCTAGGCATCTCTCTCCTGTGAAAGTCACGATGCAAATGGCTGGAACAAATGTTTACCATGCTGACTTGTGACTATGACCATAGATTGTCCAGGTCTTACACAGGAAGGGAAATATTTTTTCACCATTTCAAGGAGTTTCTCAGTCATTCACTCCATGAAGAGGTCCAAATTCTCTCCTGATTTTATAACATTAAGTGAGGGAATTCACATTGCCCATCTCTGAAGGTTCTGAGTATCACCTAACTGCCTACAGCAGCCTAGAAGGCTGTGTTGTCTCTTAAAGTATCATTGATGTTAAAGCAAATGTGGATGGCCAACAACATTACAAACATGGTAAAACAAATGGTCACAAAATGATTGTTATTGTAATACATCCCTACATTGGAACAGAATTAGGACTGTATTGAACTTTAATTTAGGCATTTTTTGACTGGGGAATTTAGTTATGCATTCAACAGGGAAATGCCCTACAACACTCAATATGTTCCAGTATGACTCATCAGTGCAGAGTAATACCCAGAAGAAAGGATCAAGCTGGTTTTTATTTGAATGTCCATTTGAATTTTCCTGAAACAGAAATGAATATATGAGAGTTCACTACCTTCATTTTAATAAGCTATTTTTCATTACAGTTTATATTGTCAAAAGAAATGTGTTATAGATTACTGGTCTTTTACAGCACGCAATATGGCATGTACTTAAAATAATAGGTTTTCAGTTATTTATCTCTGAAAAACTAAAACAAATATTAAATATATTCATGTTAATTTATGTTATTAAAATCTTTTCATTTCTAATTGTCTGTGCAACTATAGAATAGAAATGGGGAAAAAAGTCAACATAGAAACAGTTTTTCTAGAGCTCCTGCTACACAGTAACAGTACAATAGTTCTTATGCTGAATTATTGCTTATAGCTTTAAGATAACTGTTTTTATCAGTAGTATCTGCTTATAATTTTTTTGTGCACTCAAATTCTGAGTGCATACAAATGCTTTTGCAACATAAGATGATATTCTTATGATAGTGCTTAGTGATTATGACAGTAGAGTACTTCCATTCGTAATATGGTTCTCATGGTCTAGGATTAGTCTGAAATGATAGTAGAAAAACCTTTTTATAAGGTAAGAAATTGTTGTTCCTATTAGTAACAGCTGTAGCCAACCAGACACAACAGAAAGCAAGTTATTGTGTCAGTCCACAATGGGATTTCTTATGTGACAAGTTTGCCCAGGTAAATAGGAGACCCCATGTGAACCCACAAATACTTGCATTTTAAAATGAAGCCATGACTGAAAATGGTCTTTAAAAAGTTAGCCATAACATGTGGGCTTTGTCTAATATATCAGATGTTTTTTGTTGTTGTTTTTGTTGTTCTTTTTTGATGAAATATTACATATTTTAACACAAAGATTTAAAACAGTTATAATTGACAGAGAATGACAAAGTTGCCCCAAACCTGAAAGCAAGACATTATGTACACTAATGATTTAAAGGTTTTGAGGTAGGGATAATAACATGAAAATTATGATTGATAAACAAACTTTTTTCTTCCTGAGGTAAAATATCTGTTTAATGAAGAATGGTCTTAAGCAATAGGGAAAGTTGATTCGATTAACCAAGGTATTTTGCACTGTTTTTGTCTTGTTTTGTTTTTTCTGTTATAGGCAGAAATTCTTAGTAAAACTTAAATATTCCAGCACAGAAAGGCATAAACTATTCATGAAGTATTAAAAGGAAAAAATAAAAAATAAAAAATTGGTGCTGTATGAAGTAATTTACAATATAATCAACCTTTCAAACTTGCATATGCAAGAAGCATGAAATGGGTATATACGAGCAAATGTATGCAATTAACAGTACTCAGGCTCTAGCTCAGAAAATCGTGTAGGCCCATGTTTATCTTTAATAGGTGCTTAAATTCATAAGCAGAGCACATAAATGTACTTAAAGGAATGTTTGTATATATTTTTTCCTGTGAAAACTTAGCGACCTGAAGCACGGTTTCTAGTAAAGAGTAGCAGCAGATGTACTGGAACAGAATAAGATAGCCGAAAGTGTCATCATGTGAAATTATAATTATAAATTTAACTTGAAAAATTCATATAAGAAGTAACTAGACTAAAGCTATGTCTCACTATTCCTGAATTTTAGCAAAGCAAAAAGAATGAGCTGCAACCATGCCATCTCTTCTCCCATGCTTCCCAGTGCTTCCTTGCAGCAATGAGTGTCAAAGCAAGGTGCATGATTTCCAGGTAATGTGGGGTGTGCAGGCTGGGGTGCAGGGCTGGAGACGTTGCAGGTCAGAATGAGAATTAGGCATGATATACTGGGAGGTGTCACTAGGCTGGAGGTGAAGTGTGCCATTGAGTCTGGGGAAGGCTGAGAAGTGAGGACATCCGCAGGGTCTCCTAACCTGTGGTTTTAATGTAGTGTTGCGTGCTTCTTCCTGCTCCCCGTAGCCTGAGCTTTCTGGATGCCACATCTCTCTTGATACTTGTTTTACTTCTCTTTCTGGATGGTCTCAAAGTTAAACAAGACTCTGTAGGTATTAAGGAGCACACCATCTGCTTTTGCTTTCACATGCCTTCCTTCTATCTGAGCTCCCCAGGTCTCAGGGACTACACTCTTCCAAGTGCAGGCTCAACTGTCTGGCTGATTTTGATGGGGATTTTAAACCTTGCAGGTTTTATTTTCTTCGGTTGAAGCTTGACTAAACTAGTCTCAGTTATGATGTGATCATTTTAGTGTCTTAAGGTGTTCCCATTTGAATGGGTAATAATATAATTAATATTCAGTAGATTAAATAATATAACTAATATAAATTAATATAAACATATAATGTAATTAATATTCAGTAGATTAAAAAGAGAGTAACTGATGAGATGAAGGAATTTGAAACAGAAAGAAAATAAGAGACAGTATTAGTTAGTACTTAAACCTCTATTAATTTTACTCAGATGATATTTTATTTAATACCAGCAATTCTGTGCAAATCAAGTCTCTGTGTGCTTCTGTTTGCCAATTTGTAAGTTGGAAATACTTAGTGACCTTCTTGGTGCAGTCCTTTGAAATGTACTGATTAAAAAAAGAGCAAGTTCGTAATGTCTTGTTCATAACAAAAAATATAATAAAATTAAATTAAAAAAATTGTCATGAGTAGAAAGATAATGACAGTGCATAGGGCCTATAAGAAAGTGATTACAGAGGTAGAAGGGAGTGAACAGCAAATTGGTATGAGAGGGAAATGGAGAATGAAAGAGGCAAAAGAAGAGAAAATAATGATGAAAATAAAATGAGATAAGAAAAACTGGGAAAAACAAACAGATAAAAGATGCAAAAGAGACTGAACAGAGATAATAAAGAAAGTGGGGAAATGGCAAACTACATCTTCCTGCCTGGTATACGTTATTTAGACTATCCATATTAGTTTCAATGTCTTCCTAGGCTGCTTCCACTAAATGACTTACTGTAGTCTAGTTTTTCCAACAGCTTTTCCTTTCAATCTACCAGTAACAAAGCTTCTAAAAATGCCTTACCTTTAAAGATCAAGTATACTGAAGGCTGTCCTTGTCCCCTGAAACATGCCATGACTTAGTAATGCTATAGAGATCAGTGCTCACTCCTGTGGCCTGCTTGAAACATGTTACCTTGTAAAATTTACATATAACATTGAATCTGTGGGAATTTAATGTTAATCTGTAATATTAGCGGTATTTTCAAGGAAAAAAAAAAAAAAAAAAACCCAAGGAAAAAAAAAAACAAACACATTAGATTCAATGAAACTCATGTTGTTTTCTGCAGTGACAATTCTGATTCAGTCAAAATAATGTTCCCCATCAATAAAAACTTCCCCTCACATTTTCACTAGTTCAGGCTTCATGTCTGTTGATGGGTTGCACAGGATTTATCCTGTAACATCTACACTCTTAAATATGTAGAGTTGTCTCACCCTCAATAATCTCCCACCAATGCTGTTGCTTAGCCTTTGTGCAGCTAGCAGTTTACATCTTTCTTTGTAAATGAGTCCTGCCAGCTCTCTGAGGTCTGCATGCTTTCCCCTGAAGTCCAGTTTATCAACAAGTTTTTTGTGAAGTTATGTTCACTCCTAGCCCTGTGGCTTCATCTTCTCTGTTTTCATAGACCATTGTGTAATGTCATATTTCAGATTTAAATCTGAATCAATTGGATACTGTTTGATCTGTGTATTGCATAGTTGCCTTTGTCACTGACCCCTGTACCTGTCACTTTTCATTTTCTTCAAGAAATCTTTAACTTTCTATCATTAGAATAGACTTTCTGGACTTTTTTTTTTTTTTTTTTTTCCCAGTAGTACCACTTGTTTGCCTCTTATATTTGGCCTCTCATCTCAAAATGTCTTTTTTTTTTTTTTTTTCCCCTCCCCCTTAATTCTACTATCCTACTTTTTGTTTTTCAGCCACAAATCACTTAAGGCTTCCCTCTTTGTATCACATATATCATTCACCTTGCATCTGGATATTTAAATTTTAGCAAGTTGCAGTCCTATATTTTGTTTAATCTACTGCTTTTAATTTGTGTGTAGTAACCTATCCCAGCATATAATGTGTCAGGTAATGTTTCATCCACTCTGTAGTTCATTAAGGCTCTACCTTGTCCTTTAGATATGTCACTGCCAGACCTTTTCATTGGACAGAAATGTCAAATTCACTTGTCTCTCCCTCTTCATTGCAAAGTTTTGATTCTGGAAGAGTTCCTTGTATGTTAAGCATCCATACCAACTAGTTAACAGCCAGCAAGTCTCTTACGAAAGGTCTAATTCTGTTACGGAGCTGAGTGCTATTGTGCTGTAGAGGACGTAATGTGAACTATCATTCTCAGGACCTCTGGGCATTTATTCAGCATTCTGCAAGATCAACTAAATATTTCAAGATTTCTCTTGAAAAAATGCAGCCTGTCAAGCATTGTAAGATGTTAGTATGAGCTTCTAAAACACTTCTGGTGTTTTGGATCTGCTTTTCTATAGCATATAGAAAATATGCTATTTAGGGTGACGAAGCTGGTGAGGGGCCTGGAGAACAAGTCCTACAAGGAGCGGCTGACGGAGCTGGGCTTGTTCAGCCTGGAGAAGAGGAGGCTCAGGGGTGACCTTATCGCTCTCTATAGGTACCTCAAGGGAGGCTGGGGGTTGGTCTGTTCTCCCACGTGCCTGGTGACAGGACGAGGGGGAATGGGCTTAAGTTGCACCAGGGGAGTTTTAGGTTAGATGTTAGGAAGAACTTCTTCACTGAAAGGGTTGTGAGGCATTGGAACAGGCTGCCCAGGGAAGTGGTGGAGTCACCATCCCTGGAAGTCTTCAAAAGACGTTTAGATGTAGAGCTTAGGGATATGGTTTAGTGGGGACTGCTAGCGTTAGGTCAGAGGTTGGACTCAATGATCTTGAGGTCTCTTCCAACCTAGAAATTCTGTGATTCTGTGATTCTGTGATATTTTACTTAGATGCAACATCATTAATAGGTCAGAACTCTGTAGCATGAGGCACTGCACAAGCCCAGAGCAGGATATGTCATGCAAATTGACACCTGAAGAAACAGATGGGAAGTGTCAGGAGATGGGAGATGGTGTTGAGCAGCATGAGAAAGAGTGGCCTTAGTGTGTGACAAAGGCCTGGTTATTTGGAGGCATCCTGTTAAAGGAGGGTGGTTGCTGCACTGCTTTGAGGAAGGGAAGTACCACTAGCCTTGTGCAGCACACATCAGGGTTACAGCAGAGCTCTTCCTAAATGCAGGGAGATGTCCCACTGCTGCGTGGTGGCACTTGGCCTCTCCATACCCAGCAACAGATGGCCAAGTAACCTATGTGTGTTGTGGTAGAGATGGAGGAGGTTATGGGGTCATACAGAGACCTTACATTTCTTCACGATAATGAGAAAAGAGTTACAGGATAAGGTGAGGGAACACTAAGACTTCACCTTTAGCTTTGCTAAGGTTTAATTGTTAGCAAGGCAGTCAAAAGGAAACGTCAGGGATAGATGAGACTGATCTGGTATAGAAATACAGCTCAGTGAATTGTCTGCCAAGAAATCAACTTAATGTGCTTTTCTTTCATAGGGAATACCCAAAGTAGACCCAGAAAAAAAAAAGAGCATCTTTTTCCTTCCAAACTAGCTCTGTTCAGATTCTCAAAAACTCTGATATGGCACCATATTGATTAAATGAATGTAAGTCTTTCCACACGTGATTGAACTGGTATTATGAGCCTATATTCTATGTCCACAGCACAATGTCATGCCCCATGTGATAAGGGAAGCAGCCCTCAATGAACAAGGCTGAGTACTGGAAGGAGCTCATTGTTGTGTGTGGCTGGTGATGTTCTGCTGAGCACAACAGTCAGGCAGTCCTTCTGTCTCAGCTGCCCAAGCAGCAGAAATGCTGCAGAAATGCTCTGAAGAAATGGCTGTCCATCTCTAAAGCATTGCGTTGCCATTACCCCGCACAACCCTGTGTGTTTCAAAATAGAGGTAGGCCAAGAGGAAGCTCAAAAGAAGAAAATTAGATCAAGTCTAGTCAACACTACCTCTTGCAGTATCTATGTCCCAGTGAGCAATCACACAAGAACCTCTCAGGCAAGTGAAAACAGGCTGGACAGTTTTGGGTTATGTGATATTTTTTTGAAACTGGGTAAAAAAAGCAAACAAACATGTTTCCTTATACATAATCAGCATCAGTCTCTAAAGTTGCATTCACAGTTGCATACATGAAGAGAAAATCTTAGAAGGACAAAAAACATATAAAGGGGAAATAGTTTAATCTAAACTACTGATATTTCTTCAGGAAAAATGTTTCTGAAGGATACTTGGTGCAAGTAAGATACAGCTCTGTTACAGGCAGCTAGTTTATTCTTCCTTTTTTCTTTTTCTATCCTTTTTTATTTTTATTTTTTTTTTGAGAATATTTTGCTTGTAAAAGACCATGAAAACAGATAAGCTTTAAAGTTATTTATGTTTCTTTAAAAAAAAAAAAAAAAGAAAGAAAAGGTAATGTACTCAAAATTTCATTAGGACCTTGCTGATTTTGGAGACTGGAAGAAATAGCTTTTATATATCTTTCCAATACATGTTTTCTCTAAAGTCCAGATGTGAGAATGTGTACACATTGCCACACATTTAAAAATATGTGCCTGATATTGCATATTGCATATTCTTGCATCTTGGCAGCCAGTGGGATATTAGTCCATCATGTACTCACCAGCCTTCTCAAATGCTTCAGGAAATTGCATTTTTTTCACAGATTGACCTAGAAATTTATTTTGTATCTGAAACCTATAATCATGTTACAGTTCTCTATTTACTAATGTTTTAAATTTGGGGAAAAAAAGTACAATCTGAGATTTGCATTTTCTAAGAGCACCTTTTTTGTTCCAGATCTATAATTGTTCATCATTCCTAATTACAGATTGTAAATTATATGAATAGCTACCTGCTTTATTCGGAGAACCACATGTTCTTCTCAGCTGAATTGCACATTTTAGGGACTGTAACCCCGTACCTATAAATGAATGTTAATTTTACATACTGAATAAGCTGTTATTCTTGTTGAGCTTTTGATTCTCCTCACAACTATTCATGTAGTCAGTCTATGCTGAAGCTTTTAGTGGAGTGTGAGACATCCACTGCTAACTACGTAGAAGATTTGGAAGACATATTCCTTGAAAAAGAGCTATACTTTAAATTCCTATGTTTTGAGCTGTATGTAGAAGCCAGAAAGGTTTTTATTTTTCTAAAGCTTAATTTAAAATTGCAGAAATTTGAAATTTCCAATGGTTCTTTGGATCATCTAGATACAGGTTTAAAAAAAAAAAAAAAAAAAAAAAAAATTCAGAGCAACAAGATTACCTTCAAATTTTGCTTTAGGTTTAGAACTGTGGCTTTCCCTTTGATCTGTTATAAGAATCTAAGACTCATTGTACAAAGGAACACAGATGTTGCTTGCTTATTTTTGAAATGAAATACTTAGTGGATTAGAAAACAAACCAAGTTGCAGCACCAAAATTAACAGTGTAATGTACATTGAAATAAACTGTGAGCTAGATTCAACAGGGAGAGACAACATTTATCAAGTTGCTTTTTTGTTAAATTGGGCTGCTTCAGAAAAATGAAACGTCACACAATTTTCATCAAAGAGTACTGGGGGAAAAAGCACTTATCTTTCCCAGGAAAATAGCTGTTAATTATTGCATCTGTTTGTGGTACATTTATAAAACATATGCCGGGCAAATGCAAGCAGTCTTTGAGCTGACCTGAAGTTGTGCAATTGCCAAGGTTAATCTAATAAATGCTGCCAGATCTTACCTCAGTTTATTAGCTTGGGTTTGGGGTTGCACTACAGAAGTTGACATAGGATTTTATTTATTTATTTATTTTTTCTCAGAACAAATTCAGATATGGTAGTGATCCCCTCACTGAACAATTATGTCAGATATTCTGGCCTGGCAGTATGTGTATGCATCAAGAAACATTTTAAATCTCCACCATAATAACATGTTCTGCAGGAAAACAGGGTCAACTTTCAATTCTGGCATGCCTGAATGCCCTGTTATGTGATTGCAATGCTAAAATATGCATAATATCATAAAAGAACATGATCATAAATGCAGTCTCACTTCAGCTTTGAGGATGTTAGAGGTTACTACAGGTAGCAGCAAGGTAGAAGCTATAGGAAGTGACATCAGGTAAGCCTTTGCTTAAGCTCCAGGACTGTTGCGCCAGCACTCAGTGCTGCCTTTGCAGAGACAGCAGAGGTACCTACTTTGATAGTACTTCAATACCACTGTATTTATTAATCTCATGTCTTTCTATAAGCATTAAAAAAAATGTTAAAAATAAGCTTTGACACTGAAGATTATATAACCTAGCTTTTAGGAAATATTGATCAGATATGGCTTAGATCAAAATTTTTCAAGGTTATAAGGCAAAACATCACTATTCTCCAAATTACAACAATTAATCTTATCTAAAAGCTGCCATCCAAATTTGCCATATCTATGGCAACCATCTGCATATGAGTGATAGAAGTAATGGATTTGGGTAATATATGTTATAAAAATATTGTTCTAATTGTACTAGCAATTAGTGCTAATTTATTTATGAAATAAATGCAACAGCATAATGGTGAAAAATAAAGAAAAATAATTATCATTGTTTTCATTCATGTGATTTCATTAATTTTCTTTCACGTGCTGCATTTGAGAAAGATACGGTGAGTCTCACAATTAAACCAGTCCAGAAACAATACCAGATTTTTATCTGGTTCTAGTTTAGTTAGACTTATTTTGCTTTTGAAGCCTGGAGGCCACCACTGAGAACATAATATAATATGTCATATCCTGCCATTGTTTACTATGTCTCTCAGACAACCAAAATTCCACGTTTGTGTGCCTGTAATGTTGAAATGTCAGCTTAGAAGTATTTTTCTTCAGCATTATGTCCTTTGAATAATAAAAGTATTGGTATTAAGGTACTGGCCTCACTAACAGTTCTGTTTCTTTCAGCAGACTAAAATAAGCCACTGACTTTTATGTGCTAGACATCATATAGTTGTAGAAATAAGTTTATGTGATAAATTAGCTGTCATTCAAGTAAAAATAAATCTTGCCAGAAATACATTCCATTCTGTTTTCCATGTTGACAAATAATATGACAGAAATGCCAGATAATGTGGGTTCCCTTTAGATTTTGATGTTGTAGTTGTCTTATCTTTAGACATGGGTAATTTTATCCTGTATTCAAATCACATTTTACTATCTTTTAAATGTCTCCACCTTCCATGGAGTCAATCCCTGAAGCCTGAGAAAAGAGTCAAGAGTTACAGACTACTTAAGCTAAATCCTAAAGTTCATGGTAAGATTGCATCTGGCTTTTCTCAAAGCATAAGACATCAGCTCCTATGGGTGGAATAGCCACTTAGTGCATGAAAATTGCAGGTGGGCAGTACTGCTCTGCCTAAAAGAAATGCTGAGGTGTGTCTAGTCCTGTCCTGAAGCTTCTAAGCATTGTCCAGGATGAACAAAGCTCTGTTGACCATCCTTGTCTGGGTTATAATTCTCTCTTTATAACGAATTTCACTCAACTATGTTAAACAGTGTCAAGATGAGAGCACAGAGAAAAACATGTCCTTCAGCAGTCAGAAATCATTGGTCAGATGGTAAGATACCCTGACTATCAGAGTGATACAAGAATCAACAGAGAACAGACCTGTGTGTAGCAGTGGTGGAAAAACTGTCAGAGGTATTAGTTATGATAACGTAATTGAAGCATGGTCTGGGATCCCTCAAGCTTGGCCTCGATCTATCTATTTTACCTGGATTGAAGAGGAAATGGCTAGCACTCAATTTAAAGTTTAACTGATTATCTAGATATAAGGTGGAACTGAACATCAACAGCAATAACAATTATTTATCCTTAAGACAGAGGAATAAAAAAGTAAATCTTGTAATTCAAAGGCCAAAAGAAGTAGTTAAAGTACTAGAACGAACAATGATGTGGGCAATCTGAAAGTTTTTAAATGAGATTAATGCAAAAAGCTGAAAAGATTCATAAAAATAAATCATGTCAAGCTAACTTGGTTTCTGCCTTTGATGAGATAATAAGCTTCATAGAAAAGGGGAATAAAGGGGACATATCTCTTGACTTCAGCAAAGCATTTGACATTACTTCACATCAGAAAAAAGTGGTGTGGTTAATGCTTTTGAAATTGTTAGACAGATGGCTGACTAACTACAATTGAAGAGTAATTATTAATGCAGCTCAGGCAAACTGCAAAGTGCACTCACATCATAGAAGGAATGGTGTTTTATCTAGCATTAAACAGACAGAGATATCCACCCCACAAAAATGACTGTAGAATGTGCTAGTACAGACCAGAGATTTTATGTCACATTTTACTTCCAGTCCACTCTATACTGCAGCAAGCTGCTTGGCATCACTGAATATAGCAGAGACAGTGAGAATAAAGCAGGATAGTGAGAAAGAACTAATTAATTGCTAACATAATTAGTGACTAATCCTTCATAAATTACAGGAGACTATAGCACAGATTAGTATAGGTTCCCTTAGAAGCAGTCCTAAATCAGTCTTCTGATTGGCTATCAATGTGTTTTAGTCTGCTCTTCTGCCAGACTCATTATCTCAGACCCACCATGAGTTCCCATTAGTTCCTCTCTTTTCCTTGCAGTGTCACCATATGTTCCTTTCTAACCCTTCACAAAACCTTTTATTCTGTGCTGACTTTGCACTTGGTCCACCCAAAATTCTCCTGTCCCATGAATTCATGCCATCAGTGGGATGAAAGCCTCTCTGTTGCTCCACTTTGCCTCTATGTTCATATCTTTCCACCCCTCTTTCATTTCATCATTTCTGGCAGTCCTGAACCTCATTCAGTCCTCACAAAGCACCAGGAAGAATGAGAAGTCAGCTCTACTACCAAACTGCGGTGCCTCATGTTAGAAGAGTAGACTCTAGGATGTGCTATTCTGCTTGTTCTCCTGCAGCATCTCTCATCTAAGACTGGTCCATGGCTTGGAAAATGTTTTGGCTAAGTAAAGCAAGTGGAAAAATAATGGGTACCTTATTTCCTATGTTATGTTATATTTCTGAGGATATCAACATATACAGACCTACTTTCCATGTGACTGAGGAATGGGTGAGTGCCTCACACCTCCCAGTAATGTTTTTTTTATAACTGCTTATTTAATCACTTTAGAGGATGATCCCCTCTCTTGCTCCTGGTAAGGTTTTAGGACCAAGACGACTGTTCTTCTTTTTGTTACAATGAATCAACCTTCCCTTTTATTCTCATAGTTATCCATTGCCCCCCATAAAATATTTCAGTCAATTCAATGTAGAAAGTTTCAATCCTCATCAACAGATATTTCTCCCTAGACAAACTCATGAGAATAACAAACATCAATGCTTCTAGTTATAAACCTCTTTTTACTTAAATACTTTCCTTATTAATACACCACTACAATACTGTTTTACTTTTTGTATTGTCCCTCATCTCTTGGTATTTCCTTCGTCTGAGCTGTAAATTCATTAAATAGACTGGAAATACAGTGATATAAGTTTTTGCTTTCCCCCCTCAAGGATTCTCTTTCATGTCATTGCCCTCCTGAAGATCCAATTTACATGCATGCTTATGCTACAACAATTGATTTTGATTGAAATGATTGATTCACATGTATTCCAAGATAGATAGCAAAAAGTCTAAGAGTCAAAGGGAGGGAGACAGAAGAAGTCAACTTTAATTAAATTATCTATACCTTTGCCACATACACAGATATCAGACAAACAAGATGTGTGCAGGAACAATGTTCTTTAGTCTGTTTAGCTGTTCTGCAGCCATGAGGGAGCAAATAGTTTCAATGTGTCTTTGAAATGAACCCATCGGAGACTAAGAGAAAACATAAACTATGCATTTAAGACAGTACTTTGGGCAAAGCAGCTCTGTGGTACGGGACCAAAGATTGCTTGCGTTCTGTCAATACTTCAGACACAGAGTCTATTCCTGGTACCACTGAAAGCTGAATACATATCTGACTCTTGATCATCAGATTTGAGTAGAATATACTTATTTATATTTGTTCAAAAATAAAAGCCTATTTTCTGTTAAAGCGGAAAATCCAATACTCAACAGGATAAATAAATTTATATAAAGTTTATTTTATATGTATTTTTAATGTAAAATTGCTTTTAGTTGATGATTACTTGTTAGTATTATCAGTACTCTGTTTTCAAGTTATTTAAGGCTTCAGTGTGTTTTATCTAAAAATTTCAAAAATATTTGAATTTGCCTGGTTGACCCTTCTTACAATATCCTTGTGATTTAGCCCTCTGAAAAGGATTTATGAAATTATACAAAATTATAGAGCTCAGTCTGCACATTAGCTAGATTAAGCTAGTTTAAGATGAACTGCAGGATTAAAAAGGGGCTTGAGTCTCACATAATATTATGTTGATACTTTTCTTAACAATTTTTCCAGATCTCATGGCCATGTATTTTCTTGCCTGAAGCATGCTTATTCTTTCTGGTTTATCTTAAGCATGAGACATTTACTGTATCATTTTGTATGCTGGTATCTTTAAAAAAAATATTTGAAAGAGCAGTTCAAAAAAGTCCTAACATTTTCTGTCCTTTTGAATTAAGTTTTCTCCAAAACAATGAAATCTTTTTAAAGGTGAATGCTTAATATTTCACCGGCTGTGCTGGCTTCATTCACAAAGGGCTTTTGCTGCCTGAACCAAATTCAGCCCACTAGATGAAGTGCTAAAGTAAAAAATTGCATCGTGGGATATTGGTTGATTACCACTTTAAGAATTTGTCACTTGTCAAAGTAGCTTGATTGACAGACCAAATATTTGAACAGCACTTAAACACCCTATGTCCAAAGTTGCATAACACTCACATATCCAACTGTCATATAGCAAAGTAGCAATTTATGTTTCCACTTTGTACTTAGGATCATATTATTGATTTATGTTCAATTTCTCGCTGACTGTCTAGTAGCAAATGAAATATGGGAATTTCAATGTAGTGAAAACTGCATTTTAAAGCTTTCTGGAGAATTTGATTCACCTAAACTCAAATGCATTTACTGGAAATACTGGGAATGCTCAGACTTGGTAAATAGATTGAACTGTCATTCATGTGATACCATGTGTCTCCAAATCAGCTTCCCATTTTCTGCCCTGAAACAAGTAGCTACTGCCATGAACAACATTATTTTGTGACAAAACCATCTCTTCAGTATTATCAAGGCAAATCAAATATGTGTTAGTTTGTTAGTTATATAGATATTAAATAACATAGATATTAAAATATTTAATAAGTTATATAAAGATGTGAGATAAAAGTAACAAAAACCATTGTAACTGGATCAGTAAAGGCATGAAAATGTAAATAAAAGCAGGAAATTACTTAAACTGGTACAATAAATTTGATAATATCTGCACAGTAAACTCAGGTGAGAAAAGCTTAACATTCAAGGCTCATTGCAAAGCAGACCATAAATGACCACTGCCATCAGAGAAGTTCAGAAAATTGTCATTTTAATTGTATAACTGATTCTGAACAGTTGGTCTTATATATTGCTTTTGCATGTAACAACTAAATCAAAAAGTCCTAAGAGAAATATAGCAAGAAAATAATATCTGCTCCATCTCATGGAAAGGAGATACGGTGAAATGTCTGCTGTCTTTCTGAAATCCTTTTATCCAGGTTACAATTTTGTCAACCCACATCACTGTGAGATAGTTCCCTTTCTTTGCTCAAAATAAGAAGTGGATTAGGAGCAGATTTTCTAATCTAGGTATTATATCTAGGAAGGCTTAGAAAAGAGCAAGAGTTGAAGCTAGCTGAAGATCCTTCTGAGTTGTCCTGCCCTGTTTCAAGTGGAGAGCACCACTGTTTTGACACACATTGAAGCAGGAATAAGTTGGCCACCTGCAACTTCAAAAACAGATTGCAACCTTGGCTTCGTGGGTCACACATAAAAACTGATTACAGGTGGAGGGAAATGGGAGGCTGCTGCAGGGGAAAACAGGCCAGGGACTAGGGTGAAGCTCTCCTCAGTGTCATGCCATGGTACACCCTGATGTGGTAGAGCAGGCAGTAAAAGGACTCGATCAGGAAAGGCCTGGGTTTGCTAGCCACAGATCTTGGTTTGTACGACAGAACCCAGCAGTTTAAACACCTTCTTACATCACCTCCTCTCCACCTCAACATCTCCTTTACCCGATTCTGAGCCTTTTCTCTCTCACAGCACCTTCTCTGCTTTGCTCCCTTCTTTGTCATAGAAAATGGGGCCTTTTCAGAAACAATTAAAAAAAAAAATTCTTCCCCCTACATTATTATATTTCTCTAGTCTGGCCTGGAGAGCACAGTGAGACTTCAGGAATTACAGGTATTTGGCAAATTAGACTAAGGAGGCTTATAAAAGACTGAAGATGCCTAGAGAGCCATCCTTTCCATCTTGAAAAGACTAGATGGATTGATGGAATTGGATCTTGACCTCAGAAGACCTTAAAATTACTTCATGTAGCCATCGCTGAGTCTGTCTCATTGGTACAACAGTGGAAAAAATGTTTGGGGATAATTTAGATTTTTTCATGTATGATTATAAACTTTCTGTTTCAGTCTGATTTGATTCAGTGCTTATTGATGTCTAACTATGCTTGCCTGCATCATATTGAGAAGTTGGTCTCTTTTCCCGTGGTTATAAACTACAGTTAATTAAAGTCAAATGCCTGTTCAGTGCTATTCAATTCTGGCTGGTGACTGGTGCTTTTTCATCTTAGTTCTAGTACCAGTTCTGTCATTTCCCCCGATGCACTCACACTTCTTTTCATAGAGTGATGTACTTGGATAATCGTGTTTTAATATGAAATCAACACATCACAGTCTCAGTTCAACCAACAACCAACTTGTTCTCCTTTATTTGGAGAACTGTAAGAGACCAAATGCAGACATAATTGTTTGATAACATATTTTCTGTCTGTACATACTGTTAAAAACATCTTTGCAATAGCAATTTTTTATTTCAGTTCAGTAAGTCCTTCCCAGATACAAGTATGATCATAGCACGCAGAGATGGACCCATTTTTATTGCATCTTTATTCTAACCATACATTGTCTTAGCCAGGATAAAATCAATTTCATATAGTTCTCTCGAATAGAAGGCAGAAACGAGACCCTCACTTTCTGCTTCTGGGTTCTGCACTATGCTTTGCAGCATGGAGAGGAATGTTAAAGTTACATATCTATAGTCAGAACTATGAAAATGAGGAATTGGGAACAAATAATTTTTTTTTTTTTTTTCGACTTTTCATGAGAACTGCAACGTTTGGTCCAGAGTACATACTTAGGGAAAGAAGCTGGAAATACGTCATCTTATAACTTACATCCCATTCTGAGTACCTCCTTCCACAAAAACATCCTGGTTTCTAGAAATGCCTCTTATGGCCACTTGTTCTGCTTTGTAAAACACGGTCACCATCAGAGAAAAAGCAGTGAAAATAGGAACATTGCTTCTTGGAGATTTGAGAGCCAAGTCAAACCACACAAGGACGGATCTTGCTTGAGGCTACCTTCAGTCTTATCTGTGAAGATGAAAATTGTTTTCCAACAGATCCTTAGTTTCCTTTTGGATTTAAGGACCTAATCTAATCTTTACACAGCTATACACTGTGTCTATGTTAGCGAGTAGTAAAACCCAATGAGAGTGGATTTGTAAACTAAAACCTTTGGTACAAAGGACAGTGCCCAAATTTTACATATTTCAGGAATTTTACTTAAAAAAAAAAAAAAAAAAAAAAAAAAAAAAGCCTCTAGTCTGGTCCAGTAGACTTGTGTTTATGCATTGCAGGTTGTAGAACAATGCAGGCACTCATGGAGAGTGTCTTCAGGTCCATGTTCTGTGACACTATAACATGAACCAAGCTCATTAAGTGACCAGGAGATTTCTTTGAAAAGTGTGCTCCTGATCAGAATGAAAACACTGATGTAGATGCATAGTATAGATTACTCTATGAGGTTGTGAGCCTCATAAAGCTGGAGGATGAATGAAATTTCAGGATTTGGGGTTGGAGGTGTAGTCTTTAATGTAGAAGAAATTGAGAATACACCTTAAATCATGCCACCTCTTGGGTTTGGAGAGCACTTTAAAAGCTATACAGCTCATAAGATGTATTTTGTATTGTACTATATTTTAAGGCCTCATCCATTTCTCCATGGGCAATTTTTAAGCAGGCAGGGTAATTGTGCTAAAGTGCTAGTAGTATTTGAATCACACAGTTGACATTTTCATGTTTTTATGCAAATACAGATCACTGCTTATCTCTATAATTTAGAAAACTGTTTTCTTTGCCAAAGTGCTTCAGAAATCTGTGACTCCTAATAGTACATTTTGTTTGTAATTTGCACTGGGTGTATACTGCATTTTTGAGCTGAAGAAAGAAGGGAGAACAATACTGAGGGCCACCTGAAAAGCTACTTATTTGTGCGTATATTCACATCAGCATTGTGTCCACCCCCTCTTCCCTGGTAGTTAAAGGCATACAGCTTATTCCTCTTACACAGGAACACCTTTATGGCTCCCATATTTTCTTGCTTAGAGTGTAAATGGGTTATATTTATAGGTGATCTCTCACCAGCAGTTTGTACCAAGGAATTTTTATTTCCAAAGTCCTCTGTGAGCCAACTGGCAGGCAGATACCTTTCCTTCCCTTGCACCTCAGCCTCTCTCACAGTCACTGTTTGGATTTTCTTTCATTCCTACTCCTAATAGGAATTCCTACATTCCTAATAGGGAATTGTCATCACTCATAATGACCTGTTATCAGGCTCAGTCATAGTAAGATCTGTGAAATGCACAACTGAAAGGCAGGAGCAAGTTGCAGGGACACAAGAGCTTTTCAGAGCTGTAAAGTGTATGGAGAGGATGTGTTCATGCTTTTAGCAGCCATAGCATGTGCTTCTTCCTGTGGTGCACGGTTAAGCATTTGCAGACACAGATACAATCTTGAACCCCAGTGCCCTATACAAGGTGTGTTGTTTTGTGGGAGAAATGCTAGGGGGTATTTCTGTTAGGTATTGAGGACAATTTGCACTTAAAATGATGAAGCATGTGATGCAGTTTCTCCTGGACATCCAGTGAGCTTGAGACAATAGTTGCAGTTTTGGTTCTAGACTGAATATTTTGTTGGTGAAGAAGGGAAATATAAGGGCCATGAAACGTTCTTTCACGGAATGTATTAATTTCATGGTAGCTGCATGAGGCTTATCTGCTAACACAGTCTTTCAGCCCATGTGGGTTTTTCAGCCATAATTGGTTCCAGCGTTGGATGGCATTAGGTGGGTTGGTGGCATTATCCCATATTTCCTCTTCTCTCACCCCAAAACTGCTATGACAAGGATAAGGGGTGCAGTGTGTGTATATGTATGTGTGTTCTTGTAGCCTGTTCCATGTTTTCAAATTCCCATACTCAATTATGGGAATTTGCAGTTGCGTGAAATGTGAGCTATGTTCCTTTATATTTAAGTTTCTTTGTCTTTGATGAAAATGGATTCTGCCTTACAGATAGGATTCCTGTCTATCTTCACACTGAATGCTACGCTTATTCTCCTTTAAACAAAAACAAAAACAAACAAACAAACAAACTGTCGTGGTTTAACCCGGCTGGCAGCTAAACACCACGCAGCCGTTCGCTCACCCTCCCCCTCCCTCTCTGGGACGGGGGAGAGAAATGGAAAGTGAAGCCCGTGAGTTGAGATAAAGACAGTTTAATAAAACAGGAAAATAATAATAACAAAATTAATAATAACAATAATAATAATAATAATACAATGGTGATAATAGGAAAATAATAATAATAATAATATGTACAAACAAGTGATGCACAATGCAATTGCTCACCACCCGCTGACCGATGCCCAGCCTAACCGAGCAGTCCGGCCCCCCTCCCCCGGCTAGCCACCCCTATATATTGTTTAGCATGACGTCAGATGGTATGGAATACCCCTTTGGCTAGTTTGGGTCACCTGTCCTGGGTCTGTCCCCTCCCAGCTCTTACTGCACCCCCAGCCTGCCTGTTGGCAGGACAGAGCAAAAGGCTGAGGTGTCCTTGGCTTGGTATAAGCACTGCTCTGCAACAATTAAAACATCGGGGTGTTATCAGCACTCTTCTCATCCTAAGCCAAAACACAGCATTCCACCAGCTACTAGGAAGAAAATTAATTCTGTTCTAACTACTGAAACCAGGACACAAACAAAAAGTAATAAAGTGAGTTTTTGTTTTGGATACATTACTACTGCACAGTTCAATCCAGTAACCTCAAAGTAGACATCATGAAATCTGGACACTTGAATGATAACATAATTGTTTTGGATATTCAGAACCTTGAACATCCAAAGTTTTGTTTTTATGTCTTCTTTTTTTCCCTTTCCAAACATGACCTTGAGGTTTGATATTTTTTCTTTCTCTTAGGAGAATTTTATCTACAGAGTGTTAATTTTTTAAATTGAAGTTTTTCATGCCATGCTACTGCCTTGTGTTTGAAATTTTGTCTCCATTGACCAGTATAGCTGTTTATTAGCAGTGCAGCTTTGTTACAGTAGAAGATGCAATCTAGTTTGATACATTTTTTTTCTAGCTTTATATGTAAACTGACAAAGTTTTTTATGTAGCTTTATTTTCTTATTTTCCACTTAGTGTCTCAGTGTCCTGTACTGTATTGGTTGGTTTCACATTTTTTAGTATTAAGCTTTTCCAGCCACTTCAGAAATGGAACAAATGAAACTAGCCTTAATAATTCTGATTCGCATGTGTTTTAGTTAAAAAAAAAAAAAAAAAAAAGTTTTTGTAGTTGGTACTCTATGTATTGTGTGCACTAATTTTTATGTTAGCTTTGGCAAGCCAATTACAACTTCATAAGATACTATAGGCATGTGATATAATTCCTAGTGTAAAATCTTTTTCCTGTAAGACAGAGTATCCCACTTTGGTAATAAAAGTGACAGCTGAGGTAGTGCCATGTTCATTGGTAGTGTGTTGTTGCCAAAGATGATATTCAGCTTCTCAGGTAACTGAGAAATGTTGTAAAGCTCTTAAGAAAATTTTCTAGGAATTTTCATGTTTATGGCCACATTATGCAATGAAAAGACAACACTCTTTAGAATCTGTTTTGAGGAAATAGTAATGATAACTGATGGTCTCTAATCGTGGTCACTTCATTCTGCAATTTAGCTTGTAAAAAGACAAAAACTCTATATTATGGTTCATTTGCTTTTTAAGGCTCTGAAGAAAATCAAAAGGACACCACAGTGAACAGGATTGTGTAGAATGTGTAAATCTGGATCTTTATTTATTTGGGTATTCAGATTTAGGTCAGGTGAAATATTTTGAAAATGTACACTTTGAAAAATTGTTTTCATTTAAACAGCCCAAAGATTTGGTTAAAACGTTTTCTAAATGAGATGTGTTAATTTTACTGTTAAAAATAGTTCATAATTTAAAAGTAATTCCTGAATAACATTTACATGCGTTAAAAAGAGTAAACATTGATAATGCATTGTTTGGGGGTAAAGTAAATTGTTTCTTTGACTTGTCTGTGTTTTCAAATTGTTAGCAAATCAAAATAATAGTTATCGGTCAACCAGAAACATTTTTTTTTAGTTATTTCATCTTCTTGTTCAGAAGGGTGCTGTTCAATTCCTGGTGAAAGAACAGACCTGAATGCTGTTGAACAAGACAGATCATTTATTTTTATCACTTCTGTCTTCCATTTTCAAGAGGGAAACTATCAAGAATCCCTAACTGACAACAATATTGAACATAGTATTTTCTTAATTTTGTTAATATTTAGAGATTTTTAGCTATTAAATTGAGTTGTAGTACATAATAGCCAAATAAATGCTTTACTCTGCAAACTACAGTCTATGCTATTTAAGTGGGGTAAAGAAAACAATGAAAATGTGTTTACTTATTTGGTTTTCAGTAGAATTACATTATCTCTAAGACAAAAAGAGGTTGCAAACTGACATAAACAAAGAAGAAGGATGGCAGTAATACCTTGGGACTTTATTTTAATGTCGCTGGAAAGGCTTTTAATTTTTTTTTCCCAGAATAGATTTTCAAGGGCTTTCTTTCATAGCCTGTACTAGACCTGATTTTGTTCTTATTTGAACTATTTTTCTTAGAGAATGTTGATGTGATACAAACAATCCAGAAGGCCATGAAAAGCTGTTGTCTATTGTTTGCCCTTCTTGCATGGCTACGGTGTCATCTCTTCTGCCCTTCCTTTTCAATTACCATGTGTAGTCACTAAAAATGTCCAACAAAGTAGATGGAAGTTGCTACCATGGTGAAAATCATCCTGGGCAGCTGCCACAGTATGGTTATGTCTTAGATACTTCAGCACCATGCCCAAAATATGACAGATTTTCTCTGCCTATTTTATAATATTGATATACTTCCAAAGGGCCTGTTTTGTTTGCGTACCTAGGGAATACACAACAGATCTTCCTTGGAGAGGATATTTATTTTTTTTAGTTGTGTCAAACAGTAAAATCAATGAGCCTTATTGCTCCCAAAATCAATGAATTCTGTCCCTTCCTGCTTTGTGGGATCCTAATGCCAGTGCTGGTATTGCTGTCCTTGTGACTTCAGGAACTCTCTACCAGCAATCTATTGACTGCTCTTCCCGGCATGAAGGACAGGAGAACCTTCCTAATTAGAGCTATAAACTTGTTCTGTTCTCTTGATGATATATTACTGAAAACTTCTGCAAACACTTTCATCACTCCTTTCCTTTAGAATTTTCCATTGGAAGTAACATTATTACCTTTAAAGTTTTATTGTACGCTATTACCCTAACCCTCTCACCCTGTTTTTTCATGTTTTCATTAAATAAAGCAGAATTCATGTATTTGAAGTAGATGTTTCATTTTCATAGTCACCCATTTTTTATCTTTGTAATTGTCGTACTTTCTTTACTATTGGAAAGAATACAAGAGTTTAAACAAATTTTGCTTTACTTGCTATTATTTTTCAGTTTCTCAAAACTGAGGAATTCTGATAACAGAGCACATGAAGCTGGGTCATTGATTTCATTCCCTGTCAATCACAGGCAATTGTGCAAGGAGGGTCTAGTCCAGAGGGGGCTGCAGAGCATCCCATGCCACCAGCTACAGTATGGTTCCTGCACAATATAATGAATGGAAAAGGAAAGAATAATGGTTAAATTATCCTACAAGCACATTGTCCAGCCTTCTTGTTAACAAATAGATTTTTGAAAAGATCAGGGTTTGCATGAAAGAAAAGAAAAAATAATTTGAGATATATTTTGAAATTTTTTAAAGAATATGTTTTTTTTTCTTGGTTTTAAACTTAAAAGTGAGAGAGGACTGGAAAGGGTTTAACACACTTTGAAACTCATATAAGGGGTTTTCCCATGTGTATCCTAAGGACTTGAGGTCTGGGTAACAACTGAATTAATTGGACAGTAAGGATTACAGGGCGATTCCAATCCTACCAAGGCTGAGTAGTGATAGCAGGAAAGGGAATAAGGATCCTGCCCCATTAGTCAGAAGGCAGAAGTCTTGAGATTAATTGTAACTGCAAGAAAAAAATGTGTACTTGCAATGTAGACTGTGAAGCCGTGTCCCACTGGGAAATGTGAATGCTAATTCAACGTTACTTTCCATACATAATACATAAATTAATGGACTAATTTAATTATTTATCTTTCAACATTTTTTCACTTGGAAAAAAATGAAATTCTGGTCAAAATGTTGATAAGCAAAACAAAATATATGTTATTCCTCCTTTATTAAGGACTTTTAGTCATTGGAAAATCTCAAAATATTAGGATATACAGACAAATAACAAACAAAACCAACCAAACCAAACAAAACAAATGGGATTGTTATCTGTTTGCTGATTTGGTCCAAGGCTGAAATGGGGTCTTGTGAAATTACTGCTAACACTGATTTCTCTTAGAACTTTCTAGGAATGTTGCTACAATTTTATCTTCACACTATTTTGGTAAAATTGCAAGGTTCAAGACATAACCAGTAACAGGAGAAAAAAAAAAAAAATCATTTACTGAAGGTTTTGATTTCTGTTTTCATTTGCCCATTCTTCCTCTACATAGTCCAAATCTTGGAGTCATTAGTCAGTCATTCATTCCTCCATTGACTCCTAATGGGATAATTAGAAGCCTAAAGATTTTCGACACAAGCTAACTTGGGTGGTGATCTGGAGTATGTGTGGTCTCAGTGTGTCAAATTAATAATGGCCTATCGTCATTTCTCAGTCATCTAATCTGAAAATTTCAACCAAGTTAAAATTTATTGGGTATTTTTTTTTATTTCTTCTGCATGACCATGGCTTAACTAATATACTATACAATATGTAGTATCCTGTAACTGTCTTGGACTGTATATATATTGGAAGGCATTTGCATGCTGACCTGCAGTTATGTCTATTTGGAGCAGACAGTGAACTTGCTTGCTTGGCTTGTTAATATTCTAGTTTCCTAGCAATCAATCTGCTTTGATATTTATGTGACCCAGTAAAGTGTATTTTTCTTGTTTTTTAAATTATGTTGGTTCATCTACCTTTATATCTCCAATAGTCGGTCTGACTTTATTGCCATTTGGACCATGATATGTGGACAGCATGCTTTTACTTAGCCCTCCTAGTCACTTGGCTGTGCAGGCAAGGGGGTCTTACTTTGCTCTCCCAGACACTGCGGAGTTGGCTAGTCATTATAAGAATGCATTCTGTGGTCCTCTGTGCATCCTTGGGTTTCTCAGGATACTTTTCTTTTCTTGGTGTTTATATAATTTAAAGCTCAGTTCCTATGTACAGAAATTAACATTTTGATATAAA
The DNA here is from genome assembly GCF_009819795.1 of Aythya fuligula. NCBI lineage: Eukaryota > Metazoa > Chordata > Aves > Anseriformes > Anatidae > Aythya > Aythya fuligula. The sequence continues at coordinate 23,276,238 of NC_045560.1, forward strand.
AATGCTGCTGTTATATACAAATACCGGTGTTACTATAAAACAAACAGATTAAAAGAACAAACATTCTGAGTCAGAGGAAGCTGATAAAGTGCAGACACTGCCTTGGGCTATCTCTGCACAGAGCAGACTTAACCTACACATCGGCTTTATCTCCTTTTTTTTTTTTTTTTTTTTTTTTGAGATCACTAAAAACATTCTCTGTTTCTAAAAGTAATTTGTACTCACCAGTGATAAACACAGTAATCTTTCCCAATATTTCTGGTAGCCTGGGACTTGAAATTCCAAGTAGAGTGTGGTGGTAGTGTGAAGACAAGTCTCTGCTCGTACCGATGGGAGAACCTGCAGTCTTAGGAGTAGACAGGGAGGATTCTTTCACAGACCTCATACTTTTAATAGTTCTGGGAGGTGCTTAGGTAAATGTCTTCCTATCTGTTAGATGAGATAAACACTCTGTTTATCTCATTGAAATGTCATATTAGATTACGATGTGTGTGCCAACAGCTCCAAATAATAAGTTGGAGCAAAGTACTACTCTCATGCAAAACGCATTTGCATCATGCACCAAAGCATTTTATTAAACATTGCAGAACAGGATGATGGGTTGCAAATCCTTCCCTTGGCCAGTCTGAAGCCTTCGTAATGTTTCTGCTGTACTTCCTCTGCAATCACAATCCCTGCCTTTGCAGGGACGTTTGCATCTGTCACCCCAGGGTCTTTGAATGGGAAGATCCTGAGTTTGATCCAGCTTCAGTCTTTTTATCTTTCTTCTCTTCACTGTGCAGCTGCATGCAGTGGATTAAGAGACAGCAGATATCCCTCTACAGATGGGCCAATGGCATGGGCCATGGTGGGAATGTTTGCCTGGGCTGGGTGCTCTCTGCAGACATTAGGGCCATGGGCTTTTATTTAGGTGCAGTGAGTGACCTGTATCCTGTGTGCATGATACAGCTGGTCACAGATCTGCTACAGCTATTATCTGAGAATGAGAGGTAGCTATGCTGAAAACAGGAGATAGAAAAGATGAGAGGGAAGGAAAAAGGCCCTCATGAACTTAAGGAAAATACGTTTGTGTGTGAGACAAGACAGATCTGCAGTTCATCACAAAGATGATAATACTGTCCAGGGTTCTGCCAACTTCTTCCATGCCACCCTTTATCAGTCCAAATGCATATCTACAGCAGGAAAACAATTCACCACAGTCTTTCTTGGTCTTGCCTTCCACTTTTCCAGTTTTGTGTTGCAGATAAAGTAAAAGAAATTGCTGGACTGCTGCTGTTAACTTAAAAAGAAACAGAATTTTCAAAAAATCGTTTTGATCTCCTTGGAACAACTTCAGGAGGATTTATTTTTCCTTTCATGCCCATCTAGAGTTATGTATCACACCTTCTCTCTGAAAATTTCTGCTTCCCGTTTATTTTTTAACTTATTTTTACCTGTTGGCTGCCTGAACTGCCATTAAAATCAATGGAAAGTTCCCCCAGCTGTTTGCTGGAGCACTCTACAGACCTTAGCATCTATTCAAAGACCACAGAAAATGCTGAAGTCAGTAAAAGTCACCTACTGGTTTTGCTTTGCCCCTAAACTCCTACTGGAGAGGAGAGACAGGACACTCAGCTAACATGTATGTGTATGTCGCCTGTGAGGGAAGAAAAGCTTGCCATGGCATTACAGTTTTCCCTCTTTTTTTTTTTTTATGACAACTCATTAATCTGCTAAACCAGATGTTTCTGAGCCTGGCAGATCTATAAATCTGTATATTTTCCAGTTTGCCAAACATTAAATTGCCAGAAAAGTAAATGGAAACTCTCATTTACTTCCAGTGCTTAAGATCTCCTAACACAATCTAAAAGTGCTTCAAGCAAGTCAGAAAAGGAAATAATAATAATAGCCTACATCATCCCTGAGTTCCAGTTCATCTCCCCATAAGGGAGCAGCCTTTCTCTTCTGGAGGAGAAAGTGCATGTGCATTAGAGTAATTTCTTCTGACAGTTCTCCTGATAGAGAGGAATATTCCTCCAGTCATTGTATCTCTAGAGGCAGCCCTGCATGAAATACGTCTGTACTATTAGACGAATCATGTTAATGGGCTTAAAATGTTTCAGTCAGAGAACTGAAAAATGTATTGAGAATATTACAGTGCAAAATCGTTTCAATGTTGGGATGTGTCCCTATATGTGCTGTTGACTTATCTGTATTTAACTTCTCATAGCCTTTGACTTGACCTTTCACTTGACTCCCTCTCCTGTCATTTTCTTGGTATGAAAAATTTTAGCCTTTCATTTGACCTGTGTGAACTCATAAATTCTGGTTCCTCACACACATAATCACAGAGCAAATAACGCTCCTGCTGAAGGATAGGATATCCCTGATATCTGCTGAAAAGGCAATGCAGCTAGGCACAAAGAATCCAGGAGATTGTTGCAGAGCATCAGTGAAAATCTTTTGACTCAGGTGGTGGAGGAGCCAATGAGGACACTTGTGCTTCTGGACCTTGTGCTCACAAACAAAGAAGGACTGGGTGGAGAAGTGAAGGCTGGGAACAGCCTTGGCTGCAGTGACCATGAGGTAGAGTTCAGGATCCTGCGTGGAGAAAACAGGGCAATAAGGCAACTCTGAATTTTGGGAAAGCAAACTTTGGCCTCTTCAGGGAGCTACTTGGAGGAATCCAATGCTTTAGGGTTCTCGAAGGCAAGGGGGGCCAAGAGAGCTGACTAATATTCAAGCATCACTTTCTCCAAGCTCCAGATTAGTGCATCCCTTTAAGTCAAAGAAATGGGACAAGAGACCTGCATGGGTGAGCAAGAAACTCTAGGCGAAACTCAGACAGAAGAAGTATACAGAATGTGGAAAAATTGACAGGCCATTTGGGAGGAATATAGGAACATTGTCAGAGTATGCAGGCATGTGAAAAGGAAGGCTAAGACCCAACTGGAATTAATTTGTCAAGGCGAACAAGAAGGGCTTCTTCAAATGCATCAGTAGCAAAAGGAGAGGCTGAGAGAGCTGAGCTTGTTTAGCTTGGAGAAGAGAAGCCTGAGAGGATCATATCAATGTATACAAATATCTGAAGAGGATGGGTCCATACTCTTCAGTGGTTCCTAGTGACAGGATAAGAGGCAACGGGCACAAACTGAAACACAAAAAATTCCATCAGAATATGAGGAAAAACTTCTTTACTGTGTGGGTGACAGAGCACTGGAACAGACCACCCAGAGAGGCTGTGGAGTCTCCTTCTCTGGAGATATTCAAAACCGACCTGGATGTGGATATGTGGTAACATGCCCTAGGTGACCCTGCTTTGCAGGGACCAGATGATCTCCAGAGGTCCCTGCACACCTTAACCACTCTGTGATTCTGTGAAACCTAGTGAGGTTGCTCCAGGCTAACTGTCACTTCTTTCACAAGTACCATCCAATGTCTTACCCTATTTGGCATGTCAGGTGTAGCTTCAAATAGGCCATTTAGTCCATTTAGTCTAAATTAGTCCATACATGATCATGGCTCAGTTTAGTCTTGCATAAGAAACAGTGTGGCCAGCAGGGCTAGGGAGGTGATCATCCCCCTGTACTCTGGTGAGGCCGCACCTCGAGTACTGTGTTCAGTTTTGGGCCCCTCGCTACAAGAAGAATATTGAGGTGCTTGAGCAGGTCCAGAGAAGGGCGACAAAGCTGGTGAGGGGCCTGGAGAACAAGTCCTACGAGGAGCGGCTGAGGGAGCTGGGCTTGTTCAGCCTGGAGAAAAGGAGGCTCAGGGGTGACCCTATTGCTCTTTACAGATACCTTACAGGAGGCTGTAGTGAGGTGGGGGTTGGTCTATTCTCCCACATGCCTGGTGACAGGACGAGGGGGAATGGGCTTAAGTTGCACCAGGGGAGTTTTAGGCTGGATGTTAGGAAGAACTTCTTTACTGAAAGGGTTGTTAGGCATTGGAACAGGCTGCCCAGTGAAGTGGTGGAGTCACCATCCCTGGAAGTCTTTAAAAGACGTTTAGATGTAGAGCTTAGGGATATGTTTTAGTGGGGACTGCTAGCGTTAGGTTGGAGGTTGGACTCGATGATCTTGAGGTCTCTTCCAACCTAGAAATTCTGTGATTCTGTGATTCTGTAGTCATTTTAGAATGAGGTATCTCTGGAAAAACTGGTGGGAGTTCAGTTTTATTTGTGGGTCCTTCTCTACACCCATAACCTACATGAAAACCCAGGAACATCATTATTTAAGAATATATTTGTGTTCCTAGTGCTTTCTTAATGTTAAAAATAGTAGGCCATCCTCTTCTTCTGAAGTCATTATTCCTGTCTAGTGAAATTTTATACATCAGGAATAATATTTTTATATGAAGAATTTACAAAGTTTCATATGCAACTGTTAGAAAAGCTGGTTGGAGTTTTTCTGGTCAGAAAATTCAGCTTGGCAATACTGGATAGTGCCATTTCAGTCATGCCAGCAGGAAAGAATTTCCAGGTTCCAAAAAAAGATTTCTGGAGAAATGTGAGGTGGTGCCTACCCATCACTCACGTGGTATATTTCATTGTTGAGTATGCTGTTATGTTATAAGTAGCCTTGCTACTGGTCTTTCCTCTAAAATAAATGGATAGTTTCTCAGTCTTCCAGATACTTCAGCTGTCTGTGTCTCAAAAATAAAAATAAAATAAAATAAAATAAAATAAAATAAAATAAAATAAAATAAAATAAAATAAAATAAAATAAAATAAAATAAAATAAAATAAAATAAAATAAAATAAAATAAAATCCTTGCAATTAGCATTTTTAAGTATGGGCAGATTATTGCTTTCTCATCTTAAAGTTAGCATAGTGATAATTTCCCCTGTATTGGATTTCTGCATTACATTTATGTATGAATTTCATGTCTTCAAACACATAGAGAGGTCTAAAAGTCAAGACTGTCATTGTAATACTTTTATGACTACTGAATTTATTGGGAATGTACAAGTGAAAAGAAATTCCATGAAGTATATGTAGCTATCCTTTTAACTTTTTTATGATCCCTTAGTTGACAGTTTGAAACTTTTGTTATTTCTGTACCTACGACGTTGATTTTCCTTTGAAAATAACACTTCAGACATGCAAATAGAAGTTTATTCAGACCTGAAAAAAATATCTTTATCATAAGTTAAAAGTCAAAACCCTCTTCTTTTCTATTAAAAGAGAAATGGAAAAAAACTTACTGACTAAAGTACTCTTCACTCCTGTATTCATGAATTTGTCATTGAAGCAAATAGTCATTGCTTCATGAAGTAATGACTAAAATGAGATTAAGTATTGTGTATTGATTATCCTGGACTTGATTGGTAAGGATAGAAACTTGGAACTCATATAACAGAAAAAGTCATTCTGTGTCTGTAATTTGTAGTTGATTTTAATTCTATATAAGCACGAGGCTTGTGAATTGTGCAATGCTGGTCTGAAAAATTGCAGCAGGACTGCCTTGGTCAACTGGCGGTATTGAAGTGAAGGTACCGAAATTCAGTTCAGTATGTTCAGTATGCACCTTGCTCCTCTTCTGATTGAGACTAGTGGTAAAGACAAGGACATTACTTTTTCAGCTGTTGCTCTGTATGGATGTTGCTCTGTTACATCTATATGGATGCAGAAGCCTAAACTTCCAGTGGACATTACAGGTTAATTAAGGAGTTTCATTAATTTACTCTTAGTAAAAGATGGTTAGCCAATGCTCAGTACTAAGAATTCATTGAATTCAGATAAAGCATAGGACAGCTGAGAAGAAATATTTTTGTTCCCTGGAATAATGTTTCTGTCTGATTCTCAAAATAGGAATCTTCCATTGTTAAATTATTAAAATTACTAAATTATTGTAATCTTTAAATAATTGGTTGCAGTTTCATAGAAAAATATTAATTAATGTATTTAATAAAATATTTATTGTTACATAACACAGTATTAATGAAATTTGGTTTTGGAAGTGAGAACTTCAAAGATGAGAGTGATAGATTTGTATCTTGCTTGAGGAATTATTTTTAAAACAACTCTTGGCACATATTTGACACTATCGTTAAATGAATTCTTATGAACCAGCTACTTGGTGGCACAGATTTTCAGATCTCATTGTAACAATGCAAGTCCCTGGAACCTTCACGAAGTAAAGATTCAAAAATAGAAACAGTACTATTTATACTACCTATTTGGGTATGCATGAAAAGATATTGAATAAAAGGGCTGTGTAGAAATCTCCTTCAAATTTTCATAACAAATAATGAGCATACATTAAGAACAAATTACATGTATCTGAACTTAATGGGTGAGGTGTCCCAAGCAAATGAATACTAATGCAAGAAAGCTGTAATGTATATTGAACATTTAATTAACTTTGGGGGCAAGACTGTCACTGCATTACATGGAAGCAGCACATGTAAGAAAAGCAAACAAGAAAACCCACAACCCCAGTACAGTTCTAGAATGGAAAGCAAGAGACACTTCAGCAGTAATTTTTCTGTAGAAGAATCCTAATGTCTCCATGCTGTAGGGGCTGGTACTTACATAGTATTTGTTCACTACTGGAAAAAAAAAAAAAAAAAAAAAGAAAAAAAAGTGAGAGATCAAATTCAGTCATCAAATACGGGAGCCCACCTTTGGCCTCTGATTGTGGTGCTGCCTGTTTTATTGTTTTCTTTCATTTTCATTTGAGCGGACTATGACCGATGTGGCCATGGTTTTACTGTGCTGTTGTCAGGAACAAAACTAAAGCATCTTTGATACATCAGGATTTACCCCCTGTGGGGTCTCTGTGTACAAGCATGTATATGTGTGTGTACAGATGGAGTAAACCTACATGTAGTAGGCTTACTGAATGTGCAAAGTTGTGTAAGACTGCTGATATATTGTTGATATTTTCATCCTGTACATTATGGTATCACCAGCAAACAGAGGGGAATTGGAATTCTGTATTTGCAGTCCCCTAAAATTCTAAATGACTTTGAATACATTGCATCATGTTAGGAAATACATATAAAATGCAACTCTACCATAAACATTTGACCTTATGGGAAACCAACTAAAGTACTTGTATCTCAAAAAAGCAGAAGGACAGCAGGAAATAATCTGAGTGTATTTTCTCATCACCTAAGGTATTCCTCATCATACAAGCAGTTCCTAAAAATGGCAATTATAGCACCCTAAGTACAATTCAGTCTAATACATTTCTTCAAGGTGTGAGCAACACATGAAGATGCTGTCCATCTACTTACGTAGTACATAAGTAGTGATACTAGTCAGCCTTATAGTCTCTACTAGGAAGCTGGTAAAGCAGCTTTTAATCAGTTAATTACAAAGCAGAGAGGGTACTGCTTATGTGTTCGTTACTGAAAACATTTCTTTTACAGTACATACCATCTTTGGCTTTACTACTTTTAGGGTTCATTGGTGAGTTACTGAAATGATACCATGTGTTTCTAAGGAAATGTGAAGATATGAGAGACAACTTGAAGACTCAATAGACAGATTATTGTCTATCAACACTAAGTTAATCCCCTGATGTTTAGTTGGTGTACAGCTGGGTGTTGATCAGGTGGGGAACTACAAAAAAATGAAAATGATAAACAGCAGCAATTTCTAGGAGTTATATTTCCCCTCTGTGTTGAATTTTGTGAGTGGGATTGCTTTTGCCTCGAGTAGCTGTCAATTCCATCTTGTCTAATTTTGTTACATTTGGGAACACTGATTTGTGATTTGGGAGAACTACATTTTGTCAAGCAGTTCTGTGTATGTATTTCTGGTATATATTTTGACCTTTGAATATATGATTAATTTCACATTAAATGTAAAGGCAGTGTTTGTTGTTGCCAAATATGCCTTTTTGCTCAAAGAGTTTTTTTGCCAGAGAGTTAGTTCCATCATTTGGGCTCCAAGCACCAGGCCTCTCAGCTGTGGTGACCCCAATTTACTGCTAATTCATCAGTAATTTACATCTTGTCTGGCTGCATCCAGCTCCATGCCTCACTGCCCAGCCCCACACAGTCCTGTAGAAGAGCTGTGGTGTTGTGGGGCAGGGAGGCATAGCAAGGCTCTCCAGCCTCAAGGATCCTGTGTGCTCTGATGACCCCCAGTACTTCAGGAACCTGCAGATTTTGGGTGTGCATCCCTTTGCCCTGTCGGTGTTGCAGAGAGGGAAGTCCAGTTTTCTGCACTACTCCCGCTTTGCAAACACAAACACAAAAACATGTAAGCACAGTCAGACACCACCACTGTTTCCAGTTGCTGCATAAAGAACAACTGTATAAAGGACAAATTGCTTATAACAATCTGCTTTTAAGCCTGTATGTAATCTACCTAGCCCTCATTCTTGCCCAAAGTGCAGTTACTTGGATTCACCTGGAGCTTGAATAAATTCTCAGTCAAAGTTCAAATTTACCATTTGTGTATTCCAGATGTAGTAGGTGCTGTAGTCACTGTGGGAAGCAAACTCCTTGCCTAAAGCAGTTATTTCGCTCCAGAAAAGTGTGTTTGGATTTGACATAGCTCTAAGTTTGGGCAGATGCTGGTTCTTTGTCCTCCCAATCCAAGTAGAAAATGAAAAACAGTTTTGCTTTCTGGCCTTAATAAGAATAAGTCAGAGATGTGTTAATACTTTTTAGATTTTGCTTGGGGAAGGAGCTAGCAAATCCCTGAAACAGTGTTGCCATCAGAAATGAACCTCTGCATACCAGTAGTGGAATTGGCCCTCAACACTTTCCCGTTGGCATGTGAGACTTTGAGAGAGGCAGAGAGGCACAGATTCAGACAGAGCAAAGGGAACATTGCAGTCGAAGGAGATTACAGCCTTACCACCCAGAATGTGAATTACATCTCATCAAACTGGCAGACAAGCCAGCAGGTAATAAGTTGCATCCCATTTTATTTAGCTGGCAGGCAATAAACAGTGGTCAACCTGCAGCCTCTTATCACTCACATTCTGCAGGATCTGTGGCTTGACTGCCTTTTATTACCCACTGGCTTTTCTGCTGGTTTCATAAAATGTGATTTTAAAAGCTTGCACGACCTCCTTAATTCATCTTGCAGTGCCTGTGTGTTTCAGGGACTTCACTATGTATATGTGATTTAACTAGATCAAATACAATGAGCTGTAGATGCTGTGGCACTTCTGAAGTGTGCAGAAAAACAAATATTGAATGGAAAAGAAAAAGTAAATCAAGAAGTCCCTATTAACCTGACAAGGTAGTATAGAAAGGAAGGGGAAGGAAAGCAGTAAAAGGTCACTTAAAGTGCAAAACTTGCATTTATAATACGTCACAGAAGCCAAGAGAGTGATCTTATTTTGATGTCCAAAAATATCTACAAAATTACACTAGATCATAGAATCAAAGGATAGTTTGACCTGTGAGCAGGAACACCTTCCAGTAGATCAGGCTGCACCATCCAACCTGACCTTGTACCCTTCCAGGGACTGGGCATCAACAATCATATATTTTAGATATTTTTGCATGTGCTACACTGGCCGACATACTGGTTGGAAGATTGTTTCTCTGCCAGTGAACCTTACACAATAACCTGGCTGAGCACAGAAGTTGGTGCCATTCCCTGGGAGAGGCCAGACCTGCCAAGCTGCTGAAAAATGCCACGGAAAAGGCTGAGGGGTGAAGGCTGAAGGATCAAAATAAGCCCAAGTTCATACTGGGGCCACTCCCATTGTCTTCGCTGTGAATTAAGTTTTGCTGCTAGATTTGCTTGGGTCAGGGCTGGATTTTTCTCTCTTAAGAATAAATCTTTTCTACTGACAAACTTGCAATATATGGGCATACAAAAGTTTCCACTCAGAAAAAACAGAGGATAGATTAGGGAAGAAAACATAACAGTGCTGAGGGAGAATAAGGATGAAATAAATGAATTCTTTCTGTATTTTGAAAGCTGTTTCTTCTTCCAGTTTAACTCAGTTATATTATGATTGGGTGCTTTTGTTTTTCTCCCTCACTGTGAATGTAAAATTCAGTCATTTTTCTTGGTGATACAAAAAGCATCCATCAAGATAAATTTCAGTGTAGCTTGTGACTGTCATGGGAGATCCTTAATTATATTCATGTCATAAAGGACTTTTTTTACAAAGTGTTTGCCTAAAACAGATATGCCTGAAATATTAAGAAAATAATTTCTCCTTACAGTAGAAATATAAAAACAAACCCAATAATATAAAATCCAGCTAATATTTACCTTACACTATTGAATCAGTTGATGTAATATAATTGCACTGTGTGTTGGTTTTCCATAGTCATTATGTTCTGATAGAAAACCTATGTAAGAACAAAAATGAACATACACAGAGTTATAATCTTTGTCATTTCAATTAGTCCCTCATTTCACATCAGTTAATTTTTGTTGAGTCTTATTCTACTGTGTGAAACTTTGGCCTCAAAAGACTGGAAGCGATAAAATTGGTCAGGTTTCATTTTACATATTTGAACCCTATTTTCAACTGCGTTAATAAAATGTCATAGCCATTCAGAGCTATGTTGTAGCGTAATGAACAGTCTCAGGAAACAAGTGTCTATTTCCAGGCATAGATTGAGGTAGAAATCTGGCTAAATGGAAGCTCTTCCAAGCAGAACAGTTGGAAGGAAACCATTGCTCTCTCTGACGAGGTCCTGTCCATGGAATAGAACTTTTGATAGCATACTGCTTGTGCCACTGACAGTCACTTATAAATCACAGAAACAATGATCCATGGGACACTACCGAAATGGGTTCCACAACACTAAACCATAGGCTGGAAGTTATAAACATCACTCTAGAAAGGTTGGTGTGGCCTGGAAAGCAGTGAATTGCCAACTGAAGTGAGGTGGCTTCGTGTTCTGGACCTAAGTGGTCCCACAGGGACCGAGCCCCTGCACCCTTCCTGTGTCCTGTGTCCCCCCACAGCTCCCCAGGGCAGTATTCTGCTCTTTGATGCAGACACACGCCTCATCCCTGTGTACACTCTGCAACTTTCCGATAGTCATTTAACCTGTTGATTTGAAAAGGAGCTTTGCATCTCCAATCTTAAAATTTCTGGAAGCTTTATTCTCTGTTTCAATATTGCAAATCTGGGGAAATGTAAGAGTTACAACCTGTAATGAATGAAGATGTGATTTTCAGAAGAGCTTGTTTCTCTGTAACTATGGAACTCAATATATATTTGATGTTTGCAGTAAATTCTGCATGTGGACTTAGGCTAAACCTGTACACTTTTAACAATCACAGACTTGTTCTGTGAGGCCATATATCCAGAGCTTATACCTATGGTTAGACTCAGAACTAACTATTTGTAAAAATAAATAAAGCTAGCTTGACTTTTCCAAAGCATTTCAGTCCTATGGTGTCTATTCAATGTGGAGGTTGTGAAGCCCTGGAAAGCAGAGGTACATAAAAAAAAAGAACCTCAATTTCAGACAAGTGGGCTTCAAGTCTTTCATCTCAGGTCTGTGCAATAAAACATAAACACTTTTGGACCGGTAGTCTCTGACAAATGGCAGCTTTGGAACATAACAATATTTGAAGAAGTATGATAATAAAATAATGGCAAATAACTTTGTCCTATAGGTTAAATTCTGCGCACTACATAAAACCAGACAGGCTATCATTCAAGAAAATGGTGCAGAAAAGAGGGAATTTATTTGTGCTGAGTTAATAGAGGGTATATTTTGAAAAGAACCACTAATTTGCTGGTTATCTGACTGTAACATCCAAGCCTTTCTGCAGAACTTGGTCTTTCTGTGCTGCATTTTTAACATAGCAAGTTGCTACTGGATAATTAATGAAATAGCAAGGCACTGTATGTTGTTGCTATGTTTTTTCAGTTTGTGCAGAAAGTCATTCTTACATTCAAAATGCTAATCTGCAATGTCTGACATCTGTCATAGGGTATCAAATTTGGAGCTTTCTGCAGAAAAGGCACTCAGCTCCCTAACAAACTACCCTTATTTTGATGAATGCACATCTTCTACTCGCTGCTATTTCTGTGTGAAGAGGAAGGTGACAAAATGCTTCAAGTTAGATGGCAAAAATATCTTTCCTACTGTTTGGTAACCTCCATGCACCTGGTGTCCATGGTACTGTAGGAAGTGGAGGCCAAGAGGCAGGCAGCTTTAGTTGTCAGTCTCTTCAGTACGACTTCCTGGGAACGGATGGGGAGGCAGAGGTTAAGAAGCAAAATTTCTTCTGTTAGACCAACGGCATCTCCTGCCACATGAGTTTGTGCTCAGGTACAATTGAAGAAAAATAAGGAAAAAAAAAAAAATGCTGTTCACTTACGAGGAATGGAAAAGAATCTGTGTATTTCACTTTGCAAAACTTCCATAAAAAGAATCAAGTCTTAAAAATAATCCTCTGTTTTTCACCATCAACTGTAGATTAACTGGAGAAAGGAGAGCAGAGGGGGTTCCTGTGCTTTTTTCTCTTTGTGTGCATCCTCCTGCAACATTTACCACGACCACACAACTTTTCACCTCATCCTCCCCACCTCTGTCTCAGGGTCCAATGAGGTATCAGGAGATGCTGGAAGGGCAAGTGAAGTCAGGGGACACCCTGGAGGAATAAATCTCTACCAGAGTTGGGTTACATGGTATTGGCACTCAAAAGAGAGCTGTCGCCTTGCCATGCAACAGACTCATCAGCTCTCATCCTACATTTCTGCTTGCAAAGCCTCTGTGAAGGCTAACCTTGAAGGAGGTCTCCTCTGAAGGGTAGAAATCCCACTGGGAGTGACTTATACTGCATTTCTGTTTCTCCAGCACACTCAGGCAGGTCAGATACTGTTGTAGAAACATTTGCCCTGCACAAAGGCCATCTGTGCATTCCTTCATCAGACACTTCCAAACTGCTCAAAAGAAAGACATTATTCTGTTGACTGAAATATGTATTTTTTTCCCAAGACATTTAATTTAATTTGGGGCATTTTAATAAAAGGCCAGGAAATCTGAACATGTTCTTCAATGTTATGAGAAATGGTCTGATGAGTTTTAAAGTGGTAATATTTTGGTTTAGGTGGATTTGGGTTATTTTTCAAATGAAAAGGAGTCTTGTTTCTGTCATTAACTGAACACATGAGATGCCACCAGCAGATGTAATACAAATCTGCTGGCTGTCCATGACTGCATCCCTCTGATCTGGAAAATGCCTAAAGCAATTGGATCTGCTTCTCTCCAAAAGAGGCTAAGGAGTTGATGAGAAATTTTCAGAGAAATACCTGAGACCTGTGTCTCAGCACTGTCTCCAGTGAAGAACTGCTGGTGCTGAAGGAAACAGACCAGAAGTAGGACATGGACCAGTGAAGAGCATTCCTGCTCTCCATGCATAAAAATTTGATTTCATCTTGTGCAAAATCATTGTTATACACAATGTCCTACCTGCTCACAGGTTTACCACAACATTGTAATTGCTACAAGTTAAAATGTGATTTGTTTTGCATCCACATCCTGCATGTAGTCATATTTGCACAACTCCTGAACCACAGAGGTAACTGAGGGAAGAACACAGGGTAGGTTAATGAACAGATATTTTTACTGCAGGGCAGGATGCATCAATAGATAATGTGGCTCTGCCAGTGCTAGCCACTGCTTTACTTCCCAAATCTGATCAGTGGCTTGGGAACTCAACCGTGACATTCATAATTCAGTAGAGTCTATGCTCCTGTCTGTTCAGCCACTATATCAGCAAGATTTAACTGGCCTTTTTTTTTTTTTTTTTTTTTTTTTTTTTTTTGTAAGTCAGCTCCATTTATTCTGTAAGCTATATACAGTATAAAGGACTCCCAACTGAAGCTGTTTTCTTTATTACATGGGTTATGCTACAAAGTTATTCCTGTCTTCTCAAATTAAACTGTGGGGTTGTATGGCCTTTTAAAGAACAAACATAATTCTGTATTGTGTGGGTGAATTTCCATGGAAGTTGGCTTACTCTGCATCGGCCCGCATTTGGCAGTGTGTCAATGTCTGTGTGGGGAAATTGGCACATATTACCTTTTTATTCACTGGATCTTGTTTGCAAAAGAAAAAGGCAAGCCCAAAAGCTTCTTTAAAATGTCAGGCCAGTCTGTAGACTGAAGTTGCAGAGATAGTCTAGTTTATTTTAGAGATGATTCTGCCACAAATTCACATTCCAGTTTGGGTTGACATAATATTGTTATATGTTTGTACCATATGTTTATCATGTAAAACAGCTTGGGGGAAAACAAACAACTATGCTTCCTGCTAGAGGGACCTATTGGCAATATAATCCTGGGCAGAAAATTCAGATGGTGAATTGCATCTTTCAAATCATTAATCAAGCCTCGTCAGCAAAGAACTAGAAAACAATGATTTTATTAACCTGAATATAGTCACAGATAGTGTGTGCTGTTTCTGAAAATAATAATCCATTTGAGAAAGAAGCTGACAAATAAATTACTTTTTTTTTTTTTTTTCCTAATAGAGCACTTTTGAAATTGTACTTTACACCTCTACTAAGGTGCTTTTTTTTTTTTTTTTTTTTTTTCACTTCATCGTATTACAAATACTCAAGAGCTTTGTAATTTTTTTTTTTTAAAATAACAATTTGATATGTCTGACCTGTCCAAGGAAATCAAAGGAAATTATTTGTACCAGTAATGGAACTATAATGACAAAAAAGATGTTTCTCAATTTCTAGTATTGTAATAAATCTCAGTGATTTATGGGAAAAGCAATGGTTTTGCCCTGACTTCTGCCTCTCCTTCACAGACAGTATGACACTATCATTGCTTCCATGGGGAAAGATTATCTGAGAACACAGAATCATCAAAATGTGAGGGCATTTCTTATTTCCACTTTCATACAGAAAGCATGCAAAACCACTGAAATTCCTGTGCTCTTAGTTAGATACAGACAAGGGGATAGGAAATGTGCTCCTTTCCTTGATTCACAGGCTGCCTCTTGCAGAAAGCACCACCTCCAGGCTGACGCATGTCCCTTTGGTATGACCCACGCAGCCTGGGAGGGCTGGCAAGAGCACAGCAAGGTACATGGGAAGCAGAGTCCAAGCCCCTATATAGATGGGGTCCAACTGCATGATTAGTTGCATGATTTTTACTTTAAACTGTAAATCCTCAGGATTTGCTTTCAATCCCATCTGACTTTTACCTCTATTCTGCCCAGCAAGGAGAGACACTGAAGGAAACCTGCACATCTTGAACAAGCCGCAGGAGGCTGCATTGAATTTCTCTCCCATGCACTGGCTCTGAATGTCAGAGAGAGGAGGAAGCTGGTCTGCTTAAGCTGATGCTGATAGTAGTCTTATACTAATTTATGAATGGCCCACTTGACAAGTCTAATGAAAAGCAGGACACTGCAGTTAATTTTATTCAGGGGATCCTCAATTTAGTGTGGAAAAATAAATAAATAAATAAATAAGGAAAAACCTTTACATCTCCAAGCTGTAAACTTTAATGTGAAAGCATTTGGCTGAGAAATGTCCTGATAAACATGGAGGTGTTTTTCAGCTACACCCATCTCTTATCTACAGGGGGGTGAGTTCCTGTAGAAGTCATTGTGCTAGTCCATACCAGGATCATAAGGCAGCTAAACATCTCTTAGAGTAAAGCTGCATTTCCAACACAAAGCTTTTGCAGTTTCATTCTGATACTTTTAATGAAAAACATGTTTGGCTGAAAAACTCACACCTATAATTTTCCATCAGCTCAGAACAATCAGGATGAATTGCACTGCTCTACAGAATTTATCCTTGTGAAGCTTGTGCTGGGCTCCCAAGGACACTGTTTGCATCCCTGCCTGCTCAGAAAAGCACGAGAGCTTTTGGATATTTGTTGTTGTTGTTGGCAGTAGTAGTGTTTTTCTTTTTTTTTTTTTTTTTGTTGTTGTTGTTTTTGTTTGTTTGTTTGTTTTTTAATGTCACTTAGATCTTGTCTTGCTACTGGAGTAAGTGGTGAAAATAGTATCTCTGTTCACTAGTCAGTTTACTGATAGATGGTTTTTGAGAGTGGGAAAATAGAGCTTTGGTGCAGCATTGGTGCAGTGGGATTTGAGTCTGTGGAAACAGAGGAAAGCTTCTTGCGGGAGGGTTTCAGAACTCAGATTAGCTTTTCATTCAGAGCAGTTTTACCACCAACTTCTCAGCATTCCAATAACATTATTCACATGGCATTAGCATCAAGAAACCCCATCAGGAGAAATACAGAGAATTGGGTTTTAGCTAGGAAAACAGCAAGCTTCAAGGCAGGTGCTTTAATGCTCTACAGAATTGTGTCCATGTAAGGAAACACACACACACACACACACACACACACACACACACACATATACATGTATATATATACATATTTAGAGTTGAAAGCATAGTCTGGCTTGTACCTGTCACTAAACATGAATTAACTACAATTACTTGCACCTATATTTGGGAAACACATACAAATATAAGCCATACCAAATTAGATGGTCTGCCCTCTTTACAGACTGTTTCAAATAATATTAGCTGTTCATATTAATGGAAATCAAACGTAATAATTAGTGATTCAGAGAAAATTGTGGGAAAAATCAGAGTTAGTCAGAGCATTAGTACAGAAAGAATAAAGCTCTAAGATGGGCAAATTGCATTTGATGAATGCCACAGGTGCAACACTTTTCAATACACCTTTGCTGGGCTAATAGCCATAAATGAGTCTCTGAGCTCAGTAAGGGGTGCCAGGCACTCTTCTAATAACAGTAATTCCAAAATAGTAGGTGAGTATGAGCTTAGAAATGAAAAAGGGAAATCAAAATACTGTCTCAGTCTTGTTGAAAGAAGCTTTTAACTTCTTTTAAATTCTAAAAATAAAATAAAATAAAAAATAAATAAAAAAATCCTATCCTAAATTATACAACCTTTTTCTGTACAGTTTTACCATTCCAGAAATGTAATAAATACATTAGAAAACAAGCTTTGGAGGACTGTTAAATTTGAGTCAAACCTGACAGAGAAGTTAAGGGTCATATATCACTAAGGAAGGACAGTACTTATGTAGGTAGGTCAAGATCCTACAGTTCCTTAGTGAGGAGTAGACAGCTTTTGATTGCTTGTGTCCTTGTAACATATCTTTCACCTCCTCAAACCTGCCTATTTTTCCGAATTTCTATTTGTATGAGCCAGCAGAGTAAGTTATCTTTCGGGGAGGCTGGAAGGACAGGGAGGATGACCAAGGTGGTACCCTGTGAGTGGCAAAGGAGGTTAAAAGCATCAGGAGCATTTAGCAGACAAACTGCCTCTTAGGAGTGCTTACACCCAACTAGGCATATGACCCATGCTATCAACACTGGTTGCTTTGCAACCAGGTTTTTTCAATTTCGGTATTCCTACTTTGTTTATGTTACACTTACATTCTGCCATTATATCACAACTAATTTATCGGGATCTGTTGCAAAGGTGATAGGGAGATGTGGAGGATAACAACAAATTTTACCTAACAATATGTTAAATGGCTTGACTGCTTTTAAATACTGTAGGTGGCTACATTTCTTCTTTAAATATACAGTTATTTAACTTGATGACTGTAAAACCACTTTTGCTAGTGAAGATAAACTTTCCTCTAGATGAACTTAGTTAGCTGGTACTGTCACATTTTTGAAACAGAAAAAGAGATGGAAGGCTGGGGATTGATGCAGTGGCAACTGCCTGTGGGTACAGCAAAGGGCTGCCCAGTCTCTCTCAGCCACAAAAGAGAAAGGAGCTGTTATTTTGATTGCTCTGACTTTCTGCCTACTCCAGTCTCTTGAGGTACATGTGATTGCTCTTCCAGCAAGCCCACAGTTTCCCATGGGGCTGGAGCATCGCTCCAGATCTGAACTCCAGACTCACCTGGGACTACCCAGTTCCCCTTATGCTGCTCAGTGGGGGAATGCTGCTGCTCCCATTGGGTGTCAGCTGGGCAAATGGGTTCTCTACAGCGTGTATAGGTGCCTACAGAAACTGCACATATACTCCTCATTTACTTTATTGACTTTGCTTTTGTTGAGTGGGTTGTCCTCTGACTGCTCTTGGGTGAAAATGTGCAGGATTTTTGAAAGTGTATTGCTATTGTCCTTGTCACAATTAACTTGTTTCTTTGGGAAACTAACTGCACTATATTCAGGGGACACTTTTTCAACGTTTTGTTTCTCCAACTGTTTGAAAACAATGATTTACACTGCCATGGTGGAATGGCAAATGTAGATAAGGAAGCCAGCCTGCAGGCGCTTGCCATCTGCATTTGCTGTAATATAAATGCCAATTAATGCAAATGTTGACAATTTGTTAGATCTTTAATACCTGTCTGAACAACAACCCAAAAAGTCAGAGGGAACTTCATTAAAACTATTTTTCAAGCTAAAATAGAATAGTTCAGTTCTTATAGTTCATCTCTTCTGCAAAAGGACTTCTCTTCAGCAGCCTGGCTGCCCTCCAGGTTACGGTTTAGAGGCCTTTGCAATTACACTGGGGAGAAGTTGTGGTTGTGAAGGACTGACAGCAGGTACCAATTGCAGAAATCGCACAGGTGGAACGTATTGGCAGATGTTCCCCAACTTGTCCCTTTTTGCTGTTTCCCAGGATACACCGTGCCTTCTCTAAATATGTGGCTGGTGACAGGAGGAAGATGAACATGCTGCTCCAGAGCTGATCTTTCTGGTTGGAGGCGATAATCTTTCTGGCTCCCTCTCTGCAATCTCTTCACTCACTGCCTTTTTCCAGTGCTTTTCCCTACAGAGTCCACTGCTGACCCAGCAGCTCGAAAATGACTTGGGATATCTGGCCTTGGGCTAATGCAAACTCCCTTGGAAAAATATCTATACTGGGTGTAACAGAAGTGCCTATGTAGTTCAGCACTTCCTGACAATATCAGCAGGTGCTGCCCCGATATGGAGTTACCGTTCCCTAAAAGAATGGGTCTGTAAAGCAAGCTGAGTGGTCAGTGTGCAGTGGTGTGACCATTTGCATCGCCACACTGGTTGACCAGGTAATTTGGGAAAATGGCAAATGAGAAATCTGGATAGTAGTCCTCTGTGCTCTCAAAGACATTTTCCATGGACTCTGGAAGTTCTGGATACACAACTTTGTAAAAGACACAGAAGAGGGACAGATCATTGAGACTACCAGAAAGAACAGTGAGAGTATTGAATCAATTTGCTTAGCCCATATAGGCACACTGTCACGGCTGTGTGTCATCTCCAAGCTCTTAGCCCTGGGTTACATATTTGAGCACAAACTATCCCTGTCTGCTGGCAAATCCTCTACTTAAACACTCACTCACTCTAAATCTGAAGTAGAGTGTCAGTCATAAGTATCTCCCACTCCATTGTACTCATACCTATTTAAAACCTAAATGCCAAAACTAAGAGGTCAAACTCAGCCTGTGCACTAAGTAGCAGCTAACCAGCCCAGAGCAAACAGGTAGGCACCTTCTTTTTTTGCTAGCTACTATGTCTTGCTTGAACATGCTGTGTGTGATAGAGTGGGCACTTTCGTGGCATTTTGTGGCAAGCTCTGCAGCCTTCCTTCTCTGTTCTCAAACGTGGTACATAGCCAAGCCTCCAGTTTCACCTGGAAGAGGCAAAAGTGGCAGATATTCCTAAAATATTTTTTTCTTCTTTTTTCTTTTGAGGGCTGTGGTCACTTCTGACAACTGTCTGTACACTGTAGAAAATTTCTTCAGCTTATTAACTCCATAAGTGTCAGAGCAGATAGCAGAATTCACCAGGTTAGTGCTCTTGCTTTAATTACAACTGAACAGAAGTGAGTGCAGATTAGTGTGGAAGGAGGCTGCAAAGGCCATCAGGGCTGGTCCAAATCCCTAGCTCGATCAATGTTTGACCAAGAGTAGTGGTGTGGGGCAGAGCTGTTTGACTGGGGTCAGGCAATGTGGGACAGAGCCAGGTGTGGGGAGCAGCACCCTCTGCTACTGCTGGAAAGTTCCCCAACTCCCCAGTGCTCACCCACTTGTGGCAGGATGAAAAGCATATTCAATTGTTTTATCTGGAGTCTGGGGAGAGGATGTGTGAGATCAAAATACCCCCTTGAAGTTGTGATTTCCTTGAAGTTTTCCCTCTCTTGCAGCTTAAGTTACTCTTCCTAGAGAGGAGTCTTAGAAAGAGGGAGTGATGCCTGCCTTTGCCATAGTGATAAGACTGAATGATGTCCAGGTGCACTTGGGGCCAGGGCTTAGGGACAACTGCCCTTTCCTTGCTGGCATTTCTGAGCAGCATGCTGGCTTTGGGGACCCCGGGCACCAAAACAACCTCTGCTGCCCACCCTTGGCCACTCTCTGGCCACACAGGGATGGGAAGCAGTCAGGTTGTGCACTGCTTCTCTCATACCACGGGGAGAGCTGCAGATGCTGCTCCAAGGCTGGTTTTGAAAATAGCAACATGTTTCATGAGGAAGGCAGTGGATTTGGGCATTTGCTTTATTTACCTAGACATGGCAAAGTTAATTAGAAATCAAAACCTTGTGTCTAATCTCTGAGGAGGTTAAAAATCCGGTTCACTAAGCTAGGATCTGCAAAAAATTAACGTACAAAAATATAGCAGGTATACAAAAACTGACTAGTGTTTCTATGGAATATTTTTAACAGGCACTAGCTTTATGCATGTGTGTCTCTTTTCTTATTTTGTTCAGTAACTAATCTGTTTTTGAGACAGCATGTATAATGTGTCTTCCTATTGCCTTGAAACATTAAAACTTGGCTGCAAAAGATTAAAACACTAATGACTAAGATTTGCATGCTGCTTTTCTGAAGTTTGTATTTGACATCACACCTTGACACCAAAGCAAAAATTGTCAGTTTTATGCATTAATATTTCACATTTGTATGAAAGTAATCTGTGAGTTAACAGTATTCCAATAAGTTTACTTATGAGAATATGTTCTTTAATTACAATGAGCCAGGGTAGGGTAAAGAGAGGGAGTGTTTCATGAGTCCTACTAAAGGTAGGATCATCTTTGTTCTGCACTGTCAGGAGAAAATTGACTTTAAAATAAAGAAATAAATAAAACAGATAACACACACACACAAGAGTTGCATAGCAATAGTGTACTAAGTCCACGAAAAACAGTTTTGATACATTACCAATTATTTATAAAGAGAACCCTAGAGAAATGTTCTGAATATAATACTTTTCTGTTTCTCTCTGCTATCTATGTTTATTAAATGACGCAATTATCCTGGTTTAAAGATAAACTTGTCTCTCCTCTGCTACACAAACATACACACACAGGTAGATTCACCTTTTCAATGGATAATTGGTTATTTTTTTTTAATCTCACAAAAAGCACAAAATGAACCAATGACTGGAAGCTAAGGTTTGTAAAATTCAAACCTTAAATAAGTATTTTTAGTACTTTTAAAGAACAAAGATAAATACTGGTGCAGCTTCCACAGAGAAGTGCTAGATTTTCCACCTAAGATATGCTCCCAATACAAAGAAATGTAATTACAAATGTTGGACTTTGTGTAGGAATTAGGGAGGAATTGGCAAGATTCTTTATTATTACGGTGTTATGCCTAATGCATAAGGTTACGCAAACAGAACAGGTGACAAATTACAGTGGCTACTTCTTTTGCATTCAAATCTATTAATTTATTCAAAGTATCCAAAACACTGCAAAATCCTTCTGTTCCTAGTTCTGTTCTGTATTCTTTTGTTTCAGCTCTCTCAGGTTGTTACTTGGGCTTTTTGAATTTTCCAGGATGCAGTGGACTATACAGTATCCCCAGCAGAGCAATAGTCAGCCTGGGGAATAGTGCAAGGCAGCTGTTCTTCAGTAGTCGGTTGACCTTCTTTTTGTTTTACTACTTAATACTCCTCTTTTATATTCCAAAGGAGTACCTATGTTCAAAGTTGAAGAACAGCTAGCTGTTTTTCTTCAAAGAAGTCTAAATGCCATTCTCCGGTGTGATCAGTGGTGGTCTGAATGTCTTTGACTTGTTGAATTGGGAGTACTCAGGCATGAACAGCAAAGCAAGAGAGTGGCTACTTGGCCACTGTGAACTTAAAAATAAATACAAAGAGCCAACAAGTGCTGGTTGAGCAACTAGGAAATTTAATGTCTATTTTGACATTAAATCAAATATGAAATCACATCTTCATTAAACTTCTCAGAAACCAATGTTGTAAGTGAGATGGTAAATAGTATGCTCTCTCTTATTTTTTTTTTTCCAGAAATAGAAAATTTAATAATGTATGCTATAACAAGAAAGAATATGAGTCACTAATAAATAACCACTAGCTATAAACAAGGAATAAAGGATGTAATAATAGCTTAACATAAATAAACTGGCACAGTAATACTGTACCATTTGTTGTTCCTTCATTAGATGCTAAATTTGGTTAGTCTGATGTGATCCCAGATAATAACTGATTGTTCTTGAAGAGTTTGATAATTCTTAAATATTGTCTTTCTGAGAGATAAAGTACACAGGGTACAGGTACAAAAGCTAAGGTTAAATGCTCTGCAGTTTAGTTTTTATCTACTATAAATCTAGTTCCTACAGTTAGAAGGAAATATATGGTATCTATGCCAATCTGTAAACTCTAAAATCCAGCCTGCATTGGCAAGCAAAATAAAGATCACATCTGAGAGGCTCATTGTTTGGGCAGGAGAGATCACTTGGAAGTTTGTATCCACAGTTATGCCAATGGTCCTAGGAGAGCTGCTATCTCCAGGCCTTAATTAAGCCTGGGATCTTCTGCCTCTGCTGAAGATGGTGGAAGGTCTTGGCTGGAGGGAGCAAGTGCAAGTACATCCTTGTGCCTGCTGTGCCCTGGTCAGCTCTGTTATATGTTGTTCCTGCCCTGGGTGACCATCTGAATTTGACCCTCTAAAAGCGTCTTTCTATAAAGCATATTTAATGTAGCTTAAACCATTATGCTTATTTTTGCAGCTTTTGATGTATAGGTAATCCTGGTGATGCAACTTATCCACTCTAAGGGATGCACCAGGTGTCATGGTGCTGACCCTGAAAGAGACAGACCTGGTGACCTGATGCTCTGGCTCTATTCCATATGAGTTATATGGTTTTGGTTTTTCACATCTTGAGGAGTAGGTAGAATCATATTGTTTTCTTGGCCATGCCATCTGTCTTCAGTTACACAAAAGTAAGCAGGTCCAAGACATTTTCTCCTGATATTATTATTTGATATTCTAAGGCATCCCACTATAAGCAGCTCTGAATATAGTAGTGACCCCTTTACTGCTTTCAAAACCAAAGATCTCTCAAGCCATAGGGATTTTTTTTAATTTTTTTTTTTTTTTTTGAAAGAGCTGGAATGAAATTCCCTAGGACTAGCTAGTGTTTCTTCTGTTCCTTTGCACTCTTTTCCATTTTGGGCACAAAATAAAAAGTGTATCTTAGTTGTGTATAATTAATGTCATGGAACTGTGATCCCGGCATGACACAAACTGTATCACTGAGAGCAGAAGGTAAGAAGAAATCATGATTGCTCAGCAATTTGCACAGGAAGATGAAGGGGAAAGGCATTTTAAATTAATGGTTCTAAGGCCTTGATGTTGCCCTGCCACATTTCATAAATCTTTTCTGAGCAATATCTCCTGTGAAAGGGGACTCTGCTGTCACTTAGGGAATACCATACAGACACCTTTTCTCAGGAGGAAACCGTTTTTACATTTTACTTCAGAACGCACCCCATGGAAGGAAGTAGCCTTTCAGCTTATAGAGTAGCACTTAATGTCTACTGACTACAAATAAGAGACCTTCTTCTCGAAGCCATTTATCTTCAAAACAACACCTGTCTACTTTGATGAAAGGTTGAACTCTCCCCACCACCTTTCAGTGCTGCAGTGGAGGGCTGCCTGCAGGCTCGTCCTATGTCATCAAGGCAGGTATGCCTTTGCCATCGCATGGCCCAGCTGCAGGCTCAGCCCCCAGCTCCCAATGGTCCTCAGCACATGGGTGACCCTCACTCTGCAGAGCTCCATTTAGCCCATGAAACCACTTCACATGAGCACAGCAGCACAGTTAATCCTTGCTATAAAACATCTGGGGAGTGGGCTTGGGCATCTCTGAAGCTTTGGGAACATAGTAGAGGTGGGGCGGGAAATGTGTGTGGTATTTTCAGTACTGGTCTTGTATGATTGAGTGTTTCAGCAGCAGCACTGGCAGTAGGTGATGCTTCTCCATGCTGTTCACCCCTCACAAAGTCCTCCGCATCTTTTGGCAGAGCTGGCAATACACGTCCTACACCTGTCATAGGTAGTGGTAACCTGACATGATGCACGCATTCCTCTCAGAGGTTTCAGTGAGGGGGCAGATCTGTTTTCATGTAAGCTGATTGCATTAATTGGCATTTATATCAGAATATTTAGTATATGGTGAGAAAAGGACAGATGACCTGCCATAATATATTCAGTAGCTGTTTATATTCCTCATAGTGCCACTTCCAACACACAAAAAGCTTTTACCTCACATTGCCTGCTCCTGGGCACTAAAAACACTTGAGTGATAGTGCAAGTGACTCCCTTATGACAGTTATTTCCCAAAAATAATTCCTTATGCCTCCCTCGTGACTGTCATTTGCTACAAAATCATTTCTACTATGATCTGTACAGAGCCACTAATGCATTTTGTGACTAAAAGCAACCACTGCTTAGCACTAGAATCCTAAAAAGATTGCAGAGGAAAAGCAAATGGGAAAAATATTGCACCATGTGTCACAGGCAAAAACACAGTGATGGGCTTGGTGGTGAAGGGTTAATTTTGCCTTGAGTTGGTGGGACTCAGATGGCCACAGTGAATGGACCTGGTGCCTCTGTGCCCTATAGTTGCACTAAGGGACATGGTTTGTGGCTCTAAGGGACGTGGTTTAGTGATGGGACTCGGTAGGTCTGATTGACGGTTGGACTTGATGAACTTTAAGGTCTTTTCCAACCTAAATGATTCTATGGATAAGTGATTCTGTGATGGTCATGTCCAGACACAGCTTCTTGAGGTTGCGTGTAGGAGAAGCAAGGTGATGCACAAAGAGGAGAAGGAAGGTGATGCTGAGAGTTCTGCTTCGTCTTGTCCTGATAAGGCTCTGGAGGCTGGTGCAGCCACTGTGCTAGCACTGCCAAAGCCAAAGCTTTGATTATGTGGAAGTGTTGGTAATCTGTCTTGTTAATGAATAGCCAAAACTTTCTAGAGCAAACTGAGAAGGCAACATTTTCAACATTCACATGGGCACAGACACAGGGGTCATTCAAGAAACCGCCAGATAAGCAAAATACTGGAGGGAAACAAACAAACAAACAAACAAACAAAACTAAGAACTTACTGTTTGTCTCACGTGATCCTAGAGTTTATCACATTATAGTAAGGTACTGTGCCAACTGGGACAAAAATCTAGTCTCTTAGATGTCTGACAGATTATTTTTGTCCAAGAGAACTTTAAAATATGGCTTGGGATGAAGGATGGAAAAAATTGTGTTTTAGCCTAAAAGAGTATGGACACATTAAAAGCTCATGAACACAGCTACAGAAAAAGCCTTGGTTTTCATGGCAAGGAATAATTTGGTACCCGTGCTAACGGTGGATAGACAAGAACTAATGCCCTAAAATTGCTCTGTAGGTACGATTAAATACTAAGAAAGTACAAAAGTACAGGTACAGTGATGTTGAAAGATGGGAGCAGCTGTGGGATCTCCATTACTGACAGTCTAACCTGTAATCACGATGCACTGTACTGATGTAAGTGGGAATGATCCTGCCTTGAGATAGAGGCTAGATCATACAGCTTCTGTAAATCCTTTCCATCTACAGGACTCCCGAGGCATTTGCAGTTAAAGTAGAAAATGATTAATTCTCATTTAATTTAATTGCAGATAAATAAAGTATTTGTTGAATTGTGGTCAATTTGCTCAGTGAATGTTTAATGTTTTATATTTGATTTACTCTACTTACTATTTAATACCCTCCATCTCTGTTCTTGTCAGACAGCTTTCAGCAATGGCTAGCAATCTTTCTGCATTTCAGCAGACCACATAATGACAGTTTTAAGTAGAGTGATCAGTTGCTTGGATAATATACTTATTAATATGGGTGGAAATTAGGAAGCTTGGTTTAGAAATGTAAAGAGCATTAAAATAAAATGAACTCCCAGATGAGATTTGTGCTACATGCTAAAAACAAACAAACCTTTCTTAAAAAAGTCAGAATTTAAAATGAAGTAGGGACAGTAAAAGTTTGGAACGAGATGTGTGACTTCTATAAAGTGACAAAAGCAGTGCTAATTTGAAATGACTGATTGGGAAGGCACTTGTGCCTGTAGAAAAAAAATAAAACCAGCTAATGCAGGGAATCCCAGGGAACTTTTTTTTTTTTTTTTTCTCTTAAATGCAAGGGACGTTTTGAATGTATGTTGTCTCTAGCAATAACTTCAATAACAGCAGCTAAAAATAAGCACTATTCAAACACAATGGAATTCACCAGTGTGAGAAGACATTTGACTGCAGCACAGTCTTTGTACATTGAGATTCTGATCTGCTACCAAAATAACCCCGCTCTGCAGTTAGAAGTGCTGTCCCATAATGTAAAAGTCAAATAGGACTGGAGGGCCAGTCATTGCCTCTTCCCAAGCCTTAACAAAAATGGCCTTAACAACCAGAGGTCTACAAGGCTGTATCATAAGATTGTAAGATCTTGTATTTAATATGGTAGGCTTTTCCATCAGTGCAGAGTTAAAACTTAAAAATAACCATTTTCTCAAAGACTCCAAATTGAACATGATTTGGGAATAGTACAAACATGGAGCAAGAAACGTCTTATGGGAAATGCTGTCCAAAATCATAAGCAACTAGCTGAGAAAAGGTGAATGTGCTAAGACTATCATGCAGTGATGGTTTTTAGCTTGGGTTGGAATTTTTTCAAAGAGGATTTTTTTACAGAACTGCAATGAAGCTGCTCAAGAACCAACTTGAAATTTACTCCAGAAGTTGCTTTGGAAGGTCAAATCCAAATGAGGGTATAGACTTGGCTTCATACATAGATGGCAATAGAGCCACTCAAACGCTGCCTAGTTTTTAGTATTCTGGACCACTCTTCTGACCCCTCTGAGTCAGTGCTTTGCATGTGTCGTGGTTCCGCTCGAGTGGGTAGCCGAGCTCCACCACAGCCGCTCTCTCACTCCCCCTCCTCAAAGAGGAATGGGGAGAAAATATGTGAAAAGGGCTCAAGGGTTGAGACAAGGATGAGAAAATCACTCAGTAATTATTGTAACGGGCAAAACAGACTCGGCATAAGGAGATAGTAAGATTTATTGCCTATTACTAACAAGCGAGAGAAGTGAGAAAACAAAGGAAAAAGCAAACCAAAAGCACCTTCCCCCTCATCCACCCTCTTCCACCTCCTCCCCCCCGAGCAGCGCAGGGGAACGGGGGAATGGGGGTTATGGTCAGTCACAGAATCACAGAATCACAGAATTTTCTAGGTTGGAAGAGACCTCAAGGTCATCGAGTCCAACCTCCAACCTAACGCTAACAGCCCTCCACTAAACCATATCCCTAAGCTCTACATCTAAACGTCTTTTGAAGGCTTCCAGGGATGGTGACTCCACCACTTCCCTGGGCAGCCTGTTCCAGTGCCTCACAACCCTTTCAGTGAAGAAGTTCTTCCTAACATCTAACCTAAAACTCCCCTGGCTCAACTTAAGCCCATTCCCCCTCGTCCTGTCACCAGGCACGTGGGAGAACACGCCAACCCCCACCTCGCTACAGCCTCCCTTGAGGTACCTATAGAGAGCGATAAGGTCACCCCTGAGCCTCCTCTTCTCCAGGCTGAACAAGCCCAGCTCCGTCAGCCGCTCCTCGTAGGACTTGTTCTCCAGGCCCCTCACCAGCTTCGTCGCCCTTCTCTGCACCCGCTCAAGCACCTCGATGTCCTTCTTGTAGTGAGGGGCCCAAAACTGAACACAGTACTCGAGGTGCGGCCTCACCAGAGCTGAGTAACAGCACTTCTGTTCTACAGCACTTCTTCTCTGCCGCTCCTTCTCGGTCACTCTCGTCCCCTGTGCTGTGGGGTCCCACCCACGGGATGCAGTCCTTGATGAACTGATCCGGCGTGGGCTTCCCACAGGCAGCAGCTCTTCCAGAACTGCTCCAGATATGGGTTCGTACCACGGGGTCCATCCCTCAGGAGAAAACTGCTCCAACCTGGCTCCCCCACGGGCAGCAGCTCCTGCCAGATCACCTGCTCCTGCGTGGTCTCCTCTCCACGGGCTACAGGTCCGGCCCAGAATCTGCTCTGGCAGGGGTCTTCCACAGGTGGCAGCCTCTGTCGGTGCAGGGCCACCTGCTCCACCGTGGTCTCCTCCACGGGCTGCAGCGTGGAACCCTGCTCCACCGTGGTACTCCATAGGCTGCAGGGGGACATCCTGCTTCACCATGGTCCTCACCACAGGCCGCAGGGGACTTCTGCTCCGGCGCCTGGAGCACCTCTTCCCCTCCCTCTACACTGACCCTGGCACCTGCAAGGCTGTTCTCTCACTCCCGGCTGCTGTCTGGCGCAGCGTTTTTTTCCCTGTCTTAAATATGCTCTCACAGAGGCGCAAACAACATCGCTTATTGGCTCAGATCTCTAAAACAATGGGGCCCTTCCCAAACATGGGGCAGCTTCTAGATCTTTCTCACAGAAACCACCCCTATAGCTCCCTGCTACCAAAACCTTGCCACGTAAACCCACTACAGCATGAAACAAGGCTCTTCAGGTGTGTCAGCTCTATCTGTTTACAGGAGTGTTTCCAGCTGTAAGGCTAATGAGCAGGGCTTGCAAAGGCATGTGGCAACAGCCCAGAAATGTGCCTGCCTATGTATGGAGATGACTTTGGAAATGAGCTCCAAAACCCCGGCAGGGTGTACGGTAACTGGCTTGGTACAAAGGGGAGAGCAAATATTTCTCATATTTCAGCATATTCAGAAATATTTCTGATGCTGAAGTGCAACAGAAGCAGTAGTTTTAAAAAGTGTGACTTCCAGAGGATGCACTAGCATTTTGAGTACACTTTTTTGTTTTCTTGTGATTGCAAGAAACCATTTTATTTGTTGATGAAATTTAGCTTCTGTGGAAAAGGTAAAATGAATCTTAGAAAATTATTATAAAATATGAATACCGGAAAAATTGAATCTGACAAAGGCACTTGATCGATAATTAGGGGATCTATGCTGAATCTTCAGATCTACCATCGTATTATTTAAGAAGCTTATAATAGCTGATTTTAAAAAAGTTTTCTTTTGTCTTCAGTTTACCTTCAGTAAAATGGAGACAATAATACCTCTGCCCTCTCATTCTTAGATGGCTTTCTTTACTATCTTTACTTTACTTTACTATCTCTGCAAGAATGCTTCTTAACTGGTAACAGAAAACCAGAAGCTCTCAGCACTATCACCCTGATAAAATAATTTATAATAATAATAGATCAGATGCTTACTAACTTGAATAAAGTGAGTTAGGACATTCTAACATGAAAAATAATAATGCTGAAAGGAAACTCTGCAAAAAGAGCTGGCTGAATAATTCATACTTAAATTGAATCTGATAAATTTTGCTCCTTTTCTCCATTGACAGAAAGTCTATATACAGATGACTGTTTCTGCAGATTTGTTCTGTTATTCTATGATTCACACACTCTACAGATTTCTTTTGGAGTGTTGTCTGTACCATTTAACAATGACTAGTTGCATAAGGCACATGGTGTTGTTTCTGCTTCCTGATGGTGTGGCGCTAATGCTAACAACCAGGACTCTGATACTGATGTTTATGGAAAACAAATATAAAATTCACTTTCTATAAATATTTGAGCATAAAAACTTAGCACTTGCTCTGCATGAATATTGATAATAGGAAAACTAGCATTGTGTTTTCCTAATGTTCATGGAAAGTTAAACAAGGTCAAAAGCAGACAGTTTGAAAATATGACTGAATACGCATGTTTTTTTCTTGGTTTCAGAGCTCTGACACAATTCTAAGCCATGCAGTTGTCAACAGCAACCTTTTCTTTCTTCCTCACCATAATTTATGTGTCTTATATGTGAACCCTGATATGGCTTTACAAAAGGGAAACTCCACCTGCTAGCAATGATGGTGTAAAATACATTTTCTGTCACCAAAATGTGCAGGCAAGAAGGAGAAGGCAATACCTCTGCTACCATGTAGTTCAGTATCAGCAGTGTGGATACATTTGCTCCTATATCCTGTGACCCATGTCTTTGGGATGGTCTGCATCTCATATACCAGCATTGCATTAGATCCTAGTTTCAGTGCTCAGAGTTTGGTTTAAGGAGCTGCACAAGGACCCTGAGGGAAAGCAGCCAGGGTGCCTTGCTGGCATGCATACTCCTAACATGAAGATCTGCCAAGTGGCAGGTCAGGAGGGAGGATACAGCCCCACATTTTTTTTATTTATATTTTTTTTTTAGTATAGCCACTGGGAAACCTGCAGTGAGTCACTGGAAAGCAGATGTGTATGTCTGAATTCACTCTGTCTGAGTGCCAGGAAGCCCAGATAAGTTGTTTTTAAAATGCCACCATAGAACCAGATTTTTCTAAGTCCCCAAGTAGCAAAGCAATTTCAGGAATACAGCAAGATAAACAAGGAGAAAAATATGAAAGCAAAGCAGTAAGTGCAGGCTGGGTACTCTCTTGAAACATCAAGTGTTAATCACAGACTGCAGTAAGGAAAGGGGAACATGGGAAAAATATTGACTAGTGACATTTTGTAATTGCAAATGGTATGGTGAGTACCAATAACCTTCATCTTACTCAGAAACCTTAGAAACACTGTCTGTGAGTGATGCTTGAGAGAAGAGGAAAAAAAAAAAAAAAAAAAAAAAAAAGAATGACAAGAAAAAGCTACACTTTTTTCTTTCTTTCTTTTTTTTTTTTTTTTCTAAGGGAGCTCGTTTCCCTCTTGGAACTTAGCTTCTCCATGAATAGGCTGATGGTGGAGCAGACGATACCTCTAGTGATTGTATTTTAGTTCCCACATTACTGATATCAGGGAGCAATGTGGTCCAGCTGGCATGTGCTGAGTATCACGTGCAGGACTCTTCCTTCTCATCATTGCATGCAGGGACTGGCACTTCAGCTGCCTCAGTAGCTGCAATGCTGTTTATGTCCTCACCTTTCAGCAACCAGTGCTTTCAGCCTGACCTGTTGCCTCTGTGGCTGTATATGAATGTATGTGTGTGTATGTGTGTGGTAGGGAGGACAGTGGCACACATCTTCACGCAATTGAACACAGCCTCACTAGGGAAACTGCCTCCCTTCCATTGGTATGGCTTGCCTGGCTCCCAGAATTGGGGTCCAGTCCCTCTCGATACCCAAGTCAGAGCACACTTGCACGCAGGCAATATTTCCCTATGGAGACTTTCCTTGAGAAGAACAGTTGCCTCTAGGAGCTAAGGAAAAAATAAATTAAGTTGGTGTTTTATTTTTTGACCTTTGTTATAGGATCAGTGCCTTTTTTTTTGAGAGCTTGCTTGCTGAAAGAGAAGTAGAAGGTGGAGGAGCTGACATTTCAAGGATGTCTTTGGAACATAGAAGGAATAAAGTACAAATATATTTTTAATTCATGAATTTGTATGTTTGTACTGAGAAGTCTTTCTGATTAAAATAGGACTGACACTATATGGGTTCCATGCTGAAATTCAAGATACACTTTTTCCTAGTGAAGACCAGGTGCGTATATATGTTTATTTTTTCCCTAGCAAAACACTTATAGCTTCATTATACATTGAATTATTGCTCATATTCTCCTCTTAGATTCCTGTGGAGAAACAATAGGTATTTTAATTAGCATTCTATTTCAATGGAGTAGTAATTCCATGCCAATAATGGCAGGGTTAACATCTCCCTTCTCTAGTTACACAAACTTTTCCACATTTGAGCTATGAGCTTTCCTAGTTGATGTTAATACATCAATCTAATTTTAGCAGCCTTAAACAAATAGACAAAACAAATGGATTTCATTCTACTCTGTCTCACAGTCACAACAGCATTGCTTTTCTGTTCCCATATCTTTGCACTGCAGGTCATATATCTCATAAACTTTCAAAATAAAGCCTGCTTATTACTAAGTATGTTTGCTCTCTGCAGTGTCATCAAATTCATTTTCCACATTGACACTATGACAAAAACTTCATAAGGATATTTGAAAACTTGTTATTACAGTTACATGTAGCTTATAAAACATGCATTTTATGTTAATTTCTAACATGTTTAAATATCAAGTTGTCTTTACTTTGCCCTGTATAAGAAACCACTGAATGTACAGGAGAAAGGTAATGCAATAAGCAAAATGAATAATTTCATGTTTCAACTACCAGCCTTAATAGTTGGACGAATCTCATCAAAGTTTTCCTTTTGAGGCTAGTTTGACATCAGCTCTAACATCAGGAAACAATTACTTTAAAGTGGCCCCTGTCTATATCTCCCATTTTAACACACATCAAGTGACAAATAGAAGGAGCAAGTGAGATGAAATGTTATAGTTAACATTAAATTCCTGAGCATGTGAGCTACTCACTTCATTCACACAGCTTGAGAGGTCAATGAAATGCAAGGGCTAGGTCCTGACCTCTTTGCATTGTATTATGTGATTACAGCTAATGGGAATTAAGGTGTTTGTTCAAAGCAAGGATGCTGTTGGATGCCTATGTGAGTGAGTTTCTTTGCACTTGTCCTATTGTGTTTTCACTAAAGCCATAGCTGCCCACCCATGTGTTCCTACCTGGATTCAAAATGAGGTGCTTGTCTACAGCAAGATACAATGACACCACACTTCTGGCTCCATCAAGAAGCTTGATAGTTGTTGGTGTTTCCTCCTGATGAGCCTGGTCATCTGTCAGGCTGCAGTCTGTGGATACAAAGAAAATGAATTAATCCAGAAATGAGCACAATGAGGGTGTAAGAGGTATTGATTTTACCCTGATACATCTGTCTCCAAACCAAATCAGATGAAGGTCCCAGGCCCAATTGCTGTGTCCTCACTTTAATGGCTTTGCAACTTAGCCTTAATTTTCTACTAAAATAGCTTTTGGAAGCTGAATAATGCATAAACAGAAACATCCACAGTTCTATTTCAGGATCCCCAAACTGGCATGCCTTCACTCAAATGATAAGTATCTAACTGTGTCTGTGAAGCTAGGCAAATCAAAATGTCCTTGTGCTGTCGTAAATTCTTAACTTCAAACTAAGAGAATTCAAATATTTTATTCCGAAATTCTAAAGCCTGGCTTCAGTTTATTGACTGCTTGCATGCCGTATCATATCACTTGCCATACTCTGCAGTGGCACTCTGCAGTATCCACTTGTAGACATTCAAAAGAATATGCAGCTGCAGGTTAGAATTTTACCCAAATCCTGATATTTGGATGAATAGTCCATACAGGACTGCTTCTATGAAAATGCATTTTCTAACACTAGAAACGTACGTGACTTCTTGCAAGAAATTTAACTTGACATATACCAAATGTTGAAATCTATTACTTCTGGACAACATTATGGCTTTTTTTTTTTTTGACTTGAAGTGTTCTATAATTGATATGATGAGCTACTGACATTCTGTGGGAGATTTTGCAAAGCATTTCATTCTTACTGTCAAAGCCTAGTTTGCCATCAGAATATCCTTATTCTCCTTAAGTTGAAACTAGAAAGCTGATAATTAAGACCCTAGAAAAGGATGGAAGGGTACAAATGAAAAAAAAAAGGACCAAAATTACTGATCTTGAAAACACAGGGAGGGGTAGCATACCAAGCAGAAGACTCACAATGAAAATGAGAATAATCCAAGACATAGATCAAAGCTGATCTGGAACCAACAATGCCCTGGTGACAAACAGAATAGTATCACTATTGCTGTTGATAAGCTTTTCCTGAAGCAGGAAAATGTTATTTACAGTTCCCATAGGAAAATGATAACATCAGGTACCACTTCAAGAAATTTATATAGTATTTTAAACAGGAAAGTAGTACATATTAAGGAATTCATAATGTATGTATTTACTATTTACACAACCTCAGCAGGACACTATAGATTTAAACATGTTGGCATATGTAGATTTAACAGATCTTAGAAAAATTATTAGCTTTTAGGAGTTAAAGTGGCATTGTTATAATATACAAATAGGTGACTTCTGTTATTGATGGATAGATAGAACATAGTATTTCAACTCATTGATCAGAGGATAACTGCATTTTTACAAAATTTTTCATTTAAACTACTTACTAACATGTCAAAAACACCCAGCAAATCAGGGTGTTCTATTATTTCTACTTTTCTAATTACTATTTGGCTAGACAAGTATTAGTAACCCTAACTCCAAATGTCACTCTTATGTGCAACATTTATCATCTCTCACGGGACTCCTTTCAGATTTTATAATTAAACACACACACACACACACACACTAAAAAATCTTTCTCTTATTAGTCACAAACTACAAACTAATCTGGCTTTGGAAAGCGAAGTTGATAGACCTTTCAAGAAATGGCAACTTCTTCAATTTCCTGGTGATGCACGTTTGCCTCTGCAAGTCCCAACTGACCCAGCTCTATTCCTCTCTGTGTATGGAGGAATGAGGAATTAGGATTCCACTTTGTTGAAAATTTAGTACCAGTTGTTCTTGAGCCAAATGTGCTACAAAATTGAACTGATTTCTGGTCCCTTCCATAATTTTATTAATGGTTAAAGCACATATGGGATATGAATAGTTTTAATGCTATGCTCGTCTTTGGTGAGATCTTTACTGGAAGAAAGCATGATCATTTGATGTCTATGCTCCAGTGAGAATGTTTAAATTTCTGAAGAAAATTCAGAGATAAGATGCAAGATTTACCTGAGTTCTAGAAATAATTGCTGAGCAGGAAAGACTTAAGTGCATTAGCTAGATCATAAGGCTGGGGTCCTCTCATGCCACTGCAGGTGACCAAAACTGAGGCTTTGGCCAGACCATGAGTGTAAAATTAGATATGCTTTGATCTCTTGCTGCCTCCTTTTCCTCATCTTATTTGGTAGATCTGCCAGGGCCTTTTTTTTTTTTAATTATTGTTATTTTTTATTTTTTTTTCCACCCAGGGAAGTGGTGGCATCACCGTCCCTGGGGGTGTTCAAGGAAAGGTTGGACCTGATGCTTAGGGACATGGTTTAGTGGGTGACATTGGTAGTAGGGTGATTGGACCAGACGATCTTGACAGTCTTTTCCAGCCTTTATTCTATGATTCTATGATTCCTAGTAATAGTAAGATAGTTAAAGCTGTTATGCACACCCTTCTCAGTTGCTACCTTTTTCCCTGGAGCAATGCTCACTCTTTCCCTGCTCCTCTGGGTCCTGAGGTTGGTAGTTTCATTTGGCGGTGTTGGAGCTGCTGTAAGTCATCAACATCTGGAGTCCTTCATCAAGCCAAATGTCATATTCATGTTCACTGTTTTTTCTTCCCTTTTGTAGGGTCATATTGGGTACATTTTTATATGTTTATGGTCTGTTATTATCGATGGTAACACTGTAGTATAGGGCTACAGGGCAGGTGCAGCCACAGCTTGAATCCATACACAGGTTGTTTGACAGCACTGGCAGAAATTGCCTTGAGGCAGATAGAGCCCACTGTGTCCAGAGTTGTGCCACATTGAAGAGAGCCAAAAAGGCAATCCAAACCTCTGAAAGAGTCTGCAGAAGAATCCACAGTGGTACAGGACTGTATCTATAAACCAGTAAACAAAATCACAAAATGCTCCAAAGGTTGGAAGTAGAGTGTGAGACCTGAAATTAAAGTATATTTTTACAACAACCTTGTTGTAACTTTAGAGAAGGATTGCAAAGATGGCTTTCACTGTCCCTCATCAGCACTCTGTCAATTCTCTGTGCCATAGTTCAACCCATGGAAACTGGTCTTAATGTAGGAGTTACTGACTGGACTTCTCTGGCACAGGTTAAGCTGCAGATCACACTAGATAATGATCATATCACCTTTATAGCCTTAAAATCTGAAAAAGGTCAAGAAAATGTAGTTTTATAAAAAATAAATTGAAATACGTGCAGAAAAGTACTAATACGCAGTTTTAGTGATTGCTATCCAGTTCCACGCATACTTCTTCAATTTAATTTTGAATAGACTCTATTGTATCTGCATAACTATCCTTCTAGGAGCATAAATCCAATGCTTATATAATTAAAATTCTTACCACCTAACCTTACAAGTGTCTAAGCTGTCTAGTGGTCTATAACCTGGTACACCTAGATGACACAGTGCAACATCTTCTTGAAAGTAGCTGTGAAGTTTCCAATGCACCTGAACTAAATGTGCTGCAGGAGTTTTAGGGTTCGCTTTGTCAGAGTCCTTTCTCAAAGATTTCTTTATCATCTCTGCCACAAGTACTCATGAAATAAGATTTAACTGTCACTGATTTGGCCCTGCAGGAATGTCTGAATGATACAGAAAAAGTTTAGATGTGAGTTAGAATATAGTTGGTTTTTGTTGTTGTTGTTGTTGTTGTTGTTTTTTCCTATTTTTTCCCCTTTCAGTTATTGCTGTTCGTGTATTTGTTTAATATCAGCATTCATGATGTACAGCATCCAGGCCCATTTGTAAAGTTTCATCTTTACTTTTTACACTAGGTTTTCAAAAGAAGGATTTGAGTTATGGAAATATAAAAACATATTGCAACAATAACAAAAAAAAAAGTGATTTTTTTCATTTATTCAGAGTCAACAGTTGAGAACTATTTTAAAAATGTTTACATATTCACAAATTTTCTGGTTTGGGATAAACAGAGAAATCTGGTGCCTATTTACAATAAGGTTGGAAATTCAGTAATTATCATTAGAAGTCACCATTAAACCTCCAGACAAACAACGGAATGTCACTTATTTTGACAATGCAACAGACTTTATTTCTACTAATTATTCCTGTGATAAATTTGGATCATTAACTTTTACTAGAGGAAAAGGAAACTGAAAAATCAATATTTCAGTTCTCTCTCTCTCTCTCTTTCTTTTATCATATGGGAATACTGGTTATATATTTTGCATAGTAATCAAACGAACCAGAGGGCAGCCAAGGAGACCAGAGAATATTAAACTTAGAAATAATAATGATTAACAGTAAATGCAGCTATTATTAGAAATCAAGGGACTGTTAATTTAGAGGAAAGTTCTGTCCTTTACAGTTTTTCTTTAGACGCTTGATATTTTCCTTTTTCTTAAAATGGTCATAGTGATGGTTCATTTGGATGAATTACCTAGATTAATTTCTGTGCTGATTCAGGATCAGTTCTTTCTTTATTTGCTCATATTGTATGAACCATGAGTTTAACTGCAAGATTTGATTCTTTCCATTTTCTGTCGTAAGATGTTGTTTGCTACCCATCTAGCTTTGTATTTAGTTTTGCATTACTAGTACCTTCACTCAACCACTCCAGTGCTGATATAATAAATTCCTCTTCTTCTGTCAGGGCACAGCTAGAAAAGCCAATGAACAGTCAATGAGTTTTAAGTACAGGCATTTTAAGCTGGGGAATTGCTTTGGTTAGGAGCATTGGTCAGCTGGTGTTTCAATGTCTATTACAATTCAATTAACTGTGATGCCAAAGAACATGTCAAGATTGTGGTGTGCAAGGAGCAAGGTTTGTTTGCCATCTTTATGAACCTGTATGGCTCAGTCAAACCATCCACTCAGTTTAGCCTTGCTAAACATTAATGAAAACAAACAAAAAAGAATCAGTGTTGTTGAAGGCTAGAACTGATTATAAAATTTTTGACTGAATGTTTTGCTCTCTGCAGATTCTGATCTGTCAGGGTGAAATGTTCCCATGGTTCCCAGGGTGAATTACACCTGGGAAAGCCCAGCTCATTCTCCAGCTGAGCACCCATCCTGGTCCCTATGACTCCAGCACCATCCACACTCCCACCATCAAGTACCTGAGATTCTCAGGGATGTTCAGAGACGATCACAGAATAGGATCAATCTTACCCTATTTTGGTTGTCTAACAGAAATACAGCCATATCTGGATTATGTATAGCTCCCTTTGTAATCATTGTAGAAAGTGGGTAAAACAGAATGGTTTCATCTGCTCTCTTAAGATGCTTTACTTTGGCTGAAAGGAATCCTCCTTTGGGAATGCCTCTTTTCTTCTGTTGTTCAGAGAGCCTGGATTAGATTTCAATGTGAAACTTTTAGACAGAAAAGCTGTGACAGAAGAATCCTTGCCAAAACAGCATGTAGACTCATATATGTTCATAGTTATACTTAGAGTTGCAGTTGTATGTTATATTGTAGATGTGTAGATATATAAACATATACACATATGCATACACATTCCTTTCAATTCTGCAAGAATTTAGTTATTGATTTTACATTCCTTTTTGTTGTTACTGTTTTAGTGCTTTTTGTTTTGTCTTGTTTGTTTGTTTGTTTTTTAAAGGTATAGTTTTGAAAACTGGACATTTCTTGAGAATGGCAGTTCCAGTGTCCCGGTTTTCATAGAATTCTATGTATAACAAATGTCTTGCTTTTTCTTTTCTGTAGATGATGAAATGTGAAGTCTGGTAACCACAGATGTGAATGATGTAACTTTCTAACAGAGTTTCAGAGAAAATAGAGCATGAAAATCATTGTATTCCAGCAGTTCCAATAGGAAAACAAAAACTTTTTTTTTTTCAATGCTAAAAATATATAATTTTAGGAGGCAGACATAGTTGGGTACATTCAAAATTTTTTTCATCAAAAGAGTGCGCACACATAGAATAGAATGATCCAAGTGCAAGACATATTTTTCAATCTCTCAATACGGCTATTACATTAAAAAAAGAAAAATATACTAATTTATCATTGCTGGTTGAGCTGTTTCTTTGTGGCAATGAGTAATTGTCCAATAGGTTCTGAAACAGACGTAAAGTGGCAGTGCAAAGTTTCAGGTGGGGTTTTTATAAAACACTTGCCATCTTAGTTTCCAGTACAGAGGTTTTCAGGATATACAATCCATCAAAGAAATGGATTACTAAATGAATTCCTAATTCTACCTAGAAATTAAACTCTATTTATGATATTCAGATGTCCTAAACTATACTATCCTATACTTCACTATACTAAAGTGCCTCACACTTTACAGTAGTTTCACTTATATGTAGGAAATGGAGACCTGATGAGTGATTTGTCCAAACTCATCAGAAAGGTCTGTGACTGAATGGTGCTGGACACTGAAGCCTACTCACCTTCAGGTTAAGAGGTCTAACTAAAAGCTTCAGCTTTTCTCCCAGTAGAGGAAGTATAGCTGCATGTAACCTAAAATTGTAAAGTAACTTGATGGAGAAAACTGTAGCGGATATAAAAACTGTAGTGGATATATATAAAAAACAAACAAACAAACAAACAAAAAAACCTGTAAATTCAAAAATCAAGGTTATATCTGGGCTGAATGTCTATATAACAACAGAGAAAATAGTTGCAAGAGGCTAAAGGACATTCTGCAGTTTCAAGTGTGTGTGCTGCTCCAATTCCCATTTCCAAGGGTGTTTACTCCTATGGCACCATGGCTTATGATATCAAGTCATCTCAGGTAATGTTACTGACATTTCAGTGCATGTCAGATATGTTTTAGTGCTGCATGAAAACAAGATTTTAAAAGAACCTCATGCGTATTCAATTGCATTTCATACATCCAGCAAGAGCAGCATTGGAAATGTGCCTTTGATGGCTTTTCAGAAGCAGAATGCTGAATTCTGTGGCTATACCCCAGCATCTGCAGAGATATCTCTGCAACTCTGAGCAAAACTGGGAACAGAATATTTTCAAGCATTTCTTCATAAATGGAATATTGTAAGAGTTTGGTCTTGTTATAGGAGCATACAAGAATCTTGACTGTCTGTGACTGACTTTGAATTCAGTCTGTCTATTTTTGTGATTACAAGCATGGTGAAAAAATATTGGTTGGATAGCAAAAAAGCATTTATACGTCTGGTATTATTAATTTTGTACTTTTCTCTAGTGCTCATTTATCTGGTTACAATTTACACAATGCATAACTATACAGCATATACAAATAGCCCATAAATTCATTTAAGCTTCTTTAGATTTTGATAATCAGGTAAAACAATTTGAATTTTCAATTATTCTCCCCAAATCTTTGAAGTCAGAATCTAGGTAAAGAGGATGATTTTTTATTATTTTAAAACCAGTATCTAAAAAGGTGGTTTTAGACAAAAATGTCATATTTTGTTATAATGGTGCTGAAAAATCTTTCTGTGTTTTCAAGTGTACGGATCATTTCCACTAGCAGTACTCAGGAAAATGTGCAGAATGCAAAATAACATTAGATCTCAAAGAACATGTGGTACATATTTTATCTCAGAACATCAGTTACATTACTGAAGTAGGATGCTGAAATTGCCAGCTAATCAGACAATAATGCATAACTCAACATTTCTGGAGACTTGAGGAGTCTCAGACTCTCTAGATTGTTGTTCAGTGACTAAATTTTTAGATCACTGCTGCCTAGTTTTGGTACAGTGTCTCAAGAGACATGAACATTTGCTAAAGAGATGCAAAATATGCATAACTACTTAAGCTAGTCAGTACGAACTCTTACTGACAAAGGTGGTCATAAGCTGTACTCCAGTACTTACAACTTTAGCCCCAGTGGGACTCACTATGGTCAAGCTCTATATAAGGTGCTAATATTATTATTTTCTCACAAAATGCAT
The DNA here is from genome assembly GCF_009819795.1 of Aythya fuligula. NCBI lineage: Eukaryota > Metazoa > Chordata > Aves > Anseriformes > Anatidae > Aythya > Aythya fuligula. Next base: position 23,316,903 of record NC_045560.1, read on the forward strand.
CTGGAGAAGCCAATGATGATTCTTCCATAACCTTTTATTCAATGACTCATGATTAAGTACTCACCCAGGTTGCAGGAAAGGCAGATTCAATTGTCTCCTCTACTTAATGGGATTCAAACCCCCCACATGTCCCAGAAGAGCATCCTAATGACCAGACTATAGGCTATTCTGAGTAAAGGCTTTCTTGGTCCCATGAAAGTTGTTTCATGCTGTCTGAAATAATTGAAACTAGTAGCCCTTGTAGCTGTAATGGCCTAAGAATAATAAGAGAAGAAAAGCTTGGTGGGAAAATGTAATGTCTCCTATAAGAACATCTGATGTAGTTGAAAGAAAAGGACAAGCTCAGGGTCGTCTAAGACATTGTCCAGATCTACAGTAGAAATTTAATTTGGCAATAATATATTTAATGTAAAAGATGTAGGGCCAAAGAGAGAATGATTATGACACTTGGGAATGCAGACTTCATCCCTACTTCATCCCTACTAATGTATATTAATGTACTTAATATACATTACTTATTCATAGGATGAGGAAATGACATTTAGGTAGCTAAGTTAGATGGCTCTAGCTCCATTGTTTTTTTTACCATGTGAAAATGCAGGACATGCAGCTGGAAATTGTACACTATTATAGTTTTTCTAGCACAATTTTTAAATACTATTTATCCACATCAGTGCACACAGCTTTATGGCCTGCTATCTGGGGAAAGATATACTCATCAAAGGGAATATGTAAGATTTCGCCCACATGCATCAAACTGTACCAGTGTACATGTACCAGAGATACCAGATAGTCCCACCTCAGTTTTATGTGAAACACTGATTCTTTCATTAAATTTTTCACATGAAGTGTCCAGTTCCCACAGAAATACTTTTATTTTATGATTTTATTTTGTTTTGGTCAGAGCTACATGAAAGTTGCTTTCTTTTGGGCTGTGTGCTTTGAGAGCTTTCTTTCCTGATTGCCCCCTACACGGTGGGTGCCCACCATTGTGCACAGCAGGATAAGCACAGGCTGGGTACATGCAGGGGCTGCCAACATGCCTGGAATGTCTATGGGTGTTGCTTGCAGCCCCATCCAGCAGCTTGTCTGGTCTGATTTCAAAATAGCAGCTTTTACCTTTATTTTATCCTTTTTCTCCATTATTAATTTTCATGGGAATATTATACAAGCTCTCCTGTAAAGTCAATTTCCATGAAAGAAGAAACCAGGAGGTATTAGCTGTTAGGAGAATTAATTTTTATTGTTTTTCACAATTACATACAGAATGTCAGTTAAACAATGTCCACTAGGCAGTATAGCATCCCAGAGGTCCAAGAGTACAGCTGTACTATTTTCTGGACCACCAATCCCCAATTTTCTGCTAAAAATCTTGTCAACATTGTTAAAAGTAAAAAATAAAAATCATTTTCTTCCCATTTATCTTGTAGAATTGAGTACTGTCAGCTGTAGCCTTTAAATGTTAGGGTAATACATAAAACCAGAGAACTATTTTTTTTTTTTTTTTTACATATTTTCTCTAAGATTATTTTATATTTCAACCTTCAATTTTAATATGATAATTTGAGTTACAATTGAATTATACCCTTCCTTCCCACCCTGGACTTTTTTGCCTGCCTAGAGAAAGCTATACTATATGAAAGAAATAGGTGGGAGGAATAAGATTGGATAAAGGACAAGGACAAATATGTAAGATACTGTTTCAGATTCTTTTGGTTAATCAGGTACAAAAGTTCAATTAAACAATAAGGTCATATAGGGAGTCTTTGACTGGAAATTCCTTATTGTAAACCCTTAATAATATGTAGAAAGCATAGTGTTCAATCACAACAAAGCTTTAATCTATTTTGAAGAAGTGTAAATATTGAGGGTCTCAATTTTCTTGTTATTTATGCAATAATATTTATTAAACAAACATTTTTAATTAGTGGTCATCATCAAAATCAGAAGAAAACCATGATTGGTCAACAGGTCAGGTCAGATAAGAAGTGTTTATATGAAGTCAAAAAGAAGCAAAGAGTGCATATCCTCTTGCACATCCAGTGTCATGAACAAGGTGAAAATGTTGCACAGCGCCCTCTTACTGCTGCTATGGCGCAGTTGTAAAGGAGGAGCTTGTTGATCTTCATTTAGCACTTTCTGAAGTCAGAAACACTGTTAGGACATTGGAAGACCTGCCCTACTCCCTTCACAAAATAATGATGTTTCATATGCAGAGTGTCAGCTCCTGCTTACAGGGATGGCAGATGCAAAAGTACTGGAACAGCTTGTAGAAGCAGTTAGAGTTGAAACATACACCAAGGCAGAGTTTCACAGAGATAGCATCATTCCCCAAAGGCTGGGTGGGAAGATGGTACAACAGCTGCAACCCATGTAACAAAGGGGCCTAGTTTGAGTATAATGAACATTTCAGAAGGAAAATGAGGAAGCTTTGCACTTTAAAATACAGTTATGTTTGATTTTTTTCTTTTTTCATAAAATTTTCAAACAAGTGTTGAAACTAATAATCTTTGCTCTTCTTCAGAACATGCAGTAGAGAAAAACATTTTGCTGTGACATGATTCTTTCACTTAAATTAGTTTTATTCTAGTTGCTACATAAGGAATGCTACTTATGCGGAGCCGTTTTCACATTGTCATATTGTATTGTTCATGACTTATAATTTATATTATTTTAATATTTTATATTTTTCCAGTGCTATTGAAATGAAATGCTTTTAACTTTCCAAGAAAATATATTTTGACATTAGCAAAGTGTGACAATTTGACATTATCCAAACAAACAATTCAATATTTCTGAATCTACATTTCTTGGCGCTTCCATTCGGTGGAAATTGCTGACATTTCGACATTTCTCTCCAATTTAGAATGAAAACAGATTTTGATTTGTAAGAATTTTCCATCTAAAGGAAATTCCATTTACTCATTAGACTCTGTTGTGTCTCTGATACTATCAGGAGGCAGCTAGCCATCATTTAGGAGAAACAGGTACCTACAGAAGGTGATTGATCAAGTTCTATAACATGGAGTTTCAGAGTGCTAGAATAAATCATCTTCTAGAAGTTCCCATTTCCCTGCACTGATTGTGAAATATGTTTAGGCAACTAGTTTAGAATTGGGCAAGCAATTTAGATGTCTGAAGCAGGACAGAAATGCCATAAAAAATGGATCCAAATTTAGAGATAGTTTACCTTTTACCACTGCAAGTAAGGGACTCTAGACAGTTACAATTAGTGCACTACCCGCTGGATAATTTGAGGTCTAAGTGAACAGTGGTATGGAAGGGTTATTTTATTTTGCTCTGTCTCACAGTTTCCGACTAGATTTGTTTGTTTGTGTTTGTGGTTTTGTTTGTTTGTGGTTGATTTTTTGTTTGTTTTGTTTTGCTTTGCTTTGCTTGCAATATTCCCTCTATTGAATTCTTCTTGGCTCATAGGTTATAAAATCTACAAACTCTATCTCCCCTGAATCCATTTTTGTATCACTTCTGAATTTGGACTAATGTCTTTAGCCATCATAGTCAACTAATTACTTAAATCAATTGCCTGTCCTGTAGTAGACACGGGTAGTAAAGAATCCTGATCAGCCTGTGAAGATGTTAGTTTTCCTCCTCGTAGGATACTCAGTAAGATTAGATTGTTTTGAAAAATAAACAAAGTCATGGGGAGACTAAGCTTTAGAAAAACATTCTTTCTGATCAGTTACTCCCTTCCCAGGAGCTATGTGTGATAGATGTCTTTTTTCTTGAGCTGTGAAAACTAAATACCCTCAGCCTTGTTCTGTGGCTTCCTCTCTAACTCTGTTCAGGAACCTGTACTCTCAGAGTATAATTGGGACCCCTGATGCTGTGTTATACTCTAAAGAATTACAAGAAGAAGCAGACTTGTGATTTGTACTCTTCTACACACAGACTTCGCACTATGCAGTTGTATGGTCAAACTAAGATAGCAAAACTTGGGATTTTTACCAATTATTTTTCCTCCCTTGAGTGTGATCTGAGCTGAGTAAAATAAAAGATTTCTGCCTGTGCCGGTGACTCTGTCTGTGGAGAACAGTCCCTCTTGCTTTCTCACATGAGCAAAAAAATACAGCTTCACACATTGGAGACATTTGCACACCTACTTCAGGACACCACTAAGATAACCTCCCTGTCTCAGATGTGCCATCAGCTGTCTATGCCCCATAACAAGAGTACATCCAAGATTTCATGTACTTTGCCTCAGAACACTGGAAAGTAGAGAACATCTTTTATCTATATTTTCCCCAATGTAGACTGACACATAGAAAAGCTCAAGTTCCTCTGTAGGCTGAAAGCAGACATAGAGCCATGTTGCTGAAAACCCAGCCCTGAGCCAGTGAGTGTCTCAAAGCCATATAGCTGCTTTCAGGCAGCTTGGAGCCAGCAGTAGGTTTCAGCTGAAGGGTGGATGTGTTTGATAAGAGGTTGGTTTATTGGCTTCCAGGCTGCAGCCATATCATGTGCCTCAAGTGCAAAACATGGATAGAGAAAGGCCTTTACTGCCTGATCTTGGGTTTGCTGCATTCCCATCTGGGCTTTCGTAGCCACTCAGGCAGCCTGTGGATTGCTCAGGAATCATATCATAGAATCCTAGAATCATTAAGGTTGGAAAAGACCTCCAAGATCACCTGGTCCAACCATTCCCCTACCACCAGTATCACCCACTAAACCATGTCCCTAAGCACCAGGTCCTTAAACACCCCCAGGGACCATGACTCTATCACCTCCCTGGGCAACCCTTTCCAATGCCTGACTGCTCTTTCTGAGAAGAAATGTCTCCTCATTTCCAACCTGAACCTCCCCTGGTGCAACTTGAGGCCATTCCCTCTAGTCCTTGCACTACAAGTGCTTCTCACACCTGTGAGAAGAGGCTGACCCCCAGCTCCCCACACCTTCCTTTCAGGTAGTTGTAGAGAGCAATAAGGTCTCCCCTGAGCCTTCTCTTCTCCACACTAAACAACCTGAGTTCCCTCAGCTGCTTCTCACAGGACTTGTGATCCAGGCTCTTCACCAGCTTTCTAGCCCTTCTCTTGGCATGCTCCAGAGCCTCGATGTCCTTCTTGTAGTGAGGGGCTCACAGCTGAACACGGGACTCGAGGTGCAGCCTCGCCAGAGCCAAGTACAGGGAGAAGATCACCTCCCTGGTCCTGCTGGCTGCAGTACTCTTGGTACAAGCCAGGATGCCGTTGGCTTTCTTGGCCACCTGGGCACACTGCTGGCTCATGTTCAGAAACAATATCAAGAGCTAGGGCAAGACTTTTGTTTTGCAAGATATGAGTATGCCCATACAAGTTCAGTGAAAGCTTAGCGACTGCATTTTTAAAATTATTATTATTATTTTATTTATTTGTATAAAGTGCTGAGCAACTGTGCAAGCTCTGTGAGGTGTTTCATCACTTATTTCTGAAAGATGTCCCATAAAACAGATATCCTGTAAGTGTCCTCATTCATTCTCTAAAGCTATGAAGAGCCAGTAATGTCAGATGTGAGGCAAAACTTGCAGGCGTTATATAGTCCATTTAAGAAAGGAAGTGTGGTTATCACATGAAATATGCAGTACTTGAAAAGTTGCATATGAACTAGTGGAACCAAATTTAGCACTAGTCATTAGAAGAATCTTTTGGTATGAAGGCAGCTGTGGTGTTTCTCCCTCAGTTAGCCTCTTCTTTTACTATTCCTGTGATAATTTGTATTTTTTTTTTTTTTTTTTTTTGCTTAATCAACCAATTTAATGATTTTGTTTCTCAAGATGCATTTCTAAAAATTGTGTGTACCTGCAGAACACTTGCTTTCCTCCTGCAGAGCACAAGTTTCAGCGTAGTGCTGGACGCCATGCTGATTTGAAGAGTTGCAGAGGTTTGCCTTTTCATGGTTTTTCTTCGAAACCTTGTACTGTGTGGGTCTGTAATTGAGCTTTACATTGCAGTAGATTGTAGGACCACTGTGATGTGACGGTGTGCATGTAACCATGGCTACTGCCATTTTTCAGTCCACTTTTCCTGGTATGTAACTGCAGTCACAGTTTTGGGGTTACTTTATTTTTGTCTCATTTTTGAACAGGGAGCCTTTGAAATAGAAGTCCTCCATGATATAGAGTTGCTTACCATCCCCAGTCTTTCAGACTTTGTGAAAAGAGGTTATAGTGAAATCATTCAACTGAGTTGTTACAATCTGTCTGAACCCATTAAAAGCTGATCACTTCTAGGCAAGTCTGCAAGCTCACGTTTGCTATTGACAGGGAGAGCTGGTGTTCGTGACAACCTTCAGGGAAAGCATCTTTCCTTGAGATAAAGACCAGTAAAGCAAACTGCACACCTTTCATCACAGTGTGCAATGAAAGCAGGTCCAGAGCCAAAGTCTACTGAAATCAGTTGAATCTTTTAATTTACTTCAGAGTTATTGTTTGGGTCCTACAGTAAAGTGAATCTTACCACTTCAAAGCAATGAGCAGGAGGGTGTGAGCTGTGGTGATGCAGGAATATGGGGACACAATGGATGCATGCAGTGGTTTCTTAGTATATTCAGAGGGGAGGTCTCTTGGGACCTATCTGAGAGAGAGAATTGGTCCCTTAAAACCTGCTTTTCTACCTTAGATAAGGAAGACACTGACACTTATCTTCACAAAAAAATTGAGTGTTTTAAGCAAAAATAGTTTTTGCAACTCAGCCAAGCAGCAATGCTATACAACCTCTGACAGAAAAATACTGAAAACACTAAAGAAAACTCTGCTGGTATGATGACTGCCTCTGTTCCCTTCAGATCATTTAAATCAGAGTGAGCCTGCATGTAAACAGAAGTGCGAAGCAGTGGAAGCCTATAGAATTCAGTAGAGCTCTTCAAACTGCAAATCTGGCCCCTAAGGCACACGCTGAAACAAAGCAATAGCTAATTTTTTTCAGACTGGCTATTAAGAGCAATCCATGACAACAATGGCTAATGGAAACAGTCAGCTCCAAAATGTAGAGCTAATGCATTGCCTTCAAAAGAAACGGAGTTAATCAGTTATTACCGCTAGCTGCCCTGCTTGGGCACAGTTTCTGCTGGAATGTGCTGTCTGTTTGGATTCATATAATGTAGCCTGCAGACCAGAGTGCTAAGAAGATTTTAGCACCAGTTTTCATCCTGTTTTTGGAGGGGGAGTTACTATTTAATTTATATATATGTGTGTATGTGTGTATTTTATTGCTTCTTCCCTTTCACAGGAAAGATGTCAGCAGCAGCTAACTGTTAAAAAAAGCATTAAAATATTAGACCAGAATTTGAGGTGAGGTGATAATGCAGTCTATATTGCCTGGTTGTTAGATTAGCTTCCTGGCAAGGGAGTTGCAAGGATTTGTTGAAGAATAATAATTCTAAATTTGCCATACTCATAAGTGCAATTAATTGAGAACAGACTTCAGGGAATAAGGAGTCTTCTGCTGCTGGCTAAGAAGTGATTAGTAACTGGCGTAAAACTTCACTGTTCGGGTAAATACAAAAATGAGACATTAAATATGCCAGAACTATCTAAGCTCTCCTTATCACTACTTATGACTACTGACAACAGGCGTGTTTGTGATATGACATGAAGCCAGAATTAACTTTACGTATAGAATTTTCTATTCTGCTCACACTCCATGGAGACGGTCTAGCTGTCTGAGTGATTGGTTATGAGTACAGCTTTTTGCTTTGATGCACTCTTCTCAAATCACATTTGCTTTTCACACAGTCTGTTTTCTCACTGTTCATGCTACCCTCATTAGTATTTTAATCAATGCTCCAAAGAAGTGTGGAGGAAATTGCTGGTTAGCTAATGTTCAAACCTCCAAACCCTGGAGCCACGGTGAATTTTTTTCCATTGTCTCTTGAGACTTGCCCTGAGATCTGGCTCCCTGGCTATACAGATGCCCCAGCTGCCAGGCCCCATTGAGCAATATCCTGGTGTGCCTGGTACCCCACATGCACATGTACACCCCATACCTCAGCATACCACATCCCCAGAGGCTCTTGAAGGCAGTCTGTGAAGCAGCTGCAGGGATGGAGGTTAAGGAGCACAATGTGCTCATCCTTCCTGTCCAGGCTGCTCTTTAGCAATGGCGTAGATATAGCCAGGTAATCTTCTACCTTACTAGTCTTCTGTTCTCACCACTCATAGACAAACAAATTCTTCATTTTACCCCAAACTTCAGTCCCAGAATGCTGAACCACCCAAGCTGCTGTTTTATCTGTTTGTTTTTGTTTTGTTTTATTTTGTTTTTTAATGTCTCTTATTCAGTTTCTTGTTCTAGTTCTGCTCTCCTTACATTCATTCCTGATTGTGTGCCTTTCGACCATAATTCTCTTTTCTTTCCATCTCTTTGAGCATCCTATCCTTGATTCTTCTTTTGTTCTACATATTGATTTATTTATTCTATTCAGCATTTCTCTCTCTCCTTCTAACAACAGATTCTTGACTTTACAGTCCTGGCACCAAAATTAGCTCCAGAACTGTGACACTGTCATGTCCGTGATCCCTCATATCTACTGGTCTGTGGACAGCAGGAGTCAATCTGTAGCAGGCTGCAGATCTCTGACTTGAAGCTCCCTGCTTCTATAGTATGTTTCCCATTGGTATACAATCCTCTTTGACAAGGAGAATACCTTGCTATACCTTGCTACCTTGCTGCCAAGCTACAGGAGTAAGGAGCATCATTACTAGGGATCACTGTCCTTGGCAGCTGCTAAGCACAGAGGTCCTCTTTAACTATAGTGAGTGCCATCCCTTGCCAGCATCAACCCTTGCTGACACAGAAGTCTACTGAGGAAGCTGACATATTATGCTGTGGACCTGGGAAAAAAATGTGATCCAGAAGAAAGAACACAGTCATAAAACAAATGTATTCTCATCCCCACTGATACAGCACCATGGGTACCTTGAAGGTTTAAAGCTATTCAAGCCTTCCCTCTTCTCTGGGTATTTCTCAGTATTCTTAGCACCACTAAACTCTTCTTACAACTTTCACTACAGAGACAATATCAGATTATTTTCTCCCAAATCTTTCTCCCCATCTGAGGCTGGCTAGACTTTATTATCCAAGGAAAGAATGTTAAATAATATGATAATATGAAGTAGATTTTAATATAAGGTTTGAGAAAGGTGTATTTTCTAAGTAACTGCATTTGTGAATAAGTATCAAACTTCATATCTTCCTTAAGTGCAAATGCCAAATATGTTCCTGCCCAGGAATCCAAAAGAATTGTTGAAAGAAACCATGCTTGAAGATCTTAGTGATCTTAAATCATCACAGTTAGTTCAAGGCATGACAAATTACCATTTATAATGATGCAAACAAAGTTAGAAATATGAAGAATTTAGGCAAGTGTAAGTTCAGAAAAACTTTTCAAAGTAGAGCCAGCCTTTCATATGTGACTCTGTGCTTGTGTACTGGGTTTACATCACAAAGTTTTGGTAACAGGGGGCTGCAGGGGCGGCCTCTGTGAGAAGACACCAGAAGCTGCCCCACTTCAGATCAGAGCCAGCTCCAGATGGCTCCAAAAGGGACCCACTGCTGGCCAGAGCTAAGCCAGTGAGTGATGCTTGATGGGCTTCTGGGAGACCAGGTTTAAGGAAGGGGGAAAAAAAAAAAAAAAAAAAAAACCTACGTAACAGCAGCTGGGAGAGAGAGGAGTGAGAACCAGCCCTGCAGCCCCCAGGTCAGCAGGAGGGCAGGAGGTGCTCCAGGCATGCAGTAGAAGTTCCCCTGCAGTCTGTGGAGAGGCCCCTGGTGGAGCAGGTTGTCCCCCTGCAGCCCATGGGTCCCACAAGGAGCAGATCTCCATGCTGCAGCTTGTGGGGGAGCCCCTGGTGGAGCAGGTGAATGTGGCCTGGAGGAGGCTGCGGCCCATGGAGAGCCTCCGCAGGAGCAGGCCCAAGGCCGGAGCTGCAGCCCGTGGAGAGGAGCCCACGCAGGAGCAGGGAGTGTGGGGGGAGCTGCCACCCACGGGGGACCTGTGCTGGAGCAGTTTGTTCCTGGGGAATGGACCCCGTGGCATGGAGCCATGTGGGAACAGGGACACTGAGTGACTGTGAAGGAGTGGCAGAGACAAAGCGTCAGGGACTGACCACAGCCCCCATTCCCTGTTCCCCTGCACTGCTCAGAGAAAGTACATAGAAGAGGGTGGATGGGGGGTGGTGGGAAGGTGTATTTAGTTTTAGTTTCTCAGTGCTCTGGTCTGTTAGTAATGGGCAATAAATTATATTAATCTCCCTACACTTAGTCTGTTTTACCTGTCACGGTAGTTGTTGAGTGGTCTCCCTGTCCTTATCTCAACCCCTGAGCCATTTCCATCATATTTTCTTCCTCTCCCTTTTCCTTTGAGGAGGGGGAGTGAGAGAGCGGTTGTGGTGGAGCTCAGCTGCTCAGCTGGGTAAATCCACCATAGCTTGCTGATACAGTGTCAAAGCAGTTATGGATCATCCAGGCTAACTAATGTAGCCCTGCTGATCTTGAACTCAGCCCAAGTGCTTCCTTGCCATGGACTTAATAACTCAGCTTCTGACTCTCCCTTTTTCCCTACAACCACACACATTTTCTAACTGTAATGTAGCCAGGTAGAGCTTGTAGTGTTAAATGGGAGACTCATTTAGAGCATGACTAATCTAAGGGTCTGTGCAAAAGCTTTGGTGAGAAGCATAACTCACTCAGAGTCCTGGTGGATTAGATACTTGCCAGCTGCATAAATAAATCTGTGTCCATATGATTTAAACTATATTCCCCTCCCAGATTCTTCCCCTGCCATCCTTCTCCCCATGCATGGCAAATAAATGATTTCTGAAGCTGCTAGATTAAGTACTGATTCTGTCCAGGTTACCAGATGTTTCAAAGACAGAGGGCATTTTTTTTCAGCTCCAGCTGCCCTTCTACCTCAAACAAGTTACTGTTGATATAGACAAAATTTTCAGGAGGTACTTGTTTCCTTTGGTAAATTAAGCGGAGGAGTCAGGCCATAAACCTTAATGACAGTGACAGGTCACAAGTCTTAACCTGCCATTCCCACCAGAGCATGGCCAAGATAAGGTTAGGAGAGCAAGGACAAGATGAACAGGCAAGGAATCACAGAGCCGGGGAGGTACAGCAGGTCCTTCCTCCATGGGAGTTGGCGGCAGCTCAGAAATAGCCTCATAAACATCAGGTCTGTGAGGAGAGAGTGACCACCAATACAAATCACAGAAGGCACTCCCTATACAGTCTGCTGGAAGACTTCTGGCAGACTCTCTAGGCTTAAGATATTTCTCAGTGGCAACCCTCTTTTTTGTCTTCTTTTTTTCTTCCGAATCATTAACTATTTTCTGGTGCTCAGCAGTTTGCTTTAAAAAGTATCAGTTTCAGAACACTATTAATACACAAATCTTAAATATCAGCCTGTGTCTTTTAATCTATTCATGTAAGTTGGAGAGATAGAGAGAAGACTGAAAGGGTTCAGTTCTTTCCCTGGAAGCCATCAGCTCTCTATTATTGTTAATCTAATATCATTATAAATTATTATTATTATTATTAATTACTTATTAATAGAAACCAATATTTTTATTTTTTTTTCTAATCTTCTGTGATTTTTGAAGGGAAGATCAAAAATCACTGTAGTTCCACTGAAATTCATAGAGCCATACCAACCTTCACTGGGGAAAGAACTGCCTGCTATTTTCAGTTCTGCATTATGTCATCAAACTTTAAACCTTTTGGAAATAGCTGTAGGATGACATAACTTTTTTTAGATAGGAAGACACAAAGTATGTACAAAGATATTTTCACTCTTAAATCCAACTGAAATCACAGGGAGACAGGTGTGAAAGACGTTTGTGGATCTGGGCTCAGATCCTGAAATTGTTCCTGATCTGTTTTTCTCCATTCTTATGACTTTTTTTCCGGCGGAGACTAAATAAGGAAAAGAAAGAGAACCAAAAGGGTTATATGTATGTAACTGGGCAATTGTTTGCATAACTTATATTCAGTTTAATTCTTACTGACTTTTTGGGAGATTTGATAGGAAACGATCTCTGTATTAAACCCTAATAAATATGACTTTAGGTCTAGATATAAGAGGCAATTTAAGACTTATTGCACTGGTAAAAGTCTGCAGTATCTTCACTACATCCTACTGAATTCTTTTGAATTTCAACTTTGTATAAGAAGTAGCATTTTGCCAAGTAAGTTTCAGTAACTGCTTTCCTAAAGGAAAAAAAAAAAAAAAAAAAAATTATGCTGGAAAGTCATATTTACTAATATACTAAATCTTCAAGTTGCTAGTTATATAACTTGGTTTATTTATTATGGCTTTTGGTCATAAGTAGCTCAAAAAGGGACTAATGACACCTTCTAAAGAAATTCAGGTACAGACATAGATGTTGTAAGAAGTGGGAGATTTTGTGCTATTGCTGCTTTTCAACACCACAGAAATTACAGATAAAAAAGCCCTTTCCGTAACAGAATGCTAATGCTGGAATATGTATACACCACTTCTCTCATGTGGCTGCAAATTATTTAACATATTTATTCACTCAGCTGGTTTGGACTAGTGATTTGCCTTTCTTAAAGAATAGACACACATTCATTTACCCAACAGCTATAGATTTTGAAGTTGAATGGCTTATCAGTTTCAGCACAAATATCTAGGGCTTGATTTGATTTACTGAAGGTTAAGGTTTGCCTGAAGCCACAAGTTTTTGGAGCATCATGGATGGAAAACACTTAGATCCTCGTCTGCTTTGGCTGAGAAGGCAATAACGGCTACTGGTGAATCAACTACTTTGGAAACTGTGGGGTTAGTGACACTTTAACTCCCTGCAGCTTTTTGGTAAGTGAATGCACATCTAATATAATACATTACATTTGGATATGCCCATAAATTGTGTGTGTTTGTACAGCAAGGTGCTGGTATTTCACAATTTGACCCCTTTGTATACCAAATATTGGAGACAAATCTTGTTATAGATGTTAAAAGAAGAAATGCAAAGACAGTACCTGCCTTTTATATAGATTCTCTTGGCTGGAGAATCCTGCTTCTGCAATGCAAAATGCAGCAATGCACTCATCTGTGGCAGCTGCCAGCAAAGATAGTGAAGAGGATCTGCATTCAACTGCATTCAAGCAGCCGTGCTGGTACGTTGTACAAGATGTTGTTTTAACTGTGTGAATTGCCAGTCTGACACATGGGGTATTGCCAGAGGTGTATGGCCAAACATCTCTGTACAATGCACACAACACTCCATTAATAGTCAATGTGTAGCAGGGGAAACCTGGACCCTAAAATGTTGTTTCTCAGAAAAATCATCACTATGTAGCTCAATAGACTCCTATGGGTAGGGTGAGAGAGATTATAAACTCTGAGGGGTAATAAGCCAGGTTATTACCCAGAGTCAAAGACCTCTGGAATACATGTATGTAAAGGGACACCCTCTACATAGAAATGTGAGGAGTTATGCTCATCTCTGAAAACTCATATTTTTTCTAACTAAAAACTAATGTCTAACTAATTCTATGTTGAAGGCGTGAAAAGCCTATATTTCAGCAGAGTGCAAAAATGCACCAGCATACCACACCTTATCTTTTAACACCTTATATTCAGGTGCTTTCTGTCCCTGGTGGACCCAGAATTGGGCTAAACCATTAAATTCCTGTCTTCTCCTGTTTCATGTGCTGTGCTGCAGTATTCAGGACCTGAAAGCAGAGTGGGGTTAGTAGGGCAGCTACACAACTGGCTCCTTCCATGCAGCAGGTATTCTGCTTGTTGTGAGACAGTGAGCCAAACTTTAGGGTGCCACAGCTAGATGTTGTGGTTTAGAATAATCAACTGTGTAAATAAGTGCTATGTTTCTTTGCACAAAGGATAAATTTTTTGATATAAAAATATTTTGATGTAAAAATATTCGAGTGAGTTTGAGACTTTTATTTCAGGCTTTTGATAAGGCTTTGTTCAATCAAAGATCAATATATATATTGAGTATATGACGTTATCTATATATTGAGTATATTACATACGTTATTTTTTAGAGGTTTATAGGATGGATAGTTGAAATGCAAATATGTTCATGACCAAACCAAAACACTTGAGTACATCTTCTGTGACTTAAGTTTTTACAGTCTGTGCCCCAGAAAGGAGAGACATTAAATTTCATTTGAACAAGAAACAAAATTAATGTTATGAGTTAATAAAATTAATTAGGTGTGGAAATTCAGCACATGCAAAGAAGCTAAAATAAATTTCCCTTCAGTGGTGTACAAGCAGTATATGGGACCCCTGTAGAGAGCAATATTATTTTCTTTACAGAAGTTGAAGTACTTCATAAAGGTCAATATTAGTCATTTTTATTGGTGTTACAAAGAGGTTACAAAGAGCACTGACATAAGTGAAGATGTATCGTTTTGGATCTATGAGATCTAACCAATGGTATACCACATGCCATCAGCAGCAAACTCTGTGTCAGCAAATAATGAACTTGCAGCTCCAAAAAAATGTTTGTACAAACTGCACTGTGCAACTTCACATAATAAAAATACTTACATAGACAAACCTGTTGACAGGTCACAGAATTGTAAATATGTCAATGACCATTTTTTATATTTTTAGCTCTCCAGATATGCAAAATAGTTCTAAGATGAGTAGGCAAATGATTTTACATAGCAAAAATAAATAAAATAAAATAAAATAAAATAAAATAAAATAAAATAAAATAAAATAAAATAAAATAAAAATTTAAAAATACATTTTAATCTGATAGCACAAAAATATGTAGGTCCACAGAAAATAAACTCAAAATGTATTTACTGGCCATTTCTTGTATTTTGATTCCTTGATTGGGTTCCCTGGGAAAAAGCAGTCTCCGTCTGGGCAGTTTATTGCACACCCAGAAAAATTTGGAGCTTTTTTATACTTCAGAGGTCTTTATGTTTTTATTTCTGTGTAGTATTTCTGAAAGGAAAGTTTTGTCACTTCTCAGCTTTTGTTTTGCTGGGGAAGTCTCCACTCCATGAACATCTCTAAAAGAGTGGTAAACAGGTCCTCCTCTGCCTAGAAATTTCTTTAACATATTTGTAGTTTGTAAGAGGTTCCTAGTTTCTCATTCCCATCTCCATACATTCAAAGATTACTGCATTCCTCCTGTCACGTTATGTAAAGAGTTTTCTGTGGAAAATCCATGTTATGTGCCACATTGATAGCAATAGTATCTTTGTATTATGAGGATTGTTTTGTCTGTGACAATCGCAGAACACGAAAAAAAAAAGGCAAGTTTTGTAAAAAATTGTCTTTTTTTTTTTCAATATAAAATTGGAAGAAACAGATGAGCTTTTGAATGTATGAGCCCTTCTTCAGGTATCCTTTATGCTTATAGAGAGAATATAGTAATAACTCAACTTTCAAGAAACAGGGCATGTTATTCCACTTGTATTAGAAAAGCTTTTCTCATTTTACACAAATGCACACAATGTGTGATGATTGGTAACAATGTACTCTGTCATAAATTGTTATTATTAATTACTTCTATAATGCCATAGGTGTGTATGGCACTGTACAGACAAATAAAAACTGGCAGTTCCTTACCTCAGGGAACATGGAAACAAAATTGCACATAACACAGCCAACGATGACAATAAACAAAGGGAGCAGGTGGAGAAATGTGGAAGCCAAAACTTCCATGATGGTATGAGATGCACTTCATTTGATGCACATCCTGCTTGCTCCTTTTTTTTTTTTTTAATGACAATAAGTGCATGAGACACAGCAAATACATGAACAGTGTCTGGAATGACAGTACACTGAAGCTGGTTCTGTTTGAGTTGCAGGAGCTGGAGACGAGATATCAGATGGTCTTCCTAGTAAAATAGAGCAGATAATTTCAATCCTGGATGACCTGAGCTGCTCTGTGGGGAGTTTTGCTCTGCATGAGCTTGTGTGACCGCAACACCATTTATATGGAGCTTCTTACATGTATATGCTTCAGTTAAGAGCCAAGTTGTTCTCAAGCTGAGGGACAGGGATAGACCATCCAAACTCAGGAACAATCAAGCAGGAAGTCAAGCAAAATGGCAGGGAACCTGCAGGTTTAAATAATCATAGAAGCATAAAACCTAAGAATAATATGCTTCTAATCATAGAAGCATAAAGACCTAAGGTTGGGAGGAAGCTCAAAAGATCATCAGGCCTTACCTTTTGTGGGGAAAAAAGGAGTCTAGGTGTGATTACCTAGCACCCTGTCCAATCATATCCTGAAAACCTCCAGTGATGGGGTTTCTACCACATCCATGAGGAGGTTTTTCCAGTGACTGATTGTTCTCACTGTAAAAAGTTTATTTCTAATATCAAGACAAAACCTCTTCTGGTGCAGCTTGTACCCATTGCTCCTTGCTTCTCCATGTGGCTTCTTGTGAAGAGAGCTTCCATCCTCCTTGTAGCTACCCTTAAGGTACTCTATTATTATGATGAGGCCCACCCTGAGCCTTCTCTTCTCCACAAAGGACAGACCTAACTCCTTCAGTCTTTCCAGCCCAGGAGACAAGTCACAAATAAGGAGCTCCTGATTAAACTGAAACTTAAAAAAGAATCATACAAAGGTGGCAGCAGAGTCACATCAGCCAGAAGAAAGAGACACTGTCTAATCAAGCAGGGATGGGGTTAGAAAAGACAATACCCACCTGGAGTTGAATTTGGCAAGAGATGGGATGGACAAAACGTTTCTTCAGGTATATCATAAGCAAAAGGAATACTAGGAAAAATATGGGCCTTTTGCTGAATGGGAATGGGCTCCTGGTGACAAATGACATGGAAAAGGCTAAGGTCCTCAAAGCTTCCTTCATGTCAGTCTTTACTGATAAGACCAACATGAAGGAACCCCAGGCTCTCAGGGATAGAGCAAGAAAGATATGGAGGAGGAAAGGAAAGAGCAGATTACGGAACATTTAATCAAATTGGACATACAGAAGTCATCAGTCTTATGAAGGTCAGCAAAAAGAAGTGCAAAGTGCTCCTTCTGGGGAGGAATAACCCCATGCACCAATATAGGCTGGGGGCCATCCAGCTGGAGTACAGCTTTGTGGAAAAGGACACAGGGGTCTTTGTGGACAAGAGGTTGAACAGGAAACAAGAGTGTGCACCTGAAGCAAGGAAGGACAAGAGCCTCCTGGGCTGCTTTAAGCAGAGTCCTGCCAACATACTGAGGAAGGAAACTTTTGCCTTTTACTTAGCACTGATGAGACAAATATGGAATTTTGCGTCCAGTTCTGGGCTCTCCAGGACAAGTGAGACATGGATATACGTAAGTCCAGTGAAGAGCACTGACGATGAATAACAGAATAGAGGATCTGATATATCTGAGGAGAGACTGAGAAATCTGAAACTATTCAGCCTGGAGAAAAGAAGGCTCAAGGGGATCTTACCCATGTGTATAAACACCTGAAGGAAGGTTATAAGGAAGACGCACAGACTCTTCTCAGTGTTGCCTAGTGTAGTGGGTGTCCATGGAAAGGTGTTGGTAGTTGGAAGGCTGCAGAAGTAACCTCTGTGAGAAGTCAGGGGCTGCCCATGCCAGACACAGCCTGTTCCAGGTGGCTGGCACCAAAATGGTCACACTGCAGGACACAGCTGAGCAAATCAGCCAAGATGGTGGTGCATCTGTGAAAACATATTTAGAAAATGGCAGAAAATATTGGACAGAGAGGAGAGGAAAGAAGAGAACAATAAAAGAGAAACAGCAGAGGGAACATCAAAATCAGAAGAAGAGGAAAAGGAGATGCTCCATGGAAGATGAGATATTCCTGGAGAGCAGCCTATGGAAGATCTGTACCGGAGCAGACGAAAAGAGAAGGAAGGAATGATGGAGATAAACAACTCTGTCCTGACCACAACCACCCCTGCACTTTCATTGTGGCCATGAAGGGACTGAGTGTAACCTGCAGCAATAAAAAGGATGTTGGAAAGGAGTCTAGAGTGAAGCTGAGGCCAACCCAACCCCACCTAGTGACAGGACAAGAGACAATGGGCACAAATTGAAATACAGGGATTTCCATTTAAACAAAGGAAAAAAGCTTTTTTTTTAGTTTGATCAAACACACTGGCACAGGTTGCTCAGAGATATGGAGTCCCCATCTTTGGAGATACTGAAAGCCTGACTGCATGCAGCCCTGAGCACCCTGCTCCAGCTGAGTGTGCCCAGATCAGCATGCTGGACTGGACAATCTCCAGAGGAGCCTCCTGGCATCAGGCTTTCTGAGACAGACTGAGACATTGCAAGGAGAAGCCTGGCAGCTGTTCTGGATTACTCTTTGCATTAAGAAGTTTGCATTGTGGATTTCAGTAACATTTTGTTTTGTTGTTTTCATACAGGTGAAATCACAGAGTTTTACTTGACACCACTTTTGGAAAATACTCACCTGTGTGAAAATAACTCCACGAGTATGATTACTATTGTAATCACCCATAAAGATAAGATATTATATTATTTGCATAATTAATTTTATGTACAGATGCATCAAAGGCAATTTAGTATGAAACATTTTATTAGTTTTTGTCAATAGCAATGAAGAGAGCTTTATTTCATTTCACTGTAGTTCAAAAATACTCCTAAGGGTGCTGTTTCTAATTTCCTGTTTGGGGAACCAATTGTGCTATTAGCAAAACAAAATCCTCTATTGTTTTTAGCAGCAATATTCAGTTTTTATAATTATTATTTCCTGGGAGATATGCGCAGAATTTGAAATGGAAGAGATAAGTCAAGTGACACATAAATCTTTAGAATTAAAGCCTGAAAGCACATCCAATGTGATGTTTGCTGTGACACATAGTTTATTGGTGTTCCTAACCTTGTGACACCCTTTTAGTTACATTTATAATTACCTATGATTTCAGCCATATTTCTAGCAGCACTTTATTTAGGAAATGTATAATGAAAAAAAGTATTTTCTTGGAAAAACAGCTCTTCTGTCAACATAGAGTAATATTGATATCGTATATGGTGCTATTATTTTTGGTAATTAAATAAATTTGAGAAACAAAATATAGAGAATGAAGAAGACATTCTCAATACTGGTAAAATTGCCTGGACCACAGAAGAATTGACCTGGACCCACAATTTCATCAAAGTGGAAAACTGTTTCTTCTGTATATTTTCTACTGTGTAGATGAAATGGCTGTACTAAAAGAGCATGTTAACATTTGCATAGAAGGTAAATAGGATATATATGTATCATGTAGCCAATTTAACAGTGCACTACAAGTATACTAGATATCTATCTGATTAGATATTTAAATAATGTTTGTTTTTATATCTGGTACAGTTCTTGAGAGCTAAGTGCTCTCAATTGAAGTTTATTTGCTGCTTGAATCTCTCTAAACAGAATAATTTCTCAGAGGGTGCCTATGAGCTACCCATGCAAAAAGAAAACATTAGTCAGTGTCAGAAAATATTACATGGTAGAGTGTTATTTGTCCAACTATGCTGGTGTTTATTCTGGCTGTGTTGTTTCTATTTAGCTTATGTTTTGAGTATATTACAATTTATTTTATTTTATTTTATTGTATTTTGTCCTTGTGATTGTTTTGCTTTATAATCTGTTCAGGTAAGAACTTTTCAGACACCATTACAAAGAAAACACTACAAAGCTACCAGTTTACTCCAACACCATTTCATTCATTATAATTTCTCATTCTACAGTGTCTTCTAAAAGATGCTAAACTTTTTGTTGACCACATGATAATTCAAATTGTGTATACCTTTGGTTTTGCCATAGTAGCTTTTAAGAATGCCCTTTTAAGTAGAGAGGAAAAGAATATATGCTAGAATCCTGCTGAATCCTTGAGTTGTATGTGTCTGAGTGCTAGTCTAAAGCACAGTTAATGTAAGCCAGGTTAAAAACAAAACAAAACCACCACCATCATCGTCAACAACAACAAATAACACACCTAAAACCATTTTTACCAGAAAATATCCTCATAACTGATTAATAAATAGGCAACATTTGCATGCTCTCAACTACACATCCTCATAACGAAATAATTGTCTTGATGTGCATAGCTGTCTAGCAGAAAAGAACTCATGGAACTGAATCACCTCAGAAACATCTCACATTTGCTCTGTCCAAATGCTAATAAAACTCAGTAAAATTCCATAATACTTTGCACAAAAAAGCCGACAATACTTTTCTCCTTGTTGCATCTGCAATGTCTCTCATTTGGAGATATTTTATTTTCCAAAGCAAAGATTTCCTGAAAAAAAAAAAAAAAAAAAAAAAAAAAGCTTCTGTTTTGTGTTTAAGTCTTATGGGATTAAATCATGAAATACATAGCTGGCACATACAAAAGTGAAAAAGATGATGTTTTGAGCTTCTTTCATTTTTATTGAGCATGTTTTGCACCTTGTATAAAAATAAAAAATAAAAAATAAAGCCTTTTGCAAGTTCATATCAGTGTTCATATCAAAATGATTAGGACTTTCACACACACACACACAAATAAAAATCTGATGTAGCACAACACTCAGCCTCCAAGAAGAAAAAAAAAAAAAAAAAAAAAAAAAGAAAAGAAGGAGAATGAAGAAGTAAACTAACATGTCAGGAGTATTCCTTGCCTACGCTGAACAAAGAAAGGCAGAACAAGGAATACTCTCACAAGGAAAGTGAGAGTGTTTGCAGTGTTCAGAGCTCCAGTTTGACAGACATGGACAATTCCTAATGACAGTACTTAAAAACACTTTCAAGGGGATAACAGGCCTAAAGACCAAAGGAAAGAGACAGGGCAAGAAACAACAGTGTTGGGGTAAGTATCTTCTGTCAGGACCCTGAGGATGCTCAGTAATACAGGAAGTCTAGACAGACGTTCAGCTGATGGATGCTGAAGGGTTTTGCCTGCTAGGAGTACTCAGAAAAACAACCAAAATTAACTTTGCTTTCATATTCTAAAGTTAGAGCTCACTCATCCTAACTCCCAGTCTCATACTCTCCAAAGTCACAAATTACTTTTTGTTCTGAAGTCACATGGGCACAAGAATATGGAAGAAAAAGTAGTAGAAATGGGAGTAATTGAGCAAAAGAGATGTGATCTCTCTCGGCTCATTTAGAAAAACGAATTATTTTAATTGCGAGTCTGACACATCTTTATAGAGTACATGAAAATATAGGCCTGGTGATTTTTTTTTAAGGTTGGCCTACAGGGGTTCATTCAAATCTTTGCTGAACAGCTCACTGAAGCTCTAATTGAAACATTTAATTTGGTACTCCATAAAAATACCTTGAAATACATTTTCTCACAGTACTAGCAAATATTAAATGTTACTTATTACAGGGAGGGAAAAGATGATCCCGTGAAAAATTGATTTTTGCTTCAGAGGTGCCAGAAGGAAGCTAATTAACAAAATGAGTGCTGCATACATGAAGTAAGTCAGTTTTGATTATACAGTGAGATTTTCAGTGTGAAAGGACAGCGTATTTTGTCATAGTTTTTTAATTCTCTTTTTAAGTAGCATGTAAAAGGATCTGTACATATCTACACATGCATAATGTTCACTCTTCACATAGTGTATTCATTTAAAACTCAAACAAAGGAATCAAGGACAACTGTACCATAAATCAAGGACAGATTGAAGATAACTGAAGCTATACAAAATCTTTTTTTTTCTTTTCTCTCTCTTTTTTTTTTTTTTTCTTTTTGTATTAAAATGGCTTTTGAAGAAATTCTTGGTTATGTCTGACATTTCTACTGATGAATGCTGGTGTTCACTGGAGCATACTAATAGGGAAAACAAGGAACAAATGAATGTCTTGAAGTAAAATGAGGGTCATTTTAAAGATATGCATAGAGGAGTCTTACCCACTAATATATGCAGCCTGTGTAACCCAAGGTTGATAAGAAGATGAAGCACCATACGTCTGTGAAAGAATCTGTAGAAGTTAAACCCTGTTCCTGCATTAAAATTTCTGGCTGCTTTTCCTTACTTCCCAAATTGCCACAAAGTCAAGTACTGTTCTTTCTCAAAGGAAATTCTGCTCTTTCAAAGAGAGGAACTAAAACAAGGCATGAGTCCTGCAAGGCAATGGGAACATGGAACACCATGAGCAAATACAAGGTGGTGTCTGCAGAACAACAACTGTTGAAAAATTTGACAAGAAATTGGCCTGGAGATCAGTCAGGAGGAATGAATGCAGATAACTCATTGGCTTAGTTCGTACTTTACGGATAGTGTTGTCCTGTGGTGGCTCCATTATTCTTGGTGAAAATATTTGTTCACTCTTTCTTTCATTATAGTGAGTTAATAGTTTTCCTTTTTTAATATTAGAATTACCAGTTTGTAACTGACATGGGGATATTTTCTTTCACCTGTTGCATTGATTAAGATTTACCTGATCATTTGTAACTCATGGAATCATACAATGGTTCAGCTTGAAAGGGACCTTAAAGATCATCTAACTTTTCTTTTCTTGTTTCTTGTTGTTTTTAACCAATACAAATAACACCTAATATTTGGTCAATTGATGAGCCAATACAAAAGAAAAACAATGAAGGATCCTGATACCAAAATGTTTGATAAAACTCTCATCAAGTTAAGCAGAAGAAACACACAATAGTATATTTTATTGGTATTACAAAATGGTTTGGGCTTCAAATAAACCTAATACATTTGTTTAAAAGGATGAAAAAAAAATACAACTTTCTAAATTGAAACTAATAAGCAAAATGTTAGACTTCCAGAAAATCTTGACATGAAGCTATAGAAATGTTTTTGTGTAAATCATTATGTAATTTTGCTACTGACAGGAATATTTCCAAGTCTTCACAACTAATAACCTTGTTAATACCACACTTCAATTTATCCCCCCTTTTTTTTTTTTTTTTTTTTTTTTTCTGATGACTGTTCATTTCTTGCTCTAATAAAAGAAAGAAAATTAAGCTGAAAAAGGTGATTATGGTCAAAAGAAAAACAAATGTATTAAGAGATTATTTTAACATAAATATTAAAAATACACAAGTTTTTATTATATTTCAGTAGTTACTTGTAGTCACCAAAAAGATGCAACTGGTCTGTGGGCAGAAGAATGATACAAATGAAAATCTGGGAGTTACATTCTTTGCAAATGTGATACTGATATATATGTTACATTATTGTAAGTAATCCAGACTTTAAAAAGTTGAATGTACTGAAATAGATCCTAAAACTCAAACAGTAAAAGGAACCAGTCAAACCATACTTACATGAAGCAGATGAAGAAGTAGAAATGGTCAGACTTTTAAGATCCCAAGGATGAGGCTATTTTTAACAAAATAAAAGATCATTTCAGTGTTGGAAAAGCTACAGAGAGAAAGGAAAGGAGTACAACTGCCTGACCCTGGTCAGATCAACCCCTGACCCTGGTCAGATCATACCATCCAATCTTTTGTGTCCAGTTCATGTCAAGATAATAGATCAAAATAAAGGCACTTGAGTTTTTAAGACTGCCTTTTTTAGAAGTACTTTCACTTTTGAAGGTCTCCGGTATTAAAAGCTATTTCTCTCTATACTGATGAAAATCTTTTACTGTGGTCTAGAATTATAAAGTTCCTAGGATGACCATAAATCAAAATAATAGAAATATCTACTGTAAATGGAAATATTCATAATTATTTTCCCAGATGATCTTAAGATCCTAAAGTGAGTCTATTTTTACTCCAAAACATGAGCTTAAAATAAATAAATAAATAAATAAATAATCCATTATCCTTTACATTTCTTACTACAATGAGCAATTTTCAAATGAGATAAGCTTTTTGGTTTTTACATTTTGTTTTGTTTTTTATTTTATTAATAAAATGATGTGTAAAGGACACTATGCAGAACCAGAAATCATGCCATAAATAAATAAAAAGGTAAATGAAATCTGTGTGCCTCAGTAAGTTAATAAAACGACTCTGGAATAAATAATAATTCAAAATTGCTTAAAGATTCCCTGAAAAGGGAAATCTTATCTTGGTAAAGTATTATATGATGTAAGATAGAGCTCAGTAATGCGGAGTTTTGGGCTAGAATCTGTCCAAATGGTATTGGAGCCCATAGGCATGGAAATATTTTTCCAGGTTATTCTGATTAATGCTCTTCACTGAGCTCTTCAGCTAAAAATTCTTGTTCTCTCTAATTTAAAACAAGTTGCATTAAGTCTGCAGTAAGTAGATGGACCATTTGGAACAAAATAGGAGTATATAAAAGTTACGGGAGGTCTACATGGGGAAAAAATGAAAACTTTGTTTTCTTTCTTTTTGTCTGTATAAAAGAGTGATATAATTCTTTAAATATTTTAAATACTTTGAAAACCTTTAAAAGGTTGTTCTTAAATTATCACACGTGAAATATTAAAGAAAAAAAAATCTAAAGTGAGTAAGCATTGGAATAAACTTGTTGAAAGAGCTGGAATCAACAATACTGAAGGTTTTTAATTGCATTAGAAAAACATTTCAGACATAGCTGGCCTTGTCTTGAAAACCAGAAGTGGATGAAATGGGTTCTTCGTTCCATTCTCATCCATGTCTTATGACCCCTGGATCAGATATCTAATGTTCTAAGAAGTTCCAGTGTGATTCGAGTATGCTAACAGCCCCTTTCATTAAAGGCATAATTTCTTTAGCAATGTTAGTTAGGTGTTTGGTGTTTACACTTTGTCCAGGTTCCCTCTGCAGTCAGTCAGAGATAAAGGTTTCCTCAGAGACTGATTCATACCAGCCTAAGATGTTTATCTAAGACAGGCAGGATGAAATGATGCTTGGAAGGCCTGTTTCCCTCCATGGAGTAAGGAAGGAGTGTCTCAGATTACAGACCTAGTTTTACATGTCCAAAGGAAGGTAAGATGCATTCTTCCCTTAATCTACAATATTGAAGTATATCAGAATATTTGGCTTGGTTTCTGGCCCCTAGACTTCTCTTGGTAATTCGTTGAACCACATTCAGTATCTGCACGCGTGGAAGTTGGGGGCCACAGTGCTGTGGAAAGACATAATTACTTTCTTATCTCTACTTCTTAATCTCCCTCATTAATAAATCCAAGGGTTGTATAAAATCATTCCACCCTAGCGTTGCCCTGACAATGCCTGAAGAAGTGAACATGTGCAGTGTCTCTGTGTGATAGGATAGGCATAGAACTGGATGGACCTTTTGAAAAACTGAGTCCCATATTTCCCAGAGGTTATGCTGTTGTTTTGTAACCCAGCCTCTAAACCACCCCAGCTCAAAAAAGAGTTGAGTTTTGTTCCTCTCAGTGCTGTTTGTTGATTGCTCCATTATCTTATTATTCTAAAATAAGTTGTCTTAGCATCAGTATCTAACATTTTTTTTTCACAATTTATAGCCTTTTTCTTTATAGTATTTATTGTATCCATCGTATTTTTCTAATATTGTTCTTTAGTTCAGATAGCTCTTACCTTCCCTGGTAATTTTCTCTCAGGATATAAACAGAGAGAAGTCATAATGAGTCTCAGCTACTGCTTTGCAATGCAGTGGTAACTACTTCATTTTCTTTCTTATGGCAACTGAAATGACAAACTTTAATCTTATCATTCCAGTAAGATGTCTGGAGTCAGGCAGAGCCTGGCTTCATGTCCAGGTGAAATTTGGACAGGCTTACCAACGTACAGTGATATAATATTTGACTAGGTCAGCTGACATTTGTTTCCTGTTCCATTTTTTTCATGTTATGTTGAAAATTGGTGACTCAAGCATAATTTAGGACTGTCTTAAACTCAAGCTTTTGCCTTTCTGCATTGGTTCCAAGCTGCTTTTGTTTTCCATTCCATTTGCAATCCTCCTATCCTCAGATTTGTCCAACTGTACCATCTGGATCCTCTTGTATGAGGATCCAGAATGAGCAAATTTCCTTAGCATATTGTTACTTTTAGTGAAAATATCTAACAAGATTGGATATTCACCTAGTCATTTCTGCCTGGACCCCGAGGGGACCAGCAGGTCTCACTGGCCCTGTTTGGCCTCCCCTGGGGCTCCCCAACACTGCCCAGGGCCCCATTTCAGCTCCCAGGGCCATCAGCACTGCCCCAGATAGGCTGCAGCAGTGCTGGGCTCCAGCTCCTCGCAGCCCTGCCCTGCTCAGCCTTGGCCCTGCTGAGCTGGGCCCACCCACAGGCTGATGTCCCAGCCAGGCCACAGCCCATCCCCATGCCCAAGAAGGTGCCTGATGCCTGTTGTTGGGGTGTCCCCATCTGTCCCCTGGCTCCCCTGCTCCTGTCAGGGCCAGTGGGACAGGGCCTGGCTGAGAGGCCTGGTGCTGCAGCCCCCATGGGGACCCCCCATAGTCCCTGAAACCCCAGGTAACTCCCAGCTTGTGTGGCACCCTAACACTTCCCTAATACTCTCAATTCCCTAAAGATTCAAAGCCAGGTCATTTCTTTTAGTACAACCATAATGGCTAGTTTCCTTCCCACTCATCTCTTTTGGTTAATAAATTCTATCAGAATCTGCAAAGGTATGATTTTTATAATGCAGTTTGCTTTAAGGTTTACTTTGGTATAACATAGTGTGCTGCTATTCCCTACTCAGATAATAAATCCTAGCCATTATTCCTACTGTGGCTAGCTATTAACCATAGAGAAGGAGCTGCTGCAAATGAACTTTCAGGAAGAAATCATGGCTAAAGCTTTTTAAATCGAAGACCTGTCAGAATCTTTTCCTGTCAACAAAACAATCAATGTTACATTAGTCAAAAATATGCTCTTGATGCATTTAACTCCTGAGTCTCTTTAGAAATGCTGCTTGAAATTGCTGATGTGATTGGCATTTGACAGGCCATTGCTGAACCTTTTGTTATTTCTTGTCACCCTGTTCTGGATTGTACTACTGATCCCAGTAGGAGCTGGGAGCTTAGCGCTCCTTACTATGAAGTAACAATTGATATTGGATATCCAGCAAGAATATTCAGGGTTTGTGGATTCCAAGGACTTTATAGCAATTCTATGCACAGAACTGAAAAATGCAAGAAGATACATAAAAGTCACTGTTGGCATATACACACATAATAGTGGCCATTCCAGCCAGAATATATTCATTGTTTTAAAAGTTGACAAAATCATTACCAGAAAGTTCAGAGACACACAGTTCAATAAGCACAGTCAAGCTAAGTAGAAAAATGACCTGTAAAAAGCCTTCAAATTGGAGCTAGAATAGTATGAACATGTTTTCAGCCAGTTAAAAAATATTTCCTCTTTTCAATGTGTTCTCTTATCAGTATACCTAAAGTAATTCATAGGCCATCAGGAAGAGTTAGGCAGCATAATTTTATTGATAACACCCAAATGTGAGGTGAAAGTGCTTCCAGTGCAAAGTCCATGTCTTGAGATGT
Source organism: Aythya fuligula (assembly GCF_009819795.1). Lineage (NCBI taxonomy): Eukaryota > Metazoa > Chordata > Aves > Anseriformes > Anatidae > Aythya > Aythya fuligula. Next base: position 23,344,232 of record NC_045560.1, read on the forward strand.
TCATGTACTCTCTTATGGCAGAATTTATTTCATCTGGCCTTAGCCATCTAAAAGTTTTCCTAAGTGTCTCAGCTAGTGTAACTATATTTAATGGTGAGAGAACACTCAAGGGAGTTTTCTTCCCAATCACATTAAAAATCAGTCTTATCCCTGAAGTGGCTGTATTTTGATAATTGTAAAAGGAGCTCAAGTCATAGCCTGGGTATCTACACCTTTGTGGGGTAACATTAGGGAAGAAAAAAAAAAAACATGCATCTTGCCAAATATGGAGGTTTTCTTTGTTGCCTGCTCTGCATTGACCCTTTTTTCACTGTCACAGTTTATCTGAGAGTATGATGTAGTAGTTGTGTTTTGTGGAAAGAAACAGAAAGAATGGCTGAATTTCACAAAATGTAAAACATAGACATACAGACTTTTAACAACACATGACAGAACTCTAATGGGGTTCAAAACTTTTAATTTTCTCGAGAATGACACATCTTAAAAAACAAAACAAACAAAACAAAACAAAACAAAACAAACAAACAAAAAAACATAAGAGGGAAAAATCACAACCCCAAACTATATCACAGTTATGGACCATATATATATAATGAACATATTGTGTTTTGGACCTCAGCCACCTTAGCCTCAACAGGCTGTTTGCAACACTAGGGTACTAGGGTTCAGCAAGATATCTAAATGAACTGAAGCATTCTCATCTGTACAGACATGAGACCAAATTAAATACATTTTAATATATGTTGCATTGACATCTTTAGGCAGACAATATTTCTGACTATCACAACAAGACATCAACAAAAGCTCTTCATGTCATTTTAAATTCTTGTCTTGTGGTTGAGGTGTGTGTGAGGGCTGTATTTCAACATACTTTGCAGTGGTTTTGTAGTACGTTGTAGGAGGTCATAAGCACCGTAGAAATATTAATGGTATGTAATAGAAAAGGAAGGAAGAGCAGACCATATTTTAATTCCTCCAGGAATAATTAGGATCATCCTCACACACAGAATCACAGAGCCACAGAATGGTTGAGGTTGGAAGGGCCCTCTGAAGATCATCTAGTCCAACCCCCCTGACGAGCCAGATCATCTAGAGCACACTGTGAAGGATAGCATCCAGATGGGTTTTGAATATCTCCAGAAAAAGAGGCTCCATAACCTCTCTGGGCAACCTGTGCCAGTGCTCTGTCACCCTCACATATGTCACCTCCCATATTCAGCCGGAACCTCCTGTGCTTCACTTTGTGCCCATTGCCTCTTGTAGTATCGCTGGGAACAACTGAAAAGAGACTGGCTCCATCCTCTTGACACCCTCCCCTCAGATATTTATATACATTAATGAGGTCTCCCCTCGGTCTTCTCTTCTCCAGGCTAAACAGGCCCAGCTCTCTCAGCCGGTGCTTGTTCAACAGATGTTCCAGTCCTCAAATGATTTTAGCAACCCCCCTCTGGACTCGCTCCAGTAGTTCTATGGCCCTCTTTTGCTGGGAAGCCCAGAATGGGATACTCTATGTGTGGCCTCACCAGGGCTGAGTAGAGGGGAGGATCGCCTCTCTTGACCTGCTGGCAACACTCTTCTGAACACACCCCAGGATACCGTTGACCTTCTTGGCCACAAGGGCAGCTTGCTGGCTCATGGTCAGCCTGCTGTCCACCAGGACTTCCAGGTCCCTCTCTACAGAGCTGCTCTCCAGTCTTTACTGGTGCTTGAGGTTATTCCTCTCTAGGTGCAGGACCCTGCACTTGCCTTTGTTGAACTTCGTGAGGCTCCTCTCGACCCATCTCTTCAGCCTGTTGAGATCCCTCTGAATGGCAGTACAGCCCTCTGGTGTGTCAACCACTCCTTTGAGCTTTGTGTCATCAGAAAACTTACTGAGGGTGCTCTCTGTTCTGTCATCCAGGTCCTTGATAAGTAAGTTGAACACACTTTTTTTGCTCTTCAATGTGAAGGTTAAAACATTTATAAACATTACAGGCATACTTAAGACACATAGATGGAGTTGGCATAGATCTGAAGCCTTTAAAAACAGTTGTTGATCTGTCAGTTTTATGTAGCACAAGCATACTGTAGGATTTTAGAATCATTAAATATAAAGAAAAGTATGTGCTGCGTGGCTAAGTCAAGTAGAATAGATCAGCCTGAGTTCTGCTTAGGTCTCTTTCTGTCTTTTTTGCCCATGATTTGACACTTCCACAATTTTTTCCTGGGAAGTTCAGTGAAAAATTTAATTTGGGGAAACAAAAAAAAAAAAAAAAAGCTTCTTGACAGCTTGACTGCATTACTTTAAAAGTACATCTGACTTTCCTTCCTTTGTTCAGGGTAATAGGGAGCTAAGTGAGATACACTGGGCAATGGGAAAGCCAGGTAATACTGATGGTATTAGCTGGGCTCTATAGCTGAGCTACACAGGCAGCTTGACCACTGGAGCACAGTGCAGAGAAATTGAAATGGCTCCACAGGTATCAAATCAGGCATGGAAAGGCAGCACTGAGACAGAGTTGGTAAGCTCTGCTGGACTTCAGTGCGGTGCACATCTGATTACTTTGATGTCTGTGTAAATGGGCTTCCTATCATTTCCTGTACAAAAATGTTCACTAAGTCTACACAGAACCTCCTCAGTGCAGACTCCATGCTGCTGAAAATCAGATGTATTCTTTCTGGGCCAAAGCTGAATCTAGAAGCAGTATAGCCAAGTTTTTGTTTTTTTTTTTTTGCAACACTGTACCTGAACTGTACATGATCTAGCAGATCAGAACTAAATGAAGCTAGCTCCAACGTGTCTCTGTGTAGTGAAGTCAGCCTGCAACATAAAAACAATAGTTACAACCAATAGTTGGGAGCTGGCTGGCTATGAGAACCTGACATGTGTCTGTATTGACTACCTGTCTTTATTCTAAGTTCTTCTGTAATATAAACAATAAAAACCATACTAGTATTCCTCTCAGACTTACACAGCTGCCTACTGCTAAGAAAATTGCATTGCTTATTATTTTGACAATGCAGCCAATTGAATTCCATTTTACAGATGCTTCGCGTCCTGGATAGATAGCAAGTACAGAAGGTGTTTCAAAACCAACAAAGACACATCAGCTTCTCCAAAAAGATTTTAGATTCACAACAACTGATCATTATTTCACTAATATTTAAAAAAAAAAAAACAACAACAACAAAAAAAAAACGAATAATAGGAAAAAAAAATTCAAACAAAATTGGGCACTCCTATAATTTGTGGAAGATGGGTATAGGTTTGCTTATTTCTTCTTTTCTGCAGCAAAATGACATTTTACTTGAGTCTGAACTGTGGATGACAATTAGTTTTGTGTCAGATTGTTTGGCAGAAGGCAAGGGAAGTGCTCCAAGCAAAGACTCTCAATCTGACATCCATGTCATCCATGGATCATCCATGTCATCCACTAACAACTGTATGAGGAACTGCTGCCTGTAGGGTCTTCATTGCTTGGAAGGGGACTGACTCTGCAGCGTCCAGTAAAGTTGCTTGGTCTGCTGAAATAACACAACTGCCTGACTTCTACATGTGATATTTGCTGATATCCCTGGCTCCTTTCTGAATGGCTGGTAACTAAAAGTGAGTATGAAGAGAGAAGTTCCAGTTCTCAGAAGTCTTCCTACTATATAATGAATACATAAGCGTACAGACCCGATACAATCTGATTCTTCATTGTTTGTGTTGAACCTACTTTGACGCTTTACAAGCAGATTGCTCTCCTGTACAATAAGCTCATTGAATACAATATGAAAATTTGTCTTTGTCTTCCAAATATGTTGGAATTGCTGAAGCAGGACAATTCAAGCTTTTTTTTTAGTTTTAGAATCTGTAAGGAATGGGCAATCACAAATGGGTAAATAATTATTGACCTAGATTCAGATTCTCAGTCTAAATTTAAATTTAAATATTTGTTTATATTTATATGCAATCAGGTAAATGTTGAGCTTTACTCTCTGATGTTGCAGACTCCCAGTTTTCCCTGTTTCAGAAAGTAAAAATGTGTTGAAATACACCAAGAAAGGCCACTCAATAAAGTGATAGTGTGCACAGACATTTGTGTTACATTGGCCCAAATGTGTCTTTAAGAGCCCAGGTTTCTCAAAGAGTTTAGGTAGAATATAGTAGCTATCTTTCCTATTGAACAGCACAGGCTTAATCGGTAAAAAAGAAAAAAAAAAAAAATCTAAAAAAGGCCATGTGTAAATAGAACATTTAATTCTTCTGAAGTAAAACAAAGACAAAAAGCAAATTGTCAAAAAAACAGCTGGCACAATAAATCTGAAAAGATTTCTTGCTGTCACTAGTCAAATCTACATAGGGGGAAAAATGCTATGCAATTCTGTGACAAAACATCTGAGTTTTGGTGCACAAAAACTGCTATGGCAGAAGCTCAACAAATCCATCCCTATTGGATGAAGATTATTAACAATATTAAAAAATAATAATAATAATAATGAAAAGAAAATAGGAAAAGCCCAAAACATCAAGGACCTTTTCAGACATGTCCAAATCATGTCAATTCATCTTTCTTGAGACACTGAACCCTGTCCAGTACAATTTGAAGTCATTCCCACTTTTTCAGGTTTTGGAAGAGGGACAGTTTGTTCAACAAACATTTCAGCAAGGTATGATGAATCCCCAGTAACTATTTCAGAAGTGATGCTTACTATGCCTCTATCGCTAATACAATGTCTGGGTTCTCTTTGCAGGTAAGAACATGCTTATACGTGTAGTAACTTTTATTCTGGTGCTGGTTTCTTACTGAGAGTTTCATCTTGCACTCTCTGTCACTCAAAGAGGTGAAGAATATCACCTTCTGGAATGCCCCTCTCTCTACAGGCTGTACAGAAAAAGATTCTCTGCAGTTAAAATTTGATAATGTGAGTGCCACTCTACATAGCAATGTAAAATAACATGACAATTTATGTTCTTAAATGTAAGCATGTGCTGAACTAATTTTCTTATAACCCACTACTTCAACAAGCAATGCAAGTCATGAGGACTGCTTCAGCTGGTGCTTATCAGGAGAGGTTGAGTGATGTTGATAACACCATTAAAACATATATAATAAAGTCACCAGAATGAAGCTGATAGTTTAGCAAGGAAATCAAAATCACCGTGACCACAAAAAGTGATGCAAAGATACAGTTTTATCTCACTGTCAGCGTGATCATAGAAAACAATTCACAACTATGACTTGGTCTCACTGTTAAAATTGTGGCAAAAGATCCAATGACTTCCATCACTGTTAGACTGGAACTATAAATCCTATCTCATTTCAGCTCTTAGCTATTCCCTTTGCCATTATGTTATTCAGACAGTTTCCGGTTCTTTCTTTTGCAAATATCATTGCTACATATGATGAAATATAATTTGCAAGCATCCTAAAGACTTGAGTTGCATTTTAAAATGAACTTTTGAGGCCGAGTATTGGTTAAAAACTTGATTTTCTGTTCATAATTATTTTTATCGGTTTTATTCCTTACAGCTTTTTAATTGTTTTAAAGACCATAAAATGTAACATTGTCTATTAGAAAAAAAAAAAAAAAAAGTAGGAGTAGCAGCAGCTCTTTTATAGCACAACATATTTTTATTGTTGCTGTTATTAACATAAAAGGATATATTGAAACATTTTAAAGCTGTTAAAATCTTTAATGATTGTAATCAACTTTTATATTTGTTTAGTTTTCTGTTCTCTGCATCTCTTTTATTATGTCATCTATCCTTTTAACTTGAACCAATTCTACCATTAACAAGAGCAAAGAAGTTCATTTCTTTGTTGGAATTAAGTCTTCTTAAACTTACTTATGAAGGAACCATGCCAAGTGCCTAAATTTTAACATGCAAGTAGGAAACTAGATTTCCACATATATAAGATTTGTTCGTAATTAAATTAAGCAAGTGAATTAATCACGCTTCTTATTTTTCATAAATTTAGGCACATGGTGAAGTTAATCAGTGATCTGAGTTTATAAGTGCTATGTCTAACCTAAAAAAAGTACAATATTAAAAACAAAAATACAAAATAAAGGTGGCATTTCCCAAAATGACTCTGGATATGAGATAAGAGACACTTGTTAAGAAGTCTGTTTGTTTTTGTTGTTGTTTCTAAAGAAACACTTAGCACTTCAGTACAAACAGATCCTCTTTTAAACTACCCCACTACAGCAAACTAACAGCAACTTCAGATGGAAATTTTGGAGAAACTTAATAAAACAACAGCTGTCTTGGACCAACCTGGAGTCCAATCAGCCTCAAAGATGATAAGATCTGACTGTCCTCTCAGCATTCACCGATTTTATTTAATTGTCCTGCAGGTAGTAACATCTGAATTTTAACAAATAAAGCTAATTTAGAAAATGTATTAGGTGTAGCAAACTTGAATGCTGCTAACCAAGAATTACTATTGTGCATCAGATCAACTGACAGTTACTGAAAAAAAAAATACAATCTTTCAGGAAAAAAAAAATAAATAAATAAAAAGAGAGAGAATGAGAAAATGAGAAAGAGAAAATTTCTGGCTAAAAACAGCCCTGGACGTGTTACAGTTGAAGCAAAATATCTTAAATCACTAGTTTGAGAAAAAGATTTTTTGGGGTTTATGTGGCAAGGTTCTGGTAGCGGGGTGCCACAGGGGCGGCCTCTATGAGAAGACTCCAGAAGCTGCCCCATGTTAGAAAAGGGCCAGCTTCAGCTGTCTCCAAAGGGGCCCAATGTCCACCAGAGTTGAGCCAGTGTGTGATGCTGCTTGTATTTAAGAATTGTGAAAAAACCCTGCTGTGCAACAGCAGCTGGGAGTGAGAAGGGAGAACCAGGCCTGTAGCCCCCCAGGTCAGTGCAGGAGGTGCTCCAGGCATGAAGCAGCAGTTCCCCCAGGGCCTGTAGAGGCTCCTGGCAGAGCAGGTGGTCCCCCTGTAGCCCATGGGTCCCACATGGAGCAGATCTCCACGCTGCAGCCCGTGGAGGAGCCCCCGCTGGAGCAGGTGGATGTGGCCTGGAGGAAGCTGCGGCCCATGGAGAACCCCCACAGGAGCAGGCCCCGGGCAGGAGTTGCAGCCCATGGAGAGGAGCCCACACAGGAGCAGGGGGTGTGGGGGGAGCTGCCGCCCATGGGGGACCCATACTGGAGCAGTTTGCTCCTGGGGGATGGAAGCCGTGGTACAGAACCATGTGCGAGTAGTTCTTGAAGAGCTGCTGCCTGTGGGCAGCCCCGCAAGCTCAGTTCAGGAAGGATGGCATCCTGTGGGAGGGACCCCCTGTGGAGCAGCAGCAGAGAGTGACCATGAAGGAGTGGCGGAGATGAAGCATTAGGTACTGACCACAACTCCCATGCCCTGTTCTCTGCACCACCTGGGGAGAGGACATAGATGGATGGGAGGAAGGTGTTTAGTTTGTTTTTAGTTTCTCTGTGCTTTAGTCTATTAGTAGTAGGCAATAAATTATATCTCCTTAATGCTGAGCCTGTTTTGTCTGTGACCATAACTGTTGAGTGATCTCCCTGTGCTTATGTCAACCCTTGAGTTGTTTTCATGCTATTTTTCCCCCTTTCCCTTTGAGGAGGGGTAGCGAGAGAGGTGGTTGTAGGGTCCAGCTACCCAGCTGGGTAAAAGCACCACAGAAATGTTATAACATGGAGCAGTGCGGAGTTTGAGTAAGGAGAAGGGAGAGAGGGTCAATCTCTCTTCTTTGGTGCAGAGAAAACTAGTAACCACTCTTGGTACAAAGTGGTAGAGTAGAAAATAATTACAGTATGTCAGAAGTCCAGCATCACTTGCTGATTCCATGACATTTAATATTCAGAGGAGTTGCATATTTTAATTCCTAAGTATGTCTTAGAAGGATAGTCTTTCTTTTAGGATGAGAATGAGAAACTGTAGATGGAGAGGTGCTAAATGAGAACCTCATGTTGCTGTGAGTAACCTTGGAACTGGTAGAAAGACAATAGCTAAAAAATGGGAAATAATAACAAGAATTATATAAAAATATTTTTTCAGCAACTACTTGTTGCTGTTACTCATATCCATATTATCCACATTCTCACAGTATAACCCACAGTTAAATATGGTATAAACACATGCTTTATGCTTTATCACTGATAGAGAGCTGCTTAGGCTTGCTGTTGTTTTGAAAGAAAGTGGGAGATACTAAGGAAAGTTGATGTATGTAGATATGAGAGGGGAAAGCTGCAAAGATTTTTCATTCTACAAAACAATCTGCAGAAGCTGCTGGAACATACATCTCTGATACTGTTATATCTACCTTCTTTATGTAGTTTGTGGAAAACTAGCTGTAATATTTGTCTGTGAAACATCATGTCCCTCAACAAACACATAAGGGACGAGTTTCCTAACAGAACTGCATTCACTGGGTTTGTCTCTAGAGATTTAAGTGCTGATGAACAAGCTCCTCTAGGCAGTCTGACTATGTACAGACTCTGTAAAGCAGGTGTGAGAATAGACTCAAAGGGGAAAAAAATCTTTCTGAAGGTCATGGCACTGTATGGTAGAATCAGTGAGACACAGAAAATAACACCTATCCAAGAACAGAGTGAGCAGAACACTCTTAACAACTGAGAATGTAGAGTTTGGAAGATACTATATATGAAAACGGGAAAAATATAACATTGCCTACTATTAGACACAGATGATGTGATTAAAGTGAAAATAAAAGACAGAACTCCCTCAGGAATCTTTCTTGAATACTTACCATTCCTTCATTCCTTTTGCTCCTAAGGTGAAGTGAGAGTGAGAGAATTCATAAAAATGCTACCTTTTTTTTTTGTCTTACCAGGAAATGTTAAAAAAATAAAAATCTTTTTTTGCTCAGATGATGTTATACAAGGCATTTTTCAAAGTGTTTTAGTAAAAATAAATTTATTATTTCTAGTATGTTGAAGATTCATTTGCTAAAATTCTTAGCTTATGAATCCGCATTCTGCATTTTAATGCTATATAAAGAAGCAGGATTTATTGCAGAAAATTAGATAGGCATCTCTTTCTATATTTGGATTTTTTTACCACTGTGCTGCTATCATATTCAGTACAGATTTCTTACATTTGCCATATGGGCTGTAGTAAACACAATACAATAAAGAAGCTTTGCATCATTAATAACTATTTGTTGATTTTAGAGGTATGAGGTTGTTTCCACAGATTTTTTTTTTTTGAAGATATGAAATACTTGGTGCCTTCAGAATGTTATTCAAATACCTTATGTTGGAACATAGAAATCTTTCACATTTCAGCATTTGCATGCCAGGCTGGTTGGTTTACTGAAAAGATCCTGAGAAAGATTTTGTATAGTGCTTTGTGGTATAATTTATTTTTTTTTCTAACAGAGTCTATCTAAGGGAGCCCACATATGAAACTTCCTGATATGATTTCACAGTCAACAGTAAAGGCTTGAGGACGTTTCTACATGCATTGAGAGACTTCTTGTTTGGTTCTGACACTTCTGGAGGTGTTAAATAGCAAAACCACAATATTAGTGAACTGGTTTTATTGTGATCAGTGAAGTATTTAAGAACTGAAAACTGTATATCTGTTTTATCAACCAAACTAGTAACACATACTTATTAATGGAATACTCCAGTGTTTAATGAATTGCTTTCCATATATATATGCCTTTGACAGCCCATCCATCTATTCCACACTTTCAAATATCTCACAAATACATACATTCTCCTAGAACATCTAATATTTTAAGAACCAAGAACTGGAACCAAACATCAAAAGCATGTTATTTGTGTTGCAGTCAGGAGTGCTGAGTCATCTTTCAGATCTGTCTCTATATATTCTGGAATGGCATGGGTATGAAGATGATAAGGACCAGAAGAACGACATATCCTGACATTTATTTAGATAGTGCAAATTTGGGTTTGGGTTATGTTTTGTTCATGATTATTCTTGTTTTATCTGGGGAGATTGAAATGTGTGCATTCATCATACTATTGTCTTTATTTTCTATTACTCTCTACAATACAGTACAAACTATTTTCCTGGTTTCAGTAATGACTGTAAAACAGACATGGGCATGTATGCATAAAGTTACAACATATATTTTCCCATGCTGAAAATGCTTGCAAGCAGCACAAAGCAGAGACTCTTCGCTAAAGACAATGGAAACAATACAGATGATTGTCACATATTATAACCACACACATGCACACAAAATATTAAATATGACCTCGTACAGTCTCATCTACTAGAATTATTTTTATTATCAATTGTCTAACATTAATGGTAAAATGTTCTATGTTTTTGCAAAGTAATCTGTTTTGACTTTTTACCCATACGGGATACTTTCTCCTTTTTGCTAAACAAAGACACAGATTTGCCTGCTATATTTAAGAAGTTTGTATTTCTTTCTCTTTTAAAGTAAGCTGTATTTTCTCCTGCCAAATAATTGCAATGTTAATGAACAGGGAATTAATTTGCTTTTCCATTTCCCAGAATCTAACCTTGGTGGAATCTCCTGATATATGAAATATTTCAGCATATATATAACTAAAATAGTGGCAATGAGTGCAAAGCTCATATATCATTTCTGCATGTCTAGGATTTCTCATGTTGGACAAATAAAAGGCATTGATTAATACACTTGCAATTGATTCCATTTGTAATTACTGTCTTTCTGTAGTAAGAGTCAGTTGTAAGGACAATAAAAGCACAGAACACTGTAGTTAATTGTGTGTGGTATGGGTTCTAAAATTGTGTACATGATTTGTTTGGAGGTCTTGCAATGCACATGCACAAACCAAATAAATTAAATATAAAGGCCCCCTATTAATAATGATTTTTTGACATTTGGCATAGTCTTTTATGTTGCATGCGAAAAAAATAGACACACAGATGTTAAAGGTAAGTAATAATCCTTTGATTACAGTAGCTAAAGGCTGTCCTTTAATGGATTTTACTTGTCACTTTTAATTCTTTTTAATCTTTGTCTGCATTTCATTAGAACAGCTTTATCATTCTGATGGCCCTCCTGTCGTTATTCTGATTGAGTTAATGGGTTGTCGTCATGCCACGGAATGCCAGTATAAAATATAATAGTGTTATATTTATAGTCTTCAGGGACATTTTTAAGATGATTGCTTTGCCAATCAGCTTTTCAGGTTTTACATGGAACATTATTGTAAGTGGAGTGCTGTATTTTGCTTTCTCTTTCCTGGTGGGTACTCTGAGCAAAGCTTCTGTCTTAATCTTCCATGACTTAATCTACCCAGAAAATTCAACAGCCAGTTGGTGAGGGAGCTAGAAAAGGTCTGTTATCTTTTCTGTGTTGTTCTTCGGCTGTGATTTTGACATTCCATTAAAAAGCCTGCACTGCAATTGTCCTAACAGATGATACAGGTACTTGGATATTATTCAAAAACTTACTTGAGGTCTCATAATGCAGCTATTCAAATGGGTTTGTTACTATCCTGTTTTCTAAACTAAAGCTGTACATCTGCAGGTTGCTTCATATTTAGACCTTTATACTTAATTTACTTATCTTTGGAAAAACTAGTGTTTAAAGTACTGTTTTTTATTTGTTTGTTGGTTTGTTGGTTTGTTTCCTCCATATTGTTGAGGAGTCTAATAAATTGCTAATAATTTTAAATATAATGCCATTCATTGGAAGAAAATCTCATTAAATAATTGTGGAACATGTCAGACAGCTCACGATTACTGCTTCAATTATATTCTGTAATAATATTTTTATCTTTGTGCTGGCTGCACAAAGAATAATGTTTGGGTGGCAAAGAACATTTGACTTTTTAGGTTGGGAGAAGCAATACAATAAATTATATACAGAATACGTTAATCCAGTATTGGTGATTATATCTGTGATACAAGTCCAGCTGTGACACTGAACCCTGTTGTTAGTGTTGAGCTATGCAACATTCTTCTGCAGAACAGACATCAAAGTTATAATAGGCAACATTTTATTATTTTCTAAAAATTTCTTATGATTTCCTAAAAATTTATGTTTTCTAAAAGTTTACTAAAGTATCACTTACATGTTTATACTGAGTTAGCCTTTTCTACAAGATAGGAAATGAGGCAGATATGTGGAAAATGTCTATCTGAATTAAACCATTTTATTTTTAAATTTATTTTAGCCTAAGAATTTAATTTTCCTCTGCCCTGTAGAGATTTTCCAAAAAGATGTGTAGCTTTTGAAGAACTTAAGTGCTTTTATAATTAATAAATAAAAATTATTGATGAAGAACCAGAAATAAGCCATTTATTTATTATAGGACTAGTAGGTATGGCTTTCAAGACTGTAAATAGAATTGCAAAAGAATTTTTAAAACTATCTATCTCCCATAAAGAAAAAGTAACTGCTGTATGTTGGGTACTGCTTCAGTCTGAGTTGATAGTGTTAAATTTTCTTGCAGAGGGATACTTACTACCTTGCGTTATAGTGCTAAGTAGTATAGAAATGATTTCTCTTCTTCGTCTGTTGGTATGGGTAAAATGTACATAAATGTTTGTCTATCGTCACTGTTTTTGCAATTAACTGTTTAATCTGGGAAAAAAAAAAAAAAAAAAAAAAAAAAAAGAATAAATATTTAGTTCATTTAAGTCAATTAAACTTTTTGTCAGGATACACTTTCATATGTTACATTATTAGCAGACCTTATATATGCAGCAGATACCTGACTGTGACTATTGTTCCTTCCTGTTCCACTGTATCAAATTGCAGATGTTAGAGCTTGGTGAATCATGTACTGCTGCTGCTGCTGCTGCAACACAATGGTATTTCACTAAAGCTTCAGATGCAATTGTATTTAAATGTTCTGTTCTGAGTTAGAAACTCCAGAACAATAATCCTTAATTATGATTTTCTTCTGGAACCACCAGAGAAGATACATTCTGCACTCTTTAGCATTTATATTATTATTTGTTATTATTATTAGCCTTCCTATAGTGCTCAAGAATCCCAGCTGGGAAATAACTCCATATGAGTCCTCCCATGTTAGTTGTTACATAAGGACAATGCAGTACAGTCATTCCATTACAGTCACACTTCCATGATTACACTTCAAGATCACTTTCCAAATTCTGTCCCTCACAAATCATTCGGTCCACATGCAAGATATGCATAGCTTTTGTAGTACTAGCAACACATGCACTTTTGGAAAACCTTTCAATATATAGAAAAACTTAAAATATAATTAGTATTTTTCAAATGAAAATTGACATTTTTAGATACAGTCTAGTTGACAATGTCCAGTTATCTGCTTTCCCTTTTTCATGACTACACACAAAGTGGTTCACATCAGCATTAGTATATTGCACAGAAGGCTGTATTATTGCCCTCTATGGAATGGATTTTTCTGACTCACAGGTATTCCTATTCTTTTGTAATATTTAATGATTTCTAATATTGTACCTACTGTCTAAGCTGTTTTTCAAGTTCAATATGCCAGCAGGTAGGTCACTGATCTTACTTTAGATCCCTGATTAACTTTGATGGAAGCCACATCTCCTGCTTTCTTGTACTTGGTTCGGCATAACAGTCTTTATAGATTGCTTAAAGATTGGTACATAATTCTGTATTGATTCATATTTCTTTCTCTACTCTGTATAGGATTATTAATTTCCATTTATGTACGCTGCCAAACAAACTTGGCAAAGTAAATGTGGAATTTTTCTAGCTTCAGTTAAAGTATAGAAAAGAGCGGATGATATTTTATTGTGGGAACTATTAAAATACAATGCTCACAGAACTGTAAACATTTTTCCAGTAACCTAAAAAGAAATAAATGGCTCCTAGAAATGTTTTAATGTAGATTTACTGCACTGAGCTGAATCAGCAGAGAAAAAAAACATAAATTTAGAAGTGTTTCATGAAGAATCCATTCACTCTCTAGAGGTTTGCTGATCTATCCTTATTCTATATCAGTAAATAAGGGCTTGTTGACAGAGGTGGATGAGTGGCAAAATACAAATGACACAGGAAATACAGAATGGACATTTAGAAGTTACTTAGAGAAAAGAGAAGCAAAAACTAAAAGTAAAAATAAAAGTAAAAATAAAGATAAAGATAAAAATACAAATAAATGAAAATAAACTAGGGGAGATTGGAAAAAACAGAAAGAGGGACTAAAAGAAAAGAACTTAGATGAAGTAACAAGAGGGAATACATGCAAGTTGCAAATAGTGGGATTTTTAACTTTGGCTTATAACAATGATATTTAATGCCCTAAGTCTCTAGATATCCTAGCAATAGCTGGGCTTATCTTTTTTATCTCTCTTTGCTTCAGCACTGCACTACAGGTTATAATTAAAGCTGGCCTAAGATAGCAACAAAATTGAATAAATTATTAATTGAAAACTGGCAACATTTTCTAAATAATGCATTTAATGAATGGTGTTCAACCAAAAATAGGTACAATATAAACAGTATTCTGTGCACACTCATAGCTGGTCCTTGGCCCATGTTTTATTATAACTGGTTGATTGATTTATTTTCTTTTTAGTGGATGCAAAGCAAAAAATACTGCTGTTCCTTCTAACCTCAGAAGACAATACATACAAGTGCTTTTCACTTTTACAGTTTAAAAGTTCACTTCAGCATAGTATTCTAATAAGAAAAAATGAATTAATCCCTTCTTTGGAACTTGTTGGTAGCATAGACTATGCTGAGAAGAATAAAATAGAGATTTTTCTAGTCAACTAAATGTAAAAAATGTTTCAGAAAAGCTAATTTCCAAAACCCAAAGAAATTTAAGAGAAAATTCTGACTAATAGCAAAACAGCACACAGAAAATTTTAAGTGGAAGTGGATATTAGAAAAGATTTCTCAAAGAGCTAGAAATCTACATTGCCTTACTGAAGAGAGTATCTTTTCATAAAAGTCCATTCTAGCCCAGTTGCAATACAAAGAACAACAACTGTTAATGAAAAACAATGGGGATAAGGTAGAAGAAAGCATAAATAGAAAATAACCAATAAACATGGGTAGAAAAACTACAGAGTATTTAAAGGAACTGAAAATATCCAGGGTAAAAGGCAGTCAGCTGATCTATGATCTATGAGCTTCAAAAATACATTACGAATGAAATATATTTTGTAAAAGTTATACGTCCTATATGTATCAGAAATCACATTTTTAATACATTTGAAGTTAGAATGATGCAGAGAAGCCAGATAAAATATATATGTATGTGTTTAAAACAAATATGATATATTTAAAGCTAATGGAGATGAGATTAAAATGTTCTGTTTAGATTAACAATCATTAACCTAAACAATGAATCATCTACCATCTACTAAAAATGTATCTTTTTCAGACACCAGTCTTGGCCCACTGATTTCTAAGTCTTTTGATTTGTCTGGACCTGTGAAATATTTAGATAAATGTTGAGGTGATGAGGGATATTCCAGAAGGCTGAAGGAGTGCCATGTAAGGATGGTAGGATGTTCCACAGAACTATACTTTGCTTCTAGGCTCAAAAGCCTAAAAGCCACTGTGAGGAGAGCAGTTTCAAGACATATCAATGCTTAAAATATCTGCCTCCACTTGTTGTCTTCCTTCATCTTTTTTTGGGAGCAAATGTTACCCTCTTCTTGCTTCTCCTATCACTACAGATCAACCACCTTGATAGTTGCCAGTGCAGCAGAAAGCAGACTGTTGTGATGTATCTTTCTCTTACTCCTGCCATCTATAGGATGCTTGTAGTGGTAACCCATCTTGATTCCACACTGAAAACAACTTAGAGGAAAAGATCCATGTTTTGTCTCCTTCAAACTGCGCTTGTTAGATCATCTGAAAAAATAGAATCACTCAAAAGTTTTTTGTTCAAAAATCACTGTAATCTGCATTCATTATAATGCTGTAATACTGTACACTGTCCTGCTTTGACAGCAGAACAAAGCAGTCAATATACTCTTTTATAGTGATCCCCAATTTACCAGTCTTATAGGGTTAATAGTTGAGACAGATATGCTGTATAAGAATTTCAAATTTGTATCATCTGTATCACATGTATTGACCATGGTGTATATTGACAACATATATTTTTGCTAACAAGAAAATGCTTAAAACTATACATACTACAATAAACTTTTGCTTAGCTTTTAGAATAATTTAAATTGAAAAGCTAAAATACATATTTTCAATCTAGAGGAAAAAAGTGTTTTAGTAAAGTCATTTAAAATACACACAAATTATTGTATAAAACCATCAGTTAAAATATCTAAAATGTCAGTATCTGCAAATACATAGCTGTTACACCCCAACAAACTTAACTGTATGTAGGCCATAAAGAAGATGAACATCTGTATTATATGCAGCTCAAGCCTGGAATTGATATAAACTTTCTTTTATTTATTCATATGTCTATATAAATACATTTGTTCCTTTCTTGTAAATCATTTTCTTCGAAGTGTATTTGCCTCTTGTATTTGCCTGTATTTAGAATAATGTCTCATTGAATGTATAGAAATGTCAGGGAACATTTATCTCTACATAATACATCTACATGTCTGCTTAATTCCACAGTTCTGTTAGGGGAAAACAAACAAACAAACAAAAAACGATGCCCTGAAGTGACAGTTAGCAAGTCTATGGATGATATGTAGGATCCAAATATTTATATAAGTCTTGAAGACTTTTATATTTGATGAATTGTATACTGTTTATAATATTTTGTATGACGGCTGACATCATAGACTTGAATGACAGGTTAGAAGAGACCTCAGGATTGTATTTCAACCTCCTGCTCAAGGAGTGTCTCCTGAGACATCAGACTTGGTTGTTCAGAGCTTTTGTCTGCCTGGTCTTGAAAACCGCAAAGACAGAGACCATACAACCTCATTTGTCAAGGAAATATCTTGTAAGTCAGTGTAAATTTCCTAAATTGCCTAGGTAGTGCAATTGATTTCTGATACCACCATGTTTTCATGCTTTAGCTTTATCACAGCAGGAAGAGAACATTAGCAGTTCCTTCTTTCATTTGATTCTTCCAGTCCCTACCTAGTGGATGATGGTTCTACCTGTGAACCACCTTATTTATAGTATTTATCACTTTCAAAAATTAACATTCAAAGCAAAAAGAAAAGTTGGGCTGTTTTCGGCAATGACTGGAAAAGAACTGAAGAAATTTTCAATTCATACTTTGAGATAAAGATAGGATCTTGTAATGATCTTATGAATTCTTTAGAGACATAAAAATGTGATGGATACATCTGTGTATTAAATTGCAATTTTTTTAAATAAGTGTAATGTATAAATAATATTGGGTTTAGTACACTATGTTTACTAATCCATCTGTATTTGATTTTTCTAATGAAACTTTTAATACAGATATTTTTATGTTGAGAAAACCCTAGAAAAAAGGTGTTTACACTTTGCTATAGTTTACTTTTTAAAATATAATTACAATAGTAATACATTATCAAGTATTATTAATCCCCACTATGCAAACTAATACATTTAATGCTTACAGGAAATGCAACCTAGATGTACTGTTTCTAATAATATAATCAACTGTGATTTCACTGCTAGTGACAGGAAACAATTGAATCCCTTTTATGCATTTCTTTTCTTGTCCTGTGTGCTTCACTAATATGCTTTGGTCATTCCTCATATAATTCTGAGGAAGACTTTTTTTTTTTTTTTTTTTTTTCCATATGCAGTGTGTTATGTAGGTTTATTTCTTACAGTAGTTGGAAAAAAAAAAAAAAAAAAAAAAGTTATAAACTTAGTATTGGATCCACTCAAAAAAAATATTGAAAAAAAGAACTTTTGCTATATGTCTTAAGCCTGAACTCTAACATCTCTAACCTTATACTAAAATGGTAATCAGTTAAGATCATGGCTTGCAGGTTAGCAGTACAGTCAGCTTCTTAGCTTGATAGGGGAGATGAAGTCACCTTTTTCACTGGAGCTGCACTTGAAGTCAATCCCAGTCTGATGAGCAACATCAGAAAAGAGATATAAAAATAGATTCACCCATCAAAATGGTATATGCTTTAATAGAAATAACATTCTTCTCTGGTAATAAACACAGAGTAATGATCATATCTCAAGTAGCTAAGCTAAAAATTATGAAACAGAGCAGAATACTGTAAATGGAGAATAGCAATTTTACTATTTCAGAAATGCTTTATACTGTTTTCTTAGCTACTATTTTGATTCCTCCTGCTTCATGCAGGTATGTACCTGCAATTGTGGTTTTCTATGAGCATTTAGTGAGTTACAGCAAAGTGTGACTTTGTGCAGTGCTGAAATACTCTATGCCAAACAATGGAATTTAGACTGGTTACTGGATACAATCATAGTCTGTGGCTAAAAGTTTGCAAAAATATATTTGTCTCTCTACAAGGACTATATCAAATTAAGAGGAAGCTCCTTTTCCAAGTACTCTTCATAACTTTTTGGCCAAAAGTATAACATGATCTTATTCGGAAACAGCAATATATATTAATTGGAAATAATTCAATCTATTATTTTTCTTTCAGAATAATTTAGTAAAAATAGCTGTAATTATAACATGTTTGTTACAGTAAACTTTACTGAAATTTACTCTCTGAAAGGACCAAACTTATCTTTGCCTAAAAAATGTTTTCCTATATGAATATATTTTTCCCATCTTCCACAGAAACCATGTTTTTAAAGCTCTTTAAATTTAACCTTGACATTTGCTATAATTTTAATCCTAAACATGCCAAAAGCAGTTTTTGCAAAACAAATATGGTGGAATGATAGGAGGGTCTCAACTCTATCTGACTGCATTTGGGCACACTTTTGTGACTAGAGAAAGCCCTAAACAGTCACTGCATTTCTCAAATTCTAATCAACAACAAGTTTATGTAGTCATTTCCCTCACAAAAGTTACCCAAGCTTTCCTGGGCAGAAACACTCTCTTCATCTGTGCTTCTGCCAGATTTTGATTAGGACTCTTGGGTTCTTCTGCAATATAAATAATTAATAATTATAATTATGCTAATAGGTTTGAATGCACAGGGAAGGGAACATTGGTATTCAATTTATTGTTGATCTGATTAGCAATCATGCTTGCTGGAAACAACGGTACAAATAACTAAAATCAGACTCATACTTTTGGCAAAACAGTTTGTGCTTTTTCATTATGTTTGTGCCCATGCAAGATGGGCAATGGGTATATGATTCTATGAAAACCTGGCACCACAAACTGACAAAGTGACAACAAAATATTTACTATTTGATTTATTCTTCAATGTGCCATTTAGGACTTACATCCAAAATGTTTGCTTATCTAGTTTGATTTGGCAGCTCTGCACAATTTATATAAGGAATTGAAAACTTAGAGTGTTGCCGGTTCGATAAACTCCTTTTTTAATGAGAAGTTTTAAAACCTTAATGAAATAATTGTGTCAGAATACTACTAAATACTACTAAAACAAACTACAACATTAAAACATTGGGCTATAGCAATAGGGAGCCTATATGTGGTAAAAAATAAATGAATCGATGTAGAATTTTTCCCTGTTGAGAATTTGTACAGAGAAAGAAATATCTGCAGTTATTGACTTGAAAAATATTTATTAAAAACAGTGCCTTGGATTAAGTCCCTTTAAAAATTTTCCTGAAAGCCCTGGGTACAGTGAGCTATTATAAAATTGTATCAGTCGGTTTTAGTAGGTTCCAGAGAGGCTATACATTCTGCTAGAGAATTTATTGCTTTGATAACATATTGAAGCTATACTTTTGATCAGCCTGCTTATTAATTTCTGAGTTGTCATGCACTTTGTTTTTAAATAGGCAAGCACTGATTAGAATTTTGAAGGGAAAATACAAATTTACATGTAATTGGAGCAGAATACCCTGATGACAAGCTCATTGCTGCTCATTACTAGTGGAAATAAACATACCTGGAATTTTAGATGTTACAAATGAGAGTTTGCCACTGCAATCATCTTTTACTTGCTCCGACATGATAAGGGATGATCAAACAGTCTGCTATGAAGAACTTCAGGAAAACCAAAAAACCTTCCTAACATACAGATTGTTTTAAGGAACATATTTGCAATAGAAGTGCAGCTTGGTAGTATTTATCTATGCTTTTTAAACTATTTAATCGAAGAACCAGTGCTCATAGATGTGCCCTCCAAAAATGACTAATTTTTCCATTTAATTTTATAATAATTTAATTAATGGGAAAAATTCTCTGATGGTGCTTATAAAGCATGCTTCATATCTGGCTCCAAAGCCATATGATCCTGAATGGTTTGTTCTTCCAACTGCTATGCAAGTACCTCAAACCATGACCTCAGCTATGAAGATGCTGGTAATAACCAGAATATATGGGGATGTTTAGTGTGCCTGATCTCAGTCTCTATCTACAAAAACGATTAAGTTTCCAAATGTGTTTTAGTTTGTTATCCCTGAGTAGAAAGGGATTAAATTATTATCAATTATTAGCATTGTTCCAGTTCTGATATTCAGCATCTGTGAATATTAGAGCGTGAGCAGAAATGTTGAGGTGACCTATGTTTTATAATGCAAGTATTCAGAAAGATTAGTAGAAAGTTTGGGAAAAAAATATTTGCTGTTTTCACATAGAAATGAGGAGATATAACCCCTTATAGATGATCAAAATTAAATACTTTTTAGATTGTGGCTGTAAGAGTATTAGGGATATGAAGGTTTGATGAGCTCTAGGGATAAGATATAATTAAAAGACTCTGCCAGGATTAAAAATAAAATAAAATAAAATAAAATAAAATAAAATAAAATAAAATAAAATAAGCCAACTGAGAAGGCAGGTTTGATAACCATCTACAAAGTCTAGCAATGGAGTGGTAAACAAAAAGTCATAATCTCCCTATAGGCTGTGGTAAACAAAAGTCATAATCTCCCTATAGGCCACCTTCACAACATGACATTCAGGAGCAATACTGAAATAGTGGCGCAGAAAAGCAGAGAGACAAAACGAGGCAAACAGTAATCCCAGAAATGATTAATCTCATTTAATTTTAGTCATGTAAAAGTCAAGTGTCTAATTTTATCATCCCAAGCTCTCTACATAAACTCTATACATATTGCACCTGTTTTAGGATCCCCATTTTACAAGGGTAAAGAAGGGTTCAGGTGAGACCTACTTCTCTATTGGTTGTTAAGGAAGTCTAAAATGAATAACCCTGTCTAAGACCAAATCTAATTTTTGTATGGTTGAATCTAGTTAGGAAAACCTATCCATGTAGGATTAATAATAAATCACTTGCTGTAATATTTTGAATGAGTTTTCACCATGTACCACTGAGGGCTAAAGTTTCAGTACTCAGCAGTTTCCAGTCAGATATGCAAGTAATAGTTATACCTTCATAGGGATATGTATTATACTATGGTCCTCTGTGGAACAAAACCTGAGCATCTGCACTGGAGTAACAAATTCTTGTAGCACTTGAGCCTGAGAGCCTACATGTGTGCATGTGTTTGTCTGTGTATGTCTATGTGTACATGTAAATTTGAAGATAGACAACCTTGTCTGTCACTTATTATGCAAAGTGTAGATTCAGGAATGGGCATAAATACATTGTAGAGTCCTTGTCACCTCACATCATTTTTCTTGACAGAAACGCCTGAACAGAGACAGGAAAGAGGAGTGCACCCTGCATGTGGAGGTCAGAGCTGAAGCTTTGGGGAATTATGAGATTATCTATACTACATGGTGATGGTGTTAATCACCACTGTTTTCATCAAAAATCCAAAACACAGCATCTGAAAAGCCTCTACAAAGAAAATTAACTCTATCCCAGACAAAACCATGACAAGTAACCATCTGGGAGTGTTAGCTTGAAGCCATGGCAAACACTGTACAAACAGCCAGGAGGTTTCTGCCCTGGATTATTAATAATTTAAATTAAATATATAAAGGATAGCAGGCAGATATAGACAGAATTAAAAAAAAAAAAGAAAAAAAGGGGGGAGGGGGGGGAAATACATAACAGCAAAAGAAAGGTTTCCCAAGTGAAGGAGAATAACCTTATGACTTAATGGATATTTATAGGTTTCTGTCCTTCATCATAAGTGAGATCCTGAAAGTGTGAAGCTATATGTATATACCAAAATTATTGATGAAACTGAGATTGTCAGTTTAAAACAAGGAAGAATAAGATCTCCTGAGGGAGGATACGTAATATGAAGATAATCAGTGTTGGGCTAGGACAGTAACACTAGATATTTCACGAGGCTCATTCAATTGAACAGAAACAATTTATGGTAGACAACAGCCAACAAAACATGTTTCTTGCCACATAAAAACAATTATAATTATTTTTGCCTTTGAATTTTAAAAGGAGTAAATCTTAAAATCTTCAATATCTGTTTCATATTTGCTAACACAACACAAATGGATTAAAAGGGAAGAGGGAGAAGGAGAAGGAGAAGGAGAAGGAGAAGGAGAAGGAGAAGGAGAAGGAGAAGGAGAAGGAGAAGGAGAAGGAGAAGGAGAAGGAGAAGGAGAAGGAGAAGGAGAAGGAGAAGGAGAAGGAGAAGGAGAAGAAAGAGAAGGAAGAAGAAGAAGAAGAAGAAGAAGAAGAAGAAGAAGAAGAAGAAGAAGAAGAAGAAGAAGAAGAAGAAGAAGAAGAAGAAGAAGAAGAAACTTTAAAGTAACAGTTCATTCATGACAAGTACAATCACCCATCACTCCTGTTTTGGAGAAATAGATAAATAATTCAAGGATATTCACTGGGCTTACTCCAATAGCTTCATTTCAAAACAAGAGTGAAAATAGTAAAGTTGTTTCAAAACTTACTGAATTTTGGCCTTCAGTCATTTTAGAAAGCCTGACAGTCTAGGAATCCATTTAATGACCTTGAAATCGAAGGATTCGGTTTTTCCATTTCTGCCATTTAATCAGTTACATCCTCAACACAAGTGACACAAGCTGATAGATAAGGGGACCTAAAGCATTAAAAGTTGGGAGCTGAGTTTTTAGAACAAATCTCTCCCATGTACTTGGGAAATTTTGACACACACATCTATGTACATACCTAATAATAATAATAATAATAATAATATAAAAAAGGAAAACCCTAAGAGATCCCCCTTCAGAAAACTAT
Source organism: Aythya fuligula (assembly GCF_009819795.1). Taxonomy (NCBI): domain Eukaryota; kingdom Metazoa; phylum Chordata; class Aves; order Anseriformes; family Anatidae; genus Aythya; species Aythya fuligula. The sequence continues at coordinate 23,367,281 of NC_045560.1, forward strand.
AACGTATCATTGCACCTGAGAGTTGAGCTTGTGATCTTAGCTCTAGATGCAAAGCAGTAGATTAAAATAAAAATACCTAATATCAAATGGAATGTGAGCAATTGCTTGCTCCATTGTCAATGGCTTTAGTACAACAGAGACAGGCTGTTCTGATCTTTAGTCAGATCATAAACAGATATGATTTATTTTGTCTTTCTTCCTTGTATTTTCATCTAGATTATTTAATGATTATTAATGGGGCCAGAAGAGGTATAAGATTAGACATCTTTAATTTATTATTATTTTTTTTTAAAGTGAAATTGGTTTGTTTGTGCAAAGTCTTCACTGATTGTTAAAACTATGAACAAACATTTAAATAAAGGAACAGTGGCTGAAATAAAAATGGCTGTTTTGTATACTGCCATTCTCACAATGTGAACTTCCACAGCAATCTTAAGAGTACTGTGTGCTGCTTAAAACCTGTAAAGTGTAATGAAACGTGATTTAATTAACATGTGTTTGATTAATAAAACTGAAATACCAAGTTCTTTAACATTAATGCATGATTTACCTTTCACTGGCATTATCAACAATAGTTCAAACAGTGAAAGTACTGGAATTTCTTTTGGGCAGTATATGTCCTTATTTTAAACTGAAAAGCAAATTAATATTGTATTGGGTACTGTAGTTATTTTTTTCAGCTGAATGAAGGAGAAAGGTGAAATAAACAGTTTAACAAATATAATAAATACATACTTAGCTCTGGTGTGTGAACATAGTATGGAATTTTCCCTAATTTTGACATCTCTGAGTTTCTGGGAAGAGGTCTATAGGCTTGCTGCTGGTTAGAAAGTAGAATAAAATGTACCTTTTGAATCACAGAACCATAAAGCAGCCTAGGCTAGAACAGATCTCAAAAGATATCTGGTCCAGTCTTTGAAGACCTGTTTTAACTTGGGGTATGTTAACACAATTTTGAAGATGCAGGTAATTGAATCAGTCATCTTAAGGATTTTCTTCTTTCAGCCCAGGTGCAGCAATGGACAGCACAGCATTGGACAGCAATACTACGTCTCATCCAAATAGTAAAAGAAGAATGAATTAGATTTCAGTAGAAGGACATATGCCTGTGATCTCAGTCCTGAGGATTCCAGTCACTGAGGTTTACAACTATCAGGGGAAACATTACTGAACAGTGAATTGTGAGGGAAATACTACATGCAAGTGCCATATTCCGGACTGGATGAAGTGGTAGTGGTTCAAGAAAAGAATACTGTACATAGCTGCATGTTCAGATTCTCCCCCTCTTAGCACTTTGAGAGACCAAGGAGTCCAGGAGAGCCACACAGGACACTCCTCAGTGCCCTCCCATCATTTAGCTGTCATTGTAGCTTGGGGATACACAGCAAGGTGACTTTCTTGTGTTGTTAGTGAGGAGAGTAGAAGAGGACATGTGATGGCATGGAAAATCAACCAATTATTCGAAATTTACTTGTTCTTCTACCTCATGTTTTAAGGTCTGACATTAAATCTTCAGAAAAAAAAAAAAAAAAAAAAAAAAAAAAAAAAAAAGCTATGAAATACAGAATAAGTAAATAAATAATAATACACTAGACTAAATCTCACATTTCACTTTAAAAATATTGAACTACACAAACAGCAAATGCTGGCATAATCAATTTCATAATATACAGATCAATGTCTTTACTTGCATTTAGTATCACTTATTGATTTGCCACTGTTGTCTTCACAGGCAGTTGTTAACGTTAACACTTCCGCATATTCTTTGTACTATGTGCTATAGAAAACTGCTGGGTGGACTTTGCTAGAGCATCAGAAAAATAAATAGATAGATAGATAGATAGATAGATAGATAGATAGATAGATAGATAGATAGATGAAGCTTCTATGGCAGTATTCTTTCCCTTCTAATACATGTAGTTGCTTGGACAAGATTTGGCTTTAAAGTGTTAGCAGTTACAAGACTTACTAGAGCTAGTTCATTTTCCATATTGGATACAGTAGAGCCATCTGGATGGGGAAGTATTGAACCAGTGAAAACAAACAAATTCAGTGTATTATCACCAGGCTTGCAGCTTCAGACAGTTCAGGCCACAGCTCTTTATCTTACATCTTTTACTTGACTGGAAAGAAGGCCTTTCGATTCTGCTGTTTTGACTTTGTACTAAACTGCTGCGGCATCTCACCATGTTGTGCAGTGTTTTAGCATATAAGAACTTCCACTGTGCCTTCATGATTGCATCAATGTGGTCAAGGTACACCTAGATGCCTCTAAAACAGACTGTGGAGTGACATTTATCTATGAGCGGGGTCCCTGGTATTGGCTCACACCTGAGATTTCTTAAATCTCCAAAAGCTTCTGACAAAGTATAATTGTACTGCATACCTGTATAAAAGCAGTAGAGCATTAAAATAAGATGTTCCATATTTTTAGATGCTAGAGATTGCTAAAAGTGAGCTCACTTTCTTCAGCCCACAGAAGGTAGGGGACATGTCTATGTCAGAGGCATGGTAAGAACACTCTGAGTGTGTGAGTGTGTGCATGTGCCAACCCCTTATTTTTAATCAGGGACATATTCAGAGACAGTTCCTGTGGTACACCAGCAACAGCTGCAAGGAATGATGGTGTTTAGGTCCCATTTTGGCTTTGGAAATTATTTTCTTCATCTTCATGCTTTTGTGCTTGGACATTTTTCTTGGTTCAGATTTGCATCTTGTGAAAGTTTGGAAAGTGTTGTGAAACGGACAGAATAAAATATGATTTAGTGTTGTATTTTTCTAAAGGAAAAATGCTACAGTCCAGAAAGAAAGATACGGTTAGGAAAAGCTGCAAGCTTTGCAAACTTTATTGGCTCAAAACCAGACACTCTAGTCTCTTGTGTGTCAAGAGACAAGTACTTCAACGCCTCTGATTCCATTATTTTCTAAGGTTGTAGAGGAACAAAGAATAATTATTAGGTACTGTAATTATATGCTAAAATCAGCAGAGATGATCTAGTGTACAATGAAGAATTCTATTAAAAACCAACAACAATAAACAACAACAACAACAAAATTATTTAAAAAAAAAAAAAAAAAAAAGCATATTGATCTAATCTCTTCATTATTACGGAGCTGGAAGCATTCATAGCTATTCTGAGACCAAATTCCATACAACAGAAAATCTATTGCCAGCCACACACACACACATATATATGTATTCTAAAAAAAAGAGGGGCTTTAATTGTGTCTTTGTATCATGCTGATCTTCATGTAATTATGCAATAGCAAATACATTCCTACAAGTTCAAGAGTTTTACTGGCAAGACCAGTGAGTCTTTCCCTCCCTCTAACCTCACCTTATTATAATGCTCAATCCAGAGATGTAGGAGAGATTGGAAACAACCATCAGCATGGATGAATACTTCTTTTGTCTTTTATGCACATTTTTACAATTAAGACTACTTGACTGGATTTGTGAACTAGAAAGTGGAGCCGGTCCTTCACAGACCTCTCCTGAGCTGCACGCTGATTTTGCAGCCTGCAGTTGAAAATATGCTTGCACATACACAAAGTTAGCCCAGTTAGACTAAAGAGAACTGCAAAATATTAAGAAAATATAAAAAGCAGAGCATAACAGTGAAAAAGTGCTCTAGAAAAACTTCTGAAGAAGAGCTGCCCCAGTCAAAACTTAGTGGCAGTATATTACTGTCTTGGCATCATCCTGAGGCGAAAATGAAATCTTATGGGAGGGGTAGAAAAACTCCTGCTTGAAAGTGCCAGGATCACAAAGGATTAAATTAAAATGCGTGAAAACATTCAGAAGTTTAATGAAATGACTGAGTCAGTAACAGTCCATTTTTTTTTTGGTCCTTCTGGCACATTTCATTCACTCCCCTTTTAAAATTAAATTATTTGTATTCTTTCCAGATTCAATAATCGTCTAGCTATTTTATCACTGTATTTCATTATGTTTCTTAGCTGTACCTTTTTTTTCTCCAAGATGTGGCATTTTTCTTTCCCCCGATAGGGCTTTTACACTGATATTTTCTTCTTGCCTCTTGGTATCAATTTGTGGTGTTTTACATAATCCATCTCATGTAATACAAATGCATGTGTGTAGTATTTCTATACCTACTAGAAATGAGTCTTAGGCCCAGTGAATTAGTACAGCTACAGAACAATTGTAAGAGCTAGATAGAACTGTATTTTCCACAACCACAGAGTGGTTCAGACAAAAGGTTTTTCTGTGTTTAATGTTTTTAGGGAAACAAATTTTGTGAATGCTGAAGCCAGTGTTACCTCACAGGATGCAAGCCTGAATTCTTAACACATACCCACACTGAAGATTCAGGAGGAAGACATCTTCAGCTTTGTTTTTTATTTCATGGAACAGAATACTTGCTTTTGGTCAGTGGTCCTAGAAAGAGTGATTGCTTTTATTCTGATTTCTGATTATACTGAGCTGTGGGAATTTAGAGAGCACTAGCGAAAGGATGTCTAGTAACGATATCTACACTACTGGAGGGAACTCTACTATCTATTATCTTAATATTTTTCATTTTCAAAACCAGACTACTCTTTGTTGTCCATCAGTCTGCATGTAAACATAAAACCAACCACAACTCTTTTGAAATTTATTTATTTGAAAACATATTTTGACACTATCCAAGCGAGAGCAGAATAAAAGTAAACCAAAAGTTTTTTCTTGTTATAAAATCCATTTGATTTTTTTTTTTAGCAGTCTCACAGCTAATCTAGCTGAGACTTCAGTAGCCATACTAGATTTTTTGAGAAGTAATGCATATGAAACTGATTTCATCCAGGCTATTTTGCATAGTAACTGAAAATTGTCCATCTAAAGTGCAGGTATGTGTAGGGAAAAGGGTTGACCTCTTTCCTTTGTCAGCCACAGTGTCACCAGAAAGGACCCAAAAAGGTTTCAGTCCTTCCCTGAGCCTGATCACGATTCCAAGATGTGATTCAACCCCAGGCTGAAACAACTAAGTTTAGATGTCTACACATGGACAGGTCCAACAAGGTGTCAGATGTGGTTGCCCTCATCAGCAACTGGGGTACAAACTGCCACATGGGTGAGAAAGATAAGGTATATGATCCAAAGCAGACTGATGTTTTTACAAAACAATGCTCAACGCATGTCAGGTAGCACTGGACATGTGTGGGCAGCTAACTCAAAACACAGCCCTCAATTGACAGTGATAGAAGAACCTAGACAGTGCACATTTAAACACCTGTACTTAGGTGTTTCAGTCTTGAAATTATTACCTTTCTGAATGCCTGCACTAATGACTGCAAGGCTTTGTGTATGACTATCTTGTTAAAGTTGTCTTCTGTTACTCAGATGCTGTAATATTTTGGCAGTCTGTGGGAGAGAACATCCTTACAGTGCCTTCTGCCTCACTGCTCTTAGGAAAACATTTTTTGGAGCTTAGAGCTGATAATGAGAATGCCCTCCAGGATAATGGAAAGCAGAGTACAGAAATACTCACTGGATGCTGAAGGTCAGCATCTGTTTTCTAGCTTTTCTTGCCCTGGTATTGAATCAGTAGTTGGATCTTTTTGTACTTAAACTGAGCAAGCTAATGGAACTGTGCAAGCTTACTACTGTGCACTCATAGTAGGTCACTCTGAAGCCTGATAATGTACTATGCTATACAAAATTACTTCTTGGTGGCCTCAGATAAATCTGAGGATACAGTTCAAAGTTAATGATGGTGTTTTATCAGTACAAATTTTTATAAATAGATAGGTCTTGCTATAGTATTATCAATTCTATCCTATATCACATACACATGGCATGCATGGTACATCATTATTCATAACAGAATTCACCCTATGCAAAACCATAGTTAGTGAAATTCCATTACTGTAATTAGGGTAAAATTAGTACTATACTGGCAATTAAATGACTACTACAGTGATATCCCAAGTAAAAAATCATTTCAGGGGTGGTTGGAAAGCTTAAAAAAAATCTGCTTACTTTACTATAGAATCTTCTTACTTTACTATAGTTTAGAGTTTTATATAACGTATGTAGTGTATTTAGCATATATACTCTGTATGCTGTAATGCGAGCTAAGAGGACAGAAAGCATAATTTCTGTTATGAGTATTCTGTTATTGAGGATTCTGTCTCTAAACTGTTCTTTGCTTTGAATTGTTTCAAAATCACCTGGAAAGATAATTTTCCTGGCTGCCTCCAAGCCAGACTGCCAGCTTTGCACTGCAGGCAAGCACCTGCCCATACCAAGCCAAAGTGTGCCTCTCCATAACGACATCCTGTGTTAGGGAGATTAAATCACAGAGGAAGATGTTTCTGATGGTTCTAAAAATACCACCTTTCTTCTTTCTCTTCTCTGCTAAAAAATAAATAAAAATACAAAAATTACTAATATTTGCCCTATGTAAACACTCCAATGTCAGTGAAATGGGGAACTCAGCTTCCCTGAGACTGAATAAACACCTAAGAAAACCAATAAAAAAGCACAAAAGAAGCAGAAAAGAGGGCATTATTCAAGTACACTTCAGGTGCCTCAGCATGCAACTTTCATGCAGTTACAGAGAGATGGACAAGTTGACCTAGACTATATGCCTTTTCTTCTCTATCAAAAATTGTTATGGTTCTATAATTAGATCAAACAAAGTCATGCTTTCTTCAGCCTGCAAATGGTGCCAAGTGTTATCAGTATGGAAAGGCAGGACATTTAAACCACTCAGGCAGGTGAAGTCACTGTCACTGATATTATTTTCCTGAGTGCTGATAACGGCTGTTCAGCTAATCTAGTTCATAGACTGCTTTGCTGTAGTGTAATGATATTTGCACCTCTGGAAGACAGCCACACTCTATTGAAATGATGCTTGATAATGCTTCTGTACCAGTTCTGCTTCAATTGACTTGACTGCAGTGTTATCAGAATGTTCAGTTTATAGAACCCAAGCTATATTTGGTGTCTCCTTGATGGAAAAAATCAGTCCCTAAGTGTTGTCACCTTAATACATTAGTTACAGATGACACTTTTCTTGAATGCAAGAGGGAGCAATTACACTTTGGGGGCTTGCTTCTTTCTTTTCACTGCTATCTTAAAGATAGATGTTGCTAGAGTACTGTCCTTCACTTCTGCACCAAGCAGCCCCCTTGTTTCACCCCATCTCATTGGTGACAGGTCAGGCACAGGCTGATGGGTGGGCTGTGCAGTGAATTTATATTAATGCATTTTATAAAGCAATAGTTTCCACTTCTAATATAAAAACCTCAGACCCAGAAATGAGCCTAACAACCCAGCTATCATAAGTGCTATATAATACAATGTGCTAACAAATAGCTTACTGATGTGTGGCTACATGTTTGTGTTTTACCAAGTTCGGGTGGGTGAATCAGGGCCAAATTTTGTAGTACAAAAGTTGCAAACAGAAGTTTCTACTTTGTTTTGAGTTTCGTGTCTACATCAGCAAATAATAGAGATTAGGATTAGATTTATGAATTGAAGAAGTTGGATTTAAGACACTTGCATCCATCTTGTTGTTTAGAGGTTTTGCTTTGGCAAGACCTTCGATTTAGGCTGCTCATTTGGGTCTTTTGCCTGCCCCCCCCCCCCCCCCCCCAACATGTCATTCAAAAGTGTCTGCAGGCTAAAATGTTAGTCAAGACCCTTATGTTTCCAATAGTGGTGGAAAGTAATTGGTAGTCTGCCAGGGCAGGTCTTCTCCTCTAGTTTTCTTTGAAAGCAAGCCTGCTGCATGCACCAAATCTGCTCCTAGAAACAAACCAACAAACTGGAAGTGAAGAAAGCTTTTAGATTTGCTTCAAAAGCTCACTTCTTTCTGAGTCAAAATACTAATAGAGACACATCCACCCTCTCTGAAAAACAGCTTGACAACTAATTTTTATCTCTAGTATAAATTAAGGGGAAAAAATCACCTCAAACTTCACTATTTTAAGTTTCTCGTCGATCTGCTACAGTTTATTTCCTTTTCCCTTAAGATTCTTGAGTCTTTTGTATGAAGTGCCCGGGCTGAAATTTGACTGTTATATATAACAGATACTGTTATAACAGAATAATAATTACACTGTACTTAAACATAAGGTACCAGCCTGTCAGAAGCTCTTAGATTTCTATAGTCCATCCATCTCAACTCAAGACTACATACAGCTTCTTCCAGTAACTCTGAAAAAATTTTCCCATACTCTGCATGCAGACTCTCATTGTAAATGTAATTCATCCCAGTGAAGAGAGCTAGTCAAGTTCCTAATTTTTGCCCAAGGGAGTACAAAGAATATCAAGCAGGTTTTCTATGCAGGGTTGAATTTCACCCAAAATTGGATGCCAGTGTCACATCGTTACATTTCAGAGCAATACAACTAATTATCAAATGGAGGATCTATTTATGGAGAAATGAGATGGCTTCAGAATATGTCTTGGTGAGCAATTAGCATTAAAAAAATAAATAAATATATATATATATTATATAAATTTGTGAGCAGGAGCATAATTTCTGAATAAAGTAATATGGGAATGAAATAGTCTGAGGCTGTGCCTGTTGCATGAATATCTTGTTTGCTTTGTCACTTTAGTTTTCCGTTATTTTATTGTATCCTGCCTCCTCTTTTGTTTATTGGAAATATAAGCATGACATTAATTTCATTATCCTATTCTGCATGCAAGCCTGTATTACATTTGCAAATTAAGAAGTGGTAAGGAGAAGAAAATTCAGTAAGAGAGACAGTTTATTATGCATGCATAACCAAGCAAGTGCTTGTTTTAGAACAGTACATCTTGAACAGTTGTGATAAGGTTTGCCAGGATTTAAGTATGAGTTTTATGAATAGAATTTTTTAAAAAGTAACTACTATAGAAATCACTTCACTTCATTGAACTCTGCGTGCTTTATCTTGAGTAGCACCACAAATTGTGATATTCATTGTTAAATTGAGTTAGAATCTGAAAAGGAGAAACAAGGGATAAATGTGGGTATTATTAAAATATGTAACTTGTCATAAACTCTCATTATTGTAAGTAGCCTCCACTTTTATGATATCTTCAATAAAAATGAAGAGAACTGCAAAAAGATGTTTTCCAGCACTAAACATAAAAGGAAAAATCTTTGCAAGAATTTTGTTCATTCGGATTAATCTAAAATATTTGTTCCCATAAAATCTGCACTTTGCTGTAAATTCCAGGATATTAATACTATGCACGAAGTGAAGGAACCATAGGTTTACTTGAAGTGACTCATGAAAATGCAACTCATTAGCAGAGCCTAGTTGATAGCAGAGGTAGTAGCAACAATATTTCTCCTTAAGGCAAAGTATAATGTTGCAACATTATTTAGATTTAGTGACGCTAGCTTCTGTTTCTTGTAAAGTCATACCTATGTATCTGAGCTCATATTTTAGTTCATAATGCATATGGTCTAGCCTAAGTAACAGAATGCTATATGAAGAATACTAATATAGAAATTGACTATAAAATTTTCAACACAAACTTGGACGTGCATTGGAATATTATGACTTGAAATATCACTATCCATTTCACACAACTATATGTCAATGTTAATTTACAGTTATACATAATAGTATCATATAATAATACATAGTATTTACAATACAGTAATACCAATACTAATAATATTGTATTGATATATTATCAATATGAATTCCATAATATGTTGCATAGTTTTACTACATATATTATACTACAAAAACTATATATATATTGTGTAAACTAAACAGTCAGACAGAAAGACTGAAGCTTGTATATAAGTGTACTGTCTCTTTTTCCTACTAGGTAATTAGTATAAAGATTTTATTTTGTTCATTTTTCAGGTATCAAGTATCTTTTTTTGCCTTCCTAATGTTCTCTTATGCTTTGTCATTTGTTCATTTTCCAACCATCTTCATCTTCTTTGTCATATGTGTCTGTGCTTTCCAGATATCTTCCCTCAGAAAATTATTGAAGATGTAGTCATGCAGTTCACTGGGCTAAGGTTGGAACATGGAGTGCTATTTCTGGTACAACAACAAATCTGCAGGCAAATCTTATTCATGTCATCTCACTGCTTGGTGTCACTTTTTCTGTATTTCTAGAAGACTATGCTTTTGTACTGAGTGTGTCTGTCCTCTTAGAGTTTAGAAAAGGAATGTTAATAAGTGCAGTGCAATGTTCCCAGCTTGATCAGAAAATTCATCTTTTATGGGCAGGACATGAAGGAGGGGCAAACAACTTTGCAAGGAACTGCTTAGCTATTTAACTTCAGAGAGACAAGCTCCAGAATCATCTTGGTATTACCTAATAGTGTCTCGTTCCATATGCTGGATTTGTGCCAGGCTCACTATAAGGAATTGTGATGTTTAATTCAACACTACATTTTACAGTATTCAGTGGGATGTGTACAATTTTGGTGCTGCAAAGTTGTGTATGGGGAGGCCAGAGTCCTATCACCACATCCAATGCAGGAGTCAGTCAGGCTTCAGAATAATGTTTTGAATATTAAATAAAAGCTTATGCATCCATATGACAAATCGACTTAGAGATGACCATGGAGATGACCATATGAACATGGACGTGGTAGCTTTTTATTCCTCTCTATAAAGTATATGTGGTAGTTCCATCAAAACTTGTCACAATCATTCTACTGGAACAGAATAAGTTATTTTGAATATACAAAACATTTTCTACTGATTTCTTAGCTGGAATTTACTGCATACAGGTCACTGAATATGGTTGAGTGTCCAGCATTTTGGAACGGTGTTGCTGTGAAATGGGAACAAGAAAATTTGCAGGACAGCAATAAGTGCTAATATGAAGTTTGACTCTCACCTCTTATCCCTGCCGTGATACAAATGAAGGCCTGATTGTTTTTAAATTGCTCTAAACTTGCTTCCAGTGTAGTCTAGTCATCATCCTTATGAATCGAGTCAGAACTTCTGCTTTTATAATTCCATAAAGTATATTACTTGTATTAAAAATAGAGAAGACTACCTCTAAATAGAGCAAAATGAGACCTGACAAAAGCATTATTCCCTGGATGTTTCTACAGTGCACCTATGCTACTCCCCACACGTGTGAGGGATGGTTGTGAGTGCGCATCCTGTCAGACAGCTACTGATATGATCATGAGCCAGCTCAGAAGAATCCAGCCTCCCATTAACACATCAAATCTCATAATGGCCTATTTTCTGTTGGGTTTTCCTGACAGTACACTGACAGAGTAAGGGAAAGCTGCTCAGAAATGTAAGTTAAGTGCAGTAGAGCAAAATCACCAGTGATGGAAATGTAACAAAATAAGTTGCTTTAAAACAAAATGCAAGCAGGGAAGTGTCAATGGGATGTATACAAAATAATGAGGTTTAGAAACTGAGTCAGTGGAGAGTTTGTGCAGAAGGGAAGCAATTAACTGGGAAACAGAAGGGAAACAATTAACGCTATATACAATATTTCCCTTAAACTTTTTAATATACTTAGTGTGCAAAGCTTTCTTTTCCACATTAACTCTTTGTTAAACTTCTCATTCATGTAGTAAATGCCAACTGAGTCTGAAATATGCAATAGTTTAAAAAGTACATTCACATTGATTACAGGCAGTTGACATATGCCTGATGTTACATAAAACACTGAAATTTGCCCCTGGCCCCTGTTATGATGTAGCCATTCAGTGAAGTCTTGACATACCACACTGTTGTAAGAAAGTACCATTTTTTTGATACTGCTTTCATATATTTTGTAGATTTTTTTTTTCTTTTAATGGAAAGCCAGTGTGATTATAAACAGTTTTTTTGTTTGTTGCATTTAAGTCAAGAACAGGCCATTTACTATGTGGGGTTTAAATACTGGGAGGAAATGTCACCCTCTCATAGTTAAATCATTGAGTCATTTATTTTAATTAGATCAAGAGTTAGAGCTCACTCACTAGTATTCATATTCATTAATGAAATGCACTGTCAAATGTGCTATCTAATAAGATTGTGCACTGATTTATAACAGGTGGTTTCTCCAGATTTTGTACTCTAGCAGATTATCTAAAATCAAATACTTCTGTTGACTTCTGTAGCATTGAAATCATTACATTCTCAATGCAGAATCACAGTTCAAAAATAAATAAAAATCTAGCAAGTCCATAATGGGTATAAATTCAGTTAGGTTTTAAAATCTGAAAATTAAGAAATGTGATGCAATGAGGCAAGAAATTTAATGATTGTACTCTTGGAGTTGAGAACCCCGCAATTCTACTTGTAACATATGCCAGAAATATTTTTTCAAGTTAAAAGATGCCAGCCTAGCTCATTTTCCTGAAATCAAGAACCTCTAACATTCCACTGTGTTCAATAAATTAATGAGATTAATTGACACCCCAGGAGGCCTCATGAAACAGCATCAAACTGTAATCAGCCACTTGAGTTGTTGTCTCAGGAAGCGTCATGTCTCCATGGCAGCAATAGAAGTGCTTGTTACGTCTGGGTAATGCATTTCCCGCCCAAGCACTTGGGATAGAATTAGCTCTATGTTATATAGGTTATTCATCTGAGGGCAGACAAGCATGGATCATCTTTTATTTGTTCAACATAGTATTTATATGGCATTTATTTAATATCTTTCATTCCCCAGAAACTTTTTTTTTGTTTTGTTTTGTTTTGTTTTGTTTTTGTTTTTTAATTGCATGTTGTATTCTACAATGTTACTGCTTATACCAACAAAGGTAGCTTTTTATATATATATAGTAACTGAACACATTGCAGACTCACTGCTGATCTATTAACATCAGTGCTGATTATACTGCCTGGTAAACACAGAAAGTGGCAGGTAGGGTTCTGTCTATGCTGTGGGTTGTAACTTGAAGGAAAGGGGAGGGAGGGACCAGTAAAAAAAAAATAAGAGGAATTGAAAAAAGCCACAACATGATGTAGCTGTAAATCAATTAAGATGCAATGGGCTAAAGGGATTCTGGAACTGAGGTACATACACCAAACATGGAAACTGTAAAGAAAACTGTAAAGTGGCTCATTGTTACTGAGTCACTATTTCTTATGCATCTCTAGTCATTTCAGTAGTGTATTCAGTCCCCCCCTGATGAGGACACCTCCTAGTGTACTAGTACTTCTCTCTCTTATGGAGAAAAGTTTGCACAGAGGATATGATGCAAGAATGTAGACACTTCACAGAGTTTGTAGATTTTCTTGTTTTAATGTTAATTCAGTTTTAAGTCTGGAAGTGCTAGACAGAAATCAAATTAATGTCTTCAGTCAACAATTGTTTTCTACAGTCAATAATCAAGTGTTCATGTTAATTCTTTTGGTCTCTTAGTAACTGGTGTCTTTTGCTTCTGGACATGTTCTGGAGTCTTGCATTCAACACACAGAAGTAATTTTAGAAAGTTGTTGTCTTCCCTTTGGGCACAGAGTCTCCTCTACTATTGGTTGATTACTCCTGTGTGATAGTTCTTCAGAATGGAATGCTGTAGTTTTACTTTGGAAATTAACATAAAATTGCTATTAATCTGAATCTGAGTGTCCAGTTTTATTGAAAAATTAACAAACTTTCAATTGGTTGATGTGCTGCAGGGTGGGTTTCAAGCCACAGGCATTTTGCTAAAAAAGTGATAGAAAAAGTGTTAATTATTTTCTTCATCCTTTCTACCCTTCCTTCTATTCTTTCTCCCTTTCTTCCTTCCTTCCTTCCTTCCTTCTTTTTTTCCTCCCTTTCTTTCTACCTTTCACCTCCTCTCCCTTCCATGCTTTTTTTTTTCCAATCAAAATGCAAATTTTATACTTTCCCTTTGCAGAGGAATGAAAGGGTGTGGTGTTTCTTTTTTGGTGGTGGTATGTTTTTTTTTGGTTTGTTTGTTTTATTTTGTTTTGTTTTTGTGGCTGAGATGAGTAAAACTGTGACATGTATAAAAATCCAGAGTTGATGAAAAAGTACACTGAATTTTACAACCAAGGTAGATGCACTTGGGGAGGGGCAGAGAAAGAGTGGTATGTGTGCATGTAAGTAACCTTCCTTTTTCCATTTGGATTTCATAGAACACAGTGAAAGAAAACAATGTTTTGGGCTTTTGATTAAAAAAAAATAAAAAAAAAATGTGTGTGGGGGGGAGGTTGCATGAGAAGCTAATGTACAGAAATATTCTGGCTTCTGAAAAACAAACAAGGCTGAGAGACCTTGTTTGTCTGTTCAGCCTGGATAAAAGAAGACTGAGAAGGGATCTCATCAATGTGTATAAATACCTGAGGTGTGGGAGACAGAGGGATTTGGCCAACCCCTTTTCAGTGGTTTGCAGGGACAGGACAAGGAGTAGTGGTCACAAGAAAGAGCACAGGAAGTTCCACACCAACATGCGAAAGAACTTATTCACAGTGAGGGTGACGGAGCACTGGGACAGGCTGCCCAGGGAGGTTGTGGAGTCTCCTTTTGTGGAGATATTTAAGGCCTGTCTGGATGCCTACCTGGGCAGCCTGCTCTAAGGAACCTGCTTTGGCAGGGGGGAGGTTAGACCCGATGATGTTTCGAGGTTCCTTCCAAACCCCTTCAATTCTGTGATTCTGTGAAACAAACAAACAAAAGTTTCATCAGATAAATAAAATAAAATGATTTGGCACTGGTTTTAGGGGAAGTTTTAAGAGAAGATTGTCTGCATATAGTTCAATTAATGTATGATTAATGTTTACGCTGTAAGGCATATTTCTGAAGTAGATTGCAAGTATACTTAGCACAAGTAAATTAATTGACCAATCTGGATTTAGTAAACATTTATTAATATTTTGTCATAAATTTAGCAGTTATTCCCTATTGCTATGAGCAATAGAAAGCCACTGATTAGACATCCATTTCTGGTATTGAATTGCTCTACATGAATTGGCTTTAACATTATGATATCTACAAAGAAAGAGTTAAACACTAGTAAATGAGAGGATGTAAATGTTTAATGTTATTGGTATTAAAGACTAAAAAAAAAGCTATCTGATGTGATTAGTTTGTATTGTATGAAAAAGGCCGTTAATATAAAAAGATTCTAAAAGACAAGGATAAGTTGTGTGATAACTTTCTGTTCTCACAACACATGCTTTATTTTCCCACACAGTTGCCGCATGATCAATATCATTATTGTAAAGTGCTTTGACTTAACTTTAATATGAAAGACGCTGAATATAAGTTACATTCTGTTGTATTCTATAGAAGAAGGTCAAACCGTACAAGGATCTTAACTTATGTCAAGTAGGTTTCATCTGAAAAGAGGTGTCAGACAAAGAAATATGACATTGCACAATCTATTAAATTCAGTGCTGGAACATGCATTGTACTCCAAAAATTGCAGTTGGAAAAATGAGAATAGTAAGAGATAAATGGAAGACTCACTCTTCAGATTAATTGATAATATCTCACTCATCAGAAAAGAGGTAAAAGAAATGATCACTTGAAAGGAGGGGAGAGAAAGTAGCATGAAATAGTGAACAAATTGAAGGGATTGACTTCAAATGGAAGGGAGACAGTAATGTCACAGTCAGGTTCACTGAAGGACTCATATTTGTGCAGAGAAGCAGGACTATGAGGAAAAAGTGAGTGGTGTACTATTTCTTTTACATAACAGGAACAGTTCTGTCCAACTTAGAAGACACATCTCTATTCTATCTACTGTTTAAGTTAGTCATTTTGAAATATAACTTCGCTGAAGCTTTAGTGGGCAGTCTAGGTTTACACCAGTCAGCAAAGGCCATCTACAGAGCAGCTGAAAATCATAGAATCATTAAGGTTGGAAAAGACATCCAAGATCAGCTGGTCCAAACATACCCCTACCACTAATATCACCCACTAAACACTGTCTCTAAGCTCCATGTCCAACCATTCTTTAAACACCCCATGGACACCCACCACCTCCCTGAGCACCCCATTCTAACGCCTAATGTTCTGAGATCATCTATCATTTTCTATCTTTTTACACAGAATCACAGAATTGTCTAGGTTGGAAGAGACCTCAAGATCATGGAGTCCAACCTCTGACCTAACACTGACAAGTCCTCCACTAAACCATATCACTAAGTTCAACATCTAAACATCTTTTAAAGACCTCCAGGGATGGTGACTACACCATTTCCCTGGGCAGCCCATTCCAATGCCTAACAACCCTTTTGGTAAAGAAGTTCTTCCTAATATCCAACCTAAACCTGCCGTGGTGCAACTTTAGCCCATTCCCCCTCGTCCTGTCACCAGGCACATGGGAGAATAGACCAACCCCCACCTCACTACAGCCTCCTTTAAAGTACTTATAAAGAGCGATAAGGTCGCCCCTGAGCATCCTTTTCTCCAGGCTGAACAAACCTAACTCCCTCAGCCGCTCCTTGTAAGAGTTGTTCTCCAGGCCCCTCACCAGCTTTGTCTCCCTTCTCCTTACCCATATTTTTTTTAGTATTTTCCTTTAACTGCCAGGATTATAATTCTAGCAGTCATAAAAACACATTCCTTGCCACTGTTATCCCAGAAGTTGTTTCAGCCTCTACAACCATATCCCAACTATGACAGTTTTGATAACCTTTTTGTTCACAGGTTGTCTTTTCATCTTTTTGGGGCTGATGCTCTAGGTACATAATGACAACAGAAATTATATTTATTTTCATGGCAGAATTAGTGTTTGCAATGTATTTAGTTCATACATAGAAACTATTTTCAAATGATCAAGTCAAATTTTAACCGGACATAGATAAAATCAGACATAGATAAAATCGGACATATATAAAATCACACATAAAAACCAGACAGCCTCACGTATCATTAAGCATGATTACTGTAACTGTATTATTCTAAATATTCAAATCAGATTTAGTCTTCTATTAGGAGAGTCAATTACATCATATACTTCCCTTCATAAACGTATAATACTCTGTCTTAAATAAGGAAGGTTTCTAGAAAGCCTCTACTTTAACATGTAGGTTATTCTTAAGTCTGTTCCACAGATGACAAAAAAAAAAAAAACCTTCTGGATTCTAGCCTAAATAGAGAGAAGGCAGGTGACTTAGCTTTCTTTCCTTTTTATATTATTTCCATCCTAGATATAATGTCCTATTTGAGCTGTTTTTGTGCTACATGGCATTCCAGGCAGTTCTGTTCACTTAAATAAATTAATTTGCTAATTACTTCCTTTAAATATTACTGTTTGCAATCAGAAATGATCTAAATTCCCAGATTCACTTTATTACGTATTTCCTTTAAAATTAAATTGAGTTCATAAAGTGTATACATACAATTTTGTATGTTACTTTCCATTAAGTACCTAGTTTCCTAATTCCCTTTGCAGGTCAACTTTTGATAAATTTTTAGAAGGGTTTGATAGATGTAGCTGCTCAAGTTCTTCTAATTTCTGAAAATGTGATGGTAATGAAGATGTTGAATCACACTAAAACATTTGAAAAATGTACTCTATTCCCACAATGAAGATTTTTAGTTTTGTTATGTTCCATTTGTAAAGTTTAAAAAGTCTTACGAAAGCCTTATTTCTCAAAAAATTAAAAAAAAAAAAAAAAAAAAAAGTACAAGTCCCTTATAAAAGATACCAGAAGCTGCAACGGGTATTAGATATATAAGATTTGTGGAAGATCTGAATGGCCCTGCTGGTGCATTTCTTCAAATTCATATGTTCTGTAAGGATGATTCTAATCAACATCACTGACTTAGTTAATGAATGAGTTAGGAATAGGTTCATGACTCCTAGTAGGTTTATGACTCTTTAAAGTTACAGCTTTTTGATGGATCTTACCCATTAGGTCTAGCAGGTTTGTACTCTAAAAATCATGTTGGATCTGCTAAAAGCATTGCACTTCTCATGTTTCAGTATTCCATAGGCACATTAAAGTGGATATAATTGAAAATGCTGCTGGAATAGGCTGAGTGTGAAAAATATGAAGATCTTTGTTTGCAAAATTTAATGTCTGCCCTCTATATGTCAGCTGAGAATTACAGTATTGCTGCTTTTGAGGAAAAAATATTCCTTTGCAGTAGATAACTGAAACTCCACAATGTTGATTCCACAGAAAATATGCATAGGGTTTTGAAGGTGGAGGATTGTAAAACATGTGTGGGGTAAATGAAAATGAAAAAATCCATATTGTTGGCTTCCCCTGAGATCAGTTTCAAGAATATGGGTGGGTAGAATTCCCTAGAAGAGCCCGCTGAGGTGAAAACTATTTAGATGAACTGAAAAGTTACCAGCCAGCAGACACGTGATTATGGACATACTGTCCATGTTTCAGATGGTTAGAAGACCATTCATGCCTACTGTAAGAGGGTATCTATCACAGCCAGAGTTATTTGTCTTTCATTCTATCTCCATGGCTAAACTTCCCTAGAAAATTCTGTAGTTAATGCATTGGAATCTTGACCAGCTAAAAAAACATTCAGGGAAAAACTGATTAATTGAACAATGTTGATGTTCAGTCGCACATCCTAATATTGGGAGATTTGTATGGTCCTCAAGTTTCATATTGCGCACATGTACTTTGATTAGTTTCTGTTTTCTATCACTTACCCAATGAGTTTTAGAGATCTTTAGGAAATCTATGATGCTATAGATGCAGGAAAAAAAAGAAAAAAAAAAAAAAAAAAAAAGGAAAAAAAAAAAAGGAAGGTGGGGGAAGATGGTTGTTGGGGGACTATACGGGGCATGGAGAGCATGGTAAAGTCTCATCCTTGCTACCTATATAGCATGGTCCTTGAACTGAATGTTATTCAAGAACTGTGCTCAGCTTTGTCTCAAAAGGATATAGCAAGTTTACTCTGAAATGAAAATCTGGGAATAAACTATCATACACAGAGTGGGGATGATGGAGCACCGGGTTACAGGATGAAAGTTATTTGCTGGGGTAGATGTACCCAATAGTATTTTACAGCTGACATTTCACCAATACTGAATCAAGTGGAATCATTACCCTCAGCATCTTACATATAACACTACTATTAACATGTCAGAATGTGATTTGCCTTGACTTTCACTGTTGACTTTCATTTAATTTCTTTTCTACTCTAACCTCCTGGACCCTTTTCCTTGCAGTTCTGTTTACTCAGCTATTCACAATATAGTATTGGTGGATGTGATTTTACCCTCCAAAATGAAGCATCTTTTTGAATTTTATCTTACTATATCTTATGCTTATTGCAGTCATTTTGAATTCTGATTCTGATCTCTAAAACATTTGTGCACCCTGCACTGTTAATTAGCATCTTTCATAGATTTCACACATAACCATAGCTCATTTCATCATGTAAGTTTCTAATGAATCTCTTAAAATTCTCTAATGTAGAATATAATTCTGTAGCATATTCACATGCTTATGTATGTCCTACTTATCCTTTAGCCTCTATTCTGAGAATCCCTGAGCCCTTCAGTAGCGGCAGCAGTATTTAATACTAGCACTCATTATCTAATCTGATTCATGGAACTATATAAAAGATACAGAAACTCTAACAACTGTGCTTGCTGATGTATCCAAAGAGAACAGTCTGTCATTGAGCTCTGTATTCACGTAACAGTTAGATGTCCTATCACTAATTTTCTATTCCAGTATAGAAATAGGTGACCAGAAATGGGCTAATGATGCTACATTTTTTCTCACATTCTATTTGCACTATGGATTTACTCCACAATATCTGTAGAAATCCATGGGTTTATAGAAAGCTGTTTCTGAAAGTTTTACTGTATCAAGTGACCTACTTTTCACCTTAGTCTGTTTGAACACAGCAGATATATTTACTATCAATTCCTGAGGCAAGCAGTGTAGTATTGCTTTGTCTAGATCAGCATACTTTAATGGCCATGCAGTCAATTAAATATCTTTTACAGACTCTGGATTTAATAAATGATTTTTAATTGACTACGTGTCAGTGGCAACATTCTAGAAAACTCAGTTACATGGGATTTTTCATTGATTTTCCCTATATTAGAAAATGAAAAGTCAGATACCATTAATTGAAATTTCACAATAAGAAGCTACTGCAAAAGTAACTGCTAAGTGAAGCACTTCCAACCTAATGTGAATAGAAGTATTCTTGTTAAATGAATCCCATGTATAAACATTTATTACAGTTATGTGCCTCTGTGGGCCAAATTGATGTGAATGTAATTACAATCTATAATGTGGAGCCATTTTATGCATTTCCAGGAAAAAAAAATAAATAAATAAATCAGGTGTATTCTGCACTCATTTATCCTAATACAGTATTTATCTACATCCAGCAATGTAGCAGATGGTTAACTGATGGTTTCTAGGAACATATACTTACATCTCTGACATGAGCTTGTACTTACTATTAGCTGCCCATGCCTCAAAGACAGAGGTATTAATTTACATTAACTTACAACCTTACTCATGTTTACCCAGGCTACATGACATTTTTAAGTAGTGTATGATCCTGAATAAAATCTATGAGACTGTGACATACATGTTCATTATCATTTCTGGTTTCCAGTTTCAAACATATTTATGCATCTTTCTAACTTTCTTGTTTCTACATTAGTGTAGTAAACCTTTTATGATCACATATGTTTTCTACAGATGTAATTGCACATTTCTTTCACTTGATCACATTTATTTTGCCAAAATTGGCCCATGGACTCTATAGTTGAAGAGAGATGATATTAATAGTCTGTATGGGAAAATTAATTTGATTATGCACAATTTACTGTAGTGATAGAAGTTCTTATGCCTTTGCAGAGAAATAAAAACCCACGACCTTTCTAAAGTATGTGATGTTGCATTCAATTTCCCTGCATCTGATCGATAAGCAAGCAGGAAATTATATCTTTTGCCATGGTAGACAAGCATAATTAAGCAATAAGGCAATGGAGGTAGTTGTGATTATCTTAGGATGCACCTGGGAACTGCCTTGTTGCTATTTTAAAACATCGTTATGCTAAGGGAACTGTATTAATTTCTGCTGAGAAAGATAAAGTTGGCAGTTTGGAATGCTCATGAGCAGCAGTTTCAGTTGTGCTTCACAGAGAGTAATGCTGTGTGTTCACCCCAAACAATTAGGCTTCTTCTTCAACAGAAACAAAGATGGAGCAGGCTGTAAACATTTAATTGACAGTTCAGAAGCAGGAGAGAAAAAAAATGCTTTGGATGGCTGCCAGTGAGTGTAAAACTTACATTTTTTCCAGATTAAAATAAAAATATGTTGCCCCCAACACTTGACTTCCAAGGAAGGCATTGCTGCATAATTAATGCTATTGCATCCACATTCTAATTTATGCATTTTAATTATACCAAAGGCCCGGTGAATAATTAATGCTAGCAAAACAATGGATCTGAAGCATAAGCTGAAAAGTATCACTTTTTAATGGGCTTTGTAGATTTAAATAACTAATAAAAGCTATTTAACTGTTTAATTGCAAGAATATTTCCCCCTTACATAATCAAGTACTAACTACCATGATTGAGCAGCCTCTCAAGTGGAGAAGTGAAATAGCTCAGGCTACTTGCTTTTAGAAATGACCAATCTGAGTATACCACAGTATACTAATCCACCCAAGCCATATGCATGGAAGGAAAGGATTTGTTTGGGTATTTGCCCTGTGGGAAGGACCTGCATGATGTTGACATCATCTCTAAGATGTAAAATTAATTTCCAGGTACAAAATTCCTCTTTGACCTCCTGTCTTCAAGCTGGTCAGTTCACACAAGGTTCATGGGGAGATTTGGAACTGAATATAAAGAGATATGATGTAGAATTCATTATCTCTGAATTCAGTAATCTAAAAATTAAGGATGTAGGCCAGGTTAGTAATTTAGAGCCTTGCAGTGGTTGACAGAGATAGTGTCTCTGGAGAGAGTTTCATCTCATCCAAAAATAGGCTTTTGAAGTAGATGAAATTAATCATCTGGCAGTGGCTATCATTTTTCTATTTCTTATAGAGGAAGCTTAGAGTACTGCCTTAGGTGTATGGTCATACACCTAGCTTCTAGACAGGCTAGTTTAGGTAAAGTTACTCTCACTAGCAACACCAGCCTCTAAGATACTATGTGAGAAAGACCTACTGATTCCAACCTGATGGCTTATAAACCAGGGCAAAGCTAGGAGGCTCACAGCACAAACTCATCCAGAGATCTAATGTGTCATATGGACAGCCAACATTCCTGCTGCTTGGTCAAGTCCCAGGCCTAAAATTCATGATTTTCATTAAGAAAGTTCTTCCCTCTAGAGAGGCTGAACACAACTGCACTTGTGTTGATCTGTCCTGCACGAAGGCTTCCCTCCTGATCCCTGCACTCCTGCCAGGCAGTGACTGAGGAGGAGCAGGGTGTCCCAACCAGGCAGCATCTCCAGGCTTTGGCATACTTACAGTTTGCCACAGGCAGGGTGATGAAACCATACTGACACCAGACAGTTATGCCTGCATAGCATGGAAAGTCTGGTGGTTAAAAATATGCTTTCCTTTAGATGAATAAAATGATACAGCAAATGATAAATTACTGCAATCCCAGCCAATAGCTTACACATGCAAGTAATATTAACTTTTCAATGTGAATATAAAATGAATTGCTTTTAATGATTTCTTCATTATTTTTTTTCTATGTCAGAATTTTGCATATAAAACTCTAAAGTAAAACATTTAAATGTAATAATAATAATAAGATAATAAAGGACTTGTAAAAGAAATAAGATCAGCAAAGGCTTCTTCCAGTTTTGAATATCAAGACCTTTATTTAAGTGCATTATTTGTAGGTTAGTAGCTAATAGCTCCTATGTTTTAAGTTTTCTCTGTGTACCTAGTGTATATTGAAAGTAAAGTACCTGACCCTCCAGAGAACCTACCTGAGTCAGTAAGGAGACAGAGGGAGAAACCACTTGTTTTCCCTTTTTTTCATCTGTATTTGCCTGAGACTGGACATCTTCCAGCACTACAGCAGCATGAGAGTTGTGCTAGATCACATCAGTGGTTGTGGTCTGTCTCTGGCAGGTGACGGTTGCATTCAGCAGGGTGCAGCTCAGGTGGGATGGTGTATAGACCCTGGGGAAGGGACATGGTGGCACAGGAAAGGCTCCTGCTGCAGTGGCACTGCTCCAGGGAAATCTCAGCCAGCCGTAGCCAGCTGCTGTCTGGCCCTGCTGAATATTTGATGTGACGTAGAAAGCAGAACACAAAAGAAAATATGTCTTAGTATCAGGCTAAAACTAGTTTCTTTCTTCTGAGCAACATCCAAAAGAGCAAAGGCTCAGAAGCAGTGCCAACCAGGAGTGTTGTGGAAGTTAATTCATCCTCCTAGTGATTTTGATGAGTTTATCCTCACTATTCAGATTTTCTACCCAGGAGCCAGGCACTATCCTAATGTGCCTTAATTCTCCGCACTTTGCTTACTACGGTACCTAAAACGAGTGCTAAGAATAATTATGCAAGAAATACAACTATTTAACTAAATCCAATTTAAAACCCAAACATTTTCAGCCTATACTTTAATACTAAGATGGTGCCCAGTGAATTAGCAGTTCTGGTCAGCCTAGTGTTTTTAATGCAGATGACAAAACCAGCATGAGCTCACGACCTGTAGCAAAGTGTCTCCCTTTGCTTCTGCCTTTGCAGGACTATGCTGAGAAGGAGAAAGCTGCAGCCAAGGCTCTGGAGGATGTGAAGGCTAACTTCTACTGTGAACTGTGTGACAAGCAGTACCACAAACACCAAGAATTTGACAACCACATCAATTCTTATGACCATGCTCACAAGCAGGTAAACCTGACAAATATCCATAGATATTACAGTTGCCCATTTTTCATACTTCCTTTTTGCGGGGTTTTCTAAATTCACTCCAGTAGAGACAAGTTAACATTTGATGCTTTTGAATTTCACACACTATTTTTCATTAAAATCAAGTGTAAAATATTCATTGTTTTAATCTTCATCACAATTTAAGCCCCTTTGTCTGAAAGATCATGGTAGTTTTAGATAGGTGCTCAATACTAATATTCACAATGAAATAGATACATTAAAATGTGAAGTTACTTCTAAACTAGAGGGGGACAAAGAAGCACTTCCTCAGATATCCAGGTCCCTCTTTCAGATTCAGAAGGCATAAGATCATGCTGTTTCAAGCTGGTCATGCTGTTTCAAGGGCAGGAAAGTAGTTTTTTGTTTGTTTGTTTTTGTTGTAGTTTTGTTTTGTTTTGTTTTCTTTAAAGCATATGTTTCTGAGGTTGAAGGCTATGTCTCACAATGATTCTCAGGGTGGAATACATTTTGCCTTACATGCAGAACATGATATAAAATGGCAACTACTATTGAACAACAACATATTGGATTATTGGGAAAAGATAATAGATGCTAATTATTTGTCATCATTTTTGCATCTACTTAATTGGGTCTATATGTGATAGGTACTGATGTATGCCTGTTATTATTCTATGTTTGCTTTCTGCATCCTAGTTTTTCCTCTAATTTTAGCAAATTGCATATTCCTGTTGTCATTATGTAAGAAAAATGCAATTAATTATTGAAAGAATTTCAGAACTCAACAAAAATCATTGACAAAGTTCAGGAATTAACATTTATGAACCTCTGATGTAACTAATCATATGGGTTATTCTAATATGTAAGTTAGAACTGTAGCAAGATTCAATAAACACACATTTTTCTACTGTTTTTCTTCTCTCTCTTACATGTGTTACACAGTTCAAGTTCTCATGCATTTGTGTACATTCAAGCTGGTAGTGTATTAGTGTCTCCTGGGTACATTCTTCTGGGTACATGGGGGTCTGGGCAAATATATGAATCATTTAGAAGCTGCAGGTATTTCTTCTACAGAACTAGAAGAAGTAAATATTAAGAACAACAAATGGCACTAAAGGCAAAACTTCTCACTCTCACTGCAAGAAATCTTATTGTCTTTTGTAGTATTATAGAGAATGTAAATCATCCTGGCATTTTCTGTGTACACCTATCACAGCACTGCATGAATGAGCTGGTTAACATCTGCCCACTCATCATGATGAACCATCCTGCTGAATTCAACCAGCCTAGGGTCAGCTGTTCATGGACATTAATAGGACTCTTCTGGCCCATCACACTCAAACCAGAGCTAGATTAATCTAGTGTATTTATGTATTAAACCAAAGGCAGTTCCTTACATCCCAGCTCCATTAATTAATCTGCAAAAATGGTTCTAATAACACAAAACAAATGCATTTCCAGATCCTAAACATGTGACACTAATCCCTAAAAATCCCCATTTGCTTTAGAAATATTTTTTTCACCCTTCAGCTGATTTTCTATTTGTCAGAGATCCAACTGATCTCAGATGGATCAATTTTTGCCATTTCCTCTTCTCCACAGCTCCTGCAGAGAGCATCTTATGCAAAATAAAACATCCTGCTTGATGCACCATCTATGTTTGTGTTGTCAGGCAAGAGAGGTTTGGGCATCTTCACACTATGAAAGGGAATGTTTAAGCAATAAAACTCTCTTTAATTTGTAGGTAAATTCAGTGCTTTAAAATCAGCCATACTGATGGTACTGTGAACTAAGGATCTGCATGGAAATGCACCACACATACAGAATATCATCTGGCAGTACAAGCTCACCCCACCATGCCCTTTCAGATGTAGTTCAGAAGCTCAGTTAGTGCAGGATTAGCTAGCTGTTCTCCTGATGTGACAGGGTAATTCAGTCTCGTCTCCTTTTTCACTTCTTGACTGCTCAGCCACGTCTGGGAACAGCATTACTTTGCCTCTAGGAATATCATGAATGCTGCCTTTTCTCTGACTTTTGTGGTTGGTCACAAAAAATGTATTTTTACTTGTATGAAATTAGTCTTCAGACAGAAGTTAATTTATAGTTTCCTGTGATTTTAGTTAGCTTAGCTTCAAAACGTTTGCTCCAGGAGGTGTAGTAGCCACAAGAAAAATTTCTTTTTCCTAAGGTATACTTTCTGTTTCCCAGAAGATATTTGAGGATACCATTAGTCATACACATGGATATGCACTGAACACCATTCTTCTACTGCAGATTAAATTAAAGTCAGGGAGTCTTTAGATTTCACTAACAATATAGCGTAGTCCCCCCATGTGATTCCCCTTCTACTTAGAAATCTGTATTAAAGTGGCAATGCTCTTTAGAGAAGATATAAAGACAGAGGGGAAAAAAAATAAAAATAAAAAAATATTGCACAAAGTACTTTGGCATAAGCCTTTTCTTTCTCTTCCAGAGGAAAGATTTTATTCAAAGACTTATGACTCTAATCTCCCAATATTATGGTTTTATAGAATTAATTTTGTGATCTATTTTCTTATCTATGATTTCAACCAATTCTAAAGCAGAAAGTACTAAATTTTGGACCTAATAGTTTTTTTGCCTTCCTGATAGGAAGGCAAACAGCCATTGCCTTCCCTGTCCTCAGAAGACTGCAAAATGTTAAGATACAAATTTGGTCTTGTTTGTGCAACTAGTCTTTCTGTTGTGTTGACTTATTCTCAAACAATATACTCAGGGATACTTTCTCTCCACACTGCATACATGCATACATATACAAATACTACAAATGTATATGCACATATATGATGCATACATGTGCATACAAAGAAAACTTTGATGGAAAATTTTCTGAACCACGGATCCTTCAAGATCATCTGTGCCTGTACCTTCATAACACTAAAATGACCCTGGAGGGGTCTAATGTGATTTATATACCATTTAGTACTTTTGACTGAGTATTAAGCAGCTCTTATTTGATTGTCTTGACAGAATTAGTCTTAGATAATCTTGCCAGTGTCTTTTCTACTTCACTACTCTGTAATCATTTCTCATTGATATTATCTGTTATTGGAAATTAATTTCTCTCACTGCAAGTCTGGATATAGTGAGCTCAGAATCAGTCTCAATGGAAGCCTTCACTGCCACATGACTTAACCTGAGCTCTCCATTGTTAAGCCTGATACTGCACCAAGGCTGAGGCAGGAATGAGGGTGTACCCCAGAATGAACCACTCCTTTGCTCCTGATCTTCCACTGCCATACAGCCCTTTGCATGCATGTCTCCCTACCTCAGCACTTACCAGCTAGCCCACTTGAAAACAACAGTGTTTTTCTTTTGTGTTTTTTCTTTGCTATGAAACCTATGACTTTATATCCTCAGCATCAGTCAGTCTTCAGCAGCAGTCACAGGCAGTAGCACATTTGGTAAATCTGTAGTATCTCTCATCCAAGCACCAAGGTGCCTGCATCAATGCTTGCTATCACTTGCTTGTGGTGTTCTCCTAAAGAGAAGTTTACTGCATCAGAACTGATTATTTCAGCTCTATTGGAATTATCTGAACACTGCAAAGGGTCCTGGTATGAATTTGTTCAAAAGTTGTTTGTATGTATTTAATACAAACTGCTGCCTGAAAATATAACATGTGAACGCATGTTACACTTTGATGAAAAAGTAATATGTAAGTACGGACTTTTTAATAGGATTGTTAAGTCACTTGTATCTGTAAAAGGAAATAAAACTTGAGCAGAGATGTCTACTTGGTTAACGCTATTAAATGGAATCTTTGGAATCTTTTAATACCTCCAGGTCGTGCATAGCATTCATCCATTCACTTAAAGTAGAAGTAGAGGGAGCTTTCCACTTTTGTATAAATAATCCTTAGCAATCAGCTAGGCTTTCAGATGTCAGCAAAGGAGAAAATTACAAATCTGTTCCATGTACTGAAATACAATAATTGTGATAATAATAATAATAGAAATAAGCAGCGAAGAAAAACAAGGCTGTATTGCCATCTTGGGGTTTCTGACAACAAAACAGCTCTTTTAGTTGTCAAAATTTAGAGATACTGCCTAATCACATTCATTCAGATGAGAAAAAAAAAAATGAATTTTAGTATTCTTGAAACACATATTACTGTGAAGTAGGTGAACAGAATTTTCAGTTTACACTAGTTCACATATATGTATTGGTATTTAAATCCATGCATACTAGCACTTGGGAGTATCCTCTACATGAAAGTCTGATTTAGTGTGTACAGCTGTAGGCACTTGCCATTAAGACTTTATGGTGCTTGTGGATTTAAACTCTAATTCAAATGGAGATTTAGCTACTGTTAAACATCAAAGATAGTAAATATGCTTACATTTTTGCTAGCTTTGTCTCTAACACTTAGAAAATACACAGATAAGTAAGCACAGAGAAAGATCTAGGAGTGAGTGTAGTACTGAGATTTTGTTCATTCATGTTTAAGGTCTTTATTTTCCAGCATCTGTATGTTTATTGGAGGAAAATATTATATTTTGGCCCTCATGTACACACCTCTTAGTACCCAAACAATTTTCATTTCAAGGAAAGGAGACTGGTTTGACAGTATCCAAGAGAGTTCATCTCAGGATTTGGGAGCAAAGGCAAACACAGCATCAAGAAACCTTCTGGACAAAATACCAGTAGTTTTAGGAACATATTAATCAGATCAGAAAGGGCTACCTTGGCATGAAGGTGCATGACTATATGCATTTGTGTAGTCTCTGTTTTTTTCCCCTCAAGATATCGGTGGACCCACTGTTCCTTTTATACTGCTTTTTAAGGCCAGTTTGTACACCTTAAATCCTCACTCTCTGTGTATTCCTCATAAAATAACCTAGCCAGCAAAAGGCTTCAGCATTTCTTCCTCAAAGTTAGAGAGAAGTGTTATCTGCAACCATTGGCATTTTATTCCTCTAACCTTGCAAAAATCAACTTAGACTGATGCATGTTAATAAATACATATATATTTTAAAAAGAATTTTCACATTTGTCACATCCCTAGTAAGAAATCTGGAATCATAATTGCATTAAAACTTAATGATCAGGAACAGAGCAAGAGAACTACTGATATGATGTTAGACTTCCTCAAACAGCTGGTTGACAAGTGGACTTGAACCAAGAAAGAATTTTTGTATGTGTGGTAGTTTTTGTCTTATTGTTTTTGTTTTTGTTTTAACCTGAACATTTGCCACAAGTATTTGCCACAGGTTAGATATTTTTGACATATAAAACAACATACTGAAAGTATAATTCAATATGGCCAACAGTTGCTCAGATTTTTCCATGATTTATTTTTTAATTTCAGTGAAATGGCAATTTAGCAATACAAGGCTATTTCCAGCTTATGTTTTACCTATTACCATTAGAGAATTAGAATAGTTATCTGTGGATGCAAGACACTTCTTCATCACAATATTTATTTTCTTAAGAATTGTTTGCTTATTAATGTAGAATAATTCCTAGCTGTTATTTTATTCATTATTCTGCTACACATACAGATTTGATTTTCTCTCCTTTTTCTTTTTAAGTATAGCTTTCCTTGGAAAGAGTATACTCTTTAAATTTCTGGTGTAAGACTTGTTTTCTATCATGTGGAAAGCAAAGCTAAAAGGAAAGATTTCATTTCTGTAGTCTGCCATATCATTGCATTTTTTTTTATTTTTTTTTGCCTGCTCTTGCTCATTCTGAAACCAGTGATTTTCTTATTGTTACTTATGACTATGCTATTTATTTCATTGTCTAATTTCAGTCATAGTTTCATACTTTCTTAACTTTTCATTGTACATTGATTTTGCAATGTGTGTTCTTGTTCATCCTCCCCAAAATGACTTCATTCTTTCTGTAACTTCCTTATGAGCAAGTTTTGGATAATTTCTTGATGAACAGTTTTCATTTTCTCTCACTGCTTTTTTTCATAATTGACTTAACAAGTTCTCGTTCTTTCATAATTTATTTTTGTGAATTAACTTCTTTTAGGTTTCCCTTTTCTTATATTAGTTTTGATTACAAAACAAACTATCGTATGGTTTCTATTGGACCATTAAATACAGAACTCACCATGATAATAATTAAGATTTCCAAACACTTTGTATTTTAAGACCCAGCTTTCTTTGCTTTCAGTGCTTGGGTTGAAATTTTCTTTCTGGATCCCAGGCTTTAGTAAATTGCAACATATATAGGCTATTTGCAAAGTAAAGCATAGAAAAGTGACAAGGCACCAGATGCTTCTTTCTGTTATTCAGAAATAGAAAAATACTGTCTTCACAAAACTATGTTTTTATCATGCCTGGTGTGCTTCAGAGTACCTGCAATCCAGCATCTTTGAAATGCTGAAATAGTGATGCAATGAAACAGACAATCAAGTTATGTCACATCACAGAAACCTATGTAAATAAAGGTAGCATAAGACAACAGAGGATGACATCGCAGTTTAAGCAAAAGGCAGCATATGAGCAAAAGCAGGATGTAAGGATGTAAACAATATGATAATTCAATTGCATCACTGTACTAAAAGAATTTATTTTGCCAGCTTGAAGTGACCTTAAGTTGAATGTTTAGTTTATAATATCATGCAATATTTTCTTAAATGCATTTTGGGCTATACTACATAGAGATGCCTCAGTTGCACTCTACAGCAAGTACATGTAGCAGAGTAGCTCTGTAGCAGCAGAAGCAGCATTATCAAATACCACTGAGCACAGTCTGAAAACGGGGGTGACTTGAGGCAACAGATTCCAAAGAAATGTCATCAGAAACAATTCTTTATTTTAAACTTACAAATCTGTGGGTCTTATTAAGAACTACTGAACCTGCTGCCCTTCCAGTGCTTGGCTCTTTTCTTATTATTTGGTGATAAAGTAACTAAATTGGCAGTATTCATCTTTTTAAAATTGCGTGTTGCTTAGAATAATGAGATTCCTTTAATCATTAGTCCTCAACAAAAACTCTTGCAAATAATGCGGAGCTGCTTTTAAATTTAATGTCTAGATAAGCTAAATTGTTAAATGCTAGATGCTATGGAATTACATTTGGTGTTCTTTAGAATGAATGCTAATTAGCATGTAAATTAGCAATTTAACCCTCTTTACATTGGGAAAAAAAAAAAAAAGTGGGAAACTCAATTTCATCTTTGTTAATGATGGGCCAATGACTGTAAGATATTTCTTTAGTATTTCATTATATAAGGAATTACAGAAGTGTATGATCAGATTTTGGCATTTAAGACATAGCAATAACCAGAATATCAGGTAGAGGAAGTGCTCTAAATTGATGCCAGTTATTGTAACTTCCTTTCCTTTCCTTTCTTTCTTTTTCACTGCTACAGTTTTATAAATGATTTTTCAGTCAGGGGGAATGGGTGATGCAGTGTAATGGATATCTTATTCAAATAAGCAAGGAATCTGAAGAACTAGATTTGTTAAAACAAACAAACAAACAAACAAAAACATTAATAAAATTAATAATAAAATTATTTTATTATTAATAAATTAATAATTAGAAATTAAAAACATTATGCCAAAACCCAAATTAAATAGTGACAAATATGAAATTTTGACCAAAAATATCAGATTGGATAGTTTAAAAGTTTAATTTTGTTCTATAATTTCCTGAAGAAACATGTACATTCAATAGATTTTGAAACAAAGTCTTTCTGAAGCACACCATTCCAATAGAAAATGTTTTAGAGCCAATCATATGTAGTTTCATACTGTGTAAAAAGTAGTGATTAAAATTAATGTATTCCTCTTTGGTTCTCTGTTCTGACATGCTAATACATGCAGTACATAGGATAATACTTAAGAAAATAGAATAAATATGGAGAACCTAGACATTTTTATTAAAATGATTATTCCTGGTTTTAGATAATCTCCAGGTCAGTCTGGTTGGAGTTGTGCCTGTATTATTTAGATAAATGATAGTGGGCATTGCTGTTCTTGTTTTCTTTTTTTTTTTTTTTTTTTTTTTTTTTCTGTATTCAGATATCTTTTGCATTTTTTAAAGACAAGTAGCAAGGACAAAAGCAATGGGATATAAAGCATGTCTTCTAACTACTTACTTCTATGTAAAAATCTTGTTCGTATAAGAGTGTCTATTCACTATGAATAAGAACTGGGCAATGCTGACCACAGATATACAGTATATTTCTTGTACCATCTTCAAAAGACCGATGAACATT
Source organism: Aythya fuligula (assembly GCF_009819795.1). NCBI lineage: Eukaryota > Metazoa > Chordata > Aves > Anseriformes > Anatidae > Aythya > Aythya fuligula. The sequence continues at coordinate 23,399,201 of NC_045560.1, forward strand.
AGGTTCCTTGTAGCCAAATACTTTGCAGATTGTGTGTGTATGTGTGTGTGTGTGTGAGAGAGAGAGAGAAATCAGAGAATCTGAAGAAACCAGTCATTCTAAGGTCAGGTTCTACAAGTCTTGCTTCAAGGTGATAGAAAGAAAGAACTACCAGATGCTATGATTGTTTTTGATTATTGTACATTTCCAAGTACTTTAGTTTATATTTGTGGAGTGACTTGTAGAATACAGTACTATTCAACAAGATTACATATCTTACCTATGGCAATTTTCTGCTATGACCAGATTTTGGAGACACTGGGCAGTTAACTTCACTAACAAAATGTTGTACCATCAGATGTTCACAGAAAAATTATACTTCTGTTAGCTTCTGCATAACTTTTAAACACTGTACTCCTATTCATATTTGCCTGGAAAAAGAATATTTCTTCTAATCTCATTGGCACCCACAAAGGTATACATGGCCCTACAAACATCTGTTTAGAATCTGCATCTATTATAGCTCTGTTCATTTTTGACCATCTGCAGTAATTAATGTGCAAGAATGTAGCTGCGTAATTGACTCCTGTGGAGCTTTAAAGTCATGCAAATCAATGATGTTTGTTTGAGGAAATGTACAATGTACCTTGTATGTCTTTAAGGGGCACTTATAACAGAAACAAATATTTAAAAGCAAACCAGAAACATTTCTGTACATCACCAAGATAGCAATAAAGATGGTGGGATTAGTCATTTATTACCTTTTCTTAGTTAAAAGCATTAATTAACATATTTTAACGTGTCTCCAAGGAAAAAATAAAGGAGGTAACCCAGACTAATTATCATTTCTCTGCTTTAGCAATTTCATAATAATTAGGCTCCACCAGGAACCATTACAAAGATGAGGGCTCTTTAAACACCTTCTCATATCAAATTGCTAGGGAATATCTAGAGAAATATAGATGATATTCATATGAATACCAAACAAATATATTAACACAGGTGATGGGACCATTAAAAAAACAAATGTTTCCTTAACACAAAGTTAACTACTAAACACTTTTTCCAACAGGAAATACTATTTTTAAAGCAGAATGCTTTGGCAGGAATGTGAGAAGTTCAGGAACATTTCTCTTTGGAAAGTTTTACATTGTTTTGGTTTAAAACAATTTGAAATTATTCATAAAGATTGAAATACGCTGTTTCAACAGTGCAATTTTGAAAGTATTTAAAAATGGGATTTTTAATATATGCACAGATTATGTTTAATATTATTGAGATAAAAAAAAAATATGAAAATTATAAATTTATAAAGCATTTTTGTTCCACTGTTATTTAGATGAATTTACATCAAGTCACTTGGAAACAGTTTACGTTTTCATTTTTTTTAATAAGCTCTCAAAATTGTACTTCCTCCAGTAAGATTAAAATGTAAGTCACAAATGTTAAAGTTTCCTGCTAAGCACTTTAAACAAATGTGCAAGTAGAGAGGAATTGACATAACCCTCCAGGAACTCTGTAGAAGACTTTATGTTTGTAGTCAATGTTTCTCTGTTTGTTTTCAAACCTTAGCATGTTGAAGGATTCTTAGCTCTGCTTCCCTCAAAACAGACATTTCTAAATACTGATGTTTAAAAGTGCAAATGCAGTCATGTTGCATTGCTCAGTATTTACACTTTTTCTATAGGATATGTGGAGTAGTAATTTACTACTCGTATAGTAAACCTGCAAAATTAGATAAGGATCTGACTGTGTGCAAGAACAGCAAGTCACAATTAATAGAGGAATTATTGGGTAAATTAATAAATAAAGTTATGGGGCAAAAAAAAACCTATTTATTAAATGTAATTTAATAAAATTATTAAATGAATATTTATTAATATTTATTATTTCCTTTTTCAAGGAACAGAGAATATTCAGATTAATCTCATCTTGTTCTTCACTTCAGTGCAAAATCCAGTCTCCTCATCAGCTTCCAATGACATTTTTTTTTTGAGTTCTGCCTTTCATATTGTTTAAGCCTGGGTTACACATGTCATTCAATTCATTCACATAATTATGGCTCTCGGTAACACAGGTCAGATTCTGATTTCCTTTCCATTTTGAAATTTAACACAGCATAATGTCCTGATGCATAGTTAAAAAAGAAAATGAAGATTCTGGGCTGCAAATTGAAAACAATCATAAATTGGACCTGCATAAATGCAAAACAACAAGTGATATCTCACTAAATCTAAACTTAGAGTACATGAGAAGAGTACAGTAATTGCTATAGTGATTTTCTGTTATTTCTAGCAAATTGAAATCATTTGTCATATTTATTTCTTATTTATTTCTGGAGGACATCAAGCAGCACAAGGTCTTTCTAAAAACTAAACCAATAATACCTGGAAAACAATGGAATATTTTTTCAGAAATTAAAATTATAACATGTGATCTAGTTGCCCTGCTTGTCTCCATTTTGGTCTCACCTAGGCCAAAGAATATAAATTTATTCTCACCGTGTTTTGTATAAGATGGTACATATTTTAAGAGGATTGTTGTTCAATTTGAGCACACAAACTTACAATAATTCTTTAGTAAAAGAAATAACTCAAATTCAGGGCAGCAGAAATGTATAGAGAACTAGAATAAGAAGCAGTGGTATAAATAAAAGATCAACTTCAAATTTTACAGCAATAAAACTTTTCTGAGAGCAAATAATAAAATAAACTTTACTCAAAATTTGAGAAGTGGCATAAAATATTTTAGAAACAGGGAGTGTTGATTCATCTTTATAGTGTTAAAAACTTTCCATGTCTACATCAAAAACTAGCTTGTTTATAGCATTATTTGATAGAAGGGTGAATACAGAATCTAGATCATGGGCAAGAGGGAAAGGGGGACATTAAATGCTACTTTCCACAATGTACAATGTGTTCATTTTCACCCTCTTTCCGGGGAACATTTTCTTGAGCAGCATTAAACTAATTTTAACTTATGGAATCACAATTGAAATGTGTCAAGTTGCAGCTCATTGATCTGTTACACAGCAGTGAGCTGAACCACATATCTTGACCATGTGTATGTTTTTAGCTCCATCTTAGTGAAAGCTTTTGGCACTGCAGGTTACAACAGCAATATGTTCAAGAGAACTAAATACAAATAACAAATTTCAAATGAATAATATTTTAAGCAAGTGGCAATAAAAAGGGTGCTGGATAGGCCAAAATGTCTTTGCCTTTATAAACTAGAAAATTAAGACATCAGTCACTCTGCACGGTTTGGCTATCTTTTACCTTGACACAATGAATTTACTTAGGAAGCACCTTATTACTTTTGTGATTTCAGCAGGAAATGCTGATGAACTGGGAAGTGAGATGGATAGGTCAAGTGGAGGGAAAAAAGGGCACTAAAATCAAAAGACACAACACATAATAACTATGTGAGACAAATTTGGAAAATAAATAAAAATAGATATTCAAAATAAATAATCAGTACAATTTTAATCAGTACAATTTACTGAGATATGTTCTCAGAAGATTTTCTCAGATAATCAAAGTCTACACCAGGCTGTGGCAGGAGTGAATTACCCTGGAAAAATAATGGGACATCTGTTCATCTCTTCCTGTAAATAAACCAAGGACTGGAACATAAACTGCTATTCCAATCCCATGCACGAAGAAATTAAAATTAACAGATTATCCATCTGAATTTGTTGCCTCTGTGGACCTCCCTTCTGTCAAGAATAGTACAAAAATACTTCAAATTACTGTATCTGGTATATGAATGTATATTCATCTACATTATGGGGCTCTATAAAGCTGATCTTTAACTTACATATTATTAGTATCATGATGATCAACACAGGCATAAAGGAAATTTAGAAAAAATGACATGATTGAGTTTAGTAAGTTCAAATGGCATAAAAACAAAAATAAAACCAAAAAGAAACTGCAACATTCACTTACATAAGAAAGCTGGTGTCATGAAGGTGGAAGAGCCAGCAAAATGGACTAGGAGGAGGAATTGACATGGAAAGATGTGAGAGAAACATAAGAAATTTAAAAGAGCATTTGTCAGATATCTTACGAACCCAAATCCCACAACTGAAAAAAGACCAAATAGGTAATAAACAGCTAATCTTGTTTAGAAGGAAAGTCAATTTTCTGTGGCTTAAATTTATAATAAAGGAGAAAAAGGAAAAATGGATAGTAAAGATCATAAATCAGAAGTGAAGAAAATGGAAAAAAAGTGATAGAGGAAGTAAAAAGGGCAAAGGGAAAATTTGTAGTCATCAGAGGTAAGGGCAAGAAGGTTTCTGAAAGTATATTGAGGACATAAAGAATCTTTTGATCCAAATAGAAATGAGTTACTTGTCAGCAGTGATGCAAAAAAAGAGTATTTAATACAGATTTCTGTTCTATACTTGGGACAAAGCCAGATGATTTAGTCACATTTCTGATGTTTATGATTGTGAAGTACCGCTCTAACATTAGCTAAGAAAAATATTAAACAGCATAATCTGAAACTAAATATTTTTATACCAGCAGATTCAGGTAACCTACACTTAATAGTGGGAAAGAGATGGACAGAGATGGCCATACACTCTCATAACCATTAAAGAGAATTTTTAATAAGTCTCAGAGCACTAGAGGAAGTAGCATGAAGCTAGAAACCATGCTAGTGTTTAAAGAGAAAAAAACAAGAAAATCTGTCATCCTGACATCAGTGCCAGGGAAAATGCTGCCATGACTGATACAGGATTCCATAAAGTATTAAAGAACTATAATGTAATTAGTGCAATTTAATTTGGTTTATGTAAAATAGATCTTGTCAAAGTAACTTGATTTTATCAGTTTATCTCTTTAAAAGGATGTCCCCTGTTTTGTGTTATTGGGACGTTTCAGACAGATGAATATAAAAGTCATTTGTGGCCTTTCTTGTTGTCAAATAATAATCTTATGTCATGGAGATATCATTTATTATACCTCCTTTACTCTGATCAGCCATTTTGTTATGGTATTGTTCCTAGTTACCTTTAGCTCTCCAGAAGACATCTGTCTACTTTAAGCAAATAGAAGAGAAAGAATTCTTTGCTTATGACTGAATAAAGAAAACAACCTAAAAGTCTTTTATGGATAGTTACATGTATTACTTCTTATTAGAAAAAGCAATTTTCTACTTCCTTGAGACATTTGATGAGACTTTTGTTTATAGTTGGTTTTAATACTCGTCATAAAACATACTGTTTTTCACCCTTTGCCCTGACCAAATACAATTTCATCTGAAGTACAGTGAAAGGTACCTATCAGAAAACATACATTTATCTCAAGTGCTTATTAAAATAACTCTTTTTAGTGATGAGCTTGTTCTCTAGCACAGCAGTACAAAGCCACAGTGTAGTGGTCTGCTGATTCAGATTTCCTTTATGTAACCTGTGGACATAGCACGTTTTGTAATGGGTATATTTCATGCTTTATTGTAGTTCCTTCATCACTACCACAGTCCTTAGGAATCAACTGATTATACAGGAAAATCAAATTCAGGTTTTGTTATGCTTTAACCCCAGCATGCAACTCAGCACCACATGGCCACTCGCTTGCTCTCCTCAGGTGGGATTGGGGACAGAATGGGGAAAGTAAAAGTGTGAGGACACGCAGGCTGAGATACTGACAATTAATGAGGTAAAGCAGAAGCCGTGCACACAGGCAAAACAAAACAAGGAATTTGCTCACTGCTTCCATCGGCAGGCAGGTGTCAGCTACTCCCAGGAAAACAGGACCTGTCAAGTGCAGCGGTTCCTTGGGAAGACAAATGCCATCACTCTGAATGTTCCCCCAGTTCCTCCTCCTCTCTCCAGCTGTTATTGCCAAGCATGACACCCCGTGGGGTGGATGGGACACCCCTTTGGGTAGTCTGGGCCAGCTGTCCCAGCTGTGTCCCCTCCCAGCTCCTGGTGCACCCCTAGGCCCTCGCTGGCTAGGCAGTATACCAGCCTTGCCTCTGCGTGAGCACTGCCAGCAACAACTACACATCCATGTGTTATCAGCATCAGTCTCATCCTACATCCCAAACACAGCACCATACAAGCCTTTAAAAAGAAAATTAACTCTATCCCAGTCAAAACCATGGCAGGTTTAATTCAGATGTCTGGCATTTTTCATCTTGTTCCAATGGGTTTATAAAGAGTAAGATGTGCTAATTAAACACGCATTTGTGAGTGCTGATTTAGCCTCTTCCCTATTCTTCTCATAAGTAACTCCATCTCTCTTTGCTTTCATTTCTTTATTTGCAAAATAGTATAATGGTAAAAGTGCCTGTTTCATAAGACATCTGAGATTTGTCTCTGTAAAGCGTTATATAAAATGTGTGTAAAATCATGTCTATTATAATAATATTGTTACTCTGAAAGTCTGATGACTACATTGAAGGAATTCTGACGCCATGCTTTAGACCCACCTTTTGAATTCTTGGATAATTCAGACTCTTTTCCTTAAAATGTAAGTGATATTCTATTTCACCTGCTACAGCCAGAACAAATTAACACTAAATGGTGAGATAGGATTGAAATATTTGGGAAAAAAAAAAAAAAAAAAAAAAAAAAAAAAAAAAGCTTAAAGATTTCTAATGTAAGAGTATAACATGTATTGAAAATTTTGATTTTACAAAATAGTCATAGCATTTTATTCTCTTTGAGATCTTTACATGGGAAGGAAAAAAAATTAAATGACCTCATGTTTTTCTCTGGCTGAGAATCAGCACCAGAGACCCCATGAGTCAGGTTGTATATAAACATGCAGCGAAGATACAGTTTTTGTCTCAAGATTCTTATCTTTCAAATGTACCTTTTACTAGGTAAATTACTCTATATTCCGAAATGACACTGGATGTGTCTAATCAAATACTACAGTACACAGCCAGCTTGCTGAACCATATGACAATAAATTCATTGGAACTGATATAAATGTGGGTGGTCAAGCGGAGCATATGCTGAATCCACAAATAGCTCAGTCCTTCAAATGAGTGAATTGCTGCCACAAAGTGCCTGTTCTATCCTTTACCCTGAAGAAATGCCCTCCCTGCAATCCATCTGTTTTAATGTTACTTGGGGGTTTCTCATGAGCTGTACAAATATACCCTGAATTTCATTAGTCCAAACTCATACTTTGGACAATGGTTGAAATCAGTTTATGTAGCAAGAATATTCACTGATCTGGCTGAAGTGTAAGAAGCTCCCACAGAAAAGACACAGATAAGAAGTGGTAGATCCCGTTTCTTTTCAGTATCAAGCCCCATTGCACTAGATCAGATCTTTCTACAATGATTTAGCAGCAGTTTCTATGAAGGAACACAATCAGGATCAAACACCTGGCTGTAATTTTTTCTTTCAGTTGAATCTGTGATCAACAACTCATTCATTGATGGGCATGTCTAAGGATTGATTTTTTCCCCTCCTGCTGTCATCTCATTCACTAACCTAATCACGCAAGGATATTTTCATTCTATCTTCCATTCATTCCTGATAACAATATTGAATCCATTATCATTGGCTATAATGAAATATACTCCAAAAAATAGTCACTATCAAACACTTCAAAGGGATCTTTAACTATTTATGTGTAAAACATGACAATTTGTCAGGTAATTTTTAAGTTTCATATCTCCTGGTTAATTTCTGTATGTAATAGCCCTTCATTTTTATTTTTAGGATTTTATTTATTATAGTAAAAGCAAATTTCTTCTTTGTTGTTTCCCGTATTTCACTTAGATAGCTAATACTATAAGCTTCAGACATGAAGTGTAATTTTGTTTTCTAGTAACTTTATCATTCTAATTTGATGGTTTGCAGTGTAAAATCATTTTATAAATAATTTACTTAGTTCCAATCTTAGGCAACAAAATAATTACTGAAAATCACATTCCACTTTTTTTTTCCTCATTTAACCCTTCTATGGTAAGTTTGATTAGAATTCAATTAAGGAGCTTTTCAGCAAAGTGGAAATCACTCTTTAAGCCAGTCATGCACTCAAACACTTTAGTTTATGGACTTCAATTCAGAGAAGGCTCTTTACATATGGCAGACCTCATATACATGAAGCTGACTGAAGTAAGCAGAGATGCATATGTTTCTATCTGGAGCTACAGTGCCTTACAGTGATGAATGTTTTATCAGATACATTGAATGTGAATGATATTCGGAGATAAAATATCTGAATGTAAGTGTAAAAGGTTGTTTTACACAATCTGACCTGATATTTTCTGATTTAATGCATGGAATTTAAACATTTTTTTTCCAAACCTGCCCTCTATTTATATCCGCATAGTTACACCACTGAGAACAAAAACATGATTTGCTTCTAAATATACTTGCAGCAACACTTATTTGACCCAGTATCTGAAGTAGAGGTACATTGAGACTCCCAAGTAGATCTCTATAATGAGGTGAACATGACCCCTGGCAGAACTCTCAAAAGAAGTAACTCTCTCCCAGTACTACATTCCCTCTGGTCCTTAAATTGAGAGAAAGTGAACAAGAGAAAAAGTAGTTCTTGAAGACAGCAACCACCTAGAGAAGGAGGGGTGAGAAATCTGGCAGGGAAATGACCAAGACAAGAAATCAGGAGTGAGAGAAGAACAAATATCTTCTCTATGCTTCTCAACGTATTTGTGTTCTTAACCAGTACTGCAAGCTCACTCTCTATTTATTTTTTTCTGTATATCCCCTGTCAAGTGAATCAATTTGAAATGCAGATTATAGAAACCTTATCTTGCCAATGGTTTCCTAAAAAGATTAAAAAATTAGATTATAGAAACCTTATCTTGCAAATGGTTTCCTAAAAAGATTAAAAAATTAATAAGCCCAGAAATCTTTCTTTCTTTTATGTATGCCAAAAGTAACACTAATACAAACTACTCTTTTATGGAACCTAGAAACATGAATACTACCTGTAGCAGTGACAATGTACCAATCGCACTCTCTTCCTCTATCAAAAGTGGTCCATGTCTGAGATAGTCTCCATTAATACCCTCTGTACCCAACGAAAAGAAAGAAATTACATCTCACTTTACCCCACTGGCTTAAGATTAGGTGATTAGGTCCCTAAAAGTGCTCATTTTTCTTCAGTGGTTGTAAAGAAAATCTAAGAAACTGCCAGACTGCCACAGGCATCTAAATTTGTTCAGATTAACGACAATCCAGAGAAATGCTCCTCTTCACATGGAGGAACAGAAATCAGGATCAAGCTCTGGAAAGAAAATAACCTTATTACTGAAAATGCAGTCAGTGGTAAGTATGCTACAGGTGTATTGGCTACAACAAAGCAAAAAAAAAATCTGGTAGAAGTTGCTAAAGTACAGTAGTACAATACAGGTATAGTATTTGGCCACTGATGTTTCCTGGCTAACAAAGGAAGATAACAAAAATGTAACTCCATTGACTCATTTGCATCCCCTGATGAATCATACCAGAGTTCAAGGGGGAAAATAACATATTCAGCAATTTTTGAGTGAGCCAATGTGACTCAGATATGGTTATATAACTAAAGTGTTCCATAATAGTGAAAATTATTTTGTGGTCTTTTAATATTCTGTGTGGGTTTAAAAAAATAAAAATGAAATGAAATGAAATGAAATGAAATAAATAAAATAAAATAAAATAAAATAAAATAAAATAAAATAAAATAAAATAAAATAAAATAAAATAAAATAAAATAAAATAAAATAAAATAAAAGTGTTACTTTTAGATATGGCAGTATCCATATGCACACTTACATGAAAAACAGAAAGAACAGAACGTGAGTCTAAATATGAAACATAAATTCATGGCAATGATATTTGTAGCAGGTGAAGGACAGAACACTAAATTGCTATTAAATAAATCATAATTTATTACACGTGCCTGTATTTGGATGCCCAGTTAAGTACCTAATTACATGAAAAATGCAATTGCCATGTAAAGTGATGTTAATTTTCAAACACACCTGCTGAGCTTAGGGTTGTCATTCAGGTACATCCTCAGTTGCATGCTGTTGTTCACCACCTGTGAAAGATATTTGCATGCCTGTCAAAAGATTGGCACAGGTTATTAGTGAGGAAAACCATGGCATTTGCAGGTTCAGTGGGCAGTCCCGTAGTCTATCCAACATAGATGACAAATTTCATTACAATTCCTAACTGGAGCTCTGGCAGTGCAGCTTTTTGTTTTGATGAGGGCATGAGCAGGGAGAGACCCTTTCTCTGCTCAGACTGTAGATGCCTTTGATTTCTTGGTTTTCATCTCCAGTTGATGAGTTCTTAGCTATGCTTACCTATATTTTTTGTATTCTTTTCTCTCCTTCCTTGACACATTCTGTATGCCATTAGAGAGCAAAAGATACCGCTAGGACTTCTATTCTTAGTGTTGGTCCATTTGCTTTGTTGATTATCATCCTAACTGTCAAAGAAGTGAAATGGCATTGCTTTGCAGTACCTGCACTCCATAGTACTAGCAAGCACATTGTTCTTTGTTTCCTTGACAGGTAGAAACTGTTTCTGTTTTTCCTCATGAATGCTTTATGTGTGATACCAAACAGCTCATGGTGACAGCTAAAACACAGCAAGCAGCACTAAACGACACTTCTCAAATGTATTTCTTTGCCCTTTCTTCACATGGAAGATGCTAATAAGACTCGAGACTCTGTGTGTTTTTTCATGGAAAATAGAATCTTTACTGCTTAAATATCTGTACACTCATGTAAATATGAAAGATGACAGAAAGTTTGTTCTGGGAAGGTTCTCTGGTTTAATTTACTGCTTTGGCTTTAACATATTACTAAAAAGAAATTTCTTTCTTGGACCAGCAGTAATGTTTTCTTAAATATTTGTCTAATTTATTGTAAACTGCAGGCAAAAATGTTGAGGGAATGGAATGCTATATGGCCTGGAAAGTGTCAGATGGACTGGGAGGGGGACAGGAAAAAAAAAAAAAAAAAAAAAAAAAAAAATTATTTCTAAGGAACTGAGTTCTAAGTGTTTTAAAGAGGACTTTGCAGATGTTCTGCTTTGGAGTCTAGTTGTCTAGTTTAGTGAAATACTAAAAGTCGCAGCTGATAGAGAATTTCCAGAGATATATATGGATTAGACAGATTGCAAAGGTTTCTGTTAATACTTTAATACAGTTAAACTTTCAACAGGCACCAGGTGGCAGGATGGTTCTTGCTGGTTGGAGCTGCACCAGTTCCCTGAGCAACTGCCTTTCTGGCCTTCTCCCCACCCAAGGGAGTTTGTCCATGGGAAGACATCAGGCAGGTCTTAAGCTCCCTGGACAGCTGATTGCTGGACAGCCCAGCTCTCTCTAGCTCCATATCAGTGCTCAGAAGCACAAGTGTCCAGAAGTCTGGGAGCAAACAAGAAACTTCTGATCTTAGTCTCCCAACTTTTTTTTTTTTTTCTCCCAACAAATGTTGTCTGACTTTTTTATTTTTAATTTATTTTTCAATTTTTTTTTCGCAAATGTAGTTGAAGTGGAGTTGACGTGATCATGATGAGGGATACCCACCACAACTACCACAGCTTTCCAGCAAGCTTCACAAAACATAATCAGAGCCTGTATCACCTCTTTCCCCCCAAGGGTTCCTGTGTGTCTCTCTGTGATATTATGCCATCACCATTAAGTGGATGACTTAATATTTCTCTAATTTTGACTGGAGAAAAACAAAACAAAACAAAACAAAAATTAGCATCTCTAGATTTTATAAAACAACAACACAGCTTTTTTTTTTTCTTGTTGCCTTTTTTATTTTTTTTTTCATATTCATTTTGTCTTCATTTACCAACAAAAGCTATTTCTCTCTCCAGAATGCACTTTCATGCATTTGTCATTCTCTTGACACCCTCTATGTTAAGGCCTCCTGGTCTTCAGCTTGGTACCTCAAACACAGATGGCCAATGGCCTGTATAGTGGTCTGCAGGCATGGTGAGACATTTGAGCAGCTTATTCTGCCTATTCTGGAAATATAAGCCCCATGCAGTGTCTTCAGAGACATACACTTTGACATGTGGGTAATGCTGGGCATGACCCACAGAGACTAGACAGCACAGTGAACTCAATGCCCAGATAGCACCATTTTTTTTTTTTTTTTTTAGAGGATATTTTTGACACTTTCTGTTTTTGGTCTTCTTTTATTTCACTTTGCCTTACACTATCAGCACCACAAAACCATGTAATAAAAACGTAATAAAGGCAAAGAATTGTGCTTTCTCCAGTAGGAATTATCTGACTTATAGGTGTATGAGGTGATCCAGAAAATTTGTGAATATACCCATAAAAGAGTTTCCTGATGGAATGTTTCAGACAGTAGTTCTCTCCTTTACATAACAAATTCAGTCTTAAAAAGCTACAGAACCGACACAGAGACACATATACATCCATGCATACCTGTGCATGTATAGAGATATATAAAATACACACACAAACTCAGATTTATTCCAGTATATGGCTATGGATTGAATTCCAACTGACTGAATATGACAGGAGAACTGCAACTGAATTAAATGAAGGCTAGTTTTGTGCATGTATTTATACACAACAGAAGATATGTGCATGCATAAGACAAATACATTTCATAATTAAAATCTGCATCTATGAATGAAGGTTTCATTCATAAGTGGGTATATATCAACTAAGTAGTGATGGCTCAATCATATTATTTTGTTGGGCAAAAATAAAATTTTCAATATCTTCTTAGAGTAATAGCATTTTAAGTATATTCTTTCTGTCCATTTATATACTAGCTTCACCAAAAGCAAATAAATTGAGTTAGAGGTAATGCATATGCTGTTTACATATATAATCCCTTTTCTTTTTGCTTTTTTCACACAGAGATTGAAAGATTTGAAACAAAGGGAATTTGCTCGAAACGTGGCTTCAAAGTCATGGAAAGATGAGAAGAAACAGGAAAAAGCACTCAAGCGGCTCCACCAGCTCGCAGAGTTACGGAAACAATCAGAATGGCAAGTTTTTAAAACATATTACATTTTAATGCCCACTTTCCTCAATCCCAAAAGAAATCTCCAAATTTTTACTCCTACACTCTGTAATGCACAGAGATTGTATGTATCATAACCTGCTTTCAGCTATCCCCAACTCCTAATGTTCCTGTTCTGTAAACCATAAAATTGAAAGTCCCTGAATTAATTACATGCTATTTGAGGGTTTGTGTTTTTCCCTCCTGTAACCAGTTAATCTAATCTGTTCTGAACTGAGTGGTTTGGAGATGATTTTATATCACCATTTTACCTTATTAGAACTGACCCATGTAGATTAGTATAAATGTCTTATCATTTTGTAGTAAGCTAACACGAGAGGAAAGCCACCCTTTTAACACTGGTCTGCTGATGCCTGGTCTGTGAATCATTTCATTATTTTCAATATACTGAGATTATTCTCTCAGTTTCTTTGTACACTAATGGAAATATCATTATGTGAATGGAAAAAAAGTAATTAACTCAGTTAAGTTTACCCAGCACTGTTAGTTCTACTGATGCATATCAAGATACAGTATGAAGTTTACAATAATAAAGCCTTACATTTGAGAAATCCCCTTTGTTTAATGACACTGAATGCTTCAGCAGAATAGATTGCTAACAGACCAATTGTTTATGTTAATCTATGACAGTAATGAGTTAATTAGATAATTAAACTGGCATCCTTTTTAATTCATATCAATTTTACAGTACCCTAGAAATAATAACATCGAGAGTTTATTATACACTCATTTTGGCCAATGTAATTGCTTTTAAGTAATCTGCTGAAATATAACAGTTTAGTGTTAATGTATCACTTTTATGGTTACAACTCCATTTTCATACAGTTCTACTGAAAAAAAAATGTAACTGCCTGTGGAAAGATGCCTTTATGTCTATGTACTTGGAGATGTAGTTTCAGATAGACTGATAAGATCAATAGTAAAAAATCAGGTCTGAATGAGACAGGAAGGGAACAACTGGGTCTGCTTATAGAAAGAGCTACAAGTCCCATATCCATTACAGAGAACCTGGAAATACAGCATGTGCCATTCCTGTTGGTAATGACAGATGAATTCAGGGATGGCTCAGATGTGCAATCTTGGTTGTTGTTCAGGTAAGACAGAAAGTCAGCCTCGCTAGGCAAGTTTGTGCACACACACAACTGTTATTGTCCCTGAATACTGTGTCTCAGGTTCCAGCAGGGTACTTTATAACAAGCTAATACAATCTGACAACAAAATTACTGTTAATCTGGTGCACAGAAAAACTGCGGGGGGAAAAAAAAAAAAAAAAAAAAAAAAAAAAAAAAAAAAACTTTATTTTGCTATTCCAAGGAGACTTTCAAAAAGATCTCTTTATGTACTTTCTACAAGACAGAATTCCTTCCTGATGTACAAATAAGGGTGGATTTGTATCTTCTGATGCTGTTTGTGGCAAATGCAAATTCATTTTCAGATATGCATATATATTATCTTACTCTGAGGTGACCCTACCCCAGGGAGTCTTTATGTTGGAGATCAATGCTTTTTTATAGCACTTATAAAACATGCTAGCCTATTTATAGATAACTGCTATGCAGATCTGGCAGTTGTAATTTACTTACAGATGTTTAAAATATTTTCTAATTTTTAATCAAACTCTTTACTGAAGCTGCTTCCATGATCGTTTCATGTAAGTGAATTGTAGGCTTTGATAGCAAAAGTAGATAATTTATCTAATGAAATGCATGTTTAAAATATTACTTTGAATAACATTTTTTTGTTGGCTATGTACATCTCATCTCTAATGGAAAAAGACAGTAGTCATTCCAGTCATTCCATACATTTAAACATCAGCTGAAAATAATCAACAATTCACCATGTTTGTTAAGTTTTCCTTAGAATACTTTGATTTTTGTTTAAAAGTGTGGGAAAAGTAAACCCCAGATTTAAAATCAGAGAGTTTAGTGGAAGAATAAAAATGTAATTAATTGAAATAAAATACAGGAGGAGAAAATACAACAAAGAAAGTCAAATGGTGTTCGATAATGAGAGTGCTGATGTTGCCATTAATATTGATGGAAATCCACCTTGTGTCCTTTCCCCCACCAATGTTTGGACATAGTATTAGCATTAATATCTCTGAATATTTCACAAAATCATTTATTGTGGAATAATATAAAGGTAAAATAAAATTTGCTCTTTAACCTACACACACACATGAAGAAAGCAGAATACTGCCTTTTCTGCTACAAAGGCTGATTCTGCAGATGTTATGGGTGGAAGTGTCTTATGAGTGGCACTCTTTTACCAAACATGTATTGCCAAATGCGTGTTCTATTTTAATTTGGTTACTTAATTAATACAACCGTGTTTTTATTTATTTTCTTACAGCATCACTGGAAGTGGACCAATGCTTAAAGCCCCCAGATTAATCATGGAAAAGCAGCAGTCGCCAGATGGAGTTTTCCTACACAAGGGTGGCACGGTCACAGCTGGTCCTCAAAGCACCACTGCAAGTGAAGGACAAGGTTTCTCCAGCAGTATACCAGAGAAACAGCAGCTTATCATAAGCAGGCACCATTCACCTACTGAAAGGTGCCATGTGCTTCGAAATCAAGTCTCACATGTGTTCCCAGATAGCACCAATGCTTCTCAAAGGGCAGGGGTGTCTTTCTCATTTTCTAAAAAAGCCCCTTTGAAGCTTGAGTCCTCAGCATCAGTCTTTAGTGAGAACTCTGAAGAAGGAAATGATTGTAGTGAATCTCCCAACCATAAAACAAAGCAAGCTCTTGAGGGCTGTCGTTCTGGCACACTTTTGGAAGAGGATATAAAAACAGGCCTGGACAAAGGGCCATCTATTCCACAAGACCAAATGGATAACGGTGCACCAAGTCATGGAGCTGTGAAACTTAAAATGCTAAAAGAAAATGATAAAAGTAGCGATAGAGTAATAGAAGAAAAGGTCAGTGTTCATCCTTCATTTTCCAAAATCAAAATACAGCTTTCAAATTTGGATTTTTCAGGTTCACTTAGAGAAACAGATCAAGAGAGTAAACTGAATGAGTCTGAGCAATTGTTGGAAACTCTCATTTCACCTTCATGCCAAGCTAACAGTTTTTGTATACAGCCAAACACCTCCAAGCACAGCAATGCCCAACTGTCTGACCAGTTACCTGAGCTCCCACAACAGCAGCCAGTGCCTGAGCTCACATTTTCAAGCAACGTTAATGACAGTCCTGGGGTGGTAAAGAGGGAAAGATCTTTGGAGGTTTCAGAAACCACAAATGGAAATACAGAATTGCATTCTAGAGAGACTGTGGTTAAAGAGGCTAAGCCCCAGGAATTGCCTTTTCTCCATGTAGTGAGCAAAGATGGCAGCACTGCTCTGCAGTGGCCCACAGAATTACTTTTGTTTACAAAAACTGAGCCCTGTATTTCATACGGCTGTAATCCATTGTATTTTGACTTCAGACTCTCTTTAAATCACAGAGATGGTAAACAGCATGAAACAAACAAAGAAGGCTGTAAAGAGTACTCTATAAATAAGACTGCAGATGAAAATGAAGCCTCAGGTTTAATAAAACATAAGCAAATGTCAAATGAACAAGATAATCAGTTGTTGAAACCAAAGAAGATGAAAGGTTCCCTAAATCCAAGAAAGGCCAAGCAAAAAGCTGAGTCAGACATAGGGAAAGAAATAAACAAAAATGGTGAAAAGTATATTTCAGATTATTTGAATGAAAATATACCCAAAGTGCCTGCTTACCTTGATGTCTCACAAAAGGATTATATGACAGAAAAAGGTCTTCATACAACACCACAGAAAAGATCTTTAAAGCATCATTTCCATAGCTGTGAAAGAAAAAAACAGAGCATTAGAAATGAAAGCATTTCCTTTTCTGCTTTTATGTCTAGGATTAGAAAGACTAAAGCTGCAAAATGTCATTTAATTTATTCTGAAGAAAATCACGAAAACCAAAATGACTGCAGATCCATTCAAGATGTGGCCAGCTGCAGCAGTGACATAAGTGACAGTGGAAAAGATTCTAGTGGAAGTTTCCTTAGTTATAAATCTGGTTCGAACAGCAGGTATTCAGAAAATGAAGAAAGTGGAAGTTTTACAAGATGCTGGAGATTTCCATCTCCTCAAAAGTCCTCCTCTGACAGACATTCCAACTATTCTGACACTTCGGTTAGCAGTACAAGTACTTATATGAGCAGTTCCTCTAGTCCCACATCAAATAATCACAGCAGAAATCATTTGTTTTTTTGTTGCAAAAGGAAAAGCAAGACATCTGAAAGGCACAAATGTAAACACAGAAAGCACAACTGTATTTTTACTTCTGATGATGCATATGATAATTATCTTTGCCATGTTAGAAGTCACAGAAGTAGAAATTGTACACAGAAGGGCACAATTAAATATCAAACATGTTCAAGACATAAAGTTTTACACCGCAGAGATAGATCTAAACACAGCAAATGTAGACACCAGCATTTTGGCAGAGTGCACAGTAGAAGCAGAAGCTACAATGGCTCCAAAAGTTCTTCCACCACAGAATCAAGAAGCAGCAAGAGCTCATCTAGCAGCAGAATATCAAGAGGTAGTAGCGTAGGGTTCTTCCCAAAAGAGACTGATAACTGTGAGAATAAAACAAAAGAGGATGCAGAAAGAGATTCTAACACCAAAAGAGGAAATGATGGAATTACACATTATGAATTTCTGAATGTAAACAGCCAGACAAAAAACTTTGATACCCGCTCTTCTGAAACCTTGGAAAAAGACATATGTGGAAAAAGAAAGTCACTGACAGCCAAGTTATTGTTGGAAAGAGTGCAGTCCAAGAAAACCCAAGAACAAATGCGTGATTCGGAGAGATTTTCAAACATTTCTGGTATGGAATTAAAGGATCTTTCACGAAGTCACTTTGCAGTTCAGTTTTCATCATCAGTAGGTGACACAGCAATGTTACCTTTGCCAGAGAAACTGCTAAGCACAGGTAAAAATGACATAGGTCAAAATGAAAGTCCATTGGAATGCAGTGTGAAAAGAAACAAATCTGAAGCTTCAGAAATAACCAATGTTGCTTGTTCAATGGGGACTGATTATGATCATTGTCTTTTTAAAGACATCATTCAAATAGGAACGGGCTATCAGAGCCCGAGCGTAAAAAGGAGCACAGCAATAAAGGAAAAATCCAATCTCTTCGTTAATGAAGTACAACCCTTTATACAAAGCTGTGACCCAGTACCAAATGATTTCCCTGGTGCTTTTTCCTCTAAAAGATATTCTGTTGTTGCTAATTCAACAGAGACCAAAGAAGAACTACATGATGTAAACATGGACTCTAACCAGGCAGAAGGCAGTTCAGACTCTCTTTGTGATAATGCTATGCAGAACTACAATGACACAGTAAATGAACTGGAAGTGTACACTAAATCCATCTCCCCTCCTTTCACACAGCAGCCTATAACATTCTCACCAGAAGAAGTAGACAAATACAGGTTGCTACAGCTGCAAGCCCAGCAGCATATGCAGAAACAACTTCTGTCAAAACACCTGAAAGTTTTGCCTGCCCCAGGACCAGCTGCCTTCTCTGCAACACCAGCAGTTCCCACCATCCCTGTTCAGCAGCATGCTACTGTCACCACCATCCACCATACACTGTTGCAACGTTTTGCTGTTTCAGCATCTGTACATCCCCATGGTGGCCATCTCTCCCTGGCACACCTCCATCCCCTCTCTCAGGCACATTTCACCCCTATATCACTTTCTCCATTAGCACCAGCCCTCATTCCTGCCCACCCTGCTCTGCTGGCAGGACAGCCATTGCACTTGGTCTCCACCACCCCTACTCACCCTTCCCCACTGAACTTCCCCATACTGCCACATGCTGCTTACATCCCAGCCTTATTTACACCACACATGAATGCAGCTGCACCTCCTGCTATACACCCAAATCCCATTGTTCATCCGTTATTCCAAGGTCAAGATCCCCATCATCATTCTTGCTCTAGCCAGACCCAACATTTACCTACAATAAAAGAAATTTTTGGTGTTTCTAGTTATTTAAACTAGCCCAAACAATTGCACCATGGCTCCAGAAACAAATTTAAAGAAAAAAGATATCCAGTGTTCAATCATGTATCTGAGGGGAAATCTACTGTTTTACTGTACACAATGGCAAATATTTTAAAGTACAAGTGTTTTCTGACTGCATATGAATGTTGATTTGTTTCTCATATCACAGTATAAAAGCAGTTATAAACCTTTCCTGATACCATCTCAAGAAATACAGGGTCCAGCTAATGTCATTCTGCAGAAAGTTTAGAAAGAATACACTGAAGTGAAGCCTGTGAGTGTCAGTAGGACCACATCAACCAGGCAGAACGGGACAAAGAACATCAACAATGACAGGTGATTTTCAAGTAATACAATTTAAGGTAGTACAATCTTGACACATCTCAAAGGCTTGCTTTTATGAACATGTAAACGGAATGTTGTAATGCTTGATCTGTTTAAGGCCTTTCAGAATGAGCCAAAAAAATAGAACTTGGGACCCCGTGTACCTGGTTCTCTTTCTCAGCCATAATTTGGAGATTCTCATAATGGCAGGTGATGAGTTAACATTGGAGGAACAGGGTCATCACAACATCTCAAAGTTACTTTAGTGATCTTATTGCTGGGATATGATACTTGGACTGTAGTCTGGCCACAAACACATAACAAAAATATTTCCTTAGTGTAGGGGGTTCTTTGCTGGCACAGACTGATAATTTTCTCCCTAGCCAGGCTTCCAAGAAGGCAGGAGAGGGAAAATGATGAAACCAAGTTCTCTGGCATTGCCTGCTGTGGCTGTTGCACAAGGTATGTCAGGTTTGGGAACAGCAGCCCAGAATTTCTATTCAGATAGTGTTGGCCTTGAACCTTGGACGTCACTAGCCCACAAGGTAATTCTTTCTTGCCAACGAAGCACTGACGTGCTGGAGAGAGTCTTGCCCAAAGTCCACGTAAATATATTTCACCCCTTTCACAGATAACATTATCTGGTTTTACAAAATCACAATGAAATTCATAAAAATACAGAAGTAAAATTTTGAGCAGAAACTGGTTTTCCAGGTCAAGTCTCATGAACAAGCATGTCACAGTTCTCATAAGTACAAGGTATACTGAATCTAAGCAAACATGACAAGTTTCTAGCATGGCTTCCCAAATTTTGAATTTGCAAACTGAAGTCTTGCTTGCATCTAACCTTCAGGGTAATGCGTAGTTGAAATCTCTAGAAATAAGTGTGTTTCTGGAAATAGGTGAGGGCTTCAGCATCTCTTTGAATGGCATACTTTGGATATTTTTATAATGTTACTAACAAAACATGGGATATTTAGCAAGAAATTAAGATCATAATTGTGGCTAGACTATGGACCTGCCTCCCAATATAATTGGACATTGAAGTGTCTGACAGACAATACCTGTTTATTTGGATTTGAAACATCTGAAATAATTTCAATTCATTTGCAATGATGTAATGAACAATTACTAATATATTTCAGAATTGATATAAACCACATTGTAAATGTTTGGAGGATTTTATTCCATTATATTCAGCTATCTGAAGAAGCTGAGAATTGCAATTAGGCTCAGTATTTAAAATACAACTTAGGACCAATTTTCTGACTTAGTTTTAATCAAACTAAATTGATCCATTGCAGTAAAATAGAAGTGTTTTAATTTCTAAAAGCAGCTGCTTCAGCATAAACTGGTATTATGCCAAATTTTTTGAATGTGTTTACAAATTGCAATAGCTTGCTTTGTAGTTGATTTTCAAAGTCAAAGTTTCTTTGGTTGCTTAACATTTTAGCCATCAAAGAAAAAATGTTCGAAAAAAAATCTGGAGACTAAATAGAAGCAAAATATTTTGTAATGAAAAATAGGCTGGTGAAACCAGATCCTATCAAATATCTTTTGGTTGCATTCCCAGCTGATTTATTCATTTAATTAACAAAATTGGTTCATGATAATTTGGAGTTACTTATCTTTATGGTTTAATTTTTCTTATTTTAATCGTAGGGATTTTTTTAAATTTGAAATTATTGTTTCATAATTAAGAAAGTCAGATATGTGTTGTTTTGTTTTGTTTTGTTTTAACATAAAAAATACATATCTCCACGGTTTTAAAATTCTACTTTTTATTTTTTGCTGAAAATCTGAATTTACATATTATTTACATACTTTTGAAATCTGTTTTCTGTTAATCAAATATTGCTCACTGAATACAACTTATCAGCTCTGAAAATTAGTACTCAGTATGAATTCATTCATCTCAGAGTGAATTCATACTCTCAGAGGATCATTTGGAAAAAACAGTTATAATTCTGTAGAAACTGTAGAACACAGTCAACCTGTCTTCTAGAAAAAGCTGACTAAACTGCACAACCTCTACCACCAGTTCAGGGCTAATACCAACCTCAAAGATGCATTTCAAACCACAAAAAAAAATAAAAAAATAAATAAAAAAAAAAAATAAAAAGTCAATTTGCTGGCACAATTTCTCTCCCATTCAAGATAAACTGACATTTTTTATTGTCTGTACTAGTACGTTTGGATCATAAGTGGTTAACACTGAGAGGAAAAAAGTGATAAGGAAATCAGACTGTTCTCATATTTAATACATATTTTTCATTATTTTTTCTTGCAGATAAGATTACTATTGTAGAAATTCCTACAGCAGAAAAACTCATCAAATGAAACTTTACAACATCCTAATAAGTAGATCATTTATGGGAAGCATACACATTACCCTTAATGTATGCAAAATACAATGGGATTCTAGGACAGAACCAGATCATAGGATATCCACTGATCATTATGTATACCAGCAAGGATGATCTGGTAAGGCAAATGAATAGACAATAAAAATTGAATTTAATTCATGGAACAATAGGAATTAGGATTTTGATAGGTGTAGAAGGGAAAAAAAAAAAAAAAAAAGAGAGATTAAGTGACTGAAACAACTCGATATTAAAACAGCAGTCATTGACTATTAATGAATAGAATGTCCAATAGATTTCTTAGTACACAGAAGGGATTTTCTTGGAGAAATGTAATAAAATTATCAGCACAGCTGAGATTATGTATTTGCTCTACTTGCTGACATTTTATTTTTCATCAGTAATATTCTTTAAACATGCATCATGTTTATTATTAAAAGCGTAATTGAGCCTGATGGATGGAGCCATGATACAATTCTGATTTTAGTTATACTAACTTTTAAAAGAGTTACAGGATCCTTGTGGTAGAGATATATACACTCAAAGTTAAATAACTGTTTTAGCTTGATTGTATATTCTTCATCCATAATCCAAGAAAATAGGTCATCCATACTGTAAAATTCCAATAACTAATGTTTCTTGAGTTCCACAATGATGAAAGTTTTTTTTTTTATTATTATTATTATTTTTTCTTTTTTTCCCATAACTGAGACACTTCTGGAATACATTTAATATGTATATTTGTTGCTCAAATTTGCATTAAAATGTCATTTGACCAGATTGATTTTAAAAGTGTTAAGTTTATATTTAAAACTGGATAATACTCTGGCTAGTATAATATGTAAACTAGTAATTTTGTTTTGTATTCTCTGTATAAAGTGTTTTATATTATACAGTAGCTAAGTGAATTGCACTATTGTACATGCAATGCGGCTTTTTTTTTAGGTTATTCAAATAATTCCTGGGAATGTAGTTTAATGCAATAATATTTTTTTTTCCAATAAAATGGCTTACTGGTATAAAGAGTGTCAGTCATGTATTTTTAATGTAAAGCATACCAAAAGGCAGCAACATAATAAAATGCAGAATGATGCAAACATATTCTGTATTTTAATCTGCAAAACTGAAATGCATTTAATTTATCCCTGTGGCTATAATTCTGAAATTTCTTAGAATGTTTCCTAAAGATTTTAGTATGTGTTACAAAAGTCAGTTGTTTAAATTGAACTGAAAATAAATATTCCTTTAAAAAATGATTTTATCTATGTGTTTTTTTACAAGCACTTTTAATGGAACATCTCCCTGGATATTTTTATACACTAATCAGTTTAGAATTACACTCAAAACTCACTTGTCAGGTTCCCCACATAATGCATTTGAGTTATGATTCTTATTGCTTGTGTAGAAGGTCCTTTGGTAAAGAAGCTAACAGTAGGATCCCAGAAGCCACTATATTCTTTATTCAATTTTTAAACATTCTTAAAAACTTATCTTTGTTATGATAACTATCTTCTCTTTAGTCTATGATTTCCATTTTACCTTGTATTCTTCCAGTTTGTTTATTGTATATTTTTTCTTCTATCTTTCATTTATACTATAAGCTCTGTGATGGAAGAATTTCGGTCTTCTCATATAGTTACTAGCTTTGGAGCCCCCCAGCTGCTGTTGTTTTACTAGTAATAATTTTAAGACTCGTTATAGTCATCAGTAGATAGTTTCAGAAGTTTCATGTCTCCAGGTAAGTGTAAAGGTTGAGGTAGTGGAATAACATGAGTCTGCATGGGTATACATAATAGATAAAACTCTGTATTTTGATTGTTGTGTGGCAGATGTCATATTCCTTCAGGACTATTAGCATAGCTAGAAATAACTTAGCTAATATCTGGGACAAAATTAATCTGTGATGCAGTCCCACCTGATGACTCAGACATTCAATAAAATCTTGAAATCACAGCAAATCAACATTAACAGCATTAATTGTTACAATAGGTTTAGGTTTCCTGTTGAGATCTGATCTCATCTGCCTGTTGCTGAAAAAAAATAAATAAATAAATAAAATGTGATACTGCTTTTGAGTAGGATATGATATGTGAAGAAACAAAGTTATTCACACCTTCCTATTTGTGGTCAAGCTAGCTACTTTTCCCAAATGGCAATGAGCATGTTCTTTATCAAGTAAAGCTCATTTTATTCTGGAAATCTTACATACATAATCTGGGCAAGTAAATGTTGCCCTTTGTTAAACCTTGAATTCCTGATCAACTTAACAGTTTGAGCCTAACCTGTTTATGTGTATGTCTATACCATAATTCGTCTATTCAGGCCAAACCTACATTTGGGACAATTACTTCCTTTAAAATCAATAATTAATGTTTTCCAGAACTGAAATATATCTTATTACTCGATGGAAAGACTTCATGGAGAAAACATATATGCTTTTTATTTGACTTAATAAAGGAAAACTAAATAAAGCAGTATTTAGAGACTCTATTGTACTGGGTCTGGCTGAGATGGAGTCCCTACAGTGTTACAATTCACTGTTTAGTCCCATGATCAATTACATCAGCAGAGCTGTAGAAGGGAATGGGATTGAGATACAGTGGGAGAAGAAAGGAGAAGAACAGCACAAGAAGGGAGTCTGTAAAATTACTAGACCTATTTTCTTCATAGATGATGTTTGAATACCTGTGTGTCCATGCAATGTCAGCAAAATCATTCCTTCACTCTGGTGGGAAGTCTTTCACTTCAGTGATTAGCCTTATTATGTAAATACAGGCATCTTAATATAAACTCTATATAGACATAAAGAATCAGTGCAGCTCCTAACATTGCTCTTACTAGAAACTCAGTACAATGACACAAATAATGTGTGAGGGGATAACAGGGAATCTGCAAGTCATTGAACTGACTTGTTGAGACTGGGGAACACTGATGTGATGTGCTTGAAGGTTTCTCAGCCCCAGGGCTAAGAGGAATTAACTCATGAACATTTCAAGACAAATTCTCTCTCTGTCTGCAGCACCATCAGTCTCAGCCTTAACTCACCATTCAATTCATCTATACATGTGTAGGAATTTTACAATACTTCTCATTATCGTTCAATAAACACATTGTTTTCTTCACCAGAAAACACAGAACGTACATGTAAATAGCCAATTGCAGAAATTATAGGCAGAAATAAATCTACAATTATGGTAATGAGTATTTATTCTAAAGATCTACTGATTAAAAGTGTTTTGCGAATCCGTTTAAAAGTGCTTTTGACTGAGAAGTCACAAAGTAGATACATGACTGTCTTAGAGGAAGAATCTGGAAAAATTCATTTTTATAACCTATCCATGAAGCCCTCAAAATAACAATAAGGACAACAAGCTAGATAGACTTTCACAAAGCAATGTAAGCAGTTCTGTTGTGTCTACTTAAGTGCACATCTAAAACTTATAGTGCACACAAAAATCAATATTTCATTCTTATGAACCGATAAACTTTTTAGATGAAATAAATTTGCCATTTGCAAATCAATAAATTAAATATATTTATCAACTTTATATATAACAGTTCAGTGCACTCCAAGCAGTTTTTGTTGTGCAAATCAACAACATTAATAAATAAATCACTGTGAATGAAATGAACCAGTTAGTCTCAGACAGCTGTAAACTATTGCGATATAAAGCAATGTATGTACAAAAATTGTTGAATTATATTTTACTTTCTTGGTTTTGCAAATAATTTATGGAGCAACTATGTTCTGCAAAACCCTAGTGAGAAATTCTACAGAATTTAATAGAAATAATTATGTGTATGCATGTTTGTGGGGTGAGGGTGTGTCTTCTTAAGGAACTACAACTGCGTTTAATAGAAACTTCTACCCCGACAAAGAATTCCACATGTAAATCAGAAAAGGGAGGATGTACATGTAGGAAATCATTCCACTTTTGTTTTGTTTTGTTTTGTTACCGTAGTAGTAGAAATTCTTTGCTTTCAATCGTACCAGATCATATAAAATCTCTTTGATGCTAACATAAAAGTTCCCTTCTTTTCCTGTCCCTCACATTTACCGAGTGTCAGTTTCTGAGGAAATGCTTATCTGTGAACTGTCTACATTACTATGAAGTGGGAAGTCCTACCTTCATCAGAGAAGCTGAAAATACTAGAAATGTTTGAGCTGAGGTGCATGACCACAGGTATGCAAAACTCAAAGAGAAAGCAAAAAAAAAAAAAAAAAAAAAAAAAAAAAAAAAAAAAAACACAGTACACATTGAGCTACAGTTTATGAAGGATGGGATTGTCTTCTCTTCCATGCTATAAAGAAACCTGTGCATACATGCTAACACAGCTATTAAAGAATCAAGTCTTGCTTTTTTCACTGGGCATATGCAACTATTGGCTATAACACGTTTCATAAAGCAATACAGTATTGACACAAGACTGTCTGGGAAGCGATCCTTTTTGAAATGCTCCATTTTAAGTCCTGTTCCATTTTCAAGTGAGTTTGCTTTCTGCAGGACTGGAGCAGCTATGGGATTAAAGGTAGAGATGCAGCTAGTGTTCATAAGCTTACATGTTCATAAGGTTAATTCAGGTTCCAAATAAAAACAGCTGGATCTAGGGATGGATGTCCAAGTTTGAAAAACTTAAGCATTTTAAGAGAACATTTAACTCTAAATATTGTTAAAGTTGCTAGTTCTCAGCTGGGACAAGTTTCCTGCTCACACAGAAGGCCTGGATTTTTTATCTTATCCATAGCATGCAACCAAGACCTGCAGTACAGAGGAGAGATTTCAGGGTTCACTTATATCTCTCTTCCTGAGACATTTTAGAAATCGATTGTGAAAAAAATTGACAATTAAATGAGATGACCTTTGGCCTTCTTTTTAGTTTACTAGTGATTTCTTGAAAGGTTTTTGTGACTTAAAATGCTTAATTGTTTTACTAATATCATCTGTAATTATAGCACTGATATCTACTGCTGACATATTACAGGTTTAATCCTTAGCAAAGAGCTTTCACCCTATGAGTCTCTCTCTCTTGGTTCTGTTCTATAACTGTATTTTTTCAAATGCTGAATTCCCTAGTTTTATTTTTCTTAAATAATGTGTTAGATAAGCAGTTCTTATGTGATTATTACAGGAAATTATATGGGTTAGGGTGAAGTATAATAATGAATCTTATTAGAGGCTATCAGAGCTTATGATTTGGAAATAATTTTATCATTCATCTCAGTGTTGCTGGCCCCCACTAGCTTTTCACAAGGGAGGCTCTCCAATGCTGTGGGCCAGTGGGGGTGCTGAAATGGAAAAGCAGAAGGAAGCAAATGAGCACAAGGGCTGTCTGTGAATGATAAAGGTAAAACAGAAGACACATGCAAAGCCTGAAGAGCAGTATTGAATTTGTTTGACAAAGAGTAGGCTGATTCCAGAGAGTGCAGAAAGCACCGAGGAAAGTTATTTTATAACTTTCTGAATTACTTTATAACTGTACTGGGTCTGGCTGGAATGTTAACTTTCCCGGCAGCAGCCCATACAGTGCCGTACTCTGTACTTGTAGCTGGAACAGCAGTGTTATCACACCAGTGTTGTGTCTACTGCTGAGCAGCAGTGGCACAGCATTGGGCCTTTCTCTAACCCTCCTAGGGGGTGGGCAAAAAGTGAGGAGAGAAACATCACTAGGGCAGCTGACCTAAACCAATCAAAGGGATATTCCATACCATGTGGTGTCACACTCAGCAATAAAAGGTGGAAACAGGAAGAAGAGGGGAGGGGTGGGCTCTCGTTGAGAAGACGTCAGTCCTCCTCTCGAACACCGGCTGCGTGAATTGAGGCCTTGCTTCAAGGACGTGGTCAATCATTGCTCATTTGTGGGAAGTAGAGAGTAATTTCTTTCCTCTGCACTTCCATATAGCTTTCATTTATTTTGTTTGTTTGTTTTCCTCCCTTTTTCCCCTTTCCCTTTTATTTCCCCTTAGTTAAATTGTTTAGTTCATGGTAGTCTTTATTTAATTATTATAATTATTTCCCTTTAATTAAATTATCCTTATCTCAACCCGTGAGTTGTTCTTTGCTTTACTTCTCCCCCTCCTCATCTAAAGGAGGGGGAGTGAGAGAGCAGTTGTGGGGTTTAGCTGCCCAGCACGGTAAAACCACCACAATAACTTTTTGAATTACTGACATCAATAAAATTAAGATAAAATCTGGTAAGTTTATTATTATTTTTTTTTTTATTTTTATTTATTCCTGGTAGGCTGTAACATTTTCCAAAATTATACATTTTTTTCCACATCTGCTCCCAGTCAAGTCTGGAGACAAGCAGGGCAAGATAATAATAATAAAAAAGTAATGAATAACTGTACAAATGTTTCAAAAAATACACAAAAAATATGTTTAGCTTTTCAGTGAACATTAGGCCAGTTCTTACTCTGACTGATGTCATCCACATATTCCTACACTAGGGATATTTGAAACAGCAGGTTATAGGCTAATTTTGAGCAAGTATAAGCAAAAAGCGTAAGACACTTTCACCTGGTGAACCTGTTTCATTTGCATTTAAGAACAGGGAAACTGAGTTACAGTCCCATTTGAAGCTCAATAAATTTGTATTCTTAGTGAAATGGTAGTCTAAATGATTAGTTAAAAATCTGTTGAGTGGAAAAAATGGTCATATTAAGAAATTCCCAGACTGAAAATTCTGTTGGGTTTTCATCAGTATTTTTTCTACAGAGAGGTAACTTTAATATTTTTTTTTTCTATTGAAATAGCCAAGGAATGAAAAACTGCAAAGGATAATTTAGAAAATTAGCATTCAGCATATTTGATAATGTTTGATATATCTGCCCTAAGAAACTGGAGTGGCAGCTTTCAGAAAGGACCAATACGGTTCTTCTTAGCAGAGTAAGTTGACCCAAGACAGAGGAATGTCTTTGCCAGAACACTGACATCTGGGTATAGTTATGAGGAATGAACTAGCAAATTTCCCAGAGAAGAACATTTTGGTGTAGCTGAGGCAGCAGTCTCACAGGAAAAAACATCATTTTCTGTACTGTGTTGAACCGAATGCCCATAGAAGATGATATAGGGAACACACTGCAGAGCATCAGTAAACAATTTCCTAGCTACAAGTCTAGATACTTTCTCCATATAACTACTGGAAAGACCACTGTTGAAATCTCTGGACACACGGATATGCCTGGTGGTATGGCATTTCCAGGCAATACAGACTGCTTGTGACTCAAAAACTGCAAATATTTGCAGGGGAAGAAAAATAAAATAAATAAATAGAAGAAAAAGAAATAAATAAAAAAGTCAAGCTACAATGAATTGTAAATTGAAAATGTAAAAAATACCCTAAACATTCTCAGCATGTCTCAGTACTACAAATATATATTAATATATGCCTAAAAAATCCTTCTAGAACTGTAAAATACATAAATACTTTAATCATGCTGTAAAATTCCTATTACCCATGCAACACAAATCCTTTCTATCTGCACAGTTGGAGCACTGTGATCATGGCAAACCTTGTAACATGAACGTTGAAAGCAACAGAATATCTTCTCCTGTTGCTAATTCAATAAATACTTGGATTAAAAATGTTCTGATCTTTTCTTTCTAAGGTCACTCATCTACAGTGGAAAGCAGAGAAAAGCATCAGACTAATGCCAACAGTATATTTTCAAAGTACAGCCAAGAGATTTAGCCACTTAATTTCCATTATAGGCAATACAGGTGTTCAGGTTAGAATACATGGTTTAACATGTAACTTCATTTTTTTTTTTTTTTATAAAGTGTTCTCATGGATTTCTCAGGAAATTGGCTTTAGAAATTCTTAGATAGAGACGTGATCAGACATGTTCTGTGAAAGTCTCCTTGGCAGCCCGGAAAACTTAAAACATTGCATGAAACACATCCCAGTCTTTCCCCATCCCTAGCTGTCAGCTCCTGTTAGAAAAGTATTTTAACTCGTCCTTGCAATTTCTACGACCTTCGCAAATTCCAGAGTTAATTCATCATGTAACTCAGTGGGAGCTGAACAGTTTTCAGGACTAGGAAACTTACTGTGTACTCAGTAGTTATTTATGGAGAATTTAACATTGAGTCAAATGCTGGCTTGAGAGTGATGGGCTCTAGAAGCTCAGTGATGCATTGCAGAAGACCTGTGACACTCTGCATGGGCTGAAATACACAGTTGCCTAAAAACTGCCCCAGTATTAGGATCTTCTTTCTTCTCTTTTTATAACCCAGTGCTTAGGGCTTTCCAAACTAGAAGCCAAGGTGCAGTTTCACCTCCAGTATGTGTGATAAATATGCCCGAGTGCATTAACAGATCTGCCAATGAAAGTTCTCTGCATTATGGAAATAACACAAGATCAACTCATTGTATACAGCATGAAAGACTCCTCTCATGTGAATGGGATCACATAAAATGGATAGGCTGTGTTGCCTACACATCGAAGAGGGACAGAGATGCACCCTTACAGCAGGCTCACCTCGCCTTCCTCAGGATCACTGGAGTCACCCTTGCTAAGTAAGTGTTTTCCTCTCAACACTCAGCGCAGGATGCATCCACACAGAAGCTCAGGCTATGTGCATACAACTTAGTATTCAAAATAGATCATCAACATAAGGTACATTTTGTTATGTGTTGGCCATCTGGAACTTTTTGAAAGTCAAAACGGAAGCCACTATAGCTTTGTCGCTTCATGCTAAGTAAGGTACTGCTCCTGCTTAAGGAGCAGAAGAACAAGATGGAAATTATAGAAAATCTTTATTTTCATTAATTTATAAGGAGTTGCCAATTAAATACCTGCCATGACTGAATTCAAAAGAGTACAGACATTTCAAATATAGGTAGGTTTATCTGCAGCACATTATGAGATTTAAATATAATTATTTGCTGAAATGTACTTGGTGAATAATAAATACATGGTGACAAGCATATTTTTAAGCAGCTCATGAGCAATTTATGAAATGAATTGAAAAAGGCTAAATTTAAACACAGTATTTACTTCACATTATTTTCTCAGTTCATATGGTAATTGAATTAAGTTCTTATATACGTTTGCACACAGTACCAAAATATAAACCAGATTCATTTGTTGCATTTCATTTTTCCATTGTATTTTCTCCCCATGCAGATAGAGATACTTTCCTCATCATCAGATTGTTTGGCTTTAATTTGCTCTTAGCTGGTATTAAACAGTAAGTCATTAGTATTCTGTATGTCACATAAACATTCAATAGCGTCTGTTTTTAGTGAACTTCAGCAGCTGGAAATGAATGAAAGAAGCAGCAATGAAACTTTTCTTAAGGTTTTGCCAAAGAAATATGTGGGACTATCCTTGAGGCAAGTCCAAAAAAGATCTGTAGTAACAATTACAGATAAAACACTAAGCACAGAAAGAAAATGGCAGAACAAAATAATAGAGCCTTCAACAAGATTTTTTTTTCTGATAAAAAACAATTACTACAGAAAATTATATTATTCATATCAGTCTTTACTCTCTGACAAACCTCTAAAACAACTGCTACAAACCCTGAGCAAATGACATGCCAAAACTCTGTGAATGAATGTTATAGTCTCAAACAGGCCTAACATGATATATCATGATCTTCTCCAATGAATCATCAATTCATAAGGAATATATGGTCAAAACAACACTGCAAAGGACATTTCTCAGCCCAGCTCTCTGCTCTTGTGGATATATTGCAGACCTCGAGGAATAAAAGGCAATACAGACCTTAGCCAAGAAGTCTCACACCCTTCACTGGGGAACAGATGGTACTGGAAAATGTAATGGCAGAGGCAGCACCCAGGGAAGGTAGGAGTCCTGGGAGTAAGCTCACCCTGCAGTAAGGTAAGCCAGGGAAAGCAGCCAGGCTGGGTCCAACAAGAAGAATGCACTAAGAGGGAAAGCTGTGCTGGTCCCCTCGTGTGGGAAAAGGCTTTAAGGCTGAGCCTGGCTTGTCAGTGAGAAACAGCATGGAGTTCTCTAAGCACTCTATGAAAGAAAATTGCTGTTCAAAAGACAGAAAGCTCAGTTTAACCCTCTTTAGTTCATGTGAGTTGCCATGCTTAAATGACCTTGAAGACACAATCTAAGGGAAGGACAGCCCTCACATCCACATAAATTTCCTTTGGTGGAGGATGTGTGCAATCAGGGCTGCTTTCCATATCTGTGCTTTATGGGAGATGCTTTCCCTTTTCAACACAGACTCTGCTCCATGGGTACATTCAAACCCATGAGATAATTTGACCTGAAAATGTTGCTTTAAGAGCTAAATAACTACAGATTTTACCTTTAAATTGTGACATTTGTGTATGTGAAAAGCCATTTAAGCAACGTAAAGAGCTGATCACACTGGATGGTATGAATGCCAAAAGGCCTTTCATACAACAGGGGGAAGATCGGAACGCTTCTCTTGGAAGAACAGATAGAGTAGCTGGATATGGCATTTAGCTATGGATATCTTCAAAACATAAACCATCAAGCTGTTACAGTTAGTGCCTGAAGATTAAAATTTCTCAGGTAGTTCCCAACAGGACCTAACAATTCATTGCAATGTGCTCAGAGCATATATTACACCACATGAGCTGGCTATATCTCTCCAAATAGGCACTTAAACTTCTGGAGAAATGACAAAGGAAGTGCATTCATTGTATGCAGAATTGTTCTTTCCTTTTGTAGTCTTTAAAACAATTGCTTGACAGTCCTGTGCCATTAGTTCTAGCTTGTAGCCTCCCAATTCCAAGCAATAAATTCAGGGATTATACTACCAGTCTGGGTCTGCCAAAGATCTCAGAGTAGTGATATTTTGAAGAAAATAACCTGAAGTCCTGTGTTTTGAAATAGGTAAGAAGGATCATTTCCAGACCTGTAATGCAAAGGCATGTAGATGAGATGATGAGCTCTAAAACGAGGTTCAAGCCATAGCTGTGCAAGAGAGTTCATGCAATTTCCATGAAATTTTTACAATTACACTTGTGAGCCTGGAGAACATAAACACTGGTTTCATTGTTCACCATATATGTAAATATATCTGTGCAGCAGCTGAAGCAAGTTTCTGCCCTCACACTGATTTCATATTTTGAGTGATTTGATCACAAATCACAAATATAAAGAATGCAATATGGGTTTTCTGGTTCTCAGTGATGTGTCTTCAAATTAATTATTGTTTTGGATGTCACACATCAGAGAGGCTTTAACATTTTAGGCATATTATGGATGCTTTTTTCAAACATGATGGGGAGAACTTAAATACTCCAGCATGTAAGGGCTGTATAGATCTTGGAAAGGTCCAGGCTCTTATGCTATCCAATAGTTTTCATGCTAGCAGCTTGGTCTGCTTTGCTGCCACTATAGGTGTGCAGAACAGATTTGCTCACAATCTAGTAATGCTTGAAATCAAAGATCTCAAGCATTCTGTAACTTTAGCTAAGATCTGTTCTTACAGTATTGATTCATTTTAATCAGCTGAGATCTCTGCTTTCCTTGCTGAGTCCCTCAGGAGATTATCCCTTACACCTGACTAATCATTAACATAGACATCCTCTAGTGTGATCTCTCTCTCCCCAGTGTAAGTTGCCACAGTGCAAAAGTATACAGCATTTTAGATCTATGTAAAATGCCAGCTTTTCTCACATTGAGGCCCTCAGGGTTTTTAAAATCAAGTTCCTGCTGCTAGAAATAGGATGCTGCAATTGAATCTTTTACTTTTTTGTTTTGTTTTGTTTCAGTATACATTTGATGACATCTAATTTATACATACTGTAAATATAAAATTTGCATTATGCTACTTGATCATATGCAGCCTTTGGTTAGCTCCTTTCCTTCTGCTAATCTCCACATATTTCAGTGAACTTCTGCATTGATTCACACCTCACTGTGAGTTGTACATCAGACTGATGCACATATCTAATATATTTGTGGGTAAGTATAAACATACACTTTTCTACAATGTCAACGATAAATTAGATGATGTGTTAGAGTTTAAATAATGCTGGTTTACATAAATTGCTGGATGAACAGAGTGTTTTCCATTGCTTTTTGTTTCACTTTCAGTCTCAATTAAATACAGATTAATCATGTTCATGCATATTATGTGAGGGATAACAAATGTCTAATGTGTTTTAAACTGTGTTCAAGGGTATTTGTGCTAAAAATAGCAGTACAGATTGGCAGGAAATAAGTCACTGACCTAGTACTATCGTATTGGAGAATTGAAAGAATACTTTAATGTCCATTGATGTTAAACAGTACGTACAAGGTACTCTAGAATTAAGAAACCTCTTTTAAAAAGAGGAAAGCAAGCTTAAGTTATTAAATTCTCAGAAGAATGTTTTTCTACTGAGAAAACATTTCTACTGAAATGTTGTTTTTTTTTCTACCACTAGGCGATCATTAGAGGGATTTGACTATATACAGAAACTTTGAGTGAACTCTGAGCTTGCTGCATAAAGCAGAGCAAAGAATCTTCCTTATATTCTGCAAAATAATGGAAAATTAGGTGACACAAGGAGTGATGTCCGGATGACACTTCTGAATTTCTTAGTTTCAGATGTTACAACATGAAATGAAATTTCACCTAAGGCATCTAAACTATTTTTTTTTTCAACATTTACAAATGCACTGAAAGTTAGAATTAAAGATCTATGATTTTTTAAGGAAGCAAATCCATCCAAAGAATGGCCAACAGATTATTTCCAGAAGTGTTCAAAAGATCCCACTCTTCTGCATATCTTCTCAAAAACATCACAAATATATTTCATTTCTTGATCAAAAAATTTATAACTGTCCATGACCATCTGAAAATCTTTATTTAGTTCACTTGAGGTCATGGCCAAACCTTGAGTTTTTCTAATTTCCAGCAGATATCTGCTTCAGCAGAAACCTTACTGCTCAGTACACCAAACAAAGATATGATGAAGAGTAGTTTTCAGAATTCAGCCATCTGAAACATGGATTCCTGAAATATGAAAATCAATGAAGTAAAGACTATGAACCTGCAGTTTCTGCACACTGCCAGTTAGAAACTGTACTAAGACCCCATAACAGTAAAAAGTAGGTTCTCTTATAGAAAAGGTTCCTCACCCGAAGAGATATTTATTGTCTTCCCTTCCAGCTTTAAAAACTGATGTTTTTAAACATCATTTTCCTAACCTCTGTAGCTCTCTTTCCTATTTTAAACTCTGAACCTTGTCTTCCTTATTATTTCTGATTCTATTACTCTATTACACTTAGCTATCTCTTTTCATTCCCTTAACTTTTCCACCAAAATAGCACAACACTTGAAACAAGGCCTCTCAAGGATTGAACCGTCTTCTCTGGAGAGGTCTTCATGGCTGTAGGAACTGAATGAGCAGGTATTGCACAAGCAGTAACACGTATAGGCAAGAAGATCCCTGGCATGGTGGTAGCAAGACCATAGGAACCCATCTGGAGCTCTGGTGTTTGGATACTCAGTAGTCCCGTTAAATTTCTTGCAACAGCTAAACCAGACATAGTGCAGTGCAAACCCGTGCTTTTCTCATCACTGGAGTCATGACTTGATAGATAAGAATTTATCTTATATTTCATTCTACATTTAGTTTATTTTGAAGTCTTCTACCACCTCCTGGAAAAATAAATAAATAAATAAATCATTGTGTATATCCCTTAAAATAAAAAGATGCTAAGAGGGAGAAAATGAAAATACTTTACTTTACAAAAAAAAAGAGAGTAATAAAAATATTTTTCTGCTGCTGCAATTTCTTTCCCAACAATGGCATATTGAATGAAATTATGTCTTATTTCTGTTTCCTTATTTAGCTTGTAGTAGAGTGCATTGAGCTGTTTTATGTCACAGTAGAGTGTGCTGCACCTGTAGGATGGCACCACATAACATGATTCAAGGTGGCATTTTTACCTAAGTTCACTGTTAGTGTTTCAGACAGGAATGCAGTAATTACGGAATATTTAAGCTTTACGCATAAGTGGTGCAGTACTGAAAATAGTGAGAAAAAGAGTAGTGAGAAAAGCAGAGAGGAACAAGCTCCTTTAGACACTGTTTATTCATTTTTTGTTTGTTTGCTTGTTTTGAATTTGGATGGTCAGTTTGACAGCTTTCTTTATATTGGTATTTGTATAGTTTTCCAGTTTCCTATAAAATAGCTTTATACAGCACAGGATGCCACAGAGAGAATCCACAGAATTTTGGCCAAAGCTGCAAGACTTTCCAATACTTTACCATGATACACAAGCCAGAACTACTTGGATAGACAATGGCAGCACAGTCCCTAAAATACCTCTGTGTATACTGCAGGAACTTGGAAATGCTATTTCCTCATTTTCAAAACAGTACTTTCTTAATTTTGGACAGGTAGTTTAAGAACTGACTTTATAACTACTCTAAACCAGTGAACATTTGCAGTAGAAGCTCCTGGGTGGCACCTCTATGCAAGCATGAAAGCTGGACCAAGTGTCTAACCCTTCTAACTTCTCACTTCTTGAACTTTGTGCAAGTGTGCAAAAGCTAGCCTTTGGGCACAGAAATCTTCTACTGATACTTCTATAGTTCCCTTCTGGTCTGCTTTGTGACCCATAACTTTGTTACCCATAATTGGAGGGAAATCTGGAAGACTGCTAAGAATCTGCCTACCGTGTAGGCAAAGAATAGCATGGATGACCATGGTGGATATTATGATATGCGTTTCAATTTTGATAGAATAGGGAAGTACACATGGTTTAAGAAGACTGATCTTAGCTGACAGTGGAGGCATTATCTGGAGGTCTTGCTGAATGAAGCATCATGGCACATGCTGTTCTGTTGGTTTCTGTCCAAGAAGCATAAAGGAGTAGAGCAACTTTCTGAGTTCTGTCAAGCTTCTGAACAGTTCTGTAGTGGCTGTTCAGGGCCTGAGGCATAGACTGAGGCTGTCGAGAGCCTAACTATAAACATACTGCCAAATAAACCAATGGACCTGTACCTGAGATGGTGTTAGCTCATATTATTTTCTAGAGGAAAATTGAGTTTTGTGGACATTTTTTTTCTTAACATTCAATTTTTTCCAAATTCTTATTTTCTAACAGACTGAATATGCCTGGAACAATGTAAAAACAATATTACATGTCAGGGAGGAAAACAAAATTCCCTATCCATTTAGTTTTTTCCCTTTATATGGATAACCAACTTATTAAAAACAACCATGCAGACAGTTGTTAGTTCTGTGTAACAAAACCCCTTTCCTTCCATTAAATAAGCTACATAATTACTAACACACTTCTTACATATACTTATAAACTCTATAATACTTAAAATCTGTAAGTATAATAGAAATAAAACTACAAAATGTACTGTCATACTAAAAAAAAAAAAAAAAAAAAAAAAAAAGTTACTATTTCTGCTGTATACCACAAAGAGAATCAGGAGAATCATTCCTAATTTGCCATTTAGCTATAGAGGTATGAAGTCTCTTTTTTAATGAGGCAAATATTTGTTATTACTAAACATTTTCTGTTTTCCAATACTAAGAAATACAAGCAGTTGTTTACACATAGCCAGAATGACACAGGATGTGCTTTTAGAACAATTGTTTTTTTTTTGAAGAATCTATGGAAGTTAAGAGGGTGACTGAAAAAAAATGTAAGGACAATGGGAAATCCCAAATCACTTTTTATCTAATTAATTCAAGTGAGAAAGAATCACTTTGGAGAAAGACTTCTGGAAATAAAACTATATTTATGCTCTTGAGACAAAGTACACAGCCAAGGTGGAGGTCAAAAATGGGATCAATAAAATCTATCACAACTTAGAAGTATCCAAAATATTTATTCTTGATTTTGTGACAGTATTTATTCTTCACAGATATTCTTTGCTCTCAAGAAGGAACATAGATATGTTGAAAGCTGTGTAAATAACTACACTGCAAAGAAGCGATGACCATCATGATGAATATATCTGAATGGTACAAATTAGTGTAACACAAGGCCAATAACATAGTAATCCTTTACAGCTTTTTATATATTAAAAGAAAATAGAATGAAGTTTGCAAATCATTGTAATACTGATTATTTTCTTGCTATTTGATGCTTTATTCAACATTGAAAATATTCATAGTATTCTGATGATCATCTTTCAGCTAAAGTGTTAGTAGCCTATTAAAATAGACAGAAATAAATAGCTCCATGATATGTAGACTATCTCTTGAATTTCTCTATTACTTCACTACTTTTCATTGACTCCTTCATTACTTTTTGGCTGTTAGAAAGACTAGAGTCATTTGGTCTTCTAGGGCTACTCACAGCTCCATTTAATTTCAGTCAAGTGCAAACATGGTTGGATGCACACTAAGTAAATATCCAGTAAACATTTTTGCAATAAAAGGCTAGAGGTGGGCTGCCTGCAAGCTCAAGACTGGACTCCAAAATATTGTCTGTGTCTTCTTCTCAGAAGAGCTAATATTTTATGACACAAGAAATGATCTGTGAATTTTCTTGGTTTTATCAAAATAGGTATCCTTGCTGCTACTCATTGTTCAAAATACAAATTACTGTCAAACACACTATGAGTTTTTTCCCTCTCATTCTCCATGCAGTTGTGGGATAGGAGCTATTTACTTCATCTATCATTTATGACACTCTTACAGTGTTTGTAGGATTTCCACCAAATGCACAGACTTTGAAAAGTTAATGAGAATGTCCTAGGGAAGATACATCAGGAAGTTGAGTGCATCAGGTGGAGTCACCAATTTTATTTTCTAGCTCATCCTGAAGCTAAGTCATGCATCTTTAAATTAGTAAAAAAAAAAAAAAAGGAAGCTTAAGCAGGGCAGAAAGCAGCAGGTAAGCAAGCCTCTGCCATTTGAACATCGCACCAGATTCAGGTATGCTCTGAGGTTATATGTAATTCAGCACAATAAGCACACTGCTACTCAGCAGCATAGAGCCACCAATCGAAAGAGCTGCATTTCCATTACTTAACATTGCAGCAAGTACTTGCTTATTTTCAAATACAAATTCACCATCCAAAGCCACAGCATTTCTTATATTAAAATGTTAAACAATATAAACTGAGGTCATTATTTTCCCTTCAAATGCCCTTGTGTCAGCCCTTTAACTTTCTTTCATCCTGGGAAGCCAGGATTAGAGAGACCAATCTGGTCTTCCTGGAGTGAATCCTTCAGGATTCACTGTTCTGCAGGTTTCTAGACTATGCTGATACAACTGGTTACATTATCCTTCTGAAAGAAAGCAGTTTTCCCATACGAAAAATGCTTTGCATACATCTTTCACAGATTTTCATATAAGAATGAACAAGTAATGAGTAATGAGTATATCAGCACTGTTTGCAACCTAAAGGAGTCATCCTGGACAAGTCTCTCTGCAGAGTTCCTGTAGCAGCCTCCAAGCAGAACATCTTTGCGCTGCAACACATTATTGGGCAGATGACACCTTAGATTCAGGAAAGAACACATTTCACTGCTCACTGCAGACACACTAAACTTCTAAACAGACACACTAACAGGAGAAACATGGCAGGAGGTAAATAAGTATTGGTGGGTGCATGGTGCATGGTGGCACCTGTGACCTGCTTGTGCCTTAGGTTAGCCAGCTCATCTAAGTCCTTTGTGCAGATTCACAATGTTATTCCTAGTAAGGAATTTAGATATGGTCTTTTCAACTTGACAAGACCCAACTATGGCCTCTCTGTCATGACAAAATTAATTTAATGGAATATATGAGAGTTGTGGGTAGGTGATATCATAATTATTCAAATAATTATCCTTCTGTTCATCCCTAAGTTAGCCCCTCTGTCCAATCTTGGGTGATCAAATCTAAGTTCCTCCCCTTAGCTAATGTTTTTTTTGTGTTTTTTGTTTGTTTGTTTGTTTATTTGTTTTCTTATTACAAAGTGGGTACAAGTACTGAACATGTTTTTGTCAATCATATGTTATCATGAATTCATTTCATTTGTTGATGTATTTTTATGTTATTTGAATATATGGCTGGCTGTCTATTGTACTAATCAAATGAAAGAACTGAAGCAACACAAGGACGATGATTTCATACTACTAACATGAAGAAAAAAAAAAAAGGAAAAAAAAAAAAAAAAAGACTGTACTACTTAATGAACATCTACCTAAAGGTACGTAAGCTTTTCCAACCTTAGAAATGCAGTGGCAAACACAGTGGGACCAGGATTTGGCCTAGGAAAGAATGTGAAAGAAATTCCAAAATTCAAAAGGCAAAAATACATATCCTTGAAGTTATAGTTCCCCACTTACCACTGAACATGGGTCTGAACAGGCACCAGCCTTTGGCATACATCTGGAAGGCTGGAAGCCAAGCAGCACTGGAGAATCAAAGCAGTATGTGGTGTCATGCTGAAGTCATTTTTCTTTCTGAGATTGTTTCTGTCTCTTGGTGATCCCTCCAGAGTCTGGGTTCTCAGGCAGTTCTCTGAAATGCAAACCATGTATGCAGTTTCTGGAGAACCCATTTCTATTGTATTTTGGGAAGAAATTAAGCACCTTGTTTGTAATCTGTTTCAGGGTGTGTTTATGGCTGCAACAAATAGTAGGTGCGTATGGTCTTCTAGGGACAGTGGTTACTCACACCTCCAGTGAATTTTACTCAGAGCTGCAAGATCGAATGTATACACAAAGAGTAAGCCTTTCTGTAGTAAATGGCTAGAGATTGTCTGTCAGTAAGTTTGAGACTAAATAAATGATATATACAGTGCTCTAACTGGAAATGAACATAAATGGCATACTTGTTTCATGCTATTGCTTTCTAGATTTCCAAGCTGTTGGTTCTGAGGTCACTGTGTAGAAAATATTTCATGTATGACTAATGCTTGTTCATTCAGTTTTAGATCACTTCACCCTCTGTGAAATCTTCCTCATTGCTACTGCATTGATGCTCTGTCTACAGGGCTATGGTTGTTCTGTTCTCATTTCAATGCTCAACACCACCAGGGCAATATAGCAGTACTCACTTCTCTACTTCTCTACTAAAACAGCCTACTTAAAGGCCAGGTGCCTTTTATAGTACTCCCAAGAGCTTAAGGACTTGAAGCATATAGCATCTGAAGCTGGAATTAACTGGGCAGCGTGGGAGAAACCTGACATCAAGTGGAAGTGAAAGAGGAAAATCTAATGACCACAGAGTAAGAAATTCAGTAACATAATGGTATTCTCCAAGTAGCCAGCTTGTTACAGATGGGTAATTGCTATTATAATGACACAGATTACACTTTTTTCTCTACAAGAAATAATTACCTTGATTCAAAGTACTGGCTGTCTGACAATAGAATATCTACTGCAACACCTGCAGACCAGAAATGGACGTCTGTATTTTCCTCACTGATTATCAAGCTCCTACAATTCCCAGATCTTTGATTGACGTTGAGGGGAAAGGTTGTCATCACAGTTTTAAAGGATTTTTTCCTCTTTACCTACTGACTTAGTCTCAGTTTCTCCACCATTTTCTCCCACTCCAAAATACATTGTTGGCAGTGACAGCAAACTCAGAAAAGGAAGACTGCCAGCTAGTCAACTGACATAAGTGAGTGTATTATTATAGTCAGAGGAGCTATATTGGTATATGTGAGATGAAAGTTAACCCCAAATCTGATCAAATGTTAATTAGTATTTGATATTATCTGCAATGATTATGCAAATCACTAAATCCACAAAAGAAATTACAGACTAGGTGATCCTATTGTCTTCAGGGTACCAGTTGTCATCTTCTCAGTCTCTCTTCTCAGCTAAGGCAGATATTTGAACATGTGCTTACTTCTGATTGTGTTCACATTATTTACAAGCATAACAAAAATACAGACCATTACTTTTTATAAACTGTGTGGAAATGATGCAGGAAATAAAAATTACTTCAGTTTGTGGACACTGTGTACTGTGCTGAAGGATTTTAAAATATATTTAAAAAAATAAAAAAAAAAAGACAAGCATCAAGGGAAAAAATAATCTCACCTTAATCAATGCAGTGGCAAGCTAAATTCAATGGCAACAACCTTCACAGAGCTTGTCCTCCAAACGAACAGCAAGTTTTCTCTAAAGGCCTTGTGGAGCTATGGGGTTATTCAATATACATAATAGTTTCCCTAGAAAAGACATCTCCAGAGACAGTTAGTTTTATCTACTGTACACACAACTAGATTGGCTTATGGCACTGTATTCTGCAGATTAATGGGGGGTTGTTTAAATTCATACCATTGGCTTCTATAGCATGATGTCAAATCATTTTTCTAAGTAAGCATGAGAATTAGCAAGGACAGATAATACAGATTTTGAGTTAATAAAAGTTTCCTTTTTAAAAGACTTGCCAACTTGAATGATTTTTCTTGTTTTAAAATTCAGTATGGATAAATTAGAAAACAGCTCATCAAATAACAATTGTAGGGAACTGAAGAAGAACCTGCAAGAGTTAGTGAAGACTTTCAAGAGAGTACAATAAAATTATGAATGTATTACAGTTAAATGGCATTTATCAAGGTCCTAGACATTGCTAAAGGACAGGTAGAACACTAGAAAATTAGTGATAATTACATTACTTTACTAGGTGAAAATTCCATTCCTTTAATGTAACTACTATTTATTACTTTCCCTGTGCCCTATTATTCTGTTTTCTTTCCTGACTAGCTCTCTCCAAAACTTTATCC
Organism: Aythya fuligula; assembly: GCF_009819795.1. Classification (NCBI taxonomy): domain Eukaryota; kingdom Metazoa; phylum Chordata; class Aves; order Anseriformes; family Anatidae; genus Aythya; species Aythya fuligula. The sequence goes on from NC_045560.1 coordinate 23,441,569, forward strand.
CTACTGATCTCCTTCATGGAAGATCAAGGATAAAGAACAGGTTGTTCTTAGTTTGGGACCTAAATGGGTTTTCACCCATTTCAGAGGACTTTCTTGCTTCATTCTCTTATGAGGTCTAATCCAGTATGAAACAAAATCCTTTGCTGCATGACACTGCAAATTGGGTATGCTTTAACCTAAAATAGCCCCTGGGATTATGCTGCAGAGAAATAAAAAGAGACACAAGTTTAATTATCCCCCTCCCCATTACAAATCACTTTAAAACCAATTCATACAACATATTACTACAGTGTGGCCCTTGGGATAATTTCCCTGTTTCTCATTTTCTTGTCATTATATTCTTTTATAATTATACAAGGAAGTTGCCAGTACTGCTCAGCATCAGCTTCCCAGAAGAAATATCAAATGTGGCATAGAACAAAGATTCATACAGGTGTTCACATATATATCTACTTTTTAAAGGTAATTTCTTCTCACAAAAGGAATTTGCTGTAGGAGACCTAAGAATAGTGAAGAAAGATGTGTTTTGATGCATCCATGGCTATCTCAGTATAGGATAAGGGCCTGCACAACAACGAGGAAGGTTATGACTTTATCCTTCTATTTTTAGCAAGGCCTCTTGAAGACTGTCTGGTGTGTTTAGGCCTATCTCAGTATTGTCCACTTGGAGGGGCTCCAGGTGTAGTGGGTTTACGTGGCAAGGTTTTGGTAGCAGGGGGCCATAGGGATGGCTTCTGTGAGAAGGATCTAGAAGCTGCCCCAAGTTTGGTAAGGGCCCCACTGCTGACCAGAGCTGAGCCAATAAGCGATGTTGTTTTGCGCCTCTGTGAGAGCATATTTAAGACAGTGGAAAAAAAGGCTGAGCCACACAGCAGCTGGGAGAGTGAGAGGATTGAGGAACAACCTTGCAGGCGCCAAGGTCGGTGAGGAAGGAGGGGGAGAGGTGCCCTAGGCACCGGAGCAGAAGTCCCCTGTGGCCTGTGGTGAGGACCATGGTGAAGCAGGATGTCCCCCTGCAGCCTATGGAGTACCACAGTGGAGCAGGGTTCCACGCTGCAGCCCGTGGAGGAGACCACAGTGGAGCAGGTGGACCTGCACCGATGGAGGCTGTCACCTGTGGAAGACCCCTGCCAGAGCAGATTCTGGGCTGGACCTGTAGCCTGTGGAGAGGAGACCACGCAGGAGCAGGTGACCTGGCAGGAGCTGCTGCCCGTGGGAGAGCCAGGTTGGAGCAGTTTTCTCCTGAGGGATGGACCCCGTGGTACGGACCTACATGTATATCTGGAGCAGTTCTGGAAGAGCTGCTGCCTGCAGGAAGCCCATGCCAGATCAGTTCATCAAGGACTGCATCCCGTGGGAGGGACCCCACAGCACAGGGGATGAGAGTGACCGAGAAGGAGCAGCAGAGAAGAAGCACTTTAGACTGACCATAGCCCCCATTCCCCCATTCCCCTGCGCCGCTTGGGGGGAGGAGGTGGAAGAGGGTGAATGGGGGGGAAGGTGCTTTTGGTTTCTTTCCTTTGTTTCTCACTTCTCTAGCTTGTTAGTAATAAGCAATAAAGCTTACTGGCTAATTACTTACTCCCTATGCTGAGTCTGTTTTGCCCATTACAATAATTACTGCGTGATCTCCTTGTCCTTATCTCAACCTTTGAGCCCTTTTCATCATATTTTCTCCCTGTTCCTCTTTGAGGAGGGTGAGTGAGAGAGCGATTGTGGTGGAGCTCAGCTGCACACTCAAGTGGAACCAACACACCAGGTTTGTGAGCAGTTGGGAAAGCCAGATGGGACACGTAATGTGGAGTCAGCAGGAATATGGCTTGCCTGGACATAGTCATCTGAACTGGCTGAAGTGTTTCAGTCATGACTCAAGGGGGAAAAGACAAAATTAAAGGAAGCTCACAGAACTGAAACTCTGCAATATCTTCATTAGGAAACACTGAAACACAATGAGTGAATGTGTGGAGTGGGTTGGTTTCAAGACCTGTGCTGTTAATGAGACTAAACCACTTAAATTCCGGACTCTTAAAGCAGGACTCTGTGAGTTAAATGCTTAATCTTCCATTACAACTATGGTAGAGTGTGATTCAGCTGATAAACTACTAAGGCCTCACCAGGTGCTGAACCAGGTTCCAAAACATAAGCATTTGGTGTGATGTTAGCACTGCCACTGGATGACCTGGTCTTTGCAATTAAGCACAGACATTGTTGTCAACCTTTAGGTGAGCTGCTCTGCAGGCCTTGAAGACAATTTTCACCAGAGCTGGAATTTGAATATCTAGTGTCACTTTCTTTACTCGAGGAAAATCCAGCTACTACCTCAAGGACTGCTGCAGGTTCTCTGTTGTATCTGCCAGGTCTCTGCAGGTATCTCATATACCAAGAACATCTCAGCCTGAACAAGGTACCTAAGGTTTGGTAACAGAATCTTGCACTGTTTCTCCATGGACCGTAACAACAGCATGGCTGCCTGCCTCACACATCTTCAGGTCTTCACCTGAAACACAATCCTGCTCAAGCTGCCAGAAATCTAGGTAAGCAAAACGTGATTCTTATCCTTGTCCTAGGAGAGAAACGAAAATCTCATTTTAATTTGCAAGCAGTGGGATTAATGGCAGTTATCTAAGTGGCAGCTGAAAATATTTTAATTAATTAGTTTAATTAATTAAATAAATAATTTTAAACTGTTTTAATTAATAGGTTGTGTTACATGTAATAATAAGAATACAAAAGCTGTTTCCAAGTTGTTCACAAATATTGCAGTATGCTACTAAAATAACTGTTGACCGTGTTTATAATCTCTTCCCATAATGTTTTGTTTTCTCTGTGTAGAGTTAAATATCTAAGAATGTACGAGTGCTTTATTTGCTACATTATATACTTGTATAAGGGTAATAATTTGGGGCTTAGAACTTGATAAAACCACCATTTCTTTTTCTGGAAATTTTAGCTTTTATGGGGAAACTTCAAAATTTCATAATTTTAGATATGTGATGATAGACACTTTTTCTCTCTCTGGCTAGAAATTTGGGAAAGGGTTTGTATTTTTTTTTAAGTGAGTATCACTTTAGTTCTCATTACTTGTTTATAAAACATGGATTCCATCAAGCTGTGATATGATCGAGAAATATCATCAGATAAATTATAAGGCAGCCTTTGAAATTCATCAGATAAAATATTTGAAAAATAGGCTCTTTTAAGATAAGAGTAATGTTAGCCAACTTATGTTTCTTACAAGGACAATGGGGTAAGAAGATATCAAACATTTTTTCTGGGATGGTATAAATATGCTAACTCATTTCAGTTTACAGATATTATCATTGGAATGGGTAAAAGGCTTGGTACCAAAATTTGAACAGCCTGCCTATTCAATCACCAGCTATTTGAAATTATAAACTGAGTCAGCATCAGGCAGCTTCCTTTCTCCTCCCAACAGACAAGGGAACCATCAGAAGAAACGAATGTTTTGTTCAGGATGTCAGTCCCAGTATGTAACATGCTTAAAATAAGGATCTTTACCCACAACACATCATCTGCTTCATGTCCAAACTTGTGTTTCCTGTCTATCTATACCATCCATCTCTTACGAAACAAGTTTTCTGGCCCATGGCTTCTCTTTTGTTGTTGTTGTGTTGTTGTTTGTTTGTGGGTTTTGTTTGTTTGATATTTTTTTTTTTCTTTGTACGGAGATTGTCTAAAAGGGCATGGATTGAGACATGTCAATGCAACATGGAAGTGTGAAGAGAAATTTTGTACCCCTGGAAAGCTGGTGTGGATGCTTCACTGAGAGCACCAGATACAGAATGAAGCCAACATCACATACTACAGCAGAGTTCAACCAGCACAAGGCCACTAGGTGCTGTCAGTAAAAGCACACATAAATTGTAACTTTTCTGAAAGTGGTTAATGTATTCTGGGATAGAACAGAACATTTTTACCAAGACTCACAAACACCACCACCCACTCCCAGTTGTTTTTGCTACATATTGAAGACTAAGTTCAGGCCCTGAGGACTTGTCACTGAATATGAAAACAATACTTTCTGGTCAATGATGCTCATGATTAGCCAGAATGTCACAGAATGACGTTTTGAAATGTTGAGTAATATTGAAGAATATGTAGAAAAATGCAAAGGATTCAGAAGCATTTTCTTTAGCTTTCAGTGATTTCCTTATTATAACTTTGTAGTTTCACATAAAAGACATGCTCTGCAGTAGAGCTGAAGAAATAATGATGGGTTTTTCTGTTTATAATTCTGGTGATGTAAAATTCTACACTCACAGCAACATGAAAAGTGAAAGGTTCTGAGCTGTTTTTGTTGTTGTTGTTTTTGTTGTTGGTTTTGTTTGTTTGCCACTTTTTTTTTTTTTTTTCTTTCTTAAATTGTTTATTGGTAGAATACAAGGGGAATGGACAACAGGCAGTGGCCAGACTCTCACACTTTCACTAAGTTAAATTCTCTAATGCTGTTTTCAGAGATAGAACACTCTTAAAAGTGGATCAAAATCTAGTCCAATAGAATATTATTTACGTTCTTAAGTTTAGAACAGGTCTCATCTCACCCTCAGCAACTGTCCTGTTGTATTGGAGCAACTTTATTAGCTTGTTTTCTTTGATTTCTGAGAATTTAGTGTAATATGATTACTTGGAGTATCCAATGATGAAAGTAGTCAAATAGAAAATGAAAATGATAATAAATCCCAAAGAATATAAGTATTGTCAAGTACAGTCCTATAAATCAAACTGTTTTTTAAGAACCCTTACAATCTCTTCAAATACTAGTCTTATCATATGTCAGAAAAGTTATTTCTAAAGGACAGTCTGCCTTTGATGTGCTAACAAAGGGAGAAATGACAGGGAGATATGAAAAAAAAAAATAAATAAGTTGGGCCAGTCAGCAATTTTAGACCACTACTTTGATAGAGGAATAAAAGAATGGCTGAAAAATTTAGCTGGGAAACTACAAATAAAACTACAAATAATATTTTAATTGTACAAAAACTTGAAGAGTAAGAAAAACAAAAACAAACAAACAAACAAAAAAAAAACCACAGGAATACCCCAATAAATATACAGCAGCAAATATCAACTGAGTCTTTATGAAATGAGCAATTACTTGTGCTATGTAGGAAAGGGAAGTCACAGACTAGAATTCTTCTCTTCCAACAGAGAAGAACAAATGCTTTTAGGCTGAAAGACACTGACAGAAACAGTTATGAGAAAATAATCATTTTTTTTAGGAAAAATCATGACTACTTCAATAACGATCTTAAGGTGGAAAAGAAGAGTTGATTTTAAAATAGTACACATATTCAAATACAATAATATGTCAGAAAATATGCCCGTATGGATAGGTATGGAATTCACTTACAAGAAGGTATCCAAGTGGACAGAAGAGACTCCTATTACCATGGGTAAATATTTAACCTGGGTAATATTAGCTCAAGTAAATTTTTCACTTGCTGTCTCTGCAAAAGGTAAGCATCAGGACTTTGAGGCAATCATGCTCTGCCCAAACCTGAGTTGCCAGAGTGGTGCCTCTGGATGGGAGTGCCTCAGACCTCCTCCTCCTCTTCAGACTAATGAATAAACCAGCCCTTGGAGAAAAGTGCATTCTGTACCCAAAGCTTTACAGACTGCCATAAAGCTACAAAGGAGGTTGTACTAATAACAGATGATCAGATTATTCTAATCAGCAATATAACATGAAAAATGGACTATTAATTTATCAGTTAAAAATGATGGGGCCAAGATTCCAACAAGAGGAAAGGTTGATAGTCAAGTTGTAAACTTTGGAATATGTTATGTCATTAAAACAGCAATAAAGGATCCTTAACTACAGAAACACAAACAGTTCTGTTTTAATTCCAAGTATCAGGAACTACAAGAGACTGCATCAAGTGAAGAACTAGGGGAGAAGATATTACAACCCCTGCTGTTTCTGCAACTATTTTTTATTTGGTAGAGAAGCAAAGGAATTAGACCAAAGGGAATGAGTTTCTGGAAGCTATTTAGCAACCATAAACCAGCAAAGAAACAGGAAATTCTAGTTACATTGCAAGGTATTAAAGTTGTTTTTTCTCTTTGCCTTTTTCTCCCCAAACAGCACTTCAATATGAAAAACAACTATCTGTCAGCAGAGACTCCTTGTAACCCACCTTGATCAGCAACCTTCATTGCTTTATTGAGATAAACTACCAGTATGCAACCAAGTCATGTCATGTAAGTGGAATTAGATACTCAGAAACATGGCAATGTCATGTGCAAATAGAAAATAGGCAATGAATCCACCCCGTCAAACAAATTAGCAATGAGCAGCCAGTTTGGAATTGTCCTTTGATTCAATTACTCTCAGATGAAGTTGTGCAAAATGATTGACTGACTGAAAAAAAAACAAAAACAAAAACAAAAACAATAAAAAAAAAACTTTTAAATTGTTTTGGACAGTATTGTTATTATGAACACTAATTATTCCTACCTTTCTCTAAAGTAAGCTACATTTCTTGTTTACATATGATAAACAGAGAATGGTGATCACCTTAATTTATGTTCTATTATGTTCTATTTTACTCTTATGAAGGAAGAAAATAAAGCTTATTATCTTCACTTAAGCCTTATTTAATAAACATCCTTCCAAACATTTTAATAGATTAATTTATTTTTTTTTTTGGTTGGAAAATAAGATTTTAGGCCAGAACTGCAAAATTTTACAAGCTAACATCAAATATTATGAAATGTGTAAATCAAAATAACACGAAATATGATGTGTTCCAACTTTTTTTTTTCATTTCTTTCTGACTTTGATATTTTCTAAGTTAAATAGAGAAAAGTCATACATTGTCCATGATGTTTTATTTCTTCAAAACAAAGATTTCTTTAACCCATATTCTATCAAATTCTTGAATTAAACCTTATCAAAATATCTTTCCATTCCATATCAATAGTTTAATCTTTCAGTGATATCCAATAACTGCCTGCATCATAAGTCCCTAAATCACTCAGAGCTTTGGGTTTAGAGATCTCTCAGCAGATTCACAAACCCTCACTCTCCAAGGTAGGACTTTGGTGGTACCTCCACCTTTTTTGTTTGTTTGTTTGTTTTGATTTTATTTGATTTGATTGTTTGTTTGCTATTTTCTTAATTTAACCATTTCCTTTAAAAAGTAGTGAAAGCTAATGAATGCTTTGCTTAAATGCTTGCTTTGAGCCAGGCAGAACATCTATGAATCTGGGTTCCTAGCTTTCAGCACCACACTATGACCTGCCCAAGACAGGGTACTTCTCAGTGCTGCTGCAGCCAGTTGTGGATTCCGATCTTCTCAGAGGTCAGGGAATCATGTTCTACTTCTGCACGCTATGAATTCATTGCTAAGCCTCCGAATAAATATCTTCTATACTTTCTACCGTTTCTGTGGCTTAAAGATATCTTGACCACTATCAGTGGGCACTTATCAGTGTAAGCTTTCCTTCTTCTTTGTCAGCAACCATCCTACCTTTTGAATCTTGTTCTTCCTTTTTGGTTATTTTTGAATGCCCCTTTCTTCTCTGTCTATAATCAGTTAGAAATTTGATGTCAGATTTAATGGTTGGAAGGGTTGTTTCAGAAAAAGGAAAATCAGAAAGTTTTATAGCCTCTTTGAGTCTATTTTTTTCCTCTCAAATGAACAGAAAAATCAATTATTAGCTAGCATTATACAGCAATCCATGCCTCTATAATGATCCACGCTCTCCATAGACAAAGAAAAAATAACTTTCTAAGCTACATGCAGGAGAGCTAACCTGTAATCATTAGCTCCAGAAGTACTGAGTCTTCCCAACTGGGCTAAGTGGAGAATCTCCATTAGTTGTCACTGGGGAGGTATACATTCTCTTTGCAGGACAGCAAACATAAATGGAATAACCACAAAAAAATAATAATAATAAAATACAAAAAAAAATGAAAGGAGCAGGACTGAAACTGCATGCAGAGAGAGGTGACTGAGTCTGCTTTCCAGCCTGCTTATTTCCCATCTTCCCATTAGAGACTTATGTCAAAAATATGTTCTGGATGGGAAGGAAAAAACAAACAAACAAACAAAACACTTTTCACACAGTGGGCAGATTTCTATTAAGAGACAGACAGCAGAAATAATTCATGTCAGCGTGATATCAGAAGCTTCTTATCAGATCCCTACTTCCACTAACTAGTTTCCCCACAGACCAAACTTTTCCAGTGCCTATTAACAGTAGGAGGGACTTGCCATGAGTGTTTATGCCTACATGTAAATTCAATGTTTCAAACATCAGTCAGACCAAAATATATAAAAGTACACATCTTGCAGAAAAAAAAGATTTTACTTTTTTTTTTTTTTTTTTTTAAACCAACCAACCAAAACCAGTTCTGTACTGGTTTACAGACTTTCCCTTAAAAAGGCCTTTAGCTTAGGGAGATTTGCTGCTTCAAAACCAGTGAAATAATGCTAATGTTTGTATGACATAGACAATAAAATGCTATCCCTGCCCAGCAGAATCAGTGTGAAGGTGAGAAGAGCTAGCCCTTAGAGAGAAAGAGATGCCAGAACACAAAATGTGTGAAAGTGAGGTCTCTAACGGCACATCCTCATCTCATTCAGGTGGACACATCTCCTTACACATCTCCCCAGAAAATCTCATCTCTGCTGCCCTGCCGCTTCCTCCCTAGGTCCTGGATGCAAGTTTTTCCCTGCCCTTTGCTGAGCCATCCTCACGCCATTACTTCCCTTTGCCCCCTCCCTGTTTCAGCGTGCACCATCCAGGCTCCCTTTCCCTGCCATCAGCTTCCTCCCTGCCTTCATTTCTGTTCCCCAAAGTCTCAGGTTTCCTCTCTCAGTCCTCCTCCATTTGTCTTCCCACATGAACATATGTTTTGAATTTTCTGGCACACCGATAACAAAATCTCACTTTTTCACCATACATTATTTCATCGTATATTATAAGCATAGAATCAGAAAACTTTATTCATCAAAGCACACAACTTTGGGTGCCTTTCAAACAAATACAAATTCAGATTTCCAGTGGATTATATACACTTGCATGTTTTTTCTTTATATATATATATATTTTTTTTTTCCTGCTCTTAATATATCTTATTATGTGAAAACAGATAGAACTCTTAAGTATTTCAATATATATCTCACTGAAGAAACTTAATGCAAATCTGGCAACATGTATTACCAGCTGCATACAACTACAGAACTATTTCCATTTTGGAGTAAAAATAAAAATCTAAAGAGATTAAACCTGAGTGGTTACTTGCTAGTTAGAAATAAGAATGAGAAATAAAAATTATAGGGGAAAGGAAACAGGCCACGACTTTAATTATATGTCTCCAGATTTATTAGTGCTTGTTTATTTTGTAATAAATAGTAAGTAATATTTTGTGCAAGAAATGCAGTATTTTGACAGATGCAAATGTTTGTGGGAGGACCTGCAGAGGTGAGATGGATGAACATTTCTGCTGATTTTAGTGTACACAATTTCAGCCTTCATGTTTTGCTGACCTTTATCTTCTACTGCTGCTCATAAGCAAACTGGCATTATCTTTACCTCAGTTCAATTGCAGCAACCAGATCCATTAAGTCACAAAGGCTGTCAGAAATGTAAGCCTTCCAGAGCAATTTCAGATGTGGGAGTTAGCTAACCTGGGTAGTCTGCTAATAGAAGTAACTTGCTTCTGTCAAGCTACAGCTTATATGCACTCTGTTTTGTGTTTTATGAGGAAAAAAAGACAGGAATTTTGCTATCAATGGCACCTGTTATTAACAGGAACATCTTCCTGGAAGATGGTGACACAGTTACTGTCAGCATCTTCTTACACAGGTATCCCTGTGAAGGGCTCTGTAGTACTCCTTCTATTATGCTCACTATAAATTGGTGTAGTTTTATTCTTGGAACTATTCTCAAATGTCAGGATTTTCCATAGCTTTATTGCAAACATTACAGTGAGTGTTTAGGCTGAACCTCATTTTTTAAATTCTCTGGGATAAGAAATTGGACACAGTAGTCCTTGATAGCCAGGTCTCCACTCTTCCCCTTGTCGGGAAGGACAAAGCTATCCTGCAGTATAACGTGTACCATTGTGCTTCCTTAAACCACAACAGCTAACTATGTCAGTTGGTTAAAACTTCTTGGGTGAAAAGTTAGAAATGAGAACTTCACAGCTGCAGGATGACAAGATGAAAGTGATGGAGAAGAAAAAAAAAAAAAAATCACTTTTGCCCAATTCCTGCTTCTTCCAACCTAATGTAACATGGTATAAGAAGTTCCACAAGTTTGTTTCCTAATCCTGTCCTGGGAAGCCACTGAAATTCTGGGGGGAAAAAAATGTGTCTGGGTAATCTGTGACGTCCTGTGATTAAGTTGTTCATTCAGTCTCATTCTCTCTCTTCCCTCAGCTAAAATCTTAGAAAATGCTGTCAGTTAGAGTCACTCAGGAGCTCTCTATACACAGCGCACATGAAGCCCTCAGTCTTGCCCTCAGTGTATAAGTAAGCTTGGACAATTAGCTAGGTGGACTGCCCCACCTATGGGACTACATTGATTTCATTAACAGCTTCTGCACATTACTGCATTTTACCATATAGATATACTCTCAATCTTTGTGTCCAAAAAAGGGCAATGAAGATGGTAAGTTGTCTAGAAAACAAGCCTTATGAGAAGCAGGTAACCATTTTTCTTCTGCTTGATTCTGTCTCCTGCAACTGATGTTTTAAAGCCTGTATTGCTTCATTTCACAATCCTCTTGTCTTGGGCTTATCCACACTATCCATTTCCAGAATACAGACATCCATGGGCAAAGGGAAAACCCCACCACATGCTGGAATGTAGTATCACACCAATGGCGTATAATGGTTGAAGAAGTCCAGCCCAAATCCAGAGATAACTGGGAAGGATGGCTAAGAATGAGACCATCCATGTCTACTTTGACAAGATTGCCAAGCACTTTGGTTATTTAAGTCTCTTCTTCTGGCTCCTCTAAGGCACTCAAATCCTGTCTCTTTACTCTGTTTCCAAGGTCATATTTCTTCTCCATGTCAAGCAGTTGTCTTCTACATTTTGTGCTCTGGCCTTACAGCCAAAGTGCTTTACTAGCCATTACCAAATGCCAGAATGTCCTGTCACCTTTTATCATAAATATGAATTATTTGGGAATAATAATAATAATAATTAAAAACCTTCTTGTTTCCTGGATTCACCCTTTACATTTGGCCAAAGTAATGGGCCTCTTTCTGTGCACCTCTGACATTTTAACTGAAATATATAAGAAGACAGTGTCTCCTTCCTGGTATGAAGTCAGAATATGTAAAGTCTATATTGAGACATTATCTTCAAAGAAGCCACCCATTTTTTCCAGGATACATGTTATACTGTAACAGGGCACTGAGAGAGAGATGACAAGTCTATATCAAATCTGTCAGAGTCCATTCAGAATAAAAGCATTTTGAAAGACCTTTTCTTGGGGTTGCCCAGGGGCTGATGGCTCATACAAAATCATTTAAAAAAAAAAAAAAAAAAAAAAAGCTGAAAAAGTTATTGCTACTGTAAACGTGAATTAAGTTTAATAGCCTTCTGCCTTCAACTTTAGGCCTCAAGTGCTCTTAAGAGGTCAATAACACATTCCCTTCACTACAGTCTGTTAAACAATCCAGACAAGGCAGGTGAAGGTTCTCAAATAAGTATAGAGAAGTCTTGTATTAAGCAAATAAACAAGAAGAAAATAATGCCACATCACAATATGGACCTGAGAGTCTTTGCTTACCAGGTACCATATGGAATACCATGATTCAGCTGTTAATAGCTCACAATTAAAGAAATGCAGACCTCGAGCTGGACAGAACTAGCTTTAGGAAAACAAAGAAAATAAAGAAATGGTATCTAACATATGTAAAAAGTACTATATATAATAAAGTTGAAAGTAACATAGCTGTAAAGCAATGAAGACTGGGTAAAGTGTAAAAGCATAGCAGCAAACATAAAAGAAGAATCACTGGTAGTTCAAGACCCAGAGGAGAAAAGGAAGAGTATGCATAACACAAGAAAAAAGGATAGAAACAAGGAAGTGTATAAACAACAATTTTAACTGCCTTGTTATGATTATTGAAATCTTTTTAGTGTATTCTTTATTTTTCTGTAGTAATAGATCTGGACTACCAGTGATTGGACTATTAAGATTTCAGTTATACTAAGAATTAATTCTGTGCTTTAAATGTGTATGGTGTGCTTCATCTTTGCCTGTAAATAAGGTTTTGAATATAATACCATATAACACCTTCTCTCATTCTTGTATCAAACCCCTCTGTGAATAGCCTCTCTCTATCTTCAGAGAAACCTTGGTGTAGTTAATGATGCTACTGTTCCCCTGAAGATGCCCCTTTCACAGGCTAAGCACACCACAGTCCATTCTCTCAGCCTCTTCTCATAGGACAAATACTCGAGCCCCCAACCATCTTGGGTGCCCTCTGCTGAGCTCCCTGACTTGTCAGCGTCTTGCTTGTACTGATGGGCCCCAAAATGGGCTTCAGATATTGTCTAATGAGTGCTGAGCTGAGGAGAGTCATCATTTCCCTAGATGCAGTGCCTGTGCTTCTGTTTGTGCATCCCAGGGTGCTGTTGGATCTTGCAGCTGCCAGGGCTCACAGGAGCTCTTGTGCAACTTCTCTCGTCCACATTTCACAGGGCTGTGTCTGCAAAGCTGCAGACAATGTATTGTTGCTGTGGGGTTGGAGGGCTTCCTTCCCAGGTGCTGGACTTGTCTGTGCACTTGTCTGTGCTGAATTGCAAGGAGTATCCATGCAGGCCATTCCTCCATGTGCCATTCATTCCCCCTTCAGGTTGCCTGTTGAACAGTTGTTGCACAACTTCATTTCTAACCAGCCTCTACATAGAGCACAACCCATTAACCACTTAGCATAATTATCCAGACAGATTTTCACCAGGTTTTGAACTCATTCAGACTGCAAAGTCCTAGTTTGGATAAAAATATATTGAAAGAGACTGTGTAAAAAGCCTGGCTAAATGCAAGGTAAATGACATTCACTGTTCTCCACAAATCTAGTAACTTAGTAAATCTGTGCTGTTTCCAAGAACAACTACTTTCATACACTCAGATACATGCTCCAAGATGATTCACTCCAAAATTTTCCCAAGGATCAAAATGAGCTCTTGCTGAACCTGACCAATGAAGTCTCAGTCTTCACTTCGAAGGGACCCTCAATGCTTCCTACATTATTTTCCTGCAGGTTTAAAGAAAGCAGTACAAAATATTCTTGCATTTGCCCCAGGCATTCTTCCTACAGGAGCTCTATTTCAGAAATCAGCCACACTGAACCTGAACTACGTGAACGACATGAGCTGATAGCAAAAGAGTTGTAAGAATTGTAGAATGGCCAAGAAAGATTGGAAACCATGGAAAGGATCTCTCATCCTTGGGCAATCATCCCATCCTGGTCTGATTGACATCACATTGATTGTAAGAATTTGAGCAGAAATAATAAAAAATATAAGCAAAGTAATTTCGCTGTCCATTGTGATTAACTCCTTCCAGTTATCCCACACTAATAGTTTGGGGTTTTGTTAGTTTTCTGTGTAAACTTTTATTTGATATTATTTCACAGACTTGTATTTTTATTTAAATTTGATAAACCAGAAAACTACTTCTTTGAAAATTATATTCAATGTTTTTCATCTGTCTGATTTCATCAGGATTGTATTAGAAAACAGTAGGAAAAAAAAAAAAAAAAAAAAGTCTTATGAAATACAGCATGTTGTAAAATCATGAATTTGAATGGCTTTGAAGGAATTAATAGACTTTGTCAACCTAAGCAGTGGTGGAATGACAAATGAGAAAGAAGTCAAATAGTCAGCAGCTTTCATAAAAAATCTGTATCAATATTGCTTTAAACTGTACATAGGGTAATAAATGTGCACTTGAAGCCCCTGTGGAAATTCAGCCTCTACTTTATGACAGTATAATATTTCTAAACACTCCCTTGCTTGTGGAAAAGAATTTTTCTGAATTACTACAAGAGTGACTCCTAGGGTATGTGTAAAAATCCCCATGATTCAGAAGTGTGCATGAGTAAAGTTAACAGAAAGCTGACTTTCATCCAAAAGATCTTTTGATTTGATTCCACTATAAACTGAAACTCCATTTAAATAGAAATCCCTTCCTTCTGTGTCTTCATCTGATTTTGTTGTCTGAGTTGGCAGGTTATCTGAGAACTTAGTCTGAAGGAATAATACCTTTAAAGGTTTCAGAGTTGTGGGTTTTAAGCATGGAAACACAATCATTACTTCAAGGGAAATTAGCTTCTCCATATAGTGCTAGAGTAGTTATACTACATTGTCAGCTGGAGTGAGCTGTATGCTGATTTACACCTGCTGAGTCCATCATTTGCCAAAATACTCATCTCATCATGCCCAGAAGCCCTACAGACTTTTTAAAATCAGATGTAAAACAGTCCAAAATAGTTACTCTTGTCATCACAGAAATTTCTGAGAGTCACTGACAAAAAACCCTTTACAGCCAAAAGAGATCACGTGCAGGGCAAATTTTTCCCAGAAGCCCGGCCTGTGCTGTGCTGAATATGTGTCATGAATATGACACTACTTGCAGATGCTTTTTGCTATTTTCTATTTCCCTAACAGAACTGCGCTTTGCCAAAAAATATATTGAAGGAGTAATCAAAGATTGTATGAAGAATGAAATGTGGAATAAGACTAAGAACAAAAACAGAAGTGGTTTAATTTCATTAGCAACTAGTAGAACAAAATATACATATAGTTTCTGAATTACTAAGGACAGAGAAAGCTCCTAGGCTTATAGCCTATAAAATTCCATGATTTTATGTGTTTTTTGTTTGTTTGTTTGTTTGTTTGTTTATTAAGGGATTTCTTCTGCACTTTGGAAAAACAGGTGAGATTGTGTAGCCAAAGCTCTGAGTGTCCTTCAAAATATTCTGTCAACAACTTATCCACGTGAAGCTGTACAAATTCCTTTCCTAGCTCGTTCTCTCTCCCTGTAGAATGGACATTTCAAATCACATGTCCATACAAAACTAAGCAGCTCATGGATTAGGGTGATCATGAACTGAAACCTATGCATCTGCCAGATCTTATTCTTCGTGTTTTGCTGCAGAAGAGAATGAACACAAAGCGTGCACAATCTAAATGACTTGAAGTCAGAATTATATTATGATCTGCCAGACTCTAAAGAGAGGGAAATTGTATTGGGAGGGTCTTCCACATAAAGTTTTCTTCAACCCAGTTAACACCAGCAGAACTTCTCAGGCAAGACTACCAAGAAAAATAAATGTACTTCATTTTATCCTAAACCATTGAATAAATGGACTTGAGTAATTATAACAGAAGCTTGTAAAGCAATAAAACACTTAATTTGCTAGACTGGAAAATGCTGAAAATATATAGAATCAATCACTTTCTTGGAGAAAAAAAAAAAAAAAAGGGGGGGGGGGAGTGGGGAAGAGAGCCTATTTGTATCAAAATACTGATTTCAAAGCTTATTTTCTTAGAAATTTTTCAAACATATATCCCATTCAATTTGAAGTTAGCAGGGATGGATCCAACAGAATTTGAAGCACTATTATGCAGTGTTATGCTTCTTTTCTCTCCCCGTATAACACAACTCTGTGACCAATGCACACAATTGACCTGACTTCTTCCTATAAAAAAGACTTCAGGGTTTCCAAGACTGGGATTTTTACATGGATAGAAGTAAAATCCAGTTACACTGACCAAAATAATAATAATAATAATAATAATAATAATAATAATAATAATAATAATAATAATAACAACAACAACAACAACAACAACAACAACAACAACAACAACAACAACAACTGAATAGATATATAAATTCATCACTATGAGACAAAACCAATAAAAAAAATATAAGGTTATTTATAAGGAGAAATATATATTTTTCCTATATATATATAATATTCAGTGGAAACAATTATTAATATGTTTATAAATATAATAATAATATTATATTATATATATATATATAATATTCAGTGGAAACATTTCTCTTCTTTGATTGTCCAATATGTTCATTTGTCTGCTCTAAAGCATCTGGTATTAATCATTATTGAAGACAGAATGCCAGTGTAGAGGCTCTATGCTTTCATCTGTAGTTCAATCCTTATGCACCTTCAAATATTTTGTGATTTTTTGTTCTCTAGGTACATTAAAACTTTACAGCAATTTTTATTAACAAGGCTTTTTGACATGCTTTATAATATAGGATGAAAAGTGAGAAGTTTTGTTATAGTGTCAGCATAACTTCATGTGATCCATCAAATGAATCAACACTTTATATATAATTTAATCTTGTACTGAGAAAAAATGCCCTATAAGTAGTGATTGGAACTAGGGCAAACACAGCTCTGTGCCAGTGTGACTGCAAGTACTGTCACAGATAGCAAAACAAGTTGAGTTAAGAAAGGCAGCTTAGAAGAAGCATCCATCTTCCAGGTTTGTCCCATGTGTAATTGTGAGGATGGTCTTCCAGAAAATGAAATTACAGAATAAAAGCTGGACGGTTGATGAGATTCTGTAAAATGGATGCTTCTAAAGACACTCAATTTCTAAAATATTGCCATAATTTTTTAACTTTTGTTTGTTTGCTTTTGTTAATGAAAGCACTAGGAAAAATGAAGCAAGTCAGGACACAAAAAAATAAAATTGAATATTATTCAAAGAAACTGAGACAAATTTAAAAATAAATAAATAAATTCGTTCCACATGGCATATAGAAA
This sequence comes from Aythya fuligula, assembly GCF_009819795.1. Taxonomy (NCBI): domain Eukaryota; kingdom Metazoa; phylum Chordata; class Aves; order Anseriformes; family Anatidae; genus Aythya; species Aythya fuligula. Next base: position 23,458,368 of record NC_045560.1, read on the forward strand.
GAAGATACTAAGTTCAAGAGACTAGGAGATAAGTCAAATAAGAATGGAGAGAGGAAAGGGGAACTTCTTCCCCTGTTAAATACAACTTTCTTTTTCAGTCAATTGTTGTGGTTTAACCCAGACAGCAGCTGGGTTAAACTGCACAGCTCACCCCTCACCACCCGGTGGGATAAGGGAGAAAATTACACAGGAAAATAATAAAATCTTGTAGGTTGACAGTTTAATGGGACAGAAAAGAAAGCTAAATTTATAATAATAATAATAATAATAATAATAATAATAATAATAATAATAATAATAATAATAATAATAATAATAATAATAATAATAATAATAGAATGTACAAAGCAAATGATGCACAATGTTGAACAACACCCAGAATGTCTCCAATAGCAGTCCCTCCCACCTCAGCCACTCAATCCATACTAATTGTTCAGCATGGTGCCACATGTTGTGGCACATCTCTTTGGTCAATTTGGGTCAGCTGTCCTGGCTCTGTCACCTCCCAGCTCCTTGTGCATCCCCAGACTCCTTGCTGGCAAGGCAACATGAGAAACTGAAAAGTCCTTGACTTAATGTAATTACAATATTGGTGTTTATATAAACATTATCCTCATCCTAAATACAAAACACAGCACCTTATCAGTTGCTAAGAGAAAAAATAACTGTATCCTAGCTGAAGACAGGGCACAATCTTTTTTTTATCATTGTTGATTTTTACAAAGTAATTGTTTAAAATAGAAATGCAAAATCTAATTTGTATATTTCACTTATAAAACCTCAGCGTCTTGCCTCTGTGTCTCAAACTCATGCTCACTCTGGTTGTTGCTCTGGCACTATCTTTTGAACTGAAAAACCTTTAGCAATTTCATGCAAAATGAAACTCATTTAAGAGGATAGATTAAGAAAAGAAAGAGGCATCTGGGTTTGACCTTCTGTTGACAAAGAGGAAATTGATCATATGTTGCATTCTCATTACTACAGGAAAGTCTAGTTTCTGCTAAAGAAAAAATAAGACTTCAGATTAACTTCAGATTGAATGGGATATATGTTTGAAAAATTTCTAAGAAATTTTTGTCCGTGGACAAACTGGGAATGATATTTCATAGATTATTTTCCACAAGAGAAAATAAGTGTAAATTAGATAAAGATAAATTAGAACACAGATGTAGTCTGAAACCTGGGCTTTATTCTTGTCAACAGCTAAATCAAGAAAGAGCTGTCTGAGGCTGTCATCAGATTATGAACTGATATCTCCAACAGAAAATGGCACTGTCTGCACCAGACTGGCCTCTGAATTAGCTACTACTGGACAGGAAATAAATTCTATAATTATTGTTTTCTGAAATCTACCCTCATTAACTACACGTTCAGTGTTTGGTAAATAAAAGAGTAGAAATGACTAAGAACTGTATAGAGATTGAAAAAATAACACCATTGTATTACTGCATAAATCCGCACTGTGCCCACATCTTAAATGTTGTGTGAAGCTCTTAGTACTTCTAAAATCTTTATAGCAATGTTAGAAAAGGACAGGGAAAAGCAACAAATATTGTGAAATATATGGAATATCTTCCATATTGGATGACACTATACAGAAGAGGACTTTATGGCTTAAAAAGTAATAATAATAATAATAATAATAATAATAATAATAATAATAATAATAATAATAATAAAAGCCAGTGAAAATAATACAATACTGCTTAACAAAACTACGAATTCTATCGGGGACATTTATTGTTTCCCTGAGAACATGGAAGAAACACAAATTGCCCCTTGCAAAATCATCAGGTAGCATATTCACAATAAAAGCTACATTTTCTCATATTAATCTATTTTAACTGAAAATTCATTGCCACAGAACTCCTGTAGAATTTCCAAGGCCAGTAGGATGAATGGTTTCAAAATACATAACACAAATTCACAGAAGTTAATGTCATTAGTAGCTTTTGAAAGCAATGTTTTAAATGAATGCTCAAGCTTAAGAAGTCCCTTAACTGGTGATGGCTATAAATACGTTCTTATAATATGTAAAGGTCACCTCATCATTAGTAGAGTTTTCTCATCATTATTAGTTTTCTGATCTGACAATTGTGCTTTAAAAGTGCTTATTTTGTTGATCTTAGGTATGTTTCAATCACTGATTCACAGGAATGAGTTACCTCTGAACACAGACAGGTCAATGAAGAACTTTAACATGGAGACAGGCCCTCAGCTGAACTGTATCTTATTTACTAATCCTCCTCATACACTCATTTTAATTGCCCCAGTCATATCACATGCTGTATTAGTAGTGGGGTTGAAAGGACAGATTTTAATTTAAAAGAAATCTGTAAATTCTCCATCAGAAAAAAAAAAAAAAAAAAAAAAAAAAAAAAAAAAACCAAGAAATACAGCTTATTCAGAAGAGCACATAATAATCTTAGACATGTCTGTATTTTTAACTGTAATGGAAAAGCAAAGCATATTTTGTGTGTGTGTGTGTGTGTGTGTTATTGTTGTTGTTGTTTTAAGTGCAGACTTCACAGTTTCTTTACCAGAATGTTAAATAGAACAAAAGCCGTTAGTGCCAGCTTCTTCATCACTGGATTTTTCCCCCTTTATCTGAATTAAATCCAATCCTTAAAATCTTTCCATCCATCAAAATTCGTATACTGGGTCTGTAGCTGGTATTTTTTTTTACACAATGGAAAGAAAACTTCCCCAAAACATGATACAGCATCCTGAAATACAATTTAAACTTGTGCTCAGCCAGAAAAATTAAATGTTTGTTGGAAGAAAGAAAGCTTTGTGTACTTTATTAAAAGAAAAGACAAAACAGAATCATAGAATCACAGAGGGATTGAGGTTGGAAGGCATCTCTGGAGATTGTCTAGTAAAAACTCCTGTTCAAGCAAGATCAAATAAAGCCGCTTGCCAAGGTCTTTGTTTATCTGGTTTTTGAATATGAAGCATAGAGACACTACAGCCCCTCTCAGCAACCTGTGCCACTACTTGATCACTCTCACAATTAAAAAATAGTAATAATAATAAAAACTTTATTAAAATTGAATATCTTGGTTTTCATTTTGTGCCCATGGCCCCTCATGCCAGTGGGCACCACTGAGAAAAGTCTGGTTCCAACTTCTTTACCCCCCCCAGCAGGTATTTAGACAGATGCCTCAGATTTTCTCTTCTCCAGGTTGAAGAGTCCCAGCTTTCCCAGCCTTTCCTCATATGTGACATACTCCATTCCTTTTAAGCACCTTGCAGCTCTTCACTGCACTTGTTCCAGTATGTATGTTCCTGCCTTTCTGGTGCTGAGAAGCCCAGAAATGACCCAGGACTTTAGATTTGGCTCAACAATGTGGAGCAGAGCATCATTTTCAATGATCTTCCTAATGCAGCCCTGGAGGCTGTTGGCTTTCTTTGCTGAAAAGAAACATTCCTTGTCTATGTTCAACTTGGTGTCCACCAGGAAACCTAAGACCTGTTTTGCAGAGCTTCTTTTATGCTGGTTGGCTGCAATCTGTACTGGAGTGGGGGATTATGTCCCCCATGTGCAGGATTTGTCATTTCCCTTTGTTGAATTTCATGAAAGTCATGAAGTTCAGACTGAGAAGAGGCAATCAACAAAACAGTTACAAAACAGTTATTCACCTTGCACAGAAACTGCTCTTCTGTTTATCTTCTGTCATATATCCCTATGGTTGACAAGACGATAGCAAATTTAGGAGCAATTTTCTGTAGATTTTTATTTGAGGTCATCAAGACCAGGAGGGAGGGTGTGAAGAGAGTGGGACAAAAAAAGAAAAAATATGAATGATCAAAAGGATTGTAGAGAGAATATAAATTCCTTTGGTGGGCCTTGAGTTATCATTTTTTGATTATGGCAGTTGTGAAGTTTGAAAGTTGTTTATGAATATGTAATGATTAAATACCTTGTCAGTTAAACTTTTCAACTTCCTTATTTTAAAAGAAAGCACAACAGAATACTAATCTAATCATCCTATTTTTATTTTTTTTATTATTTTTTTAGCCTAAACAGGTGGTGTGCAAAGAGTCCAAGGAGGCAAACAATTTTCATCAAAAATATCAATATGAAAAGACATATCCCAGCCTTCAGTCTCTAAGGGAGAAAGAAGTGGAGGAAAGATTTTCTGTTAAGGTGTCTTGATGAGATGTAATTGCAATTCTCTCACCAACAAAGGGCTCATTTTATATTTTAGAATGTTTTTGTATTTGTTCTTAATTTGAAGAAAGAAGAAAGCAAATTACTGTTGGCAGTTCTCATACTAATACAGCTTTTTACCTTAAATTTCTTTGATGTATAAAGTTAAAACTCCACTTGAAACTTCTTCTGTAGGACTGTTATTCAGCTGTCTTGTAATGCTCCATCAGTCACTCACACTACACCCCTAGCTCTTCCAGTCTCAGATTATATGATGTAGGGGCAATATTTTCATTGAATCACTTTAAGGTTGGGCAAAAAACGGAATTTCGAGAGAAAGAGGAAAGAGGTAAGGATGTTTTACCATTTTAAGTCTAATTGTGCATCTCACCTGATTCATTTCTAAACAAGTACTACTTTATTCATCTATTTCTGGATGCTTTAATTTGTTTTCTCAAACCATGTCTGCTCACTACTCATTTGTTTCACATTCACTACTTCTTTCACTACATTTCCCTGTTGGCTCAATTCTTCCTCTGTAGTGCAGACTGAAATCTGTGATTTCCATCACCTCTGATAGTTTTCTTTCCTCTACTATTTTACTCTCGTTGAATTCTAAGCTCTTTAGTAGCATTTCTCCATGCGTTTCTGTTATTTTATGTGATACCTTGGGAATGGATGTTCAAAATATGGATATCCAAAATATCTCCAATCCAGGTTATTTGCTATTTTTATTTTTAAGTATCTAATACTAAATTTGGGTATAAAAGTAAGTTAATAATGTTCAGTTGTCCTATTTGTATTTCCTTCTTTCTTTCTGACTGTAGGTTGTGATGACTCTAACGTTCCCCAAAGTATTTGGTCCTCTCACAGTTTCATCCAGCTGTAATTCTCTTTGTGCTCCTTCAGCTTCTCTAGTGATTTCCAAAACATGATATTCCCAAGACTGCCTTCTCACTATACAGTTCTATGGAGTGGAGAGGAAAGAAAGGTATATTATAGGCCTGTTTCTTTGCTTCAGACCTGACCCCTTTCTGTCTACATGAGCTATCACTCCAAAAATTATCCTCTTGGATATCCAGCTGTCTTATCATAAGCAATCTGAACATTTATCTTTCTGTCCACTGGCCTTCTGGCCTTTCTTCTTTCTTGATAACTTTTGACAGCACTTTCACCTTCCCATTGGCAGATAACCTTGCCATTTTTTTCTCTTGGCCCTCTTCCTACAACTGTACACCAAAAATTTTTCTAAATCTTAACTCTTCTAAAATATATGCATTTGAAATACAATTATAAAATAATATAAAGTAATTAGCAAAGGAGCTCTTTCTAACACACTATTTTAGTTACAGTCACCATCTTGCAGCCTTCCTCTAATGAACTCCATTCTACTAGTTCTACACTAAAAATAACTTGCCTTTACTTAGCTTTATCTTACTCCTGCTCCTTGGATCCATCCCCCAACTGCTGCCACATCAGCTCCATCCTACCCTTACAAAGTTTTTAGGCAAACACCTTTGAGCTACCCACAGGTGTCCACAAAATGACCTTGCTTCTGTCTTTCAAATCATTCCTTGAAACTCTCCTTCACAATGATGTTTACAAGAAACAAACGTGGCAAAAGGTATCTGGTAAACACATATTGTTACCTCCTATCCTTTCTATATTATCTGCTCATTGCATCTCCCAGCTGCTTTTTACGTCCACCCAGTGCCTCACACTAGAAGGAGATGACTTTAGGAAAGACTCTTGGCTTCTGGCTTTTGGTTACTGCAGTACCTAATGGAAGTTGAACTTTGTCATAACAGGAAATCCTAGATGCTGTCAGAGGATTTACTGTACATGGGATGTCACTGCATACAGAAGCATGATATACATGTTCTGTCAATAATCTGAGTTTCTCTATGAAAACCTGACAGGACCTGGACACAGAGTGTCTTGCAGTCAAAATATAGGTCAAATGTCTGCTGGTAAAAAGAATATATTCCAAAAACTTTCAGCATTTTTTACCACAATCTTTGTTTTTATTTTAATCCATTAAGTACATAGGTAATATTAGCATTTTGGTAAGTGTAATATTTCCAATCTTATGAAAAATAAATGAAAATCTGTGAATTAATAATGATATAGCTTCAATGATACAAAAACCCATCTTCCTGACTGAGGAAAAAAAAAAAAAAAAAATGAAGATTACTAACTATAAGACAGCCAGGATGCTGGCAACCTGAGGCACAGAAGATGGACATTTATATATAGGCACAACAATTCTGTCAGAAGATAAAGATATTCTGACACCAGCCTCTTAAAAACTCTTCCTTGATGTGAAAAATAACAAAGTAATTTAAGGTGATATGAAATTCTTCAGCCATACGGTCTTGTCTGCAATTTGAGTCTCATCCATATGAATCCTTTGAATCAATACAAATCGTGTTGGCAAATGTTCAAACAAATAAAGCAAGATAACACACTGACTCTGACAACAACTTGGTTGCAAACCTAGATTTTAATAGTGACATATATCTACAGGAGATCCAGTTGTGTCAGAGAATAGTCCTGTAAATACTATTTTAACCAGAATATTGTATCTCATCACATTTGAAACATTAACAATAGCAAGCATCTCCATCATGCAAAACAATACAATGCTTTTTCTAATTTGGTTTCTTGTGGTTTTTTTGTTTGTTTGTTGTTTTTTTTTATTGTTTGTTTTGTTTTATTTGTTTGTTTTTAATATGAATTTAGGCATAAAGAAAATTTGGGAGATAGAAATTCAAGGTTAGATATAATTCAAACTATGTCATGTGATATCTGAAATCTCTCATTTAAGATTTTAAGAGGCTTAGATAACACAGTAACGTGACATATCCATGTGATAGTTAGGAATGTGACAAGCCAAGCTGAAGACTTGGAAACAAGTTCATAACAGAAAATACAATGTTGGTTCTGGTTCGTGAAGGTAAAATAACTAGAGAAGTAAAATGCTATCTTCTCTAAAAGATTATAGATGGGACAGACATAGAAGTTTAAAATGCATTTACAGTATGTCATGGTTTGTCAGATTTTTTCTTATGATTGTCAATTATAAAACATCTCAAAATATAGGGGAAAGTCTCACTATGAAGAGACGCTAAATCAAAATCTAGCCTGCAGTGGTCATGAGTCACATTTTGATTCGATGATTTTGGTAATAAATATGGACTATGTAAAAATTAGGATTTGGGAAGTTAGGATAGGGAGAATAATAATTACTTCTAACATTTTTTTACTTCTTTGCTTTTTGTAAAACAATGATACTATATGAAATATTAAGTTTCTGCTGGGAACTCTAATGTTTATCACTACTGATTATTGTTGTCACTACCTCAATGAATTCTTCTAGTATTATTTCTACTGTGTCACTTCACCTCTGCTTTTGAACAGTCCAAGAAACAGTCCATACACATTTTATGTGTATGTGAATACAGACATATTTGAAAAATTTGCAGAGAATATTGAGAAACCACAAGGAAATCCTGAATTGGAGTGAGGTGGGGCTCACTCTTCAGGTGGAGCCCAGCAGAGTACTTGTGTGATCTGAATTGTTTCCCTGTAGCAGCAGTAATCTACAGTATCCTTTATTTTAGAAACAAGCATATATAAGCTCAGCTACCCAATGCCACTGTCAATGTATCATGCCTAGAAAGTGGTAGTTTGCAGGTCAAAATGCATCACACAGATATCATTGGCACTATGGGTTGCCAATTTCAGTGAGCTTTTGGGGTCTTAGAGTAAAAGGACTTACAGGCTTTTATAAAAACATAAGAAACTTTAGAAATCGTCCTTATTTACTAAGCTCCTCCTTGTCTCCTAGAACACTGCAAATAAAATAATTTATAACATTGACTTTTCACCATCCATAATTTTCTAACCAACTTCCATGTGCCCTTTGCATTGCACTTACAAATAGTTACTGGATTAAGCCTTCTCCACTAACTGTATGAGCAAAAGTGTGTTGAGCTGTAATTTGACTCACTGATAATTGCTGTCATATGGCATATTGAATAAGAAGGGGAAGGAAAAGTACTCCTGGGAGGTAAGTGATTAGCAATCTAAACGTGAGAATTACTGGCATTCCATAATTTTACATTTTCTTACTGTTCATCTTAAAATCCTGGCTCTCAGAATGTGCTTCTTTTCTGTTTATTTGGAAAAAAAAAAAAAAAAAAAAAAAAAAGTGCAAGAATACCATGGTGAATTATAATATAAAAAAGAAGTCCAAAAAAAATCATAAATACTGCAAGTAAAACAATCTGCCAGAAACGATCATGTATATTTAAAACTATTTACAAATGGGGCAAAGCATGAGCAGCTGCATCCCATACTTGAAGCTCTCAGATGGAGAACAGATCGTTTACAAATACCAATGAGCATTTCCTGAGAAACTTGCTGTATGCACACAGCGGACACCCGAAGGAGAAACTCCTCATTTACCACTCACACTTCTTCTAATGGGGAGATTATTTGGAAATGAGAAAATAATATATCACCTACACTCTCCTAATCAAAAAGATTTTGTTTGAAATATCCGCCCACGAGTAGTCAGATGAAGAGTGCAATAATGTGAAAAGCAGAAGAGCAATTCTTCATTTAATCAAGAGAGTCAATAGCTAGAATATTTTAAGAAATGACTATTTGCTCAGACATTGACGATACTTTTGATGATAGAGTTTAAATGCTAAATAAAAGCAGAAACCTTAAAAATACACTTTGAGCTAGACAGCCTTTAAGAGATGGACTGTATCCGTTCAGGAAAGATCAGATTTACTTATATTTGAGCAAGAATTAATGTTTTACCACTATATTCACCACCTGTATATCTGAGTAGAAACTAAAATCAATTATTCTATGACATAAAAAAACTGTCCCAGAATTTAAGATTGTTATAAATTCTATTTTAGATAGGCTTATCCTCAGTGTTAAGAAAAGGGAATTTCTTCACCTCTTGAAATGTCTTTTAATCTAAATTCTGTCCCTCAGGTCTGATTTGTGCTACATGAAGCTGTCCCTACCCTGTGATATCATAACTCCATACTAACCTTTCCTTTCAATAGTATGAGGAAATCAGTGATCTGAGCATGCAGGAGAGGAAAAAGTGAACCTGCAGTTGTGAAGAATGGACTTCCACATTTGCAGGTAGGCTGAACTAAACTTCATTATCTTTAGGCTAAAGTAGGTTAAAAGAAGAAGCCTATCCCAAACCAAGAAGCTAGCCCTGCAAGGGTGTGGTAACAGGCAAAATTCCTTGCCAGAGAGAGATTTCATAAAAACCTCAGGCTATGAGTAGAGGTTTTGATATATTATTCATCTGTATATTCGTCAGGGATAACTATCATCAACGAGATATTAATCAAGGGGAAAATAAAAAAAAGATAAAAGGAAGAAAGAGGAAGGAGGGAAGGAAGGAAGGAAGGCAGGCAGGGAGGGAGGGAGGGAAAATTATTCCTGTCAAGTTGTTCTATCAAAAATAATAATAATAAAAAAAAAAAGTAAAGAAAAAAAAAAGACAGTAGGATCTTTCCCTGTTTAAATATATTTCTTGATGAATTTAATTTCCACAGACTGGGACAGACGCTACACGAATCTAAATGTATGAGACCTAGTCACTTTTCCAAAATCAGATCAATAAGAGAGAATGCACATTAGGCCAGTTATTGGATGGTGAAATATCTTCTGTCCTGAATATTGAATCTGTTCCTGTGAATCACTACAGAACCAAACAGAACTTAGAGAGGAAATGTAAACATATACGCATATATATAATCTGTACAATTCCTTTAAAAAATAGAGAAAAATCCACTTCTTCCCTGGAATATTGTAGATGTTTTTGAAATTATTCTGGTTTCCTGGGCTAAAAATAAATTCTAATCAAACCATTCCTCAAATTTGCTATCTCCTTATGGAAAACCTGAATCCATTTCTAAGCCTCTAATTAAAAAATTTGTAATATCTTGGTCTCACAAAGGTTTTTGTTCAGTTTAAAAAACAGAATCTTGTAAAACTCATCATTTAAAAATGTCCCATTTGGGTTAAAATAGATCTTGCACAGGATTGCAAAAGTTTAGGTTATGTTGCATCCTGTTCCAAGCTACAACACTGAATGATGGTTATCTTTTCAAGAAAGCTACACCCCACCCATGGGTCTTGCAGGAAATGGTTGTGTCCCACACAAGCTCAAGCAGTGTATCACTAGTGAAGGAACAAAAGAACTAGAGAAGGTGTTATAGTTTGCTATCTGTTTTGCTGGCTGAGCATGTTTCTGGGAATGCATCTGGCAACTTTGTGTTGCAAGACCTATAAGAGGATCTATTCTATGATATTCCCAAGAGTGAAGCTCACCAGCCTGTGAGCTTGGGGTCTTCCTTTCTACCCTGTTTAAAAATGGAAGTGATGTTTCCCCTTTTTTAGTCACTGGGGACTCTGGCATATTTTCAAATATGATGGGGAGAGGCTTAGCAACTACATCAGCCAGTTCCCTTAGGACTTGGCTGTAACACAGCTTGAAAAGGATTTGTTTGCCCTTTCAACTGAAAAGCTACATCCAACACATAGAAACATGTGACTATCCCTCTCTTGAGCCTTCAGATATAAAACCCGTTTCAGCTTGGTGGGTCACCTGTGTACAAAAAGGGAAGGTCTGTACCTAATTCACTGTAGAGCAGAACCCACCTCTTTCAACCAGTGACATTTAGAATAAAATAGAGAGCAATATTGGCAGGGTGGGAAGGGTAATAAAACAAAACAAAACAACAAAATAAAACATCATAGATCTACTTAAATAAGAAACTGATAGAAAACAAGATATCTGAAAGGAGATAAAGGCAATGGTAACTCTGACAGTTCTGTCTAAGTCCATGCCAGCTACAGTCAAACTAAAACATCATTTCCATTCTTCTTGGATTGCAATAAAGGACCCAGATGCTAGGCTTTGAAAGATATTTCTCTAGCAGCAGGATCTGACTCACTGGCAGAGTTGTCAAATAGTTTAGCTGGCAACCTTGAAGCTGCCTCTGTGCAGTAGCATGAACCTCAGGGCAGGCTTATTTCCCTATATGCCAATGCCTTGGACAACAGTTCTTCTTTCTCATGAAGATAAAGAACACAAGTCACTTGCAGTTCTGCTCTTTTAATGACAATAAGAACTTTTTTTGTTTGGTTGGTTTTTATTTTTGCAGAAATAGATATGATTTTTTCCCCACGTTTTTCTCACAACTCATTGTATGTGTTATGCTGAATTATACATGTAGTCAGTAACATACTATGCATAGCAGTATTGAACATGAATTAAAAACTACAAAGTGCTGTGCTTTAACATTATTCTAGTACAATCGTTACACAGTGGAGATAAGCTTGATGTCAGATGCCAATTGCACGTAGAGTATCTTCAAGAAAATCCATTTTTTTACTTACTGGAAACAAGTACAAATGTGCATTATATCATGTCAAGTGTCCCCAGATAATTGGGGTTCTTAGTTGTTTTTCAAACATCCAAGCAAATGTTTAGTCCTATGAAGATAAGAGTGTTGCTGATGTTAATTTGCTAGAGATGTCAGTTTGTAAAGAGAAAGCCATTCAACCAGGAAGAAAATAAATAAATAAATAAATAAAGCAGTCTTCTCTTGTTTCTGTCTACAAACACAGAAGTTATTCACTAAGAAAGGGGGGGGGGGGGAATATAATTCCTTCAATTCCTGTACATTTCTCTTTACATAATATAAGTAGAACAGAGATGTAAAGAAAGTAAATTCAGCATGAATAAATCAGTGGTCCTTCTCATGAATTCCTCCTCTGCTAGAAAACTACTCAGACAGACTCTTACCATCCTGTACAGGATTAATCGCACAATATTATAGCTGGCTAAAAGCTAATTGCCTAGTCTAAGTTGGACAATGAGTCATTATACCTGCTCCCCACAGAGTTATCAGAGAAAGACAGCTACTTATAAGAGTGCCATTCATCCCATCTCTCAAACACTTAATGTGGCACGGAATGCCTGCTTCTCACTGGTGGCTGGAGAGGAAGCCTAAGTAACTTTGAACAGACATCGACATTTAAGGCAATCAAAGTCAGATGAGGTGACTAGATTCCCTCACATATGTGGAGCTCATCAAGGTACAGATACCAGAAGTATCAGTTACAAGAGCCTCCTTCAGCTACCAGTCCCTGCAGGAGGAAAGAGAGGGCTTCTTTCCACCTTGTCAGATATTTCCCATTGCAAAAGCCTGTCTCTGCTGCCTGATATTTTTTGAAGTGTTAAGTATTTAACTGACTGATTCTGGGTTGCCTCAGGGTGGTTGGTTAGTTGGGTTTGAAAACAAAAACAAACAAACAAACCAACAAAGGACTGTATTGCCCATTGCCAAGAGCAGAGAAAAATCTGCATGGTGATGACACAAAAACATCTATCCATGGGTTTGGACAAGCCTCAAGCCCTTCTTGTGTTTGATTTTAAAAGCTATAATTCATGCAGTACTAGTGTGTATACTCTTTACTGTTGCACTTCTTCCATACATCTCCAAATGTTCCCAAGCCAGCCACAATGAATAGCTTGGGGGAACCACGCTGCCACAAAAGCTCCATAAGGAGAGGGAGGTTTGTAATTATGAGCACTGGTTGCTAACAGCCACATAGGTGCAGGCTACAAGCATTGTTATGTGCCCTGAGATTCCATTTGTTCAATATCCTTTATAGTTTGGGGTCAGCTCGTTTATCATACAGTGAATTCCTTACAAAATCAAATTTTAGAAGGAAAATTCTACATAGAAAAAATCTTTTACATTGATCTTTGCCTTCATTCCTAAAGCAATGTAATCAACACATGAAATAGGAGGACATTCAACAAAAGTAGATGTCATAATGATACTATTTAAAAAAATTGTTTTCAGTAAAAGAAATCATGAAAGGATTCTGGAACAAAAGCCAAAGGTGAAGCAACATCCAACAGTGAAAAGAAACAAGATGGTCTCAAGGCCATGGCCAATAGACAGACTCAAAAACAAAAACAGGAAAACAAACACAGAGAATAAAAGTAAAAAAAATAATTTCTGTCCAACTTTGCACTTTTTCCTGCAATAGTTTTCTGTTAGACTTACATACCTTAGTAGAATCCGTGCATCTCCTCTACCAATAAATAAATAAATAAATAAATTTAAAAAAAAAAAAAAAAGCATCAGGAAAATTAATAGCTTCTCCTTGTCTTGGGTAACAATCAGCAGGGGTTGTGGGAAACAGAGAGTGTGGCTTGGATCAATGGTCAGAGACCAGTAAGATGAGGTTCATTCTGTCCTGCACTTTGATCTCAACAACCCCATGAAACTTTACAAGCCTGGGGGAGAGTGACTGGAAAGCTGTGCAGAGGAAAAGGGAGGTGTTGGTCAATGCTTGCCTGAACATGAGCCAGCAGTGGCCAAGAAGGCCAATGGCATCCTGGCTTGTGTCAGGAATATCGTAGCCAGCAGAACCAGGGAGGTGGTCCTCCTCTACTTGGCTCTGGTGAGGCAGCACCTTGAGTACTTTGTTCATCTGTGGGCCCCTCACTACAATAAGGACATCGAGGCCCTGCAGCATGTCCAGAGAAGGACTATGAAGCTGGCGAAGAGCCTGGAACACAAGTCCTGTGAGGAGCGGCTGAGGGAACTGGGGTTGTTTAGTCTGGAGAAGAGGAGGCACAGGGGAGACTTCATTGCTCTCTACCTCTACCTGAAAGGAATGTGTGGGGAGCTGGGGGTCAGCCTTTTCTCACAGGTAACTAGTGATAGGACTAGATAGGACCAGATAAGCCTCAAGTTGCACCAGGGGAGGTTTAAGTTGGAAATTAAGGAAAATTTCTTCTCGGAAAGAGTAGTCAGGTACTGGAATGGGTTGCCCAGGGAAGTGGTGGCATCACTGTCTCTGGGGGTGTTTAAGAAAAGGTTGGATCTGACATTTAGGGACATGGCTCAGTGGGTGATAGTGGTGGTAGTGGGATGGTTGGACCAGATGATCTTGGAGGTCTTTTCCAACCTTAATGATTCTACAATTCTGTGAAATATAAAAATATCCTGAAGCAGTGAATTGCTTCTTCCAGCATCACAAAATCTTCAACAACAAACAACAACAACAACAAAATTAAGCATGAAGTTTAAGTGGTAGTGCAATCCCAGATGATTAACAGTGAAAAACAGAAAACTTATTGAAGAGTATACTCTCTTCTTCTACTTCCCTAGAATATTGCATTCAGCCCTGGGGCCCCCAGCATAAGAAGGATATGGATGCAGCAGAATAAGTCCAGAGGGGGGCCCATCAAGGGGCTAGAGCATCTGTCCTGTGAAGACAGGCTAAGGGAGTTGAGGTTGTTCAGCCTGGAGGAGAAGGCTTTGAAGAGACCTTATAGCAGCCTTCCAGTACCTGAAGAAGCCTACAGTAAAGCTGGGGAGGGACACTTTGTCAGGCACTGAAGTAATAGTATTTACTATTACTAGTAACAACTAGCAGTGTAATGATAGTGCTCCATTACAAGCAGCAACATTTTTCAATTAAAATAAGTAGATTTAGAATAAATATTCAGAAGAAATTCTTTACCCTGAGGGTAGTGAGGCACTGGAACAGGTTGCCCAGAGAAGCTATGGATAGCTAAGCTATCCCTGGAAGTATTTAAGGCCAAGTTGGATGGGGCTCTGAGCAACTCGGTCTGGTGGCAAGTGTCCCTGCCTATGGCAGGAGCGTTGTAACTGGATGGTCTTTAAGGTACCTTCCAATCCAAACCATTCTGTGATTTTTTAAAACTGTATCTTCCCCATACTTTGAAAACCATGTTGGAGCTGTGAGGCAGACATTATTCCAGTCCTTCAGAATCAACTCCTTTGGTCTGTTTATGTTTAGTGCCTGTTTAGCCTCTCTGCAAAGAAAAATTAACCTACAACCTGGCTAGAGGGTGAGGAGGCTTATATTCACATAGCAAATAGGTGTCAACTGATTCTAATAGTTGGTGCAGAGGTTTGCTGCCATGCTAGAGACCTTCAGGTATTTTGTTAGTGGAGTCAGGACCTTTGATTTGCTAGCTGGCAGGAACAGAACAAATTGATAGGTGATACACTTTCTATCCAGACAGGGACGATTATGGCCATCAATCATTGCTCTGTCAGACCAGCTCCTACTGAATCTTCTGCTGTGCCACGCACAGAGAAAAATTAGCTGACTGCTTTATTGCAAGCAATGGATGCTTCGAAAGAAAGATGCCAGGTGGCAAAGTGGCCTAATGCACAATGGCTATTTACAGGGTGGATCTGATACTGTGACATTAGTAAAAGGATCATGTGAACTCAGAAAAAGTGAAAGAACGAAACACAGTCTCCACTGACACTTCAATGTGAAGAATCATTAGAAATAAACAAAATCTCTCAGATCTAAAAAGAAGTGAGAGAAAAATCTTATTTGCTATTCCTTCCAAAATAAATTTTCTTACTTATTGATAAAAGAACTGGATATTTTTTTCTAATTAAAGGTGTAATTAGATGTAATTCTACATCTTCTTTTCAATTCAAAACAATAGAATGCATCATAAATTTCCACTGGAAATTTTAAATAAAAAATATCTCATCCTTACTGCAGCTACTATTATCAGGCATTAGGCACAACATTATCCCCACTTTGGAAAAAAAGGGCTACTTCCTGCTACTTCTGCCAATTAAGCGTATTCCACGTTACCCAAAACACCAGCAATTAAACAGAAATATACATATTGCCACATTTGTCTATAGATGTATGTATTTCTACACATCTATTTATTTATTTAATCACAAATAATATTTTTGTTTGTTTTTTTGTTTGCCTCTTCAACCAGTGAGCTTTGAACTGAAAGAAAACTGTTGGTTTCTGAAACACTTCGCCAATCAGTCAAAGCATGTATACTTCTGCAGAGGTAGGTCAGAACACATAGTACTCATTGTGCTGCTTGTTTTAAGTCAGTGGTTTGGGGATTCTGCTCAACCACACTTACACATCCACAGGTGAGGGGACTACTTTGTGTCACTGTGCCAATTGTACTGGGTCAGGTTTACAAAAAATACAAGGCTTGTAAACATATTTTAATCAGACCTACTTTTCCCTTTCTACTTTACTTCCTTTTTATTGCTTCGAAAATCCAGATTTTGCCTGGTTCTACTTAATCTCCTTGACTTTTCATTGCTGGAGATAAACTTGCTCTAACCCTAACTGAGGAAGAGGGGGAGAGGGGGGATATAAACTGTCCTAACTTAATCTTGGCCTAAATTCTTCAACCGAAGAAGCAGCCTAGAACTAGCTTAGATTGTTATTCAAATTTTAATTTATTAAAGGAGACAAAATACACCCTACCTGTTGTTTGCAACCTGTTTTAATCTGTTTTGGATAGTGACTTTGTTAGGACAGGATTGTTAAGGGAGCGGGAAAGAACAGAGCTAGAAAGGAAACAAAAACTCTCTCAGATGAAGCCTGGCTCCTGAGTCCACTGAAGGGTTGGCTTTAAGGAATAATAATAATAAAAATAACAAAAAGTTATTTTGTTAAAAATAAATTTTTAACTTTAAGTTAAAAATAAAAAAAAAAATTAACTTTAATTTAAAAATAACTTTAAATTTTGCCTCCTTAAGTCTTAAATTATTCATGAACAGTCTTGAGTTAAGTTATTAAAAACACGTCTATTAAGAAGGCCAGCATATGGTAACATAATTAAATATGCCTGGAGTTCACCAGAGGTGGTACATGCAGACAGAAGAATGACTTAGAACAGGAGAGCTTGTGTTATATGATTTTTCAACACAGAGCTACTCTGAAGTGGCAAAATATTTATAGTTATAGCTTTTCTTTTGTTTCAGTGAACCTACACCATTGTGTCAGCTGAGAATCTGACCCATGCTGAGTTATTTTCCTTAGGCAGTCAGGCAGAGAAACTTAGCATAATCACTTAATGTGCAGTGTTTTTTTATTTTGTATCAGACCCGTTTAGCCTGCTCTTTGTCTAGTATTTCATCTCAACAACTGCTAAGAAAAGGAGTGTTCTTGATGTTCTGTGGTGCACATCCTTATTCAACCAGAGACTTTGAGGAAACCACATTTAAAAATAAAAATAAAAATCATGCACATTTAATTTAATTCCACAAAACACGTCTTCATGCATAAGTATGCAATTTCTTCAATACTGCTTGAGGTTTCATGACTACAGTATCAATCCATTGCAGAAAAACATACCTGTAATTGTCATAGATGGCCAAGAACAATTTCCTACTTGGGTCTAACTTTTTGTAAGCCCCCATTTGCCAGAACAGCCAGTTTCACAATAGATATAATTACATAGGTTAAGTCCTTAAGTCCTAAGTCTGTCAAGCACCAAATCTAAGTCTAGACTCCCTTGACACCTCCAAAACTGTGTAAAATGGGTGGAAAATGGGTTACATGTGTGCCTGTGCATTTGCCTTTTGAGCAGACAGTCTTTAAGGAAGCTAATGGTAGGTTGAAGGACTCCATGCATGGACATTTATTAACGAACAAGCATCTGTCATGAATATGGCAGGTAAGGATCAGTAACTTAGTTCTGACAATTTTCTTTCTGCTGCTACATATAAATCCCATAGCTTTTCCTTGCAGTTCCCTGTTGCTTTTCTAGATTATAAAAAGGAACTGTCCCCTGGAGTGCTGCCTCTCCTAGAACAAATGCCTCCAAAACTCTTCTTCATTTATCCAGCCTTTGAGTAAGTGTTAACTATGGTTTTATAACCACTTTCTCTCACTCTGAAATAAATTGTGTTATCCTTTTTCAGCTTTCATCGTACACTTCTTTCTTAATTGTTTTCCTTGTGGTCCTTCCTGACGTTCTTGCAGAACTGTAACTGTAGATCACATCAACTCAATTTATCAGACTGCATATTCTGTATAAAATACACTTGGTGACTCTGCTTAAGTAATAAAGGTACCTGACTTATTTAAGGTACAATTATAAGTTTCATATTAATACTAAAATCATTGTGTAAAATCAGATTCAAACATTTATGTAACTTCCATTAGCAGAAGTATTTCATACGTGACACAAATTATTTAAATAAAAGCTATCTCATGCTATGCTTTTTTCTAGAAGGTGAGAAGCAGTCCTTCTGGCAAGCAGCCAGAGTTCACTTTCTCAGTAGAGGACAAAAATATTTTTCAAATATTAATGTAAAGAACAACACTTTTTCTGCTGCTTTTGAGCCTAAAAACTAGATGGCAGCAAGAGAGAAAAAAAGACTTTTAAAAAATAAGCTGGGACATTTTGGCATCATCCTTCAAACCACTGTTCTCACAACAAAGACTTAAACCATAATTTGAGGATGCTACAGGGTGAAATGAGAAAGAAGCATTATCCACTCAATAAAGCCAAGACAAGTCTCTTGAGTTCTCTGCTGGCTCTGCTAAAACATTAAATTTTGTCATCTATGACTCTGTTCAAAAGCTCACTGTTAGGAAGGCTATTGCATCGTGAAAGGTTTTGATGAGATTATAAATTTGCCTGGTAAAATGAACAGTAATCATATCTAAGGTTTCTCTAGGACACGTGATTTGGTGCCATGCAAATATTTTGATCAAGAAATTAGGGGAACACAAAATCAACAGACTAAATATTAAACAGATTAAAAATTAATGAATTGTCTCAAAGTATAGTTGCAAGCAGTGAATTATTATCAAGCATGATGGTTGTAGGAGAGAACTTCAGTAGTTTGTTCTATTATTATTATCTTCTATTACTAGGAAGACAACTATAATATCATAGAATCATACATGTTGGAAGGGACTGTACGTGATCCCTCCAATCTTCTGCTCAGAGCAAGACCAGCTCTGGAGTCAGAAATAATGCTACTGATGAAAAATGGACAATTAAGCAGAAAATGAGACGTAAAGAATGGGGTGGTGAACAACTTACTTAGACCTATTAAAATATCTCTGTCTAAATGGAAGAAAAATCAAGAAGAGTTTTATATTGTTAAACATTAAGTCAGTCTGGAAGAGCAGATATTCAATGGAAGATTCTGTGCTGATATACAGTAAAATATACTTAGGTGCTGGTATACAGTAAAAACAGTGTACTGTGTAAAAGATTCAGCTAGAAAATTGTTATCAGTTCTTCCAGATTTACAATGTATTACACCAGTGCTTAAGAAATCAACTTCTTATTCATGTTTAAATCAACTCATTTTTGGAGATGATTTGGAATCAGCTTTTTATTCCAGAAGGAATTCTGAAGTTTCATATTGCACAGTAGAAAAATGAAAATAAATAAACCTCTCAGAAGAATTTGATTAATTAACAAAAGGCAAATATCTAGACAGGATCTGAAGCTGCTGTGGAAGCAACAGCTGAACTGCTCTAAATGCTCTCTCAGGGCAAGATAAGCCTGACAGGCTGATCTTTTTCATACAGCTGTAAATAGAAGAATATTGATTACAAACTATATACTACTAAGACAGCAAGTGCTTTGCTGACTTTTGGTGTCCATAATTCAGAAAAGGTGTGGACAAAATAGAAAGAATTCCAAGAACAGTTACTAAGAGAGAGATAAAATTATTGATAATCTATTTAGTTTCACAAAGGGAATGTGAAACAACACAATCCCACTCCATAATATTGACACGAAGAATGGTTGTGGGTTTTTTGTTTGTTTGTTTTGTTGCTGTTGTTTTTCAGCCTAACAGACAAAAGCACAACAAAACACAGTGGCTGGAGATTGAGAGAAACTAGATACATTCAGATTGGTAGCAAGGCATAAATTTACAACATGGAAAGTAATTAACCTTTGGGGCAATATAGCAAAACTTATAGTGATTTTAGCATATTAAATCATATTCCAAGCACTAGGCTTATGATAAAGCAAAAATTGGTTGAGTGACATTTTACTATATAAAAGGCTTAGCTGGAAGATTGTAGCCAGCTCTTTCAGAATTATAATCTATTTTTCCAGTGTTTAAGAAAATGAGACCTTATTAATCTTTAAATCAACTAGGTAGGCATTAACATTATTTCTGTTGCTGATTTGGAATGAGTTCTGTCATTTCACAAGGTGTTCTGAGATTTCATATTGTTCATAAGAAAGTAAATAAACATCTCAATAATTTGATTAATTAACAAACCTTCCAATACCAAACATTTTAATATCATCTAAACATATTAGACTTCCACATTCAGATTCATTTCACTTAAACTCTTATATTAAAATGTTAAAGATAATATCTTTAATATCTTGTCTTTAATAAGTAAGTCAAGTCAATATAAATATTTCAACACTGTCAAAGCTAAACATGAGACATTCCCATTCTCCCATCACACCAGCCCCGTGAAACTTCAGAACCTCAGAACAGTATTGTTCTGAGGAAAGCTGTTCTTCAATTCTGCCTGATGGATAGCATCTTTTATTCTTGCCTAGTTAATTCTTTCCAAGCCTAATAATCGCTACTGCAGTGGGAGACACTAAACCCAAGAACAAATCACAATGTCAACAGGACAACGGGAAAAACAATACATTTAACCATGACTAAAAAGAAATGAGTGATTCAAGACTCACTTTGTCAGTTTCCCTGTTTCCCAATTTTCTCTTTTTCCATTTTCTAATATATTTCTTTAATCTGTATTTTTTCTTCTTTGCTATTTCTCTATTTTTTAATGCTACAGTAAGCCCCATAACATCCTATGTTCCTATCCTGCCTTTTTCTCTTCTTTGCAACACTGTCCCCATTCCACTATTTTTCTAACTCTTGCTAGTCTACTGCCTTCCCTAGTACCATTTCAGAATTTTATTTAGTACCCTTCCATTCCTAGTGTCATCTCACAGGCTAAGATGGCATTCACTGGATTTCTCCTCCTCCCTCCATGCCAGATGGCTTCTCTTCTGCTTGCCAACTTCTAGAAGAATGAGTTTGCATCTCATGCTGGGCAGCAGCGCATTAGCAAAAGAAGACGCACATAACACAGCTGGTCAGAGACTAGTATAAATAAAGTGCTTGCACAACTGCCTGCACTGATCTAGTACACATTTATTAGCTGCCAACTAGCACAGAAGAGAGACAAATGGCCTATCTTCAGTAGCTTTGGACAATGTTTTTTTTGTTTGTTTGTTTGTTTGTTTGTTTGTTTGTTTTTGTTGTTATTGTGTATTTTTGTTGATGTTTGGTTTGATTTTGTGGTGGTTTTTTTTTGTTTGTTTGTTTGTTGTTGTTGTTGGTGGTGGTGGTGGTGGTGGTGGTGGTGGGTTTTTTGTAATTGTAGTGTTGAATGAGAGCATGGGAAGAGCAGCATCAGCTGAGCACATACCAGATGACTGTGAGGG
Organism: Aythya fuligula; assembly: GCF_009819795.1. Classification (NCBI taxonomy): domain Eukaryota; kingdom Metazoa; phylum Chordata; class Aves; order Anseriformes; family Anatidae; genus Aythya; species Aythya fuligula. The sequence continues at coordinate 23,479,862 of NC_045560.1, forward strand.
CCCTGTAAGGGAGACCAGAAATCCAGAAATTAGTGTCTGAAACTATTATGAAAGACATATCATATAAGGACAAGGAGGAAAGAAAAAAGAAACTTCTGCCACTGTCTCAGAGGTATCAAAGGATGGAGAGTATGCAAAGCAAAATTACTTTTTAAAGATGCTAGATTACTAGTATCTTTATTACTAGATGCAAGGCTTCAGACTGGAAGGTTTGGAGAGTTCTCGTAGGGTGCTGAAAATATTTGCCAATCTTTTTGAGGAGGATGCTAAAACCCCAGTCAATTTTGCAATGCAGTGTTTTGGTCTAGGCTGACCTGAGACATAGAACATGGGCATAGATGAGGGAAGCTAGAGCGAAATTTTTGATATCAAGTGAGAGAAACACCAGAGCTTTGGGATTCTGGTGTTTCTGCTTTTGTAGCTACTAACTGACTACTAGCAAATTCTCAGGTTGTGTGGTAACTTGTCCTAAAGACAGAAGGTTTGAAATAGACTGATACAAATAACTTATTTCTCTTTTTGTACTGACTTTCAAAAGAGAACAATCACAGTCTTAATAGTGATTTAGTGTAGATCTGGCACTTTAAAGAAGGTGCCAGGTATTGCAAACAACAGCAAGCAGCGGCAAGAACTGAACCATTATGCTGCAGGTCTTCTATCAAAGGCAGGGGGAGCTGGGCTGGCACAGGAGCAATTGCAACTGCATCTGTGCTAAAGCAAGCTAAAGATCAGGCAGCAGGTCAAATCAGAGCACACTGTTCTTGTGTCTTACATTGCTCTTTTGTTTAGAATAAATAAAATATATAGAAACATATATTTATGTCTAGAGAGTGGGAATTTTAATCCAAAGCCTTGGATAAAGCTTCTTATCAATAAAGCAGAAGAGGAGTGAGAAATGAGGTGAGACTAGCCATAAATAACTCCTGGGATTTTCATCTCCTCTAACTTGTTCCCTGAGTCTGCTTTTACCCTTGAATTGGCACTCCTGGGAGCTCTTGGCATAGAGCTATCTCAAAGACAGTGTTGAAGGTATCAGAGAAAAAGAAAATAAATATGTGTTAAAATCAAAACGTTCATGATTTGAGCTCAGGCCATTAAATCCAGACCATAAATTCATTCACATGTGTTCATTCCCTTCCCTCAAAGCTAGCAGATACAAACTATCCTAATAAAACTCTTCATTAATGGACTTCATTTCTCATATAAAGTTGTTGAAGGCCAGACTCAAAACACATTTGCTTTTTTTTAAGGAAGTTTCTTCGACCTCCCACTGAGTTTTTTCCACCTCCCACTCACCCCACATTACATGCAACTAGTGTTACAAAAATTTTCCACACAAAGGAATTAAAAAAAAAAAAAAAAAAAAGAGAGAGAGAGAGAGACACACAAAGAATTTCATTGAACTTGAAATGTCAAACCAGCATACCATTTTAATCATAAAATATCAGTTTTTTCAAGCTTTTGCAATCTGTTCCTTTTGCTATGTAATATCATATATAATGCAGTGTAACATTATTTCAAGTAGAAATAAACACTGAAGAAAGCTGATAAATTATGTTCTGCAGAAATATATTAATTTGTAAGATCCTAGAAATACTCTATTGTTGAAGGGAATAGATGTAAATATGATACTGTTATCTGAAGTTTCTAGCTGATCTTTCTTTCTTTCCCACAGGTTAGGTAGAATCTCTTTATTCAACTTAATTTCTTTTCTGTAAATAGATTATTTCTCATAGACCAAGTACAAAATACCTGTATTAATCTTACTCTTTGTTTTTAGGTTGCTCTATTGCACTAATGTCTCAAAAGGTCAATTAAAACAAAATGGAAGATGAATTGGCCTACTGAAAAGATACCTCACTGTAGATACTCACAGATTAATGCTCCTTTAGCAAACAAGGTTCATCTGCTTTCCTTACTGCAGTTTTCATCCAGTTGGCCTTTGTTAATCAAGAAGTTGAATTCAGCAATGGTAAAGCTATTCATATTTCTGAAACCCATCAGGTACTGTTGGGTCTTAATAATCTGGATCAGTGCATAAGGCCATGCATAAGGCCATGCTCATGAACCCAGCTAAAGACAAAAGAGAGCATGATGTTCTCTGCATAGTCTCCAGAATATTTTTCAAGAATCTGGATTAAAATTTATCTTTTAGAAAGAAACATTAGAAAACAAAGCCAAACCAACCAAGCAAAAATCTCTTCCTTCTTTTTAGCATTTAAACTCGTTCACTGTTTTGTCTAAAATAATTTTTGTTGACAAGTCATATCATATTTCATAATTCGATTCAGTAAATTCAAATTTTCAGCCACTGAAATCAGTAATACTACACTGTTGAAATCTGAAAATTCTATCTACTTTTTTTTTTCTCTGCAGTAACTTATGTAATCACCAGTTATATGCAGACAACTTCTAATATCTTTTCAGCAAGCTGAATAAAAGTCAGAACTTCACAAGGTTTGTTTCCTTGGTCCTGGACCTTTTCTTTGCCTGACTAAGTGCTGGTAAAACTTCTAGATGTTGTCTTATCGAGTCTGTACACATGCATGAGTCGGTTCATTTTGGAATTAAATGCCTTATTTTGGGAGCTTACAGGGCTGATAGCTGAAGCCAAGCTTCCTGGTTGGATGATAAGATTAATAATGCAAATTTCCCTCCCCTTTCATCCAGGAGTGAGATGCAATACAGTATTCATAGTACCATTCAACTATATTACTTGGTTAGAGAAAGCAAAATCATGTAGAAATACAGCTTGAATCCCAAATCCTAAATTCAGGTACAGTGGTGTTTAAGATATGTATTTGTCTCACTGAGAACTAGGCTATTTGATGTTTTTCAACTATGAGTAAAATTTCTGTTTTGAAACTTTTAACTGCTGAATTTTAAATTGTAAGCACAATGTACCAACATAATAAGTTGGTAAAAAATAAAAAAAAGAAAAAAAAGAAAAAAAAAAAAAAAAGAAATCAATGTATTTCAAGGCCATTTAGGCCATTATTTCATGGTATTTAAATTCATTCTCAAAATGTGAATTAAAAGTGTAAAGAGAGTCTAGCATCTGTGAACACCACACTAGTGACATTAAATTCTTTACACCTGTCACACCGAAGAGAATTCAAAGAGTAGAGTAGAAAAGGACCAAAGAGCGCATTTGAAGCAGGTACTAAAGCATGGTTAATGCTAGTTGCTGGGGAATTTTGTAGAAACACAAGCAATAAAATCTATATTAGGATGTGTCAATAATACAGTAATGTGTGTACAAGCAAGCCTGCAATATCACTAGTCCACTTAAATGTATTTTTTTTATTACCTGTTACTTGAAAATTGTTTGTTTAATTGGAGAGTTAGATCAGCAATCAGAGAGCTCACAAAACAAAGTTATCCAGGAATTTGCTATTTGATGTTTTTCCAGAAGAACAAATAAATGTGGCAGAAAGAGATAGTAGAATGAGTGCATATCAACTGTGTTGTGTTTTTGTTTTTTTTTTTCTTTTTCTCAATATGCTCCACTCCCTCTCCCCAGAAGAATTTAACTGGAGTTGAAGCAAGTACTTCAAGGTGTCCAAACTCACTGGACAGAAAAGCAGTAACTGTTCATTAAGGTAAGGTTTAGCCACGCGGTGTAATTGATTGACAATATTATTTGCATTAAAGCACTGCTGACTGCATAATATTTCCACTACTACTTAAATCCAGCAAGAGCTAATGCCTTCAACAGGACTAACGAATCCATACCTAGCTTTGACTCTTTTTCTTTCCTTTATTATTTGTTTTTTAATATCTGGACAGAACCCATTTATTTGTGTATTGCCAAGAGCAGGCTGCCCCCATACACCTGCCTCTCCAACACAGGCATACAGCAACTGCAAGCCTACTGTTCCTTAAATCCATAGAGGCAACACTTCTGCGTGCACCCAAGATTACTATATAAAATTTATTTATATGATTCTATATAACAGACATTAGCAATGTTGAAGCAGATTCTCCCTTATAAAATAGACACTATAAACCCCATGCCAAGTATGAAGCTGTCAATTTCTTTGCATGTGCGTAATGTTTCAGTTTTCATTCTGCTAGTAAAGAGCATCCCAAGCAGAACATGTATGCATTAGATGAGGCTTCTACCATTAAAACAACTGATCAGATTGTCAATCTGTTCCCAGATATCCCTGATATAGAACTGTCTGACCAGAACTAGAACTCCTTCATGACCACACTTAATGGTCTGACTGATAATCCCATACATTAATTTACTTTGGTAACATAGAATCATATTTTTTTAAACATGTTCTCTAATATATGAAATAATAATAAAGATATCGTGTCAACAAGAACATAGTCCTCTGGTACTTGCATGTTTTAAAAAGGAAAATACAATCTCTCCTCTGTCAGTTGCATACTCTGTCAGAGGTGTAATGCATACTCTGTTTTATTTTTTAGTATTCTTATCTCAGCGTAATCTACCAAAACTGAGACACTTTCCATTTTCAAAGTAAGTTTCCCAAAAGTCTAAAACATAACAATTGTTCAGGGCCTTAACAGCCAGAAGGTTTTTCATTCAGCAGATAGATTAGAGTTCTTTATCAAGATAAAACCAGAAGCACTGATGTTTACTGCACATGGATTGCTTCTCTCCAGTAGCTTACTGTGTGCCGCACAGAGTTATTCCACTTACATCAAGCTGCAACTGATATTCTCTCACTCTATTAACTGCCCATTTCAGGAAAAAATCCAGACCTTAAGTTTCTTGATGATTCAGAAGTGGCATTAATATACTGCAGAGAGAACTGTTTATCCTATTTTAGCTTAGGCAGCAGTAGTGTTATCGACTTTCCCTGTTTGCTAAAATATTTTGTTAGCTTTTATTTAAAGTTTCAATATTTACATGATTTTCATAGGCCTTATCATTTTCTCACACCTTCTTATTCTCCAGTTACAAGCTTTGCCCAGTTTTTTTTTGCTTTGCTTATTTTCTAGCACATTCTCCATCCTGGACCATATACATTCAAACTAAAATCGTTGACAGGGTAAGGGAGGGAAGAGAAAGCTGGCTGGGGAAAAAGGATTCCCACAGCCTTCCGAGTACCAGCATTTCCAAATCTTTTCAACACATTTTCAGTCAAAAAACTTGCTTTGTTAGAAAAATCACAGGGAAAGAAACTAAGACAAGACAACAAAAAGCACATTGGCATATCTGTATTCCCTTTTTCTGGAATTGCACTCTGACTGTGTTGTGCCAACACATATAGCCATTTTAATTTTACATCTTGTGGATCTGGCTAGCAATTGATAATGTCTTCAGGTGAGAAAGGTTTCTTGTGCAGCAAAGATCTGGTCTTATGTTGTTCTATCAACTCCGGTCTTGTGAAAAAGTTCACCCAGAAAATCCTTCCTTACCTCCCAGTGGCTTTGCCAGTTTAAAACAACCTTCAGGTATTTGACCTGTGCAGGACAATGAGACTAAATGACTGAAGTCACATAGGTATGAGGCATCCTCAGACCTCTTCTCTCAATTCTGATGAGCTATGGCAAGCTCTCTGCCAAGGACCAAGCCCGTTCCCCTTAACCAATTGGCTGGAAGTGCAATGTTCATAAGTTAGCAAAGATCAGATCACAACCGTGCACAGATCTGTAAGATAGTGAGAAAATTAAGCCACAAGGTCATGCAAATTGCTTGATGAATGTAATCTGGACAGCATAGTTTAGAGAAGAAAAATATATTCTGAATTCAATGTCAGCTGTTGTGTAGCTCTCCTTTAAAGTAAAAGATTTTCAAAAGGCTGTTACATAAAAGTTCATTTTAAATGCTGTGTTCTTTGAAAAGAAATTTGATACACAGGGATGTTTTATTTAATTTATCCAACTGAAATTCCATTCACATATTACAAATACAGTTTTGTCCATATTTGCAAACCAGAAACATTTTTATAGCAGTGTGGTTTCAATGATTTAAAAAGGGGGGATTTATATGAGACTTCATGTTTTTATCATAGCATTTAATTCTGCAACATTTCATGCCCTGCCAAGCTTTTTCCATCACTAATTGAAAAGAGAGGGGGAAAGGAAGATAAAATAAAAAGCCTGAGTTTTAGAAAGACTGTTAATGAACCAGCTTATACACTAGAGTTGAAATGTTCATGTAGCTATGCCATGTTTCACACTGAAGAGAGAGAGATGTGAACTTTGCTGCTGTCCTGTCCAGGTGTAGGACATGAGGTCAGGACACATCCCTGGGACCCAACACAGGGCATAACAGTGTTTAAAGCAGGCCACAGAGCCTCAAACAACAACAGCAAAAAGATATACTAGCTTCTGGCACATCCGTTCACACAGCTCAGAAGCAGACACCAATTCACTTGGGCATCACTGCAGGACCCTGGCATGCCTAAAGGGACCACAGCTACAGTCATCTCCTGGGGTGGGCTGCTGTGCTTGGTGCAGAAGAGGGGGTTCTCCCCATTGGGGCTAGGCTGCACATAATTATTGAAGCTTTGATCTGATGAGAAAAATAAAATGTGGAAAACTCTCCACATCACATCTTTCAAAAATGGCAAGTAAAGACAGCACTTCAATTTAGGGTAGTATATCTGGCTTTATAATAATCTGCTTTTCAGCCCACTGAGACACATAGAAGCTTTTGCTTTGTAAATAGGCAGCATAAACAAAGAAGAGACGAACTCAAACTTCCATTGCATAAAGAACTAAATTCTTTGTTTTAAATGCAGAGAGTATATGTAAAAGAAAGGTCTCATCTGTTTATGGTTCCTGACCTTTAAGTTCAGCTACTATTTTGTATTAAAAATCTTATAACAATGATGATAAAATAGGTAGCAATTTTAAAGAAATTATTCAGACAGTGGCAATGCAAAGCAATTTTTTCAGATAGAATTTTCAGAACAGCAGCATTTCTCAATAAGCTTTATCTTATATGTTATTATGCCATCCATCATGTTTGTTTTTCATAAGTTACCTTAGTCATTTATACTTAACAACTAACCTTGCATTGTTTGCAGTTTTATCTCTGGCACGTTTACCAGGAGAGAAAATCAAAGCTACTCTGATTGCTTTTATATATATGTGACTAGGCTCATAGAATCATAGGATAATGTAATTATGATTGTAAATATTTTAATGACTGTTGAGACATGTCTTTCACGTACTAGTTGATAAAGATGGATAGTGATCAATAGCCAACAATGACTAGTTTATAAGCTAAGGAGGATAATATCCTCAGAAATCTACCATTGTTTCCTTACATTGCATCAGTATTGAGTATAAATGCTACGGTGTCCTTCCTCATTGCAATGAGTGATGAAAAATAAAATCTCAATATACATGCTCTCATTGTTCCAGCTTAAAAAAAAAAAAAAAAGCCTCTCTGGTTTACTGCAAGATTAAGGGCCCACTGAGGCAAGTTTGCCATGCTCAGAAATCCCATTGATTTCAATGGCAGCTCCACACACAAAGCATTTCCAGGATTAGCCCTTAATTATTTATCAAAAACATGCCCTGGAGCTCTGAATGTGTGACAAAGATAAAGGGAAAGATTCAAGCAGTAGATAATGGGGTGCATTTTTCTGCCTTCACAAAACATGCAAATGCTTTTGCATAAGCAACTCACTGACAACCAGGTGAATAAGAAATTTATTGCTGTATATGCCAAACACAGTAATGCGCCAGACACTTGGAGATGCCAGTCAGGGTTCATACCTTCCTCTACAGTGTTTGCCATAATAAAGGAGGTGCTATTAATATTTTTAAATTCCACAAGTGTTTTTTCACTCCTCACTCAATGCTCTGCTGGAACATTATTTAAAATAACGGAATCAGCAAGAATATTTCAAGTGGAAATTCTATCTAATTACTTATAAAAATATTCATATCTGTTCATTGGCTATTTGGTCGTATAGAGCAGAAGAAACCCAAGCTTTTCAAAGCTCTCCAACTGTACCTAAATGAATCCTAGGTTAGGATGCTGTTGCAAAACATCTACTCTTTTTTTGACACTTGCCTCCAGCTGCTGCACCAGAAGGAAGCAGGTTTCTTGCAGTCCTGGTGTAGTAGCTGTCAGGTATCTGGGACACTGCAGTACATCTCAGTATGAATCACATGCCCAGAGCCCATTTTCTGCTCTACTTCAGATTTCCTCTATTATCTTCAGCAAGTCATTTTAGCTACATGTAAATTGGTTGACATGGGATCACTGCAGAGCTCCCAGGCTCTGGCCATATTCCAGGTAAAAACTAACACAGATCAGCTCCTCACACTTGGGTCTTGTGGGAAGAAAACCCCATTGCACTGTCTGGCTGGGAGGTGCCATGCATTCCAGCCAGGCTATCAGATGGGCGACTGAGGTCGCAGAGTGCTCTCTGTAGAGCAATATCCCCTCTCAGCAGAAGCAGCATGCAGCTTCCTCATTCTCCACCTCAAAAAACGGCATTGAAACACTTCTTTCTTGCAGGGGTGTTGTATAGAAGATCAGATGTTCAGGTGGTATGGCAACCAGACAATTACCTGACAAATATTTCTATGGGCAATTTTCAATCCTATTTTAATAATGGCTGATGAGAAAATCCCAAAGCCAGGCAATAAAAATCTGCTGTAGAACAAGCTTCAAACCTGACTGCTTAATGAAATTTTGAACATGTTTAAGGTTAGTATATATAACATGGTTTGCCATGTAAACATGTTCAAAGCTACACACTGCTGCAAGCAGAAAGTGTCTTTCCAAAAGTTTCGGTTGAGACTATAAAGCTCTGGTGCAAATGGTTAGACAAAAAGAATAAAATTACTTTTAGAGGGGAAAAAGTGGCTAACCTGTGATGCAACTACTGTTTGAACAGCAAAGCATAGATATTATGGACAAAGAAATCTTCTTTGTAGGCAAGCTAGAGCCAGATACTAACAGATTCTTATGACTGTAACAAGGTCAAGAGTCAGAGATGCTGAAGGAAACCTGAAGGTAGGAATTCTTCATCCTTTCTCATTCTCTTCTCTGAATTAGTACAGAAGGTGTTGGTAGTACACTGGCTTTACCTAAACTGGATTACTCTGAGTTCTTACATCATAACTCACAAAATCATATACTAATCATAAAATCATATACTAATACCTAAGGAATGGTAAGCCTGGGTGAATCATCAAAATATTTTATCTTTATTCAGCAGCAGTAAAAATATCTTTGGTGATAATTGACAGCTGTAGCCATTGCACAGTGGGCAGTGCTTCATTTTTATTGATGAAGGTATCAGTATAAGACAAGATTTCAGCAAGAAGGGATGTTCCTTCCCACCTGCAGTGCTGACTCCTCTTCTGCACAATGCTTTCTTCAGAGAACAAGTCTGCATCTCCGGTTCACGGATCCTGTATTTCTTTCAGAAATTAATAGGCTTTGGTCCAAGAACTGTCAATCTGTGTCCTTCTGCAAGTGTTAAATTCACTTTTGAGACAGGAGAATATCGAAAGGAACATGCTAATTTATGCTAATTCCTCTAGAGGCACTGCTGAGAGAGATTTCCTGAGTACACAGGTAATAAACTATGCTAACTGCAAAAGATCTGTCATACACAGTAACACTTGCAATCGCTATTTCTCTCTCCACCTACCAACTGTTTACTACTACCCCTACAGTGTCAACAGCAATGTCCAAACCTCATGTCTGTTGGCATAACTTCCCATATGATTACTCTCTATACTTTCTCCAAAATTTCAGGACGGAGGCTTGTATATATATATATATACATATACATATACATATATATATATATATAAACAAACAAACAAACCAAAACACTACAAAAGACTGTTTGTAAAATAACTGAAGTAGGAGGAGGCTAGAGAGCAGTAGTGTGACCAGTTAAACCAGATGATAGAGGATAATGGTGAGAGGCAAAGGCAGTGGCATGTGGACAGAGGGAGATTTTATCTACTTAGTTCAAACACTTAAATAGCTACCTCAGAGTTGGAAAAAAAAAAGTTTTCTAATACAACTTAGACGAGCCTTGCCTTTCTGGAGTGTTTAAACAAGAAATACAATGTTTCTATGTGATTTGCATTCAGGTATACATGAGGATGTACTATAGGTGTTTGTAGTACAAAGTAAAATGTCTCACACTGAATAAGGGCTTTCAGTTTTCTGTTTTACCCTTAATGAATACATGGAAATATAAATTACATAGGTTTAAAGCCCTTGATTCTCTTTAGTTTCCATGGAAACTGCAAGTATTTAGAAGAGCATACAAGTCAGCAGCACCAGGCAGGACAGGGTCACTGGCATCCAGTCATCAAAGTCTATTACAATCATTGGATCTGCTTTGGAGCAACAGTAGAGGCGTCTGCATATTTTGGTGGTTAAAGATGTCAGAGAAAGCAATTTAAAGTCTTTTGCACCCCATTACAGACACCACACTTCTTCTGATTCATTTGCAGGACTTATGTGCAGTTAGATGCATTGATGCCAAAGCCCTTGCTGTGTTGTAAGAGACAGCAAAGGATCCCCAAGGGCATTCTCCACAAAACAGAAAGTAATAGCTGTAGACAGAGCTGTATACCCAAGGTGTGGGAAACAAAGCAGCATTTCTAGCTGTGCATCATGATTCAGACATAGGCTCTTTACTTTTTTATGAAAAGTACTGCCTGCTCAGTTCACCTCCCTCATGAGAATAATTATCTGTGGCCAGATCAACTTTGTCTTGCTTTACATAATTATACATTTTAAACAGAGAACACTGACTTCCATTTACATCTCATCTTTATTTTGCTGGACTGATATACAGAGTGGGTAATAATTACCCATGGATGCTGTTGTATTTTTAGAAGAAATCAACATCCACAAGGGAGTGATTGATGGGTCTATATCTTCAAACTGCAAAGACCTTTCTAGATGAGAGAATTTCAACTTAAACCTGATAACTCAGACCAAACTTTTTATCTTCTTCTTCTTTTGTTGAATTTCAGTGCACCTCAACTGCATAATACAGAGGACTTCTGGTTCTTTTTCTATGGTTCTTTTTCTATGTGTGCTTTCTCAATGACATTTGCCTCAGATGTTAGGTGTAGAAGTTTTTATAGTGAGACTGTTCTAGAGTCAGGCTAATCTCTCTGTGTTGCCATGCACTTCATAAAGTCAGGTCAACACTAGGTCCTGCATTCCCATTCATTTTTCTAAATATGTCCCCAGTCAAAATGTACTTGAAGTAAAAGCTCTCAGTTGGCCTCAGTGAGTACTGGATCAGGCCCCATAGACAGTACTTTAATTTCCAGCAAAGGTCACTAAGCTAAAAGAGATGCACGGAAATGTCAGGTCAGATTACTTGTGCAGAATTGTTTAAGAACCTGCTGCTGCTACCTTTTATTTATCTATCAGTCAACTATTTATTTACTTATTATTAAAGCCAGAATCTATAGCTCTCTTAAGCAACAAAAGGAAAGAAATCATGTCCTTCATTCAAGAAAAAATCTTGAAAACTTTACACCTTACTCATTAGCAAGAGTAGTAAGCATTTACTTGATATATGCAGCTGGGAAAGTAGTGGAATATATAAACTACACCTAGGGTGCTTTACTGCTAGACTTTTAGAGGGTTTTCTGTGGGTGGTCATATGCATATTTGTCAGGAGTTGCAATATAATATAACCAACAATTGTTTTTTAAAAAAAAAAAAACAAACTTATTTTCTTCCCTAATCTCAGTGGATTGGTCAAAGTGATCAGCTGTAGAATTAAAAAAACCTACTCCTTTACAGTCATCAAAGGAGATAGCAACATTTTGGTTTACCAATTAAAGCAATTAACTTGAACACAGATCTCACAAGAGCAGAAATTCAGGCTTAGAAATTACTCATCCAGTTTCTATATAATAGACAGCCATCCCGAGGGTTTGATTCCATTTCTCTGTCGATAGTCTCATGCAGAGAAGGACCACAGAAATGCAAATATTTAGGCAAGGGTCTATGGGTATGTTCTACAGCTATTTCACGTGTTATTTTTATGCCAGAATAAACCAAACAGCTAATTCAAAGCAATAGCCTATGCCTTTTCTATGGTTAATTAAATGTTTTTGCAAGACTTTAAACCATGCAGAAATAATTTTCAGGTCCTTTATGGTACAATCTGTTTGTTGTCCCACAGTCAAATCCTGCAAGATGTTAACCAAACAACCAGCTCTTTGACACAAATTTTACTCACTGGATTGAGATGTTTCTTCCCAGAAATGATCCTCTTCTCAGGAAAAATCTCATGCCTAGGAAGGGAACAATTCTCTCTGGGAATGCCTTTCTCCTCACCCATTGAAGATTTTTGGTATAAGGTCTGCCACTGACTGTGTCTTTTTTTACACTCCTCCAAAAATGTATATAGCCTCTGTATGGCCTGAGGACTATTTTGTGCTTTATTTTCTTTAGAATTTGTTACACAAAAGTCACACAAGAGGCTGAAAGCTGAGACATACCTGACTGCAGAGCTGTCCTTAAGTTTCAGTACAATGACAGAGATCCTCAGATACTGTCTGACAGCGGCCATTTTAATTCCTCAGCTTCATATTGTTTTCTCAGAGAAGATGGGAAGGAGAAGATCAAAGATCACATATATATAGACGTTATGCTTAGTTGAAAACTACAAGAGGGATTGTGGGGAGGAGGAACGTAAGACAAGGTAAGAGAGTAATGGTAAACTAATAAAGAATTGTTCTAACATTGAACCACCAAACCAAAGCAACTGCATGCTAGATATCAATTTTTACATTGAGTAGATATCAGCTTCATATGGCACCTCTATCTTTTATACTAAATGAGACAGATATTTTGGTATTTAACAGTCTCTGTTAGATAAGGCTTCACTGAGGAGATTATGTTAAAATTTGTGGAGTAATAACATATATGCCCCAAACATAACACAGGAAATTCTGAAGGAACAACAAAAATAAATAAATAAAATAAAATAAAATAAAATAAAATAAAATAAAATAAAATAAAATAAAATAAAATAAAATAAAATAAAATAAAATAAAATTCTAAATCTCAAAAGACTTCAAAATGAATTCCAAGAAGAATGAGATGTGCTTTCTGTGTAGCTTGTTATCCTGAAAATCATTCTATTAAATAACTGGTGGATAAGTCACTACTTAGCCCAAGCAAAAATTATTCTCGTATAACTTGTGATTTTAGTGACAATACATGTTATTGTATTGGATACACTGTTAAAATAATGCAAATGATTCTGGGGAAAACCTATGTAACTTTAAAAATAAATAAAAAATAAAGCCTCCTGTGGCCTTAAAGCAACTTCTGTTGGCAGGATACAGATATCCTCTGTCAAATAGTTTGATGTGCTTTCAGATGCTCCTATCCTTAGATGTCTGCCTCGCTTCCCTGTCAGAAGTTGGTTTCTTACCCCAGGGACAGGTGATGAAGGTGACCTACACTTATCTGTGTCCATGCACTAATTTATATTTGCTCTAAAATCTTTTGTGACAATATGGGGAGCCATGACCTAAAGTGGCTATGAAGGATGTCTGGCTAGACTAGAGAATCTGAAAGGACAGAAACATTTTGCTCCTGCTGAGTTTGCAGAGGGATAGAGAAGGCACCTGTGAGTACTAAAGTGTTAAACAACTGCACACACATTCATCGCATTCCTTCTGTCATTGCTCATCCCAACCTACTGGCTTGCCTCTATGGTGAACATCCATGAGCAACAAGCATTTTTATTACTTTTAATGGAAAAAAATCTGTCACCCTTTAATGAAAGTAAACTTGGATTTTCAGCTATGAGCAAATTTTAACAACAGTTCACTGCTGTCTAATACCAGTAAAAATACAGTAACCAGTCTCCTGGTGATCTAGTGCTTTCTAATTTCTTTTTTAACTGCATAAAGCAATAAAATATCCTGTAAATCCCTGCTGTGAAAATGTTCCACTTCCCCAAAAGTAACAGGAAAGAATATCACAGGACTTCTAACTATTCACCTAAAAAAATAAAAAAATAATAATAAAATAAAAAAAGGATGCAGCCATGAGCACTCAAATGAAATAGATACAATTTGAGATGGAGGGAGAGAGAAGTGCAAGTAGGGGCATGGACAAGAGCTGCCATTCTCTTTGTCTTGAAAGTAAAGATTAATGACCAGAAAAGCAGAATAAGGAACAATAATAATAATACTATTAACCTCTAAAAGCTCTAATTGACCTTGGGAAGAAATGTGACAATTCTGCTTCCGCTTATTCAAATGAACTGAGAACCACCTAGAGAAAATTGACTTCACCACACATCTGTAATCATAATCCCGAAAACATATTTTTTTTTCTTCAGATTACAAAAGAAGGTAATGCAAAAGATATAAAACTGTCAAACTAAGGATATCTGTGCAATGCCTGTTTCAGTCTTTGCCCCCCTAGGAAAACTCCAGCCCTTATAATTAAAGCTTGATGAAAAAGAGATATGAACTGATCAAAATAACCTTAAACAGTCAACCAACTGATTTCTCACACTTAAAGTCAAGAAGACATTTTTTTTCCCAGTGCAGACTTGTGTTTCTTGAGGATTGTTCATGCTTTCCTGCAGCATAGGATGTGAAGAATGTTATATTTCCTGTCACTGCAAGGCTTTGAACCCGTGTGATGCAACCCCATTACATCTTTTTAGCCTTCTAGAACCTCTGAATCTAATCTGTTGATAAACAGATGAATGGATAAAGGCCATATGATATATTTAGGGCATAATTGTAGAGCTGTACTACTCCCTGCCTTAGGTATTTCATTAAGGTGTCAGTCCAAAAATGAGAGGGAATGTCTGGCAATCAGTAAAATCTCCCATCAAGCTCTAAAACATCAATTCAAAATATTCAAAATATCAAAATATTTTCTATTTTAATTGAAAGCATCAGTGTTATGGGATTGTCCTTTGTCTTTGTGTCCCTCTTCCTCAGAGGAGGGTTTTCAAAAAAAAAAAAAAAAAAAAAAAAAAAAAAAAAGTTGTTAGAAGACATTTTACCATTTTACTAATCAGTCTCTGGTGAAATAATAATAATAATAATAACAACAACAACAATAATAATAATATTTTTTAAAAGTTGATATTTTCATCAGTGACAACTCTTTTTCTCTTTTTTTCCTTTTTCTTTTTTTTCTTTCTTTCCTTTTTTTCCCCCACCAAGGCTTTCACTTTTCACTTCTGATACCTGATATTTATTATTGAGCTATTCAAAGATGCTTGGGTCTTCGTTCACACACACAGAGGAACATAGTCTATTGACTATCAGTCTATCAGGAGATATTTCTCCTGGTTGTGAAAGGCTTAAAGTTTTAAATTTTAAGCTAGGTCATGCCATTTAGGCATATATTTGCTGGTAGGACTGAGGGCATCATTATATCCTGTTTCCTCACAAGGCAGAAACAGATTCTTGAGAACAGAGTAGAGTAGAGTAGTGAAAGATAGGGTAGGATAGGATAGGATAGGATAGGATAGGATAGGATAGGATAGGATAGAATAAATTCAGTTGGAAGGGACCTTCAAAGATCATCTATTCAACTACCTGACCTCTTCGGGAATCACCAAAAGTTAAAGCTTGTTATTGATTACATTGTCCAAAAATCTCTTGAACACTGAAAGGTATGGGGCATTGACCACCTTGCAGGAATCCTGTTCCAGGGTTTGACCTTCCTCACAGTAAAGACATTTTTCCTTCTAGCTAGTCTGAACCTCCCCTGGTGAAGCTTTGTGCCATTCCCATGTGTCCCATCATCAGTTTCTAATTGTTGATTAGAATAGATGAGTAACTAGAAGCAAGGACAGTTGTGGGACACAGAATCCTCATGTGCGTCTGCAGCAGATCAAGCAAAGGCTCAAACCTAACTCTTCTATGTCTAAGCAGTCCCCAAAGCATCAGAATATCAGTCATTCCTAAAAGGCTGTATTATCCACAGGCAAGCTGATATTGTCCACATCCACTCATTAAATTATCCAGCAAGCTCATATTATCCACTAATTAAAGAAGGGACATCCTGGCTTTGTGACACAATGGAAGAGAAACAGATAATGAAAACTCAACATTTTGAGGAAAAAGAGTAGGTTGTGGCAGCTCATGGCATTGCAGCACTCTTCTACCCATCTTACCCCACTAAGAGCATACAAATCTGAAATTTAGCAGAGTTTATAGTGCCTTTTGAGCTAGCACAAAGCCACATGCAGTTTGTTTTAAAAGACCCTACTGAAGTGAGCCAACACAGCAGTTACAGGCCCGCAAAACAGAGAGGGCTGTCTTGTATCACTGCCTTTACAACTGTCTTGTGTGTTTAGCTTGCAAATGAACTGAACTCTGGTTCAGTCCTTCCTTTTTATTCACAAAGTGATTTCTAAGGACAGCATTTATGTTTCTTCCTTTTAGCCTTTCCTTGTAAATCAGATTAAATACACGGGACTTCAATTTTCTGTCCACTTACTCCAAAATGCTGAATGTTGCAGTGATTTGCAGTGAAATGCAGCCACATGATTTATCAGGCACTTCTGAGCATATTATTCAAGACTGTAATGTTTTAATTATAACACTGGAAAAAAACATCTATATGAGGATGCTGCTTTGCTGGCATCATGAAGAAAGAGAGGAATAATTTAAAGGTCAGACCAGATGATCTTCTGAGATCCCTTCCAATTTGAGCTTTCTATGATTGTTTTTTCTTTTTTTCTTTTTTTTAATGTCCTTCTCAATTTCAATCAGGAAAATTAAATTCTTAGTTTCGGTTTTCTCCACAACAGGACAATGTAATTATGCATGCATATACATGCGCACACACACACACAAATGTATATATATTTATTTGTTTGTATGTATATGCATGTTTTAATAAATGTGTATTTATAAATACGTATTTTTATGTACGTATACACATGCACATGCATATATGTATGTGCGTATATATTTGTTTATAGCGAGCATGTTAAGGATGGTATCTATTTCTATCCAGGTATTTTCTTCAGAAAAAGCTATAGAGCTGTCAGCTTCATTCCCTGAGATGTGCATATATTTTTACCATTCAACAGGACAGGACAGTCCCCCACATCCCACATGGCTTTTGTGGTGGGTATTCCACATCCAGTAACTGTCAAGAGCTGCTAGAAAGGGCATGAAATCCATGCTGCATCTGACAGCACAGCAGTCTCCAGATAGCTGGAATCGCAATCAATAGCTAACAAATGGCCATTCCACTTACAGTATAATGAGCCCCGTCTGAGCCTGCTTTCCCCGCAGAGATGCAGGCACTAATTCTACCACCATTAGCTCCTTTAGCGGGTTGTAATGACAGTTAAAACATGTAATAACATTTAAAACACAGACTGTAATTTCTTCTTCCCTGTTCAGAATTTGTACTTGACCAGAAAATGGTTTAATGAACCAGTTTTGGAGACTTTTCTAATTACCAGATATCCGTGGAGGATTTTTTGTTTGTTTGATTTTATTATGCAAGAAGTCACTAGACTAGCATCTATTTTGGCTGCTCTCAGAAACATTCTTCCTTCTTTTGCAAAGAGATTGCATCTTGCACTGGATACCAAGGCAGCACACTAAGATTTAAAGTCACTCTCACTAGCTTTCTCATAAGTCTCTGCAGCTATGCTAGAGTGGAGTTAGGTCAGTTCATTAGGCTGAACTAATTGTTCCTCCTCAGTAGTATTTTAGTTCTGGATTAGATAATGCACTTGCAATTTCCAGATTCTCTGGTTTCAACTACAGACCTTTAAATTCATGGAGAGAAAGGAAAGCAGTACATATGGAACTTTAGAGCTATTTTAAACCTAAATCCCTTACCAAGGTTAGACTCAGCCCTAGTTTTTAATCTGAGTGTATTTTTTGTCCAGATTGTTGCTGATTTCCCATCACACATAAAATGTAAAAATTGCAATCTGATTCTTGCTAAGATAGGTTGTAATCACTATTCTATTATTAGAGAGTCAGCAATGCTTCTTTCTTTATTTTTTTATTCTTTCAGCTTTATGCTGACAATCGACTTGCTTTTGGGATGCTGTCTCTGTTCCTCACTGACTGCAGAGGGCTGGAGCCCAGATATCCCTTTTCCTCTGCCCACTCATGGCCCAGGCTGTGGCTCCTAGTCATGGTTTCTGCAGGCCAGGAGATACAACAATTCATGTGGGAAGCCATTCAGAACCATGGGATACAGCCTTGGAGAGAAAAGGGATTCAGCAGACCTGGCTGATCACCTCTTCCAGGCTCAAGAATAGCTCCCAATAAGCAAGAAATCATGCAAGAAAGTCAGGAGGCCTGCATGGATGAACAATGAGTTCCTGACTAAAGTGGAACACATGAAGGAAGCATACAAGAGGTAGAAGCAGGGTCAGATCACCCAGGAGGAATTTGAAGATATTGTCTGAGTGTGCAGGAAACTGTAACTGCTGCCAGCTAAACTCAGTAAGGAGTCCACTCCTGCCTGGACTGAACAGTGTATCATGATTAAAATGAACTACAGCTCTGTATCCTCACTTTTGTTCTGCAGTCTTTTTTAGCCTTGGAACAAGAACCTGAAACTACTGCTTTGGCTGACATAGTTGACCCGTGTTATCTCAGGTAGTTAATTATGCCCAAGTGCTGTGGCTGGACTATCCATAATATGACTACAGACTGCAGCTGCAACTGTACCTCTGAAAAGCTACAATGGCTTTTTAATTTCATATCCCACCTAAAGCTATCATATTTCTCTCCTAAGTTCAGATGCCTCTCAAAGTATCACTGCAAACAGTATCTAATTAAATGATTTTAGAGAGGAGAAATGAGAAGTACTATTAACACTAATTTCAAAGCATGTGACATATTGGAGAAATATCTGTGTTAAACAGTGAGATTGTTTTGGTTATACTTTTCATTGTATTGTAATTCCTACACTGGAGTTAAGTATATAGCTTCTGCTAGACTAATTGTTGGAAAGAAATGGACTAATAGTTGGAAAAAAAAAAAAAAAAAAAAAAAAAAAGACAAGCTTTGGAGCAGACTGTCATATTCTGCTCTAGTAAATTTTGTTATTATTTGTTATATCCTACTATATATGAAATAGAAACAGTTCTGTCTTACCCTCTTCACAAAGGTAGCAAAATTCCCATTGATTAAGATTGGGCAACATGGTCATATTAAACTCCAAGTAATCAGTCTCAACCTATATTTAGTTATGAAGGCTGTTGCTTGTATTTCAGACCTATAAAATTATGGCTCAGATACCTTGTGGTGGGTTTGCTGATGGTGGTGTTTGTTTGTTTTTTGTTTGTTTGTTTTTGTTTGTTTGTTTTACCAACTGTAATCTAATAAATCATTAGGTTTCTCCTTATAAATCTGTAATCACTTAGACATTCTTAGGGAGTCATGGTGATGAAGATATTTGGGTTTTATCAGAACATCTTCATGCTACTCTGAATCCTTTGAACCCTCTTTACCCTTTGAAGTTAAACTCTTCTTACCCTTTTGTAATAATTTTTGCCTGAATCTATTCATTGTAGAGTCAAGCTGTAAAAAGAGCTCTGACAGAATGACTGGGCTTGGAAAACAAGATCTCCATGTGAGAAGAAACAATCGGTTTCTCTTTGCCAAATGCTCTTAATAACATCTGAATCTCCAAAACAATTTTGGTCAAAAATATTTTAAAGTGGAGATTAGAAATGTACTGAACATTTTACATTTTGTGGAAACTGGCAGGGGAACTGAAGACCTGTGTGAGCACCACCACTGAGAGGCAGACAGTTGAGAATGTCTCTTTCAAGAAACAGCAGCCATCTGGTGTGGGCTGCTGCTTGCAGGATCAAACGCATGGAGCACATGGAAGGATCTAGGAGAACTGGAAGGAAGGCAAAGGAAAAGATGGAAAGGACTTGCAGCACAAACCCAGGGGAATTTTCAGGCCATGTGGACAGAAGTTGAAGATTTCCAATCACATTATCTTATCCTCCAACTGCCCATGGCTGCTCTGTGCAGCCACATTGGAATGTGTACGTCCCAAGAAGTACAGCTGGACCAGAAATGTTTCTTTGTCCCTTCCTGTGCTGAGAAACAATTTGAAGCCAACGTTTTACAGTCTGATAAATCATTCATGACTGGACATATATTCTGTAGTTATTTCTTATTTTTAGCTTGTATTTTGATTGAGAGACCACTGTGTGATTTTGGAGAATGGCTTCTATTAGCCAGTGTTAGTAATTATAGAAAAAGAATCAGATTAGAAAGCCAAGATCTTGTCTTCAGACAATTGCCTTGTATTAATAAGTAAGAAAGATGGCAAGAAGGTTGAGAGAGATTCCCCAAACTCTGATACCTCCAGAGTGTTTTCAATAGAAATTATTTTTAGCTTTTGATCTTTGCAGGGCCAATTTTTTCAAAATGTGGAATTTCCTTTTGATTCATGGCCTCTATTCTTTGCTTAAGTATTCAACCAGATCAAGCGGTGTACCTGTAACCTAACAGGCATAAATATAAAGACAATATCTAGAAGCCTGTAAAAATGTGTCTCTGAGACTCTCTCATGACATATGAATAACAAGTTAATGTCTGCACAATATTTAATATAAAGATTGTGACTAAGTTGTTAACCTTTAGCAGCAACCACGGAGTAAATGTGTCACATAGTATAGAAGGCACCATAAATAGGTATAAACAGTGCATTGTATGCGGACTGATTTCTCAGCTGCCAGCTAGGATAAACAAAATCTTATTTATCACTCCTATCTCCATTTCTTTTAAGTTTGGGTCTTTAGAAAGCACAATTTCTGAATCTTATCTTATACCTTTACCCAGATAACAACTTTATTATTATTATTATTATTATTATTATTATTATTATTATTATTATTATTATTATTTGCATTTTATATCAAATTATGCACTGCTGTTTTAACTTTATTTAATTTTTATTAATTTCATCTAATAATAATGGCTACGACTCAAACAGCAATGGTTGTTGAAAATCGCACTAGAGTACTGTTGAAAATTAAGTTCTTAATATGCAAATGTTCATTCTAATGCCTTGGACCAGGAAATCTAGTGTCTTATCATCATATCTGACATTCTTCACCTGAGTTTCCCCTCTCTTGGGTTCTTACATATATTTACAAGCTTTTTTTTTCACGCTTCAGTTTCGAAACTGAGATCTGAAGGCAGCCTTTGGTCCAGTTTTCTTTTGGATGTATATTATACCAATTTATTTGACAAGATGATCAGACAGATTAAATAACACATGCTTTCATGTGACTGATCATTGCAAAAGAATTAGGAAACAGTTTAAAAACATGACTGAAAGTCGCCTCTATTATTTGTATACTTAAGTTTGTATCACAGAAGATGTTACCAAAGGTGTCTTTGTGTAGTCTACAGATAGACTCCAACATTTCCTTTTACAGTGGCCAGTTAAGCTCCCTCCATGTCTACACTTCAAACATCTTTATTCTTCAAAATAGATTAATTCATATATTTCATAAATGTATTAAGTTACTGAAATGAACAAGCTATGATGCTGAATATATTTTGTACTTTATTATTTTCAGTGTTGCCATTCTGCTAATAATTCACCTATTAACAGGCAGCTGATACAGCTCTTTCTTTGTTTTTGCTGTCTTAGATTACAGCTCT
Organism: Aythya fuligula; assembly: GCF_009819795.1. Lineage (NCBI taxonomy): Eukaryota > Metazoa > Chordata > Aves > Anseriformes > Anatidae > Aythya > Aythya fuligula. The sequence continues at coordinate 23,501,474 of NC_045560.1, forward strand.
TTCTTTTTTTGAATCTTTTCCTTACATTCTTCAAAGGCCAGCTCTCACCACTCAGCATCATGTCATCTGTTAAACACAAAAGTCAGTTTCAACTGTGACTTTTCCTCACAAAAGGATAAGAAAAACTTAAAATTATACTTAGTTACAGTAAACCTTGGACACACAATTGTATACAAGATACGCTAACTGAAAAAGACAAAGAGAAATAAGTCATGTTCTTATGTGGAAGGACACTCCTATGTTCACCAGTTAAACAAAAGGATGACAGTGGACTGGCTTATCACAATTTCATTGCTTGAAACACTTTCCTAAAGGTGTCAGTTTGATATTTTTCATCTTCCAGAGCGACTCTCAGCAGACACCTTGCTGGGTAGAAACTTGCAACTTTTTCTATTAGATGAGATCCTACTTACAAATTCTTCTGCATATTTGCTTTCCTGTATTTTCTCCATTAGGTCACTCTGTTCAAAGCCTAGATTTATAGAAAAAAAATATTAAAAAAAATATTTTGCTCTCACTTCTACCTCATAAAATCCAATGCACCAAATTAGGCCAGTGGGCTTAAACAGAAGTCAAAACAGGATGCATAAGAAGATCCTGGGCAAAGGGAAACTTACATTATTATGATTCAGTCTGAGATATTTCAAAGTTTACAAGTCTAGGTTTCATGCTAGAAATGCAACCCCCATTTGCCATGGCATGAAGTTCAATTTATACAATTTTGAACACTCAGGATGAGTGATCAACATGATTTAGCATTGGGTAATGGTCTGGCTCTTCCCATCCTTCTCTCAGGGTTTCCCAACCTCAATGGGAAGGATATCCATGTAGCAGCATCTGTGGTACCACAGTTTAAAGCTAATTGCATTAAGAGAAAGCTTTATCAGTGTACTGATTTGTTTTAACATGGTTGGCTACATTACACATGGGTGAGGAGCATTTGCCAAAGTGGCAAGCCAAGTGATGGGCATAGTAGGAAGACTTGACTGCTCCCAGCACATCCAAAACAAATCTATTCTCTAAGATGCACACCTCAAATTTTAGGCTGTAATTTGTCATATGCTCATTATTTTTGAACAGTTCTGAAAGGAACCTAAATTTTGCAAATTCCTATGCATGATTACTGCAAGGTTTTGCTGCTGTTTTTTCCCTATGGGATTGTTAGTTTTTATATTTACCAGGACTGAATAGCTGTTTAATTTGTTTTTCTAGTCTCATTAAGGTGGCAGAAATATTATGGATACAGCCACCTCCCATCATCCATAATAGTAATTGTATCATCTTCTCCATATCTCCCCAGGTAGATTTTCCTGCAAATCTTTACTGTACTAATTTGCCTTTATTTATAACTTACTTACTTCTCATGCTCAGGATTGACGGTTAAAATAATCACCCTGAATGTGAGTAGAATCAACAATGTTTTTAGACAGAATACAATAATGTGAGTAAATTAGAGCTGAGAAATCTGCCAATGGGGAGTAGCTTAACTGCTGCATATGAGGGACTTCTCTGTTCAGTAAGGTATTTTTTAACATATTCTTATTCTTACTCAAACAAGCTAATTAACACAAATTGTTCAAATATGTTGTAATGAATATATTTCATTTTTTAATTATTTTATTATTTATTCAAGTTGGTCTGCAAATTATTTT